>NC_054842.1:5041505-6291505 GCF_018345385.1 Vulpes lagopus
AAATTGCCTACTGCAAGAGAATAAATAAAAAACCACAGGAATTACTTATTGGTGTAGTCTCAAAGGCCTCATAAAAAGGAACTCTTTGATTTACCTTCCCTGTTTCCTGTAGTGGCTGCCAGACAAAATTAAAAATGGGCCCATGAAACTAGTGAGACCGAGACAGACATAAAGTATGCTTCAGAGGCTTCAACTTTTAAGTGCCTTTCCACTTAATTGTCTTTGGTTGCCAGCTATGGAGGGATGGAGAGAGAGAAGATGCAGTCTGGCTCGAAACATGTGCAGAATATCAAGACTAAGCATTCTGCTCTGTGCATGCTGATGGCTGCCCTCCTGTGTCTTACCTCTACCCCAACACTGCCTTCTTCCTTCTAACTGGGCGTATGCCCAGACTCACGTATTACAGATTGCTAGAACAGGGAACATTTTGGTGAAGTCTATCAATGAATTCCCTCTAGAAATACCACTCAGTATTTCTCAGCTTTTTTTGATGAGACGTTGGTTGGACAAAGCTCCAGGAGTGGGAAGGGGGAATAAAATCTCTTTTCTGCCTCAGCCCAGCACTTTCATCATGGTGCAGCACTCTGCCCCTTTGGTTAACATAACATACTGATTTATAGGCATTTAATGTTTATTGCATACCTATTATAACATTTATCTCTTGATACAGTGATGCTATTAAACAACCACAAATCACAGCAGCATGCAAGAATAAGTGATTCTTGTGTCTGGAATCAACTAGAGGACAGTCAAGTGATTGCTGATTTTGCCTGGGCTCACTTATGAGTCTGCAGATTAGTTGGCTGGCTGTTGGCTAATCTAGGATGGCCTTGGTTGGGACATCTGGGATGACTTGACTCTCTGCCATATGCCTTTCATCTTCTGCTGGGCTGGTCTGAGCATGGTTTTTCGTGGTGAGGGCAGAAGTTCAAGAGAGCCAGCAGAGACATACAAGCTTCTTGAGATGTAGATCTAGAACAGGGAGGGACACCGGCATTCCTGCCACACATTTTCTTGGCTGACACAAGACACAGACTAGTCCAAATTCAAGGAATAGGGTAGGAGAGTAGATTTTCTGTCTTTAGTGAGAAAAGCTGCAAAGTCACATGGAACATGATAAGTACAAAGGAAAGGAGTACAAATTAGGATTATTGCAACCTACCACATATACCACATATGTCAAGTCTGCACTACATGTTTATAGAAACCCAAGTTCCTTGGACTCCGAGCCTCTTTCCCTTTCTTTTCTTTTTTAAAATTTTTTCCCCTCTTTCCCTTTCTGCATGTTCCTGTTAGCTCATCCTTGCTAGGGAGAAAGGACAATCCTGACTATTTTACTGTAGATGTCATTTTCATATGTTTCCTGGTCCCATAACTCTTTGTGGAAAGCAGCAGAGGTGTACGTGAATACACGAGGGGCTCTTCCATTAACCTTGTAGCCTGAGCTATAAGCATAATAATACCAAAACTCACGGAGTGGATGCTCTTGGTGCTCCACTCAGTTCCCCAGCTACTGTCAATGTTGCCTACTAATTGGCTCATAGCTGTGTCCTCTTCTCCAGAAAATTGCCTCCTGCCCAGCAAAGGCTGCCTTGCCTCAGGAGCTATGCACTTGTCTCCACCTCTGACCACAGCAGCCTTTAGCTGATGACATAAAATGGGAGTATAAAAGACTGCTCCCTTCCCTTTGATTATAAGTTAAAATTCAAACAACCCTGCATGATATATAAAAGTCATCTTATGACATGGTCTTCCATCATGCCTTTCCAGCCCTGTTCTTTCTTCACTTTTTTCTGGGTCTAGACTGAGCTACAAACTATTTGCTGAGTAAGCCAGGAATCTTGTCCGAGGGGGACTTTATACATGATTTCCCTTAAGTTGGTGTGTCCTACTTTATGTTCTATGTTTGGTAAACTTCTAGTCATCTTTCATGATTCACCTTCATCCTCACCTCTTTATGGAGTGTATTCTGACCATATTAGTGTCATTTCTGCCTCAGGATATATTATATACTTATTATATTCATTCTAGATACCCAGGACACTCTGAACCTACATCTGTCATAGGAATTCTTAGATTGATGAATGAATTAGAATACATTATTCTTTTAGAAAACCTGCCTAAACCCTGAAAGCAAATATGGGAAAAAAATTTAAAAATACACTAAATAGCTCAAATGTAGTGAGCAAAACAGAATTTCTATAAGCTTTAAACCACACTCATTCTTTTATTCAAACCCACCTAGTATGATTCCTTGATGTTGCTTAAAATATAAAGTCTGAATTGAAGAATTTAGGCACACTTTCTTGTCTTTTGATGATATGAACACCATATGGGTAGACAATGTGTCATATCAAATCCAGCTCAACGAAATAAACCAGGCCCCTTTCGTTTGTTAATTTATATATTTTGTTCTCTTCCAAATTTATTATATATAAATTTTATATACTTTTTTCTCTTCCAAATTTAGGTCAAACATGTCTCTATAACATTAAATAAAAAGAAAAGTTAAAAATTTCAGCAAGAGATGAGGTGTGGGAAGCTTTTGTGTTTTCTCCTTAAGGTTCTAGAATGCCTTGTGATGGGGAGGGGAAGCTCTTGTGAGTTACAGCCCATGTCCATCAATGCTATATTATAGTTCTCGAATGTCTCTGGAGCTTGAACTTCTTAAAGCAAAGGATAATGCCCATATATACCCTCGTTACCCAGTGTCTAATCACCAGAATTGAATGATATCAAAAAAGCATAAACCTCATTAATAAGTATAGGAAGATGAAAGATCACACTTATATCTATTTCTGTGACTCTATTGTTTTAGAGACTCATGTAAGAATTACTTGGGGAGCTTGATATAAGTGTTTTGCCTAAGCTTAACCACTCAGAAAATTCTGATTCAGTGAGACTGAATGTGGTCAAGGAGTCTGCTTTTTTTTTTTTTTTTTTTAGAGAGAGAGAGAGAGAGAATGAGAGCAGGGGAGAGACAGAGGGAGAGCGAGAGAGAGCATCTTAATCATGTTCTACACTCAGTGTGGAGCCTGACATGGGGCTCAATCT
Organism: Vulpes lagopus; assembly: GCF_018345385.1. NCBI lineage: Eukaryota > Metazoa > Chordata > Mammalia > Carnivora > Canidae > Vulpes > Vulpes lagopus. The sequence continues at coordinate 5,044,560 of NC_054842.1, forward strand.
CACGACCCTGAGATCATGACCTGAGCCAAACCAAGTCATATGCTTAACTGACTGAACGATCCAGGAACTCCAAGGAGTCTGCTTTTTCAGTAAATATTCCAGATGATTCTCATACAGGAGGAACTTCAACCATACTTTGAGTACTCACTGTTCTAACTATTCTGTAATCACAAAAGCTATAACAACTCTGAGGAAACAAAGGATACAAAATATTATTCTTACATAAGAGCAGGTCAATTGCATGGTCAATAGTTTCATTCTTTCCCTGGCATAGATCTTCATCTGACTTGCCCCTGTCTGACTTTGTTAGACTCAATTCACTTGGTAAAATTACATTGCTGATCAGGTTCAAGTGTGCTCACTCTACGATTGCCTTCATGCCACAGAAAAACTCGAACTCACAGCCATGCTGACTGACCTCCCATCTGGCTCTGTGGTTTCATCAAGGTAAGACTCCTACTGAAAATAATTCTAAAAAATGGACAAAATGAGTGAAAGCTATATATAATGGTTTGAAGGTATTTGATTGTAACCAACACAGGCAGGAGTTGAGGGGCTACACTCACTGAGAGGAAGGAAGCAAAGTGGATGAGGTCTTTACTCACTCCAGCTTCCCTACTGGATGTTTTCTGGTTTATCATGTGGAAAACTAGAACCTAGGAAGAAAGAGGCAGCATATGTTGGTGCTCAGAGATTTCAAGACTGTGAGAGCTTGATAGGTAAAATCCTGGAGAGAATTCTGTACTTTTTCTTCTCCAAAATCCCCTTGACTCTACTTACTTCAAGTGGCAGCCAGGAAGGTGCACATCTTGGGTCTTTCTTTCAAGAAAGAATTTGCCAAAGGATACATTTAGTTGATAACCTTCAGGCACAAAACCTTTAAGATCTTTCTCAGTTTTGAGTTCAAGTTCTGTTCTTCCCATGCAGACCCTGGGCAGTGACTAGGCATGCTGAGGCTCAGCCACCTCTGCACAATGTGGGCCTCTTGTATAGGCAGTCCCTTTGCCAGGGCTCCTGTTAGGCTGGCTGTGGCCTTCCAAGGGCTGCCCTGTACCTCATACGCCTTCCTCCTCTCCTTGCATGGGCCTCAGATCTGCACAATGGCCTGAGAGCTCTCTCTACTTCTGCTTCCCCTGATTCCCCACAAATCCTTTTCCTTCTGATTCTTTTTCTCTGTTTTCTGGAGGCCCAATTGACATGCTCCACTGGCCACCACCTCAATTATTTGTTCCCTTTTAGCGAAACTTAGGGAAATAGTTGTTAAACTCACTGTCTATAATTCCTTTCTTCCCGTTGACTTTTAGCTCATTGCAATCACACCTTAACAACCCCATCACCACTTGCAACACATGCGCATATTCACATACTCCTTGGAAACCGTTCTCATGAATATCACTAAGGAATATCACATATGGCTCTCAGCTGACTTGCCAAAGTGAAATACTCCCTCCATTTTGATGATATGGTTTTTTCACTTGATTTCCAGGACACGGCCCTCTCTCTTTGTCTCTGCCTTTGTCTCTCTTACTCTTTTCATACACATATCTCAGTGGCTACTCTTTCTAAGTCTATATCGTGTTTTTTCCTCTTCAGTTTAGAATGCCCCAGATCTCAGTCTTTGGGCATGTTCTCTTCTATATCCAGTGACATGCCCTAGGTGATCTTACCTAGTCCAAAGAATTGAAATACTATTTAAACGCTGACTATTCCCAAACAACATGTAAACTTGCTGGCCATCTCTCTCCTCACACTCCACACTCCACCTGCCATCCACCTGGAGGTTTGGAAGAACCCTCCACTTGACAAGTCTGACCTTCCTCTTGCCCCTCAACTTTTCTCCCAGGTTATGATAGTTCTATCCTTCCATCTGCTCAGTCCCTGTTATCTTTAAAGTTCATTTTCTCTCACACCGTATCCAATTCTGTTGGCACCAGCTTCAAAATATCCAAAATACATATGGAATTGGACCACTCATTACCTTCTCTGTTAACACTGCCCTGGTCTGAGACACTGTCATTTCTCCTCAGGATAATAATCACAGTAACAGAATTCCTGGGCTCCCCTCTTGCTACTATTTAACTGTACTGTATTCTCAACACAGCAGCCATGGAGAACTTTTTAAGTATAAATTAAATCATATCACTTCTCTACTCAAAACTCTCCAATGTCTGCCAGTTTTAAATTGAGTTGAAACCAGAGCCCCTCGAAAGTCTTGCAGGTCCCCTTACCCTCTCCCACCTCTTGATAAGTTTCTGGCATCCTTTCCTGTTAATCTTTCTCTTAGACACACTAGCTTCCTTGCCACTCCCCAGTGCACCAGGCATACTCCTGAACTCCGGGCTTCTCTGAACCAGTTCCCTCTCACATGATTGCTTTTTCCATAAGAGCAATCCTGAATACAGTAGTACCTCCTTATCTGTGGGTTTGCTTTCTGTGGTTTCAATTACTTGTGATCAGCTGTGTTCTGGAAATAGATGTTCCTCCTTCTGAAGGATCATCAGAAGGTCAATAGTAGCCTGATGCTGGGTCACAGTGCCTATTTCACTTACCACACTTCATCTCATCTAAGCATTTTATCATCTCACATCATCACAAGGAGAAGGGTGAGTAGAATACAATAAGATATTTTCAGAGAGAGAGAGAGAGACCACATTCACATAACTTTCATTACAGTAATTTATTATAATTGTTCTATTTTATTACTAGTGAATTTGTAAATTAAACTTTATCTAAGGCATGCATGTGTGCGGAAAAATCGCATATATAGGGTTCAGTGCTATCTGTAGCTTTAGGCATCCACTGGGGTGTCAGAACACATGCCCCACACATAAGGGAGGAGGACCACTGTACTCTGTTTCATAATGCTACTCGTGCTACTCCCTAACTCTCCTCCTTCCCATCCTACTTAATAACTTTCTTTCCTCATAACACCTCTCCCTATTTAGCGACTGTAAAATTATGTTACACCTTGTGCTTACTGTTACCTATTTTTTGATGGATTAGGAATCATATTGAATGAGTTTTCTAGATATTCTGCCTAAATTCTGAAAGCAAGTACAATATCCCCCACCTGTCAAAAGATTACATTACACCACTTTGCTTTTATGGAAGACTTATATTAGTACCTGCTTTCTCTAACTGAAAGAAATCTGAAGAGGATTTTAACCTTTAAGGCTAACGTGAAAATAGCATTTGTTGTGCAGCGAGCCATTACAGAGGCAGCGGGCACCTGAGCAGCGGGTGATCTTGCCCAACTCCTTCCCTGGGATCCACACTCAGCATCTTAGCATCCAGCCGCCAGACCACCGAACTAGGTCTGTGAGCATCTGTACTTTATCCAGACTTAATTTGTGCATTCATTAGCAAGATGGGTCCTAAGATATCAGAAAAGCCTAACAGGTTTGTTGATGGCTCTGGGAATGCTAAAAAAATTTTTTCATATAAATTAATGATAATTGCTTTTTTGCTTTATGCCATTTCAGGTTACAAAAGGTTTCATAGGCATGCTCTACTTTCAGATATTGGGAGAAACCTGTATCCCAGATGAAATAATCACAAAGTGCTTCAAGTCCAGAGATGATTAAGCTGCACAGGGGTTGGCAGGAACATTTGGCCTTTTTGTCACCTTATGGATTCAGTGTCTGGTTTATAGCAGGTGCTCAGTGAATGTTAAGGTGGCCAGAGAGTAAATGAATATCGCCAAGGGAGTCTAACCAAAGACTCTGCCTGTATGTGAAGATCTTGATCTTGTTTATTCCATTTAGATCTCCTCACACCCTGTTAAATATCCTCACTGGGTGACATCTGTTTTTCCTATAGTTTCTAAAAATATGGTTTCTGGACATATTACCCATCTGGCGCTAAACATACCTGAAGCTTCTAAATAAAGTAAAATGAGATTTTAGCTATGTCTATGGTATTTGAGAAATAGTAATGCTTCCCCATTACTGCCAGGTACCTGAAGTTTGCCAGAGTAAAAATCATAAATGGCATTGTGGTAGATGTCTTTTTTCTTGTGGACATGGTACACTTTCCAAAATTCAGGGGGCTTTAGCAGAATTTTGAAATAATGATGATGGTGATGATGATTTCTTCTTTAGAGCTGAAGCGAGGGTCAGTTGAGTTAAAATGTGAAAACCTTGGTCCATTTCTCAGAGCATGGCAAGGCTTTCATACATGTTAAAGTCACTTCCTTCTCACTGGTATAAAAAAAGAGCTTTTACTACTTCCCAGGCATGCTCTGTCCCTTATGCCATGCTCTTCTTTCCAGTGAAACTGTCTTTGGATGATAATTTATTTCCTTGGACACGCCTTTGACTTTGACAGAATTTCTAAAGATGATTGGATGTGTTTTCACTCATCTCTGGTAATTATATTCCATCTGTATTTTATCCTTAGAATGTGCTTTAGCCTTCCATGGTTGTTTTCTCTCTCTTTTTTTCAAGTTGGTATTACCATGGTGCCCCATTCATTTGTTTGTTCATTCATTTATTCATTCAGTCAGTCCTACTATATGGTTTTTGTTATTATTTTGTTAGCCTCTGTCTGGTTAGATTTGGAGGACAAAATATGGAAAGACATGGTCCATGTCTTGCAAGATTTTCTAGTCTAGGAGAGGAAGAAAAAAAGAACTTCAGACAGACATATGAAGCGTTAAAAACATCATAGAAAACTTTACATATGCAGTAAGATCTCAGGTGACTTAAAAACAATAACAATAACAAACACCTCCAAATGCATAATTCTAGAGTAGGTAGCAACTTGTTATGGTTTAAAGATGGGAGTGTGGGAGAGGAGAGAAAAAAATGAGGGGCAGAGTGCCTGGGTGGCACACTTAAGCATCTGACTCTTGATTTTGGCTCAGATTATGATCTCAGGGTCATGAGATCCAGTTCAGTGTGGGGTTCCATGCTCAGCAGGGAGTCTGCTTGGGATTCTCTCTCTCCCTCTCCCTCTGCCCCTTCCCCACCTCGTGTGTCTGCACATGTGCACACTCTCTCTAAAGAAAAAAAAAAGAAAAATGATAGCACAGGTATGTTGGTACAAACAATTCAATAAATTAGAAAATCCGAGAGAAAATCAATGTGTCTATAATTTAGGGGATATACAGGGTACCTGGGATAGGTCATGAAGGCCCTGGAATGCCATCTGGCATTTTTGCGTTTATGTCTTGGGCATTAATTTTTTATTATATCTCTGTGAAGATCTATATATTTTTTAATACATGCTATAAATATGCAAGTAGCCCCTGTGCTATACAGTAAGGGCAATAACAAAGGTATGTGAAAACAGGGAGAGAAAAGCAAAGTAATAATAAGCTTATAGAAGGCAACAGTGAGAACAGCCTTCATTTTAGATTTCCTGGTGGCAAAGAGAAAGAAGACAACTCACATTTTGATGGGTGATTTCTTTCTAACAAAGAACAACTATTTCTGCACCCTGGGAATATGCATGCTTTCTCAGGTTTGTGCTTGGAAAGATTGCTTTCTTGTGGGTGTTTGCATAAAGAGTCATTGAATAATGGTGAGAGGCATTGTCTTTGGACCTGTTTTACAGATAATGCAGAGGTTTGTACTTAGAAATGCTTGTTTTATCTTCAGCCTCTCAGTGAAAGATGGAGAATATTAGGCAGATATTTTATAATGGCAAAATCCAGGAGACCAGAGCTATAAGATGTGTTCAGAAGACATAGGTGTGTCTTTTCTTCCTATTGTATTTCTCACAGTGCCTAGCAAAGAGGCCTGAACTAGTTGTGCAGCTATGATGTACAATACGCACTCTGGGACGTGCATTCTCATATGATTTTACCATGACAAAACTAACTTTGAATTTGGTTTGAATTTTAGGTTTCCAGAATTATTTTCATAGCAAAAAGGTTTATTTGTCTTTCCTTTAGAAAATGTTCTGAACTGAGAATTATAAACTAAAGGGGAAAATAAGGACAACCAAGTAATTGCCCACAGTCTTACTAAGACTTCTTAGTAGAGATGGATTTGGCAAGTTGGTGAGCTGTCTCTCATAGGCAGATTCGGATTCACATGCTAATTATACAATAGCGATTAGATCCTTTTCCCCTCTTATGGGAGATAGTCACAAGTCAGGGTAAGACCAGAGACAGAAAGTTTATTGCAGACAGGAGTTGCTTATTCTTAAATCCTCACAATTGCTATTTTTGAACAATTGAAAGAACTAATTTCTTTGGTATTTGTATTACAAAGATAAAGGATACTAGGAGAAAATAAAGCCCTCATCTTTAGCTAGCATTCACAAAGTATAAATAACTTCCTTTAACACCTATGACTCCTCTAATGCAGAGGGATTATTATTTTTCCTTCGCCAAGGGGATGAAGGAAACTGAGGCACAAAAGGGGGGAGTGAATTTCCTTTGATACATTTCTCTGGGCATGAAAATATCTGATGGGTATATTAGATATAGAAATTTTGGCTTTCTGAAATTCGATTATGTATATTCCCTAAACCAAGAGATGGACTGTCATTTCTTGATGAGTTTTTCTTTTCTTAAGTCACTTGGTTCTTCAGTATAACTTGGCAGTGTCCCTGGCATCCGGTTAACTTTGGTGATTGTATGGGAGCTGGTGGGTGGGTGGTATCTACAACTTTGTTGCACATGGTGGCTGTCTTTCGTAGCTGCCTGGCTTTCTACCTTATTCGTGTGTTTCCCAGAAGGAAGTGAGTACTTTGTTTTAGAAAAACCGGACTCTAACCCAAAGTGACCCTGAAGTCTGAGCTGTATACTAATCGCTATCAATGAGAGAAAAGCACTTTGTTCTTAAAAATCCACTTGCTCCTTCTTCTTGCCCTTGAAGACTTCCTATTTGAAGCAGCAGGGAACAGAGGAAAGCTAACACATTTTGTTCTTTGGATTTCTACCAGTTTAATTTTCTGTTAGTTTCTTAAAATAAGTGTTGCCAAAAAGGACCAGAAAGACCTTGGATTTTGTTACTCCATCAAAAGCCTTGATATGCAGGAGGCATGAATGTCTCTAAGGGCTGAACCATTAAGGTGTGCTGACCGGAAGTCTCAATTTGCTATCATTTGAACGTCAGAAAGATCAGCAGCCACAAATCCTTAATAAATGACACCGCAAATAAAAATTTTTATTAACAGTTTAAGGTTGTGAATCCTCTTTTTCCTTTTCTATTTTCCCTCTTAGGGTCTGCTTCTTCCTTTTTGTATGATGTTTCCCTTCCTCTCACACACAACATGCATCTTTTCCCAATCTCTGTATCTTAATCTTCCATTAATTTTCCATAAGTGTATTTGCTTAAATAAAAGGACAAACAGATGTTGACTTCATATTGTGAAGCATACACACACACACACACACACACACACACACACACACACACACAAAGAACAATTAATTCTTTTTTTTTTGTATGTGGCAGATCTGCTTTGATCCAGTACTGACAGCCTTTGAAAATGTATATTCCATTTAAGAACCAAGCCATATTTTGTTTTCATCTAGATGCTCAACAGAATTTTACTTCAAGTTTGGTTCCAATTCCCCCAGTGAGAGTCTTCAATTGTTCCCAGAAATAAAACCAGTGAATATTTCCATTTTAAATATTTGAAAGGCCTTTTTTCCTAAATGTGTTCATATTTTTGCTTACATTTTTAAAATTAGCTTAACCCTTACTATCATCATCTGCTTCATTAAAGGCAAGATGAAGTTACAAATGGTTTCTGGTTAGAGTTAAGAATTATTTGTAATCTCAGGCTAGGTATATATAGGGGATAAACATGTTTTAGAGTGTCCTCTTAGATAACATTTCTGCCTAATAAGAAACAGATTTCATGACTTGATTGTCCTTAGAACTGTCTGAGGATGGACATATGAACATATGTACATACATCTATGCACATGCTTCTACCTCTGTTTTACAACTTTCTAGCTCAGCATGACCATGCCTTAAGCTAATCTTGATGTGACAGAGGAGCCTTAGCAGTCTTCTAGTAGTTAGGCCTGAAATAGTTGTTCAGCTATAGATCTGGTGTGTGGTAGATGTAAGGTTCATATCTGGTATCCAGACAGCAGCAAAGGTCCCTGCCTTTTCGGTCTATAAAGAAAGGCTTGGTTTCAGCCTCATTGTTTCCTTGGCACTCTGATTTCCCCACTAGGGTCTGGAGCCCTGCTCAGAGCAATAATTCATTTGTTTTCTGCTGACATTCTGATTAACTCATTCTGTTTTTGTTTTGTTTTTTAGAATTTTTATTTGTTTATTCATGAGAGACACAGAAAGAGAGGCAGAGACATAGGCAGAGGAAGAAACAGGCTCCATGCAGGGAGCCTGATGTGGGAAGCCTGATGCAGGACTCAATCCCAGGACCCTCATGACCTGAGCCAAAGGCAGACGCTCAACCACTGAGCCACCCAGGTGTCTATGATCAACTCATTCTAGAATTTCTATTTTGGAACCAGAATCTGTTCTATGTTCTTGATCATGGTTCAGACCTTTCAAGCAAAGATCTGCCTTCTCCCAGCTTCCCATAGCTGATGTTGATCAGATCAGTCTTACCATCCTTAACCTGAACTCATTTCTTATGTTCAAACCATACCATTTTCATCTCCATCATCACCACTATCTACATCACTATCCTTAACTCCATCTACCGATATCTACGTGCAGGTTTCTGTATCCCAGTCATGGCACTATTCAATGGGCTAACCTATTCCGAAATTCCAAACCAACTTGCTTAGCATTCACTATTGCATACCATCTGTGGAATCAGCCAATGGACAGATGTTAGGCTAGTTAAACTAATTGAGCCATAGATAATCAGAAGCTAACTAGGTGCTACTCCAGCTTCCTCAGTAGATTCATTCATGTCCCTGGTCTTTTCCTATCACCTCTATTTCCTCTCATATGTCACAATTTCTTAACTCTCTCTTTGTTCATATATTTGAAACATAGCTTTCTATGTTTGTCTTTCACCTAGACCCAAACCTCTTTCCCTGACTTGTGTTTCCATTATTCTTTGCTCAAGCATGGGGTTGTGTTGAGAAACATCCTCTTATCAATGTCCCTTGTGCTAGGAATTTGGTTGTTGGGCCTGGAAAGAAAAGTTTGGAGATAATACTGCAATCTCTTTTGAGTACCATGGATTTGGGGATACTTGGAGAGTCAAAACATCTTACACATATTTGTTCACAAGTGGGCACTTTACACATCTCTGCTAATTGTCTTGTAGTGTACCAGTTAGAGTTTACTCTTACAATTAAGTGTCTGAAAGCTGTGTAGAAGATCTAAAAAAAGTAATAATAAATTTTTGTGTAATAGAATCTGCTCAAGATAGAGCATTGAGATGAGCTGGCAGACGCAGAGAGATAAAGAGATCTGCTAAGAAAGTCATTTAGTAGATAATAAATCTAACCTAAATGAGACTTCTGGGTCCCACTCCAATGCATCAGATACCCTAATTTCAGAAATGCAAATGTTATAGGATTAAAGCAAAATGAAATATTGAGAGAAGATTAAGCATAACCTGATGCACTATTAATCTCAGCCTTCCTCAGAGAGTCATGTTTCAGGAAGAGGTAGAAAAGGACTCCCCAAAGCAAGCATTTATGTCTGGGAGCCTATTCAACAGGCACAAACAAGCCTTGCTTAATGCGTAGATGTTATGGAGGGGAGACTTCTATCCCCACTCTCTCTGGCTTTCTAAAAGTAGCACTGACCTGTGCCATAGTCAAAATATAGCAATGTTGTTTGTAATCACAGCTCCCACCTCACTACTGACACTGCGGCACCTGCAAATTGAACTTAGGAACACAAGACAAATTATGCAATTTGTGAGGTACCCGGAAAACAGCTACTGTGAAAGTTAACATTAATAACAGTCTCATTACAAGTTTAGCTTATTCTAAGCTACACAGAACCTTGACTTTCTTACCAATTTATTACATTCTCTATTTTGAAGATTATTCAGAATATTTAAAATTATTAGAAAAATGGGCTTTCTCAAGAGCAGAAAACATCAAATAAAAAATGAAAAGAATGGTACTTTATAGAATACCATGATTTGCACGAATGCTTCATGTCAATAAAGAATCATTAATACTTGTCAAACTACACTGAAATTTCCAACAACTGAAAATACAAATTCAAGCTGTCCAATTTCAAGTCAACACAGTTTGTCTAAATTCAACCCTTGACATAAAAACAACTTGAAATTTATTGAATGCCTTTAAGCTGGCAGTTTAGACTTGTCAGATACCCATAGAGCACAACTGGGCTAAGAAAATCCAACTTCTGTCATACACAAGGATTAAATCAACCGAGATTTTTTTTTTTAGTCTTTCCAATCAGGTTTCTATTCAATGGACTGGTTGGATCCTGACATTCCTGAGATTCACAGGGCTCCATTTCCTTGCCACAGTGGGATTGTTTATTCTAGCATGAACTGGAATAGACTTATTTGTAAAGCTTAATATGGCCCCCTTGATGTCAGAAAAGCAGGTTGTTTCAATTATTATTTGCTCTTATAGTATGAAAATATTTTAGACAGGTTAAAATCTTTCAGATGAGTTATTAAAAGAAATCTGAATTAAAAAAAAAAAGAAATCTGAATTTTCATTTATTGATCTAAAAAGTTTAAGACACAGTTTCGTCTTTCTAATTTTTTTAAATATTTATTTTTTTGAAAGTAAGAGAGAGCACAAGCTGGGGGAGGGGCAGAGAGAGAGAAGGAGAACCAGACTCCCCACTGAGCAGGGTGCCCAGCTCAGGGCTCTATCCCTGGGCCCTGAGATCTTGACCTGAGCCAAATGCAGATCCTTAACCGACTGAGCCACCCAGGCACCTCTTTCTCTTTCTAATTGTTTTGATTTTGCTGATTCCTAGATTCCTCTTGACCTCTGTAGCATCCTTTGGAATAGGACTCTTTGGAAGTAGTAGCTTTATATTTTGTTCAGTTTGACAAACATGTTCTTAGCACCTACTCTGGATAAGGCCTTAATTTAGGCTTTGACCTAACAGAAATAGAGCAATTTCTGCCATCACAAACCTTAAAGTTTGGCAAAAAGCAGAAGGGTAGAGGGACATGAAGTTTTTTGGAGAGAAAGGAGAAGCTGCTAGAAAGGGATATGTCACTTCCTAGCATGATTTTGCCAACCCCATTATTTATTTGGGGCATAGTCTACCCTGGTAGAGGGAGGGTGGGATCCAGCTTCTACAGATGATTACGTATTCCCAAACCTCATCCTGTTTTGTCAAGGCCTCTTTTGTTTTCCTCTGCCTTGGTCAAGCCCCTGATGTATAAAAATATGGCATACACAGCCTGTTAGACCTCTTTAGTGATCTTCAAAGTCCATACATATTTACTAGCTTTGAACCACATGCTAAGTACAGATACAGTGCTTGCTCTCACAAAGCCAACTATATGGTGATAGAAACAGAAAATGAACAAAAATGGAAGAACAAAATAAATAATTAAGGCTTTTGGATTAGTGCTATGAATAAAAGGAACAAGGTGCAGCAATAGAAAATAAATATATTAACTTTATGAGTGCTGTTACTTAGGATAGTAACAGCCTCCCTGAGATAGTGATATTTAATGTGAGACTTGATAGATGAGGAATAAGCCATTTGAAGCTATGGAGGGAAGCATGTTTCTGACAGCGGGAAAGAAACTGGAGTGGGTAGAGGAGAGCAAATTTGGGAGAGAACAGTCAGAAATGGGGTTCAGTTTTCAGGTACAATACCAATAAAACTGTAGGACAAGGAGATAGTACCTTGAATTCAAGTCCAATATGAAGACATTAAACATTTCAAATATATGTGTCATACTATATGATTTACATTTTTAAAATGAGACTCTTTTCAGTCTTCTCAGTTTTATTGAGAAGTAATTGGCATACATCACTGTACAAGTTTAAAAGGTAATGGTTGGATAATGGTTGGATTTACATATATGTGAAATGATTATCATTTAAAAGATCTACTCTTTTAGCAACTTTCCTATGTATCCTACAGCAGAGTTTACTATAGTCATGATGTCATACATTACATTCCCAACACTTACAGTTTGTACCTTTTTTTTTTTTTGAGAGAGAGAGAGAGAGAGAGAGAGAGAGAGAGGGAGAGAATGAGTGGCAGGGGGAGGGGATGAGGGGCAGAGGGAGAGAGAGAGAGAGAGAGAATCCAAAGCAGGTTCCACTCTCAGCATGGAGCCCCATGCAGGGCTTGATCTCACAATCCTGAGATCATAATCTGAGCCAAAATCAAGAGTCACATGTTTAACTGACTGAGCCATGCAGACACTCCCAGAAATTTGTACCTTTTGACTGCCTTCCTCCAATTTTCCTTTCCCTGGCCAGAGATAGCTCAAATCTGATCTCTTTCTCTAGAAGTTTGCTGTTGTTGCTTAATTATTAGATTCCATGTAAGTGAGTTCAACAGTATTTGTTTTTCTCTGACTTATTTCACTTAGCATAATGCCTTCATAGTCCATCCATATTGTCATAAACTGTAGAATTTTTATTTTTTTTTAAATGGTCAAATAACACTCCATTGTGTATACATGTGTATTTATCTGTTCATTGATTGATGAACATTTAGATTGTTTCCATGTGATGGCTATTGGAAATACTTCTGTTATAAACATGGAAATGTAGATATCTTTTCAGGTTACCATTTTTTTTTTCCTATGGATATATTCCCAGAAGTAGAATTGCTAGATCATATATATGGTAGTTCTATTTTTAATGTTTTTGAGGAATCTCCAATCTGTTTTCCATGGTGTACAATCCCACCAACAGTGCACAAGAGTTCCTTTTTCTCTAAATCTTTGCCACCCTTTGTTATCTTGTAATAATGGCCATTCCTACAGGTGTGAGGTGATATCTCATTGTGGTTTTAATTTGCATTTCCCTGATGATTAGTGATGTTGAACATCTTTTCATGTGTCTGTTGTCCATCTGTATATCTTCTTTGGAAAATGTTTATTCAGGTCCTTTACCCATTTTTTGATTGGATTGTTTCTTTGCTATTAAGTTGTATGAGTTCTTCGTATATTTTGGGTATTAATCTTCTATCAGATGTATGCTTTATAACTATTTTTCCCATTCTCTGGGTTATCTTTTAATTTATTCAGTGATTTCTTTTGCTGTGCAGCTTTTTAGTTTCATGTTTCACACTTCTTTATTTTTGATTCATTACTTGTGGTGGGATTTCCAAAAAATCATTACCCAGACCTATGTCAAGGAGCTTTTCCCCTATGTTTTCTTCTAAGAGTTTAGTGGTTTCAGATCTTACATTTAAGTCTTTGATCTGTTTCAAGTTAATTTTTTATGAGTGGTGTTAAGGAAGGAGTGAAATTTCATTCTTTTACGTGTGAATATACAGTTATTCCAGTACCATTTATTAAAGAAACTCTCTTTTCTACACTGAGTATTCTAGGCTCCTTTGTCAAACAATAATTGACTGCATATGTTGGGGTTTGTTTTTGTATCCTTAATTCAGTTCCATTTGTCCATTTGTCTGTTTATATACCAATACCATACTATTTTAATTACTATTTCTTTTCAGTATAGCTTAAAAACAAGAAGTGTGATGTCTTCTGCTCTGTTCTTCTTTCTCAGGATTTTTTGTTTTATTTTGTTTTCAGCTATTTGGAGTCTTTTGTGGTTCCATATACATTTTTAGATGTGTGTTTTTCTAGTTCTATAAAAATGCCATTGGAATCTTGATAGGTTTGTACTGAATCTATGGATGGCTCTTAGTATATTGACATTTTAACAATATTAATTCTTCCAGTTCAAGAATACAGGATACCTTGCCATGTATTGGCATCTTTTATTTCCTTCCTCAATGTCTTGCCATTTTCAAAGTAGAGGTCTTTCAACTCCTTGGCTGAATTTATTCCAAAGTACTTTATTTCTTTGATGCTATTGTAAATGGGGCCGATTTCTTTCTTTTTCAGAAAATCCATTGTTAGTACACATAAATGCTATTAATTTTTGTCTGCTAATTTTGTGTCCTGCAACTTCAAATTTATTGATTTGTTCTAACAGTTTTTGGTTTGAGTCTTTAGAATTTTCTATACATAAAATCATGTCATCTGCAAATAGAAACAATTTTACTTCTTCCATTCCAATTCTGATGCCTTTTATTTATTTTTCTTGCCTGATTGCTCTAGATAGGACTTCCAGTACTATATTGAATAGAGGTGAGAGTGGGCATCCTTGTCTTGTTTCTGATCTTAGAGGAAAATTTCTTAACCTTTCACCATGTGATTGGATGTATATATATCACAATATTGGGCTGTAGTTTTCTATTAGTGTCCTTATCTAGTTTGGTATCAGGGTAATGCTAATAAATGCCATAAAATGAATTTGATAGTATTCTCTCCAATTTTTTGCAAGAGTCTAAGAAGGGTTTGTGTTTGTTTTTCTTTAAATGTTTGGTTAAATTAACCACTGAATCCATCTGGTCCTGAGCTTTCTTCATTGGCAGATTTTGACCATTGATTCAAAACCCTTACTAGTAATTTGTATGTTCATATTTTCTATTTCTTTCTTGATAGGATATATATTTCTAAAAATTTTTTCATTTCCTCTAGGTGTTCATTGTGTTGGTGTATACTTGTTCATAGTAGCCTCTTATAATCTTTTGTATTTCTGTGGTATCAGTTATAATGTCTCCCTTTTCATTTATAATTTTATTAATTTGGTTCCTCCCTCTTGGTTAGTCTAGCTAAGGGTTTGTTAATTTTATTCATCTTCTCAAAGAACCAATTCTTTGGTTAATCTCTTCTATTGTTTTCTGTTCTCTATTTCATTTGTTTATGCCCTAATCTTTATTATTTCCTTCTGTCTGCTAACTTTGAGCTCAGTTTGTTCTTCTTTTTATAGTTCCTTAAGGCATAGATTGAGGTTATTTATTTAGGCTTTATAGCTTCTCAGTGGAGGTGTTTATTGCTATGAATTTCCCCTGTTACAACTGCTTTTACTGCACCCCAGAAACCTGTGTGGCTTATTGTTTGGGGACTCAAATCATGCAAGAGTATGCACTGATAAGGCCACTGATTTTGCTCTGTGCTTACAGACTATGGCTTTCCAACAGTGCCACTGTTCAAGTGCTACTGTTGGCAGGGCTCTCAGATAAGCTACATAGCTTCTCATATGCTTTAGTTAGGTTCCACAGTCGAGCAGGTTGAAGGCTGTGTTCAGCACTGAGAAGGGCTATGAATTAGTTTCCCTACCAGGTGCAGTGGAAGAAGCAGCTGTAAAGCCAATAAAACTTTTTGTTGTCTTAAGTCATCAATGCCCCAAGTTCCCTGGCAGAAACAGGCTGTGGCTTTCATCTTCAGACTATTACCTCTACCTGCTTGTCTCTCGGCTCAAGTATTGCTGACTTACACAGCTTCCAGGTGTTCTTTCCAGCCTTTTTGGTTGGAAGAGACGAGGAGACACTCTCCACAGGGGGTTGGACTATGTCTGTTTCCTTGCCTGGGTGGGATGTGAAGGGGCCCACTTCAAGTCTCTCTCAATTTTTCTCAAAAAAGTTTTTCAGTTATGAGGGACACAGAGCTAACCTCAGCCTCAGCTATGAATTAATACCCCTGCTTATGGATAGCAGGGGAATCCTGAATACCCAATAGTGGCTTTGGTATAGGAGCAGTCAGTTCCACCTGCCCTCTGCTCAAACATTGCTACAAATATGGCCAGTAGACACTCTCCTGAGTTGATGTGGCTATGACTCAGCTCCTCACCTGAGTGTAGGCAAACCAGGCTGTATGGCCAGGAAAATTTATCATTTAAGGATCTGAATCAGGTAGATCTGCACTGCAATGAATTCCCTGGCCAAAGTTACTGCTGACTTAGTTCTGCAGATGAGCAAAGCTGCTGGTTGGGATTATTACTTGGGCACTGCAGGTATGAACTTGTCTGCAAGATCCATGTGTTGGTTGTTGCCAACTTCTCTCCTTCCCCATTGTGGTCAGATTCCCAGTGGTTGAGTCCTGCAGATTCTCCTACAACACCTGTAGGGTAAAGCCAGAGATATCCTCATGAAAAAAAACGTAATGATGCGGGCATTGGTTGTTCTCCCTGGGCTCTCTTTTCCCAGTGGAGGAACCAGAGACTCAGGGGAGATCTCTTCACCTGGTGTTGTGCTGGCCTGGGAGAGGAGCAATGAAGTCAACATGTAGGCACTTTTCTTGGTCCCTGTGGTGCACGGGATGCTTCAGTCTCTTCCTGTGTTCTAAAACTCTCTCTAGACTCTCATGTTTATAAATAATTGCTAGTTGTTCTTGTGAGGGGACAAAATCAGGAACAACCTATGTCATCATTATGGTGATGTCACTCTGTCTTTTCAGAGATTCCTGTCTCTCATGGCTGCTTGCAGAGAATTTGTATGGATTTGTAATAGCAGGGTGGAAGAGGTAGAGGCAGTTGTACTATTCTAGCCTGTTTCAGCAATTCAGACAAAAAAGATCTTGGTGCCTTGGCCTAGGACAGGGGTCACTGAAATGTCAACCATAGAAAACTAGGATTTGGCAACTTGCTCTGGATGGTCTATTTGTTTTTCATGTGTCATAATGAATCCCAACTTTCCCAATAAAACTTGCATGAACCCATTTATTCATTCAGCTGAAGTGGAATATGTGCTTGGCACTTTAATATTAGGGTGGCAAAGAAACTAAAAAGTCTTTGTCTTTGCACTCCTAAAACTCACATTAAGTGGTGAAAGATATCGGCCTGCAAGTTATATTGCAGTAACAATTGCAGCAATGGAGCTCATGCAAAATTAAGCAGGTTCATTAATAAGGGTGTGGTTTGCCACCAAGAAATTACACTCTACACAGTGTGTATCATCTCAGTGTTTTCTGTGTACCTAGTACAAGGCTATGTGTACTGGAAGCTCTTTACTAATGGAAACCCAAGTATCACTTAAGGTAGGCTTTTTCATTGATGACAGCATCTCAGAAATCCCAAAATGTTTATACTCTAATAACATTGGGAGCTGTTGGTATATGAATGGTCTCGATTATCATCTTTTTTATTCTGTATGCCTAGAATACAAGTTGGCAAGAAGTGCTAAGTAGGAGATTATAAGATTGTGCCTTATTATAGTTATAGGAAATAAGCAATACATAAAATATTTCACGGTGGAGGCTCAATGAGAAAGTTCAGAATTTAAGAGATTCTTGGCTGAATTATCTCACTAAAATTTTACCTCATGAACAAATGAAAGAAAAAAAATTCAGGGGGGAGGGGCAAGATGGCGGAAGAGTAGGGTCCCCAAGTCACCTGTCCTCAACAAATTACCTAGAAAACATTCAAATCATCCTGAAAATCTACGAATTCAGCCTGAGATTTAAAGAGAGACCAGCTGGAATGCTACAGTGAGAAGAGTTCGCGCTTCTATCAAGGTAGGAAGAGGGGGAAAAAGAAATAAAGGAACAAAAGGCCTCCAAGGGGGAGGGGCCCCGCGAGGAGCCGGGCTGAGGCCGGGGCGAGTGTCCCCAGGACAGGAGAGCCCCGTCCCGGAGGAGCAGGAGCTGCACCGACCTTCCCGGGTGGAAAGGGGCTCGCAGGGAGGTGGAGCAGGACCCAGGAGGGCGGGGATGCCCTCGGGCTCCCTGGGACACTAACAGGCACCTGCGCCCCGGGAGAGTGCGCCGAGCTCCCTAAGGGCTGCAGCGCGCACGGCGGGACCCGGAGCAGCTCGGAAGGGCTCGGGCGGCGGCTCTGCGGAGGGGGCTGCTGGGCGGGAGCGCGAATCCAACAGCTGAGGCACCGGAGCACAGGGCGCCGGGACACAGCCCTGGATCCGGCCTTCCCCGGGACAGGCAGAGGCCGGGAGGGCCCAGGACAGCGAGGACGCTCCTGCCTGGAGCTGAGCAGATCAGCCGCCCCGCCCCGGAGCCTCCAGGCCCTGCGGACGGAGAGGCCCGGAGCTACTGCGGGGGCTGACTCCAGGGCTGCAGAGCTGGCCCCGCCACTGCGGTTGTTCCTCCTGGGGCCTCACGAGGTGAACACCCCTCACTGAGCCCTGCACCAGGCAGGGGCTGAGCAGCTCCCCCAAGTGCTAACACCTGAGAATCAGCACAGCACGCCCCTCCCCCAGAAGACCAGCGACACGGACCAGTTCCAGGGGAAGTCAAGGGACTTAAAATATACAGAATTGGAAGATACTCCCCCGTGTTTTTTTGTTTGTTTGTTTTTTTGTTTTTGTTTTTGTTTTGTTTTGTGCTTTTTTTTCTTTCTTTCTTCTTGATTTCGGATTGCTTCCCCCACCCCACCCCACCCCCCTTTTTTTTTCCTTTCTTTCTTTTTCTTTCTCTTTTTCTTCTCTTTTTCCCCCTTTTTTCCTTCTTTCGCTTTTTTCTTTTTCTCTTTTCTTTCCTTCTCTCTCTTTTTCTCCTTTACCCAATACAACTTGTTTTTGGCCACTCTGCACTGAGCAAAATGACTAGAAGGAAAACCTCACTTCAAAAAAAAGAATCAGAAACAGCCCTCTCTCCCATAGAGTTACAAAATATGGATTACAATTCAATGTCAGAAAGCCAAATCAGAAGCACTATTACACAGCTACTGGTGGCTCTAGAAAAAACCATAAAGGACTCAAGAGACTTCATGACTGCAGAATTTAGATCCAATCAGGCAGAAATTAAAAATCAATTAAATGAGATGCAATCCAAGCTAGAAGTCCTAACGACGAGGCTTGATGAGGTGGAAGAACGAGTGAGTGACATAGAAGACAAGTTGATGGCAAAGAGGGAAACTGAGGAAAAAAGAGACAGGCAATTAAAAGACCATGAGGATAGATTAAGGGAAATAAATGACAGCGTGAGGAAGAAAAACCTATGTTTAATTGGGGTTCCCGAGGGCGCGGAAAGGGCCAGAGGGCCAGAATATGTATTTGAACAAATCCTAGCTGAAAACTTTCCGAATCTGGGAAGGGAAACAGGCATTCAGATCCAGGAAATAGAGAGATCCCCCCCTAAAATCAACAAAAACCGATCAACACCTTGACATTTAATAGTGAAGCTTGCAAATTCCAAAGATAAGGAGAAGATCATTAAAGCCGCAAAAGAAAAAAAGTCCCTGACTTTTATGGGGAGGAATATTAGGGTAACAGCAGACCTCTCCACAGAGACCTGGCAGGCCAGAAAGGGCTGGCAGGATATATTCAGGGTCCTAAATGAAAAGAACATGCAACCAAGAATACTCTATCCAGCAAGGCTCTCATTCAAAATGGAAGGAGAGATAAAGAGCTTCCAAGACAGGCAGGAACTGAAAGAATATGTAACCTCCAAACCAGCTCTGCAAGAAATTTTAAGGGGGACTCTTAAAATTCCCCTTTAAGAAGAAGCTCAGTGGAACAATCCACAAAAACAAGGACTGAATAGATATGATGACACTAAACTCATATCTATCAATAGTAACTCTGAACGTGAACAGGCTTAATGACCCCATCAAAAGGCACAGGGTTTCAGGCTGGATAAAAAAGCAGGACCCATCTATTTGCTGTCTACAAGAGACTCATTTTAGACAGAAGGACACATACAACCTGAAAATAAAAGGTTGGAGAACCATTTACCATTCAAATGGTCCTCAAAAGAAAGCAGGGGTAGCCATCCTTATATCAGATAAATTAAAATTTACCCCGAAGACTATAGTGAGACATGAAGAGGGACACTATCTCATACTCAAAGGATCTATCCAACAAGAGGACTTAACAATCCTCAATATATATGCCCCGAATGTGGGAGCTGCCAAATATTTAAACCAATTAATAACCAAACTGAAGAAATACTTTGATAATAATACACTTATACTTGGTGACTTCAATCTAGCTCTCTCTATACTAGATAGGTCTTCTAAGCACAACATCTCCAAAGAAACGAGAGCTTTAAATGATACACTGGACCAGATGGATTTCACAGATATCTACAGAACTTTACATCCAAACTCAACTGAATACACATTCTTCTCAAGTGCACATGGAACTTTCTCCAGAATAGACCACATACTGGGTCACAAAACGGGTCTGATCCGATACCAAAAGATCGGGATAGTCCCCTGTATATTCTCAGACCATAATGCTGTGGAATTAGAACTAAATCACAACAAGAAGTTTGGAAGGACCTCAAACACGTGGAGGTTAAGGACCATCCTGCTAAAAGATGAAAAGGTCAACCAGGAAATTAAGGAAGAATTAAAAAGATTCATGGAAACTAATGAGAATGAAGATACAACCATTCAAAATCTTTGGGATGCAGCAAAAGCAGTCCTGAGGGTGAAATACATCGCAATACAAGCATCCATTAAAAAAGTGAAAGAACTCAAATACAAAAGCTCAACTTACACATAAAGGAGTAAGAGAAAAAGCAGCTAATGGACCCCACGCCCAGCAGAAGAAAAGAGTTAATTAAAATTTGAGCAGAACTAAATGATATTGAGACCAAAAGAACTGTGGAACAGATAAACAGAACCAGGAGTTGGTTCTTTGAAAGAATTAATAAGATAGATAAACCATTAGCCAACCTTATTAAAAAGAAGAGAGAGAAGACTCAAATTAATAAAATCATGAATGAGAAAGGAGAGATCACTACCAACACCAAGGAAATACAAACGATTCTAAAAACATATTATGAACAGCTATACGCCAATAAATTAGGAAATCTAGAAGAAATGGATGCATTCCTGGAAAGCCACAAACTACCAAAACTGGAGCAGGAAGAAATAGAAAACCTGAACAGGCCAATAACCAGGGAGGAAATTGAAGGAGTCATCAAAAACCTCCCAAGACACAAGAGTCCAGGGCCAGATGGCTTCCCAGGGGAATTCTATCAAACTTTAAAGAAGAAATCATACCTATTCTACTAAAGCTGTTTGGAAAGATAGAAAGAGATGGAGTACTTCCAAATTTGTTCTATGAGGCCAGCATCACCTTAATTCCAAAACCAGACAAAGACCCCACCAAAAAGGAGAATTACAGACCAATATCCCTGATGAACATGGATGCAAAAATTCTCAACAAGATACTAGCCAATAGGATCCAACAACACATTAAGAAAATTATTCACCATGACCAAGTAGGATTTATCCCCGGGACACAAGGCTGGTTCAACACTCATAAAACCATCTATGTGATTCATCATATCAGCAAGAGAAAAACCAAGAACCATATGATCCTCTCTTTAGATGCAGAGAAAGCATTTGACAAAATACAGCATCCATTCCTGATCACAACTCTTCAGAGTGTTGGGATAGAGGGAACTTTCCTCGACATCTTAAAAGCCATTTACGAAAAGCCCACAGCAAATATCATTCTCAATGGGGAAGCACTGGGAGCCTTTCCCCTAAGATCAGGAACAAGACAGGGATGTCCACTCTCACCACTGCTGTTCAACATAGTTCTGGAAGTCCTCGCCTCAGCAATCAGACAACAAAAAGACATTAAAGGCATTCAAATTGGCAAAGAAGAAGTCAAACTCTCCCTCTTCGCTGATGACATGATACTCTACTAGAAAACCCAAAAGCCTCCACCCCAAGATTGCTAGAACTCATACAGCAATTTGGTAGCATGGCAGGATACAAAATCAATGCCCAGAAATCAATGGCATTTCTATACACTAACAATGAGACTGAAGAAAGAGAAATTAAGGAGTCAATCCCATTTACAATTGCACCCAAAAGCATAAGATACCTAGGAATAAACCTAACCAAAGAGGTGAAGGATCTATACCCTAAAAACTATAGAACACTTCTGAAAGAAATTGAGGAAGACACAAAGAGATGGAAAAATATTCCATGCTCATGGATTGGCAGGTTTAATATTGTGAAAATGTCAATGTTACCCAGGGCAATTTACACGTTTAATGCAATCCCTATCAAAATACCATGGACTTTCTTCAGAGAGTTAGAACAAATTATTTTAAGATTTGTGTGGAATCAGAAAAGACCCCGAATAGCCAGGGGAATTTTAAAAAAGAAAAGCATAGCTGGGGGCATCACAATGCCAGATTTCAGGTTGTACTACAAAGCTGTGGTCATCAAGACAGTGTGGTACTGGCACAAAAACAGACACATAGATCAATGGAACAGAATAAAGAACCCAGAAGTGGACCCTGAAATGTATGGTCATCTAATATTTGATAAAGGAGGAAAGACTATCCATTGGAAGAAAGACAGTCTCTTCAATAAATGGTGCTGGGAAAATTGGACATCCACATGCAGAAGAATGAAACTGGACCACTCTCTTTCACCATACACAAAGATAAACTCAAAATGGAGGAAAGATCTAAATGTGAGACAAGAGTCCATCAAAATCATACAAGAGAACACAGGCAACACCCTTTTTGAACTTGGCCACAGTAACTTCTTGCAAGATACATCCACAAAGGCAAAAGAAACAAAAGCAAAATTGAACTATGGTGACTTCATCAAGATAAGAAGCTTTTGCACAGCAAAGGATACAGTCAACAAAACTAAAAGACAACCTACAGAATGGGAGAAGATATTTGCAAACGACATATCAGATAAAGGGCTAGTTTCCAAGATCTATAAAGAACTTATTAAACTCAACGCCAAAGAAATAAACAATCCAATCATGAAATGGGCAAACGACATGAACAGAAATCTCACAGAGGAAGACATGGACATGGCCAACATGCACATGAGAAAATGCTCTCCATCACTTGCCATCAGGGAAATACAAATCAAAGCCACAATGAGATACCACCTCACACCAGTGAGAATGGGGAAAGTGAACAAGGCAGGAAACAACAAATGTTGGAGAGGATGCGGAGAAAAGGGAACCCTCTTACACTGTTGGTGGGAATGTGAACTGGTGCAGCCACTCTGGAAAACTGTGTGGAGTTTCCTCAAAGAGTTAAAAATAGACTTGCCCTACGACCCAGCAATTGCACTGCTGGGGATTTACCCCAAAGATTCAGATGCAATGAAACGTCGGGACACCTGCACCCCGATGTTTCTATCAGCAATGGCCACAATAGCCAAACTGTGGAAGGAGCCTCAGTGTCCATCGAAAGATGAATGGATAAAGAAGATGTGGTTTATGTATACAATGGAATATTACTCAGCAATTAGAAACGACAAATACCCACCATTTGCTTCAACGTGGATGGAACTGGAGGGTATTATGTTGAGTGAAATAAGTCAATTGGAGAAGGACAAACAGTGTATGTTCTCATTCATTTGGGGAATATAAATAATAGTGAAAGGGAATATAAAGGAAGGGAGAAGAAATGTTGGTAAATATCAGGAAGGGAGACAGAACATAAAGACTCCTAACTCGGGGAAACGAACTAGGGGTGGTGGAATGGGGGAGGTGGGCGGATGTTGGAGGGGAATGGATGACGGGCACTGAGGTGGACACTTGACGGGATGAGCACTGGGTGTTTTTCTGTATTTAGTAAATTGAACACCAATAAAAATTAATTTAAAAAAAATTCAGTAACATATCTCAAGAAATTTCTAGCTTGTTAGAGAAAGAGAAAAATATCTCAAGAGCTAGCTATGAGTAAAATGGAACTTGTAGCTGTCATAGAGGCAATGACCTAACTCATTCCTAGGGTGATGTGAGAAAGCTGATTTTGACAATCCATTTAGGCCTACAAGATACCATAGACAGTCTCAATCCATTCAGTACCCTGGTGCTTGATAAAGGATACTAGAGCTGCAGTATGATTTGGGAACCTATAACTTTCCCCATATAATCCTGAGGACTAGAATCTAAAAGATTTGCTAAAGTCCCAGTAGCCAGAGTCAATTCTCTCCCCAACTCCCCACCTCTCTCATTATTTTTCCCTCATTTAAAAAAAAAAAAAAAAAGGATTTATTTATTTATTTATTTATTTATTTATTTATTTATTTATTTTTATTTATTTATTTAGAAGAGAGAGAGTATATATGAGCAGGGGGACAGAGGGAGAGGGAGACAATCTAGAACAGATTCCCTGCTGGGTATAGAGCCTGTTGCAGGGCCAATCTCATGACCCTGAGATCATGACCTGATCCCAAATCAAGAGTTGGATGCTTAACCAACTGAGTCATTCAGATACCCCTACCTCTATCTCTTATAGAATTAAGACCTCTTCTCTTTCACTATCCAATCTAATGGGGAAGAATTACTATTGATGCTAAAATAACAAGAGGTGACTAGATTTGGGGTTGCATTCTAGCTCTGCTGCTTCATAGCTATGTAAGCTTGACCAAGTGATTCAAATGTGACCAACTGATATTAGGATAATGATTCTAGTTTCAGGGGCATTGTGAAGAATGCATTAAGTTATGTATATACAGTGCCGAGTTTGGTTCTTGGCACATGGTAACACCCAACAAGTATTCAATCTAATAATGCAATTGGACTTGGCTTCTTTGTGGGCACGAGTTATGGCATATAGTACTCCCTGCATTCCATCTCTTTAGATTTTTGGTCTTTTTTGAATGAAATGGAGATAAGGACTTTTTCTTTCTTAAAGCTTAGTTCATCTCAAATTCATTCATATTCTTCCACAACCCAAACTTCTACACTGAATATTTTCAAACATGGAGAAAAGTTGCAAAATAAAATAATAACTATCTATATACCATCTAGATCCAACAACTAACTAATGTTTTGCCATATTTGCTTAACTTCTCTATATTTACCCTTTTTTTCCTAAACATTTTAAAGTTGGAGACACTATGAGACCTCTCCCTAAGTATTTCATTTAGCATGCATTTTCTAATACAGAAGTTTTCCTGCATCAACCTAATGATATTATCACTTCTGAGAATATTAATTTTAATGCCATGCATCACTTAATATCCAGTTCATGATCAACATTTCTCAATTGCTTTAAAATATCTTTTATAACTGCATTTCTTTAATCTTTGAAGCAGCAACTGATCAAGGTATAAATATTACATTCAGTTATATCTCTTTGGTTCTTTTATCTGAAACAGTTGTCCCAATTTTCCCATGACATTGATTCTTTTTTTAAAGAATCCAGGCCAGTTTTCTTCTGGAATGTTCCAACTTCTGTATTTGGCTGATTAAAACCCATTCCTATGACTCAGTTGCATATCTTTTATTCATTGACCCAAGGGTCTTTGAAGGTTGGCCACCTTCAACCTACTTGCTGGTAGATTACATGCCAAGATCCTGAATCCTTCTTCTAGACTGAAGCATAATTATAAATGTGTCTTTAAATATTGTCATTTTGATGTTAATTTGATTGGGGAAGAATGTCCAGAGAAGGAAAGTCAGGGTTTGAACTGACACTGTGGAGAGCTTTGCATTCTTTCCACCAAGAGGACTGAAACCTAGGAAAGAGTCCCCCTGTCAAGCAAAATGTAAATGTATCCAGGAAAATGGCAAATCATCAGTGACCTCTGGAGAGCCCTTGTAGGTTAAAGAATCCACTGAAAGATACTAAAGTCCCAGTAGCCAGAGCAAATGACACTTGAATCTTTTTTTTTTAATTTTTTTTAATTTATTTATGATAGTCACACACAGAGAGAGAGAGAGAGAGGCAGAGACACAGGCAGAGGGAGAAGCAGGCTCCATGCACCGGGAGCCCAATGTGGGATTCGATCCCGGGTCTCCAGCATCGCGCCCTGGGCCAAAGGCAGGCGCTAAACCGCTGCACCACCCAGGGATCCCGACACTTGAATCTTTTATCTGAGAGTCCACAGTCCTTCTTTGTGGTGTCTTTACTAAGGAATGAGGATTTTTGTTACAAGGCAGAAGCTAGTTGGTCAAAAGTTCTAATTGAATCCCCTGTGGGTTTCTCATAGTTTCCAGACCACATGAGAATCAAGATCCTTGCAGAATAAGCCAAGAGAATCTGTATGGCTAGATGTTTTCAATAGATTTTCTTTTGTCTTTCCCCTACAGATCAATGTCCAATAAAACTTTCTGCAGTGATGGAAATGTTCATTTTCTTTTGCTGTCCTGTCAAAGTAGCCACAAGCTGCATGTGGCTATTAAACATTTATATGGGCTACTATGATTGAGGAACTGATTTTTAAGTTCAGTTTAGCAATTATTAATTTCAATTTAAATATCAATAGTCATGTGTGTCTAATGACTACTGTATTGACCAACATGATGGTAAACAGTGTTATCACTTGAATCAAATTTCCAGATCTCAAGACCAGGGAATACTTTCACTAATGTCATTCTCTTTCTCTACCTTTTCTCTTTGGTACTTGGAGGCATATACAATATTTTCAACTGTCTTGGTCCTAATTTTCTCTTTCCTTGAACAGCTCCAGATGTCTGGTGGCCAGCAGAGGGTTCAGCCACATTGCAGCTCATGCTGAGAAAGGAAGCCTGCTGCCCTAAGTCATGCCAGACTCTGCTCTTGCCCTTCCATCTGAGCCTTTCATTTTTTTATCTGACCACTTGCTCTGAATCTTCACTCCTTTGGAAGGTGAGCTGGGTCCTGGGGAATGCAGACTATAGAAACTCTGCTTCAAAGCTGACAGAGATTTGATTTTTGGAATGGATCAAATTTCATTGAGAGGAGTTTACCAGCATTCCAGTCTTTCTTAACAAGCTGTGTTTTGTGATGTAGTGGCTAGCTAGGACAAGAGGAGAATGACGTTAAGAATTACAGTAGTTTTCCCTTATCTGGAGTTTTGCTTCCTTTGGTTTCAGTTACCTGTGATCAACTGTGGTGTGGAAGAATACACCTCCTGATGTATTACCATAAGGTCATTTGTAGCCTAACACTACATCACAATGCCCACCTCATTCTCACTTCATCTCATCACATGGGCATTTTATCATCTTACATCATCACAAGGAGAAAGGTGAGTGAGTACAGGACAGGTTTTTTTTGAGAGACCACATTCATATAACTTTTATTACAGTATATTGTTATAATTGTTCTATTTATAAATTATTTATTGTTGTCAATATCTTATCTTAATTATAAATTAAACTTTACCATAGGTATGTATGGGGAAAAAATACTACACATGGGGTTTATTACTATCCATGGTTTTAGACGTCCACTGGGGCTCTTGGCATATATCTTATGTGGATAAAGAAGGAGGAGGACCGCTGTACCACAAAATGGCAAGAACAGCAGAGGTTACATTTTATCATGTGTGAAGAGCTTAGCACTTGTGTTGAATATTTACATGTATTGAATCTTTTGGTCTGTGCAATCTGACGGTTTTAAAAAGTATTTATAGATTTTTAATAGCCTAGAAGAAGGTGTGGTGCATGCTGCTGTCCACATTTATCTGAAGTCTCTTCATGTTTTCAGAGACTTTTGTCATAATCCAGTCAGTAACAATCTATTAGTGAATGAGAATGTGAGAGTGAACAGACTAAAGCACATTTTTCTTTGAATCAGATACATAACTAGATCCATCTATTTTACCAAAAGAACTCAAAAGAAGCACTGCCAACTGCTAAAAGATTACTGTGTGTAATTCCTATTATTTCTAAGTACATCACCAGAATAGTGTCTCCAAATTTTGAATCTTAAAAGCCCTCACATGACCTAACCTGTCTGATCTTGAGTATGTTATCTGGGCCCCACATCCCTTCTTGATCCTTAAGACTTAGTTCCTTTATATTATCCTTTCCCTAATATATGCTTATAGTTCTTGGCTTTAAGATTTCTTATCCTTCATTCTGATACATATCTGAGGATGTCAGATAACATCCAGATTAACTGATAAAATGAGGCATATCAGAAAGGATTGAATCTGGAATTAGTTCATGCCTGCTGTGGGAGGAGAGGGAGACAAAGCTGTAAATGTTGAATTACAGGAAGTATAATATCACATATATAAGAGGCAGGCATGCGTTTTTTATTTCATTTCAAATGTATTGCAGATTGTTTGCCAGGACAACTCAGTCAGTTCACACTTGTCATCAAGTCGTATACCTATTGACCACAACCTAGTCAGCACTGGCTGTAATTTTTACTTCTGATTTGCTAGTTGTAAATAGCACTTCATTGCTGTTTTAACTAGCACTTTATAAATAACTTGTGAGCTTGAGTATTTTGCCAGATGAATTCATTTTCTTTACTACAAATTATCTACTTGTTCCCCTAATTTGTCATATAATCTCACTCTTTAATGAGAATGCTCAAACATATTAAATTTTTGTGAGTCAAAAAAAAAACTTACTTTACTTATCTTTACTTTAAAGATAAGAAAAAATACTGTTCAGAAAGGCATATGGATTATCTAAGAGCATATGATACGGCAGGGAGGGGAAAAGGAATAAAAGTACAATCTGCTTAATTCCATTGTTCTTTCTAGGACTCCTGATTATGACAATAGTTTTCTGCCTTGGATCTACATTATTTGTTTCTACCTCTCTCTCTCTCTCTCCCTGGATCTGTATACACACACACATACACAACTGTGAATTTTCCAGCCATATGGAATATGCATTTCAATTTCCAATAGAAGTTGGAAAAAGTCTTAAATAGAAAATAATTTAATTTGACAAAATAGTTGAATACATATATTGTACTTGTCCTGCTCCACTAAACAATTAACCCCTCTTTAAATTAGAGAACTGCAATGTGGAATATGCAATCTTTAGTGAGGCTTGGAGAACATTTTGCATCACCATAAACCAGTTCCAAGTCACCAAGCTTTGCTGTTGTTGTGATAAATTATACATAACATAAAACTTCCCATTTCAACCATTTTTATGTTTAGTGGCTTTAAGTACATTCACATTGTTGTGTGTGTGTTTACTTAGGATGAGTATGGGTTTTTTTTAGCTTTATTTATTTATTTTTTAATAATAAATTTATTTTTTATTGGTGTTCAATTTGCCAACATACAGAATAACACCCAGTACTCATCCCGTCAAGTGCCCCCCTCAGTGCCCATCACCCAGTCACCCCCCACCCCCCGCCCTCCTCCCCTTCTACCACCACTAGTTCGTTTCCCAGAGATAGGAGTCTTCATGTTCTGTCTCCCTTTCTGATATTTCCTACCCCCTTCTCCACCCTTCCCTTCTCTTCTCTTTCACTATTATTTATATTCTCCAAATGAATGAGAACATATAATGTTTGTCCTTCTCCGATTGACTTACTTCACTCAGCATAATACCCTCCAGTTCCATCCACGTTGAAGCAAATGGTGGCTATTTGTCGTTTCTAATGGCTGAGTAATATTCCATTGTATACATAGACCACATCTTCTTTATCCATTCATCTTTGGATGGACACCGAGGCTCATTCCACAGTTTGGCTATTGTGGACATTGCTGCTGAGAACATTGGGGTGCAGAAGTCCCAGTGTTTCACTATATCAGTATCTTTGGGGTAAATCCCCAACAATGCAATTGCTAGATCATAGGGCAGATGTATTTTTAACTCTTTGAGGAACTTCCACACAGTTTTCCAGAGTGGCTGCACCATTTCACATTCTCACCAACAGTGCAAGAGGGTTCCCCTTTCTCCATATCCTCTCCAACATTTGTTGTTTCCTGTCTTGTTCATTTTTTGCCATTCTCATTGATGTGAGGTGATATTTTATTGTGATTTTGATGTGTATTTCCCTGATGGCAAGTGATGTGGAGAATTTTCTCATGTGCTTGTTGGCCATGTCTATGTTTTCCTCTGTGAAATTTCTCTTCATGTCTTCTGCCCATTTCATGATTGGATTGTTTGTTTCTTTGGTGTTGAGTTTAAGAAGTTCTTTATAAATCTCAGAAACTAGCCCTTTATCTGATACGTCATTTGCAAATATCTTCTCCCATTCTGTAGGTTGTCTTTTAGTTTTGTTGACTGTATCCTTTGCTGTGCAAAAGCTTATCTTGATGAAGTCCCAATAGTTCATTTTTGCTTTTGTTCTTTTGCCTTCGTGGATGTATCTTGCAAGAAGTTACTGTGGCTGAGTTCAAAAAGGGTGTTGCTTGTGTCCTCCTTTAGGATTTTGATAGAATCTTGTCTCACATTTAGATCTTTCCTCCATTTTGAGTTTATCTTTGTGTATGGTGCAAGAGACTGGTCTAGTTTCATTCTTCTGCATGTGGATGTCCAATTTTCCCAGCACCATTTATTGAAGAGACTGTCTTTCTTCCAATGGATAGTCTTTCCTCCTTTGTCGAATATTAGTTGACCATAAAGTTGAGGGTCCACTTCTGGGTTCTCTGTTCTGTTCCATTGATCTATGTGTCTGTTTTTGTGCCAGGACCACACTGCCTGGATGACCACAGCTTTGTAGTACAACCTGAAATCTGGCATTGTGATGCCCCCAGCTATGGTTTTCTTTTTTAAAACTCCCCTGGCTATTCGGGGTCTTTTCTGACCCCACACAAATCTTAAAATAATTTGTTCTAACTCCCTGAAGAAAGTCCATGGTATTTTGATAGGGATTGCAGTAAACGTGAATATTGCCCTGGGTATCATTGACATTTTCACAATATTAAATCTGCCAATCCATGAGCATGGAATATTTTTCCATCTCTTTGTGTCTTCCTCAATTTCTTTCAGAAGTGTTCTTTAGCTTTTAGGGTATAGATCCTTTACCTCCTTGGTTAGGTTTATTCCTAGGTATCTTATGCTTTTGGGTGCAATTGTAAATGGGATTGACTCCTTAATTTCTCTTTCTTCAGTCTCATTGTTAGTGTATAGAAATGCCACTGACTTCTGGGCATTGATTTTGTATCCTGCCATACTGCCAAATTGCTGTATGAGTTCTTATGGTGGAGTCTTTTGGGTTTTGTATGTAGAGTATCATGTCATTGGCAAAGAGGGAGAGTTTGACTCCTTTGCCAATTTGAATGCCTTTAATGTCTTTTTGTTGTCTGATTGCTGAGGCTAGGAATTCCAGTACTATGTTGAATAGCAGTGGTGAGAGTGGACATCCCTGTCTTGTTCCTGATCTTAGGGGAAAGGCTCCCAGTGCTTCCCCATTGAGAATGATATTTGCTGTGGGTTTTCGTAGATGGATTTTAAGATGTTGAGGAATGTTCCCTCTATCCCTACACTCTGAAGAGTTGTGATCAGGAATGGATGCTGTATTTTCTCAAATGCTTTCTCTGCATCTAATGAGAGGATCATATGGTTCTTGGTTTTTCTCTTGCTGATATGATGAATCACATTGATTGTTTTACAAGTGTTGAACCAGCCTTGTGTCCCGGGGATAAATCCTACTTGGTCATGGTGAATAATTTTCTTAATGTACTGTTGGATCGTATAGACTAGTATCTTGTTGAGAATTTTTGCATCCATGTTTATCAGGGATATTGGTCTATAATTCTCCTTATTGGTGGGGTCTTTGTCTGGTTTTGGAATTAAGGTGATGCTGGCCTCATAGAACGAATTTGGAAGTACTCCATCTCTTTCTATCTTTCCAAACAGCTTTAGTAGAATAGGAATGGTTTCTTCTTTAAATGTTTGATAGAATTCCCCTGGGAAGCCATCTGGCCTTGGACTTTTGTGTATTGGGAGGTTTTTGATGACTGCTTCGATTTCCTCCCTGGTTATTTGCCTGCCTAATTTATTGGCGTAGAGCTGTTCATCATATGTTTTTAAAATCGTTTGTATTTCCTTGGTGTTGGTAGTGATCTCTCCTTTCTCATTCATGATTTTATTAATTTGAGTCTTCTCTCTCTTCTTTTTAATAAGGCTGGCTAATGGTTTATCTATCTTATTAATTCTTTCAAAGAACCAACTCCTGGTTTTGTTTATCTGTTCCACAGTTCTTCTGGTCTCGATTTTGTTGAGTTCTGCTCGAATCTTTATTAACTCTCTTCTTCTTCTGGGTGTAAGATCAACTCGCTGTTTTTTCTCTAGATCCTTTAGGTGTAAGGTTAGCTTTTGTATTTGAGTTCTTTCCAGGTTTTGGAAGGATGCTTGTATTGCGATGTATTTCTCCCTCAGGACTGCCTTTGCTATATCCCAAAGATTTTGAACGGTTGTATCTTCATTCTCATTAGTTTCCATGAATCTTTTTAATTCTTCCTTAATTTCCTGCTTGACCCTTTCATCTTTTAGCAGGATGGTCCTTAACCTCCATGTGTTTGAAGTCCTTCTAAACTTCTTGTTGTGATTTAGTTCTAATTTCAAGGCATTATGTTCTGAGAATATGCAGGGGGCGATCCCAATCTTTTGGTATCGGTTCAGACCCGATTTGTGACCCAGTATGCAGTCTATTCTGGAGAAAGTTCCATGTGCACATGAGAAGAATGTGTATTCAGTTGAGTTTGGATGTAAAATTCTGTAGATATCTGTGAAATCCATCTGGTCCAGTGTATCATTTAAAGCTCTCGTTTCTTTGGAGATGTTCTGTTAAGAAGACCTATCGAGTGTAGAAAGCACTAGACTGAAATCACCAAGTATAAGGGTATTATTATCTAAGTATGTCTTAACTTTAGTTATTAATTGACTGATATATTTGGCAGCTCCCACATTTGGGGCATATATATTGAGGATTGTTAAGTCCTCTTGTTGGATAGATCCTTTAAGTATGATATAGTGTCCCTCTTCATCTCTCACTACAGTCTTCGGGGTAAATTTTAGTTCATCTGATATAAGGATGACTACCCCTGCTTTCTTTTGAGAACCATTTGAATGGTAAATTGTTCTCCAACCTTTTATTTTCAGGCTGTATGTGTCCTTCTGTCTAAAATGAGTCTCTTGTAGACAGCAAATAGATGGGTCCTGCTTTTTATCCAGTCTGAAACCCTGCACCTTTTGATGGGGTCATTAAGCCCATTCACGTTCAGAGTTACTATTGAAAGATATGAGTTTAGTGTCATCGTGATATCTATTCAGTCCTTATTTTTGTGGATTGTTCCATTGGACGACTTCTTGAAGGGGAATTTTGAGAGTCCCCCTTAAAATTTCTTGCAGAGCTAGTTTTGAGGTTACATATTCTTTAAGTTCCTGCCTGTCTTTCTTTGGAAGCTCTTTATCTCTCCTTCCAATCTGAATGAGAGCCTTGCTGGATAAAGTATTCTTGGTTGCATGTTCTTCTCATTTAGGACCCTGAATATATCCTGCCAGCCCTTTCTGGCCTGCCAGGTCTCTGTGGAGAGGTCTGCTGTTACCCTGATACTCCTCCCCATAAAGTCAGGGATTTCTTGTCTCTTGCTGCTTTAAGGATCTTCTCTTTATCTTTGGAATTTGAAAGCTTCACTATTAAATGTTGAGGTGTTGAGTTGTTTTTATTGATTTTAGGGGCATCTCTCTATTTCCTGGATCTGAATGCCTGTTTCCCTTCCCAGATTAGGAAAGTTTTCAGCTATGATTTTTTCAAATACATATTTTGACCCTCTGGCCCTTTTGTGCCCTCGGGAACCCCAATTAAACATAGGTTTTTCTTCCTCAGGC
The DNA here is from genome assembly GCF_018345385.1 of Vulpes lagopus. Lineage (NCBI taxonomy): Eukaryota > Metazoa > Chordata > Mammalia > Carnivora > Canidae > Vulpes > Vulpes lagopus. The sequence goes on from NC_054842.1 coordinate 5,077,871, forward strand.
TGTCATTTATTTCCCTTAGTCTATCCTCATCGTCTTTTAATTGTTTGTCCTTTTTTTTCTCAGTTTCCCTCTTTGCCATCAACTTGTCTTCTATGTCATTCACTCGTTCTTCCTTCTCCTCGTTAACCCTTGTCGTTAGGACCTCTAGTTTGGATTGCATCTCATTTAATTGATTTTTAATTTCTGCCTGATTAGATCTAAATTCTGCAGTCATGAAGTCTCCTGAGTCCTTTATGATTTTTCTAGAGCCACCAGTAGCTTTATAATAGTGCTTCTGAATTGTCTTTCTGACATTAAATTTTAATCCAAATTTTGTAAGTCTGTGGGAGAGAGGACTGTTTCTTATTCTTTCTTTTGAGGTGAGGTTTTCCTTCTAGTCATTTTGCTCAGTGTAGTGTGGCCAAAAACAAGTTCTATTGGGAAAAGGAGAAAAAGAGAGAAGAGGAAGAAGGAAAGAAAAGAAAAAAAGAAAAAAAAAGGAAGGAAAAAAATAAGAAAAAGAAAATCAAAGAAAGAAAGGAAAAAAAGGGTTGGGGCAAACAAACAGAAATCAAAGAGCAAAAAAACAAAACAACAACAACAACAAAAAAAAAAACCACAACAACAACAAAAAGAAAACAACGGGGAGTATCCTCTGATTCTGTATACTGTAAGTCCCTTGTCTTCCCCCGTAACTTTCCAGTGCTGCTTGGTCAATAATTTGTTTTTCCCCTGTCCGTGGAAAAACACGGGGCCTGCTGTGCTGATTTTCATGTGTCAGCACTTGGGGGAGCTGCTCTGCCCCTCCTGGTGCAGGGCTCAGTGGGGGTGTTTACCCCGTGAGGCCCCAGGAGGAACAACCGCAGTGGCGGGGCCAGCTCTGCAGCCCTGGAGTCAGCTCCCGCAGTAGCTCCGGGGCTGTCTGTCTGCAGGGCCTGGAGGCTCGGGGGCGGGGCCGCTGATCTGCGCAGCTCGGGGCAGGAGCGTCCTCGCTGTCCTGGGCCCTCCCGGCCTCTGCCTGTCCCGGGGGAGTCCGGATCCTGGGCTGTGTCCCGGCGCCCTGTGCTCCGGGGCCTGCGCTGTTGGATTCGCGCTCCCGCCCCGCAGCCCCCTCCGCGGAGCCGCCGCCCGAGCCCCTCTGAGCTGCTCCGGGTCCCGCCGTGCGCGCTGCAGCCCTTAGGGAGCTCGGCGCACTCTCCCGGGGCGCAGGTGCCTGTTAGTGTCCCCGGGAGCCCGAGGGCATCCCCGCCCCCCTGGGTCCTGCTCTAACTCACTGCGAGGCCCTTTCCGCCCAGGAAGGTTGGTGCAGCTCCTGCTCCTCCGGGACGAGGCTCTCCTGTCCTGGGGACACTCCCCCCGGCCTCAGCCCGGCTCCTCGCGGGGCCCCTCCCCCTTGGAGGCCTTTTGTTCCTTTATTTCTTTTTCCCCGTCTTCCTACCTTGATAGAAGCGCGAACTCCTCTCACTGTAGCGTTCCAGCTGTTCTCTCTTTAAATCTCAGGCCGAATTCGTAGATTTTCAGGATGATTTGAAGGTTATCTAGGTAATTTGGTGGGGACAGGTGACTTGGGGACCCTATTCTTCCGCCACCTTGCCCCTCCTCCTATTTTAGCTTTATTGACATATAGTTTACAAATGAAAGATTAAGATATTTAAAATACATTAACGTTGTACAACCATCACCACATGTTCAGAACTTTTTCATCTTTCCAAGCTGAAATTCTATACCTATTAAAGGTTAATTGTTTAAGATCTCCCCACTCCCCGCCCCCCCCACCTGTCTACTCTGGTAAAACTATTCTACTTTCTGTCTAAGAATGTGAATATTCGGGATGCCTAAGTGGCTCAGCAGTGAGTGTCTGCCTTTGGCTCAGGGCATGATCCCAGAACTCCTAATTTGGGATCGAGTCCAACATCGGGTTTCCTGCAGGAAGCCTGCTTCTCCTTCTGCCTATGTCTCTGCCTCTCTCTCTCTCTGTGTCTCTCATGAATGAATAAATAAAATCTTAATAAAAAAATATTGTGAATATTCTAGGTACCAGAGCTTAGAGTTTCCTGGTTGCTGTTTTGCCTTCAAGCTTTTAAGGCCAATGTGCTTCTGTCCACAAAGAGTAGGGGTGGAGATTAGTTTAAGACGTGTGTGTATGATGGGAAAGAGATAGGCATGGTAAGTATAAGGTTAAAAACAGGGTGAAATTGAGGATCATTCACATATTTAGTTCCCAGTTTTTCAAGAACAAAGTGGAGACTAGCTGCCAGCTATATACTCAACATCACTTTTACTCTTTTTCCCTCCCTCCCCAAATGGTACATACATATATTCCTAAATTCTGAGTAGAAGCCCAGATAATTCAGAAGTCAAGTGATTTTTATTAATGAAGAAAATTGAGATTTGGTGATCATATTCAACAAACTCCCTTCTATTTTAGAACCAGTGGGGGCTGACCAGATTTTGGAGACATTTGGGCACACCCAAGTACCAACCAATAGAACCAACTGGATTCTGCTTCAATTCAGAGACTCACCAATTCATTTCAACGTTCTCTGAATTCTTGTCCTCTCTGTCCACTGGTGTATAGAAGGTTAAAAATGGGGTCTTCTCTCTGAAGAAGCTGAATTCACATTTTTAAAATTTGATACATCATTTAATACTTCAGGATTTGATGTGCTTTCAGTGAAAACAAGGCTTCCTTAAAGTAATTTAGAGATATATGAAATTCTCATTATCACAAGAGAAATGTTGATCCTGTTGAGTTATGCAGGCAAGAATAAATATCTAATTATTTCAGCCTAATCACTGTCATTCCTTTCATCTCCCAATACGCAGTCTTTTCTTATTGTTTTTTCTTCCCAGACCCATCAGCTCTTTTAAAAAGTGATCCTTTTGAGTTCGGAAGAGATAAAAGAGGCTTAAAGATAAGAAATAACAGAAGTCCCTGCACTTCATGGGGATTACAAGTGGAATTAACATGGCTATATAAAATGAAGCCACAGCTTGGGGTTTGGAAATGACAAGGTTATTTATTCTCCCAAATCCTGGGCACTTGGTTAGGTTGTTATTAATCCCAGCGACTACACAGCTGAGGCTGGGAACCTTCATTTGAGGATGGAAAACTATTGAGTTTTGACTCTCTATGACAGTATTCTTTTTTTTTTTTTTTGACAGTATTCTTTTTGAAAGCAACGTCTGAACATGAAAAAATCTAGTTTTTGAAAACTGTCTAAAATGGAGTATAAAAGTATTGTCTCTCCCCCTTCCTCCCCCACACCCCGTGCTACACTCTAGAGGTAAGTATCTTTTAACCAGTTTCTTTTTTCATTCACTCGACAGTTCCCATTAAATTTTTATATGTTTTTATTTCTGCTTCTATTATTTCAGTTATCAACTTTAGGCAGCACTGATCTACTCTAGGCAATGAAAGATCAAGAATTTAGGAGCATTTTTTACTATCCTGTTCCTTTTCTTCTTGCTTCCGTACTTCAGTTTTGTCAATTACATTATTATTTTAGTTCTTCTACTATTGACCTTTATAACTGTAAAAATCAATGCTGACAATCGCATTGCTTGATTTGTCAACTTTAGAGGATACTTTTGAAGGGAGAATAAATTGGTGCATCAATAATTGCTTTTCCTTCCTCTCTCCCTTACCAACTTAAAAAAAAACTTTTATATTTTCAAGGTTATACTTATATTGTTCTCTGATGCCTGTAATATTACTTTCTGCATTTGGTATACAGATTGACTTTCAAAATTAAAAATTTCCTAAACAATATTTACAGCGTCTTAATTATATGATTATTACTCATATTGAAACAAGTTGCATAAAGCAGAATTTTTAGTTCTATATATTTAAGTCCTACTTCCTCTACCCTCAAGATACTCAAGTGTCAAGACCCAAGTGATTCTGCTTCTCTCCCTCCAGTTTTCTTCATATTTTCTAGGGACTACTCAGTGCTGCTATTTCTTAAATCCACATTATCTGTTTCCTTATACATTTTTTTCTCCTGGAGTACCTCTGAAGGGTTTCTGTTTTAATTTGGATTATATGACTCTTATGTTTTAGGAGTTTTGAAATATCTAAAAATCATTTTGTCCAATATTTGTTTAATTGCTTGATTGGGTATATATTTCAGGGTTTAAAAATCAGAAATTTGAAAAAAAAAAAGTGTACTCTCTTTCAGCATCCATTGCTGCAGATGAGAGATTTGATGTTACTTTGATTCTTTCTCCAACTATGGAAGCTTTAATAATTTTTTTTTTGTTCTAGGACTTCTGAGATTCCCTAAGTTGTCTCAAGGTGCAGATTCACCCCACCTCCCACCACTGATTTTGGTGGCCATTTGAATCAATTTGAAACGATTTTTTTTTTTTTTCAGTTCAAGGGTACTTTCTCTTAGCTTGGTCTTGGTAATTAGCCCTATCTATTCTATTATCCAGTCCAATTACTAATTTTTTTGATAACATGCTTGCCTTTTTGAAGTTTTCTTTTTTCTGTTTACTTCCTTTCCCTGGAGGCCTATTTTTGTCTTTGAAAGAAACAGTTTTGTTCTACCTGAAGATACTAGTATCATTTCAAAGTTTTCTTCTTTGATCCATTCTAACTTCTTTGAGGTCAAATATTACTTTTTCCATTTTGGATTTTTTTTTTTTTTTGTGTGTGTGTGATTAGCTTTCCTTAAATATCCTAGGATATTTAGCTATTGGTTTGTTTTTATGAATGAATCTAACATGCCTTTTGTGAGACCATACCATTTCCCTTGGTCCCCTTTACATTTCAGTTGCTGCTCTGGTGGACAGGTCCCTCACATTGCCAATAATCTACCCCAATTTCCTGCCACATCTCTCTACAGTTCTGGCTTAGTGGTTTCAAAAACTGCTGGCACTCACAGTCCATGCCAGGACCACATGGAAATATGGATTGGATAATGCTTCTAAGCCACCCCTACCTTCTGTAGGAGTAGAGATTATATGCATTAGTGGATAAATGCATTAGTCATATGTTCTTCAAAGACACAATTCTTTGTCACGTGGCTCCTTAGATGTTCCTCACAGTATAGATCCTTACTTACCTCTAACATCAATCCTCAAGTTATACATTCTTTATTGAATTTCTTCATTCCTGATTTATTCTTGCTATCTTCACACCTGTTTCCTGAAATCACCTCCCAAATAAACTAACTGCACTCATGGTTCTTGTCTTAAGTTAGACTTGCTGGGGACCCAAACAAAGATGAGGTAATTAGTATACCTAGGATGCTGGGCTTTTCTTTGGAGCTGTGTAAATAACCTCTTCCTTGGATGGGAGGACTGACTGAGTTCTGTGTTTGCTATGAGGTGTTTTAACAAGCAGCTTCCCTAAAGGGTGCTAGATAGAAAATGCAATCTGGCTGGTCTACCATAGTAGCTCACATGAAGAGCCCTTTACACTGGAGGTAGGGCACATTGGTGCTTTTGAGTGTGGAAGGAGTTATTTTACCTTTTTCCTTCTCCTGATTGTACTGTCTGAAGAGTAAGTCCAGAGTAGTCTTTGTCTTGCCCTGCTCCTCTCACAGGCTCTAGTAGTCATGCCTACTTTCGTTAGAGGAAAGTTTACCCTGGCATTGTAAACTACTGTTTGCTGTGTGGACTCTTTCAACATGGGTTAGGAGGTTGTAAGGAAAACTGTATATCGCTTTTCCGGCCAAGCAGCTAACTTATTACCATGATGATTAACCCAGGGTGTATGCCCACTTTGGTATAAGTTGATTGTATCTGAAGCTTCTCTGAGGCTCCATTTCGAATGCTATTCTTTACTTGTCATGCTTTAAGTTGTGAATTTTTCTCTTTTACATCTGTCCTGTCAACACCTTTTATTTGTTTTCTGTCCCCTAGAACTTCCTTCATTTTTTCTGGTCCATTATTGGCATCCTTTCCTGTTTTCCAGCATTATAATATATATATATATATATATATATATATATATATTTATTTATTTATTTATTTTATATATATATATAAAATATAAAATATATATAAATATAAATATAAAATATATATAAAATATATATATATATATATTTTAAATTCAAATAGACCATGTAATGGGTACACATGCATGTTTTGGGTCTATCATCTTTAAGAATTCATTATATTTTAGATGATGAAATTGCAACTGACCTGTGACTTTCCTGGTCCAACAGACATAGAGCACCAGAATCTAGACTTAAACTCATTTCTTCTTATTCCTAGTCTTGTGCTCTGTTGTGTCATCATTTTACTCAGAGCCATGAGGGCAGTTGAGGAAACCCTCACATGTAAAGGTAGCCATATTTTGAAAGAATCCATATAGAACCAAAGGGCACTCATAGAATAGAAATCTATTGCTATGAGGTGTTTTAACAAGCACCTCAGGGATAACAAAACAAGATCTTTGATATCAGACGTCTCAGACTAATATTTAGGTTGCTCCCTATTCTTTACTTACAGAGGATGGGCTGCATGTATCTGGCCTTCTGGACAGCTGAAATTCAGGAAATTTGGGTTGTGTTAGTTGACTAAAATAACACTATGGTACTGGTAGAGAATTATGAAATCAAGAATACTTTACTATCTTCTGACTAAAATTGACTATGAACATTTGGGCAAATCCTTCTATCTCTGAGTCACTTTTAATGTCCTTATCTATAATATGAGGATACAATCAATGAATTTTAACTTTCTCTGGTTCAAAATCTAAGCAGAGGAAGGCAAATGGTAGCTTACTTAATTGACAAGATTACTGATAAAAAGCTTTAAGGCTATGATCCTTATAAGTTTTGACATTTGGATATGCATCTTGGCCCAATGTACCAGCTGCAGTAATTGTTATAGGTTATGCTGAGACCCAGGCTGGATTCCAATTAAGGTTTGATTTTCATCAGTGATAACAGTAGGATTAGTGGGAAGGGCAGATGCACACACAGACAGTCCTCAGATAGACGGTTTCAATGATTCCTAGACAGATGTTTTAGTTTAAGGGCATTGGCATTTTTACTGAGTAGAGATCTGTCTATTCTATCAGTAGCCTAGTCACTTTTCTTATACCCACTATCTATATTTCTCCATGGTCATGACTTCCAAAGGGAAGATGTTACTGTAATATTCCTAACTAGAACAACTTGAGCCCCAAGGGTATGGCCTTTATTACTTACTGAGGACTCCAATCTAGAGTGTTCTGGGGGAAACTTTTAGTTATTAAATACCACTTGTTGATTGGCTTAGCTCTAGTTTCTGTATCAAATTTCCTGCACAGAACATCTGCTTCCATTAATCTGGTGACTCCTCAGATATCCTGTTCTGAAGGATTTAGTGCTGGCTCTATGTTTAAAGGATCTTGTTTTGAACCATATGCATACCTAGTATCCTGTTTCATTTTGTTAAAGCAATTCAACTACTTTGTCTCGCTCTTCTTGGCTTCATCCTCAGGAGGCTGGACATAAACTATACATTTTGGGTTCTTCTGAGATGGAAGAGTTTCCAGAACCATTATGGAATAGCATCATGTATGCACTTACCTGGGGCCTCGCACAACTTTTGTTGTAGCCAAGAATAGCCAAGAATATTGTGAAGAAAGTTGATATCATCATCACCAACACAATCTGGGCAAGTCCCTTAATTTTTCTTAATTGAATAGTACACCTTCAATTCCATTTGTGCCTGTGTTTGTCTTAGTCACAAGCCACATAGCCAGCATACCTAGCCCTTGTTTCACTCATTTCTGGCTTTTGCCCAGTTCCATTAGTTCTCATGCAGGGCCTCATACCTGCCCATGTTCACCAGAGGAATCCTCACTTTTGCAGACTCTTTTCAATGCACTCAGATAATGGATATCTCCTGTGTGCCAGAAACTGGTAAAACCAAGCAAGACCATGGCTCTCTAAAGCCATACTTAAAAAAGCCTTATCTGCATGTCTCTTCAGTCCCATTTGGTTCTCAAGCAGAGGCTTCCATAAGAGAAAGAAACTGTCACTGCCTTTCATGAATCATTAAGAAAGGAAAGTAGAAGAATTGAAAGGTTGGCAGTAACAATGAGAGTAGGCTATTACAAGCAGGTCAAGAGTCTTCTTTTTTTAAGTTTCATATCCCCAGCTGCTGTTCAAATAATCAAAAAGGGGTCCTCCCTGAAACTGATTTAATTCTTAGGAGGAATGAAAAGACATTTAAAGGGCAAGCCAACTTCATAAAATGACATTAAAAGGTTTTAAAATAGTATTTTGCTTCTAAGGGGTGTTTGTAAATGTCAGAAGTAATGTATTGATTATGGTTCTGGAAGTTCTTGCTTTGAGATGCCTAGCTGCCTTTGGCTTAACTAATGCTATTGAATCGTGCTCATGGTATGAATTATCTCGGCCGCCTTATTTTGTTTGCCTAAACTTTCCCAATCCACTGGGCTTTATCCACAAATGAACAAAAGGTATCATCAGATCTGTGTTTGTAATCCTTGTCATGTTTAACTTCTCATGTAAATTGCTTAGAGATAAAATGTTGAGAATGGCTGTAGAAGTTAATTGCTTTACAGGTCTCTGAGACTGTCTTATAGACTCCCATAAAATGTTGTAAGTTGGTTGCTTCATCTGAGGCTATTACTGTGAATGCCTATATAAATAAGAAAGCCATCTTGAAAGGGTACATATAATCCCATTTAAATCAAGATGGGGGCATACCTCCCCCATATTTCGTGGGCTCAGGCTTCCCTGGTGAAAATATATCTAATATTTTTATTTATTGATATTAACCAGTTGTTAGTGGTAGCCAAGAATATTGTGAAGAAAGTTGATATCATCATCACCAACACAATCTGGGCAAGTCCCTTAATTTTTCTGAGCTCATGTCCCCAATTTGAAACCAATAGAGATCATATTAATTGCTCTGACTGCAAGGTCATAACTGAAGTTTCAAGGAAATGAGAATAGTACACATGAGTTCTCTTACTTACAGTTTACCAGGTCTTTACAATACTTGATGAGGCTAAAATTGGTCACTTCCCTTCTGAATTTTAGGACCATTCAGAATCTAGACGTTGGATGTGTTCATGGAATTTAACCCAGGCAGGCAGAAGGGATGGCATCTAATTTATGTGCGTCCACTTAGACCAGCACGTGCCAGCTGTCCCTGTAGCTGTGGCCTTCACCCTATACCAAGACTGTCTTTGGCTAAACATCAAAGACTGCCTAATTCATCAACAGAGCAAAACTGTTAGTTAAGTAATAGTTATGGCTTTGGTTTATTATCATAGGAGTTTTATAGTGTATTAAGATCTTGTTCTTTTTAGCAGGAAGGAGATAGATGATTATTTTTTATTAAAGAAGTGATAACATGCTCATAGCAAACAAATTATTGTAGTAATGATGTGAGTAATGTGAAAATTAAAATCCTTTCTGTGAGTCCCATCTTGTTCTCTGTGGGAAACCACTGTAAATGCATTCTTGTATATCCCTCTAGAAACTGTCTATTGTAACAGAAATGAGCAATATTCACACTCTTCTTCACCTTAACTTTCCCCCCTTAAAATATGTACCTATGGTCCCTGACTTACGATGGTTCAATTTAATGATTCTTTGATTTTATGATGGTGTGAAAGCAATTATGTGGTTAGTAGAAACCACATTGTGAATTCTGAATTTTTATCCCTTTCTAGGATAGCAATATGTATGAATGTCTCTGCTGATGCAGGCCAGTGGGAGCCATATGATCATATTATCACGAGGGTAAACAATACGTAGTCTGAAAACCATCATGTACTTAAACAACCATTCTATCACCTTTACACAGTATTCAGTAAGTTACGTGAGATATTCAACACTTTATTATGAAATAGTTTTTATGTTAGATAATTTTGCCCAACTGTAGACAGGATCCCTTTATGTGGAAATTGTATATTCACTGTAGGTGAATGTAAGTGTTCTGGGCACATTTAAGGTAGAATAGGCTAAACTCTGATGTTTGGAAGGTTAGGTGTAGTAAATGCATTTTTGACCTAACAATATTTTTAAGTTATAATAGGTTTATCAGGAAGTAACCTCACTGTAAGTCAAGGAAGATCTGTATATCATATTTGTGCATGTGTGTGTATATATACATATATACCATTGTATGTATATAGATAGATAGATAGATATAGATCTGCTTCATATTTTGATGTCTGTATATCACATGGATAAGGCATAATTTGTTTAATAACTTTTCTATTAATGTACATGAAGTTTTTAAAGGCTTTGTTTTTGTTTGTTACTAAAATATAAACATACAATTTACATAATTTTGCAAGTTAGGTAAAAAATATACTTCCTTTTGATGCTAATTTTTTATTTAGAAATGTTCAAAGGTACAACAAAGTTCAACGAAAAGCATCATGAATCCCCAGATTTTCTTTATCTAGAGTTACTAATGGTAAATACTTCACCACTTTTGCTTTCTCTTTCTCAAATGAAGATCATTTGAGTGTAAGTTGAATACATCATGATGTGTCACCCTCAAATACTTCACCATGTATCTCTAAAGGACTAAGCTACTCCTCTATGTAACCATACCATTGACATGCCCAAGAGATTTAAAACAAACTTACCAATATTATATTACCTAGTATATAGCTCATATTCAAATTTTATCAATTTTTTCAAAAATGATTTTATAGATATTATTATGACTGATCCAGGCAAATGTCATTTGCAATCTTCTGAGCAGAGAATTATCAAATCACTGCATTTGATTGTCATGTTTCTTCATCTAGTCTTTTTTGAGATTTCATGTTGCTGCTATTGTGATATTAACTTGTTTGAAATGTTTGGGTCAGTTATTTCATAGAATCTTCCAGTCTGAATTTGTCTCCTCCATGATTAGATTCAGGTTAAACTTCTGTTTTTGTGTAGTTGATATTGTGTATTTCTCATTGCATCCCATTGGGAGGCATTGGGATTTCAGTCTGTTGGACTACTGGTGATGCTCAGAGGATCACTTGGTTAAGAATGTTTCCCCCAGATCCACAGTACTTGATGCTTGAACAACACAAGTTTGTACTGCAGGGTCTACTTATATGTGAATATATTTTATAGTGCAGTCCTGTAAATGTATTTTCTGGAGGAGCAGGCTCCATGTAGGGAGCCTGACATGGGACTCGATTCAGGGTCTCCAGGATCAGGTCCTGGCCTGAAGGCAGCGCTAAACCACTGAGCCACCCGGGCTGCCCATCTTATGATTATCTTAATAGCATTTTCTTTTGTCTAGTTAATTTTATTATAAGAATACAAAAAATATGCTAATTTTATTGATAAGGCTTCTGGTCCACAGTAGGCTACTAGTAGTTAAGTGTTACCTGTAAGTTTTCTCCCCTGTGGGGGTCAGCACCCCTTACTTCTGTGATGTTCAGGAGTCACTATAGTTTTTATCCTTTGTAATGGGTAAGTAATTTGTGATTCTTTGAAACTGTATGCCTATCTTATTCCTCAAAAACTTTTACCCACTTGTTTTGTTTTCTGTAGATGATCACTGCCTGAATTAATAATCACATTCTGGCATCAAAATGGTGACTTTATAATTCTGTTCTTCTTTGGCACCATTCAAGGATCCTTTTAATTTTGTCTCCCCAATGTGTTATAATGCATCGCTATGTTCAAATTATACTGAAGTTGCCCGTGGAAGCATTGCTGTTGCCTCCTTTTTTTCCCGTGCTTTCTAGTATGAGATGTTTTAGGATTATCGCGCACTTTCCTTGTCCTGTACCTGAAGTCATTTGCTTCCCCAAGGAAGCCTGGATCCCTTTACATGTGAATTGTTTTTAGGAGCCAGGATTGGGGTCTTAGGTATAGTATCTTTGTTTCTAAGCCCAGGAGTCAGTAAACTATGGCCAATGGGCCATGTCCCACTTGTGGCCTATTTTTGTATAGCTTCTGAGCAGAGAATGATTTTAAAGTTTTTAAAGAGTTGCAAAACCAAACCAAACCAAACTAAAAACAAAACAAAAACAAACACACAAAGAAATACTTTTTAAGAAAGATTATATGAAAGAGATCCCATACTGTTTTTAAACCCTAAAGTATTTACTATATGCCTCTTTATAGAAAAAAAAAAAGAAAAGTTTTTCAATTCCTATTCTAGGCTTTATCAGTATATACAGTTAGGAAAAATAATTTGTGGATAATATCAAACTTATATTAATATCTCAAATTCAATTCCAGTATCACAAATCTTTCCTCACTTTCCCCTATTACACATTGGTAACTCCTTTCTCCAATGAGAAACAGGTTTCCAATAAAAATAATGTATTACTTATTTGCTCATTCTTATTATGCATACCAAGTGGCTTCAGAAATACTCTATCAATACCACTATTAAACAAATCTATTAATTCAAGTTCAAGATTTCTTTGTGTGGTGTTTTTGTTGTTTTTAGAATATATACAACTAGGACTGTATAGGCAAGGGACTATGTTCAAAAGTTATTCAATTAATTCTTTGTCTCCTATGTGCTTATTTGTGATTATTTGATCAATGTGATGTGTATAAGTTCATTGGTTTCTGTTTGTATTTGATTTTAGGGTGTTTCTTTTTCATTTTTTTTTTATTTTATTTATTTATGAGAGAGAGAGAGAGAGAGAGAGAGAGAGAGAGAGAGGCAGAGACACAGGCAGAGGGAGAAGAAGGCTCACACAGGGAGCCCGATATGGGACTCGATCCCGGGTCTCCAGGATCATGCCCTGGACCAAAGGTGGCGCTAAACCGCTGAGCCACCTGGGCTGCCCCCTTTTCATCTTTTATAAATTTTATTTATAAAAATCAAAGTATACAGCACACAAAATTTAGAGTAGTCACATAGCTAGACCCATTTTTCCAACCCTATTCCCATACACTCCATAGGTACCCGTGTTTCATCATCAAATTTCTGTTTATCCTTCTTGTATTTACTTTTGTAAAAATGAGAATACATACACATACATGCATATATACAAATACACAAAAATATGATCATATATATTGTTTTTTTATGTAAATAATTCATATAAATATAAAATCACCTATATACTTTAGAATATACATATTTCTGAGGTCATTTTTCTTACACAAAATGTAGCAAAGTACATATACTCTGTTATACCTCAATTTTTTTACTTAAAAATAGACTGTCAGTACAAGTCCATATATCACTGTATAAAGATCTTTTTCATTCATATGGATAGCAAAGTTCTCTGCGGTGTGGGTACACCATTGTTTATTTGAAAATCAATCATTCTGGTTTTTTGGTAGGGTTTTTGTTTTGTTTTTAGTTTTGCATTTCCAATATTTCACTATTGCCATAAATAATCTTGCATATATTATTTATTATTTTAGAGATGAAACTTCAAGGTTAAATTTCCAAAAGTGGGATAAAGGTAAAAGAGCAGATAATAAATATGTAGTTTTGGCAAAGATTTCCAATTTCTCTTCTGTGAGTTTTCATTTCATTTTGTTTTAACTGTGTGAAGATGTCTGTGATGGATTGGGAGACTTCTCCTTTTCCCTTCAAGGTCTTTCCTTTTTCCTTCAAGGTATTTCTAACTGGACTAAGAATCAAATCGACATGAGATGGGTTAACAAGAGAAAATTAAATTTAATTTCATATATGCAGGGAATCCACACAGACATGGAAATTCTGAAGACAGTCAGGCAAAATGAAGTATATTTGCCATTCTGAACTAATGAGAAAGGAGTAGGGTCCTGGGACTACAAAGAGAAGAAATGTAATTTATAGGAAGATAAAAAAGGGTAAATGTTTAATGAACAAATGTTTGCTGGGTCACTCAGAAACAATGGGACATAGAGGAATTTGATCAAATAGCCCTTGCTAGGTTCTTTCTGGTCTACTCTAGCTAGTTCATAGGGTAATGTGGTTATCGGTGGTAATGTCGCTCTTCCTGGAGCAGATCCTTTATCTAAAATTTTTTTAGGCAACTGTGGGCAAGGTAAAGAGCTGGATACTTGAAAGAACCCATGTATTTAACAATAGGAGAAAAGGAGAAAGAAATGGTGTTATATTCCTATAATATAGTATGTAAATAAATGAATTATGCGGACATAATGTTGAATGCAATAAAGCAAAACAGAGAATATACACTGTATGATTGCATGTGTATGAAGTTCACAAACAGAACTAATCCATTGAGAGAAGTCAGGACAGTAGCTGGCTTTAAGGAGGCTGAGTGGTCATGATGGGAGTGAGTCTAAGAGAAGGCTTTGGGTTGCCTCTAATATTCTATTCTTGGGCTGACTGGCTGATATTTATAACTGGTAGAAGTGTTTACAATTTGCAAGTATTTACTCTTATGATTTGTGCATATTTCTGTGTATATGTGATAGCACAAAAATAAAGCTTGAGAAATCTAAAAGAGCCCTGAAAGACTGGTAGAAGTTGCTGAGTCTTAAAGAATTCTTATTCCTACATTGGAAAAAAATGCACAGGGGGCTAAATGGAGGGAGGCCTGTTGTTAACTAGGGACATTCTGGACCCAAATTTATGTGAAAACAGCCAAAGGCTGTCAGCTCATTTTTATCACAGGCAGGCAGGTCATTTGTGTATAGTTCTTGAATAATCATCACATTTCCTTGTTTTACAAATGTGCAGCCGTCACTCCAACAGGGAAGGTGATGACAGCAGTCACTTTTGTTGTTACTGTAGTGGTTTTATTGTAGGCATTCTAAAATTAGAGGTAAATAACTTGCTGGAGCTTGGGGTTTATTGAATTTTCCCACTTTGCTTATTTTAAGCGATAACATTACCGTGGGTATTGAGCACTTCCTAATTTTCCTTGCAAATGCCCCTAGCATATCAGCACTGGAATGTTTTTTACTACCTGCAAAGAAAGAACATCAGCTTGGAGTCTGACAATAATGGGTTCAAACTCCACATCTTTAATTTTGTCACATTTTTTTTTGGTCATAATAACATTTTGGTTAATGGTTTCTTTGCTAATATCTGGATAAAACTATCTCTTTCCAAGGCTGATATGAGTTTAAAAATAATTTTATAGTTTAACATTCATGGTCATGAGCCCATCTATATCTTAGAAGTGACGGTGTGATTTGGGAGAGCAAGAAAGTGACAGAATTTTTTAAATCTTTTAAAGACAAGCTGTCAATTTCTGGATGTCTTTGTGTGTGTGCCTTTCATCACCCCCATTATATTTATTATCTAAATGAAGATGTATTCTTAAGGCCTGAGGTAGCATCATTTTACATTTAGTGAACATTTAGGAAGGCTAATCAACATATTTATGGTATTTTACTCATCTAAGCTCAAATCTGCTAATAACTTGTGAGCACCAATTTACCAATTTTATGATTATTATGCGATCATTTGTTCATTTTATTCAACCCATATGCTGTACTGACCAGGCCCTGTATTGGCACTTTTTTTTTTTTTTTTTAAGTAGACTCTCCGCTCAAGATGTGCCTTGAGCACAAACTTATGCCTCTGAGATCATGCTCTACTAACTGAGCCAGCCAGATGCCCCTGTGTTGGGCACTTTGATTTGTGTTATTTCATTTAGAGTTTTACCGGCAGCTTCAGAATTTCATCAGCAGTTTTAAAGTGAAAAAATTATAGCAATAAATGAAAGATTAGTGATCATTTTGAAAATGATCAAGATAGCCTTCAAGTTCCCCTCAGCTTGGCTAAGCTTCACATAGATTTCTGTCTAACTATGACTAATGGAACTAAAAGAGTGCACTGGTTGGTATAGAGGCTGCTTTTAGGTGAACATGCTTGAACAATGGAATAGAGAAAGGGTCACAGTGACCACCTGGCTGAAGACAGGTCCATTGAGCCACCCACCTCAAAATATCCATAGACCCTACCTTACCAATGGGCTACTTAGAAGTAGGCACAGTTCCCAAAAAATGGAAGATTCTATACATGACCTTACCTCCTCATCTTCCCCCTTTAAAAATGGCCACCATCCACTGCCTTGTTGCAGTCTCTCCTCTGCTGTCCTGACGCCAACCCTTCCTTGTGCTGGGTTTATTCAATAAACTTCTGACTCTTTTGTTCTGCCTCAGTGAATACTTTCACTGCCAGTGTCACCAGCTTCTACATGATAGTTGCCCCATATTTGGGGGCTCTCATCCAATCAAGAGATAGCCCATTTATGAACCACAGTTGGGGAACATCAAATTGAACACAACCCCAGAAATAGTATTGAAAGCAAAGAACTTTTTATTACTTTTTCAAGTAAGGAGACAAATGTCTCGTGGTGGTATTAGTACAGGAAATCTCTTTATTCAGTGTGCTAGGGGTGGGAGCAGGCAGGTTGCACGAGCACTTTGGTTCAGTTGCACATATTCAACATGTCAGCATGCTAGTGCATACATTGTATGTTAAAAAAAATGGCAGAAAACTGTCCATAAGAGGAGATCTTAGTATTATAATGAGCCAGAGGTAACTTCAGAACAACTCACAGGGCTTCTATGCAGATTCTCAGCTCCATTCCAGCTCAAAATAGCTCACCGAAGGGGCCAGGAATGCCCAGTACAGGGCTATCAGGTAAAACATCTAGTTGGGCATCTCTCTGGCTAGAACTGCTGGTTCTGCAGAGCAAAGCATTCCTTTGGGGCTTTTTCTCTTCCCCCTTCCTCATTTCTGCTGAGAGCTTTCAACCCATTTGGAGAGTAGCTTCCCTGGTGCATCCTAGCTAATATACAGGCCCTTTACCTCCCATTAGTTAGAGTATGTCTGGTCCTTTGAAATGTAAATCTTCTCCAAGTCTCTTGATAAGCACCTATTAGCAAACACAGATGGCCTACTCTTGCCTTGACCAACCTCCCTCCTAAGGTCCTCCAAGAGGGCCTGCTGGCTCAGCCTATGCTCAAAAACTTCCCTGCTTCTTGTTTTAGCAAGTTGAGTTCAATCTCCCCTACTGCAATTATCTTGACCCCTATTAGTCTTGAATAAGGATTCCCTTGCCTGTTTAATTCCCTTTGGTGTCATTTTTCTTTGACACGACTGAAAGAGTTGAATACTTTTACATGTATGTACTTATTGAACACTTGGACACTCCATTATTTGTGAAATGTCTAAGACTTTTTCCAATTTTTTATTGTAATTGTTATGGGGTCTCCCTGTTGGGTGGGAACTAGTGTCATAGGCAATGAAAGAATTCAGCCAAGGCAGAACAAAATAGAAAGAAGTTTACTGAATACTCTGAAAAGGAGCAGCAGGTAGGACAGCAAAGGAGAGGCTGTCTGCTGTGGGGTTGAGGGGCCATAGTTATAGAGTGGAGTGAAGAGGTATGAGAACTATCAAATTTTCCCCCTTTTTTGGTGACTGGTTGTAAGTGTAGCCCTCTGATTGGTTAGAATCTATGGCTATTTTGAGGTGGGTCACTTAAAGAGCCTGTTTGCATTCATCTCAGTGGTGTGGGCCCTTTTGCCTTGATCAAGTTTCCATTGTTCAAGTGTGTTGCCTAAAAGTGGCCTCCTCAGTTTTTACCTTTTGTGTCATGATTTGTAGTTACTATTCTACCTAGGTTTGTAGCTTATGGTATTTGTATTTCCCTCATTGTATAAGTCAGGTGACTGTGTATGTGGTCTGGTTCTGCACTCCATTTTGTTCTTTTCAGCTTACTGCTTAACAATATGCCAATACCTTTCAATCTCAAGTTTTGGAACTTTATAATAAGACCTGATGTCTGCTAGTGTAAGTGTTCTAAATTTGTCCCTCCACTCCAAGATTGTCTTGGTGTTTTTGGTCTTTTGGATTTCCATACAAATTTTAGAATCAGTATATAAATTTATGCACACCCATATATATGCTGGGATTCCATGGAATGTATAGGTTAATTCAGTGTTTTTTTTTAAAGATTTTATTTATTTATTCATGAGAGACACAAAGAGAAAGAGAGAGACAGAGAGAGACAGAGAGAGAGAGAGGCAGAGACACAGGTAAAGGGAGAAGTAGGCTCCATGCAGGGAGCCTGACGTGGGACTTGATCCCGGGTCCCCAGGATCAGGCCCTGGGCTGAAGGCAGCACTAAACTGCTGAGCCACCCGGGCTGCCCCAGTTTAGTGTTTTTATATTTTTAAATATTTTACCTTTTATCCATGAACATGGCATAGCCCTCTATTAAAAAAATGTTTATTTATTGTAAAAGTTCTTCTAATTATTTATATGGAAATGTTGAAAGCATTTTGTAGATTGAATTGCAGGTATTTAATTTTTTTCAATGTTTAGAACATTTTATTAAAGTAAAAAATTGTTAGAATTAAGTGAAATAAAAAAACATAGCAAATATTTACAAAAACATTAGTAACACCAATCAAGTCACACACATGTAAAAATGCAGAAATGCCTTAAAAAATTTGTAAGTTGAAAATTATGGAGATTTCCCAAAAATATAGAGTGCTTCATGAATCTGCATGTTATCCTTGTGCAGGGGCCATGCTAGTCTTCTCTGTATCATTCCAGTTTTAGTATATGTGCTGCTGAAGCGAACATAGGTATTTGATGTTTTGATGTCATTGAAAATAGTATTTTGTCTATTGCTAATTATATAAATATACATTTTATGTTGATTTCTAAAAAATAATTTTGCTAAATGCACTCTCATATTTCCATATTTGTCTATATATATTTAGGCATGTTTTATGTATATAACCATGTTCTATAAAATTGACAGTTTTATTTATTCCTTTTATTCACACATACACACATATATACACATATATAACTAATATGTGAATGTATAAATATGCATGTTTTGTCTTATAGTACTGACTATAGGATCTCCAGTAAAGAAAAAAAGAGTGGTAAGAAAAAGAGTAGTAAGAGAGGGCATTTTTGTCTCATTCTAGATCAGAAGGAAATCTTTAGATATTTAACCATTAAGATATATGTATATATTATACATATATTTATATAAAATATTTACCCATTACTATTTATATATTTATATTATCATATATTTATAATATTTATATATTATTATATATTTATAATTTATATGTATAAATATATATGTATTTAGGATACCTTCTATCATATTAAGGAAATCCTTTCTCTTGTATTGCTAGTCTGCTAAGAAGTTTTAATAAGTCTTTTAATAAGAACTACTTTCAAGTCAAGTTTTATTCTTAGTAAATGCTGGTCTCTCTGTTTGCTTTTATTCTTGTGCCATAGAATGTTAAATACAGTGGCTAAAAGCCTGGGGAATATAAAGAAGCTGCTCCTTCTTACCAGACCTGGAACTTCATTTGTTACATCCTCAGTATTTTGAGATTGTTGAAGACTGTACAGACTGTCCATGATATCTCAGTCATTTCACTGTGATTTTCTTTTGGACTTCTTCAATTCTTGTTCTATCACCAAGTTGAACATATCTAGGGGAAACACAAAAACTAATTTCAGGTTTATATCAATGTAGTTCCTTCTTTTGGCATCTTGACTCCCTCAAATCTTGAACATTTGGTTACTGTACGGTCTCTTCAATAGACTCTTAAAAATCTAATTCCTCTAATTGTCTAGAAGTTTATTTATTTATTATTTTTTAAGATTTTATTTATTTATTCATGAGAGAGGCAGAGACATAGGCAGAGCGAGAACCAGGCTCCCCAAGGGGGTCCTGATTCAGGACTTGATCTCAGGACCGTGGGATCACACCCTGAGCAGAAGAGAGAAGCTCAACCACTGAGCCACCCACGTGCCCTGTCTGGAGATTTAGAGCTAAAGGTAAATTTCATCATTTTACATAACGGATTATCCTATATGCTTCTACATAGTGTAAATATTCAAGGAATAAGGAGTTCTCCCATTCTCAAGAAAGTTATTGTCCAATGGGCTGGCAGAAACGTAGTAAAATATATCATGTGCAAATGCTGTTGCAAGTAGAGATCAGAGGATCCATTCACCCTCCTGGGAACCCTTATTGGGGCATTTTATTGTCACATTTATACTTTGCTTGCTGGATAATAGTGGTTGCCTAGCTTGATGGATGTCACAGGTTAGCAACACAAGTACCCTGAGTTTAATCCCGAATCTCATAAAAATTAACTTTACATTTATGAAGAAATTGGTTAATATAATCACCTGCTGCTATGAAGAATTGGAAGAGGCCTATCAGAATGCAAGAATTTCCATACCCTCAAAGGTCCTTCTAGCTGGACTAAGAATCAAATGGACACAATGCAGATTAACGAGAAAATAAAATTTAATAGGTACATACAGGGACTCCACACAGACACAGAAATTCCAAGACAGGCAAAATGAGGCATATGTGTCCTCCTGAACTAGTGAGAAGGTTATAGGAGTCTGAGACATTGGAGGAAAGGAATGCAGTTCATAGGGCAACAAGAAAGGGAGCAGATGTTTAAGAATTAGATATTTGCCCAGCCTCAGAGATGGGTCACTCAGACATAATTTATCTCTGCTAATAACTTTTATTCTGGAAAAACACCTCCATTTTTTTTCTCTTCTCTATTCTTTATTTTAAGTATATAGTGTATAATACACATAACAAACAAAGTTGTGTTCATCAACCATTTATGTTATCAGTAAGACTTCTGGTCAAGGGCAAGCTCTTACTAGTTAAATTTTCAGGGAGTCAAAAGTTGTATGCAGATTTTCCACTGTGCATGGAGTCAGGTGGTGGCCTAATCCCCTAATCCTCCTGTTGTTCAAGGTCAACTGTATGAAGTTTAAATGAAGAGTAATCTCTTGCTCCATTCTTTCATTCCCCATCCTCCAATCCCTCTGCCTCCCACACCAAAGAAGCTGTTTTCTACTCTTCAGTTATTCCTCATGGTATAAACCTTCCTGTTTCCATATATCATCTTTATAAAGCTATTTATTCATAATTTTGAGTTATTTATTATATTCTTACTTTGGAAGTGGATCATGTGTCACTTTGATAACTCCACACATACCTATTCTTCCTTCTTCCTTTCTCTTAGTACAATTACATGGACAATTTTTCGTGAAATCAATCATTGCTGAGTCAAGAACTATATCATTATCACTTTTACTTTCTGAACCAGGAGAATTGCTCCCTTCCTGATCTATCTATGCTGGAGTGCCCCAGGACCCAGGCATTAGACTACTTTTTTTCTGTTTACCTTTACTCCCTAGCCCATTCCTATGGCTTTGAAAATTAACTCCCAAACTTATATTGCTAGCCCTGTCTTCACTTGAATTCCAGGCTCCTATTGTCCACTCCTGACTTGACATTTCTATGTGGATGTCCAGCAAGCTCCATATACTTAACTTGTCCAAAACAGAACCCTCCTTTTCCCTCCTCTGAAACCACCACTTTCCTCATTTCAGGAAATGGCACTTCTGTCCTTCTAGCTGGTCAGACCCTGAAAACATTTAATTTCTTTAGATTTTAGATCTTCGATTCTTCTATGTAGGTAAGGGAGGGGCAAAAGTTTCTGGTGAGCACATAGGGTCTTGATTGCCTTCAACTCAGAGTCAACTCGGCCCCAAGATGGGCCGACGTGGCCCATCTTGGGGCCACCTGTCCATGGCCCCTGTGGTTGTCTTCCTGAGTTTTGCTCTGAAGAGCCTAGTGTAGGCTACTCCTTGGACTTGTGGCTTTTAAAACTGGTTCCATTCATGAGTGTTCTACTGGATTTTGCTGCTGAAGCCTTTGTTTGATGTAGCTGGAGGCTTGCCTTCCTCAGATCAGTAAGAGATTGGCAGTTCCTTTAGATAGGCCCACCAGCACAGCCCTCTTTGGTGTTGGAACAGCCTCTGATTGTAGCAGTGTCTGCCACCTAAACCGGCACCTCTGTTGTCTGGTAACCTCAACCTGTCCCTCACCATGGAGGAGTCCACTGGCTGGGCCACGCTACTGTCTACTTTATGAAGGGCCTCACAGGGACTTCTTGGGGCCTCCAAACCACATGGAAGCCAAGGGAAGTCCAAGGATCCAACAAAAATTTGTTTCTTTATGTTTTTAATGACCACTTAATTTCTCATTTTTAATTTTCTAGTTAGTCCTTTTTGAATTCTATCTCAGAAATCTTTGTCAACTTCAGGATTAAGAAGATACTCTATTTCTTTGTAGAAGTTTTAGAATATTAGCATTTATATCTAAGTCTATGATCCACTCCCTTCCTCTCACTCCACTGTCCACCCCTCAAATAATTCTTTGAGCTAGAAAGGCCAGCCTTAGGGCTTCTTCCTTCTCTCTCATATGATCTCTGCATCCCTCCCCAGGCACAGAAGAACAGTCTCTATGGCCTTTGCATCCAGATGCTCTCTGGATATGTTTATAAGAGAGATAAAATAACTGAGAATGTGTTCTTTCTTGCACTACATCCTAGCTTTACACTGTCCTTTTGTTGCTTTTATGCTTGTTTTAGATGGCAAGCAGTAATCTTAACTCTATCTTTTTATCTCCAGCTCTTTTGCAGGCTGCCTCTTACTCAGGTAAGAGACAATGTGCACAAAAATTTAAAAGAAAAATAAGCTCATTGATATATTTTTAAAAGCCCAATCTTCATTACACAGAGTTCCCCAGCAATTGTATAATGCCTGAATTCTTCAGCAAGGAAGCTATCTGGAGTGTTTGAAAACCTGGCAGCACAGACAAGAGGGTGTGGTGGACTATTGAATTAGCTCAGTGGTGAGAAGCCTCGTGGTGGCATTGGAGGCTGTAGCTGGAGGAACCGTGGCTATGTTGGAAGGAAGGTGGGAACATAGTGCTGGGAGGAGTAGAAAAAGTAAAATAATAGTTCAATATTGGAATAGGGAAACTAGTGTGGTTGTAAGATGGAAAAACCGAGGAAAATGTTGGAAGAGACCAGAAACCTCACTTCTTTTCCATAATTGATCTAAATAAAGGTGTATTTTCTTCTGATATGTCAAAGATTGATGCTATCATATTTATACTAGAAGACATTATAGTGCTGTAATATAATTTTGTCCTATTTATATCTAAAGCCGCTAACGTGAGTAAGGTTGAGGGCAATGTATTTTTTTATTCTTACCAATTGAAAATTTAGCTTCCTTAATCCATTTGTGCCAGAAATATTGTCCATTTATTGAGCACTTTGTATGTGATAGATCTGTGGGATATCACAGTTGAATAAGACATAGAAACTTACAGTTTCACAAACAGCCCTGCAACATAGCTGGACAGCAAGTGTTCCTTGGGACAGGAAGTGTTATGTGGTGTATATATATCCGTGTATATAAATATATATAATCCATATATATAACATATATCCATGTATAACACACACACATATATATATATCCACACATAACAAATTTCCATATATAACAAATATCCTAAGCCTTTGGAAGATTTTGAGTCAGTGGGGGAGTGATGAATACAATGCAAGATTTTTCTTTCTCTGTGTGTAGATTAAAATCAGATTGAGAATGAAATTTGTTTCTGCCTCTCTAGAATCATGACAATAGAATTTCCCTGTAGTTCAGAAATATTTAAAAAGAACAATAAGACAGAATTTAACTCCCAGGTGCTTGCTTAGCAAGCACCATGCCAGTTAAGCACTGTTCTTGTGTCATTGTGCAGATCCCCAGTGGGCCAGAAGAGAAACTTCTTAATTAGATTTCAATGGTCCTTGTTTGCCAAGGTACATTGTTCAGGGATAGCTGGTGATGGATTGGCTAAACATTTTGTTCCAGTTTTGCTTCTTCTCTGTAGTATTCTGCTGAGATGTGACTCTCTCATGTAACTTTGCAGTTTCCTCTGACAACAGGTTAAGTTAGCCTGCTGCCCCTGTCATATGCAGAACCTGATGGATGTCAAGGGATGAGACCAAATTAATTCAACAGGTGGCAGAGAACCCTGGGGGAGGAGAAGCCTGCTCCACATGGATATGCTAATACAGATTTCAGTGCATGATTATCATTCTGCAGTTCAAGAATAATTGAATTTGCATATCCCCAATGTTTAAGAATTGATTTCCTAAACGAGGAAATCTGGGGCATAATGACCATGTGCCTGTGCATCACTGCACATTATTTCAGGATCCAAAGGAATCTGCAGAGAGTAAATTACTTAGTCCCTTTGGATAGATGGAATTTTCATGTTATCTTAGGAAAGCTGTGGGCATTTTTTTTCTCCTAATCGAATGGAATCATTCTCTGTTCTAAACATAGGATCAGAAGTGCCTTAGAGGCTGCTAGGAGGTAAATAATTAGCTATCCTACTGCCTGGAGAAATAGCTCAGAGGTTTTTAGAGACTCTGCACAAATGGACTCGGATATTATGCAAAATTAGTTTTGGTTAGACTCTAATTTATCTAACTTAATATAATTATTGAGAAAAGCAAACTGTGGACAGTTAGGAGTAAGGAATCAAGAGCTTGTGCAAAGGAGATTGGGCATGAATGTTCTACTAAAGAGATAATGATAATTAGATATGACTGAATTTATTGCTGCTTCTTAACACTGCACATACAGGATTTGCCCCATATCTATCCCATTGGAATTTCAGTTGTGTCTTCATTATTCAGAAAACCTTATCTTTATTAGGATCAAAGCCCTGTAAGTAAAGGTAAATAATTGTGTAATGTCATCATATATAGCCAGCTTTTCCAAATACGGTTGAATTTGATATGGAACCTATTTTTCTGAAACCCCAGCCATGGGCAGAAAATAATAACACCAAAACTCTGAAGCAATATTTTATGCTGTGGAAGACATATTTGGAGGGATACTCATAACAAGGCTGGTTCTCCTCCAGGCCTAGGTCAGCTGACGCTGACAGTAATTTAGGGAAAAGTAATAAGGCATATTATGGGTTGTATAGGACCATTAGATCCATTTGGTGTCTCTTATGATTTTTAAGCTTATTAGGAAAGTAGAGTCATAGGCCTTTGTGTTGTAGGAGCCATGAGAAGTAGGATTTGAATGGATTGGAGACAATAAAATCTGAAAGTGATGGAACATTTGATTAAATCATAAGTTAACAGAAAATGGCCCTTGAGACAGGCTCACTGGAAGGTAGCTTAGGTTGGGTGGACAGCTAATGGGATTCCATAATTAATATTTTCATAGGGCTTCAGTCATGTCAGCACCAGCATCTGTCTTCTCTCTTATGAAGCACAAAAATATGTGTCATGTGCCTGGGTGACTATTTTCAGTAGATCTCCGTGCCATTTTCTTTCTCCAGGAGTTCAAACTGCTGATTGAGAGCTGAGGTAGATGTCAGGCACAGGACCTACTGAGAAAGCTAGGGTCATTTACATTAGGAAAGGTGGGAATGGCGTTGTCATCTGGGTGGCTCAGTGGTTGAGCGTTTGCCTTTGGCTTATGTAGTGATCCCGGAGTCCTGGGATGGAGCATGCTTCTCCCTCTGCCCATGTCTCTGCC
The DNA here is from genome assembly GCF_018345385.1 of Vulpes lagopus. NCBI lineage: Eukaryota > Metazoa > Chordata > Mammalia > Carnivora > Canidae > Vulpes > Vulpes lagopus. The sequence goes on from NC_054842.1 coordinate 5,103,173, forward strand.
TCTCTTTTTGTGTCTCTTATGAATAAATAAATAAAATCTTTTTTTTTTAAAGGAAAGATGGGAATGGATAGAGAGCCTGAATAAACACACCTGGATTCCAGAATTCATTCTGCAAGTGAGGAAATAAAAGACCTGGGGTTTTCAACAACTTGCAGAAGTCACCCATAAAGCCGTGTAAGATTTAAAGGTGGTGGGGGACGCTAAAAACAAAACAAAACAAAAAACTGTGTAAGATTTGGAGTTTGAATTCAACTCCATCAGACTCTAAAGACTGACCTCTCATTTTAATGCACTGCCTTTGTTAAAATGGCAAGGGTCCACCCAGACTAAACTCCACTTTATCACTGAGAGTTCTCAAAACCTGTGAACCTCTTCATTTTGTGGCAAACAGCCATCCTATAAAAGGCTATGTTCCTGTGAGGTCTTCCTCAGACCCAGCTTGGTTTAAAGGAGCAAGTTCTGGCAGTCCCGGTGGCTCAGTGGTTTAGCGCCGCCTTCAGCCCAGGGTGTGATCCTGGAGACTTGGGATCAAGTGCCACATCAGGCTCCCTGCATGGAGCCTGCTCCTCCCTCTGCCTGTGTCTCCGCCTCTCTTTGTGTGTCTCTCATGAATAAATAATTAAACTCTTTTTAAAAAAAAGATAAAAAAAAAAATAAAGGAACAGGTTCTCATCACCCAACATCTGATCTACCATGTGTTAGTTACTTCTCACTTGACTTTTATGAGGGCCAAGTTGGAATGTTACTGTTGAACACATAAGAAAACAAAAGTCGAAAGTGACTTGTCTAAGTCTGCATAATGCACCTGGATTACAAGGAATATATGTCAAGTATTATAGCAGCTTTTAGCATATTTTTGTCTTCAAATTCTAACAGAATGCCTCACTGACAATTTTAGTCTTAATGGTAAAAATAATAATGCCTATCTCTTACAGGTAGGAAAAGTAACTTGTCCAAAGTCAAATATCTTGTTGCATGGGTTACTTGTTACTCTGAAGTCCAGATTCTATCCATTAATTCATTAAGATGAGACTCTTTATGATATTAGTCATTAATTGCCAGCCATGTTGTAAATCAGTCAGCTTGCTCTCTGGACACAGGGGCAGTAAATTGCAAAAACAAATGACCACCATCCCTCAGCCCTGTCTATAACCATGTTCTTTGCAATATGACTTTGCAGTTCCTCCCATCAAAGTGTGAACTCTATTTTTCTTTTTCTTGAATCTGAACTGACATGACTTTCTTTTACCAGTATAATGCAGCAAAATGATGCTATGACAGTTGCTAACCTAGGCCTCAAGAGGCTTTGCATGCTTGTGATAGCTTTCTTGTTGCTATGTGAACAAGTCTGAAATAGTCTGCTGCAAAATTCCCAAGGCATCCTGCTGAGGACATTCTAGGGTAACTGGTAACCAGTCAATCTGGCAGCTGATTGCAGAAGCATGACAGCCTAACCAAGACTAGAATAATCATCCAGATAAATATGACCCAAATTGCTGACCTGCAGAAGTGTGAGCTAAATAAAGGTCTGTATTTTTAAGCTACTGAATTTTGGGGTGGTTTACCATGCCTCAAAAGTTAAGTGACTTAGCAGGGTGCTACACATTGTCTCTTGGCTTTGTTGCTACCTCTACATCTGGTTCCTCTTCCATCTTTCATTGTGATTACTGAAGGATTTCTATTCTTTCAGAGATATCTTTCCATTAAAATTTGATCTTACTTCAAAGGTGTTCAAAGTGTGTCATTGAAAACAAGTTACAACAAGGGAATGCCCAAGATTAGAGTCTCTTTTCTTATTCATTCATTCATTCCATTCACTCATTTGTTTGTTTATTTATAACTCTGCTCAGCCAAAGTTTAGTTCAAAGAATCTTTCCTCTATTTTGATTTATCAATCACATCTGATTGCAGTGATTAAGAGATTTTTTGAAAGCAGAGAGATCATAAAAGAAACAGTGTTTCAAGTGTCACAGAATTTTGTGTTTGGAAGTGATATTATGTGATTATTGCCTGCTTACTCGGTGCTGGTTGCCCCTAAAAGAGACAGACAGATAGGTAGAGGATAGAAGTGATAGATGATAGATAGATAGATAGATAGATAGATAGATAGATAGATGATAGTTATAAAGAGTAAACTGTAGGGGTGGTAGGATACATTTTAGAATTATTTAGTTTTATAATCATTGGCATTCTGATTATGCTGAAATAATTTAGATTCTTATCCAACAGCAAGTTACAGTGAATAGGTAATGTGATAAAAGCCTGAGCAGTGCATTTCTATTATTCATTTGTTTCTCTAAAAGTGGGCAGTAAAATCAATGAAAACAAGTGACTATATCCTTTACATAATAATGCTTCTAGCATGAAGTCATTCCTGGCTTGGGTAAGAACATGCACAGATGAAGGCAAATTTCCTATGAGGTCATTTGAAAAAAATGAAAATATCCGATTTGGCTTTATTTATTATTTATTGACTTAACTGTTTATTTATTCATGCATTTATTAAATACATATTTACTGAGTGCCTCCACTGTCTGCTAAGTACTGAGGAAACAAAGAAAAGTAAGATATAGTGTCTAATAGAAAGTCACTTATAAAATGGTATAGGATACATTATTATATATGGTGAGTAAATAAGAAAGAACAAAATATTTTATGAGCAAGAGGTTAGCTTGGCTTATGGAAAATCAAGATGTAAAGATAATATACAATATAGTAGATGCAACATTTTAATTGTAATTTCCTCCTGAACTCCCTGATTCGTGGACCTTAAAAAAAATCTGGCTTAAAAAAATCACCATATGTTTATCTTTAGTTTAGAATATAAGCTATTTCCTCTAGATCTGTGCCCTGAACTTGCATGATGTTATTTCCCAGCTGGTGTTATGACTGACTTTCTAGTAGGTCACATTGTTTGACACAAGCTGTTTCTGGAAGATGGGGTACATTAAATAAAATTAAATCCCATAGGCATCAGGTTTTTGTTTTTGTTTCGTTCATTTCATTGTATTTTTTGATTGAAAGCATCATTTGCATGATACCATATTAATGCTATAAGACTTTTGAATATGCTGGCAGAAGCATATTTGTCAGGTAAAGAAAATTTGGGTTCAATCTACACATTATTTAGAATGAGAACAAATTACTGGCTCTTCTATAATTGAAAGGATTCAATGTAATCACCTCACCACCAGGAAAGTTGCTGAGCTTCTCAGAGTATGGTACCCTATTCACAGCTGCTGTATGGTTACTACTATTAGTGAAGTAGAGTAAATCAGGCACTGAACAAAGGGGGTATCCAGTTGAACTTGAAAAAAAAAGACAATCTTGCTTTTTTTTTTTTTTTTTACCTTTGTACAGTCACAGTCTCTGTTACTATGGCTACAGTTTGAGACTCTCACTGGGGAACTTGGGCTGCTCAACAGAATTTGGTTAACTGAAAGACTCAAATATGCCTCTTGTTAATTAAGAGCCTCTTCTGCATTGGGATCCTGATGCCCATTTACAAGGTTGATTTACTAGTGGCACATTAATGTATATTTTCCTCAGATCTCTTTGAAGTTTTCTAACCTTGTTCCTTCCAAGGACATGACCCTCCATTCAGAGATCTGGGTGGATCATTACATTAGCATCCCTTCTTCTAGTCCAAGTGGAAATTTGTTATAACCCTTAAACTACTGCTTACTAGGGATATTTCCCTTTCTTCAACTCTTTCCTGCCCACTCCACCCTGAGTGTGGTTATAAAGCTAGAGCTGTCCACTCTCCCAGGTACTAGTCTGTCATGCAGAACTTTCCATACAATACTATTTTTCCCCTTCTAAGTCAAGTAGTTATAGAAGAGCTTCTCAATCTAGGCACCGTTGTTATTTTAGGTTGGATGACTCTTTGTTGTAGAGGAGATCTTTCTTTGCATTTTAGGATATTTAGCAGTATCTTCAATCTGTATCCACTAGATACCCATCATATACATTTCCCCAACTGGTGACAACCAAAAATGTATCCAGACATTGCCAAATGTTCTTGGGAAAGGGAGGCAAGACTATTCCTAGTTGAAAATCACTGCAGTGGGGTGACAATGCATAATTGTTTGAATAGGACAGTCTTGTTTTAGGCTTTTTGTCCTGGCCTACTTTTCAGCTCAAAAATGTCCAGGTTTATATGATAAATTATAGTTGCTCTAATCGTAGGAAACTCCCCATGAGATCAAAAGTGTGGGTTGGATGGAGGGGTGATTGTGTGCCAAGAGAAGACATGCTGCATGTGTGAGCCATCTGCCTATGCAACTTTCTTATGCTTCAGAAACTGTTTAGGTCTAGTTCCATATACACCTTTTCCATTTAATAAAGGAGTGTTGCTTTGTGCGTCTGACTTCATGGCTTGGAGCTGCTAGGTAATACAGTCCATGATGTTGATCTCAGTTTTGAATGGGCAGGTGCATAAGCATCAACCACAGTATAAGAAGAGGCAGGAGTGTTTCCAAAGTAATAGTTACTTTGTAAAGAATATACAGGATTTGTATCCATAAAAACCTAAGAAATGTGATCTTCCTACCAGGGTTTTCACAAGCTCTAGACAGCATCCTCATCTACCACAGATTTCAAGTGTCGTGGAATCAGCTGAGTTACAAATGCCAAATGGCAGAGCTGCCTACATTACAACCTGGACCAGCTGGATAGCTTCCTCTTGCTCTCCTCGTACTCACTCAAAGCTGAAATGTTTATAATAATCTGGTAAACAGATTGGAAAAGCACAACAAGTATGGTATATGTTGCCTGTAAAATTCCCAAGATTTCATTGCCTCTTTCTTGGTATCAGGGGATGCAAGATTCAGGATGCTTTCACTTGAGACAGTATATGCCAAAATGATCCAGATCACTGGATCCTCAGAAATTAAAAGCATTCTGTAATTCTCTATTTGTAAAGGATTCATCTCCTCACCACTACCATGCAAGGGTTTCCAAGTCACTTGCTGTAGTTACTACTTTGAGCTTTCTACTCTCAGTAACATGATGAACCAGCATGATATATCTAGGATGATGAGAAGATCAAAGTCCCAGCAAATTAAATTGTGAAACAGATATAGAACACTGAAATAATGCTAAGTCTGAAGGGTAAAGTTGATTAGCTCTTTCTGCTAAGGGAAAAGCAATAGATTCCGGTGTTGCTTCTTTTTGAGATAAGGAGAAATAATTGATTATATTAATAGCACTTACTGACCACTCTAGATTATGATTCCCTCCAGTAAGCAGATCATATCTAACAAACCGGCTATAAATGGAGTCATTGCCTAATTAAATATATGTCTACTACTTGTCATCCTCAAGTATTTATCCATCTTCTCTACTAACCGAATTGGCAAGTTTAAACGTCAAGGTGAGAAGTATCAACACTCTAAATCTCTCAAGTCTTAAATGATGGCAGATTCTTCTGTGATTTCCTCAAGGATGTCATTATATTTTTGGCTTAGCATTTGGGTATAGATAGGGAGTTTTAGAAACCTTCATTCATCTTCCTGCCAAAATAAACCTATTCCACGAGTCAGGTCAAAATTATTATTATGTCAGTTGCTAGGCTAACTAGTCTAAAATACACTGGGTAACCAAGGATATATACATGATATAGATGAAGAACCAGATGGGGCTACTATGAGGTATACTCAAGTCACAGTCTATTCAATACTTGACCTCTATAAAGTCCTCATTATTTCCTATGACATTCTGGGTCCCTAGGGATTAGCTTTGATTTAAATTGAACTTCCAACAACCTCCCAATGTCTGGGTAAATCTCTTTACTCAATGCCCATTTAACCTGGTTAATGGCCCCAAGGCCCTTTGGGGAAGACTATGAGGAAGATTCATGGTAAGTACTTCTTTGTTATTGCAGAATCCTTCCTCAAGAATACTCTGCTTTCTCTCAGTTCAAAGACATCTGCATCTGGGAAGTAACTCAAGTGTAAAAGGATCCTATCATGATGGCTCTGGTATTGCCTTTGTGAGGCATAGAATTTGAAGGTTATAAATCTCAAGCAGAACGTTGGTGGGCTGTCCATCTTTCCTGTCAGATAGAAGACCATTATCAATTACCAATAACCATATATTCCAGTGGGTCAGGCCATTGTGATCATCATTTTGCCCTACGGCTGTTTCTTTCAGCCATGTACAAATATTTTTCCTCAGGCAGTTACAACTTGCTAACTGGTTATGCCATTCTAGCATGCCTTTAATATGCCATGCCTTTAATAAGGGCCAGTTGGTCAATTTCAAAGTCAGCATCTCTTACCAACAACTCAAAGAATATTTAGTAGTAATGCTGGTTTTCTCCTCTCTAGTTTCTTGAGTACTTGACAAAGGATGTTTCTTCTGGTCTCTTTTGTAGGATTTTGTAGAATGCATTTAGGAGTAAGTGGACAGTTTGCATAAAATAAACTTTCTCTGAAATTCCTATCTCCAAGTCTTTTGGTAATTAAATGTTAAGTTTATCAAACCTACAGATATAAAAATTTTACATCCAAATAGTATGAAAAACCTGACAAAAATTAGGTGTTTGTTTCACTTTCCTTACTCCTTATTCCTTTTCTATTCAGGATCAAATGGTCTTTCAGGCTAGTGAAACAAGATTGGAAAGGACATAACAGAAGCAGAGTACTCCTCCCCTTCCCATACAAAAAGAGTCTGCTTAGCAAGTCACGGGCCACCATGTCTGGGAGCACCACAGGAGGTATGGCGACACACAGCATGTGCTGCTGAGCTCTGCTGGAAAGGGTAATTGCTGCCTTGCCATTTGAGTTCAACCATACATAGTAGTCTAAGTGACTAATCTCTAACTGTCCCTGTGCTTTTTACATCTACCCTAGAGATTCACACTCACAAGTGATAGCACTGGACAGGCCAAGTTTAGGATATATGTCCACACTGTGTGTGCTAGAGAGTGGTGATCTGGAACTTACAACAGGAATGGAAGGACCCTGTTTCCAATTTTTTTTACGATATTGGCTGGGAGGCAATAACAATGTATGTTGACAATAAAAAAGTAACAACAAGCTTTTCCTTTTTTCCCTGGTTTCCCCTCTGGCTAGGTAGAAATGCAAATACAAATTAATTAAGTTTGATGGTTATGAATCCCTCTTTCTTGCGCTAATATATTAGTGTGAGCCCTGAGAAGATAGGAAGTCTTTGCTCCTATAACCTTGGTCATGCTGTAATCTGAGCTTCAGGGGGATGGGTTTCAGCCTATTTTTGGGAGCAGCTACATATTTCCTGCCTTGAAGAACTTGACATTCACTTAGACTTCCATAGGAAATGATTTTCCTTTTAGTTAACCTCACCTCCCAGAGAAAGGTGACTGGTCGGGTTGGGTCTGGGTCTATGGCCATGAACTGCCTGGATGGGATTTGAAGACATTACAGACCATAAGTCACCTTGCTCTCAACAAATAATCAAGACATTTTTCTTGCAGCTAAATCCAGGAAGGCAAGTCACATACATATTGGCTTCCTCTCTTGGCTTTTATTATACTCACCACTGAGGCATATAAAGAAACAGAAAGAGACTTAGAGTCTAAGGGCTGTTTGGCTTTAAACATTTTTTATTTTCTAATTGAATTAGAGTAAAAACAGTAGTTAAAATATACTCTTGGTTGTTGTAATGAAAATCACAATAACAAATTAGCCAAAAATAGCCAATTTTCTGTGGTTTCCAAGGATACAGCCACAATTAGAATTGTCATCCACCAATCAATGTCCACCCCCCTTCCAAGGGACATTAAAAGGGAACTTGTGGAAGGGAAGGGGCCAGAGAGAAAGTTTGTCTTGCTAAATAGAGGTTAGGAGAAAAGAGGAAGTGTTCTGAAACCCATTGTGTTGATTCTTTTCAGATCCGTGAAAGGAAGATGGCTAAACCGATTATGATCCCTCAGAAGTGGCTTAACTGAAAACAAGACCTCAGGGGCTCGGTTTCTGTTTTAAAGAGCCAAGTGGTCCTCTAATTCATGGGACCATAGGATCTTTATGTCCCCTGTCTGATTTTAGCTTTTATCTGTTGGTCCTTTGCCAATAGTCTTGTATCTAATCTTTGCAAGCACTGTATGAGGATGTCTTAGACACTTGTTTTGGCCCACCAAACATCCATTCCACTTTTTTTTTTTTTTGACAGTAGTGGCCCGACTTCCTTTTAGAAAATTACATTTCCCCCATTTTATACTATCCAGGTATGCAGTAAATTAAGACTCCTTAGCCAGGGAGGGAATGTGAATCAGGCCATTCATAGTTAATACTGGGTAGATAAATCTTCAATGGAGCTATAAAATGACCGAAAATCGCAAGAACTTACTTGCTCTCTGGAAATTCTGGATGAGGCTACAGTGTTCCTTCTAACTTGCCCATTGAATTATTTTGTTTCCTATGTCCCTTTGTTAATCCCGTAAATTATTAATTTCCTTTAACAAGTGTCCATTTTAGTTTACATTAGTCAGAACTGAAAATAATATCAAGGGCTTATTATTCTCATTTTTATTTTAAGGAAACAAAGCCTCAGTTAAATCCTTAGTCCAAGGCTAGTGATTTTTTTTTTTAGAGATTTTATTTATTTATTCATGGGAGACAGAGAGAGAGGCAGAGACACAGGCAGAGGGAGAAGCAGGCTCCATGCAGCGAGCCCAATGTGGGACTCAATCCCGGGACTCCAGGATCACATCCTGGGCGGAAGGGAAGTGCTCAACCACTGAGCCACCCAGGCATTCCAAGGCTAGTCAATTAATATGGAATTTGGATTCAAACTCATATCTGCTGCCCTCCCTCCAACACCCACATGATTACCTTGTATCTCAATAAATAAATTACTCCCTGATCTATACCCAAGTCACAGACTCCCTTTCAACAGAGGAATCAAGGGGTGACTCCTGAGGAGAAAATTCTCATTCTTCAGACTTTCCCTTTTTTGAGGTGTTGAGTCTTTTCACATACTTGGTGATTTTTCTCTTTCTATTCTTTCCACCTGGGTGAGAGAGGCTGATGATGGTTGTGTCATGCACTAGGATAAGATACAGTTTCTTTCAGGATGTGCATATGTCTCTCTTCTTCTTTTTTCCCCTTCCCTTCTCCTGTTTTTTTTTTTTTTACTTTCCCTTTCTATTCTTTTCTTCCCTTCTCCTAGATTCATTGGAGCATTAGAATACAAGAAGAAATTGGGATACTTAACAGGAAGAATGTTGGGGCTTTAGGAGGTACAGCTCTGTGAAGTAGATGGCCTGGTCCTCTGCTGTGGTAGCTGTTCCCTCACTTCCATCCTATCCAAAGGCTCTTTTCAGAGCCATACACACACAAAATTTTTTTTTTTAAATGAAGAATGTTGGAAAGAAGTTTGGAGGAAGGAAGAGCTAGGTTTTAATTCTAGCTCCACTAACTCCTAGCTTGTTGTTAGGGAAAATCACTATCCAGTTATGGGAAGTTTCAATTTGATGTAATTTTTTGTTGCCAACTTAGACTATATTTGGAGGGAGGCAGCTCACCTGTTTAACTGTACACCTGGTCTGCTTGACATCATAGAGCTTCCTGGAACTGCTACTGCCTTTCCAAATGCCCTCTGCTACTTGGAAGAACCTGCATTCAAAGCACAGCCAACTTCCCTGCATGTGCAGACCTATCTTACACAGTGAGCATAGATAATACAGAGCAGAGATATCATAAAGAGCTCGGATAGTCAGCATAGATAGTGAATAAATACTCTTGAGCTTTTGTGCCAGATGAACCTTGGCACCCAGAGTAAAGGCTCCAAAGAATTCTGAGATTTGCCCCTCAAACATGTGCCCTGTGTTCACAATGTGCTGAGCCAGGAGTGTTGGTGAGATCTCCTTGGTCCCTTTATGCCCTCTGTGTATACTGTACTATCCCCTTTGGCGGATAGTCCCCTTTGCGTTTCCTGCTGAAATTCATTTCAACTTTAGATAAATGGATAACGCCTGTCACTAGTTCTAGAGCAACATATAATATATCAGGTTTATTTCAGTGGGGTTTTCAAGCTGTAAGTTAGATATCTCAGTTTAGGTCACTTAGGTATTAATGACATGCTCCCTAATCCAGAGTTCTTTGGTGGATACTGCTTTCCCCACTTAGAGAAATAGATACCTTTATTTGCACATGAAAGAAATGAAAACATGACTTGCTATTCAATGAATCATTTTTTTTCCTTTTCTTTTCTTTTTATCACTGTCCTTACCCATGATGAGCATCAGGCTAAAAGAAACAGGAATACTTAAAATATACCAAAGTGGAAAGTGCGTGAGTTTTGAAGCCAGACAGAACAAAGGTTAAAATCTAGCTCTACTTATTTCCAGCTTGTTGTTGGGCAAAATTACTTTCCCTTTGTGAAGAGCAGTATCCTAGTTTACCCTACTCTAAATGATGATAATATGTACCTTTTAGTATTATTGTTAGTGATGAGAGGTATTTATAATTGTATGTTGCACAGAGTAAGCTGGCTGTGTAGTAGACACCATTAAGTCAAGCCAAAATTTATCAGAAACTTAGCCCTGTTTCACAACTGGTATATTTTAAACCTTTCAATATATTTTGGACAAATGCCATGCTCATGATTACCAGTAGCCCTTTCCTTAGGCTCTTTATTATGTAATACTATCATATGTGTTTCCTATTCCCACTGTAACAAATTACCACAAACCTAGTGGCTTTAAAAGCACAAATTCATTCACTTAAGAGTCTGAAGGTCAGAAGTCTATGGTAAATCTAAGTGCCAGTAGGGTTAGCTCCTTCTGGAAGCTCCAGGGGAGAATCCTTGCCTTTTCAGCTTCTAGAAGCCACCTATATTCTTTGGCTCATGGCGCCTTCTTGCCTCTTCAGAGAATCTTCTGTCTGACTTCTGCTCCATTCTTACATTTTTTTCCCTCTGAATATATATCAACTGCCTCCCTCTAATAAGGACCCTTGTGATTACCTTGGGCCCCCTCAGGAAATTCAGGATAGTCTCCCCATGCTGAGATACTTGACTTGTTCACTTCTGCAAAGTATTTGATATATAAGGTAATATATTCACAGATTCCCAGGATTAGGTCATGGACATCTTTGGGAGAGGGAATGCTATTATTCAGACTACCATATATTTTACCTTGTAGCAATATAATTCCTCTCTTTGATGAATTTAATTTTTTTATGTTTTTTTAAATAAATTTATTTTTTATTGGTGTTCAATTTACCAACATACAGAATAACAGCCAGTGCTCATCCCGTCAAGTACGCCCCTCAGAGCCCGTCACCCATTTACTCCCACCCCCCGCCCTCCTCCCCTTCCACCACCCCTAGTTCGTTTCCCAGAGTTAGGAGTCTTCATGTTCTGTCTCCCTTTCTGATATTTCCCACACATTTCTTCTCCCTTCCCTTCTATTCCCTTTCACTATTATTTATATTCCCCAAATGAATGAGACCATATAATGTTTGTCCTTCTCCGATTGACTTACTTCACTCAGCATAATACCCTCCAGTTCCATCCACGTTGAAGCAAATGGTGGGTATTTGTCGTTTCTAATTGCTGAGTAATATTCCATTGAATACATAGACCACATCTTCTTTATCCATTCATCTTTCTTTTTTTTTTAATTTTTATTTATTTATGATAGTCACAGAGAGAGAAAGAGAGAGAGGCAGAGACATAGGCAGAGGGAGAAGCAGGCTCCATGCACCGGGAGCCCGATGTGGGATTCAATCCCGGGTCTCCAGGATCGCGCCCTGGGCCAAAGGCAGGCACCAAACTGCTGCGCCACCCAGGGATCCCCCTCCATTCATCTTTCGATGGACACCGAGGCTCCTTCCACAGGTTGGCTATCGTGGACATTGCTTCTAGAAACATCGGGGTGCAGGTGTCCCGGCATTTCATTGCATCTGTATCTTTGTGGTAAATCCCCAACAGTGCAATTGCTGGGTCATAGGGCAGGTCTATTTTTAACTCTTTGAGGAAACTCCACACAGTTTTCCAGAGTGGCTGCACCAGTTCACATTCCCACCAACAGTGCAAGAGGGTTCCCTTTTCTCCACATCCTCTCCAACATTTGTGGTTTCCTGCCTTGTTCATTTTCCCCATTCTCACTGGTGTGAGGTGGGATCTCATTGTGGTTTGGATTTGTATTACCCTGATGGCAAGTGATGCGGAGCATTTTCTCATGTGCGTGTTGGACATGTCCATGTCTTCCTCTGTGAGATTTCTCTTCATGTCTTTTGCCCATTTCATGATTGGATTGTTGTTTCTTTGGTGTTGAGTTTAATAAGTTCTTTATAGATCTTGGAAACTAGCCCTTTATCTGATATGTCATTTGCAAATATCTTCTCCCATTCTGTAGGTTGTCTTTTAGTTTTGTTGACTGTATCCTTTGCTGTGCAAAAGCTTCTTATCTTGATGAAGTCCCAATAGTTCACTTTTGTTTTGTTTCTATTGCTTTGTGGATGTATCTTGTAAGAAGTTACTGTGGCCGAGTTCAAAAAGGGTGTTGCCTGTGTTCTCCTCAAGGATTTTGATGGAATCTTGTCTCACATTTAGATCTCTCATCCATTTTGAGTTTATCTTTGTGTATGGTGAAAGAGAGTGGTCTAGTTTCATTCTTCTGCATGTGGATGTCCAATTTCCCAGCACCATTTATTGAAGAGACTGTCTTTTTTTCCAATGGATAGTCTTTCCTCCTTTATCGAATATTAGTTGACCATAAAGTTCAGGGTCCACTTCTGGGTTCTCTATTCTGTTCCATTGATCTATGTGTCTGTTTTTGTACCAGTACCACACTGTCTTGATGACCACGGCATTGTAGTACAACCTGAAATCTAGCATTGTGATGCCCCCAGATATGGTTTTCTTCTTTAAAATTCCCCTGGCTATTCGGGGTCTTTTCTGACCCCACACAAATCTTAAAATAATTTGTTCTAACTCTCTGAAGAAAGTCCATGGTATTTTGATAGGGATTGCATTAAACATGTAAATTGCCCTGGGTAACATTGACATTTGCACAATATTAATTCTGCCAATCCATGAGCATGGAATATTTTTCCATCTCTCTGTGTCTTCCTCAATTTCTTTCAGAAGTGTTCTATAGTTTTTAGGGTATAGATCCTTTACCTCTTTGGTTAGGTTTATTCCTAGGGATCTTATGCTTTTGGGTGCAATTGTAAATGGGATTGACTCCTTAATTTCTCTTTCTTCAGTCTCATTGTTAGTGTATAGAAATGCCACTGACTTCTGGGCATTGATTTTGTATCCTGCCACGCTACCAAATTGCTGTGTGAGTTCTAGCAATCTTGGGGTGGAGGCTTTTGGGTTTTCTTTTTTTTTTTTTTTTTTTTTTTTTTTTTTAATTTTTTTTTTGCTTTTGGGTTTTCTATGTAGAGTATCATATCATTGGCGAAGAGGGAGAGTTTGACTTCTTCTTTGCCAATGTGAATGCCTTTAATGTCTTTTTGTTGTCTGATTGCTGAGGCGAGGACTTCCAGTACTATGTTGAATAGCAGTGGTGAGAGTGGCCATCCCTGTCTTGTTCCTGATCTTAGGGGAAAGGCTCCCAGTGCTTCCCCATTGAGAATGATATTTGCTGTGGGCTTTTCGTAGATGGCTTTTAAGATGTCGAGGAAAGTTCCCTCTATCCCAACACTCTAAAGGGTTTTGATCAGGAATGGATGCTGTATTTTGTCAAATGCTTTCTCTGCATCTAATGAGAGTATCATATGGTTCTTGGTTTTTCTCTTGCTGATATGATGAATCACATTGATGGTTTTACGAGTGTTGAACCAGCCTTGTGTCCCAGGGATAAATCCTACTTGGTCATGGTGAATAATTTTCTTAATGTGTTGTTGGATCCTATTGGCTAGTATCTTGTTGAGAATTTTTGCATCCATGTTCATCAGGGATATTGGTCTGTAATTCTCCTTTTTGGTGGGGTCTTTGTCTGGTTTCGGAATTAAGGTGATGCTGGCCTCATAGAACGAATTTGGAAGTACTCCATCTCTTTCTATCTTTCCAAACAGCTTTAGTAGAATAGGTATGATTTCTTCTTTAAACGTTTGATAGAATTCCCCTGGGAAGCCATCTGGCCCTGGACTCTTGTGTCTTGGGAGGTTTTTGATGACTGCTTCAATTTCGTCCCTGGTTATTGGCCTGTTCAGGTTTTCTATTTCTTCCTGCTCCAGTTTTGGTAGTTTGTGGCTTTCCAGGAATGCGTCCATTTCTTCTAGATTGCCTAATTTATTGGCGTACAGCTGTTCATAATATGTTTTTAAAATCGTTTGTATTTCCTTGGTGTTGGTAGTGATGTCCCCTTTCTCATTCATGATTTTATTAATTTGAGTCTTCTCTCTCTTCTTTTTAATAAGGTTGGCTAATGGTTTATCTATCTTATTAATTCTTTCAAAGAACCAACTCCTGGTTCTGTTGATCTGTTCCACAGTTCTTTTGGTCTCGATATCATTGAGTTCTGCTCGAATTTTAATTAACTCTCTTCTTCTGCTGGGGGTGGGGTCTATTTGTTGTTTTTTCTCTAGTTCCTTTATGTGTAAGGTGAGCTTTTGAATTTGAGATCTTTCCAGTTTTTGAATGTATGCTTGTATTGCGATGTATTTCCCCCTCAGGACTGCTTTTGCTGCATCCCAAAGATTTTGAACGGCTGAATCTTCATTTTCATTAGTTTCCATGAATCTTTTTAATTCTTCCTTAATTTCCTGGTTGACCTTTTCATCTTTTAGCAGGATGGTCCTTAACCTCCACGTGTTTGTGGTCCTTCCATATTTCTTGTTGTGATTAAGTTCTAATTTCAAGGCATTATGGTCTGAGAATATACAGGGGACTATCCCGATCTTTTGGTATCGGTTCAGACCCGATTTGTGACCCAGTATGTGGTCTATTCTGGAGAAAGTTCCATGTGCACTTGAGAAAAATGTGTATTCAGTTGAGTTTGGATGTAAAGTTCTGTAGATATCTGTGAAATCCATCTGGTCCAGTGTATCATTTAAAGCTCTCGTTTCTTTGGAGATATTATGCTTAGAAGACCTATCCAGGGTAGAAAGAGCTAGATTGAAGTCACCAAGTATAAGTGTATTATTATCAAGGTATTTCTTGAGTTTGGTTATTAATTGGTTTAAATATTTGGCAGCTCCCACATTCGGGGCATATATATTGAGGAGTGTTAAGTCCTCTTGTTGGATAGATCCTTTGAGTATGAGATAGTGTCCCTCTTCATCTCTCACTATAGTCTTCGGGGTAAATTTTAATTTATCTGATATAAGGATGGCAACCCCTGCTTTCTTTTGAGGACCATTTGAATGGTAAATGGTTCTCCAACCTTTTATTTTCAGGTTGTAGGTGTCCTTCTGTCTAAAATGAGTCTCTTGTAGACAGCAAATAGATGGGTCCTGCTTTTTTATCCAGTCTGAAACCCTGCGCCTTTTGATGGGGTCATTAAGCCCGTTCACATTCAGAGTTACTATTGATAGATATGAGTTTAGTGTCATCATATCTATTCAGTCCTTGTTTTTGTGGATTGTTCCACTGAACTTCTTCTTAAAGGGGAATTTTAAGAGTCCCCCTTAAAATTTCTTGCAGAGCTGGTTTGGAGGTTACATATTCTTTCAGTTCCTGCCTGTCTTGGAAGCTCTTTATCTCTCCTTCCATTTTGAATGAAAGCCTTGCGGGGTAAAGTATTCTTGGTTGCATGTTCTTTTCATTTAGGACCCTGAATATATCCTGCCAGTCCTTTCTGGCCTGCCAGGTCTCTGTGGAGAGGTCTGCTGTTACCCTAATATTCCTCCCCATAAAAGTCAGGGACTTTTTTTCTCTTGCTGCTTTAAGGATCTTCTCCTTATCTTTGGAATTTGCAAGCTTCACTATTAAATGTCGAGGTGTTGAACGGTTTTTGTTGATTTTAGGGGGGGATCTCTCTATTTCCTGGATCTGAATGCCTGTTTCCCTTCCCAGATTCGGAAAGTTTTCAGCTAGGATTTGTTCAAATACATATTCTGGCCCTCTGTGCCTTTCCGCGCCCTCGGGAACCCCAATTAAACGTAGGTTTTTCTTCCTCAGGCTATCATTTATTTCCCTTAATCTATCCTCATGGTCTTTTAATTGCCTGTCTCTTTTTTCCTCAGTTTCCCTCTTTGCCATCAACTTGTCTTCTATGTCACTCACTCGTTCTTCCACCTCGTCAAGCCTCGTCGTTAGGACTTCTAGCTTGGATTGCATCTCATTTAATTGATTTTTAATTTCTGCCTGATTAGATCTAAATTCTGCAGTCATGAAGTCTCTTGAGTCCTTTATGGTTTTTTCTAGAGCCACCAGTAGCTGTAAAATAGTGCTTCTGAATTGGCTTTCTGACATTGAATTGTAATCCATATTTTGTAACTCTGTGGGAGAGTGGGCTGTTTCTGATTCTTTTTTTTGAGGGGTTTTCCTTCTAGTCATTTTGCTCAGTGCAGAGTGGCCCAAAACAAGTTGTATTGGGAAAAGGAGAAAAAGAGAGAGAAGGAAAGAAAAGAGAAAAAGAAAAAAGAGAAAGAAGAAAAAAATAGGGGAAAAAGAGAAGAAAAAGAAAGAAAAAGAAAGAAAGGAGAAAAAAGAAAAAAGGGGGGGTGGGGGAAGCAATCAGAAATCAAGAAGAAAGAGAGAAAAAAAAAGCGCAAAACAAAAAAAAAACAAAAAAAAACAAAAAAAAAAAAACAAAAACAAAAAAACAAAAAACAAAAAAAACCACGGGGTAGTATCTTCCGATTCTGTGTAGTTTAAGTCCCTTGACTTCCCTTGGAACTGGTCCGTCTCGCTGGTCTTCTGGGGGAGGGGCCTGCTGTGCTGATTCTCAGGTGTTGGCACTTGGGGGAGCTGCTCTGCCCCTGCCTGGTGCAGGGCTCGGTGGGGGTTGTTGACCCCGTGAGGCCCCGGGAGGAAGCCACAGTGGTGGGGGCAGCTCTGGGACCCTGGATCCAGCCCCCGCAGTAGCTCCAGGGCTCTCCTTCTGCAGGGCCTGGGGGCTCCGGGGCGGGGCCGCTGATCTGCTCAGTTCCAGGCAGGAGCGTCCGTGCTGTCCTGGGCCCTCCTGGCCTCTGCCTGTCCCGGGGGAGGCCGGATCCTGGGCTGTGTCCCGGCGCCCTGTGCTCCGGGGCCTGTGCTGTTGGATTTGCGCTCCCGGCGGTGCAGCCCCCTCCGCGGAGCCGCCGCCCGAGCCCCTCCGAGCTGTTCCCGGAGCCGCGCAGCCCCCTCCGCGCGGAGCTTCTTCCTCCGCCCGAGCCGCCGCCGCTGAGCTGTTCCCGGAGCCCCGCAGCCCCCTCCGCGGAGCCGCCGCCCGAGCCCCTCCGAGCTGCTCCGGGTCCCGCCGAGCGCTGCAGCCCTTAGGGAGCTCGGCGCACTCCCCGGGGCGCAGTTCCTCTGTTACTGTCCCAGGGAGCCCGAGGGCATCCCCGCCCTCCTGGGTCCTGCTCCACCTCCCTGCGGGCCCCTTTCCTCCGGGAAGGTTGGAGCAGCTCCTGCTCCTCCGGGACGGGGCTCTCCTGTCCTGGGGACACTCGCCCCGGCCTCAGCCCGGCTCCTCGCGGGGCCCCTCCCCCTTGGAGGCCTTTTGTGTCTTTATTTCTTTTTCCCCGTCTTCCTGCCTTGATAGAAGCGCGAACTCTTCTCACTGTAGCGTTCCAGCTGGTCTCTCTTTAAATCTCAGGCCGAATTCGTAGGTTTTCAGGATGATTGGATGGTTTTCTAGGTAATTTGCTGAGGACCAGGTGACCTGGAGACCCTGCTCTGCCGCCATCTTGCCCCTCCCCTCAACCCTGTGCCTTTTGATGGGGTCATTAAGCCCGTTCACGTTCAGAGTTACTATTGAAAGATAAGAGTTTAGTGTCATCATATCTATTCAGTCCTTGTTTTTGTGGATTGTTCCATTGGATGACATTTTAAAGGGGAATTTTAAGAGTCCCCCTTAAAATTTCTTGCAGAGCTGGTTTGGAGGTTACATATTCTTTCAGTTCCTGCCTGTCTTGGAAGCTCTTTATCTCTCCTTCCTTTTTGAATGAGAGCCTTGCTGGGTAAAGTATTCTTGGTTGCATGTTCTTCTCATTTAGGACCCTGAATATATCCTGCCAGCCCTTTCTGGCCTGCCAGGTCTCTGTGGAGAGGTCTGCTGTTACCCTGATACTCCTCCCCATAAAAGTCAGGGATTTCTTGTCTCTTGCTGCTTTAAGGATCTTCTCTTTATCTTTGGAATTTGCAAGCTTCATTATTAAATGTTGAGGTGTTGAACGGTTTTTATTGATTTTAGGGGGGGATCTCTCTATTTCCTGGATCTGAATGCCTGTTTCCCTTCCCAGATTAGGAAAGTTTTCAGCTATGATTTGTTCAAATACATATTCTGGCTCTCTGGCCCTTTCGGCGCCCTCGGGAACCCCAATTAAACGCAGGTTTTTCTTCCTCCTGGTGTCGTTTATTTCCCTTAATCTATCTTCATGGTCTTTTAATTGTTTGTCCCTTTTTTTCTCAGTTTCGTTCTTTGCCATCAATTTGTGTTCTATGTCACTCACTCGTTCTTCCACCTTGTTAACCCTTGTCGTTAGGACTTCTAGTTTGGATTGCATCTCATTCAAATGATTTTTAATTTCTGCCTGATTGGATCTAAATTCTGCAGTCATGAAGTCTCTTGAGTCCTTTATGCTTTTTTCTAGAGCCACCAGTAGCTGTATAATAGTGCTTCTGAATTGGCTTTCTGACATTGAATTGTAATCCAGATTTTGTAACTGTGGGAGAGAGGATTTTTTCTGATTCTTTCTTTTGAGGTGAGGTTTTCCTTCTAGTCATTTTGCTCAGTGCAGAGTGGCCAAAAACAAGTTGCATTGGAAAAAGGAGAAAAAGAGAGGAGAGAAAGAAGGAAAGAAAAGAGAAAAAGAAAAAAGGAAGAAAAAAAGAAGAAAAAGAGAAAGAAAAAAAAGAAAGGAAAAAAAGGGGTGGGGGAAGCAAACAGAAATCAAAAAGCAATAAACAAAACAAAACAAAAAAACAAAACCACAGGGCAGTATGTTCTGATTCTGTATACTTTAAGTCCCTTGACTTCCCCTGGAACTGGTCTGTGTCGCTGGTCTTCTGGGGGAGGGGCCTGCTGTGTTGATTCTCAGGTGTCAGCACTTGGGGGAGCTGCTCTGCCCTTCCTGGTTCAGGGCTCAGTGGGGGTGTTCACCCCGTGAGGCCCCGGGAGGAAGCCACAGTGGCGGGGCCAGCTCTGGGACCCTGGAGTCAGCTCCCGCAGTAGCTCCGGGGCTCTCCGTCTGCAGGGCCTGGAGGCTCCGGGGCGGGGCCGCTGATCTGCTCAGCTCGGGGCAGGAGCGTCCTCGCTGTCCTGGGCCCTCCCGGCCTCTGCCTGTCCCGGGGGGAGGCCGGATCCTGGGCTGTGTCCCGGCGCCCTGTGCTCCGGGGCCTGCGCTGTCGGATTCGCGCTCCCGCCCCGCAGCCCCCTCCGCGGAACCGCCGCCCGAGCCCCTCCGAGCTGCTCCGGGTCCCGCCGTGCGCGCTGCAGTCCTTAGGGAGCTCGGCGCACTCTCCGGGGCGCCCGTGCCTGTTAGTGTCCCCGGGAGCCCGAGGGCATCCCCGCCCTCCTGGGTCCTGCTCCACCTCCCTGCGAGCCCCTTTCCTCCGGGAAGGTTGGTGCAGCTCCTGCTCCTCCGGGACGGGGCTCTCCTGTCCTGGGGACACTCGCCCCGGCCTCAGCCCGGCTCCTCGCGGGGCCCCTCCCCCTTGGAGGCCTTTTGTGTCTTTATTTCTTTTTCCCCGTCTTCCTACCTTGATAGAAGCGCGAACTCTTCTCACTGGAGCATTCCAGCTGGTCTCTCTTTAAATCTTAGGCCGAATTCGTAGATTTTCAGGATGATTTGAAGGTTATCTCTCGGTAATTTGGTGGGGACAGGTGACTTGGGGACCCTACTCTTCCGTCATCTTGCCCCTCCTCCTCTTTGATGAATTTAATGTTGTTCAAAATTAACTTCTTTGATATTAAGATCTTGCTTCTTAATTTTTTTGTTTTGTTTTGATTTGAAATTGACCTTATACCTTATCTACTTTTTATTTTTATCATGTCCGAATCACTTGATTTAGATGCAGCTCTTGTATATGGCCCGTAAAATTGGGGGTTGATTTTGGTTTTGGTGATTCAATCTGAAGATTAATTTTCTTTAATTTACATTTTTTACATTTTAATTTTACATTTAAATTTTTTGGTGATATATATATATATATATATATATATATATATATATATTAAGTCATTCAATAGTCAATATCTATTTTTTCTTTCTGATATCTGGAAATGTACTTTGCATTTTATCATATAATCCTTTGGTTTATTCTTAATTCTATAGATGAATACATTCATTGTTTACATGTCACCTTGCTGAAGATTTTCTCACCATCTAGCAGATTCCTCAAAAAGGCACATAGGTTAGTATTTCCTGAGATGTTACAAAACCAAAATTGCCCATAGCTATTATGACTTGGCAAAATATACAATTCTTGGCTCACATTTCCTTTCCGTTAGCTTGAGGTGTTGCTCTCGTATCTTTTTAATATCTGATGGTTAACCCAATTTTATTTCCCTAAGAACGAGCTGATCTTTATGCTTGGAAGGTCAAAGGATCCTTTCCTGATCTTTTGAGTTTAATACATTTGCTTGTATTATATTTTCATGCTGACTTTAGGGCATCAGTTTTCTTTAGAATATAGTGTTGTTATTAAAACATGTAGATTAGAATCTCCCTTTATTTAAGGAAAGTTTCTTAATTTACGTTTTAAATATTTTCTTCCTCTACCCTTGTTTTGATATTTTTCTCAAAAATCCCAAATGTGTGCTTTGACTACTTTACATACATATCAATACTCTGTCCCTAAGCCATTTTCCTCTTTCTTCATTTTCTGCTCTGTTCTCATCTCTACTCTTGTCCTTTAATATGCTTTTTCTTGGTGACTTGGCTTTTGTCCCATGTTTTCTTTTTAATGTAGTTTCATTTTAAAATTTTGTTTCCATTTCTTTCCTAAATTATTCAGTTTCTTTTCTAAGTTATTAGCTTACACTTCACTTCCTACCTTGATTGGGCAACACCTTTTGTATCTGGTCATCTCCTTCCTAAATGTTTATATTTCTGCTTTGTGTCTGTTGTTTTTCATGTTGGAATATAGGATTATAATTTTTCTCTGCTTTTTAATAAGAGCTTTCTGTAGAGATGATTTACTGCTATTTTTGGATGATTTCTCTCAATAGTATAAATGTTTTACTTATACCTTAAAAAAACTTATATTGAATTTTCAAATACATTGTATTCTCTTATCCTAGTTATTATATGGGAGTATCTTACCTAAACGGGAAAGACTAAAGCATCTTCCTTAGTTTCTTAACCAAAGGACTGTCTCATTTTTTTCTTTAATGTATGTCATCTTCTGATTTAGATCCTAACCTAGTTGAAGAGGACTTCTACCACTGGTACTGATTTTCTAAATTATTTTTGCCATCTGCTACCACCAAAGGATAATCCTATTGCCTTCTAGAATTTTTATTTTCTTTTAGAAGGTGATTATTGCTGAGAACTCTCATCTCTGAGCCTCCTGGAAGGAAACCTCCCATGTCTTCTCTCTCCATTGCCCCAGGTGCTCATGTTCTTCTCCTTCTCAGTCCACTTCACAGCAGGTCTCACACAGGATTTGGTCCTCATCTTCAGAGGATAAATACTTTTTGGTGATGTGTGAAAACTTCCGTGACTAGGGGACCACTGCCCTACCTGTTATTCCTTCCCACAGCTAATGTAACTTTTTCCCCTTCCTGTGCTGGTTCACTTGCAATCAGGATCTTTTGAATCCCCTGACAAAGAATTTGACATTTGCAGAATTCCTGACTTTTACTTTCTCCATCAATGTAGTTTGGACAAAAACTACCTTTTTTAGTAGTTTTTAAAAAAATTTTTAGACGTCTATTTTCCAAATGATATCTTGAACTTATAGCCAGTTGAGTGGTAAGCTCAACTTATTCAATGTAAGCTTATAACATTTAAGGTAGCACTAGTTGCTTCCAGAGACAAACCCTAAGATCCTGATGGCTTAACATAGTAAAAGTTTATTTCTTGCTCACATAAACTACAGGTGGCATGGGGGAGTGCTAGAACAGGGGAACTTAGCCTCACAGTCATTCAGGGGGTTGGGTTCAGAGAGCTTTTGCCATCTTTAACACCTGGATTCCAGGATCACCCCAGACTTTGACATCCAGTTGATGGATGGAACAGGGAGAGATGCTGGAAGTTTCTACAGGAGATTTTCATGGATTTGGTCTGAAAGTGCATACTTCTCTACCCAGTCCCATTGATCACATTCACACATATAGCCACATCTAACTAAAAATGAAATTGAAAAATGGACTTCTGTTCTGTGCCTGGGAAGAAAAAAAAGATATATTTGGTTAAGAGCTAACCTATCTTTCCCACAAAGTATATGTCTCTTTTGCCAGTTCATGAGCTCTGTGAAGGCAGGGCTAGAGTTTTTACTCCTGTTTATCCCCCCATTTGTCCTAGCATAGAACCTGGCAAATAACAGGGGCTCAAGGAATATTTAGGCAGTATAATGGAATTGCATTTTTATTTTGCAACTTCATCTTAATTATTTAAGTATCCTCCAGTTTTGATCATAGGCAATGCGTTTCTCTCTGGGACTTGCAATGGAAAGGGTTAAACTAACTCAAAGAAGAGATGACACATTGACAAAGTGAACAGGGTATGGAACAGATCCTTCTTAAACCTCTATAAACTGTGGCAAAGTCCTGCTTTTGTTTAACTTGTCATGGAAAAGGACACATATGTTGATCTAGGTTAGATCAGATTGTAGTCTGTTATCTGCCGTGATCCCAGGCAGCATGATGGAGAATAATCCGAGGTGACACTAGTATTGCTGCTAGATTTATGCTTGGAAGAAGTAATTTGTACAGATAAAGTGGTGTATATGTATGCATTAACATTAAGGGAACTTGCTATTAACATCTCTAATTATTACATTTTTGTTGTGGTATTATCATATAAAATAGTGTGGCATGCCATACCACATATGAATTTTCATGATGTACATAATCTCATCATTTCCAATAGGCCCAATTTTAGGCAAATTCAGCATGATAATCTCTTTCTAGGATGAAATTTACCAAGAGAAATAATTCTTAAATTTTTAAGGAACTAAGAGATCATCTAGCACAACTATTTTAATTAAGAGACCAGAAAACATGTTAATAAGCTTAAAGACTTATAAAAGAATACATAACACAATGGAGACTAGAACCAAGTTCTCCTCTTACAAGATCCAATATTTCTGTCTTTTTAACTGAGAAGTAAAGGACCACCAAGCTGCTGATAGGAGAGTCTTCTTAGGTTCTCACTAAGATGGTTCTCTTGATGGCTTGTCCTGGGTTACTCTCAAGCATGTAAATGTCTCTGAGATCCAATAAGGAGAGGTCAAAGGCTCTGGCATCAATGAATCTGGCTCCAAGGAACTTTCTCCCCAAATCACTTCTCTCTCAAAAATTGTTTTTGTTGGATGCCTGGGTGGTTCAGCGGTTAACCATCTGCCTTTGGCCCAGGGCATGACCCTGGGGTCCCAATATAGAGTCCTAATAGAGGTCCCTGCATGGAGCCTGCTTCTCTCGCTGCCTGTGTCTCTGCCTCTCCCTCTCCACCCCCCACCCCTCTCTCTCTCTCTGTGTTTCTCATGAATAAATAAAATCTTTAAAAAATTGTTTTTGTGATTCAGTCAAAGTCAAAAGATGATAAACGAGAAAGAAAAAGAGTAGAGAATAGAGGGACTGAGCACGGAGGAAAAGGAAAATGAGAGGAAGAAAATGGGAAAAAAGAAAGATTTTAAAAACAAGTATTTCTTTAGCATCTCATATATCACAGAAGTTTATTTAAGTCTTCACAAGAAGAGAAGATATAAAAATAGGAAAGCTATTTCTTTACATTTTGGCCTTCTCATCAGCTTTGTATGCCAAAATAAGCAAATGCATGTAAAATACTATATGAATTCATTTAAACATGTTAGATTCTAATCTATTTCCAGAAATAATGGAATATGTGCATATCATATTTGTCATGGTATATTGTTCAGCCTTATAAAGGAAGGAAATTCAGACATATACAAATGGATGAACCTTGAGGATGTTACGCTAGATGAAAAAGAGTCACTAAAAGACAAATATTATGTGATTCTGCTTATATGAGGTACCTACAGTAGTCAAATTCAGAGACAGAATGTAGAATGGTGGTTTCCAGAGGCTAGAAGGAGGCAGAATGGGGATCATTTCTTTATTGTACATAAAATTTCAGATACAGATTTGGAGTTTCAGTCTTGCAAGATAAAGAGTTCTGGAGATTGGTTGCACAATAATGTGAATGTACTTAGCACTACTGAACCATACATTTAAAAATGGTTAAGATGATTTTACGTGTATTTTACCACAATGTTTAGAAAAAGTTACATTAGGGGTAAGTGTGAAGTCTCATGGTAGAATTTCATCTCCTTTTGAGATAATTGTGAGATTTATCTCAGAATGAGATTGTGGCAACAATGTGTGTAAAGCTTTTATCTTCAATCTAAATATCAAAGAAGAAAGCCAGTTAGTGCAAAGCTGCTTTTACTTTCATTGTCCAATATAATGGATTTTGTGTGTGTGTGTGTGTGTGTGTGTGTGTGTGTGTGTGTGTGTGTGTGATATATTCGTGTATGTAATAGCTGGTTTGCATATAGAGCAAGTCTTCACATGCATCCTGTCAGTTACTCCTCCCATTAAGCTAGTGGTTTGTGGTTTGGGTATTGTTATTATGCCCAGTGAACAGATGACTTAGCTCATATTTACAGAGTCTCTTAAGTCACAAACCTAACAAATGGTGGAGCTGGATTTGAAATTTGTGTCTGTCTGACTGTCAAGCTCAAGCTTTTAACCACTCACCTTGCCTTTAGATCACTGTGTCAGAACTCCTGATAGCAGTAGAGGGAGAGAGCCAGATTCACTCCCAGATCCTCAGCTAACTCCTTATGAACTTTATTGATTAAAACAATCACGGTGCTTGTAAAAACAGTCTTATTGAGGTATAGTTAACATACATAAGTTACCTATATTTAAACTGAATGACTTAGTAGGATTTAACATGTATACATCTATGACACCATCACCACAATCAAGATAGCAAATATACACATCACTCCCAAAACTTTCCTCATGTATCTTGGTAATCCTTTTCTTTTTTTTTTTTTTTTTTGGTAATCCTTTTCTAAGTGAATTAAAATGTCAATTCTCCCCCAAATTGATCTATAGGTTTAAAACAATCCCAATGAAAATCCCAGCAGGATTTTTTTCAGTTATTGACAAACCGATTCAAACACATTTTCTGGATTGTAAAAGGAGCTAGAATAGTAAAAAACAGTTTATAAAAGAACAAAGTTGAACACTTATATTACCTGATAGTAAGGCCTAACTTTAATAATACCATAAGCAAGTCAGTATGTTATTGGCAAAAGTTAGGCACATAGATCAATGGAACAGGATATTAAGTCCAGAAACCAACTGACACAAATATGGTCCATTGTTTTTTGACCAAGGTGAAAGTGTAATTTAATGGAGAAAGGATAATTTTTTCAACAAATGATGCTGGAGTAATTAACTGCCCCTATACAAAAAAATTAATCTTGACTTATAGCTGGCATCTTATACAAACATTAGCTCAAAATTGATCATAGACTAATACAAATCCTAAATATGTAGAACTTTTAGAAAAAATATGATTTTTAGTTAGGCAAAAAGTTCTTAAGATCTCATATCAAAGAAAACCAATCTATAAAAAATAAATTGATAAATAGATAAATACATTTATCAATTTATCTTTTTTAATTGATAAAAAATATAAATTGGATTTCATCAAAATTTAAAATGCTTGCTTTTTGAAAGACATTGCCAAGGGAATGAAATGACAAATTACAGGTATGGAAAGAATACTTGTAATTTAGTTGTATGAAATGGGACTAATTACACTATCAAAATTGCATTATAAGAAAATATAGAACTAATGAAAATAACGGGAAAACATTTAACATATCTAAAGAACAACAAAAAAAATGGAAGATGGCAAATAAATACATGAAAATATATTCTCTGTCATTAGTAATTAAGAATTAAAAATTAAAACCGGGCAGCCTGGGTGGCTCAGCTGTTTAGCACTGCCTTTAGCCCAGAGCATGATCCTGGAGACCTGGGATCCAGTCCCATGTCAGGCTACCTGCGTGGAGCCTGCTTCTCCCTCTGCCTGTGTCTCTGCCTCTCTCTATGTCCCAGTGTCTCTCATGAATAAATAAATAAAATTTAAAAAAATAAAATTAAAACCATAATGAGATACCACTGTACATCTCTTCAAAAGACAAAAAGGAAAGAAACAAGTAACAACAACAAAAAAACACAACCTAAAAAACCAAGTGTTGTTGAGGATATTGAGCAACTGGAACTCTCTTACATTTCTGGTGGGAAGGCAAAATGAGAAAGCCACAATGAAAAACTCTTATAGTTCTTATAAAATAAAGCATATTCTCACTTTATAATCCAGTAATATCACTTTTAGGCATTTAGGGAAATAAAAACTTGTGTTTTGTGCAGAAATATACACATGAATTCATGTTATATACATCAATGTTTATAATAGTATGTTTTGTAGCAGCCCAAACAAGAAATGACCCAAATTTCCTTCAATGAATGAATGGCTAAACCAACTGTGGTATATCCATCCAATGGAATAGTATTCAGCAATAAAAGGAAGGGAAGAATTGATATACATCACAATACAACTGAATATCAGATGGATTATAATAACTGAAAGAAGCCACATGGAAAATTTTACACACTGTAGAATTTCATTAATATGGCATCTGGAAACAGCAAAGTGATAGACCTAGAGGAGAAAAAAATCCATGGTTTCCAGAGACTGAGGTAGAAGGAAGGCATGATTTCAAATGGGCATCATTAGGGAATTGTTTGCTATGATGTAGCTATTCTTTTTTTTTTTTTAAGATTTTACTTATTTATTCATGAGAGACACAGAAAAAGAGGCAGAGACACAGGCAGAGGGAGAAGCAGGCTCCATGCAGGGAGCCCGATGTGAGACTCGACCCCGGGACTCCAGGATTATGCCTTGGCTGAAGGCAGGTGCTAAACTGCTGAGCCACCCAGGGATCCCCATGATGTAACTATTCTGTACCCTGATTATGGCGGTTATATGACTCTACTGTTTATTAAAACTCACAGTACTGTCCAAAACAGCAAAAAAAAAAATGAACTTCATGCTATATATACTTTTTTGAGATATTTAAAAAATTTTTAATGAGATATTGTCTTTTTTTTTTAAAGCAAGCTCTTAATCCATGTGGTGTGAGAACAGTTTCTGCAAGGTGACCTTCAATGAGTGACCTGTGCATTGCTTCCAAGTCTAGGGTCCTTGAGACATCTTGTTCCACTCAGATGCACATCCACAGATGTGATTTTTTTTCACAGATGTGATTATTGAAAAAAAAAAGATGCATGTTTGTCAGAGAAGGACCTTTCTGCTCCCCCACCCCATACATTATAGCTTTCTGTTCTGAGTTATAAGCACAAGTTAGCAGGAAGGATAATATTTTGTATTAAGAGATCAAGTAAATAATTGCTTAAATAATTGAGACCTGCCCTCAGCCCACAAACATGCTATCATCAGGGAACATCCACCATCAGTGGGAGTAGCAGGCTGTTTGGGAGATGTTGACAAGAGAGTGCTGGGGCTGTTAAACATGTCTTTCCAGCTCTCATAGAACCCATTTGCTGTATTATAGGAGATCAGTGTTTTTTTTTTTTTTTTCCTGAAGCTAGCAACTTGTTTAGTTCAAAAGCTAATATGTACATTATTGCTTTGCTGGATATCAAGACCTTTCTCATTAGAGGTATTATATTGATTAAACGTTTTTCACCAAGTATCAGGTCCTATTGCCATGAAGTTATTCTTGGCTCCTTAGTGGTAACCAGAGAGTCCAAAATGGTCATTAAAATTAATTAGAATAATTTGGAATGGAAAATTTGGTGGGGAAGCCAGTTGCTTGAGGTATCAAAGTGAGTTATTACTGCCACCTCATTTCTCCTTCTCACATCTTTCCCCAAGAAGGCTGTGAGTACCATGGTGATGAACCCTCCCTTGGGAAGGCCAGTGCAGAAGTCATGACCTGTGCTCTCCCATTCTATTTACAGTACCAGCAGACAGGGAGGCCAGGTAAGCTCAGGCTGGTGCTGCAAACCTTGTCTTCAGTAGGCTGCCTTTGCACCAGCTTGTAAATCTGGCAGGGCCTCTGCTTCTCTGAAGATGTACAAGACCTAAAATATACTCTTTCCTAATGAATGTTTTAGACAGTTGTCCTTCTCTTTCATTGGCTTCTGGTCTTTTATCCCTTTGTGATTGGGGTTCTGCCCCACACTCACCCTTCAGTCTCCTTTTGCTGCTAAGATATTACCAATTCTAGGCAATTCTGTCTCAGAATCACTTTCAGTTCTTTTGTAGTAAGACTTTTCCTACCCTGTTTCAGATACCACCTGCATTTTTCAAGGATAATGCCTATCTGGGCTCCAGTACAAGTAGCTCACATGAAACTGCGTGGAGGGTTCTGCTACAGATAGCATATTGTTTGGGGTAACTTGAAGAATCCCTGTAAATATCCTACTGAGGGTGGGTAGAGGCACAGGGGAAGAACTCTAAGTTCTAGTACAGAGCGTAACACTATCCTATATGTCATTTCATTCACCAAGGGTTGCAATGAGGAGGGTATAGTCAGGAACTTTTGAGGTTCTCTGAATGAAATTTCAACTGCTCATGTGGAACTACATCTGGGAAAGTACCAGATCCCAAAGACAGGTGGTGTGTCCATCCTCCAGCTGTGTGAATATTGACTGCTAATGACTTACAGCTGCCTTCCTTCTATGGTGACTTGCTCTTGGCTTATGGGGAGCTGGCTTACTTTTGGAGGTTTGCCCCCCCCCCAGAACATACGGGCAGCCAGTAGGCAATGACTGAGTGATATGGGGGAACATAAATGAAGCACACTTGCCTCAAGGTGAGATAATTCTGTCTTCTGATTTATG
Source organism: Vulpes lagopus (assembly GCF_018345385.1). NCBI lineage: Eukaryota > Metazoa > Chordata > Mammalia > Carnivora > Canidae > Vulpes > Vulpes lagopus. The sequence goes on from NC_054842.1 coordinate 5,132,337, forward strand.
CCCCAGAGTCCCTTATGGATAAGAGTTTATGTGAGATCACAAGCTTGTTTGGCCCTTTCCCCTTCCAATTCTTTGCTTTCTTGCTTTCTTAAAGGGTTGTGCTGAGGGACACTCCCTCAGTAAACCTTGTTAATCCAAGTTCTTATATCAGGATCTGCTTTCTAAGGAGCCTATCCTAACCATTAAGTCCTTGGAGCTATTGGCAAAATATATTTTTTCTCTAGCTTTGATGTTCACCTCTTTTCTTCTGCCATAGCTTTGAACATTACCCTTACTCTTGGAGATGGTCTGTCAGTTGTGGTCAGTTTGGCTTTCATCTGGGTCATAACTACTTTCCCCAGGTGGTATCTGCTTAGACTAATACAACTTTATGTACAGGGTCATCTTTAAAGGACACATGAAAAAGTCTGGGGAAGAGGTAAAGGAAAAAGTTCTTTATCAACAAGAACAAGAAAAAAGAAGAGATGAAATAAGTCTTTATTGATAAACCTAGGTAACAATCAGTATGAATAGGAGCTGTTCTGGTATATGTCAATTCTGAGACAGTAAGAGCCAAAGAAAAAACCTCCATGGAGGAAGACACCTTATATGTACGGAAAAGACATAACACTTATAGATAGCAATATACCAATAACTATAGCAGGGTGATATTGTCTTAGATTATTATTTATTGTGGCTCACTTCAAATCTCCACAAATTACTGCTGATCCTTTAAGCTTCAAATTCCTTTCCTTTCTTATCGTTTTTTTTTTTTAAGAGAGAGTGTGCATGAGTTGATGGGGGAGGGGGCAGAAGGAGAGAGAGAATCCCAAGCAGGTTCCACACTCAGTGTGGAGCCCAATGAGGGACCTCTATCTCAAGACCCTGAGATCATGACCTGAGCCCAAATCAATAGTTGGATACTTAACGGACTGAGACATACAGGTGCCCCCCATTTGGTCTTTTTTATCTTTTGCATTTTGGTTTCTGCATTTTAAGCCCTCCTTAAAATATTACTTGAGTTCTATAGTCCTAACTTTTGATTTTTTTTCTAGACTTTCCTGAATATGTTGTACTGACAACTTTTCAAAAGCCTTGTGTTAATTATAACTTGATAGGTCATCTGGGAGCCTAATTAAAGAATCACATATATGTGTAAGAGACATCAGTTAGATCAGAATCCATGTACCAATTTTCATGCTACCATCTCTATTGGAAAACAGGGGATAGTGAGAGAAAACCCATGATAAAAAAATATCAGGAGAAAATGCCAAAATGACCTATTCCACTGAAGGAAAGAACTTGTGTGGGGATGGGAAAAGGAAGCAGAGTTTTAGAGCCTGGAAGATTAGTAATCAAGCAGTAAAACTTTAGCCAGTGATTACCCCAGTGACCAACACTCAAGAATGAAAACAAATGCGTTGTTTCAGATTCCATTTTTCTAACTGCTAACATGCTGTCTAAACCACATTAGTATCCATCATTCAAAGCAAGAAGACTGTGGGCTTATAGGTGTCTTTTTATGGCTTTCAACTCTTCACAATAAAATTGAAAGAAATATTTTCTTTTCTAATCTCAAGAAGAATTAGTCCAACTCCTTCAGTTTGCAGAAGATCAACAGATATTGGAATATATTCCAGGAAAACAATTAAATTATGGTATTATCAATAATGTGTCCCCATTATGGAAACATAAAGGTGCTCAACAAAATAATAATTCTGAGGTAGAGATGGATCAGGACCATGGAAAGAATAGAATACTTGACCCAATCTCTTTGACAGATGGATGAGTGAAGGAAGGATAGTATATATAAAGGATACATCAGACACCTAGAGGACCTTAATTCATATCCTCATCTCCAATTTTGGATATCCTCTAGCAGATAGTGCCTGGCTGTCTTTGATGCACCACATGTAGACAGACAGCATTTGACCCTCAGCATATGCTATGTATTTTCTACTTTGGGTCCCAGGTTTCTCTAATACTTCAGATATACTGTTGACCAGATATGCTTGACCAGTTGGTCAAGCATACATGCATAGTCTGGAAATGTAGAGTTAATGACCCCAGGGGCAGCCTTCAAAAAGTAGGTGTGGGATGGGAATTGATGGTTAAACACTTCTGGCCAGTCCTCAGGTGGATAATTCTGGGAGGTGGTCTGTACGTATCTTAGAGGAGAGAAGCTAGCCCTAGTTATCCTTACTGGTGACCTCAATAGTACACCTTTATGTGGTGGTTTTCTCTTTCTCTCTGTCTCCCTCTTGGGTCCTTCAGCCCTACATCCTCGATTTACTCTAAAATGAAGTACCTGCCCACAAATCCTGTCTCTGATTCTGCTTTTGGGAAGAGCACAAGTTAAGATAGTGTCAGGTGAGGACTTAGAAATCAGATGCTCCCAATGGAATTGAACCCAGATGCCCACAGCAGTGGATGAAATAATATATTCTTTATTGCCTTTTCCTTCTTCCTTTACCTCCTCTGTCTTCACTGACTGCCCTGGATCCCTCCTAAGTAAGCCCTAGACACAAGTTCTTGCTCAGCCTCTGCCATTGAGGGGAACCAAACTTAGGGATGAAGCAGAAGTGATAAGAGAATTGAAAGAAGAAACAGGGGAAAGTGGTTTCACTGAAGCCAAAGCATGGATGAATTTCAAGGAAGAGACAGTGATAAATTGCATCAAAAGTTATAGAGAAGCCAAGTAAGATGAGAAATGAAAAGAATCAAATTTAGGAACTGAAAGTTTACAGGCAAAGTTAGGATGGAACTGTCAATGTGGTGAAGAAGGTAGATTTTTCTTCTACTGTTGAAATTTGTTTGATTGTTGCATTTGCCTGTTTCTCTGGTTTTGAGCTACACCTTCCTCATTTTTCTAAATCTCCAGGCTATAGTTTAACATTTCCAATCTATTCAGAGAAATAATCTCTTAATATCACGATGATAATGAAAGCCATTATAATTCTTCCCTTTTTGTCTCCCAGAATTTATTTTGCATTTACTTTTTATGAAAAAAATCATACCAACTCCTGTGGAGTTGCCCCAGCCAACTTCTCTGGCCTTATTCTAGTCTCCTTTCGTACTCTTTTCATCTATCTACAATCCCCTAATTGTTTGGTTCCTTTTACTTTATACAACAATGACTCACTTCCCTTTTCATCAAAATTAGTTTTCTTGCCTTTCTTTGGGCATATGAATCATTCTTCTCTTACAAGTATTATCAGTAAGCCTCTCTAAATTCTGAAGTTTGCTGTACATGTGAGAGAGATATGAAAAAAACCACAGTTATTGGTTTAGGCTCATTTTTGGCGTCAGTGAGGGTAGAGAGAATATTCTCTTGCTATTCATTAAAGGAAAGGGTCCAGAAATGGCACACTCTTGATAATAAACATTATCTGGCCAGGATGGAAAAAGCAGTTCTATTCAGAATTTTATTTTAATCTTTAAGTTGATTTAGTTTCTTTCTTTACAATGTTCTAGGCATTTTATATAAATGCCTGATAAATCTATAAATGCCCACCATACACTCTTCTTTGCTTGTACAAAGTCAATTCTATTGGCAATATTGGTAATTGTTTTGATTATTGTAAGTGGTTCTGTTCAATAAATAATTATTCAACATTGAATGATTTTTGAGGCACTCTGAGAATGTGTAAGGGGTTCTGTAAGGTACTGTGAGTGTTGTCTCAGAAGCCAAGGCAGTGTTTGAACTTGGGGAGTGAGTGCTTGTGATTGAGAGAGGTCTGGGCAGAGTGGGGGCTTCTTCTGGTGTCTTGTTAATGTCCTGTTTCTGGATATGGGTACTGATTACACAGGCATATTCTGTTAGTGCAAATTCAGTCAGATTTATACTTATGGCTTACATAAATTTATGTAGTTATTTTATTCTTCAATAAAAAACCCCAAATTTAAACACAAAAATAAAGCCATAATGTTATGAGATATGAATACAGGCAATTTTTTAAATAATTTTAGTATGAAGTCCTTTTTAACCATGACTCAGAAATCAGAAATCAATACAGAAATGAATGCTTAAATTGCAAAAAGAAAACATTCTAAATAAGGTGAGAAGATAAATGTCAAATTAGAAAACATTGGCAGTTCAACTCACATCTCAACAAATCAGTAAGAGGACAACTATCCAACTGAAAATGAGACTAGCATTTGAACAAATATGCCACGTTACAACAATGAAGATAGAAATGAAGATAGATACTCTTTTTATTTTTTTATTTATTTTTATTTTTATTTTTATTTGATACTCTTATATGTATAAAAAGTTGATCAGTTTGTGTTGTAGGATGAGAAATGAAAGTGAAAACTAATAATACATCCTTTTTACCCATCAAGTTAAGAAAGATCTTTTTTTTTTTTTTTTAGTTTGATAATGTGTTGGTAAGATATAGGGAAGCAGGGATCCCCATACACTGTTTATGGGTATATAAATTAGTGTAAATCTATGGGAATTTTATTGGGATTATCCATTGAAATTGAAAATGAACATACCAGGGGTGCCTGAGTGGCTCAATCAGTTGAGTGTCTGATTCTTGATTTTGGCTAAGGTCATGATAGTAGGGTTGTGGGATCAAACCCCACGTTGGGCTCCACACTCAGTGTGGAGTCTGCTTGGGATTCTCTTCTTTTCCCTCTGCCTCTGCCTGTTCTCCTGCCTAAGTGCAGACACCCTCTCTCTCTCTCTCTCTCTCAAATAAATAAATAAATCTTAAAAAAAGCACATACCATATAATCCAGCAATTCAATTCTGAGAAATTAGATTACTTGTACATGTATCAAATGATTCGGGTTTAAGAATATCAAGTGAGGTAGTGATTATAATTACAAAATACTATAAATAGAGATAAAGTTACTTTTGCTAATGTGCAGATAAAAACTCTTGAAATATACACACAGGCTCTGGAGAGTCAAGATGAGAAGTATATGATTGAAAGATATGGTCAGAGAGCTTTCATTGTCTACATGAATGTTTTCTTGAAAATAACACAGTGGGAAAATTAATTAAATAGAAAAATAAAACTAAAGCATAACAAAAAAATCCCCCATGATGTTTCAACTTAAATTACACTAAGTGATAGATACTAATATGGTAAATGTAGTTGTATGATAACCTTACTAATTCTAAAAGAAGTGGTAATTGCTAAAACCAGCATATTACTGCACAATATCTATCTTTGACCAAATTAGGAAAGTGTTTATTCTCTTATACCATGCTTATTGGTCTGCAAATTGACAAAAGATCCTGACAGACAATTTGGTTAATGGTACCAATATCTGAAAAATCCCACCTACACCAATTTGTCACTAGAATGTAATCCACACAATATTATGAACAACACTATTGCACATACTGTTATTTCTATTGATTGAATATTAACATTGAACAATGAGTAATCAATACAAACTGAAAATAAATTAGCATGTATTCATATGATGAATACTACAAAGTCATTGAAAAAAACTCTAGTCTTTGAGACTACATAAAGGTGTGAGTATATGCTGCAGTGTATGATGCATAGTAAGTAAATAAATAATTAAGCAAGACATAACATTTTGTATCACATAATCACAATTTGACAAAATTTCATTGACAATTTCTGAAAAGAAATATCTGTAAGGTATGGGAAGATAATCAATTCTCTTTTGCTTATGTTCAGTTTTTTTCAAATGTTATATTTCATGCATATATTATTTTATAGTTAAGAAAATGAACAAACGAGTAACATGCAGTTCATCAGTGTCTGTTATAACTAGAGTATTCAGATATTGTTCTGCAGTGCTGGTTTCCTGCAGGTGATATATGGACAGCTTTATGCTGCTCTGAAGGGTCCCTGGTGGTGCTGATTCTCACAAAAGGAAAAGTGGAAAGATTTATTTCAGAAAAGCCTTTTGTCATCTGTCCAGTGGAGCACTTAGATTGATTCTCGGCTCAGTTTCCAAGAGGGCACAAGCAGACCATCTCCTCGGAGATTCCTTAAGTTTACACTCTAATGCAGTTGATAAAAGCAGCTGGTTCTAGGTCTGGAATCAAGTAATTTGTTGCTGTAGGATATTCTGTACAGACCCCGCTCCTGCACTCAATGCCCCTCCTCCACACTGGGCATTGGAAGGATAGATAACAATCTCTCCCACACGTCCAAATAGCCACGATCTGTCTGAATATTCACCATCATTTCCCAGAAAATTACCAGAAAGTTGCATAGAATTAAGGCAAAATATGCATCATGTTGTTGGACTAAAACAGGGATAGAAGTAAGTACTTTGGGGAACAAAAAGGAGCTTAGGCACTGGGTTTACAAAAGCCTGTGTTTGAATTCCTACTCTGATCTTGTTTCCTATTTAAATCTGGCCATCTTTCTGAGCCTCATCTTCTTCCTCTGTGAAAATAGGTCATCAGTATCTACCCTGCCAAGTTGGAAGAGTTGGACAGTTATGTAAGGAAATGTACAGGAAAAACCCTCATACTCTCTGGCTCATGGAGACACTATTCTGTGCCAGATGCTGATCTAAAGGGGGTTATGTATTTTGTCATAACTTCTCAATTTCTCAGTATCTTCCATAATCTTCCATTATCTTGATCTGATCTTAGAACCTAGTTTTTCTAAAAGAACCAATTTGGTTGCAAATTGGTCTGTATAGAGAAAAATGAGAAGAAAAACTCAAGATATGTGTCGACAAACCGAGAAAAAAATCTAGTAGAACTAGTTAAAATGCAGAAGATAAAAATTAATATAAAATCATCTTGCAATTATATGCAATACTTAAACATGCATACATATCTTTACATATTTTAAAATAACTTAAAATAAAATTGACTTTATATTAATAAAGTTCTATTCATTTTTTCAAGTTATATTCATTTTGACACATCTATGTGATACTTATATAAACAGTACAACAATCAGGATAAGGGGCATCATACCCAACACTTCCTTTTACTCTTCTTTTTTGGTAGAACTTTTCCCCACCCTTAAACTCTGGCAGCCATTGATCTATTCTGCATCATTTTGTCACTATGTTTTTGTGTTTTCAAAAATGTCATAGATATGGGGTCATACAATATATAACTTTTTGAGATTGGCTATTTTGAGATTCATCCAAGTTGTTGTATTTAACAATAGCTTCCTCTTTATGTTGGGTAGTATGAATGAACAATGGTTTGTTTAACCATTTATGTGTAAAAAAACATTGGGGTTGTTTCTAGTTTGAGGCATTTATGAATAGAGCTGCATTAAAAATTCATGAACTGGTATTGGTATGAAAATAAGTTATTTCTTTAAAGCACTTACCTAAGAGGAGAATTGTTGGATCATATGGTAAATGTGTGTGTATATAGGCATTCTTGATTTTATTTTACACTAGGTGGTGGTGTATATTTAATTTTATAAGAACTATCCAAGCTATTTTCTAGAATGGCTGGACCATTTTTCATTGCCATCAGCAATACATGAGACTCAATTACATCACATCCTTACCAGCACTTGGTATGGTCAGTCTTTTTGTGTCCATGTGTTTTTGTTTATTTTTACAAACACATAAAAGCAATTCAATGGAGAAAAGAAGAGCCTGTTGCTATGTACATACACAAAACTGAAATTGCTTTTTGGTGAATAGACTCATTATTATTCAATATTAATAAATTCACCCCGTCTTTCTTTGCATTAATGTTTGCATGCATTCACTTTTTTACTTTTAACTTCCTTATATATCTGAAGTGACTTTTTTTTTTAAGATTTCATTTATTTATTCATGAGAGACACACACACACACAGAGGCAGAGACACAGGCAGAGGGAGAATCAGGCTCCACACAGGGTGTCTGATGTGGGACTCGATCCCAGGACTCCAGGATCATGCCCTGGGCCAAAGGCAGGCACTAAACCGTTGAGCCACCTGGGGATCCCTGAAGTGACTTTTTTGATAACATATACTTAAGGCATATCTTATTTATTTATTTATTTATTTATTTATTTATTTATGAGAGAGAGAAAGAGAGAGAGAGAGATGGGGTTTGAGGCAGAGGGAGCAGGAGAAAGAGAATCCTAAGCAGGCTCCACACCCAGTGCACAACCCAAAAACGGGGCTTGGTCTCATGACCTGAAGATCATGACCTGAGCCCAAATCAAGAGTCAGTTGCTTAGCTGACTGAGCCACCCAGGTGCCTTGGCACATCTTTTTTTTTTTAACAATAAATTTATTTTTTATTGGTGTTCAATTTGCCAACATACAGAATAACACCCAGTGCTCATCCCGTCAAGTGCCCCCCTCAGTGCCCGTCACCCATTCACCCCCACCCCCCCGCCCTCTTCCCCTTCCACCACCCCTAGGCACATCTCTTTTTAAATCTATCCCGACAATCTGTCTTTTACTTGTTCCTAGAGCATTTACATTATTCATGTTTATTACCAGGTTTGTATTTAGATCTACCACTTATTTGTTTTCTGTTTGTTTTCTTTTCTTTTTTTTTTTTTAAATTTTTATTTATTTATGATAGTCACAGAGAGAAAGAGAGAGAGGCAGAGACACAGGCAGAGGGAGAAGCAGGCTCCATGCACCGGGAGCCTGACGTGGGATTCGATCCCGGGTCTCCAGGATCGCGCCCTGGGCCAAAGGCAGGCGCCAAACTGCTGCGCCACCCAGGGATCCCTGTTTGTTTTCTTTTTTTCATGCCTCTATCTTCCTTTTCTGTTTTCTTTTGGCTTACTTGAACACATTTATTAATTAAATGTCTATTGTCTTTTTATATTCATTTCCTTGAATAAAACTTATTTTGCTATGTTTCATTTTTCAGTGGTTGTTCTTTACATAATCATAGTGAGTTTACATAATCTGCTTAAAATCTGTTTCTCCCTTCCAGTGGGAGGCAGAAAGCTTACCACCATAGAGTTCCCTCACCTTTCACTGTTTAGTTTGCACTTTCTCATGTGTTAATTCTACTTTTGTTGACAATTCCATCAGACAATGTTATAGTTTTGTCCTCAACTGCCATAGTAAAGAACTCCAGAAAAGCTCTATTATATTTACCTAGATGCTTACTGTGTGATCTCTCTTTTTTCAAGACTGATGTTCCTAATTTCCTTCTTTTTGATGCTATTTACCTTCCCTCTGAGGAAATCCCTGTAATCATCCTTTTATTTATTTTTTTAATTTTATATATACATTTTTTATTGAGGTTCAATTTGCCAACATATACTATAAACACTCAGTGCTCATCCCATCAATTGCCTCCTCAGTGCCCATCACCCAGTTTCCCCATCCCTCTGCCTGCCTCCCCTATCACTACCCTTTGTTCATTTCCCAGAGTTAGGAGTCTCTCATGTTTTGTCACCCTCTCTAATTTTTTCCACTCATTTTCCCTCTTTCCCTTTCACTATTTCTTATATTCCCCATATGTGTAGTCATCATTTTTAGAGTAGATCTGTGGCTATGCATGTGTTTGGTTTTCCTTCACCTGAGAATGCATTAATTTCAGCTTCATTCCTGAAGAATATTTCTCCTGAAAATAAATAAATAAATAAATAAATAAATAAATAAATAAATAAATAATAGAATATTTCTCCTGCATATAAAATTGTAGGTAAATTGTTCTTTACTTTCAGTATCTTAAAAATGTTATTTGACTTTATTGTAGACTTCATCATTTTTCATTAGAATTCTGCTGTTGGAATCATGGTTTCCCTGTAATTGAAACATCCTTTTCTGGTTTATTTCTGGATTCTTTTTGGTCTCTAAACATTTATATATATATAAATATATGTTGACTTCTTTGCATTTTTTCTGCTTGAAGTTTGCTGAAACTCTCAAATCTGTAGGTTTATGTCTTTCCAATATTTATGAGATTCTTAGCCATTATTTCTCCAAATAGTTTTTCTCTTCCCTCTTTTCTTCTTCCCTTTGGAGATACCAGTGACATCAATATTTGACCAATGAATGAATGTTCCTGAGAATGTGTCCAGGTTTTTAAAAATCTTTATCTAATTTTTTCATATTGGATAACTCTTTTTCATCTATTTTCAAGTTCATTGACTCATTCCTCTGTCATTTACATTATGCTATTGAGCCTATTCTGTGATTTTTTTTTTTACTTTAAACTATTGTACTTTTCAGTTCCAAAATATCCATTTGGTTCTGCTTATCATTTTTTTTCAGAGATTTTCAATCTTTTTCTTTGTTTAAAGAGTATTTACTGATATTTATTTGGGCATTTTTAAATATTACATGCTTTTTGGTGTCTTTGTTGAATAATTTCAACACTTTCACCATTTTCTTATTGGCATCTGCTAATGGACTTTTCCCAGGCAAGCTGAGATTTTTTTTCTAGTTCTTCCTATGATAGGTAATTTTGACTCATACTCTGGACATTTTGAATATTATACCATGAGACTGTATGTCTAATTTAAGTTCTATCAAAAACACTGACTTTTTTTTTTTTTTAATAAGAAATGCTCCTGGTAGAGTCCAAGCCACGTTTGGACCACCTTTCTACTTCCCTTTGTAGAGCTCTTTGGTTCAATCCTCTGTCTGTGTTCTCACTTGCCAGTGTTTTATCTTGGTCAGGTTCAAAGTCTTCAGCTTGCCGCTTAGAACTGGATTCACACATGTTGCAGCTTGGTGGTGAGCCTAGGAGATTTTTAAAAACTTTTGCTTTCCTAAGCTTCTTTCTATGACCTCCTTGATGTTTACTGGTTCTCTGGTACTCTCTTCTTCACTCCTCCAGCCAGAAATCTGGAGCTATAGTTATTCTGCTGTGTTCTGGATTCCCCATGACTGCAGCTGCTTCTATGACCAGATGTTGCAAGGCCAGAGAGGGGAAAAAGCAATAGATATTGGAACCACTGTTGGAGCCAGAGATTCTCATATTGCTGAGATAGTTCCTCTGCCTCAGAATTTTAGGTGCCTGCAGTCTCCCATAGCTGCTGCAGTTACTACCACCTCAGCTGCCATAGCAAGATTATCATGAGGCATAAGAGAATAAAGAAAACACATATTTATTTTTAAAAAAGAATAGTGGATATTTCTTCCACTCAGAGCATTAAAATTCCCCTTTCTGATCCTTTAGCAAGAAGTAGAAGACTTCTCTTGGAGTTCTTTCTGTTTGTGTTGAAGACCAGTTCTGATTTGGGGCTGCTTTGAATCCAGGCCAATGAATACCAGAGTAGGGGAGGGATGATAAACCTATTGCATGTTCAATGGTGCTTTGAGACATGGTCTTCTTTAATTTGGCCCCTATTGTTTACCTTTTAGAACTTTCAGCAGCCCTATGCCTTCTATCCAGGTAGAGTATCATTGCTTGTCTTCCCTGGAATTCAAACTGACCAAACATACCTTATTAGACTCTAAACCTTGTGTCTTACTTTTCCCCATTGTGCCATGATGCTTTTTTCAAAGATTACCGTGAATGAAGATCTCCTTTCTTGTTTGTTAAGTGAAACCTAACCCATTATCCTTTGGATATCTTAAATATTGAATGTTAAATTTCCTAGAATTGGTCAAAGTTATTCCATAACACCAGCCTTCAGCTGTTCCTTATACATTGCTTTGGAATCCCTGGAATTAAAAGTCTCAAGACCTCACCACTTCTTTATCTAATGCTGGTTATGTGGAGGTAAAGAACGAATCCTATCTGAGTGGCTGCTCATTCACATGTCTTATTTTACATAATTATCCTTACCTGCTTTCCTGAGCTGTTTCTGTGTCTGATGGAATGCAAAAAAAAAAAAAAAAAAGAAGGGGTTCTTATTAAGTGCTATAAAATAGAGGAGCTCTTTATTCACACTTCCTAGTTATCTGTCACAATTTGATGTGCTAAAGAATTTATAAAAGAGCTTACAAAACTAGAAAAGAACAAGTTGGAGAAGAGGATGAAGAATCAACCTACCCTACTTCATACACCAATACAACGCCAATGTACCCTCTTATAGAAATAACTAAAGAATACATCATTTATTTTATCTTGAGATTTTGGTCATAACAGAGATATTAATCACTTATGACTTGTGATAGATTGCAAAAATGGTGCAAACTCTCCATCACTTAAAAATATCTGTGCCCTTTTTCATTAACTTTGTAACTTCTCAAGAGATGAAGTTTTTTCTATTGCTCAAATCTAGGCTGGCTCTGGGACTTGCATTGGCCACTAGAATGTGGTGGATGGGATGCCTTGCCAGTTTCAAGTCCAGACCAAGAAGACCTTCATGCTTCTGTTTACTCTCTGGGAACCCTGCTGAACCACCATGCTAATAAGCTCAGGCTAGCCTATGGGAGGATGAAATACCATATGGACTAGAGATGAGCCATCCAAGCTGATCCTGGTCTCCACCAGACCCAGTAGTTGACTATGCACTCATCAATGGGCCCAGATTAGACCAGCTGAGTCAGGCTCAGATCAGCAGAATTATCCAGTCACCTCATAGCCTTAAGGGCATCAATCAAGTGTTGTGTAAAGCCATAGTTTGGAGTGGCTTGTTTGCTGCAAAATCTGACACATGAGATAGGAACTACTTTTATCAATTGACGAGATCCACATTCATCCCCAAACACACACACACACACACACACACACGCACACGCACACACAGAGGGAGGGAGGGAAGATGAGAGTGCGCGTGCACAATGTTTGCTACTGAGATGCACTTAGAAATACTACTCTGAAGTCCCTAATCATATGAATGACAGTCCCAGCACCTTTCTAAGCCTGCCAGTAACTATAAGCACATCTCTAGGGAACTGACAAGTTTTTCATATATTTTATGGCATAAAATAGACATAATTGCCATTAGAATACGATAGTGCATGGATCCATATCTTCAGCACACATCATTTTTTCTGAGAAAAAAGAAGACTGACTTGCACAGAATGGCTTTGTTTATGTGAAGGAGAAAAAGTAGCCTGCAATTGAGACTATGCAGAATGGTGCTGTCTAGATCCTCATTTTGTATTCTCAGTCCTAATTAGTTCTTTTGGAGCAGATTGTTTGCAATGAGCTCCAGAAAATTGAGTATGATTTACTCAAGGCAAATAGGGTTCAGTTGTTAACCTTTCAGTCTTTAAGGAGGCAACATCTTAAGGATGAACAATAGTAAATAAGGAAGCTTGTCAATAGGAATCAAGATTATGCCAGGATCCAATTTTACACCAAGTACAAGTCTCTGGAGAAAAATAACTTTTCTGGCATGGAATGACAGTGGGGGAAGTGCTAGAAGAGTGTCATCCCAATTCAAAGCTGATAATTCAATTTTGGAACGTCTAATACTGAGAGGCAATTTTAAAGCAAGCAATGTTCCCATTCTGCTACAGAATCTAGTGAATAAATGATGACTAGAACAATGTGGCAATAAGATATCTGACTTCATAGAAATATGGTGGTGTTCAGTAGAATTATGAGTTTTCAATGTAGTCTTAGACATGAACTATGTCATTAGTAAAGCAGGTGATCAGAGTGAATTGGGGGAGTCTACACAGATGCTTTTGCATGTGGTGGGAGGACCCCCTAAATCAGAATCTACAGCCAGTATCCGCAATCCTTCCAGATGAGCCTTCCATGTGGAATTGCCTGCACTTTTCTGAGTGTGCTGAACCTCCTTATCTTTTACCACGGTATCCTTTCCATCTGGACTATATTTCCTGACCTTCATAGTTTGGCAAATTCCTAATCAAATCATCCTCTTACAAGAGCAGAATGAATCCCTGCTTCATCTCTGTTTCCCAGGCATAGTTTACATTTGGGGTTCCCGATAGACTCTAAGACACTAAAAGACAACTGGACCATTATTTCTGACATCTGAGCTTCAAAGTCATAGCTGTTTGGGTAAATTAAAAAAGAAGAAACATATGTACCTTCTCTTAGCCTCAGAACATAATTTACCCTCCATAGGTACATAGAGAAAAGTTTTCAGAGAGAACATTCAGATTCTCAAAAAAAAAAAAAAAAAAAAAAAAGAAACAAACAAACAAACAAACAAGAACCACATTATTTTTACCATAGCTCCTGGGGCAACCTTACATACAGATGGAAATTTAGTTTCTGCTTCTTGATTGGGGACATGAAATGGTATACTGGCGGTATACAAACATGGCTACAGTTACTCCTGTCCTGTATAGACATCCCTTTGTAATGTGATTTTGCAGCTTCTATCAACAAGAGGTAAAATCCATTTCTCCTCTCTCAGAATCTGGGCTGAACTTGGAATTTGCTTTACCAATAAAATGCAGTGGGAATTCATGCTGTGTCTATCCTAAGCCCCAGCCTTGGAGAACTTGAATTCTTGTGCTTTATCTCTTGGGAAGCTGCTCAACTGTTTAGTGAACTGTCTTGAGCTGGTACATTGGAAGATGAGGGACTATGTACATCAGAAACCAGCCCACTTGGCTGCACCCTGTGAGCCCACTTAGCCCCCCAGAGGACCTAGCAACTAAACAAAGATGCATAAGAAATGCAGATCAGACCAGAGAAACCATCCAACTAGGCAGGGCTAAACCAATAATCTATTGAGATATAAACTGAATGATAGGCTGTTGTTTTAGGTGTCTATGTTTTGAGATGGTTTGTACTCAGGAAAAGAGATTAACTGACAAAATAGTCAAATGAACACATGTCGCTCTGTTCCTACCATAGAGGGGACCAGAGTTATTCTTGGCTCTTGGTTTGTTCAAACATCCTCCCTAGGTTTCTGGATTGCTCTCTCTTTCTTTTCTTTCCTAGAGGATATTCAGCCTCTTAAATTCCTCTCCTCTCCATGCTTCAAACTTTAGTCTATCTTTGGTTTTTGGCCTGGGTTCTCTGTTTTATTTCAAATCACTGGTGGTGGGTGGGGGGTTCTCCTTGCACATTGTCATTGAGGGTTTACAATTTATTAGAATACAGGAGAGGGATGAATGAAAACTGCTTATACCAGGTCAGATAAATATAGGACTACCTTTCCACTTTCAAGTATTTCATGCTAAAAAACAAAGCAGGCAACCAAGTCCCCACTTCATGGTTTTCAGTCATTGTAATCTTTTTTTTTTTTCATTTCTTTTTATTTAAGTTCAATTTGCCAACATATAGTATAACACACTGGGCTCATCCCATCAAGTGCCCTCCTCAGTGCCCATCACCCAGTTACCCCACCCCCCTGACCACATCCCCTTCTGTAACCCTTTATTTCTTTCCCAGAATTAGAAGGCTCATGGTTTGTCTCCCTCTCTAATTTTTCCCACTCAGTTCCCCTCCTTTGCCTTATAGTCATTTTCACTATTTCTTATATTCCCCATATGAGTGAAACCATATGATGATTGTCCTTCTCTGATTGACTTCGTTCACTCAGCATAATACCCTCCAGTTCCATCCACGTCAAAGCAAATGGTGGATATTTGTCCCTTCTGATGGCTGAATAATATTCCATTGTATATATATAGACCACATCTTCTTTATCCATTGATCTTTCAATGGACACCGAGGCTCCTTACACAGTTTGGCTATTGTGGACATTGGTGCTATAAACATTAGGGTGTAGGTGTCTCAGGTTTTGACTGCATCTGTATCTTTGGGGTAAATCCCCAGTAGTACTGCAATTGCTGGATCATAGGGTAGCTCTATTTTAACTTTGAGGAACTTCCAGAAAGTTCCTCAGTTGTCCAGAGTGGCTATGCCAGTTCACATTCCCACCAACAGTGCAAGAGGGTTCCCCTTTCTCCATATCCTCTCCAACATTTGTTGTTTCCTGTCTTGTTCATTTTTTTGCCATTCTCATTGATGTGAGGTGATATTTTTTTGTGATTTTGATGTGTATTTCCCTGATGGCAAGTGATGTGGAGAATTTTCTCATGTGCTTGTTGACCATGTCTATGTTTTCCTCTGTGAAATTTCTGTTCATGTCTTCTGCCCATTTCATGATTGGATTGTTTTTTTCTTTGCTATTGAGTTTAATAAGTTCTTTGTAGATCTTGGGTACTAGCCCTTTATCTGATATCATTTGCAAATATCATCTCCCATTCTGTAGGTTGCCTTTTAGTTTTGTTGACTGTTTCTTTTGCTGTGCAGAAGCTTTTTGTCCTTATTAAGTCCCAATAGTTCATTTTTGTTTTTGTTCCCTTGCCTTCATAGATGTATCTTGCAAGAAGTTACTGTGGCCAAGTTCAAAAAGGGTGTTGCCTGTGTTCTCCTCTAGGATTTTGATGGATTCTTGTCTCACATTTAGATTTTTCAACCGTTTTGAGTTTATCTTTGTATATGGTGTAAGAGAATGGCCTAGTTTCATTCTTGTTGTCCGGTTTTCCCAACACCATTTTTTTGAAGAGATTGCCCTTTATCCAGTGGATATTCATTCCTGCTTTGTTGAATATAGTTGACCATAATGTTGAGGGCCCATTTCTGGGTTCTCTGTTCCATTGATCTATGTGTCTGTTTTTGTGCCAGTACCATACTGTCTTGTTGATCACAGCTTTATAATACAGATTGAAGTCACACATTGTGATGTCCTGGCATTGGTTTTCTTTTTCAATATTCCTCTGGCTATTCAGGGTGTTTTCTGGCTCCACACAAATCTTGAGACTATTTGTTCCAACTCTGTGAAGAAAGTCCATGGTATTTTGATAAGGATTGCACTGAATGTGTTTATTGCCTTGGGTAGCATTGACATTTTCACAATATATATTCTTCCAAACCATGCATTGGACCATGGACTGTTTTACATCTCTTCGTGTCTTCCTTCAGAAGACACACTTCCTTTCAGAAGTGTTCTGTAGTTTTTAGGGTGTAGATCCTTTACCTCTTTGGTTAGTTTTATTCCTTGGTATTTTATGCCTTTGGGTCAATTATAAATGGGATTGATTCCTTAATTTTTCTTTCTTCGGTCTCATTGTTAGTGAAGAGAAATGCCACTGTATTCTGTGATTTTTTATCCTGCCACACTGCCAAATTGCTGTATGAGTTCTAGCAATCTTGGGGTGGAGGCTTTTGGATTTTCTCTATACAGTATCATGTCATCTGTGAAGAGGGAGAGTTTGACTTCTTTGCCAATTTGAATGGCTTTTATTTCTTTTGTTGTCTGATTGCTGAGGCTAGAACTTCTATTACCATGTTGAATAGCAGTGGTGAGAGTGGACATCCCTGTCATGTTCCTGATCTTAGGGGAAAGGCTCTCAGTTTTTCTCCATTGAGAATGATATTTGCTGTGGGATTTTCATAAAAGGCTTTTAGGATGCTGAGGAATGTTCCCTCTATCCTTACAATTTGAGGAGTTTTGATCAGGAATCGATGCTGTATTTTGTCAAATGCTTTCTCTGTATCTATTGAGAGGATCATATGGTTCTTGTTTTTTCTCTTGTTTATGTGATCAATCACATTGATTGTGTTACAAGTGTTGAACCAGCCTTGCATCCTAGGGATAAATCCCACTTGGTCATGGTGAATAATCCTCTTAATGTACTGTTGGATCCTATTGGCTAGTATCTTGTTGAGAATTATTGCATCTGTGTTCATCGGGGATATTGTCTATAATTCTCCTTTTTGTTGAGGTCTTTGTCCGGTTTTGGAATCAAGGTAATGCTGGCCTTGTTAAGTGAGTTTGGAAGTATTCTGTCCCTTTATGTCCCTTGAAACAGCTTTAGTAGAATAGTATTATTTCTTCTTTAAATGTTTGATAGAATTCCCCTGGGAGGCATCTGGCCCTGGAGTTTTGTGTCTTGAGAGTTTTTTGTTGACTGCTTCCATTCCCTCCCTGGTTATTGGCCTGTTTAGGTTATCTATCTCTTCCTGTTCTAGTTTTGGTAATTTGTGGTTTTCCCGAAATACATCCATTTCTTCTGGTTTCCCTAATTTGTTGGCATATAGCTGCTCATAATAAGTTTTTAAAATCGGTTGTATTTCCTTGGTATTGGTTGTGATCTCTCCTCTTTTGTTCATGATTTTATTAACTTGAGTCTTTTTTTTTTTTAAATAAAGCTGGCTAGGGGTTTATCTAGCTTATTAATTCTTTCAAAGAGCCAACTCCTGGTTTTGTTGATCTGTTCTACAGTTCTTTTGGTCTCTATTTCATTGAGTTCTGCTCAAATCTTTATTATCTCTCTTCTGCTTGGTGTAGGCTTTATTTGCAGTTCTTTCTCCAATTCCTTTATGTGAGAGGTGAGCTTATTTGAGTTTTTTCCAATTTTTTGAGCGAAGCGTGGATTGAGATGTATTTCCCTCTTAGGACAGCCTTTGGTGTATCCCAAAGATTTTGAACAGTTGTATCTTCATCTTCATTCGTTTCCATGAATCTTTTTAATTCTTCTCTAATTTCTGGTTGACTTATTCATCTTTAGTAGGATACTCTTTAACCTCCATGTGTTTGAGTATCTTCTGAATTTCTTCTTGTGATCGAGTTCTAGTTTCAAAGCATTGTGGTCTGAAAATATATGGGACAATCCCAATCTTTGGCGATCAGTTGAGACCTGATTTGTGACCCAATATATGGTCTATTCTGGAGAAAGTTCTTTGTGCACCTGAGAAGAATGTGTATTCAGTTACGTTCAGATGGAAAGTTCTGTATATAACTGTGAAATCTATTGGGTCCATTGTATCATTTAAGGCCCTTCTTTGGTGATATTCACTTAGAAGACCTGTCATTTGCAGAAAGTGCCATGTTGATTTCTCCTACTATTAGAGTATTATTATCTAAGTATATCTTTACTTTGATTATTAATTGATTGATATACTTGGCAGCTTCCACATTAGGGTCATGAATATTCATCTTTGCTAGGTCTTCTTGTTGGATAGACCCTTTAAATATGATATAGTGTCCCTCTTCATCTCTTACCTCAGTCTTTGGTATAAACTCTAATTTATTGGATATGAGAATTGTTACCCCAGCTTTCTGTTGAGAGCCATTTGAATGGTAAATGGTTCTCCACCCCTTCATATTCAGGCTGGAGGTGTCCTTAGGTCTAAAATAAGTCTCTTGTAGACAGCATATAGATGGGTCTTACTTTTTTACTCATTCTGATACCCTGTGTTTTTTAATGGGATCATTTAGTCTAGTCCCATTCAGAGTAACTGTTGAAAGACATGAATTTAGTGTCATCATATTATCAATTCAGTTCCTGTTTTTGTGGATTAAGTTTTTGGGTTCCCTCTTTCTTTTACAGGGTCCCCTTTAATATTTCTTGCAGAGCCAGTTTGGTGGTCACATATTCTTTCAGTTTCTGCCTATCCTGGAAACTCTTCATCTCTCCTTCTATTCTGAATGACAGCCTTGCTGGGTAAAGTATTTTTGGCTGTATGTTCTTCTCATTTAGTATGCTGTATATATCATGCCAGCCCTGTCTGGCCTGTCAGGTCTCTGTGGAGACGTCTGCTGTTAATCTGATATTTCTACTCATAATTTAAGAATCTCTTATCTCATCTTGCTTTAATAATTTGCTCTTTATCTTTGAAGTATTCAAGTTTCACTATCAAATGTGGAGGTATTGATTTTTGGGGTGTCTTCTCTATCTCTTGGATCTGAATGCCTGCTCCCTACCACAGATTTGGGAAGATCTCAGCTATGACTTACTTGTTCAAATATACTTTGTGGTCCTCTCTCTTTCTCAGCCTCTTCTGGAATCCCAATTAGATGTATTTTCTTCCTTCTCAAAGCATCATTTATTTCCCTAAGCCTTTCCTTGTGGGCTCTTGTTTTTTCTTTTTTCCTCAGCTTCCTTCTTTACCATCAATTTGTCTTCTATATCACTTAGTCTCACTTCTACCTCATTAACCCTATCACTTAAAGCATCCAGTTTGGATTGAATCTCATTTAATCTATTTTTAATTTCTGTCTGATTAGATATCAATTCTGCAGTAATAAAGCCTTTAGAATCTTTTGTGCTTTTTTCCAGAGCCTCCAGTAGCTTTATAATTGTACTTCTGAATTGAATTCTGACATTGTATTGAAGTCCAAATTCTGTAACTCTGTGACAAGGAGTATTGTCTCTGGCTCTTTCTTTCGTGGTGAATTCTTCTTTTTAGTCATTTTGTCCAGTGCAGGGTGGCTATATGAGTGAAAAATATCAACCACGACCTAAGTGAAATACATTCTAGATGATTCTGACAAGGTCAGAGACCAGAAAATGAAAACAAAGATCAGAACAAAATAAACAAAAGGACCACTAAAGTGAACAATAAATTTTAAAATAAAGTCATAAAAATAAACAGCCAAAAACCAAAAACAAAGAAGAAGAAAAAAGGAAAATAAAAAAAGGTAAAAAAAGAGGAAAAAGAAAAACAAAGGGAGGAATGGTGGTGGTGAGGAACTGTAGTGGAGAGAGAATATAGTCCCTGAGGGATCCTAGAGGGTGAACCTCTTTGTTCTGAGTGTATTTTGTTTTGTATATTAGAAGATGCTCAATCCCAAATTTATATAAACCAGCAATACCTATATAAAACCCCAACATTGACCACAAAAACATTAACAAGATAAGAGTGGGGGGCACAATGGGAAGGAAGAGAGAATATAATCTCACAGAATGGACCAAAATGGTATTCCACTTGGTTCTGGGTGCATGTTGGTCATGTTTTAGAAGGTACTAATTTCCACCATTGTAAAACAAAACAAGGCAGAAAAAAACAAAACAAAAAAACCCAAAAATCCCTATCTCACATATCTACCAAAATTAAATTGAATATGCTGAAGAGACTCCAGAAGTGAACAATGTATCTAAGACATGTAATTGTAGAAATATGGAAGTCAAAAAGGAACAAACTTAAATAAGCTGTTAAATATTGTAGTTAAGATGGGAAAAGAGAAAAAATATTGGAAATTTTTAGTATGATATAAAAAACAATTCATAATGGAAAAAGAAATAAAAAACAAGAAAAAACAAAGGACCCTCTAGTTCTATATACTATTTTCCCTCAGTCCTGGAGCTTTCCAGCACTGCTCAGTTAATAAACGTGCTCTTCCCTTGTTCTTCCAGCAGTTCTTCTAAGGGTGGGGCCTGCTGTGCTGATTCTCAGGGTGTGTGCCAGGGGGAGATGCCCTGCCCCTTGCCAGGTTCTGGGCGCAGTGGGAGCTGTTTATCCTGTGAGGCCTTTGTTCCCTAGAGGCCCCACCTCTCCCAGGCATAAGGTGAAACAAAGAGGAAAAATAAAAATGGCAGTTGCCAGATCTCCAGCTCTGGAGTCGAGCTCCCTGAGAGTAAGTAACCATAGCCTCCCAGTCCACACTGGCCTAGATGCTCCTAGGGGGCAGGTGTGGGTGCACTGATCTGCACAGCTTGGGGGCACCCAGTGATAGGAGAGTTCTCACTGTCCTATGCCCTCTCCACTTCTGCCTGTCCCCGGGGGAATGGGGAATCACTGGCTTTGTCCGCGGGGGCACCTAGGATCTAGGGCCCTGTGTGGCTTGACCTGCACTCCCAGGGGCCACTTCTCCTAAAGAAACCAGGGTACAGCCACCTCCTTCCATTGCCAGGCTCTAAGGTAAAGGGAGCTCTAGAGCTGGCCACCTAACCACCTGACTTCTCCCAAGTACCCCGGAGGGGTGCGGAGATCCAGTCCTTTACAGATATTGGCCCGCAGTTTGCGGTGAGCTTTCCCCCTGGGCGACCCTCCTCTTATAGTGACTCCAGGAATCTTGAGGCTTCACTGCCCCTTCTGGGATTCTGCCCAATTACCCTGCCAAGCACTTTTCCACCAAGGAAAACTCCGCACAGATTTTTAATGTTCCCACTTCTTTAGGGCTGAGCTTTCCTGCCCTGGAGGCTTTCACCACTATGCTTTAGCCCTGCTAGTCATGGTTCCCCTTCCCCACTTTATTTATTATTATTATTATTAATTATTATTATTATCATTATTATTATTTGCCTTCCTACCTTGTTAGAAGCAAAAAATTTTCTCTCTGTAGCATTCCAGCTGTTCTCTCTTTAAATCTCAGGTTGAATTCATAGGTGTTCAGGATGTTTTGAAAGTTATCTGGGTAAGTTTGTGGGGCCAGGTGAGTGAGGACCCCTACTCTTCCACCATCTTCAGTGATTGTAAATTGTTAGCTGGCTCCACTTATATATTTTTCCCCATGATGCTTTTGGAGAGTATGTCTTATTCCTGAGGTAAGAGAGAAATAAAATTTCTACCCACCACATTATACCTTTAGTATAAAATTTTGAGTCATGAGAAGAGAGTGGTTTTTATTTGATACTATTCCCCTTCCTGGCCATCCAAATCCCACCACCAGGGAGGAAGGGGTTGTGATGAGCCACTGAACTTCCCACTCAAGGCTGTGCTTTTCTAGCAGAAAGTGACTCTATGAGTTTCAGGACCTACAAATCAATTAAAAGAATAGATTTTATCCAACTACAAATATTTGAAATTTTGGTGACAGGCACTGAGGTGGACACTTGACGGGATGAGCACTGGGTGTTTTTCTGTATGTTGGTAAATTGAACACCAATAAAAATTAATTTAAAAAAATATTTGAAATTTTGATACTGCCAAATTGTCCTCCAGAAAATATAAATTTACATTCCTGTGTATGAGTGTTGATTTCCTCACCTTATCACAAATATTGTATTATTTCTGAATTTTTATTGTGTATTTATATGTATATATGACATATAAATTAAGCCTCATATTTCCCATTTTAACCATTTTAAATGCATAGTTTAATGGCTTTAATTACACTTACAATGTTGTATGACTATTGTCAATATATTTCCAAAACTTTTTCATCACCCCAAACAGAAGCTCTATAACTATGAAGAAATGCTCCTTGTTTTCACCTCACTCCAACCTCTGGTAATCTGTAGTCTACTTCTCTGTTTGAATTCACCCCTTCTAGATATTTCATATAAGTGAATCATATGATATTTATCCTTCTACTTCTGGCTTATTGCACTTAGCATAACATTTTCAGGATTCCTTGATGTTATGGAATTTGTCAGAACTTCATTTCCTGTTATGACTGAATAATATTCAATTGTGTGTATATGCCACATTTTCTTTGTCTCTTCATCTGTAGATGGACTGGGTTGTTTCACTTTTTGGCCATTGTGAATAATGCAGTTATGAATATTCACATGCTTCTTGAATCCCTGATTTCAATCCTTTGGTTTTACACTTGGAAGTGTAATTGTTGGGTCATATGGTAATTCTATGTTTAACTTTTGAGCAACTGCCAAACTGTTTTCCACAGTGGCTGCATCATTTTATATTCCCACCAGCAAAAGAGGGGGTTACAATTTTTCCACATTCTCGCCAACATTTAATTTCCATTCTTTAATTGTAGCCATCCCACTAGGTGTAAGGTGGTATCTCATATGGTTTATTTGCATTTGTCAAATTGCTGATTTTTTTTCAAAGACTCCACATTTGGTTTTGTTAGTGATTTATATTATTTTTTCTGTTTTCTATTTTATTTATCTCCACTCTAATCCTTACTATTTGTATACTTACATTAGCTTTGAGTTTGGCCTGCTCTTCTTCTAATTTCTCAAGATATACAATTAGGTTATATATCTGAACTCTTTTTTAATGTAGGCATTTACAGCTATGAAATTCCTTCTGAGGGGCACTTGGGTGGCTCAGTGGGTGACTGTCTGTCTTTGGCTCAGGGTGTGATCCTGGGTCCTGGGATCCAGTCCCACATTAGGCTCCCCATAGGGAGCCTGCTTCTCCCTCTGCCTTTGTCTCTGCCTCTCTTTCTGTGTTGCTCATGAATACATAAACAAAATCTTTTTTAAAAAAGAAATTCCTTCTGAGCACTGCCTTTGCTGCATATCATAAGCATTGCTATGTTTTGTTTCATTTCCATTTATCTAAAAATATTTTTGAATTTTCCTTGAATTTCTTTTGTGACCCATTGATTGTTTAAGACTTTTGTATAAGGGGCACCTGGGTGGATAAGTCAGTTAAGTGTCCAATTCCTGGTTTTGGCTTAGGTCATGATCTCAGGGTTCTAATGTTGAGCCCCATGTCTGGCTGTGTGCTCACTGTGCAGTCTGCTTGTCCTTTTGCTCTCACCACAACCCTGTGCTCTTACTCTCTCCCTCAAATAATAAATAAATAAAATCTCTTTTAAAAAAGAATGTGTGCTGTATAATTTTCACATATTTGTAATTTTTTTCAGTTTTCCTTCCAGTTGATGATTTTTACTTTATTCATTGCAGTTAGGAAAGATAGTTTGTATAGTTTCAATCTTCTAAAATGTGTTGAAACTTGTTTTGTGATCTAACGTGGTTTATCCTGGATCATGCTCCATGCGCACTTGAAAATGTGTACTCTGCTTTTTTTTTTTTATTCTGCTCTTTTTTAGGGGAGTGTTCTGTATATGTCTGTCAAATCTAGTGGTTTATAATATATTGTCAAGTCCACTATTTCCTTATTGATTTTCTGTCTAGAACATCTATCCATTACTGAAATAGAGGTTATTAAAGTCTTCAAATATTATTTTAGACATGTTTATTTCTAAATTCTATTTTAATTATATCAGTGTTTGCTTATGTATTTGGGGACTCAGTTGCATGTATATTTGTATAATTGGTATATCTTTTTAAAGAATGGATTGTTGAAATCTGTAGTCATCCATTTAAGTGACTTTTGCAACCTATTTTTGCAAAGACTGTATTCTTTGTTACTTAATGTCACTGACTTATCTTTAGTTTGTGTTTGGATAGTGTCTTGACAGAGATGTACTTTGATATCAGGACCTAAACAAACAAACCAAATCTCTGTCAGTCCTTATTGCCAATCTAAGGGGTGAAAAAGTATTATATAATTTTTAAGATATTGTTTTTATTTTTATTTTCCTGATAATTTGTGAGGTTGTGTCTTCTCAAATTTCTTAGTCACTTTTTCAGAGGGTTAGTTTTTTTAAGTTTCTTATTCATTTAAATAATTTCTTCAGATAGTTTTCATATGAATTCTTTATTACATGTGTTGCAATTATTTTCTTCTACCTGCCAATTTAAGTATTTTTCATGATGCCTGTGTTAGAAATAATTTGATTACTTTTATGTAATTAAAATTAAGAATATTTCCCCCAATGGCTTCATATTTTATGTTTTGCTTAATAAGTTCTTTCTTACCAATATTTTCTATAGTAAATCTAATTTTGTGTGCTTTAGCTTATTAAATAAATATTCATTTTTGAATATTATTTATTTACATTTTTTATTCTCTTGTGTCATACTCTTGATTTTCTTCAAATGTCTGCTTTTTTATTTTTTAAAATCTTTCTGGGATTTCATTTATATTTTTATACTACAGTCTGCTTGCAGTGATCATGCGGCTGTTGTGTATGAGGTTTATCAGTGTGATTCTCCAATGGCTGGTGTTTAGAGGGAGAATGTTCTCTGTGCTTTCTGGAGTACCCATTTGGGCACTCCTTGGCTTCTCCCACACAAGAACCCACATTACTGCCCAAAAGTTTTCATCACCAAAGTGGGAAAGATAAACTTGTATGAATTTAGTTCTACCTAAAATCACCTTGGTAGTTGGTCTTAGCACACATTTATCCATTTATCCTTCTTTTATCTTTTACTTCTGACATGGAGATGGCTTAGAAATGTTTTTGCTTTGCTTCTTACACCTATCATTTCTTTGTGCTCTTTGATCAGGGGTCTCTTCTGTCAAACTGACTCTTTCTGCATTTTACTTCCATGGATTCTTTAACAAGTTTGATTCACCAAAGAGACTACTGTTTTTGCTAATGTTACAGTTTTGCTTGCTCTAATACTATTTTTTATGTCTTCTCTAGGGAAGTAAAAGATATAGGTATGTGTTCTCAGACTAATATCCTGACCTAATTTCCTATGTATATTCTTATTCTTTCTTACTAGATATCTTTGTAATAGCCCTCGAGTCTCTTTAAAAGATGACATTTAGTGAAATATGATTAAAAATACATAAAGGAATGAGAAGAATAGAATGAATAAAAACTGAAAGAAAAAACAAGAAATTAATTTGGTTTCTGTAAGAATTTGGACCTTTGGTAGGTTGGGGCTTGGTCCTGAAAAAGGATAGAAAAGTCAAGGTGTGTCAGGAAACTGACCTTTGATTAACCCAGACGTAAGTTTTCTGGGAATGGTTTTCACAGTAAGTACAACCTAGTGAGGAGAAAGATGCTTAGCCAGAGTTCTCAGAAGATTATACATGTCCCTTCTCAAGAGGAAAATGGTGGTTCTACTGTAGTCAGAACTTTCTACAGGATAGAATCATGGGCAACTGGGCATCTCAGAGAGGACTTTGAAAATCCTGGAAACTTTGACTTTCAACTGAGAATGTACAGCAAAGTCTCCATTGGTATGTTTCCATATCCTTTGGTAGCCAATAAAAGTCATAGTTTTAACATCTTTGGACATCTTTTGCTATTTCCATAACTGTCACACAATGAGACTACTTAAACCGTTTGGCATAAAACACTCTTCTTTGGAATAAAGGAGATGCACATTTGGATCTTGTTTTTCCATTTTTCAGAAAACCCAGTCTTGTGATAGAAATGTACAAGATAAATACATTGGTCATTTGGAGTTTGACTTCCCAAAAATAAATAAATAAATAAATAAATAAATAAATAAATAATAAATATTTACTGTCATATAGGCAAGCCCCAATATTGCAGATATTCTTTGTAACTACTATGGTAGACAGCTTAATGTCTTTTCCTATTTTAGTCCCAAATTATGCTATTTCTGACATATTTATAGTCTTATTATTCTATGTTGATAGTTCTCTAACTGTATTATCTGTATAACATTTGTCTCTACATTAGATTACTTACTCTATTACAGAAGGAAATGTGCCAAAATTCCTTCAAGAAAAGTCTGTGCCTAGGCCAGGACTGATGAAATGATCTATAAATAACCGTTGACTTTTATTGCCAGTAAATTAACAATTGATTATGTCACCTTGTATGAGTGTTATCATGAGGTTCTCCAGCTGCTTACCTTTGCTCTAGGGTTTTTGAGTTGACCCCTTGTAAAAATAGCTAATCTTAGATGAGCAGAAGATCCAGAGGCTGGATGAAATTGAGAGAACAGGAAAATGTCCACTATGAACCTCAGATTCACAGTATCCTCGTAATAAGGCATGATAAAATGCAACCCTCAACCAAGGAATTAAAGGACCCCCTGATCAGGAATTATCCATTCCAATTATAGGACTTCAGTTATCTCCTGAATGACTCCTAGGAATCCAATTATTCTTTATTTATTCGTCTATAAAAGAGTGAAGGGAGATGCTAATGTTTCCTTTAATTGGGTTAAAGAGAGTTAAGAGAAAAATTAGATGCTAAATAAAACTGCTGAGATGGACATAATCAGATATAATTCTTGACATATTCATGTACATCTAACAATAGCTCACCTGTCCAAATCTCACTCTACTTTCAAGTATGGCTCAGTGTTTTCACGACTCAGTAGCTTTATGATTTATTATTTTTTTCCAGTTCTAATCCACATTGTATCCTTGAGTTACTTCTGAGCAAATGTCTTTTCTGTTCTGTGCTTCAATAAATCCCATCACAGAATTGGGCTTACAATAGAAGCTGCTTGAAAGAAGAAATGAGTTCAAAACTTGAATTAAATTTCCTCAGGTAAAAACAAGTTTTTTTTTTCCTCCCTAAAGAGCCTTGTTGAACATGTGCCCACTCTTAAGGCAAGTAAGCTTGGACTTGAAGATAATTGACCAAGCTATAACTTGAGGAACTGCCTGGGCCCCAGAGGGAAATCAATCAAGGGCTATTGTGAGAGGATGATGTGCTTACTTCTCCTCTGAGGTGGGGCAGGTATTTCCTGGATCATTGTGGCAAGTCAATTTTGTGTTCATCCCTTTCAGTGCTGATTCTTGGAGCAGATGCATCACTTCTTGGCCCTCCTCAGGCAGAATTGATCTCTTCTTCTTCCATATTCATCCAGAACTTTGTACATCCCTTGTTTCAGCCTTTTTGAGCTGCAAGGGAATGTAGCAATAAGAGTGAGAAGATGGAGATTGGAGATGGAGAAATGTGGCTTCAAGTCCTGTATCTGCTACTAATTAACTGTATAACTTAAAACAAGTTGTTTTCAAGACTTCATCAGTAGGTTAGGGATAATAAAGACTCTCTAAGGTCTGTTGTGAGAATTAAATGTGCCAGTGCATATAAATCCCCCAGTAAAGTGTCTGGCACTTGATAGGTACACAGTCAATAATAACAATAACATTTCTGCCTTAAGATGAGAGAGAGAGAAAAGTTGGGTCAGAGCCTCACTCTATGTAGCTTGGAAAATATGAAGAGAAATAATCATCTTATTGCTTACCAGCCACAATCAACACATGGAGTGGCACAACTTCACTAGAATCCTTTAAAAGTGTAAACAAGAGAAAGAAAAAAAAGAAAGAAAAGTGCAGAAGTACCCAAAGCTTGGAGATGTGCCCAATAATATTTCCTCCCCATAAGCAATACAAAGGAAAAAGTAGGCGCGTGGGGCACATCCTGACAAATCTTGCCCATATGCTCTAAGTTAAAAGTAAAGTCAAGAGGATATCAATTGTCATCATCATTGTGGCTCTGAAAGTGTTAGCTAATGCAGTTTGTGTGGGAGAAAAACAGCTCTAAAAGTGAGAATAGAGGACATTAAATTACTTTTATTTGCAGATGATATGATTGTATAGTTTTAGAACTCATGGGGATTGTCTGAAACACTATGAGAAATAAAAAAAGGAAATTCAGAAAATTCCCTGGCTGCAAAATTCATATTAAAATCATTACTTTTCTTATATATGAATGGTAAAAATAAAATTTAATGAGGAAGATATCCCACTTATAATACCAAGTAAAAGATTAAAAAAAAAACGAACAAGAAATATTCAGCATTTACATGAAGGAAACTTTAAAACTCTTCTGAGGATTATAGAAGAAGATTTAGAAAAATAGTTCGAATTGATTCCTGGATGGAAAGTCTCAATATTATAAGAATATTATTTCCTAAAATTAATCTATGAAGTGTATACGATCCAAATTAGAATACCAGTGAGATGTTTGGAGGAAAACTTTATAGCATCATATTTTTTGAGAAATATATGTGTAAAATTTCTATAATGATTCTTCAAAATAAGAAAAAAATCAATAGGTTCAGTGGAATAATATGCAAAATCTAGAAAATATTCATCTAGAGAGACATGAATATGTTACACACGATAAAGATGACATCTTGTGCAGTGGGAAAACATGGATTAGTTAAAATAAAAACACCTCTGTAAAACAGGAGTTGACCTTGGGGAAAAACACCTGGATGGCTACTTCATTCTCAATATAAATTTGAGATCTATTAGTTGTATGAATATAAAAACTAAAGCCTTAGAAATATTGTAAAGACAATGTGGATTGAAAAAAAAATCACTGAATTTATACAGGAAATATTAATAAAAGTGACTATGTAAAAATGAAAAACTGAGTCTTGGCAAAAGCATGGTAATATGAAAAATGAAAGTAAACTCCACAAAATTTTGTAATATGTGCAATAATCATAAAAATGACTAAAAGCAAATATTTCAGTCATAAATTGAGTAATTTTACAGAAAGTAAGACAAGTTACTAATAAATATAAAAATGTTCAGCCTCACATATTAAATAAACAAAAGTAAACTTAGATAGCATTTACACCTATCAAATTGGAAAAAGCAAATATAATTGATAATGTTAATTCCAACAAGGATCTTGGAAAATGGGCACTTCCATAAGCTTGAAGTCCAAAATATACCACCCTGGAGTGCAATGTGGCAATATCTAAGTTTTAAAAGCACATACCCTTTTGCCCAACAATTACATTACCAGAATTAGTCCTAAGGACATTCTTGCAAAACTGTACCATGATATGGAGTATAGTTTTTAACAGTTAAAAAATCAACATAAATATAACCTATAGGGTACTAGTTAATAAAATATACCCAAACAACAACAAAATTGTATTTAGCCTTAATAAGTATGCTACAGTGGAATCTACTATTATGAATAGTTTTTCAAAATATATTCGTAAATGATAAAAGCCAGGCACAGATCAGTTGCAGTGATCAATGCTTTTTGTATAGATATACTGTGTATGTGTGTGTGTGTCTTTGGTTAGTTGCGGATTTAATTGGAAGAAAATTCAAAACAAATTTTTGGTACTTTTTATATTTCCCAAATTACTGGGGATTGGAGGAGTAAAAAAATTAACATTTTAAAAAAGATACAGACTTAATTTTGTTTTACAGTTGTGTTAGGCTCACAGCAAAATCAAGAGAAAAGTATAAGGATGACCCATATGGCTCCTCACTCCCAAAACACACAGCTTCCCCATCATCATTATCCCACATCAGAGCGTTGCATTTGTTACAATGGATGAACTAGCATTGACACATCATTATCAACCAAAGTCCATTGATTACTGTAGTATTTACTCTTGGTGTTGGGTGTTCTATGGGTTTTCTGCAAATGTATAATGACAAGCATCCACGGTTATAGTATCTCACATGGTAGTTTCACTGCTGTAAAAATCCCTTTTGCTCCCCAAACTTCACTGCTGTTCAACTTTTGCTTCCCCAAACACTTTGCAATCACAGATCTTTTTACTGTCTCCCAAGTTTTACCTTTTCCAGAATGCTATATACTAGGAATCATGCAGGATGTACTCTTTTGAAATTGTTTTCTTTCTATTCAAATCCTTTGCTCATTTTAAAACCAGTAGTTAATTTCCTTATTTTTGAGTTTTAAGAATTATTTGGGTGGCTGCTGGATGGCTCAGCAGTTGAGCATCTGCCTTTGGCTCAGGGAGGGATCCAGGGATCAAGTCCCTCATTGGGCTCCCCGCAGGGATCTGGCTTCTCCCTCTGCCTATGTCTCTGCCTCTCTTTCTCTCCTTCATGAATAAATAAATAAAATCTTTTTTTAAAGAAGAATTATTTGAACATTTTAGGTAACAGTCCTTCCTCAGGATATCTTCCTCAAATATTTTCTCCCAGTCTATGGCTTATTCTTTTGACAGGATTTTTCTAAAGCAGGTTTTCATTTTAACAAGGTTCAACTTAATCAAAGGTTCTTTTAAGGCTCAAGCCTTTGATGTTGTATCTGAAAGGTCATTGACAAACCCAAGGTCATCTAGGTACCTTGCAATGTTGTATTGTAGGAGTTTCATAATTTCGCACTTTACATTTAAGTCTATGATCCACTCTGAGTTAATTTTTGTGAAGAGAATGAGATTTGTGGATAGATTTTTTTTTTAACCTATGGATGTCTGGTTGTTTCAGTACCATTTGTTGAAGAGACTATCTTTTCTTCACTTGGTTGCCTTTGTTCTTTCGTCAAACATCAGTTTACCATATCTTCATGTGTCTATTTTCAGGTTCTCCATTATATTCCATTCATCTATGTGTCTAATCTTCCACCAAAATGCCACATGCCTTTGTTGCTATGACTTTAGAGGATATCAGACAGTGTTAGCATTCTTTGTGTTCCTCCTTCAATTTTGTGTTAGCCATTGTATTACTTTACTAGAGCTGCCATAACAAAATACCACAGATCGGGTGGCTTAAATGATGGAAATTTAGTATCTCATAGTTCTGGATGCTGGAAGTCTAAGATCAAGGTGGTAGCAGGATTAGTTTCCTCTCAGATCTCTCTTCTTGGCTTCCAAATGGCCACTGTTTTGCCATCTCTTCATTTGGGTCTGTGCTTGCATCTCTCTCTCTCTCTCTCTCTCTCTCTCTCTCTCTCTCTCTTTCCCCCCCTCTCTGTCTCGTCTTTCTAAGTGTGTCCTCTTATAATGATACCAATCAGACTGGTTTAGGATCAACTCTAAAGACTTTAAGTTAATTATCTCTTTAATGGTACTTACATGAAAAGGAGATTTGGACACACTGAGATACACAAGAGATGTTGGTGCACAGAGGAATGTCATGTGAGGACACAGGGAAAATGTAGACACCTACAAGCCAGAAGAGAAGCCTCCGTAGAAACCAATCCTGCCAACACCTGAAACTTGGACTTCTAGACTCCAAAATTGTAGAAAATAAATTTCTATTGTTTAACCACCCAGTCTCTGGTATCTTGTTGTGGCAGTGTTAGCAAATTAATAGACTTTGTATCCTGCAACCTTGGTATAATTGCTTCATATTTCCAGGAGGTTTTTATTCTGTTTTGTTTTGCTTTGTTAATTCTTTTGGATTTTCTACTTTTGTTTTAAATGCTTTCTGGTTTAAAAAATTAGAAAAAAATAACTAATGTATATATTTTAAAATAAATAACAATAGACCTCATTCTCTTCCTGAATTTTGCTCAGTGTCTCCTCCATATAAGTATGTACACGTTGTGGGTAGCATATAGTTATGTCCTAGTTCATGAACTGACACTTAATAATGTCTTCAATATGTGTTCCATTAATGAATGAATTAGAGTTCAAATAGACTGTTCCCAATTTTCTGAAAAGTTTTTGGGAAAATGACCTTTGTGGAAATCAGAAAGAATTGCTGAAATATGCAGAAATCAAATGAGAGGATGGAGGCTATTGCAGGAGGGTCCACTCATCTTTTTCTAGCTGATCCTGGAGAGGAAATCCTCCTATGAGCTCTATTGTAGACATAAATGGAACAGGTTTTATAGAATATAGAGAATGGAGGTTTCACTTTCTGAACATTCAGATTTACTATTCTAATCCTCTGCTTCTCCAGTGGTCCTGGGTGTTCTTGGTCAAGAAGACATGAGCTAGGTAGTGCATGTGCCTTTAATGTTTCCTGTGGTTAAAGATAAAAGGAAATGTATCTGGCACATACAAGCAGAAGGTAATGAGAGAGGAAGGTAATGAGAGAGGTTTAACTCACTAAATGCATTTTCTTTTTCTGTATTTGGGTAAATTTTTTCTATTCTAGTTATATTGTTTGTATCCTTATGCTCAAAGGTTAGTGGTTAATTGGAAAGTAGCACAGGGTCTGACACATGGTTAGTGTTCAGAATTAGGAACTGATGAGTGAATGAATTACCTAATGTAGAAGCAAGAATCCAACACTAGGTTTGGACTTACTTTTTAAGCTTTATTCTTTTAAAGACATCTATGTGGCTTTTGCTGCCTCTAGGACTGAACAAAGAAGTCTGTTTTTATGGACTGAGGAAGCAGACATCCAGTTTGTCACAGATGACTAAAATAGATGTCTGCCTTAATAAAAAGAGAAATTATTTATATGACTAAAAATAATCTAGAAGCTACAAAATTATTTCCTGGTGAAGAAAGACCTTATGAATTATTGTCAGTTTGAGTGTCTTTACTGTATCACCCCTTCCCTGCCTTTTGAGAGAGCTAGAGAGTAACAAGAATATGGCAGATTTAATGACATTCTTTATCTACTAGACAGACAAATGATGTCTTCTGAAATATAATTCTCTGGATTTTGAAGTTAAAGCAAATTAAAAAGGAACTATGGTTAGAACTTTTCTGGATAAAGCAAATTGTAGCCATCGACAGGCAACACAGACTGACTTGCAGAGTTCTGAAAATAAAACCACTCACTCACTCACCTGTCTTCAGATATCTAACTATATGTCTTCTGTCTAAAAGGCAAGCCCAACAGAACTCCTGGAGACTCTAAAACCTTTCCTCTACAATCCATCCTCTCGTCCTTCAGTGCAAAGTGTGTATATACTTGGAATCTCTTCTTGACAAAACTGAACGCCTATGAAGCACAAGCATCAATGCTAGATACTTCAAGAGATGTGGAGAAAATCACGTGACAAGATGAGGCCTCATCATCCCCAACACTTACAATGTAGGCAATTGATCTAACTTCTTTCTAATAGCAGATGCCAGGAGAAGAGCCTGTTCCCCAGGATTTTGTGAGATCCTCTGGTTAGATGTAGTGAAAAAAATATTACATTTCTATTGGTATTTATTTTTATCTATTTTTAAACATTTCTATTTCTGTATTTTATAAATATGAGTGTTATATCAATACACTAGCAAATGTTGATAATTTATACTAAACATGAATTAGGAGTTGGGATTTATTTTACGAATAGGGGGTTGTTTTACTGATAGAGGCACATGTTAAAATCATTCTGGAAATGAGTGGCTATAACTTTTACTGTGTCTTATGCACTATCTTAAAAAAATCATCAGTGTGTACCAACAGGCACAGGATAGTGTACCATTATAGTAGGTGTATAGATAGAGGGGTGACATTTATAGAAAAAGGTAGATGAGGCTTGTTTCCAGATATCAGATAAACTATCACAAAATCTGGTAATTACAATCAAATTTCCATCTGGTAACACAATTACATGCAAAGAAAAACAGAGACATTATCTTTCTTGCTGTCTAACCTGGCAACTGGAAGTCCTCTGCCTTCTCTCATTTACTCAGTGTTTGCCTGACCTCTGGCTGCCCCCCTCCCCAAATTGCAGGAAGCTGCTGGTGGGTAGATGATGTTTTGTTGGGTACTTTTGTGACCTTTATGCCAACTATATGATTCCAAATGCAAATGTTAATAAGATATATGTTTTGCAGAGTGGTTAAGCATCGGACTCTTGTTTTGGCTCAGGTTCTGGTCTCAGGGGCCTGGGACTGAGCCCCACCTCCAGCTCCCAGCTCAGCACAGAGTCTGCTTAAGACTCCTCTTCCTCTGTCCACTTTACCCCCTCAAATAAATAAATCTTTAAATTTTTTTACAAAAGATATACATTTTGCAGAAGAGACTGGGAATTTTAGATATCAACATAAGTGCTCTACTGCTGATCTATGAAATTTCATCAAACAAATGCCATTAACAGCAGCCTTTTTTTGGTTGTTGTTGGTTTTGCTAGGAATACATACATCATTTACAAAACTGTTATCAGCAATGTTAAGGGAATAGAATCACATCTAGCTTCAAATAATTTATACAAGATGTACTTTTATACTTCTTTATGTACCTCAGTGCTTGCACGTCTTACTTATTCTATCTGGTTATTCATATCCTCTTCTGTAAAACATAAAATTTGTTTGCTTGAGCTGAACTCTGTTTCCTTTTTCTCTGACCCACTGTTGTTTCAGGAGAACATGTTTAGATATTTGTTTTTATATATTTGCTTCAATACATATGGAATATTATTCTTGGAGGTATTTCAGTTAGCATCTACTAAATTTTTAATTAAAAATGTCTCTTTACCAAGTTTTTAGGCTCTCCAAATATTTGTAGACTTATACCACCATTCTTCACCTCTAGACATCATTTGGCTAACGAACATTTTAATTTCCTTTAATATTTGTTCGTAAGTCAGTTATCTCATAATAAATTATTTTTATTTACTTTGGAACTGGATTAGTTTACCAAAATCTTTCAGTAAGGTATGTAAGAGGGCAATTTATACTGACTGTGATTATGTGGCCACATTGGGAATATGCATATTTCGTGATATCCTTAGACCTGGAAAATAGAAGAATTATACCTGAAAATTATGTCAGATATGAAAAAAATAATATATCAAGATCCTTAAAGAATGTTTAATTAAAAAACATATGCTATGAATATATTCTTGAAATTCTGTGAGCAAATCCAATTTTGGTTCCTTGAGCCTTTTTTTTTTCTTTTTGAATCCTTTTTGAATGATTAACCATAGTGCTGAGGAATACAAGTTTATCTGAATCAGTTGTGAAGTATGTCATAATTAACTGATAATAAAATACTTTGAAATAAAAAAGATTCTAAGTTTTTCTTATAGTAGTATCACTCTGACTCACACACATCTTCATATGCTTTCTTGAATGGGAGAGAAAGGTTTGGCTGTGATTTGCAGATAAATTGCAGAGCACCTATTATAAGACACTGGTTGGATCTTTGAGCATTATTTTTAAATGTGTTTCCCATGTGTATAGATGGAGGGGATAGGGAATTGTGAATTAATGCCCAATATAAAATCATAAGAAATCATCAAGTTCAGGTTTATGTCCAGGGTATTGCCATAATTGCCTCCTAACTGGTTTCTCTACTGCTGTTTTTCCCCTTATGTAATATTGTTCACATAGCAGTCAGGGAGATCTTTAAAAAATGTAAATCAATTAAGCCACTTTCCTATTTAAGGCTATCCAGAAGCTCATCATAGCTTTAAAAAGATACTCACTATGATATATGCCTCATAATTTGACCCCTACTTTTGTCTCAGGCTTCTCCTCTATCAATTTATACTTCACTGTCTATGCTCTTAAATTGCTAAAGCCATTGAAGGAAGGGTCAACAAATGGTGCTGGTGTAATTGGATATCCATAAACAAAATAATGAACCTTGATCTAAACCTCACACTTTGTACAAAATTAGCTGAGAAATGGATCACAGATTTAACTGAAAACATAAAACTATAAAACTTGAAGGAGATAACACAGAAGAAAATCTTATGGACCTTGGGCACGGTGAAGTATTCTTAGATATGACACACAAAGCACATCATAAAAGGAAAAACTGATAAGATGGACTGTGTCATAATTAAAATATTTTGCTCTGCAAAAGGCCTTTATGAGAGGATGAAAAGACAAATTGCTACAGAATAGGATAAAATATTTGCAATTCACATATCTGGCAAAAGACTCCCATCTAGAATATATAAAGAATGCTAAGATTTCAATACAAAAAAACAAAACAATCCAATTAGGAAATGGGCAAGATAGATGAGAAAACATTTCACTTATGAGGATATGTGGATGGCAGGTAAGAATATGAGGATATGTCCAACATGACTAGTCATTAGGGAAATGTAGGCTAACAGTACAATGACATATCTGTCATTATTCAACTATCAGTCAGAACAGCTAAAATAAATAGAGACAATAAAAATATGACAAAGGATATGAAGAAACTGGATCATTCATACATTTCTAGTGGTAATACAGTCAATCTGGGAAATAATTTGGCAGTTTCTTAAAAAACTAAAAATACAAATACCTATGACAGAGCAATGGCACTCCAGGGTATTTATCCCACAGAAATGAACATTTAGGTCTGAATAAAACCTTGTGTGCGCTCTTTTATACCAGCTGTATTTATGATAGCCAAGAACTGGAAGCAATGTAAATGTCCTTCAATAGATTACAGTTTAAATAAACCATGGCACATCCATACAATGGAATACTACTCAGCAATATAAAGATACAAACTCTTAGTACACACAGCATGGATAGAACTCAAGAGGTTACAGATTGTATTATTCTATATATATAACATTCTTATAATGACAAAATTTCACAGACAGAAAAGAGAGTAGAGGTTAGGGAATGCTAGAATGAGGGTAGAGGTGTAACTATAAAGTGAAGCATATAGAGATCTTTGTAGTGATGGGACAGTCCTGAGTTTGGATTGTGGCAGTGGTTATATGCCACAGGATGAAATGACACAAAACTATACACAACCTCACATCAATGGAAAAATTCCAGTTTTGATAGTA
Source organism: Vulpes lagopus (assembly GCF_018345385.1). Lineage (NCBI taxonomy): Eukaryota > Metazoa > Chordata > Mammalia > Carnivora > Canidae > Vulpes > Vulpes lagopus. The sequence goes on from NC_054842.1 coordinate 5,169,667, forward strand.
TTTTATACTTATACTAGAGGTAATTAATGGAGAAAATGATAGAAAGGTACGTAGAACCTCTCTATATTCTCTTTGCCACTTCCTATGAATCTATTACTTAAAAGTAATTTTAAGTACTTCAGTTGTGTTTCAAGTAATTTCATTCTAGATGTTCTAAATACAAGCAACTAGAAAACTTTTTCTTTACATTTATATGTTAATATTTTATATTTAACATATAAACATTTGCATGGTTTGTGATTATATTCCTGCAGTAGTGTGTACACATAATTCCTAGCCTGCTTTTTCTAAGTACATAGTTATATTCTGTTATAAATTGTTTTGTTTTGTATAGCAATGTGTGTGCCTATGGCTTCATGTACAGGGATTCACACATGCATACCTATAACTAATAGATAGCAATTATACTGTATAATATCTGAGATTCCTTTTAATTTTGCAAATGGAAATGAGTTTAGGTACATAAAATATTTTTCTGTATTTCTTTAAAAAATCAGGAATTTTTTATGGCAACAGCACTCATATATTAAGTAGAATTGGTCTTTTTTGATTATTTTATTATGTTACATTTAATTATGGTAAAACACACATAACATTTACTTTACCATCTTAACCATTTTTATGTGTTCTGTTTAGAATATTTTTTTTTGTTTAGAATATTTTTAAATTATTTTTATTTAATATGCTTAGTGTTGGCATAAAGAAGTGACAAGAGTGTATATCAGAGTTATGGTCTGAAGCAGATTTTTCTCATCAATAATAATATCTTTCTAAAATTAGGGGAGTTTTACAAGGGGCCTGAAAGAGGCAAGGATATAAAGAACAAGAGAAAAGATTCTCTTATAGATAGAACCATTTTTTGTTGTTCATAGGAAGGGTTTGAAGAAATTCAAAAGAAAAATGATCAGTTTAAATAAGAAATAGAATGATTCAGGCAAAAAAATAACAAAAACAACAATTACAAAGAACATTCACCTGCTGTCCTCTCCTCCCAGCAAATTTGGCATCATTAACCATTGTAAATTTTTGCAACATTAAACAATCCCTTCAGATATAAATAAAACCAGTCCGTATAAAGTACGTAAGGAATGCTATTTCACATATGTAAATGTTTGCTGGCCACTTCTTTAAATTTAATGACTTTTTCCCCCCTCATTCTTTCTTGTTGTTAAACATAGTCTTTAGATTCACTGATGAGGGCTAGAAAAAACACAGGGAAGTAGGCAGTTCAATCAAACTACCAGTTTTCTTTGAAATTTGGTTCCCAGGTAGTTGTTTATCTCAGAGATTAGCATACTAACTTTGAATGTGTGACACTAGCTTTCATCTAGATCGTGATCAAACTAAAGTAATACACACAGAACAAAAGCAGTTGTACTCCAAGCACAGACTTCAAAGTGTCCTTTGCTGGTGTCTTTTACTGCATCTAGCGGCTCATTTCCTTTCTCAATCACAGACCAACTGAACAAAGCACAGTTTGGTAATGTAGCCTAAGGCCAACAAAGAAGACAAAGAAGAGAAAAGCTCATAATATTCTAAGCATTGGGTATACAATTTGGGAATTATTCATACTAATTGCTTCCTTGTCTTTTTCATCCTTGAGATGCAATCTGACCATTAATTAAGAAGTAGAGTTGTAACCTGAAACAGACTCCCCTGCCACTGATTAGCTGCTAGGTGATTATTTATTGCTGGGCAACAAACTATCCACAACTTAGTGACTTAACTGCTTATTTCATTTGTGATTCTGTAGTTTGGCAGTTGGAGCTGGGCTCAGCTGGGTGGTTCTTGTAAGTTTTGACTGGGTACATCTGACCGTTTTTGGGCCTTGCTTATACATACATGATCAGTGAATCGGTCCACTGATACAGGATGGCTTCACCTGAGATGGTTGGAATGTTTGGAATGTTTGGCACCCATGGAATCATGGGGTCTCTCATCCTTCAGCAGGCTAGTCCTGTTCATGTCGTGGTCACAGAGTTCCAACTGCAACAAAGAGGACAAAACACAAAAACAAGAGCTTCTCAGTTTTCCCCTCTCATCGCATTGGCTGAAGCTAGCCCCATGCCCTTATCAGGAGTAAAATGGCACAAAGAGGGAAGTGCATTTGTAAAAGGCAGGGAAATGGGAAACAAGAGCAAATTAGAGTCATTATGGTAACTGATAGATGAAAGAAGCTTTGATGCATGAACTTAAGGAAGAAGACATAAAACAAACATTGTAACTAGGTATCTTAACATTTCAGTGAAAACTAAGTATGTAGCCCATTCAAAAAGAAAAGTCTAGTTTAAAGAAAAATCACAGAAGACTTATAGGGAAATTAGAGATAAATAGCTCTGATTTCCCACATGAAAAAATGATAAGCCAGATTTTCTACATTTGAATCTCAAGCAATTTTAAAATTCTGAATCCAGATTTTAGAAACAGGAAGCAAATGATAAGGCAATGATATGAGATACTTATTTGTATATTTTTTTGTATATTTTTTTTATTGGAGTTCAATCTGTCAACATATAGCATAACACCCAGTGCTCATCCCATCAAGTGCCTCTCTCAGTGCCTGTCACCCAGTCACCCTAACCCCCACCCACCTCCCTTTCCACCACCCCTTGTTCGTTTCCCAGAGTTAGGTGTCTCTCATATTCTGTCACTCTCACTGACATTTCCCACTCGTTTTCTCTCCTTTCCCCTTGTTTTTAATAAAATATGAAATTACAACTTGTATTTTAATGTTTATTATAATTTATTAGATTGCTATAAGAAAAGATTTTTGGATTTAATTTTAACTGCAATTCTGAGTCATGAAACACTATTATTATTACTGTTATTCTTGTTTGCACAATGGAAACTAAGGTTTAAAAAAATTAAATGATTAGTCTGCAAATCATATAACTAAGTTAATAGAGCTCAGCAGCTGTTGTTTTGACTTTTTTATAGTATTTTAAATTGAGAGTGCTTTTATCCTGTAAATATATACCAAATGATGTGTTCTGAATTTATCCAAAATCACAATTCAGAATTAAATCTATCTTATAATTTCAGTATCAATAATCAGCTGAGGACATTTTTGTTTTCAATTTTCAACAAAGAGTAAGTCACTTATTTTCAATTCTCATCAACTTTAGAAGCTTTGTTTTCTTCTTTTCTCTCTATCTTTTTTAAAGTTGAGACTTGTTTTGACTGGTAATGAAACTTACAATATAATTTTCTTATCACATGACAAGAAAAGCTGTTATTTCTTTCAATATTAATAAGTCAAAATACATATTTCCCATACACATTCATTTAATTATATGCTACAATTATGCTGTGGAAGCCAATGTACTTTGACTCTTAATTCGGTGCTCTTTTCATTATGACGTGTTTATCTTGTATTTAAAATTCATTCAGCCAAAAAGTAATCTTTTAACACAGATGTGGCAACCAATATTGAGGCTGATCCATGCTTTCCACAACATCTACACAGAACAAGGCTGAATCTTTCCCCTCTTCAGACTCTTTTAACATTATCTTCATATTTAGTCTTCATTTTATTATCAATTGTGTATGTGTTTTCCTTAAAAAGGAAGGGAGTTTGCTTCATTTATCTTTCTGGCAGTGCCTAGCACATAGTGCTACAGCAGGTATTATATGGATACTGATTGGATTAAATCATCATCTTCCATAGCCATAACTGTTCAATGACGATGACTAAACTCAGATCAACTGATAATGTCATTATTAATCATCAGACCTCTGTGCAGTTATCTTCAGAATGCAAGCCCAACCAAGACAGAGAAATAGAATAACTTTAGAATAACTTTCAATGGTAAATATTAGGCATGTGCTCTAATGCCTCAAATTATTGCTATTTTCAAGGGTAAAATTTAAATTAATAAAGACTTCACTGTAAATATTTCATCTTTGATTACTGTAATTCAATAAATTTACTAGTTGAAGAGATTAAACCACATGGAAATGGATTACCTGACATTTCTCGTGGGGTAAGTCATCTGGCTGCATGTACTTGTGAGTAGTCCCTTAAATGTAGAGAAACAGAAATGGAGGTAGGGAAATACCAAATGTATGTTCATGAATAAATACCATCAATTCTAACCGAGGTCTCCAGCTTTGACTTCACAAGAAGCAAAGTCGAGAAGAGAAAGAAAAGTGATGATAAGGAAGGAAAATTGGTAGGAAGAAGCCAGAACAGTGAAAAGCCATAAAACTATGAACAAGACAGCACTTGGAGAGCATCAGGTTCACCCTTACAATATATACACATTAGAGACGGCAGTCCTCTTTCAGCTCTCCTTCCCACATCCTAGGCTAGTGGTCCATCAATGTAAACTGTCCATTCTCAGGGTTCAGAACCCAAGTCTGTGTTCATACCAGATAGAAGAATTGGCCAAAAAGGCAGTTCTGAAATTCAAAATGAATGAAACTCTGTCTCAGAAGGTGGCCAAGATGACTAGCTCAACAGATTGGCAACTGGCCAAGGTAGACTGTACATGGATGGGTGCTGACTGATCTTCTATTCTAAGAGCTGGAGTAGAGTACAGTTTCACTTTGGCAGTAGGTACTGTTTCCTGGGCCAGTTTCCTCATCCATCTAACTGAGAGACAGAGTAACCATAAATTTTAGGCATTATACCTTTGTGGGTGCAAAATCAAACCTAGCATCCTTCTTCTGCTTTAAGGTTCTATCACCTCTGTTTTCAAGTCCTTGACCTTATTTCTTCTCAGAAAGGAAAAAAAAATAAGGATTCTTTAAAGGAATCAATATTCATGACACAAAAGTCTGGAAGAGGAAGATTGGTTGGAAGTTCATGTGGCATCTTCTTTTCTCAACTTTAATACAAGAGGCAAGTTATCTCAACTGCTTTGAAGGGGATTTTGCCTAATAAAACACCAAAGGCACTTGAAAAATATTTAAAATAGAGAAAAATGCATAAAATGTAAGCTCACAGATGAATGGATTACTATATTCCAAACACCGATGTATCATGACCCGAGGCAAGACACAGAACACTTTCAGTACCTCAGAACCCCTCTCAGTGCCCTTTGTAATCACTTTTTTTTTTTTTTTGAGAGAGAGAGTTGGAGGGGAGAGACAGAGGGAAAGAAAGAGAAGATCTTAAGCGGGCTCCATGCCCAGCTTGGAGCCCTTCATGGGGCCCAACCTGATGCTCCATCTCACAAACCTGAGATTATGACCTGAGCTGAAATCAAAAGTCAGGCATTTAATGGCTGAGCCACCTAGGCACCCCTGTAATCACTATTTTGTCATCTCACTTGCCTCTGCCAGGACTGGCAGATATCCCCCAAGAAAGTCAGACCCCACAATTGAAACTGTTACTCACTATCATGAGAAAATGTTCAGATGTTTTCAAGCTGATGTTCTTGGTCCGGGTTTTAAGTTGTCTGCAATAGAGAAGTCATTCCAAGTGATCTAGTTAGTACTCTGTTATTTAAGTGAAACCTACACAAGTCTCTTCTTGGTATTTATTCATTTTGTGTCTCATGCTGATCCTTCCTCTCAAAGATGATCGAGGTGTCTCTCTGATACCTGTTCTGCTCAGCCAATATCAATAACACACATTTTAATCTATGGCAGGGCTTTCTATTACCTGGAGAGGAGAAAAAATGATTTCCAAAGAGATGTGGTGAAGTGTCTGTTTTTAAAGGAATTCATATTTCCTGATTAGTACAGACCTAATGACACTGGAAAAATCAATCAGAATTTGAAAAGTGAGATTAAAGTGCTGAAATAATTTAAATGGCATTTTCCTTCTAGCTTCTACTCTAGCTCTATGGAAAAGTCCAGATGTACAATTAGGTGTATCCCGAATTTTTTGTATTCCAATTCCTATTTGGGATAGAAATCCAGAGAGGGATTATATATAATGAACAATGAAAGCATTTGCATCACATGGGGTTCTCCTGGGGAAGGCTCTGAGTGACTGTGTTTATTTTGTGAAAGAAATAAAAAGGAATGCTTCTTAGTGGAACTGCCACCGTAACTACAATTAATGGGGTCTACAAAAGTGTAAATTTCTACTGAGTAGGCTGCTGAAGCTCGTGGAGCCACTATAGGAAAAGCTTCCCTACAACTTTTCTTCAGCTTCCCTAAAAACTTAATGCTGAACTTCAGATAGTACACAGATGATACCCTCCGTTTTCTTCCTGATATCTTCCTGAAAGAAGAGAAAATGAGTTACAATTCTTTTTTTTTTTTTGCTTGCTACATTTATTTTTAATAATGTACAGTTTTTGTCTCATATGGTTACAAAAATGCTTTTTATTTTCTCATACTGAGAAACGTTAGGATCTACTGTTTTAGTGCTTTCAAATATACTGTAGAGTTCTGTTAACTATAGTCACGTGTGTTACATAAAGTAACTAAACTTTTTTTTAATAATACATTTATTTTTTATTGGTGTTCAATTTGCCAACATACAGAATAACACCCAGTGCTCATCCCGTCAAGTGCCCCCTCAGTGCCCGTCACCCAGTCACCCCCACTCCCCGCCATCCTCGCCTTCCACCACCCCTAGTTCGTTTCCCAGAGTTAGGAGTCTTCATGTTCTGTCTCCCTTTCTGATATTTCCTACCCATTTCTACTCCCTTCCCCTCTATTCCCTTTCAGTATTATTTATATTCCCCAAATGAATGAGACCATATTCTAAGGAGCTTTCCACTACAATATTTTTTTTTCATGTACCAGATCCTTTATTAGTAGTGAGGAAATAATGGTAAGCAAGAGAGCCCCAGGACCGTGGCCCATACAAGTAAAAAATCACCACAAAGCAGGACAAAGCCCTCTGATACCACAGTTTAAGCAAAGGCTCCAGAGCCTGGAAAATACTGCTATTCTTATTCATCACTCCCTCTAGACACTGTGATTCCAGCATTAAATCAATTAGCCCCAACCTGGCTAAAACCATTCCAGTTGTAGATTTTCCAAGAGAAATGTTTGGGAAAGGCAAAGACCCTGCTTCCTCCATTGCAATTTTGAGGGGGAAAAAGTATGGAACCAAGGAAATAAAAGTGCCTTTATGATCTCAATGTACACAATATTTTCTCTTTGTCCATTTTTGCATCAGGTATCTTTTCTTTATAGAGGGGCTGTTGGTTCCACCTGACCTAGAGACAGAGTGGAGATGGACTCAAGTATCATCTTTTTTTAATTTTTAAATTTTAATTATTGTATATGCATAAGCACTTTTTATAATTCGTTTTTCACCATTTCAGAAATTATTGTTTACATACAATAAAATTTACCTTTTTTTAGTATGTAGTTCTGAGTGTTTTTTGTAAATATTAAACAACACTCTACTGCACAAGCAATGAGCCAAAAAAAATGGCAAATTAAAACATGTTCCAAAATAAAAGAAAAAGAAAATACAATACTTCAAAACCTATGGGATGCATCTAAAGCAGGTGTTGGAGTGAAATTTATGCTATAAATGCTGTATTAAGAGAAAAAATTCAAATAAACAACATAATATAACAAGGACCTAGATAAAAGGAGAAACTTAGCTGAAATTTAGTAGAGAAAGGGAATAACAAAGAAAATTCTGAAATAAATATAATAGAGACCAGAATAAACAATAACAGAACATTTAAAGTTACAAAGAGTTTTTTAAAGATTTTATTTATTTATCTATCTATCTATCTATCTATCTATCTATCTATCTATGTATGTATCTATCATCTATCTATTTGTTTATTTAATTTATTTATGAGTGAGAGACACAGAGAAAGGCAGAGACATAGGCAGAGGGAGAAGCAGGCTTCCCATGGGGAGCCAGATGTGGGACTTGATCCCAGGATCACCACCTGAACAAAGTCCAACACTCAACCACTGAGCTGTCCAGGTGCCCACAATGTGTTTTTTATTAAAAAAAAAAAAAGCAAAAACAACTGATGATGCTTTAACTACATTAACTAAGAACAAAAAGAGAGCTGACACAAAAACCAAAATGAGAAATGGAAATCAATCCTACCTCTGAAGACCCCAGATAATCACAGATAACAGATACCCCCAGAAATACATGGTGTGAAAACAGATTACTGTAAACAATTATATACTAGCAAATCAGAAAATTTAGGAAAAAAACCCAGATTATTCCTAAAAATGCACAAGTTACCATGGTTAAATCATGAATCTTGAATCCAAGACACAGGAAATCTTCTTAGACCAATAGCAAAAATAAAAGTTAAATTAGGAACCAGAAATCTGCCAGCACAGAAAATCTATGACCACATGACAGCATTGGTGAATTCTACCAAACATTAAAAAAATAATTAATGAAAATCTTTACCAAAATCTTACAAATAAAAAAAAAATCTTACAAATAATGCTATAGAGGGAACACATTCTATGAGGCCAGTATTACCTAGGGACAGAAACAGGTTAAAAACAGTACAAGAACAAAAAAGTCTAATTTTTCTAAGTATTGCCACTCTGGCTTTCTTTTGATAACCATGTACATTATAAATGTTTCTCCACCCCCTCACTTATGATCTACATTTGTCTTTAGGTCTCAAATGAGACTCTTGTAGGCATCATAGATATGTGTCTCATTCTTTATTCATTCTGACATCCTATTTCTTTTGATTGGAGCATTTAGTCCATATTTATTTACAGTAATTATTGATGAATTTGTCTTTATTGCCATTTTATTACTTGTTTTGTCATTATATCTGGAGATTTTCTTAGGTCCTTTCTTGTCTTTGTTAATTTTATTCTCTTATTTGCATTCAAAGACTTCCCTTTAATATTTCTTATAGGTTGGTTTAGTGCTCACAGACTCCTTTAGTTTTTGTCTTGGAAACTGTTTATCTTTCTTCCTGTTTTGAAAGATAGCCTTGCTGGATAGAGTATTCTTGGCTGCAAATTTTTCCCATTCAGCACTTTGAATATATCATGCCATTTTCTTCTGACTTGGCAAGTTTCTGTTGAGAAATCTCCAGCTGGAATTATGGGTTCCTCTTGTAAGTTAAGGAATTCTTTTGTCTTGCTGCTTTTAAGATTTTTTTTTATCGCTATATTTTTCATATTTAATTGCAAATAAAATATGTCGGTGTTGGCCTGTTTTTGTTGATTTTGAAGGAAGTTCTCTGTGCCATCTTGATCTGGATATCTGTTTCCTCCCCCAGATTATGAAAGTTTTCTGCCATTATTTCTTGAAATAAATTTTTGGCCCCCTTTTCTCTCTCTTCTTCTGAGACTCTTATAATATGAATGCTCTTATGTTTGATGGAGTCATTGAATTCCCTTAACTAGTCTCCTACTGCATAATTCTTCCTCTCTTTTGTCTGCAATCATTATTTTCCATTATTTTGTCCTCTAGGTCACTATTTTTTTCCTCTGCCTTTTGTTCATTGCATCAAGCCTGTTTCCAACCTAATTTATCACATTCCTCATCTCTGCTAGATTCTTTTTTAACTCTTTAATCTCTGTGGTAAGGGTCTTACTGATGTCTTCCATTCTTTTCTCAAACTCAGTGAATATTCTTATGGTCATTGCTTTAAATTCTCCATCAGGTATGTTACTTAAACCTTTTTTGCTTAGATCTCTGGCCATGGCCTTATCTTCTTCTTTCATCTGTGATAAATTTGTCTGTCTTGGCATTTTGTCTAAGTATGTGCCTTCTACTGTGTGTTAAAAAGCTAGCTATGTCTCTTGCTCCTGAAAGTAATGGCCTTATGAAGAAGATCTCATGTAGTACCCAAGGATTTGCACTTCAGGGAGTGTCTCTGATGTGTTTTGTGTGTGCTCTGCTCTTGTGCTTTGACTGCTCTATCCCTCAGGATAGTCACCTGCAGAGGCTCTCTTTGCCTACTATGGGCAGTATTTGGTTCCTGGCCTGAATGTGATGAGTTTTAGCTAGGTGTGTTTTAGTGTGTTTGTGAAATGAGACCTGACACCACCTCCACCAGAACTGATGCCCATGTAGACATGGTGTGGGCAGGGGTTTGTGTTGGTCTTCTGGGGGAGAAGCCCACTGTATTGGGACTAAGGCAAACTTACTGAGAAGGGCAGTCCCACCAAAGTTCAGAGGTGTGGGGCTCAGTGTAATCCAGTTAGACAGCCAGTGTTGGCACTGAGCTGCTTCCTGCAGGTTCCTCTAAATTTATGCTGAGGAGCAGGGAGAGAAATGTTGGCAGGGAAGGAGATGTTGCCAGCCAGCTCCTTTATTCCCAGAGAGGCATCTCTGTGAATGTTGCCTCTCAGGGACATGCTCCAAAAAGAACAAATAATCTCCCTGATATGTGCATCAGGTGTTTTTCAGATCACTGTGTCCACACTGTCTGCCTCTAAGTCATTTGCCTGCCTTATCTCCAGGAGTGGTGCAGTGCCATCAGGGCTGTATCCCAACCATGCCCACTGATCTTTTACTTATTTATACATGTATTTATTTAATTATTTAATATTTACTTAATTTGTTTATCAGAGAATGGGGGGAAAGCATGAGCAGGAGGAGCAGAAAGGGAGGGAGAGGAAGAGACAGAATCTCTCAAACAGACTCCATGTTGAACATGGAACCCAGTGCAGGGCTTGATCTCATGATCCTGAGATCATGACCTGAACTGAAACCAAGAGTTGGACACTCAACCAGCTGAGCCACCCAGGCACAGACTCTAAGCCTCACTGGTTGTAAGAACTCAAGAAATTCAACCCCTTTTGCTTTCTAAGCTAATGGTTTTGGGGATATGTTCTCCTGCATTCTCCTGTATGATCTTTTCTCTCTTGTCTCTTTTTCCATGACCACGTCCCCTCCTGTCCACAGCACCTATGATCTGTTTCTCCCCTAAACCAGGTCTCCACACTTTCTTCCTTCTTTGATGTGGCCTCTTCTCCCTTTAGTTGTTGAGTTTGTTCTGTCAGGTTTCAGGCTGATTTTTGGAGTATTCAGGCTGATTTGATAGTTATCTAGTTGTATTTGTGGGACAAGGCAAGCCTAGGGTCCTCCTATTCTGCCACCATATTCCCATTTCACATTTTTTTTTTTTTAGATTCAAATTCCTTCCAGAGTTCTCTCTTAGAGTCCCACCACTTCTACTTTTAAGTCCTTGGCCCTAAAATAGATAATGTAATCTTCTTTCTTAGAATAAAAACATGAACAAAATTAATTTTCGTGAGTTAAATATACACAATACAAAGTCTGGGGAAAGAGGGTTGTTGAGTGGACTGCAGAATGGAGATTTGGTGATGGTTCATACCAATGGCCCATGGCACTATGGTAATAGGGGAAAACCAAGATTGCCTTGAAGTAGGGCATGAGGAAGGGGTTGTGGATGGATATATCTGCCAAACCAGAGAAGCACCTGCTAGCAAACTAGTTAAATCACATGGACAACTTAAAACTAAAGGACCCCACAGAGTGGGGCTGAGGCAAAGGTCAACAGTGGACATGATGAGAGAAGAAGAGAGGACAGAGGAAAGGAAGTCTCTAGAAATTTCAAAATTTATTTTCACAAAGAATTCATGAGATTTTGCCTCATAAAGAAAATGAAAAATTATAAAATTTTTAACTCTGCTTTGGTCAAGTGGACATTTAGTGACAAAGTTAAAGGTAACCAGCCACAAACCATGTAGTATCTTATAATTTGCACACTGTTTTATTTCCTCCTCCTGTGTATATCATATAGAAAATTTAAATGCCTGATTTTTTATGTATGCAAATATATTGTTTTGTTCAATCTGTGTATTGCCTCAAAAATTCTAAAATTAATTATAGTATAAATAAATAAACATTCATAAAATTGGGCTCAAATGGATAATAGGGTCCGACCTGAAAAAAAGAAACAGAAGAAGACAATGTAAAGTCTGAAAAGGGCAAGGAAGAGGGAAAATTAGTTAATTGTGAGGGAGTTGGGGGTGCTCCTTGGTACCTGAGCTGAAGTCCTGTAATAGCTGAGGAGAGAGAGGAATCGGTGCTCACACAGGATATGAGGGAGGACAATAATCCATGTAAAGGAATCAGTAACATGCGAAGCTTGTAGGGGAAGCAACATGGTGGATTTGGGGCACTTTCTATAACAGGAAATAGAAATAGGGCAGAAGGAGTTTTCTTAAAAATTAGTTAAGGGAGGACTCTGTGTCATATGCTGTGTAGGATGAGGACCATGGAGCTATAAAAGGTAGTGAAACATAATCCAATTTGTGGTGAAGTAATGGTTCCCTTTCACAACTCAGTGGGGAAAGACCTCAGGGGCCTGATCGCGTAAAGTAGTCACTTCTGTATTTGTAGTTCCAGGGCCACCATTTATCTGGAGACAGAGGTTTGAGTGACACCTGCAACTGAAGGCATTTAAGTTGTTGACAGCACCCAAGAGGAGTATGAAAGTGATGACAAAGTGGACCCAAGATAGAAAATATGGCCAAGAAATATCAGAACTCTCAAAAAGGGAACATACAAAAAGAGGATAATCATCTCTGAAGGTGTTCAGTTAAAATTAGTTGTCCAACATGGAAATTTGGTCACATTTTTAATATGGTTGAAAATTCATATCTTCTGGCATCTGCTTTAAAGATTGGAAGTAAGCATCATGTGAGATAATTAATACTGTGTATGGGGCAGCCCAGGTGGCTCAACAGTTTAGTGCTGCCTTCAGCCCAGGGCCTGATCCCGGAGATCCGGGATAAAGTCCCACATCAGGCTCCCTGCATGGAGCTTGCTTCTCCCTCTGCCTTTGTCTCTGCCTCTCCCTCTCCCTCTCTCTCTCTCTCTCTCTCTCTCTCTCTTTCTCTGTGTGTGTGTTTCTCATGAATAAATAAAATCTTAAAAAAATACTGTGTATGTTTTTGACCATTTTATCCTATTTATAGATTTTTCCTTTTCCTTTTTAACTTTGTATTCATTTGCAGAGAGCCATCCCTATGCATTGTTTTATGGTGTAAAGCTAGAATAATCTAAATATTTATTGATAAAGAATCAATTGGGTATAATGCTCAGAGAAATAAGTTTTAAGAAATAAAACACATGAACAAAGAGAAAAAGAGAGAGAGAAAGATAAACCAAGAAATAGACTCTTAATTATGAAGAATAAATTGATGATTACCAGAGGGGACAGGAGTGGGGAAATAGGTGAAATAGGTGATGGGGATTAAGAGTGCCCTTGTCGGGATCCCTGGGTGGCGCAGCGGTTTGGCGCCTGCCTTTGGTCCAGGGCGCGATCCTGGAGACCCAGGATCGAATCCCACGTCGGGCTTCCGGTGCATGGAGCCTGCTTCTCCCTCTGCCTGTGTCTCTGCCTCTCTCTCTCTCTCCCTGTGTGACTATCATAAATAAATAAAAATTAAAAAAAAAAGAGTGCCCTTGTCATGATGAGCATTGTGACACATGGAATTGTTGAATCACTATATCGTACACCTGAAATTAATAAAATAGTATATATTAAAAAAAGGAATTAGTTGAAAGAAACTAAATGTCTACTCATTGGTAGATGTGTATATAAATTACCATAGTTCATAAAGCAGTAAGTAGGGTAAGAACTTATACACACATGCAAATATCATCTTTTATATACGAACCATATTCGTGTTAGAAATAAACACTAAACACATATGTCCCATACATAAACATATTTGTTGAGGGGTTGATAGGTATGAATATATAGATAATAAATACATATATAGATATAGATATAGATATAGATACAGATATAAAGAAATATTGATGCTTAAATTTTTTCAATATGCGTGAATGTGTGCCAATATTTAGAATATAGTTGTCTTTAATAATTAAAATGATAAGTCCTGTTTAAGGCTTATATTTTTCCCAGCTGTATTTTCTCTTAAGTTACTCAATGCATTAGGCTTTATTTAAATAAAACAAAGTAACTTTGAAGTACTTATAAAGTGATATATACCTATGATATATATCAAAATAGTTATAATCAGTAATATTCTTTTCTCCCACCCTCAACACTTCAGTCCCAATTTGTAGTGGTCACAAATGTTACAAATTATGTATGGTTCTGGGAATTTTCTAAACTCAAAAATTTTCTATCTCACATCTAAGAATGTGTATGTGTGTTTGTGTGTGCATCACACACAATACATATATATACATATATATATATAAATAAGAATATGTTTATTATATGTATACATGCACGGAGGCCATAGGATCTGTAACCAGACTGACTATGATTCCTGGCTTTTTAATTCTGTGTGATGAAGGGAAAGTTTGTTAACTCTGGACCTCATTTTCCTCATCAGTAAAGTGGGGATGGTAACATTAACTACCTCGGGAGTGTATTGAATGGTTAAAGGATATTCATATAATGTACTTTGGATATTGTTTATCACATAATCGGCATTTAGTAAATATTCATTGTTAATATTATTAGAAACTACCCCTGAGAGAGAGTCTGTACAGTGTTCTTTGGTAACAATGTCTACATCTAAACTTCTACCTTTTACCAGACTAGCCTTAATGCAAGATAAACAAATTTGAAAAGCACCTTCAGGCTGGGATGGGATCTGATCAGAGGCTGGTAAAGAAATTGCATCCTGATTACAGAGCAACTTGTTTAACAACCACTGTTTACATACTTATGGTATTTTATTCAGTACAGGCTAAAATTTGGGATAAAGGAGAGTGAATTTGGGATTGATTCCCAAAGGGAATTGATTGATTGAAAGGGATTGATTCAAGATGGCATTTACTTTGGATATATGTAAGAAAAGAAAGGGGGCAAGAGCAAAAATGAGCAGCAAGTGTGTGAGAGAGAGGTTGAGAAAGTAAAAATGAGGAGGATGGAATGATAATACCATAGATTCCAGTTTAGCCTACTGTCTATCAGGGAGAAGATGATGCTGGATATGATCAATGTTGTAAGAGGTACATACATGATATTGTTGGAACACAATAGAAGGATAATTAATGTTTTGCCTATGGGATAATAAAATAGGCAGAGGGTCATGGATATAATTTATGGTGACCTTTGGGTGTAGATGGGTGGTTAAAACTGTCCCTCAAGTTGGAGTCTGCCTCAGATATATTCTCTTAATTATTCCTTCAATAGATATTTGCTGAGCATCTACTATGCCTGTATTTTTTTAGGTCTGGGGGAAAATACAACAGGCAAAAAAGACTATTCCCATGGAGCTTACATTATAATAGGAAAAAATGGACAAGTAAGATTTCAAAACCCCAAAATATGACATATTTGTATACTATAATGTGAAATGCTAATGAGAAAAAAGGATAAAGTCAGGAAGGAGAAAGAGTGTTGGTGGTGGGTCATGTGGACACATTATTTGATAGATCATATAGGTCCTCTCCTGTCCAGTGATCAGAGCATGTTCCTCAGGAATGTAGATTGCAGATGCCTTATCTTAATCACAGCACTGACCAGAAATAGAGAGATGTTTAATTTATTGTAGAGAATGTTACTACATGCTGTACGAGTTAATAAAAATGATTTTGAAAAGTAGTCAAATATTCTCTGAATGACTGTAACATAAAAATAGGCAACTTCAAATTGCAACTTGGAGCTCTCTTAACTCAGAGCTACAGACCATTAAGGATGGAAGGAATGTCACCTATGACCTGATTCAACCTTTTCATTTCAGAGCAGTTTATGGGGTTAAGTGGCTTGCTCAAGGGTACACAAAGAATTGGTGGTAGACTTGACGTGCAAGTCTAGTTTGGCTGCCTCCTAGCCCCTTTATGCTTCCATTAAGCCAACTTTTCACTTTGCCTCAGGCAGACCACAGTCCTTGGAAAGAGGGAGCATGACCTTGAAGAAAGAGGACTTGATGGGGGAGTCAGGAGAGAGCATTTAATAAGGGGCCACCTTGTATCAGAAACAAGTCCAGTATTTCCATTCTTTATATCCTATTTCATCTTCATAAACAACCACTTAAGCAAGGTTTTATGATTCTATACCTTTTGGATTATTTACAAATGAAAACATGACATATATTAATTGAGGATTCATGGTACCCATCTTTTTTTTCCAGAAAACTATCTTGAACCTGATATTTCTTTAGTCCTTGCATAATTTTGTATTATGACACTTTATAAATATCCTTTAAAACAGTAAATAACAATACCTTTCCATTTTCAAGATTGCATGATAGTCTTACTCTAAATGTAGGATTCTGCAATATATTTTTTTACTTACAAAATATTTTTGAGATTTGTCTAAATCCATACATGAATTCTACTTCATTCTTATTTTTAATTTTTTAAAGTAGAGTTGTATTTTTTTAAAGCAGTTTAAAGCAGTCCACAGAAAAATTGAGCAGAAAGTACAGAGAATTCCTATTTCCACACCCCATGACCTGACGTGTACCCAGACTCTCTCACAATCAACAGACTTTACCAGAGTGGTACATTTGTGACAACTGATGAATCAATATTAATATATTATATTATTATTAGCTGAAGTCCATAGTTTACATTAGATTAATTCTTTGTGTTTTTTGTTTTATGGGTTCTGATAAATGCACAATGTTATGTATCCACCATTACAGTTATCAGACAGAATAATTTCAGTGCCATAAAAACCCTGTACTGAGCCTATTCATCTTTCTCTCCCTCCTCCCAAATTCATGGTAACCACTGATCTTTTTACTGTCTCCATGGTTTTGCTTTTTCTGGAATGCCATATAGTTCGAATTATATAATACATAGCCTTTTCAGATTGGTTTCTCTCACTTAGGTTTCTCCATGTCTTTTCATGGCTTGACGGCTCATTTCCTGTTAGCACTGAATAATATTCCATTGTCTGGATGTACTACAATTTATTTATCCATTTACTTACTGAAGGACATCTTGGTTGCTTCCAAGTTTTGTCAATTATGCGTAAAGCTGCTATAAACATCCATGTGCAGATTTTTGTGTAGACATAAGTTTTCAACATCTTTGGGTAAATACCAAGGAGTACGATTGCTGGATTATATGTTAAGAGTATGTTTAGTTTTGAAAGAAACTGCCAGACTGTCTTCCAAAGTGGCTGCACCATATTTCATTCATTTTAATAATGATTTAGAATTCCACTATTTAAATATTTCAAAATTTACTTATTTATTTTCCTAAAAATGGACAACTAGGTGGCATCCAGTCTAATTTTGTATTCTGGTATGTATTTCATTTAGCACATTATGGGTTTCTCGAAGTTATGGACCTAGAAATGGAATTTCTGGGTTGACAATAATGTATATCTCCAACATTATGTATTTTTAAAGTTTATGTATTTTTAATCTCCAAACACATTGTACCAATTTACACTTCTGCAATATAATGATTCATAAGAAATATATATCTGGTCACTCAGATGACCAAAATATATTCCTCAGTTATATTCACCCACGGTTCCTGAAAACACCTCTGAACCATAAAGGTAAGATGGGTGTCTGATTATTATTGAAGATGACTTTTGGACTCCACTCTAGAGTGGAGACTGGTTGCCAGGAGGACCAATCATGTGATTAGAGGGTTAGAATTTTCAATTCCATCCCCAAACCCTGGAGAGGCAAGGGTAACTGAAGGTTGAATTAGTCAATGACCAGTTAGTCAATCATGAAGCCTCCACAAGAACCTAAGAGGACAACTTTTCAGGTTTTTTGAAGAACTTTCATGCTTTGGCAAAGCAGAACACTTCCATATGCCACCAAACTGGGCCCCAAGTTATACCAGGACATAAAATCCCTCTTCAGGAATCTTGGCCTATGCATGTCTTCATCTGACTGGTAATTTATATAGTTTATCATATCTTTTTAAAAATTTTTATTTATTTATGAAAGTCACACAGAGAGAGAGAGAGAGAGAGAGAAAGAGAGAGAGAGAGAGAGAGGCAGAGACATAGGCAGAGGGAGAAGCAGGCTCCATGCACCGGGAGCCCGACGTGGGATTCGATCCCGGATCTCCAGGATCGCGCCCTGGGCCAAAGGCAGGCGCGAAACCGCTGCGCCACCCAGGGATCCCGTTTATCATATCTTTTAATAAATTGGTAAACAAGTAATTGTTCTTTGTTCTGTGAGCTTCTCTAACAAATTAATCAAACCAAAGAGGTCATCAAAACCTCCAATCTATAGCCAGTTTGTCACAAGAACAAATATCGGTCTGGGTTTGTCATTGGTGTCTGAAGTGGGTGGGTGGTGAGGAGTCTACAAGTAAGGAGCTCTTAATCCGTGGCATCTGATGCTATCTCTGGGTAGAAAGTGTCAGAAATGAGTTGAATTCTTGGACACCTGCTGTTGCGTGGAGGATGTGCCTCCCTCTCGGTGTTGGAATAGGATCTGGGAACCTTACAAGAAAGTTATAACCTAGATGTGAAGTTTCCAGGTTATAATAATGCACATCTTCAAATTTATTATATATTTTCAAATTGATCTCCAGGGGGATCCCTGGCTGGCTCAGTGGTTTAGCGCCTGCCTTTGGCCCAGGGTGTGATCCTGGAGTCACGGGATCAAGTCCCACATCAAGCTTCCTGCACGGAGCCTGCTTCTCCCTCTGCCCATGTTTCTGCCTCTCTCTCTCTCATGAATAAATAAATAAAATTTTAAAAACAAACAAAGTGATCTACAAAGACATTGTGTCGATTTACACTTCCTCTGTCAATATATACCAGGCCAGCCCTTGGTATTGTCAGCCCTAATTTTTTAATTCAACCTAAGAGATAAGAACTAGAAATTCCATGTTCAATCAACTCATATTTATTTGGTTATGGAGGTGTGAGCATATTCTTATATGTGTTGGTCACGTGATTTTGTCTTCTGTGAATTGTGCATTCATATCCTTCAATGATGTTAAAACTGATGTTGTTCCTATTTTTCTTATTGAGCTGTAGAATTTCTTTATATATTTCTAATCATAATAATAGCTAAACTCTCACCAGAGCTTTGTTTCTGGTATTTCTGAGTGTTTTAGATAACTTAACACAATAATTGTTTCAGTAGTGTTTTGAGGTAGGTAATAACATCTACATATATTATAGGTGAGGAAATTCGGGTATTAAAGAATTAAGTTACTTGCTTAAGATTGCACAGCCCTCAGTTATAAATCCAGTCCAACTGGCTCCAGAAAGGTTTATACTAGGATAAACCTTTGTCTTTTATGTGAACAGCCACAATGGATGGCTTTCTATTTCACTTGTTTATTGATGTTTTATATTATTCAAATATCTTAATTTCATGGAAATTAATTATAATACCTTTAAAACATTTATGATTACTTTATGCGTTTTATTAAATGAATTCTACAGAATATCAAGATCATAAAGTTATTGCCCTTTATTGCCTTCTAAAAGTTTTAAACTGTCAAAATATGGGATTTGACTCCCTGGAATTCACTTCTATGTACCATGTGAACTAGCTATTTTGTTTTACATTTTTCTCCATGTGAATATGAGATTATGTGAGCAAAATATGCTAAAGAGTTTATCCTTTCTCCATAATTTAAGTCAGCTCTCGTATAACTAGTTACGCTGGGTTTTATTCTGGACTTTCTCTCTTATTTACTGATGGGTCTATTTATTCTTGTGCTTTTTGCCTCCTAGATTTTTATTATAGGGTTGCAATTAAGTTTTTAATAGCTGGGATAATGAGTTGTCTCCCTCCTTATCCTTCAAAAATATCTTGTTTATTCTTGGTCCTTTTTTTTTTTTTTCTCTAGGAACTTCTGGTTGAGCTTAAGTTTCATGAAAACCCCTGTGTGATCTTGAATGGTATTATATTAGGATTGTACATTAATGTTTAAAAATTTTATGGTTTTAGCACATTATTTCTGTCCATCTCTGAGGACAATATATTTATTCTTTTTTTTTTTTTTTTTAATTTTTTTTTTTTTAATTTTATTTATTTATGATAGGCACACAGTGAGAGAGAGAGAAGCAGAGACATAGGCAGAGGGAGAAGCAGGCTCCATGCACCGGGAGCCCGACGTGGGATTCGATCCCGGGTCTCCAGGATCGCGCCCCGGGCCAAAGGCAGGCGCGAAACCGCTGCGCCACCCAGGGATCCCTATTTATTCTTTTATTCAGGTTTTTTCTTATGATATTTTCTAATAAGGTCTAAATGTTCACATGTAAGAAATATATTTAGCCTTTGATTTAATTCATCTCTATTTTTTTAGAAAGTCTGTTTTTTATTATTATTTCCTTTCTTCCACTCAATAGGAGTACCTCACTTATTTTTATAACTTTAAAATTAAAAGATTAACACATTTATCTTCACTGTATTTTGTTTCTTTGAATAAATACCTTGGAAATTAAATGCCGACCCCTGTCTGAGCTGCTCTATTGTATGTCCTGTAGACACTTATATAATGCCTTGACTATTAGTACTAAATATTCTGAAATTTGTATTATGATTTCCTATTGAAACCAGGATTT
Source organism: Vulpes lagopus (assembly GCF_018345385.1). Classification (NCBI taxonomy): domain Eukaryota; kingdom Metazoa; phylum Chordata; class Mammalia; order Carnivora; family Canidae; genus Vulpes; species Vulpes lagopus. Next base: position 5,190,006 of record NC_054842.1, read on the forward strand.
ACTTGAGTTATTTTTAAATTCTCACTGTATTTCCTTCTTCTTGTCAACTGTTTTTGGGTTATGTTATTCTACTTCAGTTTTATTTTGGTTAGAGAATGTGACCAGTATGCTGTCAATTTGAAACTCCTTATATGGTTTAGTACTACATGGTTAATATTTGTAAGTGTTGCTTATATACTTTAAAAGAATGTAGATGTGTGCTACTTTGGTGGTAGAGCTGATGTTGAACTATATTACTTTTGTTCAAGTCTCCTGAATTTTTCCTAATATTCTGTATGTTTAATATATTTGTTTATGAAATATAGATGTTAAAATAGCCCAAAGTGATTGTAGAATAGTGAATTTATCATTGTAAACTTCTCAGTTTTTGCCGTATACATCTTAACTTTAAAAAATTAATGTCAAAAAAAAAATTAATGTCAAGTAACTTCTTTTAACAAATAATTATAAGCATTAGTTCTATTCTAGAACCTCAAAGAACGTTTAACATGCTTTAATTACCAATTATAATTCTACCTTCATGTTTTTAAAGCTATAGAATTTAGTTTACATTTTCTTAAGCAAAGTTATTAATTTTAAGCAGTCCATAATTAGTGACTATACCTATATACTTTATCAGATTCTGGGATGACTGTTTAATATTTATTTATTTTTAAAAGTATTTATTTATTTGAGAGAGAGAAAAAGAGCATGAGCAGGAAGGGCAGAAGGAAGGAGAGAGTGGATCTGAAGCTCACTCTGCACTGAGCACAGAAACTGACTGTTTCAACCAGGAGCCCCTGGAATGACTTTTTTAGTAACATATTTATTGAGATAAAATTCACAAACCATATATTTACTCACTAAAATTATACAACTCAATGATTTTCACAGTTTCAGAGAGTTGTGCTATCAGAATCACAATCCATTTTTTAATATTTTCATCAATTATCCCAAAGAAATCTCATATCAGTTAGTAAGCATGTCTCATTTCTCCCTAAAACTCTTGTCCTTAACCCATCTATATTGTTTCTATAGATTTGCTTTTCTGACATTTGATATTATTGGAAACATATAACAGATGTTCTTTTGTGAGGCTTATTATCACTTAGCATGATTTCAGGGATTATCCATGTTGTCAGAATGCCAGTGTTTTGTTCCTTTTAATTACCAAATAATATTCCATTTTATAGATATATGACATTTTATTTTATTTTTTTATTTTTATATTTTTAAGATTTTATTTATTTATTCATAGAGACAGAGAGAGACAGAGAGAGAGAGAGAGAGAGGCAGAGACAGAAGCAGGCTCCATGCAGGGAGCCTGACGTGGGACTCGATTCCGGGTCTCCAGGATCACGCCCTGGGCTGTAGGCAGCGCTAAACCGCTGCGCCACGAGGCCTGCCCGAAATACGACATTTTATTAATACAATAGTCAGTTGAAAGACGGGTTGTTTCCACCTTTTGGCTTTTATAAACAATGATGCTATGAATATTTTTCCTAGACTTTTTTTTTATAAACAAATGTCATTTCTCTTGGATATATACATAGTATTGACATTGGTAGATCATATGGTGACTCAATGTTTAACATTTTGAGGAGCTGCCGCTGTTTTTGCCAAGCACCTACATGTTTACATTTACAGAAGCAATGTATAAAGATTCTGATTTTTCCTTGTCAGATGAAGTGATGTTTTTCAGTGGTTTTGATTTACATTTTTCTGATGGCTACTGATGCAGAGCATTTTTTCATATGCCTATTGCCATTTTTGTATCTTCCCTCTAGAAATATCTATTTGGATTTTCTCATTTTTTGTCATTTTATTATTGAGTTCTAATATTTGTTTATATACTCTAAAAACAAGTCTCTTATCACATCTTTAATTTGAAAATATTTTCCTCCATTCTATCATCTGTTTTTCCACTTTTTTTGCTGGCATCCTTTGAAACAAATATTTTGAGTCCAATTTATCTGTTTTTCCCTTTATAGCTTGGGTTTTGGAGTTCAAATATAATATGTCTTTGCTGACTCAAAGTCCCATATTTTCTCCTAAGAGTTTTAGGGTTTTAGCACTTATAATTAGGTCTGTGATCAATTTCAACTTAATTTTTGTTTCATGTGAAGTTGAAGCCCAACTTAAGTATTTTTTTTTTCAACTTAAGTATTTTGACTGTGAATATCCACTTTCTAAGCACCAATAGTATATTTTTGGCATCGTTGTTGAAAAATCAATTGATTAGAAAAGTGAGAATTTATTCTTGGACTCTTAATTCTATTTCATTAATCTATATATTTATCCTTATGCCAGAGGACACTATCTTGATTACTACAGCTTTGTAGTAAGTTTTAGTATCAGAAAGTATGAATCTTCTTTGTCTTTCTTTTCAATATTGTTTTGGCTATTCTGATTCCCTTGAAATTCTATATGAACTTAGGACCAGTTTATCTGTTTCTGCAAAGAAGTTGACCGGGATTTTGATAGATTTTGCATTAAATTTGTATATTAGTTTGGGGACATTGTAATCTGCATAAATAACCTAAAGCATGATTGTGAGCATGATTGTGAGACGGCTTTTTTTTTTTTTTTACCATTTATTTAAATTCTTTCAAAATTTTTTCAAGCACTTTTAATAATTTTTAGTAAACAAGTGTAATATTTTAATTCCTTTACCGCACTTGCTATATGCACTTTATTAATATATACTTCAGATTTATAGTAAATTCTATTGAAATATAAAATTAAAAATATAAATATAAAAACATTACTCCTTTGAGTTCCTCAAAAAGGTAAAACTATTTTATGATCCAGTAATTGCACTACTGGTTATTTGCCAAAAAAAAAATACAAAAACACTAATCCAAAGGGCTACATGCACCTCTGTGTTTATTGCAGCATTATTTACAATAGCCAAATTATGGAAGTGTCCATAATGTCTATTGATAGATGAATGGAAAAGAAAGTGGTGTAGATAGATAGATAGATAGATAGATAGATAGATAGATAGATAGATGATATACATATATACACATACAATAGAATGTTATTCAGCCATAAAAAAGAATGAAATCTTGCCATTTACAACAAATTAGGTGGCCCTAGAAAGTATAATGCTAAATGTAAAAAAAAAATGGTCAGAGAAACATATGATTTCACTCATTTCTGGAATTTAAGAAACAAAGTAAACAAGCAAAGGAAAAAAATATATATATAGAGAGAGACAAACCAAGAAATAGACTCTTAATCATAGAGAACAAACTGATGGTTACCAGAGGGGAGAGAGTGGAAGCTGGGTAAAATAGGGGATGGAAATTAGAGACTACTTTTATGATGAGTGCCAAGTAATATATATAATTGTTGAATCACTTATTGTACACCTGAAACTAATATAACATTGTACATTAACTATACTGGAATTGAAATAAAAAATCTTAATAAAAAAATAAATATTACTCTTATGTAGTCATATTCTTTTGCCCTTTATGTATTGTTATTGTAGTAAGTATTGCATCTATATATGTTACAAACCCAATAGCATGATGTTACCATTATCATTTTATATAATTTTATGTCTTTGAATAAAGCTGAGAGAAGAAATAAGAGCAAGTATACATTTATCTCATAACTTTCATTTACAATTTCATGTTTTCTTCATTTGTTCCTGTAGAATCCAATTACCTTATGATGTCTTTTCACCTTATCAGAGTAAGGACTCTGATACAACTTTTTGCCCACCCAGCTCCATTTTGCTGTTATTGTCAAATATATTGCATTTCTATGTGTTATAGGGCCTGTAATGTAATATATATGTAGTAACACACATTGTATCATATGTAATATATTTCAAAATAAGTTAAGAGGGCAAGAAATATGCATTTATGCAGTCTTTAAAAACTACAAATTTTCCCAATTCTTGCCCTTGGCAGATATTTCCATTTTTCAGTAACTGGTGACATGGCAACCTATCTATAAAGGAGGCTAGGAAAGCTAAGGACAAGTTCAGCAATATAAGCTTAGACAAACCATGATCAATCACCCAGTGCTGGGCACTTTGGTGCCAGCCATATTCTCATCCCCCTAGATTGTCTTTCCATTAGATAGGAAGGGAAGTATGTTAGGCAGGTGGAAAGCAGTATCAGATGCATTGCTGTTCAACTTCCACTTTCTACCCAGCCTTAGTATATAAACTTAACAAATAAACTACTACCTACTATATAAACTTAGTTTCATCTAGAGAGAAATACATTTTCTAATTGCTTACTGTACATCTCAGTAAGTGAAGTTTACTTCTCACTAACAAAATAATCTTGCTCAATTTATAGCTGTAGTCAATCATGTAATTTACATTCATTTAAAGCACACCACTGATTTTCCCCATCAAAACACAGCTATTGTCTGGAGCTGCTACAGAAGTTATTGAGTAAAACTGTGAACAGCATGTTGAAGACCCACAGTCTGATTTTAACTTTGCAAAGAGAAGAGGAAACAGATTGCTGGTCCTAGCTGGGAGGTTTTACATTAAAGGCATGCAGAAGGAATGAGGCCCTTCTAAACAGAATTTCTTGCTTTTTTCTTTTCTTTTCCTTTCTTTTCTTTTCTTTTTGATAAGAGAAACAAAAAAGTGACATTTCCATTTCCATGAAAATGGAAAAGTGACAGTATGAGAATGAGTTGTCATTAGGCTCTTAGATATATTTTATACTTAAAATGTTGATGTCCCTACATACTGCCACACTGTCCCTGCTGTATGAATACTATTAATGTTCAAATCCCAGCAATTTGACCCTATGAGGGTTTTGATTCCATATTTGTGAATATAAGCAAGGTTTATAGTTTATATTATTTACTTCTTTTTTAAAAAAATTATTTATTTATTCATGAGATACACACAGAGAGGCGGAGATATGGGCAGAGGGAGAAGCAGAGTGCCTGTGGGCAGCCAATGTGTGCCTTGATCTCACGGCCCCAGGATCATGCCCTGAGCCAAAGGCAGAGGCTCAACCACTGAACACCCAGGTGCCCCGATTGTTTACTTCTTTGATGGATGCCTTTTGCAATATGACTTGCTACTCCTACAATCAAGAGGTAGTTTCTTTCTTCAGCTTGTGAATCTGCCCTTGCCTTGTAACTTTTATTGAACAGAAGAACCTAGTACCAGTGATGGTATGTTGGTTCCAGACCTAGGCTTTACTGCCTTGGGACTTTTGCAATCACTATCTGGGCAATTCCAGCCTAGCCTACTGGAAAAGGAGAGAGACTGCTGATCCATCGCCCAGCCCTCTTCACCAGACCAACAATCTGCTAATCACCAGACACCTGAGTGAGGCCATTCTAGACTAGCTGCCCACCAGGTGACCACAGATATATGAGTGAGCTAGGAAATCAGCTAAATTTAACCTACATCAAAGGAACCACTTAGCCCTACTCTCGGATCTATGAGCTAAAAATGTTCCTGATTTTAAATCACCAAGTTTGGAGTGACTTATTACACATAAACAGCTAAGTTATACAGGATTTAAACTATTATGTTACAAGCAAGAACAGTTAAAACATTTGCTCTGAGTAGTAGCCCAGCTAAGTCATATTTTCAATAAAATATATAAATTTGTTTTTATGCAATTCAAGCTATATGTAAATGGCTTGAATTTTCATTTCTTTCTACCTAAGGGAAACTTCAGTCTGCATTTCAAGGTCATCCTGGTCAAATTCTGAAAGCTAAAAATGTCTCAGTAATACTGGCAAGCACTGATATAGCTTTATTTTAATTATATTAATTCATATAAAGAACAATGAAACACCTGCAAATGTTATCATTCTTGAACTAATTATTTTCATTTAAAAATAAGTCATTTTGTGGTTTTAAAAATATATGTTTATTAAATAAGAAAATGTCAAAAAAAGAGGTGAGAAGAAAAATTTTTTAAAGAGCCAAAAAGCCTATAATCCCATCAATGTAGAAAGAATTGTTTGATATTTAAGCTGACTTAGAGTTTTTCCTAAACAATTGTCCAAATTTAGACAGGGTCCAACTGGACTCCTGCAGATAGAAATATACTCTATATGTAAATTAGAAAACCTCTGAATACAGTATTAAAATATAGATATGTGTTACACAATTATCACAGGAGTTTCTTGTGGACTTTTTCTCCTCCTTTTTTGGGTGAAGGGGTGTTTGTACAAGTAAGTCAGAATGAAAAGCAGTAGCAGTAAAAATGAAAGTTATACCATCTTCTGACTCTGATTAGAGTAGCAAATATAATTTTTTTTAAGTTCTCAGAGTAATCAGAATGTTTTGAGTCTTTGCCACAAGCTGACTCACAATTTCTGTAATAAAATAACAAAATTGAGGGCTTAGTCCCTGTGCTAAAGTCTCTACATTTGTTATTTCTTTTTTCCCTCTACATAACACTCTGAGATACATAACATTATTACCTTTATCTCCACAATAAAGGAAATGGGTCTTAAGGAGTTTGGGACACCCGCAAAATTTCTATTGTAAGTTACCATTGGAACTGAGATTCAACCCAATGCCACCCATCAACAGACTTATTCTGGTAATTGCTCTGCTACAGAACTTTCAGCGTCCTGAGGCTCTGGAGTGGTGTCATTGTGGAACTCTGGGTGACCCTATATACCGAGGAATACAGGATGGATGCAGAATACTCCTTGCCACTCTTTTTAAGAAAGGCCTTCTGCATGTATGCCTAATACATCAATTAAATATATTTGATCATGACCACAGACCTAAAATTTCATACTCCTATAAAATATCATGTTTTAATGTTTCATATTAATAAAGAGTAGGTAAATCATATTTCCATAGCCTAACACACACCATGCAGCGATGGAAATGATACTAGATGTGGAGTTGTATGGCTTGGAGTTAATCACTAGTTCCTACTAGCACCTGTATGGGTAGAACTCTCATAGAGACTAAATCAAAGATATAGATGAATTCCTTAGAAGTCCAGAAGTTGATCCGCAGGACAGGTGCTGTCTAAACCAGAGGTTACAAACCAGTTGACCAAAACCTGTAAAATTGCTCTGTTTTAACATTTAACATTGAAACATATGGTGTTAAACAAACAAACACAAACATAAAATAGGAAGGAAAGAAGGAAGAAAGGAAGAGAAAAGGAATAGAAATTTGAGTCTGTTGAAGACACATGAAATTCTGGGATTTCATTTAAACATGTGTATGTCCAGGTTCTCTTAAAAAGGAGAATATGGAGCAAAACAAGGCCACATTCCAGTTGGCAAAAATAGGCTTGAAAAGATACCGGCTCCCTGGACTGGGCATATCATTTTTATTTTGCCACATTCTCATTAGTTCCTTTTATCCCCAGTTCCTAAGGCCAAGTGTGGAATGTCATGTATTACTGCACAGGTGATGTGTGTGTGTTTGTGTGTGTGTTTGGTTTGTGTATGGTGTGTGTGTGTATATGTGTATGGGGTGTGGTGTGTGTGCATGTGTGTGCTGTGGAGTGTGTGTATGTGGTGTGTGGTGTGGGTGTGGGTTATGTAATGTGTAGAATGTGTGCGTGTGCATGCATGTGTGCGATGTTTATAGTGTATGTATACGAGTGTGTGGTGTGTGTGTATGTATGTGTATGGGGTTGGCAGTGTATGTGCTCATGTTTGTGGGTATAGTACATGGGGTACATGTGTGTGTGTGGGTATGCATGTATGTGTATGAGCTGTGGTGTGGTGAGTGTGTGTGTACATGTGTGGGGTGTGTGCATATACGGGGTGTGTATATGTGGTATGTGTGATATGTGTATGTATGTGTATAGGGTGTGATGTAGGGAGTTTGTGAACACTCATGTGTGTGCATTATGGGGTATGTGCATTGTGGGGTCTTGTGTGTGGTGTGCATGTATGTGTATGGGGTGTGGTGTGTATGTGCATGTGGTGTGTGTATGCTGTTTTGTGTGTGCATATATTTGTGGGAAGAGGGTGTATGTTAACTTTTCTCCTTTGCTGTTCTGGGCCTCAGGGCTTGATTTCTAAATCTGGACTAAATCCAAAATGAAGGAGCAGTTATTTAACTGTCTCATCGTTAGTACTGTACTTTCTCCTTTCCTTGTAATTATTAATTCCCATTATTATTCAGAGAAGTGATTAATCTTTTTTTCTGCACCACCCCCCAACCCTAACTTGCTAGAATTAGAATTACAAATTCTTCTTTAGGGATTGTCCTTAGTTTTATCTGAGAAGCACTGTCCATTCAAATAAAAATCCTCATTCAAAATACAATTTTGTTATTTTTTTTTCTAATTGATCTGATCTGTATTACAAACCCACATCCCACTGGAGCATAGGGAATGCTATATTTTAGATCAATCCATTGAGTTCATTTTGATGTAGAAGTTTAAATATGTTAATGTTTGTACTTTCAGAATTAAAATCCTTCCCACCTTTCTACTCCAAGGCATGGCATTTGGGTCGGTGAGTGGTGTGGTTGGAATGTATGTGCATTTTTAATTTCAGCTCTTCTGATCTCACCAGTCGTGTTTCTTGTCTTTCTGGTCTAGGTTTAGTCCCTAGTGAATGCTGTCACAGCTTAAATGTCTGGAGAGTAGTGTGCTTGAGATAGCTCATACTGGCTCTTGAGAGGCAACTCCAGATTATACCCAGCTCCATATTTTGTTATTTTGGTTCATCACTTTGGTAAGGTCAATGGGTCACAGTAGGAATTTTGTCAAATGTGACAAATCAGAGCTATTTTACTTGGAGAGCTGATTGTTAAACATTTACGAATATACCACTAACTCCAGATGACAGAAGTGGAATTCACATCCTGGGATAGTCCCCTTCACCTTTATTGTGGGCTTGGATATGTAACTTGCTATGGACAATTTAGCATTAGCAAATGTGATGCCAGCATATTCCTAATAAGGTCTTCACAATGAGGCTCATCCTTCTGGAACACTATTTGAACCCTTGTGACTACCATGCTCTGAGGAATCCCAAATTACATGGAGAAGACACATGGAAGAGGTTGGAGGAGTACTGGAAGCTGGAAGATATAATGATGCCTCAGCCATGTGACCCTCATTCAGAAATCCCAGTCAGCCCCCTCTATCTGGCCACCTCGGTAGAGGACCCTGATACCAAGCAATAGAGAGGAGATGCTTCCAGTGCACTCTTGGCTGAATTCCTAACTTATTTGAATTGTGAGCAAGTAAGACATTATGTTTTGGTATGGTTATTTACACAGCATTAAAATACTTAAATGATCTTTTTTCCAGTTTCTCCACTTGTTCAGTTTTGTGGCTTCTAGCAGACTCAATCTCACCTCCTATTTTGCTCACACTACAAATGTCTCTGAGAAGCTTCCGTAACTTCCATTGGTAGCTATGTTAGGCTGTTTGCACCATTTCTCTTGACATGGTTCAATTCGTTGGTCAGCCTGTGTTCAACAGAACCAAAAGCATCTGAGAGAAGCTAACCTCTTTTCTTTCTGAGATGTGACCACTCTTATCTCCAGGTTTCTTTGGTTGTCTATATCTAGGTTAATGTAGGGACAGACTATAAGGCAGTCCAGCATCCCCTAAGCCATTTGGGTCAAATATTTCCTGTCCGTGATACTGACTTTAACTTCCCTAGAACACCATTTAACTTTAGGGCTAGGGTTTGAATAACAATTTAATGACCAAACTTATGAGACAGACAAAGAAAATCATTATTTTCAAAATGCAAATGTTATCATAGTATTCACACACACTTAAGAATCTAATGGAGGCTGATAATCTAAATTATTGTGCTAGTTATACTGAGAGAAGTGTTGTACAGTATTTTGCATTCAACATGGAGCTGATTTTCTGCTGACGTGATGAATAACTTTGTAACCCAAAAGTTGGATCCATTAGCCTACTTTAATCCTAAGAATTAGATTCTCCATGGGTAAAATCAGTTTAGATATGGATTTGATGGTGCTATTTAAAATGTAATATTATGAATTAAGGATATTGGACATGATTCCTATACTGTGAAGATTGAAATATAACCATTCTTTTTCAACTCTGGAGTCATGATTTTAAAATATACTAAAAAAAGAAAACTTTTTTTTTAATTTTTTTTTTAAATTTTTATTTATTTATGATAGTCACAGAGAGACAGAGAGAGAGGCAGAGACACAGGCAGAGGGAGAAACAGGCTCCATGCAGTGGGAGCTTGATGTGGGATTCGATCCCGGGTCTCCAGGATCGCGCCCTGGGCCAAAGGCAAGCGCCAAACCACTGCGCCACCCAGGGATCCCCCAAAAAAGAAAACTTTGGAAAGAAAAAGAAAGGGAGTCAATTTTTTCAAAAAACCTTGAGAGTCTTAGACATCTTAGATACACTTTATGTATATATGTACATTTGTATGTCTATCTCTTTTTTGCTCATTCTTTTCTCATTTAACTGCCTTTTTGAACTGATTTATAATGTTATACATTTTTGATGAGTTTTTTTCAATTAGATACAAATATTTTCTGCCTGTGGCTTACCTTTTCCCTCTCTTAATGATAACTACTGATGAAATTCAACTGTATTAATCTCAACAAATCCAATATTATCAATTTTTATAGCTTGCAGATCTTTGTTCTGTTTAAAAAGTCTTTACCTATTCTAAAGGCATAAAGATATGCTCCTGTGCTTTCTCTTAAAATTTTTAGTTCTTTGACTTTCACATTTAGGTCTGCAATCCATCTGGAAAAGCTTTTGTTTATGATATAAAGTAGGAATCAAGATGCATTTTTTCAACAACAATGCTTGGTTCACTCCATACAATTTATTGTAAATATCATTCTTTATTCCACTGCTGCAAGTGTTCCTTTGTCATAAATCAATTGACCATAGAAGTGTGGTACTCTGGCCTCTATTCTGTTCCAGAGTCCATTTATATCTCTTTACATCACTACTACCTTGTCATAATTTCTCAGAAAATGTAATGGGTCTTGATACCTGATAGTGTGCTTCATTATTATTTTGGGGGGAGATTTATATGTTTTTTAACTAATGGTACTGAATAGGTTTTCGAATATTGGCATTTAACGCTGTCCTTAATGAATTGCTTATTTATTTCATGTTCTAGCATGAAATTCATGGCATGTTCATGGCATTTGTATTTCTTATTGGTTTGTAAAAGCTTTCATTTTAATTAGCATATTATTCTTTTTGTTACCATTTTATTTTGCAAATATGCACAGTTTGTGGTTTCTCTTTTGCTTATTGTATTTTTACATAAAGTAGTCTTCACTTTTTATATAATAAGGTAAATATTTTTTCCTTTTGTCTCTTAGTTTTGAAAATATATTTGGAGAAGCCTTTTTTACTTTGAGATAAGGCAGTACATCTTGTTTAGGTTTTTAAGGCTCTTTGTTCACACGTAACTTTTAATCTAATTAGAAATTGTTTTCTGTACCATGCATGGTGGAAACAAATTTTTTCCCAACAGGAAAATATTTAATCCCATAGTAATTAATAAATAATAATGTCCTTCATTTTTCATTTGACCAAAATTATATGCCAAAAATTACAAATATACATGAGTATCTATTTTAAGTTTTCAATAAGACTTTTAATACACTTGGGATGCCTGGGTGGCTCAATGGTTGGATGCCTGCCTTCAGCCCAGGCCATGATCCTGGAATCCCAGGATTGAGTCTCCATCGGGCTCCCTGCATGGAGCCTGCTTCTCTCTCTGCTTCTCTCACATGCCTGTGTCTCTGCCTCTCTCTCTCTCTCTCTCTCTCTCTCTGTGTGTGTGTCTCATGAATAATTAAATAAAATCTTTTTAAAAAAGAATTTTATTACATTTATTAAGAGAAGATGAAAAGTGTATCATTAGAGGTTAAGGATGTCAGGGTGGGGGGAAAGGAGTTTTGAGAGAGTAGATAATTTACATGAGATCTAAGATTATGAATGCTGTAATGGCACAGAGCTGGATCAGGAAGCAAAAACTAAAGCAATGCTTCTCAAGTCTCATAATGCATATGTGTCACTTAAAGATTTTGTTAAATATAGATTCTGATTCGGTAGCCCTCAGGTGGGGCCTCTGATTCTACATCTTTAACATGTTCCCAGGTGACAATAGGGCTGCTGCTCTGCAGACTACATTTTCAGCTGTTGGAGACCGGAGTGTCTATCTGGGTCTTCATGTTTCCTTTATTCCCATGCATTCTCTGCATTCCAGTAGGTGGGGGAGTTCTGAGCTCCGTGAGTCTGTTGCTGAGACTTGGCTGACACTTATGAATTTATTTCTTCACAACTTCCTGGTAGACAATCCCTGTTTATTTGCTATTGTTCTGCATTTTCCCTTGTCTTATTTGCTTGAATCATAATTGACAGACACTTTTGTCTTTTGTGTCCCAGATGAAACGATTTTGTCAACCTTAACAGGTGTGATACCATATCCTGGTCCTTCCTCTTGCACTGTTCCATGTTGCCTGTCCTCTTCAATGAAAGGAGAAATCACTTTCTGTTTATTTCTGATAACATTGGAAATACAATGGGAATAAAAAAGAAAACTTTACACCTAACATCTGACACTCAGCATTTTTTTAAAAGTTAATTTTTAGGCCCTATATTATGTTGAATTTAGAGAATGCCAAGATTCTTGGAAAATGAAACATGTTAGCTACTTCAGTAGAAAGAAACAATAACACTATATCTTTGACATTGAGCCTCCTAGCTTGAACACTGTAGTTAGGTTTTATTGTATAAGCTTTTCCTAACATGTCTTTATCTGTCATTAAAACTTTAGAAAATTCATCATGCTGGTAGGTTGTTAAAGAAAAATAGATTTCATTGCATTTAAGTAAGAATAACTTCTGAAATTAATAGAGTTGTTGACATGCATCGTTAACTCTTGACATTTGTGTTTTCTGAATCTTCGCTGAATGAAAGTGATAACTGTCTGGAATTTTCATTCAATTAGTAATTATTTAATTTTTAAATTTTTTAGCATGAAACCGATTAATTTTGGCTCTAAGTTGCTTTCTCAGGGAGAATATTTATTTAGCTCTTAGATCAGTCTAGAAACCCTGCTATTTTGCCAAAAATAAAATAACTGATTCAATCTGGCAAACTTTGCTTCAACATGGGGAAAGATGCATTGTGATAAGACTCAGTGAGGGAGTGGCTGAATAGAATAATGCATGATTTTTTCCCAAGTCAGATCACTTCTAATCAGAATTCTCAGCTTCCCTAGCAGGAATGGAGATAACTTTTCTTAAGACCATGCATGAACCTCTAGCCAGGTTCTTCTCAAGGTACTTTCCGGAAAAATCGCAAAACTTCAAGACATTTTGGCTTTTTTGCTCTTCATAACACTTTTACACAAATGTTTGCATTTTTGTGGGTGCTGGGATACCTCAGGGACCCTGAATAAATTAACCTTGGGAATCTCATAAAAATACACTGATGAAGAAAGATTTTCAGTAATTGTTCTCTTTTTACTTTTTTAAAAAAAAATATTTTATTTATTTATTTGAGAGAGAGAGAGAGGCAGAGACACAGGCAGAGGGAGAGAAGCAGGCTCCATGCAGGGAGCCCGACCTGGGATTCGTTCCTGGGTCTCCAAGATCACACCCCAGGATGCAGGTGGTACTAAACCACTGCACCACCAGGGCTGCCCTCTCTTCCTACTTTCAAAAATAATCTTTACTCTTTGACATAGAGACTGAAGTTGCCTTCTCCAGCCTTTAGAAAAATATACACATTGAACTCAGTGCAATATTTCTAACTGGCACCATTCTATGTTATGTGCGAGTCCCCCTCCAATTATTACTGTATGTTAATTTTTATTAGACAGGAGGTGGCTCTGTGAGTCTTGATTTCCTGCCACTACAATCAAATGTGAGCTGAAGGAATGGAAAGAAAATGTTACTTTCAAAATCCTAGTGAGGAGTGTATTGCTTATAAATTACTTAAAAAGTGAGTTGTGTTTCAGTTAAGTGATTACAAATGTCTTTAGTGGATGCAGTGTCTGAAATGGGCATTCAATTAATATTCTGCTTCTTCCTAGTCCATGCACAATGCAATTTCAAAATTTTATATTTCAACAATCCCATTCTTATGGACTGAATTTTGTCCCCCCTCAAATTCTTATGTTGAACCTTAGCCCCCAATGTGACTGTATTTGGACATAGGGTCTTTGAGGAGGTAATTAAGGTCAAATTAGGTCATAAGGATGGGCTGTAATTCAGCAGGAGTGGTGTCCTTATAAGAAGAGGAAGAGAGAGCAGACCTCTCTTTCTTTATCTCCCTCTTTCTCTCTGTGTCTCTTTCTCTCTCTTCAAGCATACCCAGAGAAGAGATCATGAGAGGACATAGTGGAAAAGCAACTATCTACCAGCCAGGAAGAGAATCTTTATCAAAAAATAACCCTGATGACGCTTTGATCTTGGACTTCCAGACCTTTCTAGACCTGTGAAAAAATACGTTTCTGATGTTTAAGTCACTCGGTTTGTGGTATTTTGTTAAGGCATCCTTAGCAGTTGCATGCTCATTTTTTTTCACATTTTTTACTTTTATAATGATTCTTTCTTTTAGAAGCAAGTGTTCTGATGGAATGAAAATAGGTTGATGGAAAAATGGGGGGTGAGTAATGACTGAGTGGATTGGCTTATTCTTAAGTCATTACTTGTATTGATATATACCAAGTTGAACTGAGGTGACCCATGCTCCCCCCCCAAAAAAAAATTTGAATACATTGAGAGCCAGAGTGTGTTTGTTTGTTTAGGATCTACAGTACTTAGGCTAGTATCTGAGATATAGAAGCTTTCTAATATATATTTGAATAATGAAGTGAATAAATCAATGAAATCAGTTTCCAATTAGATCTCCTAGAGACATTTAAAAGTATGCTATCTCTTTGAAATACAACAATGCAGTAAAGTATGTTGAGTTTTAATAATTTGGTGAGGCTACAATGACATATATTATAGTTCTTGTTATGAATTCTACTGTTCCCAATGCTTCTACTGAAACAGCCATGACTAAGGCTGGACAATTTATATATTTCATCCATGTTCAAATAATAAATTTTTGCTACTTGATTAGTACTGACCTCATGTCAGACAAGTCAGTGTACCAGGCAAATCCCTATCCACCAAGATTGCATGTTCCCCCCAAAAGATTCATAGAACGCTGGTGGTACCTGAAATAAATACCAGTTCTAGAGTCATCTCTCTGTGTTTTTCTCTCTGTTGTCTCCATCTTTGTCTTAAGCAGAAAAGTCTTAAGATACTGTCAAAGGAAACAGTTTTCATGCAGCCAGAGGAGTATTGCTATATTAGGATTAAGCCATCGACACGAATCAAATTCCTCTTTTATATGATGTAACTGTAATGTACTATTAAACTTTGCATTTTTCTTTGCCCCAGTGGAGTAAATGCTTAGGCTTATATAAGGTTTCCCTCCTTACTATTAAAATGTACTCTTTTGAGTTTTGTTTCAGATGACAGATATGATCATAAGTGTTTGACAAGGCAGAAGTCGACTATAAAATTAGAGACAGGGGTGGGATCCCTGGGTGGCGCAGCGGTTTGGCGCCCGCCTTTGGCCCAGGGCGCGATCCTGGAGACCCGGGATCGAATCCCACATCGGGCTCCCAGTGCATGGAGCCTGCTTCTCCCTCTGCCTGTGTCTCTGCCTCTCTCTCTCTCTCTCTCTGTATGACTATCATAAATAAATAAATAAAAATTTAAAAAAAAAAAATTAGAGACAGGGGAATCCCTGGGTGGCTCAGCGGTTTGGCGCCTGCCTTTGGCCCAGGGCGCGATCCTGGAGTCCCGGGATCGAGTCCCACGTCAGGCTCCCGGCATGGAGCCTGCTTCTCCCTCCTCCTTTGTCTCTGCCTCTCTCTCTCTCTCTATGTCTATCATAAATAAATAAATAAATCTTAAAAAAAATAAATAAAATTAGAGACAGGGGCACTTGGAGGGCTCAGTCACTTTCAGCTCAGGTCATGATCCCAGGGTTCTGGGATCAAGTCCTGCTTCGAGAGGGAGGAAAGGAGGGGAGTGTCCCTGCTCAGTGGGGTGCCCCTGCTCAGCGGGGTGCCTGCTTCTCTCTCTCCCTCTTCCCTTTCTCCCTGCTTGTGCTCTCTCTTGCTACCTCTTTCTCAAATAAATAAAGAAAATCTTTTTTAAAAATTTAAAAATAAAATTAGAGGATATTGAATATTTTTGTGTATCTGAAATCTCCAAATGCAGCAATGAGGTAAGAGTCCAGAGAAATTCAGACTACCTTTTCTAGATGCTGTGGTATAGGCTCTTTATGTACAATTAATCATTTAATCATCCACAAGGTGGATATGATTATATTCATTCCAAAGATAAGGGACTAATCTGAAGGTAGTGTATGCATACACCCAGCTAAGAAATGCTAGAGCTAGAATTAACATTCAGGTCTTTCTGGCATCCTTTTCAATGCAAATACATAAAAGATGTATGTCAAGGGGTGTACAATGAGGCATAATTGATAAATTAGATGTGGTAATGTTTAGACTTAGGTGAATTAATTTAAATTAATTTTAAATAAATATTCCCCCTTTTGCTAACTCCCACTAAAAAACAATGAGGAGTTGAGGGGTGCCTGGATAGCACAGTCAATTAAGCATCTGACTCTTGGTTTCAACTCAGGTCCTGATCTCCCAGTGTGGTGAGATCAAGCCCTGCGTTGGACTAAGTGCAGAGTCTGCTTGAGATTCGTTCTCCTTCTTCCTCTATTCCTCCTGCTTCTGTGTGCATTCTCTCTCTCTCTCTCTCTCTCTCTCTCTCAAATAAATAAACAAAGCTTTAAAAAAATTTAGGAGCTGGAATAAATTATGGACATAAGCCTGCCATTCACTGAGTACTTTTCCTTATGACAGAAAATAGAACAAACACTTTAAAGCTTTAGTTCATATATTCCTCAGAGGGAATGGTGTAGGTGCTGTTATCTACATATTACAGATGAGGTAAGTGGGACTCAGAGAAGTTCATCAACTTACTCCAGGTCACATAGCTTTCAGACTCAAACTGGGTCTCTGATTCCAGAGCCTCATCCTTCACCACCATTCCCTTCTGTAACACAAGTGCAGACTCCACTTCTGGACTAACTTTTTCAGGTTTTATCAGGGGTCCTAAGCCTGGGAATGGAGCTAAGACGGGGCTGGGCTGAGGTTAAGGAAGAGACAGGGCTATGTCTCTACTAAACATGCAGAATGACAAGGGCATCAGAATATAGAGCTTCAAGCAGTGTGTATCCCACAGTCAGGAGAAACCCTCAAGCATTTGTGTTTACTCTGTGTACAGTGAGTATGGATTGTAAAGCCTGTTTCAAGGAGGGCATGGATACAACTTGTTATGGCTAAAGTCTTAGGACAGTGTTGCTTCTTGAAATCTGAAAAATCTGTTTCATGACTCTGGATAGTCCTGGAAATTCCAAAATACATTTCTTTCCAAATTCTTGTTTTGAAGAGAAGTGTTCTTGGTCTTCATTCCAGAAACATGGAGTCATTTTTCATTTTTTAAAAAACTGTTTGTTTTTCAAGATCACATTAACATTTTGTACTGCCACATCAGCATTTTTTTCTATGATCCATAAGCAGCCAGCTACCTCTATAGTGGAACTTATTAGGATCAAACTCCACTTTGCTTTTTTTTTTTTCCACTTTGCTTTAAACTGTTACAACCCATATGGAGACTTTCTTGGGTGATTTCCCTCCATTTCCTGCCATTCTGTCTTCCCCCAAGCATCATTACCATGTTCATTTTATTTAGGACCTGGTGGTATTCTGGTTCCTTTTCTCTAAATATAAGCTTTAGAGTAGGGCTGCCCAATATAGTTAGTAACTGAGATCCACATGTGGTTATTTAAATTTAAATTTATAAAAATTACACAAAATTAAAAATTAATTTCTCAGTTAGCCACAACTAATGTGGCTAGTGGCTGCCATATTAAATGTTGCAAATATGGAATATTTTCATTTTCACTGAAAACTCTATTGGGAAGCATTACTTTTGAGCTTCAATTTCCTAGAGAAAATATAACTTAATGAAATACTGTGGTATATTATATTAATTTTCATGAATGTATTTACTTCTTTACTGCATGTCTCTTCATGGAGTACCTTGCACATAGACCTCTTCATTGCAGGGGAATTATATATACCTTTGCCCCATTGTCATCAAGTTTGGTCAGATGATTTGCTTTGTCCAGTGAACTATGAGCATAAGCAATGTGTGTACTTCCTAAGGAAACATTTTTAATAGCCAGTGTGTATTTTACTGTGAGACAGATCTTTTCCCTCAGTCTTGAAGCAAGCAGTGTTTGAAAATAGGACTTCTTCTGAGTCCCTGGGTGAAGGCAACATGGAGAAGAACTGAACACACCCATGATCAATATTTAATGTGGACAAAAAATAATCTTTGTTTAAACTCACTATTTTTAATATCATTTATTATCGCATACTAACTTGACTTAAACTGACTGATACACACATGAACTCTCAATATTCTAGAAATGAAGCCAAGAGACTTTCTTCAGTGATATTCTATGTAGGGTTGAGCTGGAAGCCAAGATAACAGGGAAAAAATCATACAGGTGATGCAGTTGATGATCAAGTTCATGACTTATACAGAGAATAAAAGGTTAGCCCCTGGATGAATTGGTTGAGCCATGTGACAGGACAAGAGCTGATATTTTTGGACTTTATTCTATAATCAGGTGTCCACAGAGTGATTTTAATCCTGAGGGTATGAATAGCCCTCAGATGAAGAGCCCTCTGTGTGAGAAGATGTGCTTTCTGTAGTCCAGTGATTCTTTTCATTTATTTTAATGACGTCTCTGGTATCTGCATGGGGGAGCTTCTCCTCTTTTCATGTCAAGGGCATTTTTCCCCCATTCCAATGCTATCTTTATGTTTTGTAGTTAGGTCAGTGGAGTAATAATAAATACAAATACACACTAAGGGATTGAGGAGTTGAAGGTAAAGTAGGCAGTAAGTTAATGACTTGCTCACCTGAGGAGGAGATGTAGATGATATTTATTTATTTTTTTACTTTACTTTTATACTCAGATTCTTGTATTAATTGAAATAAGAAAGATTTAAAATCATCATTTCCTTGCAGGCAGGATCCTTGTTGCTCAGGGGAACTAAGAACATTTCTAAATGAAGAGAGTAATGATGGAGAGTCAGAGACTCTTGAATATTTGAGTCAGTAGAATTTCCAGATCATCAATGATACATCTCTGTAAAAATGAATTTATGAGCTAAAATACTCCAGAGAAAGGGTCATTATCCCATGTGATTGAAATAGCACTGGTCCAGGGATAAGATGCCTTGGCACTGAATACTATCAGTATGTAAGAATTGGGGGGAATACCTTCACTGATATGACCTTTGTTCTGCTTCCTATAAAATGAATCCTTTGTCTCTTTGATATTACTGGCTCTAATTTGTGGGTGAATTTTAGCAAAATTATTGACACATCTTCAAAAATACATATATTATAAGTGTGGGTATATTTTTAAAGAAAAATAGACTATGCAGAAATTGTAAAATTTTATTGGCATACTGGAACAATATTTCTGTATAGTACTAAAATTAAGATAGTATTAACCTGAAATGCATTGTTTTAAGTTACTGTGCTAGTTACCGTTGTCAGGAAAACCACTAAGAAAACATCTCAGGAATTACAATTTTTTTTTAAAAAGGCAAGAAAGTAGAAATAGAACTCTAGAAAAATATCTAGTTAACACAAAAGAAGGCAATAATGTAAGAACAGGGAAACAAAAGCATAAGATGTATAGAAAACCAATAGTGAGATTGCAAATGTAAATACTGCCTTCTGTGTAATTACGTTAAATATAAAGAGATCAAACATTCCATAAAAGTGTAGAAATTGGTAGAATGGCATTAAAAATATCTAAATAGATGTTTACTATATAGCGACACTTTTTATTTAAAAAAAAAAAGCAGGTTGAAAGTAAAAGGATGGAAATGGTATACCATACAAACAGCAGCCTAAAGAAAGCCAGAGTACTATACTAATATTAGATGCCCACCCAAAAAACCTTTAAGACAGAAGTTTTTTTATTAGAAAAAAGGAGGGATATTTATTATGATAAAGTTGTGAGTCAAAAAAGAAAGATATTACAACTCTATATATACATCTACAAAACAGATATAAACCTGACATAATTGAAGGGAGAAAAATTCCATTCAACAAGAGTAGTTAGAGAATTCAATAACCCTTTTCAATAATAGATAGAAAAAAATAAGCAGAAGATCAACAGGGAAATGAAAGATGTGAACAACACTTGCGACTAACCAGACCTGACAGACAGAAAAATCCACGCAGCAACAGCAGGACATGCATTCTTCTGCCTGAAAGAGGAGGAGATCAGTGGTTCATTCTCTCAAGTACACATGAAACTTCATGCAGGGATAGCCTATATGCCAGGACTTAAAAGGAAAAAAAGACTCAAGAAACTTAAAACGATTTTAAATAAAGTAATAAAGAGGTTTCTCTGATTGCAATTAGGTTAAATTAGAAATTAGTAACAGACAAGTTTGAGATTTACACACAGATGACCAAATGAGGAATACATGGCCTATGTTATCATCATGGTCAGTGGGCTCCTAATTCATGTCTAGAACTATACTCTGGGGCCAAACAAAATTGATTGGAGGAATATACATACTGACATTTGACCACATCTTCAATTATCTGTATTTTTCAGTTTTTGATTGGCTTTACTAATCAGCTCAGATCGTAAGGTGTGCATTTAAGACAAGGAGAAGAATTTCCAAGTTTTGTTTTTCATTGGGTTTTAAATGGCTTCTGGTTACTGCTCTACTTTAATGTTGCTGTAAGAACTAGATACCAGGGGATCCCTGGGTGGCGCAGCGGTTTAGCGCCTGCCTTTGGCCCAGGGCGCAATCCTGGAGAGCCGGGATCGAATCCCACGTCGGGCTCCCGGTGCATGGAGCCTGCTTCTCCCTCTGCCTGTGTCTCTGCCTCTCCCTCTCTCTCTGTGTGTGTGACTATCATAAATAAATAAAAATTTAAAAAAACTCGATACCAAAAGCTCTCCTAACAGTCAGAAGCAGAAAGATACAGAACCTATTCAAGATAGCTGGTTAGAGTTAGCATAGTTATCAGCTAAGGAAAAAAGAGAGACATAAAGCAATAAAGGATTTCATCATGATTGAAACAATATTAATGGAGCCATGCTAATAAATAATTTTGGACTAGAGTCATGGATATAATAAACTAAACACCTTTGGAGGTGAGGAGAAGAGTGTTTAGAATTTCATTTTTTTTTCCCCAAAGAAGGTAATTGGCATCAGTGACCATCATATTGTACAACAGAATTACTTCATCTCCTTGCATGGTGACTGAGGACAGGATTAAACAGTTTACACCACTCTTCACTCCACTTGTTTCATTACCATTAATGAGAGAGCACGCAGAGTTTGAGGGGAAGATCTGTTCCTGAGCCTGTACTTCTGGGCTTACCCTTCTAATCCTCTTAGTATTACCCTGTACACTTTAAGGAATTCAAATTAGAAGTAAAGGGAGCTGAATGTCTTCTGTGACCTTTTAAATAATGAAATGTCCCTAAGTTCTGTGCCTCAGTCTTTTAAGTCTAAGAAAAAATCCCACATCCTCTTTTAGCATTCATTCATCTGCTAAGTTTCCCCAGAATATTATTGGAAAGATTTTCACTGGTTTCTCCACATTAAAGAATCAATTCCTACTTGAAACATTTCTTGCACACTGAAGCCATGTTACTAAGTAATGTTGTCTTTCAAATTTGTTTGAGGTAAACATCTCTTCCTCCCCATCCTCAAGATGTATCTTGAGTCTATTATTTAAAAAAAAAAATTGTATTTCCCTGATGGCAAGTGATGCAGAGCATTTTCTCATGTGCTTGTTGGCTATGTCTATGTCTTCCTCTGTGAGATTTCTGTTCATGTCAAAAAAATAAAATAAAATAAAAAATAAAAAAATTTACTTTAATATAGAAGCAAAATATAGCCAGGAAAAAAAAGCAGATACTAGGGCAGTTTTGTTCATATATTTCCTTAGTTTTATTTGTAGTACATAAATATGGCCTCTGATCCAGCCAACCTGGATTTACCATGTGCCCCTTTGCAGCCTTTTCTTTCATTCCCACTCCCTAAACAATTATAACAGTTGATACTATCAGAATGTCAATCATGTGGCAGACATTTTTTTCACATATTATTTTTAATCATCTCTAAAGTCCTGCCATGGTATACTGAACTCTCCATTCCACGGATACAAGAACAGC
The DNA here is from genome assembly GCF_018345385.1 of Vulpes lagopus. Classification (NCBI taxonomy): domain Eukaryota; kingdom Metazoa; phylum Chordata; class Mammalia; order Carnivora; family Canidae; genus Vulpes; species Vulpes lagopus. The sequence continues at coordinate 5,212,283 of NC_054842.1, forward strand.
AGTTCAGAATGATAGCCACTTGGTTGAAGTAATATAATGAAGTAGAGAGTCAAACCTGTGATTTAAACACAGACTAAACCAAAGTTCTTATTTTACTATGTAAAATTCTAACTCTTCCTTTATGGAGAACCTGGGTGGCTCAGTGGTGGAGCATCTGTCTTTGGCTCAGGTCATGATCCCAGGGATCCCTGCATTGGGATCCCCGCATGGAGCCTGTTTCTCCCTCTTCCATGTCTCTACCTCTCTCTTGTCTCTCATGAATAAATAAATAAAATATTTTTTTTAAAAAAAAAGAAAGAAAACATTGTAAGACAGCTGTCTTAGGTTGGGTTTCTTAGAAAAGATTCTAAGATGAAAGTTTGTGTACACGTTTCCTCAGTGATACTTTTAGAGGACACATCTGCAAGGAATTAAGGGAGGCCTTAATGGCAGAGGGAGAAACTAATTTGAAGCCTTGGTTGATGTAGTAAGAAGCTCTAGGTGGACGTTCAGAGTCGTATATGATTATGGCAAGGTATACAGCTGTGAAAGAAGATGGTGGATGTGTGCAGAACACCACAATACCCCTTATAGAAAGGATATTGATTAAACAAATATTGTGAGGAGATGTTATATACCAGGAAACTTCTGATGTTTCTGATGCCAGCCATTGTCTCATGAAGCCTGAATAAGGGAAGAGGCAGGGTACATAGGTACTATGGACTGATTAATTCCATAACAGCAGTATGTTCAAAGGACAGAGGTAATCCCAGTCTGTGTAAAGAAGGCAATACCACCAAGGTTTGATGCCTGAATTGAATCTTGGTAAATGGATAATAATTTGCTGAGCAAAAGTCCCTAGAATGATATCTGGAATAAGGTGGCATACAACACAAGTTTATTGTTTCTTAATGCTTGTAGTTCTAGTCCTTGTTCATTACCATGCACACTAGTTTCTCAAGAAATAATTTTCATGTCATGTATATTTGGCACATAACAGACGCTCAATAAGTATTTGTGGAATAAATATAACACAGTGTTATATTACTTTCAGGTGTACAATATAGTGTTTCAACAATTTCTTTTTTTTTAAAGATTTTATTTATTTATTCATGAGGATACACAGAGAGGAGAGAGAGAGGCAGAGACACAGGCAGAGGGAGAAGCAGGCTCCATGCAGGGAGCCCAACGTGGGACTCCGTCCCAGGTCTCCAGGATCAGGCCCTGGGCTGAAGGTGGCGCTAAACCGCCCCGCCACCAGGGCTGCTCTGTTTCAACAATCTCATACATTACCCGGTGCTTATCATGACATACGCACTCCTTAATCTCATCACCTATTTAACTCAACCTGTTACCCACTTCTCATAACAATGTTTGTTCTCTATAATTAGGAGTGTGTTTCTTGGTTTGTCCCTCTCTTTTTTTTCCTTTTGCTATTTGTTTTATTTCTTAAATTCCATATATGAATGAAATCATATCATGATTTCTGACTGACATTTCACTTGACATTATACTCTCTAGCTCCATCCATGTCATTGCAAATGGCAAGATTTCATTCTTTTTAATGACTGAATTATATATATATCTCACATCTTCTTTATCCATTCACCAATGTGATGGACACTTTGGCTTCTTCCATATCTTGGCTATTGTAAATAATGCTGTCATAAACATAGGGGTGTGCATATCCCTTTGAATTAGTATTTTTGTATTAGTTGAATAAATACTCAGTAGTGCAATTGCTGGATCATACGATAGTTCTATTTTTAACTTTTTGAGAAAATTCCATACTGCTTAGAGTGGCTACATCATTTTACATTCCCATGAAGAGTGCATGAGGGTTCCTTTTTCTCTACATCCTCACCAACACCCATTGTTTCTTGTATTGTTGATTTTAGTCATTATGACAGGGGTGAGGTGATATCTCATTGTAATTTGGATATCTATTTCCCTGATAACAAGTGATGTTGAGCATCTTGTCATGTGTCTGCTGTCCATCTGGATATCTTCTTTGGAGAAATGTCTGTTCATGTCTTCTGTCCATTTTTTAATGGGGTTATTTGTTTTTTTTTTCTGTGTTCAGTTTTATAAATTCTTTATATATTTTGGATACTAACTCTTTATTGGATGTCATTTACAAATATCTTATACCATTCCGTAGTTGCTTTTTTAGTTTTATTGATTGTTTCTTTCATTGTGCAGAAGCTTTTTATCTTGATATTGTCCCAGTACTTTATTTTTGCTTTTGTTTCCCTTGCCTCAGGAGACATATCTAGAAAAAGTTGCCATGATTGATGTCAAAAAAGTAACTGCATGTGTTCTTTTCCAGAATTTTTATGATTTAAGGTTTGACTCTTAGGTCTTTAGTCCATTTTAAATTTTTTTGTGTATATACAGTGTAAGAAAGTGGTCTAGTTTCTTTCTTTTCCATGTTGCTTTCCAGTTTTTCCAACACCATTTGTTGAAGAGACTGTCTTTTCTCTTTTAGATATTCTTTCCTGCTTTGTTGAAAGTTAACTGACTACATACTTGTGTTTTCACTTCTGGGTTTTCTATTCTGTTACATTCGTCTATGTGCCTATTTTTGTGCCAGTTCCATACTGTTTTGATTACTACAGCTTTGTAATATAACTTGGAGTCTGGAATTGTGAAGTTTTCAGCTTTACTTTCCTTTTTCAAGATTACTTTGGCTATTCACAGCCTTTTGTGGTTCCATACAAATTTTAGAATTGTTCATTCTAGTTTTGTGAAAAGTGCTGGTTGGTATTTTGATAAGGATTGCATTAAATGGGTAGATTGTTTTGAGTATAGATATTTTAACAATATTTATTCTTCTAATCTATGAGCGTGGAATTTCTTTCCGTTTGTTTGTATCCTCTTCAGTTTCTTTCATCAGTGCTTTATAGTTTTCAGAGTATAGGTCTTTCATGTCTTTGGTTAGATTTATTCCTAGGCATCTTAATATTTTTGGTGCAATTGTAAATGCGATTGTTTTCTTAATTTCTCTCTCTGCTGCTACATTATTGGTGTATAGAAATGCAACAGATTTCTGTACCTTGATTTTGTATCCTGTGACTTTACTGAATGCATAGTTCAGTTCTAGCAGTTTTTGGTGGAATCTTTAAGTTCTCTCTCTATATATTGCATCATCTTCAAATAGTGAAAGTTCTTTTTTTAAAGATTTTTTTCTATTTATTAGACAGAGAGGGAGAGAGCATGAGTGGGGGGAGGGTCAGAGGGAGCTGAGTGCTCTGCTAAGCACAGAGCCAAAGTGGAACAGATCCTAGGACCCCAAGGTCATGACCTGAGCCTGTCAGATCCTTAACCCACTGAGTCATCCAGGTGCCCCTGACATAAGCCCATACTTTTATGGCTAATTAATATATGACAAAACAGGCAAGAATATACAATGAAGAAAAGATAGTCTATTCAAGAAATTGTGCTGAGAAAACTGGACAGCAACATTTCATGAATGAAATTGAACCACTTTCTTACATCATACACAAAAATTATTCAAATTGTATTGATAACCTAATGTGATATCTGAAACCATAAAAGTCCTAAAGAAAAACATAGGCAGTAATTTCTTTGACATTGGCCATGGAAACATTTTTTTTAGATACACCCTCAGGCAAGGGAAACAAAATAAAAATTAAACTATTTGGAACTACAGCAAAATAAAAAGCTTTTGCACAGTGAAGGGAACCATCAACCAAATGGCAAGGCAATCTACTGGATGGTGGAGAATATTTGCAAATGATATGTCTGATAAATATATAAAGAACTTATCCAACTAACGCCAAAAAAACAAAAACCGAAAGAAAGAAGAAAGAAAGAAAGAAAAAGAAAGAAAGAAAGAAAGAAAGAAAGAAAGAAAGAAAGAAAGAAAGAAAGAAAAAATCCAAAAAGCAAAACAAGCAAATGAAAATCCAACCAATAATCTGCTTCAAAATGGGCAGAGAGCCTGAATAGATGTTTTTCCAAAGAAGACATACTAATGGCCAACAAACACATGAAAAGGTGTTCAACGCCATCAGGGAAATGGAAATCAAAACCACACAAGATATCATCTCACACCTGTCAGAATGGCTAAAATTAAAAAGTCAAGAAATATTTGGCTTTTTGTCTTAAATTTAGTAGCCCTTAGGTGAATTATTCTTGTTCAACTGAATGAAACTAACACATATTTGGTGCCATTCATGTCTTTACAAGTTAATAAAATAATCAGTACCAGGCTTTTTAAAAAAGAAGCATTCTGTTTGTTTTTGTTTGTTTTGTGACAACATGTTTGCACAGTGTATGTGTCCAATACTTGGGGCATAAGAAAAGAATAATCATCTTCTACTGTGGAGAACTTACCCTTTTAAATGCAATAGATTTATTAAGTAAATCAGAAGGTATGCACGGTAAAATTTATAGATTTTTTTTTCCATGCAATGGAATTGAGTAGAGGGGAAAGTAAAAATTGTATATTGCTTCAAAATGTGAGAACAGTCTTCACCTGGTTAAGCCATCTCCATGCTGGGCAGTATTAGTATGTTTGGATAGAGGAAATGAACAAGGCAAAATTTTGGAGGCCCTTAAATGCTCAGTGTCGACAGAGGAAATTGGTCCTTCAGACAATTATGTCCTTCGAGGAAACAACAATAATTTCCAGTTGGGATGAGGTGATAGTAACTTTTCAAAGTGATGCCTTGGAGAGTTTTAGTGTGCAACAACATGCACATTGTACTCATTTGGGACAAAAAGAAGGGAGAGAGACCAGTTAACAGAATAAAGCCAGATAATTCTTGATGAGAATTTGTACAAAGAAAGACATATTCAAGGAGAATATTTAAATAGAGGATGTGTTTACAGAATGAATTAAAAAATATGAGTCAAAAGTTACATTGCTAACCTAAAGAAATTATATTACCACTCCATGATTTCATTCAATTATCTAAAAAATTCACTGGTTCTTTGTGTTCTCTTCTTATAGATAATCTAGATCCTCTATTTGGCAATTTGTTTGTTTTCTGCTTATTAGATTTCAGTGGGGACAGAGAAGAATTGAGTCACAATCCAACTGTGAAATTGTAAAAGGTTCAAATGGTCTTTCGTAATGATTAATTCATTCATGTAACTTTTATATATTTCTTATACACTCAGTATTCTAGATAAAGAACAGATAAATAAGCAATTATAACAATTTTAATTTAGTGAGAAGCATGTCTTTGTGTAACAATAGTCGGACATAGGGAAGTCTAACCCAGGAGTTGATAGGGAGAAGTCAAGGATGCTTTCCTTGAGGAAATGATATCTGGATATAGGATGGATAAATGAATGGTAGCTAACCATTTAAAAAGACAGAAAAATGGAGGGCCTATTTGGCTCAGTCAGTAGAGCATGTGACTCTTGCTCTCAGGGTCAAAAGTTCAAGCCCCATGTTGGGTGTGGAGCCTACTTAAAAAAAATTAGAGAAAGATGGAAAGAGATTAAGATGTTCAAAGACACAGAGTTAAAGTCTTACAGGAATTTTAGACTGGCTTGAGTATTTTCTTGCAACAAGTTATGAGAAATGTAATGAGATATCTGGGCAGCATCCACAATAATAAGAGAGTTTTTCTTTAGACTGAGGGGTTTGAGCTTTATTTTGAGGTCTTAGAATTCCAACCAAGACAATTATATGATCAATTAAACTTTGAGAGATCAGAATTGTGCCAGTGAAAAGAAAACCATGAGCAACTGGAGAATCTTGGTAGGAATTTTTATATTCTCAAATAAAAAGTTGGCAATGTAGGTTAGAAAATAGCAGCATATCTAAGGAGTTCTGAAAGAAGTATGCACAAGATTAAGTAAATGATTCGACATGAGGTGAAGGAAGAAAACAAGATAGCATGGTGGATACTTGCTATATGCTTACCAATCCAGTCCCTTTTCCTTTGCACAGAGATAATTGATATTTCTTAGTTATCTTTCAGTGGGGTGGAACCCCATGAAAACTTCTTGCCAATGGAGTATACACAGAAGTGATTTGTGGGCAAAAGAGTTAAAGAAGGCATGCTTTCTCTATGTTCTGTTTCATCTCCCAGGTAGTCATCTGGATGATGTTAGGATGATGTTGGAGCCACATTTAGTAGATGGCAGATCCAAAAGATGAAAGCAGCTTGCATCTCCAAACGATTGTATGGGACATAGACTTCAATGATTTATATTGATTCTAACGAGAATGAGAAATGGTAGAGGTGTGTGTGGGGGGGTATGAAGACTGGAGTTTGATGCCTTTTTTTTTTTTTACAAGGCAGCTAGAGTTTTCCTGATTAATACAATTGCCACTTAAATTTATGACTTGAGGGATGGCTAGGTGACTCAGAGGTTGACTGCCTGCCTTTGGCCCAGAATATGACCCTGGAGTCCTGGGATTGAGTCCCATGTTGGGCTCTCTGCATGTAGCCTGCTTCTCTCTCTATGTCTTGCCTCTGTGTGTGTGTGTGTGTCTTTCAGGAATAAACAAACAAACAAACAAACAAATAAATAAATAAAATTCTTTAAAAAAATAAATAAATTTATGACTTGAGAATATGGGTGGATGAATAATATCTTACCAAACTCTGGAACATGCAGAGTAGGATGATTTTTTGGGTGAAAGATAATTTTAGACATAATCAACTGTTTTTGTTATGGTGTGATTTATCAAAGCTGTATGCCAGTTGGGGATTTGGATATGATTCTGGAGCTCAGAGGAAAAGATAAAGCTGGAAACATGGTGATAGGAGTTATTGGCATAAATTAAAATTGAATCTATGAGAGGGAATGATAATATCCAAAAATCTGTGTGCTATGAGAAGAGAAATTGTCCAGGACTAATGCCTTAGGGACATAAATACTGAAATAATAAAAAGAACAAGGATACTGCAAATGATACTGAAGTAAAGCAGCACAATGGTTGGGAGGAAATCCAAGAGAAAGGGGTGTCTCATAAAGTAAAGAAGATAAAGGTGCACACAGGGAATAACAGCCAACAAAATCAGTATATGAAAAAGGGTCAAGGAGTAATTAGCCCATTAGATTTTACAGCTAGAGTGTCTGGAGTGTCATGACCATGTGCCTTGTTTGTTCAGGGCAGTCCAAGTTGAAGCTTAATTATTAATAATGCCCCCTTTCACCAGTTTAGATGATAGGCTATGTGGTCACATTAGTTACAAGAATCTCTGGTAACAATAACAGTAGTTTCAGTGATAATGAAATGAGTTTGCTGTAGGTTGACAAATTCACAGGTGAGACAGTGAGTCTCTTCAGAAGCTTGGTGAAAAGAAAAAAAGGGTTAGTTGAAGTAGTTTGTCGAGGAATCAATGAGAAGATTTTTGTTGATTGTTGGATTTGTTTTCAAGTTAAGAGAAACTTGAGTATCTTTTGTGCTAAAGGACAAAAAAAAAAAAACTGTAGATAGGGGGAAAATGTTAGACTTCTTGCTAATAAAGGAGATTTCCCAGATAAGGTTTTAAATGAGGCAAATGGATTAAATGTCAGTTCTTCATCTGCTTCACTAGCTTTTCGTTCTTTCTGTTGCCACTCAGAGTCACAGGTATTGTGGGTTTTTGGCCTGCACTGTGAATGATCCCTCCTGAAAGATAAGGCCTGTATTGCCACAAAGACAATGACTTTTATGATCTTGCAGTGATTCATGTCTTCTTCATCTTTAAAGTGTGTTCAAATGCTTTGTCATAATTTTTGCATGTTAATTCCTCTTATCACATGATGGGGTGTAAGCTAACACAATTTTTAAAAATATTTATTTATTTATTTGAGAGAGAGAGAGAGAGAGAGAGAGAGAGAGAGAGAGAGAGACCGTGCTTGAGCAGGAGAGGGACAGAGGGAGAGAGGGTCCCAAGCAGACTCCCAATTGAAAGGAAGCCCTGACATAGGGCTTGATCTCATGATCCTGAGATTGTGACCTGAACCAAAATCAAGAGTTGGACACTTAACCTACTGTAACACCCAGGTGACCCTAATAGATAAGTCAGCTTACAAAATTTATTTTATTTAATACATGAGGTCAAACAGAAGCTTATTTATTAAACAATACATCTTTTTTTCTTCTCTCTTGGGAATCATAATCACTATTCAGTCTTTGCCTATATTTTAATGCACTTAGAAATCTCTAAATCTCCATAATTCATAGTATAGAAGTAAAATATAATTTATCCACATTATGCTACTGAATTACTGTACAACATATGAGGAAGAAGTCAGAATTAAAACTGGTGAGATAAAATCAGATTCACCAGTTAGGATTTTTATCCACTTAGGAAGATGAGGACATGCAACCTTCAATATCATTGAATCATGCATCTCTAACAGAATATTTTGTTTAGCAGAGAACGTTCTTGCAACAAGAACTATTTTTTTCCATAAAATAAATCCTTCTGTTATGGAAAAAAGGAAATTACTTTAAAACAGGTTATATATTTTTTTAGCTTGAAAAAATAATATTGCTTGAGTTGGTGGAAGGTTTATGGGCAGAACAGGCAGTAGGTCAATGGTTCAGGAATAATAGCAAACCAGAAGACTAAGCCAAACATAGAGGTTGAGATCTCATTATAGGAAGGACATTACTGCTTTTGAAGATCTGTTCCACCAGAGTTAATATTGGCTCAAGAGACATCATTTATCAAAGGGCTGCAGTAGTAATTGTGATTGTCCCCAAGTAGTAACATTGTATATAAAGTTCACGTCTCATTCCCATGATGAGACTGCCATATTAAAAGCATTGCAGTTTAAGAACTATGTGACTCTTCTACTCTAATAGTCACACAATACTTTGATTATACTTTGCAGACTTCTTTTTTCCCCCCAGGTCTCTGGAAAGACCTGTTGGAGAGTACTTACATATTTCCTCATGGAGATGAATAAAACTTGAAGAAAAGAGGGGCAGCCCTAGCACAGGAAACATTAAGTAGTGTTGGAGGGGAAGAAAAATACTGACTTAAGTGGATAGGAATATGAGGTTAACATGTTGAGGGAAGGCAGTCTTGACTGTACTAAGATGACAAACAGTAAGCAAGAGTAGTCTAGGGAAAGGAGACAAAGAGAAGCCAGGTTAGCCTATATCAGAGGAGATAAGATGAGATTGTAGGATGTTGGTGTGGAGCACCATATTCAATGAGAGAAGAATGGAGACTGCGCTTTATATCAGGCTTTACTGCGGTGAGTGTGTAGGTAGCAACCTTACGAATCCTCTATTTCTATAATCTGCACTTAAGCTAGATTTGATGTTTCTCCTTCTAGGAGCCAGATTATCATTCTCATGAAACTTGTTCTTCTTCCAGTCTTATCCATCTCAGTGAATGAATCCACCCAATTCCAAGAAAGAAAGCTCAAAATCATTCCTAATTTCTCTATCCTTTTCTCTTTTATGGTGAGTCAATACCCAAGTCAGGTAAATCCCATTTCCAATAGGTATTTTAAAAACCATGAACTTCTTACTTTCTTCATTCCTATTACCCTAATCTATGTCCTATTATATCTTAACTGGACTTCTGTAGCTGTCTCTTCAGAGTTCTTACTTTGTTCCACAAAACACTCTCTGGATAGCTTTTCCTCTCCACACAGAAGCCAGAGAAATGTTTGAACAATGGGAATGTGATTAAGTCAATTGCCTTTTTGAAGACCTTTAATTGTCTCCCATTTCCTTTACATGATTTTCTAATATCCTTAACTACATGAGTTTCTCCTCTCTGTCTGGTGTCTCTCTTTGGAGCATTTTTCCCTTTTGTATGCAATCTTTTCAGCCAGCCAACTTATATTCACCATTCTGGTCTCAATTTAAATGCCTCATCCAGGTGCCTGGGTGAAGCATTCAGATGCTTCAGTTGGTTAAGCATCTGTCTTCTGCCCAGGTCATGATCTCAGGGTCCTGGGATTCAGCTAGACTTCTGGATCTCTGCTCAGTGGAGAGTCTGCTCCTCCCACTCTCTCTGTCCCTCCCCACTGTTTGTATGCACACACACTCTCTCTCTCTCATGTTTTTTTTTTTTTTTCTCTCTCTCTCAAATAAATAAAATCTTTAAAATAAAAATAAACAAATAAATGCCTCATACATAGAGGATACTTTCCCTGATATCACTCAAGCTAAGTAAGAGCCTGCTATTCTATATTCTTATAACATCCTGTCCATAGCAGCTATCACAATGTAATTAACTATATTTGTTGTGTAATAGTGGGTTAGTACTCCTCTTCCTTCAAGCTTTAAACCCTCAGAGACATGGTTTATGCAATATTGGATTCCCCAGTACCTACAAAATTGCCTTGCACATGTTAGACTCTCATTATTAAATGAGTAAATCAATGAATGTTTGTCAAAGATATTAATACCAATTTTTCTGATTTTGAAACTAATACTGCTAGACTTACTTTGACAAGAGCGCAAGATTAATCTAATTTTTATTTTAAAAATTTTCTTATTTTCTTTTTAAAAATTTTTTGAAAGTTTTCTTTGTTTTTTACTTTTTTCGTTTTATTTATTTTTTAACAGTTATCTAAGTTCAATTTGCCAACGTATCGTATAACATCCAGTGCTCAATATTTTTATTTTATTTAAGATCTATTTTTAAAAATTTAATTTAATTTTATTTACAATTAATCAACATACTGTATTATTAGTTTCATAGGTAGAGTTCAGTGATTTATCAATTGTAGATAATACCAGTGCTCATTAAATCTCATGCTCTCCTCCAATGCCCATCACCTAGTTACCCATCTGTTCACTCCCCTTCTTCTCCAGCAACCCTTGGTTTGTTTCCTATGGTTAAGAGTCTCTTTTGGTTTGTCTCCCTGTTTGATTTCATCTTATTTAATTTTTCCCTCCCTTCCTCTATGCTCCTCTGTTCTGCTTTACAAATTCCGTATATGAGTGAAATCATATGATGATTGCCTGTCTCTGACTGACTTATTTTGCTTAGCATAGTATCCTCTAGTTCCATCCATGTTGTTGCAAATGGCAAGATTTCGTTTTTTGATGGCTGGGTAATATTCCATTATATATGTATACCACATTTTCTTTTTTTTCTCTTAAGATTTTATTTATTAGAGAGAGAGAGAGAGCACATAGGGAGAGGGAGGAGCATACTCTCAGCTGACCAGAGAACCAGATGTGGGGCTTGATCCCAGGATGCTGAGATCATGACCTAAACCAAAGGCAGATGCTTAACTGACTGAGTCAACCACGTGCCCCTATATCACATCTTCTTTATCCATTCATCTATTAATGGACAGCTGGGCTCTTTTCATAGTTTGGCTATTTTGGACATTGTTACTATACACTTTGGGGTGCAGGTGCCCCTTTTGATCACTACTATGTTGGTGTCTTTGGGGTAAATGCCTAGTAGTGCAATTTCTGAGTGATAGGGTAGCTCTATTTTAAACTTTTTGAAGAATCTCCATACTGTTTTTCCATGGTGGCTATACCAGCTTGCATTCCCAATTGCAGTGTAAGAGGATTCCCCTTTTTCTGAATCTTCACCCACATTTGTTGTTTCCTGACTTGTTATCTTTAGCCATTCTGACTGGTGTGAGGTGGGATCTCATTGTGGTTTTGATTTGTATTTCCCTGATGCCAAGTGATGTGAAGCATTTATCAATCCCAAGGCTCAATCCCAAGACCCATGAGATCAGGATCTGAGTCAAAACTAAGAGTCAGTGGCTCAACCGAGTCACCAGGCACCCCTAAAATTACTTAAATTCCAGTTAGTTAACATATAGCATAATGTTAGTTTCGGGTGTATGATGTAGTTATTTCAACATTTACGTTGAACTTAACTGGTTAGAATTAAATCACATATATTTTCATGTCTCCAACACCTTCTTGACTCTTGGTAAATCTCAAGAGTCATGTGTCAGTATGTGTGTGAATGCTAAAGGTAGTTTTGCTGAATTTTGCCAGTATTCTGTGTCTGGATATAACCTATTTTAGAAGAAAAAGGTTGGAAGAGGATTTCTTTAAAGCCATCACTTTCCAAGAGTAAATGACTTGCTCAAAGCTGTAAAAGACAGTTAATGGTAGGCAGAGCAGGGCTTCCCACTTTAACCTTGTGAATTTTTTCTAAGATAGTGTTTAGACTTGCCTGTACTATCTTATAAAATATGGCTGCACACAGATGTTGTAGTGGGATACTGATCCTCTAAGCCAAAATGTTTACAGTTTAAGAAACCATGATACATTATCAAATATTTTAGCATATTGATTTATGAAAATGGAAAATATCATGGGCTTGAAATCTAGGACAAATTGGGTACACGTTCAGTGTTGGCCACATTCTCTTCTGTTACATTTCTTTCTGCTTTTGGAACTCAGGTATAAAGTGGGTGTTTCTCTTTCTCCTAGTTCATAGCACAGTTTATTATTTGTATAGTCAAGGTTCTTTTTATTTTATTTTATTTTATTTTATTTTATTTTATTTTATTTTATTTTATTTTATTTTATTTTATTTTAGTATTTTTCTATTTCCCTTTTATCCCTTTCATTCTTGATCCCAAGTTCCACTATGAGCATTGACTCTAATGTGTTTGACATGTGTCTATAAATATGCACAGATATCGTGAGTAACATGAACATTGTTCTGTGTTTGTTTCAAAAGCATATATTGGTCTTTTGCTATAGATCACAACTGTTTCATTCTTTTAACAAAAATTTGACTATTTGTAAGACCTATTCATCTTACTGTTTGTATGTCTAGTCTTTATTTCTAACTACTCATGTTCTGTAATGCAAATGTACCACATTTTATTGTTCTTTTCTTTAAATAATTGTAACTGGATATCTTGTAGTGCTCTTCTACAAAAAATAACACTATTTTAATAGTCATCCAACTATATGCATCTTTATTGATCTCTGAGAGTATTTATTTAGAATATAAATCCTGGTGAGAAATATCTGGGTTTGGACATATGTACACTCAAAACCACTTGATTCTTCCAGAATTATTTTCAGAATAGCTATGTTAGTTCACATTACTGCCCATAGTACATGGGAATTCTTGTTCATACCTTTGCCAGGTCTTAATATTATCTACCTCTTTAATCTTTCATAAACTCACAGTTTTAATGTTGGTCCAATGTTTTTCTCTGCATTCTTTGTTTAGGTATAATTTACCTTATATATATAAAGCAGATTTCAAATGTGCAACTCAAAGAGATCAACAAATGAATAAAACTGTGTATCCACTAACCCAATCAAGACATTTATCATTTCCATCACTGTAGAAATTCCTCTTGATTTCCTATTTGTGTTTTCATTTGAATTTTCATGGTTTTCAATGAGTTTCTGTATCTTTTCACATGTTATTATGATATCACTTGACGATTATAGTTTCTATGTTAAATAATATAAATCTGTCATATTTCCTAGATAGGTTTACTGGTGCAGGAGAATATTTAAATTGGTCTTACATCTGGCAATGGTCAGGAACCCTTTTATTAGTCTCGATAGTGTGCTTATTCTATGGAGTTCTAGGAAATCAAATCATCAGTTAATAATAAGAGTTTATCCCTTTCTTTCCAAATTTGACACTTCCACTCTATTTGCAGTTTTTCTTGAGTTGACTGATCACTTGTTTTCAATGTCTCTAGGCTTTTGAATAAAAGCTACAGATTTCTTTTACAGTATCAGTTTATCGGTGCCCCACAACCTTTGTATGCGGTCTGAGCACAGTGAAGATTTGGGCATGCATTCTGCTGTATATTGTGTCTCAAGTACTACTAGCTCTAAGACATTGGTCAAAAAACAAAAAACAAAAAACAAAACAAAAAAAAACAAAAACAAAAAAAAAAACAAAAAAAATGACTGATGGATAGTTTGTTCACTCAGAGCACTCATTCTCAACTGGAGGTGATTTTATCTCCCCAAGAGACATTTAACAATATCTGGAAACATTTTTGGTGTCATAATCTGGGAAGTGCTACTGATATCTATGTGGATGTTGTTAAATGTCTTTCGCTGATGTAGACAAGCCCCCACAACAAAATATCAGTAGTCACATGGCTGAGAAATCAAAATATAAATAAGACTAAAATATAAATAAGACTATATGTAACATGCAGTGTTGTTTTGAATGTATTCTATCACTAGCACTTTGATCTTGGAAAACTTCTTTCTGAACCTCAAAATTCCTCAGAGTGGAAGATGATACTGCTACCTCTGAGCGATGGCATGTAATATATGACAAGTGATGTGACATGAGTGTTCCGTGAAAGATGCTTGTTAGTGCTTTGCTCTTAGCTTTTTTAAGAAGAGTATAAGAAAGAGCTAAACAAAAAACATTTGTGCATCTTCTGTAGTTATGCTGTGGAATACATTGCCACAGTGCAACTTTGTATCTCTGGTTATGTAAGTTTTCTCATAATGAATTTTTTTCACTAAAAACTTAAGAATTTCACATAATGTTACCTGTAAGAATATGCTACTACTGGGATTTTTATTAATTAATATTAACCTGCTACTGAGGTTCTATTATAATAAATTTTCTGGGATGTGTCTGTTTTATCCTGCTATAATTGGTAGGATTAAAAAATACATAGCATTTGTTAATATATGTATTTTTATGAGAACTTGTCTTTTCCATTATGCTATATAGCTTCATAGCCCTTGGATTATACATTGGTTTTAGCATATTATCTACTTATTGTAACTGATCTGATTATTTTTGTGTCTTCTGTCTGCTACTAAAATATGTGAATTCAAGTGGCTCATTCTTCTTTTCCTCCCTGGCAATTATCACATGTAAGGAAACCTTCCATGCCATAAGGAAGAGCTCAGGGAGGGATGATTATGGACTGGGGATTAGACAAGTTTGAGTGAAACAGAGTTCCTGAGCAGGAAAGTAACAGAATATAATAGTGAGAAGGTTGGGTGAGGGCAAATAACAGAGGAGCTTGGATGTCAGGCAGATTGAGGGGTTTGATTAATGAAATACTGAGTCTGAGCAAGGGATTGACATGGTAAAAAGTAGATGTTTGGAAAGATTAAAGCCACTCCGGAAAACTGTGTGGAGGTTCCTCAAAGAGTTAAAAATAGACCTGCCCTACGACCCAGCAATTGCACTGCTGGGGATTTACCCCAAAGATACAGATGCAGTGAAACACTGGAATACCTGCCCCCCGATGTTTGTAGCAGCAATGTCCATAATAGCCAAACTGTGGAAGGAGCCTCGGTGTCCATCGAAAGATGAATGGATAAAGAAGATGTGGTCTATGTATACAATGGAATATTACTCAGCTAATAGAAATGACAAACACCCACCATTTGCTTTGACATGGATGGAACTGGAGGGTATGACGCTGAGTGAAATAAGTCAATCGGAGAAGGACAAACATTATATGGTCTCATTCATTTGAGGAATATAAAAAATCGTGAAAGGGGATAAAGGTTAATGGAGAGAAAATGACTGAAAATATCTGAGGGTGACAAAACATGAGAGACACCTAACTCTGGGAAACGAACAAGGGGTAGTGGAAAAGAAGGTGGGCAAAGGGTTGGGGTGACTGGGTGACAGGCACTGAGGGGGGCAGTTGATGGGATAAGCACTGGGTGTTATGCTATATGTTGGCAAATTGAACTCCAATAAAAAAATAAAATAAAAATAAAACCATTATACTCGAAAAAAAATAAAGTGACTACAGTATGCAGGGTAAAGAAAGAAAGAAAGGAGCTGGGAAGAAAAAGGACAAGTTGGGGTAATTTAGTAACTCACACAAGAAGTGATTTAGACTATTTTATCTAAATCAAAGACAAAAAACATTTATAGTCATTATACAAAGAATTCATTAAACAAACATTATACAAAGTTCAGGGGAGACTTACGGAAACTGAATTAATAGGACCTGGTGACTGCTTATGGCAAATGGGGAAAGGCCTTATATATGGACTCGAAGGTTTTACTCCTGGGAAAGATGGTGCTGGTGACAGGAAAAAGGAAACAAAGGGGTTAAGCCAATTTTTCTGTAGGAGGTGAAAAAAAAAGAACTAACAACTAAGAACTGAATGCGTGCCTAGTTCTAGTCTTTCTGTTTGCAGGTAAGTGGTTTACATGATATATTTCTCCTAGAGAGATGTTTATATTTTAGAAAATTTGAATTTCAAGTATTGAAAGGCCATTTATGTGGAAATGTGTAATAGATAAATAGAAGTGCAATATGAAGCCTGGATATACGGTAGAGTCAGTATAGAAGTGATAGTTAAAGCCTTGGACATAGATAAGATTTTCCAGGTAGAAAGCAGAGAGCACCACCAAATTTATATTGAGCACTGAGTAAATCCACAATCAAAAGAGAACAGAGAAGGAACATAATACATACAATTTATTGAATATTTACTATATACCAAGCATTGAGCTAAATAAAACATTATGCATTAATCCAGTGAATGTGCCTGGCACAGAACAAGCAGCAAATAAATATTTCTTTTAACGAAGAAATGAATTTCCATGATAATAATATTACAAAATGGGAATTGCTTCTGCCTCATTACAGATAGAGGGACTAAGTCTAAAGATGTGTAAATAACGTCTTCATCATCATGTAACTAGTATGAGTGTTTTTGCATTTGAAGGTAGTAGGTCTGTTTGAGTTCAAAATATGTGGTTTTTCTGTTATGCCACACTGCCTCTTTGGATAATGCTATTCTAAGAAAGGAGGAAGTTTGAACTAAAAAAGGATGATCAAATATGTAAAATGCTGGAAATAAAGAAGAGAGATAAAATTCTAAAATTTAAAATGAAAATAGTCTACTCAAAACACAATTATTGGTTATGAACAAAATACAGAAAATCATGAATATTATATATTTGGAGCAGCAAAAAATCATAAAATATGATATTTCTATGCTGTAAGTGGGGATTTTCTAAATGGAATCAACAGAAAACTAAGTGATAGAAACGAATCTTACTAATGGAGTCATAATGACTCCCTATGGCCCAGAGGAGTAAAAAGCCAAGGAAAGTGAAAGTGGAAAAGGCACAGAGCAAAAGACATTTTTCTTCAACTTGAGCTTCTGAGGGAATTATTTTGGAAAAAACAAAAAAAAAAATTTCACAAAATGCTAAAAGTTCTTCAAGGTTTTGCTCAGGATGGAGAAAAACAGAAGAGAAGATACAGGTTGTGAGAACAAGCCTATGATGGTTGCTTCCCGGCCTGTGTTGACCATGAAATAGCAGGCCCAAATGCTTGCTGCTGGATCATAACACTAAGAATGGAGAATTAAAGAATCATAGCTAATGAAAATGTAGTGAGGTTAATATGGTTGAACATTAGCGGTAAATCAGTTGCCAGGAAGCATAAGCATGCTGCCATTGCAAATATCTGTATCTAGTAAAAGGACCAGAATTGCTCAAATGCCCCACTTTAAGACATAAGGCAGTCTTGTAACATATTTGCCAGGGGATTTCTCCCAAATGAGTTTTAAGTTCCTGGGCAATAGACTTTATATAACTGGGAACATTAAACCTTGTAAAAAATTAAACTTTATGTGAGTCTTTTTTTTTTTTTTTCTTTGAGATCCTTTTTTTCCTGGGACACATTGAGGATCTGCTCTGTGGCTGATGACATTAATGTTTAAAGTACAGGTTTAAGAATGTAATCTTGTAGTGTATGTATGTGGGAGAGGAGGTGGGTTTTGGGGAAGCTGACAGAAAAATTGATTTCAAAAATATTGTAGACAAGAATCCCTTCTTTGAGATTCATGATGAACATGAGCATCTCCATAGCTCAAACATATCTTAGGAAAGAGACTTATGTATTTCAGGACAACTCTGCATTTAATTTACTTTTTCCATGGAAGAATTTAAGGAATGTTAGCACTCCGTTGGACATTTTAGGGAATATTTCTGGATTATAATTCATGTTTTGGAAGCACTGTTAGGGCCCAGGAAGTATCAAGTATATTTTTAAAGATCTGTGTTTAGATTGTTAGGTCCTATAATAATCTCATCCATTCTGGGTCTCAATTTAGGATATGAATGGGTAAGCAAGAGGTTAATGTTATAATAACAAACTGGTCATTGGAAGCATGTGTAATATGGGAAAGATGGAGATGCAGTAACCTCTTTTGTATCAGGTTAAAAGGAACAGCATCAGTTTCAGGGGGAAAAATCTCTACTGGTACTTTGTGAAGAAGGGGCATGTGATCCCATCAGGAACATGGGTAGATGCAAGACTGGTTTGGATAAGGTGAATAGAGTTAGGTAGTCTGTCCATGCATGGAATACAATGTTATTTTCCCTGTCAGAATAAAGGATTAGGTTAATAACAGATGGTCTTTACTGTGTTGAATGTTATAAGGTGATGGAAAATCCAATGAATTTTACTTTCATGATATTATGCATAGTTATTGCATAAGCAAATACTAACAGGAAAAACATGCGTGAACTGTAATAAATCAAATTTGAGACATAAAATGAAAGAAAAAGTGATTTTTGACTTAGTGAAGAATGTGACTATGCACCAAATGCAGTAGAAAACACATACTAATTCAGTTTATAAGCATTTGAAGCCAACATCAAAGTGACATTCATGAAGTGGTGGAGGACTTGCATCGTATCTCATTGGTCCCATGTAGAGACACAGGAGCAGGGAGAAGGATGAGAAAATAAAGATAAACTCACGTTTTAGGATAACCTGCTGTTATTTTCCCCTTCCCAAACAGCTTCAACCCTACTGATGACTGGCATTGCTCAAGTTTATCAGGAAAAAGAATCCGTAGCAGTGGGGTATTAGTGACATGTTCCATATTTGATGAGGAATCCAAGGTTCTTCCATCCTCTAAGCCCACACTCCATAGAGGAGACTTGTTGGTGGAGGTCAAGGCCATGGATGTTGGTGAGCTGTGCTACATGGACATGTGACATATGAATACTTGGTTTAATCTCTGCTGTAACCATCTTGAAATTATTAATCATTTTTTAACAAGGTGCTTTGCTTTTTTATTTTTGCACTGGGCCCTGAAAATTATGCACCTGATCCTGGCCATGGTATAATAAGTGTACATTCCTGTGTGCTTTGGGGATATCATTGAGTTTCATTTTGTGTAATCTTTATTGCAGATCACACTTTTAGGTGGCTCCTATTCTCATGAATTTGGGGTGATAATAGAGGACAGCTACCTTTCCTCATGATACAGAAATTTATAGGATGGGAAGAGAAGCTCAGGAAGTGGGAAAGGACAGATGAGGCTTAAAATTGATCAGGAAATGAGAATGTTTTGGAAATTATAAGGTAAGACTACACGAAACCTCTGGCCCAGTGAAGTCTCTGAGCATACATAAGAATATAGGAAAATTGGTCTGAGTGTTTAATATTACTAAGTGTTCAGACCAAACTCCACTGCAGATCTGTAGCAATTTAGAATAGTACAAGTGAAAAACTCAGTCTAATAACACCCCTCCTTAAAACTCAGACTCAACCTCAGAATATTTTACTTTGAAGGACTTAACACTTTTCTCAGACCCAAGAGAAAATATACAGTATAGTTTTATCTATAACTCACTCAAGAATGTAGCCCAATCAGTATTTTGCTTTCTGACCAATGAGGTTAACACTTCTAAAGGTAAATTAAGTCAATCGGAGAAGGACAAACAGTGTATGTTCTCATTCATTTGGGGAATATAAATAATAGTGAAAGGGAATATAAGGGAAGGGAGAAGAAATGTTGGGAAATATCAGGAAGGGAGACAGAACATAAAGACTCCTAACTCGGGGAAACGAACTAGGGGTGGTGGAAGGGGGGAGGAGGGCGGGTGTTGGAGGGGAATGGGTGACGGGCACTGAGGTGGACACTTGACGGGATGAGCACTGGGTGTTTTTCTGTATGTTGGTAAATTGAACACCAATAAAAATAAAAAAAAATAAAAATAAAAAAAAATAAAGGTAAATTAATTAGGAACCTTGAGGATAGGCAGAGAGAATATTCTTGAATCTTTCTCCTAGAGGCCAGAAATATTCTTTTCAAATATACATAATTTTTAGAAGCTCCAGTTGTAATTGATAATAAAACTTTTATTGTTGACTGCATTTCTCTCCTCTCTCCAGCCTAATAGCTGTAGTCCAGAAGTTGGAGCAAGTTTCCCCAAGGGCTAAAACTGTTAGGATCACCAAACAAGAATGTTCATTGTGAAATGCAGTGAGCTCAGGCAATTTACAGCATTCATTCTCCCTATCCATAAATGGCACTTCATTGCTCCTCCATAGGCTGTGGGGAAATGTGTTTATTGCATTCATTTTAAGAAATATTCTTGCACCTCTTTTGTGGGCCTCCCTACAATCTCAGCTATATTTCATCTCCTAAGAAGTTTGCTAAATGTAGCTTCAAGCAGCTCACTCTGGTAGGTGTGCTTGAGCCATTATCATCCATTTTTCAATAAAGCTGTGGGTGAAAGTGTCATTGATTCTTTTTCACCAGGAGAGAATATTAGCTTTTTATCCTCATCATATTATCTCTCTGCTTGACTGATAAAACTGCCATGCTAAAGGAAAGGTCAGGAATTATGGAGTGGGTGTTCATTTAATTCCTCTTTCACCCCCCTCTTCCAACAAATGTGTTGGGAATGTAACAGAAAATTTGTGTTTATGAAATGAGAATAGAAGAGGGAGATAAATGGATGAAGTCCTCATGGATTAATACATCATTTTGTTGTCTCGAAATATGTGTGAGCCTTAAAGGGTCTTCATTTATAGCTTATAGTTTCCCCTTATTTCATTTTCTTACACTGATAGAAAGAATTCTCAAATGACATTTAACCAAACTATGAGACTTCTTTGATAGGTTGTCACCTTCCTGGACACAGGGAGGGGTCAGAGAACAGGAGGGGACAGAAGGTTCGTGTGGCCAAAAAAGATCATACAGCTCTCATAATTCAATACACTCAAGGAAGTTATAATTAGTGGGTGTTCTTCTAACTGTATTTTATTTTCCAGGTAGCATGAATTAATGCTGTGATGAGCAGCTGAGAATGGGGAGGATCCAAACAGAAGAGATTCGTTAGAGCCCTGGTGAGTAATTTAGAGGAAACCAAACTGTAAACACAAGCAATAAAACTAATGGGCCAGTTCTAGGTGCTTCTCTTCCCATTCCACTTTTTGTGATTTTCATCCTGCCCTATATTCTCTAGATGGTCTGATAAGGTGGGAAGTTTAGGATTTCCCCCTCTCTGTGCTCCTACTCCCTAATCCTAAACAGCAGTCTCACTGAACACGCAGGAGAGAGCGTGATCTTAGAGAGATCTAGTTTGAATTCCAAATCAGCCATTTCCTGTTATAGGATGTTAGGCAAGTAATTAACTTCTCTGTATCTCGCTGTTCTTGTGGGGAAAAGGAGACAGAGTGAGAGGTGATTATCCCATGGGATTTCACTGTGTCTCTGAATCCAAAACTTAGAAGCCATCCTTGACTCTGTCCTGCTTTCCATCCCTCACATCCGGGTGGTCAGGAAGACTTTTCCAATTCTAACCATTAAATATCTTTTGAGTCTGTGACTTGTTCATTTCTTCAATGCCATCCCCTTAGACCAGACTGTTGTGGTGTCTTACTTGGACTACTGAAATGGCCTTCTAGTTGGTTTCCCTCCTATCTCATACCCCTTTCCAGTTCCCTTCTCTCCTAGTCAAGATAGTATTTTTCCCAGGTGCCTAGCCCTTCCTGCAACTATAAAAGCTACACTAAAGTCTGGATGGCTTTTCCTCACATGTAAACTTTTCTACAATCTAACAATTGCCCACAACTCAAGAATGGGTCCTCTCTAACTCTCCATTTAGTTAACTTTGTAGAGCCAACCCCTTCGTTTCTTTGTATATGCCTATCCCTAGGCTTAAAGAGTCTCTCTACACGGCACTTCCTTCCTCACCCAGTGGACTTAGTTATTTTCTATTTATCTTTGAAACCTAGCTTACATATGTCATCTTTTTAACCCTCCTTCATTCCTTTGAACAATCTTAATAGTTTTAACATTTCTATTGTTATATTTATTGCACTAAATCAGACTTTTTTTTTTTTTAAAGATTTTATTTATTCATGAGAGACACAGAGAGAGAGAGAGAAAAAGGCGAGATAGGCAGAGGGAGAAGCAGGCTCCATGCAGGGAGCCTGATGTGGGACTCGATCCCAGGACTCCAAAATCATGCCCTAGGACAAAGGCAGGGGCTAAACTGCTGAACCACCCAGGGATCCCCAAAATCAGACTTTTTAAATGCATGCCCTTTTTACATATATCCCCTAGATGAAAAAGGCTAATCCAGAAGAATTTTGTATTCTGTGTCTAAGACAGTGCTGATGTTTAATATATGAATGAATACATTAATGAAGTCATGAGTATTTGATAGTAATATAAACCTTCAGGGTCACAGTCCATATTAAGTGCCAATAAATGTTAGTCTCTCTTTTTCTTTCTTTTTTTCCCCCTTTTTAATATCAGTGTTTTAGTTAAACACACACACACAATGTGAAAAAGACATCCATGAGAAATGCCCGCTTTAGGGAAACCAAGTAAAAGATAATTTCTAAGGGAAATAGCAGAATAGGTCCATGGAAGCCACCAAAGGTGAAATGAATGATACAAAATCAGTTCGTTTAGATTAATTTCTCATTGGTACAAATCTGGGAAAAACTGATTTGTGGGATGGAAAAACTCCATCTCCCATCTTCCTTCCCAGCATTTTACCAAGCTCCTGGAAGTTCACCAAAAGTGCCTTTCTGCAAGCAGCTTTCTCTTCCTGGTATAGTCTCTCCCTTTCTTCAGCCAACTGTATTTAACTTGAGCTCGAAATTAAAGCTCCCTTCTTCTGGAAGCCACCTTAAGGTGTTCAAGGCTGATTGCATTACCTCTTCTCTGTGTTCACATAGCCCCGTGCTTTCTGCCTTTCACTCTGTCTTGTAACCACCTTTTATGCATTATTGTTTCCCACTGATTGTGAGCTTCCTGAAGACAAGGTTGGTGCTTCATTGATCTCTATGTTCCAGTGCCCTGTACAATGTATATATTCACTAAATACCTGAATGTATTTATCACTGATAGAAGTCCTTGCCTGTCACTGTTTTACACTTGCCCCTTTCTGGAGTATATCCCACTAGGGGACAACTGCTTTTTGTATCCTGCGTATGGAACATGCTTTGTCCATTATTCAGACTGGAGGCAAAAGCTCTAAGAGCCAGGAATACTTAGCCCCACCTCTTCCCATCCAAGAGCAGTGGAAGATGTAAAAGGACCAATCTGAGAAACAAACCTACACTGTGGATCTTGACATCTACCTGCAAACATTTGTAACGTCCTTCTCTTTTTGGCCTCTCATTAAACTTGCAAAAATTATGAGGCAGCTCTTGGCTGGCACTTCACTTTTTCCTCTTTGAAACTTGTGAGTTCTAATTATTTGTTGCCCTCTTGTGGGTCAGAGTTCACTTCCCTGCTGGGAAGAGCCTGTCTGCTGATGCCCCATCACACCCATCCACTCCTGCCTTCCTGCTGGCATTTTAGAATGCTATAACACTTAGGGAAACTTCTGATTAAAAAAGGTTTAAAACGAGTCAAGATGGCAGGTTAAAAATAACTGAAATGCTCCTGCTGTCCCAGTTAGTAGACCCATGGTCTAGCAGTTAAACCTCCAGGCAGTGCCTCTGGCGAAGTGAATCCAGCACCTCATCATTATCTTCCAGAAATCCTTAGGTCGGCTGAATCTGTAGCCATTAGCTAGAATGGAAAGGTTTTGACCTGTCATTTAAACAAGAAACGTCAGCCAAGCCAAGTTCTTCATTACAGGGAAGATTTTTAGTGTTAGAAGAAATCATGGCCTCTTTAATTTGTAAAGGAATGATAAGGGAACAACTTAGTGCTTCCCCAGACTATCTTCCTTCCACTTGTGTCCCTGCCAGTCTGGATTACGTGTCCTTCTCATGTGTTCTGAGAACACCTCCATGATCCATAGCTCTCATTGCTGGGGGAGGCACCCAGGGACACCCAGGGACACCCACTTGTGTCCCTGCCAGTCTGGATTAGGTGTCCTCCCCATGTGTTCTGAGAACACTTCCATGATCCATAACTCTCGTTGCTGGGGGAGCCACCAACCTGAGAATGGTGGCTGGGAAGGCAACCTCTGGAGTTGAATTGCCAAAAGTGGATGTCAGCCCTGCTTCTTACTAGTTGTGAGATCTTGGACAAGTACTTTACCTTTCCATGCTTCAGTTTATTTATCAGTAAAGAGGAGGTAAAAATGTATTCCCTACATTATGGGGTTTTGCACAAAAACTAAGTGAGATAATATGTGCACAACTCCCTTAAGAGTACCTAGGACACCGTAGGTACTCTACATGTTAACTGTTTTTATGAGTATGATGATTTTTTATAATTTTTATCACCTTGTCTTTTGTGTGCATGCCTGCCTTTCCTATTGGACTGTGAATATTCTGAGGACAAGGATTTCATCTTTTGATTCTGAATCTCCAGGGCATAACACAAGGGCTTTGTTTTTAGTAGAAACACAATAACATGTTTGAATACATGGAAGGGCCTAATTCAACATCTTCATTTGAGAAAGAAGAGAAATGAGACCACAGATCAGAAAAGGATCAGTGTCTAGAATTATAATCCAGCTTTCTTTGTTCTGTATCTGGTGTACTTTTCTAGGCATTGCAGGGCTATTTGTGCAAGGAAAATGGAAGACTAGGGCCCACTTCATGCTCTGGGAGTTTGGCCAGTGATAGAATTTGAGGAAAGAAAATATGAGCTTAAATTATGAGGTATGTCATCTCACACTATTTTGGAGCCCAATTTTCCAGAGATTTCTGAGCCCTCAAACTAAAACCTGTCTCATTTAACAATGGCATTTGAAGATTAAATAATATCTGTATCTGTATTTATATCTATATCTACCTATGTATACATATAGCAATATGTAAAACCAAAACCTAGAGTAATTAATTGACTAACTATACATAAGAAGTGAAAAAGTGACTCAGCCAGCACAAGTTCTATTACTGGCCTTTTAATTCAGGGTATTTTTAAATAACACAAATTATCAATTATTAAATATTTACCCTGTGTTAGATACTGTGTTAGATGATTCCTGTTTATAATCTTAGTCATTCCTTATGATCATCCCTATTTTACAGATAAGAAACCTGCAGCTTACAGAAGTTAGGCAACTTCCAAGGTCATACACATAGAAAGTAGTAGGGCTGAGCACTGTGATTCATTAGCAGAGCACCACCAGAACATTTGTCAAATCCACCAAACCATCTTTGCAACTCTGCTTGGAAACTCTGGACTTCTATGAACCAGAAGGAACAGTGACAGCAACAATAATTATCATGAAATCCAGCGGTATGAAACTCAATTTCATGTTCATTTTCTCATCTTTCAAAAAAGATTTTTGGACTTCTGCTTTTGGTCAAGATGGAGAGTGGATTTGTTCTCTTAGCTAAAATACCAATCAAAGGCCAAATATATTTTTTAAGTATATTTATAAGACACTGGTTAGTAGTCAATGGAAGGCAGTGCACCTGAGAAACAGGCTAAAAACTCAGCAAACTACGAATACAAAACACTTCCTCAACTTGAGAAAAGGCATTTACAAAACACCCACAGCTATCATATTTAGCAGACTGAAAATTTCCCATGATACCAGGATCAACACAAGGCTATCTGCTTTCTACATTTTATTCAGCACTGTACTCGTCATTCTAGCCAGTATAAAGGTGGGGCTGGGAGGGAATAAAGGACATTCAAACTGGAAAGAAAAAAGTAAAACTTTTTATTTGATGTTGGTATGATCTCTATGTAGAAAATCCAATAAAAGATACAGAAAAGCTATTAGGTCTTATAAGAAAGTTTAGCCATATTGCAAAATACAAGATCAATGTGAAAACCAATTGTAGTTATATGTACTAACAATGAATAATCAAAGATTGAAATAAAAATGTCATTTACTGTAGCACTAAAAATGTGAAATGCTTAAGGATAAATTTGCAAAAATATAAAAGATTTATACACTGAAGATAATGAAATACTACTAAAAGGAGTTCTAGAACATCTTAATAAATGAAGAGATATGCAGGATTCATGAAATGGAAGTTAATATTGTTAATGTGTTTATTCAAAAACAAAATGCCCCCAAACCAAAAAATGATCTATACCTCACACCACATATAAACATTAACTGAAAATGAATCATATACCTAAAATATTAAGCCTAAAATTATAACATTCCAAGAAGAAATGTAAAAGAAAAACTTTATGATCCTAGATTAGGCAAAGATTTCTTAGTACACCAAAGGCACTACCATAAACTAAAATTTTTACCGAGTTATCAATGGGACTTTATAAACATTGAAAACTACTCTTTGGCTCTACATCACTTGCCATCAGGGAAATACAAATCAAAAGCACAATGAGATACCACCTCACACCAGTCAGAATAGCTAGAATTAACAAGACAGGAAACAACAGATGCTGGTGAAGATGTAGAGAAAGGGAACACTCTTGTACTGTTGGTGGGAATGTGAATTGGTACATCCACTCTGGAAAACTGTGGAGGTTTCTCAAAGAGTTAAAAATAGAGCTACCCTATAACCCAGCAATTGCACTACTGGGAATTTACCCCAAAGATACTAATGTAGTGGAGCATTGGGACACCTGCACCCCAATGTTCATAGCAGCAATGTCCACAATAGCCAAACTGTGGAAGAGGCTTCAATGTCCTTTGACAGATGAATGTATAAGGATGTCATATATATATTTTTTCTTTTTTTTTTAAACTGGTCATCCTCATTCATGAAGGCTGAAAGAAGTTTTTTATACATCCTCCATGGGTCCAGGGAGCCAGCCCCAGACTTGCAGTGAGGATGTGTGGTGTCACACGGAGGCTGGAGGAGCTCATTTGCCACTTCATGGCCTATAGGTTGCCTCCAGATTTCCATAAAGGGTACTCTCTTGGGGTGCTTCCTCCGGGTACTCAGCGGGCTTTCTCAATGATAGCCTTGGCAAGCCACGGTTCATGAATCCTTCTCAGGTGAGCTGCCCAAACCTGCAGCACATGGAGATGTGCATGCCCCAGTGATATTTACTGGGTAGATGGGAAGGTTGGATGGCTGGTTAGATGAACAAAACAAATGTTTTACAAAGTTCATCTGTTGCTAGATGGAAGACTAGGCTGGCCGAACGACCTAGGGCATTTCACCGCAGGGCTCTGAGCTCTGCCTCTTCATTGGTTCAAACAGGGCCTGGTCACCTGTGCACCAAGGGCCACCCTTGGCCTGGGCTGGGAACGCTTAGGGGAAAGCGAGGGAGGAGTGTCAAATGCTCAGGAAGAGTCTGAGTGTTCACTCCCTCCACCTCTGCAGAGAGTGGCTTTCCCAGGCCTTCTAGGAGGCTGCTTCCCCGCCCCCCCCCCCCCCCCCAGGAAGTGGTTTATTGCTTTTAGAACAAAATAAGATGCTATTAAAACTTTTGTTAAGTGAAGAGAAACTGTTAGAACATGAAAACTTTTCTAAAACAATATTTTTGTCAGCTGATGGATGTAGGCTCTTCAACAGAGAAAACTGCTCGCCTGTAACAACTGCGTGCAGCCTGAGCGACCACCTAGAAGCGGGGCTTGCGCCTGCGGCGACGGTCCTGCGTGTCAGGTCCGACCTCCTTGCCCTGCCGCCTCCCTCCGGCGCTCCCTCCCAGCACCCCCTCACCGCCCCGCCGCGCCATCCTGTAGGGGACCCTGTCTCCTGTGACTGCGGCCTCCTGGACCTCCTCTTCCTCGTTACTCTCCTTACTCTCGTTCAGGGGCTTGGGCATAAAGGTCGAAGGCCCAGAAAACAAGCAGAGGTAGAACCTCTTTGCTTTGGCACTATTGGGGAAGTCCACCCCCCGCCACCAGTGAAGCCAGCCTTGGTGGCCTGGGTCGTAACCAGCTCCAACTGCTCGGAGTCCTCCGCGTACAGCTGCAGGACGGCCCGGCCTCCACGAACCAGCACAGAGTAAAGTGAAGAAAAAGAGCAGTACAGGCGCTTTGCAGGGATGTCAGACCTCTTGTTTGCATCACAGAGCCACTGTATAGCGGAAATGCTGACACAAGCATCAAAGGAGCCTGGTTTGAAGGGGATGCCCTGGCCCATGTCCCCCAGAAGCAGGTCTCCCTCAGTGTCTGGGTCCAAGGCTGCATGCAGCATGGCAGGGCTGATGCCGATGCCCACCCAGCAGTGCCCTTCATCGGAGAGATAATCTCCACTCAGCCCGAACCACAGCCAATATCCAACAGGTAACAGGGCTGACCCTTGGGCAGACAAAGGAGCTCCAATGCTCGTCCAGCCATCTTGGTCTGGACATCAATCATTCGTGAGTTGCTCACATATTTCTCATTATATATATATATATATATAATGGGATATTACTCAGCAATCAGAAAGGACAAATATCCACCATTTGCTTCTACATGAGTGGAACTGGAGGGTGTTATGCTGAGTGAAATAAGTCAATCGGAGAAGGATAATCGTTGACAAGGGGAGGTGCGTGGGAGGATGGGGTAGCTGGGTGATGGGCACTAAGGAGGGCACTTGATGGGATGAGCACTCGGTGTTACTCTATATGTTGGCAAATTGAATTTAAATAAAAATTAAAAGAAAACACTACCATTTGTAAAATACTGTGAAGAGAATAAAAAGACAAGCTATGGATGTGGAGAAAATACTTCATAAAAGACTTGTATTCAGACTATAATAGCTCTCAAAACTCAATTATAAGAAAATAATCAAATAAAAAATAAGCAAAAGATTTGAATGGGCACTTCTCCAAAAAATATTCATATAGTAGAAAACATAAAAATATGCTTAACATACTGAGTCATGAGAAAAATGCAAATTAAAACCACAAGGTCATCCCACTACACAACTATCAGAAAGGCTAAAATGAAAAAGACTTACTGTACTAGATGTTGATGCTGATGAGGAAGAACAGTGACTCACAGTCTAGGTAGGCTTCTAAAATGGTCCAACTGTTCTAGGAAATATTTTTCAGTGTCCACAAATGTTAAACATATGCCTATCATTTGATCCAGCAATTGTACTCCTTGGAATTTACTCAAGAAAAATGAAAATATATGTTTTTTATTTTTTTAAGATTTTATTCATTTGTTCATGAGAGACACACACACACACACACACACAGAGAGAGAGAGAGAGAGAGAGAGAGAGAGAGAGGCAGAGACACAGGCAGAGGGAGAAGCAGACTCCATGCAGGGAGCCCGATGTGGGACTTGGTCCTGGGACTCCAGGATCACACCCCGGGTTGAAGGCAGTGCTAAACCTCTGAGCCACTGGGGCTGCCTGAAAACATATGTTTATATAAAAAAAAACCTTTTGGGGAGTATTCATAGCAGCTTTATTTTTAATAACCAAAACCCAATGATCATTCAGAAGTTAAAGGATGAACAAAGTTCAAAGTGTCTATACAATGGAATAGTATTCAACAATAAGAAAATAATGAATGACTAATACAAACAGCAAGGATGAATCTCAAAATAATTATGCTGAGTGAAAGAAATTAGGTAATAAAGAGTACACATTATGTGACTTATTTATATTAAACTCTAGAAATTCAATTTTTTGGTGTCAGAAAGCAAAGCAGTGGTTGCCTGGAAGGTGGACCAGGAAAGAGACAGGGGGCAGGCAGATGCTTCTATGGGTGATTAATACATTCACTATTTTGGTTGTGGTGAGAGTTTCACTGAGTATTTATATACCAAAACTTATTAAATTATGTGTTTTAAATATATTCAGTTTATTATGTATCAATTATATAGCAATGAACCTATTTTTTAAAATCTTGACTTTTGACTGTAAACTTGAGGAGGCAATCCTGAGTCAGGACCTAAGATCAGACATGCTGTGCCATGGGCTGATCAGGCATGAAGTATCTGGCAGAGGTTTCACTGTGGTGATGACCATTGAAGTCCCCTTAGTCTATTTACAAGACATAGTTCTGTTGATTTCTCTTTACTTGTTTATAACTGATTACCTTGTAACCTAATAAATGGTGGCCAGAGTGTTGGGTGGTGGCCAGTTATGGGCTCAAGGACAGGTATCTAGAGTGAGGCCTTTAGCCTGATGGCTTCTGGGGGCGTGCAGGTGAACCAAGAGGCAGTGGGTTTGGTGACTTCTGACCAAACAGGCACCATTTTTAGCTTTAAGGATCCTGGTTTCCATAAGGATTAAGATACAAATTTGTGCATCAGGGGTTCATTCCTAAATTCAAACCCACTTGTACAGCACAGGATGCCCTTCAGTTGGATTGTGATTTCTCTTTTAAAGCCCAGGAACTTTCATCCTAAGCCACTAAAGTTAGAGAATCACCGCATGCTTCCACACGAAACCCCCAGAGCCAGAGATATAGGCTTTCACCTGGTCCCAAACATTCTTCTGTCTCTAAGGGGTGGCAACCCTTGAACTTTTTAGTATTGAGGTATGAGGGGCACCTCAATGAAGACACTGGGATTCCAGGATTGAGAATAGGGCTGCCTAAGAAAGACACAGGAATCAAGCAGCTGTGAATGAAAACATCATGTGCATTGAGTCTAGATGCAATGGTGTGGACTTAATGGGATAGTTTCATTGAAGACAGGGGTAGAGGTTGTGAATGCTGGGGCTTTTGTTGAATTCCTGTTAGAACCCTCTCTGTAAATGATACAACTACACGTAATGAATTCATCTTTCAGCGGCTTTTACTCAACTGTTCTTGGGAATACAGAAGTGGAGGTTCACAGCACATGACTCTGGAAAACTGCACACCTTTCTTATCCCTTTCTTCTTCTAGAGTCTTGGAATTTAAAGCAACTATTCAATTTTTTTGCATTAACTCTCTGTTCTGTCTTTCTCTCCCCCCTTTCTTCTGCTGTGCCAGTTTCTCTCCTTGTCTTCATTCCATTTCCTCAGAGAGCTCTGTGCCCTTTCTTTGTTTATTGATCATGTAGTTCTACTAGCTACCTTGCTCTTTCACTCCTAGGAGACAAGAAAGAGTGAACATCTGTGAATACTTAACCTCTGACATTTTCTTCAGTCCTTGTCTCATCACAATGATTAATTATCTTGTTTCAGTGAGCATCCTCAATATCTGCAAATCCTCAACCCCTGACATGGGCTTCTCCATTCCCCAATTCATTTTTTTTCCTGAGTACTTACACTATCTAACTTGTCCACATATTTTATCTAATATTTTTTTTTCAAAATCATCTGTTGTCCTCTCCCCAGTTAGAAATATAAGACTCAATAGGGCAGAAACTTTTATCTTGTTTGGTCCATGGATAGATTTCGAAAACTTCAAACTAAATTTAGTGCAGGGATTGATATTCAATAAATATTTATGGAATGAATAACTGTAATTCTTGCAAGGAGGCATCTTTTTCGGTTATTTTGCCTTTCAGAGCAAGTCACTCTCTGGATGTTCAGTGACTCCCATTATTCTTTATCTGGGACTACTCCTTAAATTTTCTCCAACCATCTGTTGACTTCTCTTGGCTTATGAGTGTTTAGTAGCAATAGGCAGATTCCCAATTATTTTAATATATGACATAGTTATTCCAATATAACATGGTCAGTCTCCTCTTAGAGGTTACATTTCTATGCAAGGGACAATGAGCAGACTCTCTGGGAATCCCTGCTCTTTGGGCATTTGGAACGTTAGCATCAGGAATCAAAACTGAATCTAGATGCAAGGTTAACCAGTCTTTGAAGGACACAGATCTAGCTTTGAAATTGGATTCTGCCACTTACATACTATATGTCCTTTGACCAAATCCATAACCTTTGAGAGCTTCAGGTTTTTTTCCCCCACCTATAAGACCAATGAACCAACAGGCTTCACAGGCCATATATTAAATGAGATAGTGTATGTAAAGTCAGCCCAGGCCAGGACATATGAGAGGGCCCCACTAGATAAATACAGGTGAAAAAAGAGGGAGAGAGAGAAGAAAGCTGTATATTCAATAAGTAGAAGTCACAGAGAGAAAGCGATTTGGACTTGAAGAGTAATATTGGGGCAATTAGATGTATGCAATAATGGAATGACACTCCTTCAGAGAAGTGTGAGTCTCTGTAATGATATCTTAAGAGAGGATAAGTGACAATGTATCTGGGAAGATAAAGAGGCAAGATGTGCACCGGGTATCAGAGATGCTCCATGTGCTAGTTCAAAGTCCCCTGAGAAGTGGATGCCAAGATGGGATTAAACCTATGAGAAGTTTCTTAGGAAAATGCCTGTGAGAGACAATATAGTCAGGACCAGAAAGGTCTGGAGAGCCTCAGAACATGATGCATTCTGATCTAGAGCAAAAGAGAGAAAGAAGGGCAGAAGGAAGATAGAGTGGAAGTGTCTCAGACTTTCTTGCAGTTCTAAGCAAGGTGTCAAAAGGTCATTGAACCAAAGCCACTGTCAAAGAAGTCACATGTCTCCCAGGAAGATGTGTCCATGTTCTCAGTCGCTGAATGGGAGCAGCTAATGGGAAGGGTGGCAGTGGTACAGTGATGGATTTCAGAGAGCAGTAGCTAGGTCCCGAGTTCAGTAGCACTCATGGAGATGGGATTCAAGCAGAGCCTTCCCAATTCTGTTACACACAGCACTACCTTTCTTCTTGATTTAAATCTGAGGAGACTCAAGGAGAGCTCAACACTGTGAGTCCCTGAAAAGGGTCAAACACTTTCAAATCTAGTCTGAGACTAGATTTAATAATCAGTATTCTCAGGGGGTTCAGCAAATCTCAACAATCAATCTTTCCAAGAATGTTGACATTTAACTAGAATCCTTGCTTTGGATTGAATTGCACTTTGGCATTAATTAACTCTAGAGGTAGGAAAAAATTATTTTAATTTTTTTCATTGGGTCAACTTTAGCAAGAATTGAATGAAATGAAAAGTCATTTCCTAGTGCTGCAACTAGGTTGAGTCCCTCAGTTAAATTAGATTAATTAATAAAGTGAGTATCTATTCTGTGTCAGACACTGCACTCAGTGCTGATGAGATAAGAATGACTAAGAAATGGATCATGCACTCAGGACATTTGCACTGATGTCACATAGGGTATCTTATTCTGTTGACATCCGGCAACCTACTCTCATTCCTTAAAAGATGGCATTCTCCAAACCAGTTAGGGTCTTCACACCAGTAGCTCAGTATCTGCATTGCAGGATCCATCCACATCTTCCTTTCCCTTCCAGCAAGGCACAAAGGAAAAAGGACAGATTTAACGTCAAATTCCAATTGCCTAAACATGTAAATTTGGGCAAGTTTCTTAACTTCTACAGACTTTCATGTCTTGCCATAAGAACTGGGGAAATGAAACAAAATAAAACAAAAAAAACCTCCTACTTTCCTGGATGTTCTGAAGATTAAAGACAATCTATGCAAAACATTGTTGTAGGTAGGTCTTAGCACATCTCAGAGGCTCTAATTATCATAAATACTTTCATTCTTATAAAGTGACACAGGATTGGCCTGAACCTACTCCTGCTATTATGATAAGGGGTTAAGACTTGTCACAAATAACCTGTTTGACTTTATGTAATTGCCTTGTATTTATTTTTTTTAATTTTATTTATTTTTTATTTTTTAATTTTTTTAATAATTGCCTTTTAAAGTCACAGTGTCTATGCCAGGAAAATCAGGTAGTGCAGATGCCAGACCCCTTGTAAGACTTTGGCTTTGAAATCTGGAGCATCTATTAAGTCATGGCTACTCCAGTCAGCCTTAGATACATATCTGACTGTTTATTCATGTAATAAGAACATACAAACAGTTATTTGTTTCTTGCCCCACAACACTATGCCGATTCAAATAAAGCCTTTAAATGACTCATTTTGGTCATAATCATTTTCTCCATTAGCTGAGCTGGTCCAATTAGCTTATTGATTGAATATATTTCAGTTCTTATTTTCCTCAAATATTTCTGTATCATTTGGCATTTCATGAAGGACTCCCTCTTTCCTAGAACATTCTTTTTTCTAGCATTTCTGACATTGAACATTCTTCAGAATTCTTTTTGATCACCTCTCCACCTTATTCATTGCTGAAATATCTGGGACTCCTAGGATCCTGTCAGGCCCCTTTTCTCTAGATTCTTTCTATGGGAAATATCATTAGATCCCTTGGCGGCAAGGGTCACCTGTATATTGATAACTTCAAAATCTGTATCTTCAGTTGAGCCATCTCAGATGAGCTCTTTGTCCATATATCCTACAAAGTGTCAAGAATCTCCGACTGGATGTTTTTATTGATGACTATCAGATGAAGACCAGGCTGCAAGGAATACACTTGTAGCCAAGTAAAATTAGATTTGTTTAGTTTACTGTGGCTCAGGAGAGTTCACACTAGAGTCACCAAGGGAAATAGTTCTGAACTGTGTCTGTCAGAAGGCAAGTCAGTGATTGGGTACCCTGGTGAGCTTTACCAGAAAGCAGGATGATTAAAGAGAGTAGCCACTCCTGTTAGTTGGACCAGGGCGATACTTCACTATTTTTGTGGTTGTAGAGTAACTACAAAATAGAGTCCCAAGAGTGGCCTTGTTCATATGGCATAAATATAGTTTATGCTTGTTTGGGGGAACGATGCCTAGTGTCATCTCTCACTATGAGTCTATGGATGCCTAAAAATCCCTTCTCCCTACTTTTACACTGATTTCAATCATATTGTTGCCTCAGTGAACCTCCAGTATAGGTTTAATGTCCACCCACCCATACCAACCAATAGCAACTTATGTCTCCTACCCCCTCATCCTGACCACCAATGGTCAAAGTTCAGAAACTTGACTCTTCTTTCCTCTTTTATGAAAAAAATATTTTAAATAGTGTCCTAATATATTCCTCTGTGTCACTACCATACTCCTAATTTATTTGAACATTGCTAATGTAATGAATTTTCTAAGTAGAAATCTGATCATGCAACCAGCTTTTCTAACAATATTCACTGGCTTTTCCAATACTTTAACCCAGCCATTCCTGAATTGGCTTAGGAAACCTTACAGTATGATATTTGCCAGTGCACTTTAGAAATCACAAATACAATGAGCTATTACTGCCCAGCTCATGCCCTTGGGCAGCTACTAGAGATGGCTCCTGTCCCCTCTTGTGATTTGGTCTAGGCATATCATTTTGAGTGAGAATGTCTCATTGGGTGAAAAAAAAAACTTTGATAAAAAGGTAGATGAGTGGAAAGATTAATAATAGAATTTATACTTGGGAAGATACTTATAGTAGGAGGTGTGAAGAAAATAGAAAGGTTGAGAATTGGAAGACAAAGAAGGAAAAAAAAGAAAATGAGGATTTGAGAAAGGAAGAACAATAAAAGGGTATGAATGAATAAAAAAAAAATAACCTGTATTTGTGTCCCAGGCATGTGAGGTATTTGACTGTGATCATCCTATTGTGGCAGATGGGCATTTGTTGTGTTCCCCAATATTATGTACAAGCGCTGGTAGCAGGCAGGTATTGGTTCTGACTGCTGTGTCTGCCACAGGACCTGGGGCAGGCTTTCAGGGTAACCAAACTTTTTAATATACAGACAGGGATTAATATTCCTTAGCAGTGGTACTACTTGCTATGGAGATTCCTTGCAGTAGTTTACACTGGGAAATTAAAAAGAAGTTAGATGTTTTATTTTTTTTTTAATTTAATTTTATTTATTTATGATAGGCACACAGTGAGAGAAAGAGAAAGGCAGAGACATAGGCAGAGGGAGAAGCAGGCTCCATGCACTGGGAGCCTGACATGGGATTCGATCCCGAGTCTCCAGGATTGCGCCCTGGCCCAAAGGCAGGCGCCAAACCGCTGCACCACCCAGGGATCCCAGAAGTTAGGTGTTTTATACTACACTCTGAAATTCAACTAGAGAGTATGTTCTGCTTGGTGGCTGGCTTTCAAAAAATAGCCCCAAAATGATTCAAACAAAATGTTGCACTGTAGGTCAATAGTAGGCTTTGAACAGAGCAATATTTTTTCTTCCCATCTCAAAATCTTTTGGTCCCCTAAAAAAGTGAAAGCAGCGAAATAGATTGGGTCACAACTTCTAAACATGTGTTAATCCCTTGAACATTTTGACAGTCTATCAGATTCTACGAAACATGTTCAAAACACACTTCTGAGAAAGAGGAACATAATACCAACCAGATTTCCAAACCTGTGAAATGT
This sequence comes from Vulpes lagopus, assembly GCF_018345385.1. Taxonomy (NCBI): domain Eukaryota; kingdom Metazoa; phylum Chordata; class Mammalia; order Carnivora; family Canidae; genus Vulpes; species Vulpes lagopus. The sequence goes on from NC_054842.1 coordinate 5,248,426, forward strand.
GATATGCTAGTGGCTGGAAAAATAATATCACCTACTAAAAAATGTGTTTCTGATACTTAATTTTGCATTCACACTGGGAATAACAAGTGTGACTCACTAAACATACAGGATTTGATGCTGCTATAGTTACTATTACCGTCAATAGTCCAATTAACATTATAAACTGAAAAAAACCTGCTAATGTTAAAATTCATACATATAATCTCTTACTGAAGAGTATACTTCTTGGGAAGAGGGTATTATTTTTATTATTAAATTTTAGTGAAGTAAATGAAATTGGTGAATAAATATTGCCACACCCTCAATTATCTCTTGTGGGGAAAGTTAATTCATTTTATCATGTGCTGTCTGCATACTTTTCTTTACACAGGGTGCAAAAATAGGTTATGAAGGAGGGATTTCTTAACTATCACCGAGATGTGCAAGCTTATAAATAGCCATGGTTGAGAAAGCTGTGGTGCACATAAAACACACAAACTGGGCACTGTGGGATTTCAGAAAGACTGTGTTCCTTTGATGTCAGACATATGGAGAGCAGCACTGCAATAAAACTGGACAGGCAGAAGCTAGGTGTAGGACATTTGAGGTGACAGGGAGGGGTGGGGCACAAAAATCACCACTTTGGAATCATTTCCAGGCATCTGCTGCTTTGATTACATCATTCATCTTGACTGCTTGCAGGGAATCGTTCTGACATTTAAAACTGAACTCCATGAAAGAAAACTCACAAATTAAGATGAAACTAACTACCCAACTCACAGCATGGCTGTTAAATTGAAATGAATCAGTGCATAAGAAACATCTAGCACATAGATGAGTGTGGCACAGAAAAAGGCAAAGGTTCATGTCTTCTTAATAACGAGGCCTGTATCCCATCGCTTTCATTTCCCAGGGTTTTAGAATTACCAGGACACATAGTAAGCAGTCACTAATACTTGTTGGATGTATGAAATAGGGTTATTCATATCCTTGGAATTATGTTGGGCCAATTTGACATCTGTTTTCTCTTAATAAGCCATTTCCACCTCAAGTATCTCCATATTATGCCAATCCTTCTACAATGCCTTTTGGATCCAAACTTTTCTTCCTCTCCCTGCCACCACCCTATTGTGACTAATAGTTGCTTTATACAACAATGATTGTGTTCAATCCCTCTGTAAAACCTCAAGCCCAGCCTCTCCCTTTCTGTCTTTTCCTTTTCTAGATCTTGCCTATCTGTGGGGTGAATCTTCCTCAGATATTTCTCTGCATATTCTCGATGAGTGGTCCTCAGAGTATAGAGCATCACTACCACCTGGGAGCTTGCTCATGTTATTGCTGAGTCAGAAACCTGGGGGACAGGGGTGGAGGTCAGGCCCTCCAGATGATTCTAGTCCATGGTAACACTTGAAAGGCCACTGATTCAGCTCTTGCTCCCTTGTTCTAGGTCCTACTGTGACTTTCTCTGCTGTTTGGTTTAAGTCATACTCTCAGAGTTTCTACTAAAGAGCTTGCCCAATTTAATCTAGCCTTCATTCTTTTATATTGTCATCCCATATGAATGTCCACACACAGTCGTATTTCAATTAAGATAATGATAGTTACTCATAGGACTTTCATAATACAGTTCTCTGGTGCAGAAAGGGGATTTGAAAAAAAAATAGCAAGAGATGAAGCTGTGAAGGCCATTTCACAAAGAATGTCATAAACCATCTTAAAGGGCTTAAATTTTATCATAAAAATTATGGGAACCCATTGAAGTTTTAAGCAGGAAAATAACCATGAGTAGATATGCATTTTAGAAAGACCACCTTAAATGTTATATGACCATTGAGAAGGGGAGTAAAGCAAGGTATACTTAAGTGGAATATCCTTCAGAGAGCTCCTATGAATAAACTGATGACCAGTCAACATGATATTTTGATTGCTACCAATTTCTGAATGTTGATGTAGAGGTAAATACATCATGATATTTGCCCTTGAATTGGTCACAGTCTACTTGGAGAATCAGTCATATGAGCCTATCTTTTTTTTTTTTTTTTTTTTTTTTTTTGAGCCTACCTTTCTAATGCATAAGGAGAGTTGTGTTGAGAGACCTAGGGAAATTGTCATGGCACACATTTGTGCCTGGGGGAGATTGGCCACACCTAGCAAGGGAAGCTGATTTTGGTAACTTTTCTGGTGTTCTGAGTTACATTAATATTCTTAGATTTTTTTGTATGAGAAAAAATACAAAACAATTTTTGAGAAAGATTTAGGTTAGGATACACATGGCATTTTTGTGTCCCTACATACCTCCAGAACATGGGATACTCAGCAGAAATTAAATGATTTACTGAGTGTGAGTGAATCAATACATAAATGGTAAGCTTACCTTCTGATTTCTAAGTGCCTGATGCTGACTTTTAATACATATAGAGAAAAATGCCATTTGATGGGTTACCTGTTCTGGAAGGGATTAAAACTAGAGAGGATAGTTAGTGGTTCCCATCAAGCACTTAATAAACCACAATTCTAAAGCAGAATATGTTAGCCTAGGTGGGATATGAGGTTTTTTTTTTTTTTAAAGAATGGGGGTGGAGGGCCCAAAAACCAAAAAGCAGCAACAACAAAAGAATGGAGGGATCCAAAATTAGGATATTAATGTTCAAAGTCATTTGGCATATGCTTGACTAGAGACTTTTCTTAACCTAAGTTCCTCCTAGACACTGAGATTGAGAAAGGGGCCAATGATAAAGTCTAGGAAGTCATCAGAGGGAACAAGAGTGAGAGACTTAGGAGTGTGAAGCAGGAAAGGAAAGGTAGGTCAGACCCTCAAGATCTTCTGAGAAACCATAAAGAACAGACATCCATTTTTTCTATCTCAAGGGCCTTAAGAAGAGAGCATTTATCCACTAACTCCTGTGCCCCATTGATCAAGCATTCTGATAGGACTTGTAGGGTATGCATATGTGAGAGTCTGGAAGGTCCCTGTGACTCTATGTCAGATGATAGTGATAAGGGATGTTAGAGATTGTGCTGTGCAGAGCTGAGGCAAGGTGCTACCAGTTTATAACTGAGTAATATGGGTTATTACAGCAGAACCAGAGTGAATGTAAAAAAGCCAGATGCAATGCAAGGACATGTCTTTTAAACAATTCTATGAGATGGGCTTCATTGTTATAATTTCACAGATAAGAAAATTGAAGATCCTAGAGGATAAGTAACCCACTTATGATCACCCAGGTGAGCATAGCCAGGACTATAGCCTGTGAATGTCTGACTGTAAAGTCTATATGCTTTTCCAGTGACATCTCAGAGCTTCTCCCTTAACTCCATAATCTTCAACCCTAAAGTAGTGATGTGCTCATCAGTTCCATACTCATATCTGTCACTCTTTGGCCCTTGATGTGCACTCTTGAGTATTTAGGGTTCCCTATATTGTAGACCCCAGGTCATCCCAGCCTAGAGTGACCCACTGTGTTTCTTTCACAATGTTATGCATCTTCCCAGGTCTTGCTCTCCCAAACCTTAAAATGTACCCCTCTATGATATCATAAATGATGTATTTATTAACTTTGACATTTAAAATTACCCAGTAGTACAATTTATAGTCAATAAGACTTTTATTTTTATCTAATAAGGGAATTATTATTTGAGCTTGCATTTCAGAACCAGGCAGTACAGTCAGACTACTGTTTATTTATGTCCTATAAACTTATGATAAGTGATAAACAAAATAAGAGAATGCCTATAATCATCCAGATACATTTCTCAGAAAGGGAAAGCTCTTTGATTCAATATTTATAAGATCCAAAATATTTTATTGAAACTTGTTAGTTGCAGATTTCTAAAAAAAATATGCAGAACTAAATCTGTCTATCATGGAAGAAGGCAAAAATAGCTAGTAAGGCTAGTGATCACACTGCCTTGAAAGTTATCAGTGTGAGCGCCTGGGTGGCTCAGTCAGTTGAGCGTCCACCTTGGCTCAGGTCATGATCTGGGGTTCCTGGGAATAGGGTCCAGTGTCAGGTTCCCTGTTCAGCCCTCCCTTCTCCCTCTGCCCTTCCCCCCTGCTCGTGCGTGATCTCTCTCTCACTCTCTCTCTCAAATAAATAAATAAAACCTTAAAAAAGAGAAAGTTATCAGTGAGGAAAATTCTATTACCTATTTACTTACTTATTCATTCATTTAAAAATTATTTAAACATGTATCAATTTTCATCGTAAAGTCAAGTCAAGAAATGAGTAAGGACTATATATAAGGAAAAACAAGGATTTGGTTCTTATTTTACAAATATATACACAAATAGTCATACAATTTTATCTCAAATTCTCATTTGTTAAAGAGTTAGAATCATTGACTTTAATCCCCCAAATTGTCTACTGCCTCCTTCCAAACTATGGTATTATTCCAAGATGCCTAGAATAGAATAGATATTCTTTCCCCAAGAGATAACACTCCAGTATTTAATCAGAGATTGGGTGAATTGGATAATACTGGGGAGACCCTAGAATGTTACTGCAAATAAAAAAAAACTTTATGAAAACATGAGAAATTATTTTTCATTAAAAACTATGGCCCATGGTCAATATCTTTCATACACAAAGTACAATTACAACTAAATCAAGAAGAAAAATGAACACAAAGATGAAAATTGGTTTAAAGACAGGAAGAGACATATCACAAGAGACAAACTATAAACGGTCAATAACAAAACTTTAAACTTCACTTTTAATCAAATAAATGTATATCATATGACCCTTTCCTGTCACACTGGAAAAAATTTAAAAGTAATCATAACCTCTGTTGATGAAAGCAAAGAAAATTTACACACTTATGTAGAATCAGTACGAATATAAATCTATATAGTGTTCCTATGTAGTAATTTAGAAATGTTTATCAAATGTCTTTTTTCCTACTTTTTTATACTCCAAGGAAGATATTAAAATTGTATCTTTATAGTTTGTGCTTAATGTGAGGAAGATGATGCTTATCTTGGTTTTGTTCCAATGAAGCTGGTGGAAAATGTCCTTGAATATGATTAACAGCAGTCAAGAAAGGAATCAAGGAAGTCAAAAATCACACACTTGCAGAAGAGGCTAGTAAGAGGTTAGTAATAAGTGGAACAGAAAAGGGAATGTTGATTCCTTTTTTAATTGAAGTATAATTAATAAACGGTGTATGTTAGTTTGGGGTGTACAATATAGTGATTCAACAATTCTATACATTTCTCAGTGCTCATCAGCTAAGGGTACCCTTAGCTATCACCTATTTCACTCATTTCCCTACCCACCTCCCTCTGGTGACCCAGTTTGTTCTCTGTGAGTTTAAAGAGTCGGGTTTTTTGTTTGTCTCTCTTTTTTTTTTTTTTGGTTTGTTTCTTAAATTCCACATATGAGTGCAATTATACGGTATTTATTTTTCTCTGATTTATTCCCCTTAGCATTATACTCTCTATATCTATCCATGTGGTTGCAAATGACAAGATCTCAACCTTTTTATGGCTGATATCTAGTGTGCATATGTGTGTATGTGTGCATGCATGTATCACATCATTATTCATTCATGTATGGATGGGTATTTGGGCTGCTTCTATATCTTCACTATTGTAAATAATACTGCAATAAGCAAACAAGCAGAATGGTGCATATATTTTTTCAAATTAGTGTTGTCATTTTCTTTGGGCAAATACCCAGTTGTGGAATTACTGGATCATATAGTAGCTTTATTTGTTTTAATTTTGGAGGGAACCTCCATACTGTTTTCCACAGTGGCTGCATCAATTTACACTCCCACCAACAGTGCACAAGGGTCCTTTTTTCCCCACATCCTCACCAACACTTGTAATTCCTGGGTGTCCACTAAACAGTACAACATGAGGATTTCCCTGTGGTTTTCTGTGTGGGCATCTACCCTGTGTTTGGAATTTAACCCCCTGATTATGAATAATTCTTTTCTGGCATGGAGATACTCAAGAGCCTGGAAGTCACTGAATTGGATTCTCTCTCTTCTGTGATTTCACATGGCCATTCTTCTAGTGATCAAGTGTTCAAAATTCAAAGCCTCTCTGAGGGCCCAGATCCTGGGTCTTGAGCTCCATGACAGGAGTTCCTCCTCCTCTGTTATACAGGAAAGGAGAATGGACAAGGAACACAGCTTCTAAGCCTGTTACTGGGAACCACTCCTCTCTTTTATAGTGCTGTTCTAGAGCTGAACTCAGATTGAATTTCTTCCAGCCCTGCTTCCCTTTTATGATCCATACACTCTGGTCTTGATGCATATTTTCAGTGTTTCAAAACACTATGAAGGAAAATCTTCACAGATTTTTACAACATTGGTGACTTGTCTGAGTTCATCCATTTTACTACTCAGGGTGTATACTAGTATTTAGAGTTAGGGGAAAAAGGGAGTGGTGAGGCTATAGACCATTTCTATTCCTGTTTGACTATGGCATTCCAATCCTGTTAAGAAAACTTTACACTTATGGAGCAGAGTCCATTAAGTGTCTGCTTTCAGCTCAGGTCATGATTCCAGGGTCCTGGGATGGAGCCTGCATGGGAGTTCCTGCTCAGCAGGGAATCTGCTCCTCCCTCTCCGGTCTGCACCCCCACCTCATACTCTCTGTCTCTCTCTCAGTCTCTGTCTCTCTCTCTCTCTCACTCTTGCTTTTTCTGTCAAATAAATAGAGAAAATCTTAAAAAAAATAACTGAGGTCACATTCCAAATAACTGACCATTCCAAATAATGTATACATAATGTATATATAATTATATCCATAAATGTACATAATTGCCCTCCAGAATTCCTCATTTTTTCATGTTTACTTAAGTATGGCTTTCGTAATTTTCCCCTTAGACTTACATTTATTTTTATTTATATTTTCTCCTGGGAGAGAGGCATCTCTTTCTCACCTTTATCTCTTTCTTTCTCTCACATTCTTAATCTTATTTGTGTGTTTCTAAACAGAGACATTCTATACTACAAAAAACACTGTTCAGAATGTTCATTTTAGGGCACTTAAAAATTGGTATACACTGAAATTGTCCTCAGAATATTTAATTGTATGGAAATATCATAACTCATCACACCATTTTCTTGAGAGTGAAATCATTGCATCTGTGAGTTTTGCATATATAGTACAAAATTTCTCACTGACTTTTACTCTAACCACGTAGGAGTTTTCCTATTACCCCACACTCCTGCCAACACATTTAAAAAAATCTTTTCCAATGTAGTAGGCTTGTCAATTAAAATAGATTCCATTGCGCATAACAGAAATATCCAAATAATATTGGTTAAAAACAGGGGATCCCTGGGTGGCTCAGCGGTTTAGCGCCTGCCTTTGGCCCAGGGCGTGATCCTGGAATCGCGAAATCGAGTCCAGCGTTGGGCTCCCGGCAAGGAGCCTGCTTCTCCCTCTGCCTGTCTCTCTCTCTATCATTAATAAATAAATAAAATCTTAAAAAAAAATATATATATATATATATATTGGTTAAAAACAATATAAAATTTTATTTCTCTGAGGAGGAGGGGCAAGACGGCAGAAGAGTAGGGTCCCCAAGTCACCTGTCCCCACCAAATTACCTAGATAACCTTCAAATCATCCTGAAAATCTACGAATTCCGCCTGAGATTTAAAGAGAGACCAGCTGGAATGCTACAGTGAGAAGAGTTCCCACTTCTATCAAGGCAGGAAGACGGGGAAAAAGAAATAAAGAAACAAAAGGCCTCCAAGGGGGAGGGGCCCCGCGAGGAGCCGGGCTGAGGCCGGGGCGAGTGTCCCCAGGACAGGAGAGCCCCGTCCCGGAGGAGCAGGAGCTGCACCAACCTTCCCGGAGGAAAGGGGCTCGCAGGGAGGTGGAGCAGGACCCAGGAGGGCGGGGATGCCCTCGGGCTCCCGGGGACACTAATAGGCAGGCATCTGCGGCGCGTGCAGGAGAGTGCGCCGAGCTCCCTAAGGGCTGCAGCGCGCACGGCGGGACCCGGAGCAGCTCGGAGGGGCTCGGGCTGCGGCTCCGCGGAGGGGGCTGCGGGGCGGGAGCGCGGATCCAACAGCGCAGGCCCCGGAGCACAGGGCGCCGGGACACAGCCCAGGATCCGGCCTCCCCCGGGACAGGCAGAGGCCGGGAGGGCCCAGGACAGCGAGGACGCTCCTGCCCCGAGCTGAGCAGATCAGTGGCCCCGCCCCGGAGCCCCCAGGCCCTGCAGACGGAGAGCCCTGGAGTTACTGCGGGAGCTGACTCCAGGGCTGCAGAGCTGGCCCCGCCACTGCGGTTGTTCCTCCCGGGGCCTCACGGGGTGAACACCCCCACTGAGCCCTGCACCAGGCAGGGGGCAGAGCAGCTCCCCCAAGTGCTAACACCTGAGAATCAGCACAACAGGCCCCTCCCCCAGAAGACCAGCTAGACGGACAGGGAAAAAACAAATTCTTGACCAAGCAGCACTGGAAAGTTCCAGGGGAAGTCGAGGATTTACAGTATACAGAATCAGAGGATACTCCCCCTTGTGTTTGTGTTTGTTTTTGTTTTTGTTTTGTTTTGTTTTTTGTTTTGTTTTATTTTGTTTTTTTTTTTTTTTTGCTTTTTGATTTCTGTTTGCTTGCCCCACCCCTTTTTTCCTTTCTTTCTTTTTTTCTTTTTCTTCTTTTTTTCTTCCTTTTTTCTTTTTTCTTTTTTTCCTTTTCTTTCCTTCTTTCTCTTCTCTCTTTTTCTCCTTTTCCCAACACAACTTGTTTTTGGCCACGCTACACTGAGCAAAATGACTAGAAGGAAAACCTCACCTCAAAAGAAAGAATCAGAAACCGTCCTCTCTCCCACAGTTACAAAATTTGGATTACAATTCAGTGTCAGAAAGCCAATTCAGAAGCACTATTATACAGCTACTGGTGGCTCTAGATTAAAGCATAAAGGACTCAAGAGACTTCAGGATTGCAGAATTTAGATCTAATCAGGCAGAAATTAAAAATCAACTGAATGAGATGCAATCCAAACTAGAAGTCCTAACGACGAGGGTTAATGAGGTGGAAGAACCAGTGAGTGACATAGAAGACAAGTGGATGGCAAAGAGGGAAACTGAGGAAAAAAGAGACAAACAATTAAAAGACCATGAGGATATATTAAGGGCAATAAATGACAGCCTGAGGAAGAAAAACCTACGTTTAATTGGGGTTCCCAAGGGCACCGAAAAGGCCAGAGGGCCAGAATATGTATTTGAGGAAATCATAGCTGAAAACTTTCCTAATCTGGGAAGGGAAACAGGCATTCAGATCCAGGAAATAGAGAGATCCCCCCCTAAAATCAATAAAAACCATTCAACCCCTCGACATTTAATAGTTAAGCTTGCAAATTCCAAAGATAAAGAGAAGATCCTTAAAGCAGCAAGAGACAAGAAATCCCTGACTTTTATGGGGAGGAGTATTAGGGTCACAGCAGACCTCTCCACAGAGACCTGGCAGGCCAGAAAGGGCTGGCAGGATATATTCAGGGTGCTAAAGGAGAAAAACGTGCAACCAAGAATACTTTATCCAGCAAGGCTCTCATTCAGAATGGAAGGAGAGATAAAGAGCTTCCAAGACAGGCAGGAACTGAAAGAATAAGTGACCTCTAAACCAGCACTGCAAGAAATTTTAAGGGGACTCTCAAAATTCCCCTTTAAGAAGAAGTCCAATGGAACAATCCACAAAAACAGGGACTGAATAGATATCATGATGACACTAAACTCATATCTGTCAATAGTAACTCTGAACATGAATGGGATTAATGACCCCATCAAAAGGTGCAAGGTTTCAAACTGGATAAAAAAGCAGGACCCATCTATTTACTGTCTACAAGAGATTCATTTAAGACAGAAGGAAACCTACAACCTGAAAATAAAAGGTTGGAGAACCATTTACCATTCAAATGGTCCTCAAGGGGATCCCTGGGTGGCGCAGCGGTTTGTGCCTGCCTTTGGCCCAGGGCGTGATCCTGGAGACCCGGGATCGAATCCCCCATCTGGCTCCCGGTGCGTGGAGCCTGCTTCTCTCTGCCTGTGTCTCTGCCTCTCTCTCTCTCTCTCTCTCTCTCTGTGACTATCATAAATAAATTATAATAAAAAAAGGAAACCAAGTTGGATTCCTTTAAAAAAAAATCAAATGGTCCTCACAAGAAAGCAGGGGTAGTCATCCTTATATCAGATAAACTAAAATTTACCCCGAAGACAGTAGTGAGAGATGAAGAGGGACACTATATCATACTTAAAGGATCTATCCAACAAGAGGACTTAACAATCCTCAATATATATGCCCTGAGTGTGGGAGCTGCCAAATATGTCAATCAATTAATAACCAAAATTAAGACATACTTAGATAATAACACACTTTTACTTCGTGACTTCAATCTAGCATTTTCTACACTCTATAGGTCTTCTAAACACAACATCTCCAAAGAAACAAGAGCTTTAAATGATACACTGGACCAGATGGATTTCACAGATATTTACAGAACTTTACATCCAAACTCAACTGAATACACATTCTTCTCAAGTGCACATGGAACTTTCTCCAGAATAGACCACATACTGGGTCACAAATCGGGTCTGAACTGATACCAAAAGATTGGGATCGTCCCCTGCATATTCTCAGACCATAATGCCTTGAAATTAGAACTAAATCACAACAAGAAGTTTGGAAGGACCTCAAACACGTGGAGGTTAAGGACCACCTTGTTAAAAGATGAAAGGGTCAACCAGGAAATTAAGGAAGAATTAAAAAGATTCATGGAAACTAATGAGAATGAAGATACAACCATTCAAAATCTTTGGGATGCAGCAAAAACAGTCCTGTGGGGGAAATACATTGCAATACAAGCATCCTTCCAAACACTGGAAAGAACTCAAATACAAAAGCTCACCTTACACCTAAAGGAGCTAGAGAAAAAACAGCAAATAGATCCTTCACCCAGCAGAAGAAGAGAGTTAATAAAGATTCGAGCAGAATTCAACGAAATCGAGACCAGAAGAACTGTGGAACAGATCAACAAAACCAGGAGTTGGTTCTTTGAAAGAAATAATAAGATCGATAAACTATTAGCCAGCCTTATTAAAAAGAAGAGAGAGAAGACTCAAATTAATAAAATCATGCATGAGAAAGGAGAGATCACTACCAACACCAAGGAAATACAAACGATTTTAAAAACATATTATGAACAGCTATGTTCATATGTTTTGTATGTTGTTCAGGCATATCTTTTGGCCATTTTTTTTAATTGAAAAGAAACATGAAATATTCTTGTGAAAAGAACTTGACGACAAAATGGCAGAGATATGACTGCATATGAAGAAGGAAAGCATGGAAACAGAACTAAAGGTGAATGCTGAATTCATTTAAATATAAAATGAAGACCAAGTGTCTTTCGGGAATGTAGTTGCAGAAAGTAAATACTAGGAACTCTGACAACATAAAAGCAAATAAATATGATGAAAACACAACCTGGAGGTGGGTGATTAAGGAAGTTGTGAAAGACTGTGCAAATGTCCTTATATATTTTTTAAATACTCTGTTAATAGCTTCTACTTAATTTAGATGCACCTTAGAAAGGGATAAAGGAAGTTGCAGAGTACAACAGTGGAAGAGATAATAATAAGAATATGTTAATAACAACAACAAAAGTAAATATGGAAAGCTAGAAGGAACAGAGGAGGTGACAAGATATGCAAGGTTCTTATTTTTTCACCTGCGGTAAAAGACATTCAATATAGGTTGTAAAAAAATGACCCAGAGAGGTAAGTGTACTATAAAAAGTAAGTGTAATCACTTAAAAACCATAAGGAGACTCTAGATCTTTTAAAATATAAGATGGAAATCACACACACACACATACACACACACACCACATATCCTAAAATCTACATTAGCCACATTGCAAAAAGACAGAAAATACTAAAAGGAAGAAAATTACATAAAAGGATACTAGGGGGACTGATTCTGCTAGTTCAATAGAAAAATGACATAAATTTTAATCTCTTGAAAGCATTAAAGGCTCAGATTGCATCAAAGAGTAATGCCCAATGCATATTACATGTAAGAAATATCTAAAACAGTGTGACTCAGAAAAGTAAAATATAAAAGGATGGACAAGTGAGTACTGAAGTGTAGCAGCAAAAATAAGTGAAGGATAAAGAGAAATTGATGCCAAGCTAGGAGTAGGGGGAGTTTTTAAGGGATCACCGTTTGATGATACTTAACTATTTTAACTATGAGGCTCAAAAATTTACAAAGAGAGCAACAATAATGGAAATGTATGAACTGACTTTACTTATGAATATTAAGGTCAAACTAAACATTACATATAAAAACATAACTCCGTGAATTTCAAAAATAAAATGTACCATGACCCAAATGGTAAGTATGCAAATATGGTTCACTGTTAGAATATATAGCAAATATGGTGGTTTGGTTCTTCCAAGGCATATGCCAGTGTTGAAGAGACTAAGCAGCTAAAATTCTGCATGTGATGCTTTCTCTGTGGCAGAGAGACAGATGACCAAGTAATCAATTGAAAAACCATAAGGAGACCCTGGATCATTTAAAATATAAGAAGGAAGTCACACAACACACAGACACCCCACATATCCTAATATCTTACATCACCACATATCTTATCCTACATAGCCACACTGCAAAAAGAAAATACTAAAAAGAGGATGTTAGTTGCCAAGACCAAAAATTACAAAGGTGATGGCTATCTCTGATCTAGATCTTAACTTGAATGGTGATTTCCTTAAGTTATCAAGCATGGAGGCATCTCTCTGACTTCAAGATCCATGTAAAGGTGGTGTGATCCTGGACTCAGTGAGATGTTCAGAGGTACCAGCTGCTTTGGGGGGTCAGTTCTGCAAATTGTTCTGGAAGCATCAAGAAGGACATTCATACTCTTAAAACATACTCTAAACAAAGATACTTAAATGAAATGAGATAAACTTTCTCATCTATTCAAATGGCAAAAATTTTAATTTGGTAATGTCGGTACTAGAAAGTTGTGTAAATTATTATTTCTCTTCAGCGGAAAATTAAAAAAAAAAGCTGAGTGCTTAGATTCAGTGATTCCAATCTTTTGATTTGTACCAGGAAAAGTTGGCCAAATTGTTAGGACTAGAATGTTCTGCACAGCTCTGTTTACTATTAAACAAACAACAGTAAACAAACAATAGTCAAAATGTATTTAAAAATCTAAATAAATATTACAATAGGCTCTTTTATAACCATTAAAATATATGAAGAGGATATATACATACATTATTATGGAAAGATCTCTAGCATGTGTTACTAAGCACAATAAACAAAAATCATTATACATGTACACTATTAGCTATTATATAAATATGAATGATGATTATCTTTATATTCATAAACAAGTATACACTGATAAATGCATTTTAAAAATTGTTCTTAAGGGAATTAAGTGAGTCTGTTGTCTTGGTGACTTTGGACCACAGCACTTGGAATGTGAGAGGACAGTTTTCTTTACACTTTTATTTTTCTATATTATTTGGATTTTCCAAACTTGACCATGAGATGTTTTCATTACAAAATTTATCCACATGGATTATTTAAAAATGTGAGATTGTAGGCATTTTGCCTTCTTCTTAATTTTATTAGTAGTTTAAAGGACCTCGTTAGTATGTATGAAGGGCCAGAGTATCTAATTTTTCTTGAGAATTAACTAGGTGACCATGAAACAGTTTTCCCTGAATTCTCTCTTTAATTTATGCCACCATGATGTAAATCCTCTAAGACTGATGCCACCACTCTATGTGTGAAGCTTCAGAGACTCAGAAGTGTCCATAGCACTAGGCTCATGTCACACACAAGGTAGGAGATAAGGAATTTCAACACACACACTTTTTCCACATGCTGTGTTTCTTTGCTTCCTAGTATCCATAACAAAAATTAACTTCCTTTAAATAATACATTTCTAATATATTAAAAGTTATTTTAATTCTAAGACTGGGTGAATGTTTACTTTTTTCCCCATGAACAAAAGTGGAAGATAATATGCCAAGATGACACTGTCTCAATAAAAAATGATATTCATTATTATAGCATATGTAGTTGTGTGATATCTCCTCGTTTAATGACTTGCTATGCATAAGTGCCAGAAGACGAACTTGACATTTGATACTGATACAACTCTAAAGAGAAGACCTTGTATTGTGGCCTAATATAGCTTCCTTAATGTGTCAAGTGCTTTATTTTCCAAAAATGAAAATGTAGGGTTTGTCCTACCCAGAGAAGTCAACAGCCCCCCTGATTTTATATTTTATTTTTTTCTTCCCTCTCCAATGACCCTTCCCAACCTCTTTATTTCTCATGCCATGTGCCCCTTTTTTTATTTGTTCCCTCCATTCCCATAACCTGAGTTTTTGAAAGTGTCAGTGGCTCAGGAAGATCATGGTGAGCAACTCCTGTATGTGGCATTAGTGAGATGCTTTAATTTGACCCTGCATCAGTAGACATTTTTGTATTTTAAAACATTTTTCCATCCCCCATCAGAGGAACTTAAGGAGGAGGATGAAGATGAGAGGTTCTTGCTTAGAACTGAGGAGGATGAAGATGAGAGGTTCTTGCTTAGTATATGATTCTACTGATGTCCTGAGCCCCTAGAGGCTGCTTTTGTCTAAGGAAAGGTCGTTTCTGTTTCAGTCTTCTTGTAGCCCCAGTGTGGATGCTGAAGAATGAAACGTGGGCTTGAAAGAAAGCCTGGAAGAGGACAGAGGCTAAATCTTGCTTGTCTTACTTGTCTCTGTTTCTCTTAGTCTCATGTTCATCTTCTCTTCTCATTACCACAGTACCTCCCCCGATGCCACCTTTTCCAGGAGGTCTCTGCCTTACCTGGCTGGAGGAGAAAGAGGAACCAAAAATTGGCTTGTAAAAGTTATTTTGTTTACCTGAAGGCTTTTCCTAAATCCTCTTGCTGAGAAGCCTGCAGTGCTTCCTGTAGCACTTTTCTGTGTCTAGGCTGGACTTTACCACCTAACACAAGGCCCTCTGCAGTTGGCCTCCCCTGTGCTTCAGTACCCTGCTCCCATGACATCCTATCTCCACCCTTGGCCTCAAGCACCACACTGAACTCTAACACCTAAGTACATAGAAAAGCCCTCTTCACTCTGGTAACTCACACATGCCTCAGGGCACCTCTCCCTCACTGTACCACCTTTTTGTCTTAATTGCATTACATTCATTCTGTAGATTTACATCATGAGTCATCAGCTGTAATGGTAACATACAATCTCTCCCCTTGGGGTGCTCCAGTCCACTTTTTCTATAGTGGTTCACTGTGTATCACTATAGACCATGTCCCATGGCAACCGCATAAGCATAATTCCTCCTCCACCATAGTATAAGTTCTATTTGATTTATGTCTGCAGCTTCCCTTCTTCAGGGCCTTGCACATGGCTCAAGAAAACATTTCCTCTATGGCAGTGACTGATAGGAACTACAGGTGCTCTTTGAGTTTACTGACAGCCATATCATGGACTACTGTGAACAGAAGGCATTCACATAAGACCCAGATTTTCTGAGATTTCCCTCCATTTAAAAAATTATGTCTTATTTTCACAAGTCTTGAATTCCATATTAAAAATTTGATGACAATAGTGTTTTACATTTCTCTTTATGTAAAATATACTGCTCAAAACAAGAGTATCATTTCTACTCTAAACTCAAAGCAAAATTCATTTTTTCCCCTAAATTGTACTTTACTTGTGGTTGTTCCAATTCATATGAATGTAAACAAACAAAAACACAAGTTTGATGTCTGTGTTGTATCATCAGTAAAAGACTGAAATCAGTGCAAACTCTTCTCTTGACGATCTCAAAACTCTTCTTGTTTTGTTTTATTTTGTTTTCAAAGGTCTTCTGCGGCCAGCACATCTCATCAGCAGCTCTGCAGTACTTTTGCTGATGCATGCCTTGAGTACTGGGGATCAGAGCTTTCTAACCACTGGAATAGAATTTTCAGAACCAGGAAGAGAAGGAAGACCATGATAATTGGAGATAATGATAACAGTTTCATGTAAAGGTTTTCTAAAGTCAGACATCTGAATGTCCTACAGGACCAAGGTTGGGATGGAAAGAAGTATTTTTTCCCCTAAACCCCAAAACTGAAAACTTACTGAGGTTGAACACTTCCCACAAATCTATGTCCTAAAACCAAATATCTTCTGCTAAATATGGAAGTGGATACGTTTCAATATTCATTTTTCCCTCTCCCAAATCTCCTTCCCTTCATCCTTCCTATCACTCAGCTCCTGCTGTTCTTCTGATCACCAGCTGCACCTCTTTCTTTGCAGGACTACAGCACTGAAGCAGCACACATTTTAAAGCAGAATTTAGGACTTGACACAGAGGAAGGAATCCAGCTAACTCTGTGGAGAGAATCTAATTAGGTAGATGGGATTTGAGAAGCTGAAGCTTTTCTAGGACATCTGGCTCACCCTTCTGTGTAATGGAAGTTGTCACTGGCCCTTTGCTGGCAGCTGAGGCACCAGGATGTGGGTGTCACTTCTTATTTGAATTAAATGCTGCCTCCAGCATGACATGTCACAGGCAAACAGAAACTGCTGGGTGCCCAGGCATTAGGATCTTTACCTGAAGTCTCTTTCAACTCAGTGACACTATAATTTTGCACAGGGAGAAAGTTGCCACCTCAGCAGAAGAAAGAACTTCCTCTCAATCACTAGGTAAACTCTTTAGTTCAGTACTGGGATCTCCACTACTGGCCAAGGACAGGCAGAGAGGTGGCTTGGTGGGGAAAGCAAAGATGGGTCTACCTCTGAGCCTGAAGACTTGCTAAGTTAACTCAAAGCTTTCAGCCTCAGTCTTTCACCCATAAGGTGGTGGATATTATATTCATTCAGTCACATATTCAATAAATATTTATTGGGAATCTGCAGTATACTAGGCATTCTTCCAGGGATGAGAATAGAATGATTAACAAAAGAAGTGAAGTCCTTGCCCTCAGGGAGCTTGCATGTTAATGAGAAAAGGCAGAAAGCAAGCAAATAGATACTTGGCTGTGCTAATACTGGCAATAAGGGATAGAGAATGGTGGTGGAAATGCTGCCAAACCTGTGGAATTAAATGAAATTAAATGATATTAATAGCAATTAAATGAGATAATAATGACCACCATTTATTAAACATTTTTGGGTTCCTGGCACTGTGCAA
Source organism: Vulpes lagopus (assembly GCF_018345385.1). Taxonomy (NCBI): domain Eukaryota; kingdom Metazoa; phylum Chordata; class Mammalia; order Carnivora; family Canidae; genus Vulpes; species Vulpes lagopus. The sequence goes on from NC_054842.1 coordinate 5,265,592, forward strand.
AACACTGTGCCTTAAATAAACCTCATATCAATAAAAAACCAATATTATTTTGTAGACCCTGCAGCTGAGACTTTGAGTAGCTGTGTAACTTGTCAAGTAAACCTAGCTAGTTAAAGGTAAAGCTGGCAATGGAATTCAGGTGTGAGCATCTGGCTCATAACAGGCACCCATTAGTTATGTTGTTTATGGAATTTGTTAATATTTTTATAATATTGAGCTATGACAAAAGTTATTTGAAGTTAATTTTTTTTTCATTTAACAAATATTGCCTATGGCATAGTGCTAGAGGCTATGATGCATGTAAGGAAACATACAATGCTACCTGTGCTTTGTTCTACATTTCCATCTAATGTGGAGAATGCTATCTTGGGAGAAATTAAGTTAAAGCAGCATGTGACTCTGATATATAATAGTTCTAGACAACAGAAGTCACTATTACCAAGGGCAGCAGGGAGAAAAAAAAAAGGAGTCAGCAATGGGGTTCTCTGTGGTCAGGAAAGACGTGGGTTTGGGTGAGGTCTTGAGGGGGATAAACCTGCAAGGCTCTGGTAGGAAGTAGAGAGTAAAACAGATGGGATGGTTTGTTTGCAAAGATTAATGAAGCTTCAGCAAAAATTGGAAGCAACCCAAAAGTCCATCAAGAGGACAATGGCTAAACAAATGGTAGCATATTCGCCCAATGGGATATTATCCAGTGATAAAAAGGAATAAACTACTAACACATGCAACAACATTGATGAATCTCAAATGCCTTATGATGGGTAAAAGAATCTAGACACAAAAGAGTGTGTATGGTTTGGTTCCATCTGTATGAAATTCAAAATTAAACAGAACAAATCTATGGGAATAAAAGTCAGAAAAGTGATTCATTTTTGAGTGTGAAGGAAATAAATCAGGAATGGGAATTAAGGAACATTCTGGGCTGATAGAAATGTTCTGCAGCTTGCACTGTGTGGTAGTTACATAGGTGTATGCATGTATAAAATGTCACTGAGTTATACATTTTGCTGCATGTAAATGAAACTATGGTAAGTCAAACACAATAGAGGAAAAGGTTAGGGTTGGAATACTCTTGATCAGAGATTGGTTCATATAACCAAGACAGAGATCACCAAAGGCGTTCTGGGGGAAAAACAAAGTTTGGAGTCAGTTGCCAGACAGCTCATAGTCCTCATAATAAAAAATACAGGAATTATCATTTATCCTATGAACAACAAGTAGGCTTTGGAGTTTTGGGGTAGAAAATTAATAAGTGATGTTTCAGGAGGGCGTCTGTCAGAGATCTGAGGTCTAAGGTGGAGGAACATAATCTGGAGGAAAGAAAGTATTAAGAGTCTACTGTGTGCTAAACTGGTATTTTCATAATTTGCTGGTTGAAGGAGATAATGCTCAGAGAACTTGGTTTCCCTGGGTCACAAAGCTGATCCTTATAGGAGCTGGGATTTTGGATTCCAAAGCTCAGATTTGCGGCACTGTGCTGTAGTTTTTCCCAGAAGTTCTGAAGTGAGGAGACAAGCTAGCCTATGGAAGGGAAGAGAGGAAAAGATGTAGGTACATAACATTGAAAAGAAACATAAAGGGACTTCCAATGTGTGTGGATGTAGCTATATTTTCTTTGGGTTATCTCAAATGAAGATTAAATTTCCTTGAGCAGAAGGACACTTCTGGCATGGTATGAAGATTCCATCCACCTTGATGAAGGAGGACTAAACCTTCTGGCATTTGAGACTATATAGAAAATTGTCAATACATCTTCAAAATAAATAGAACAAGAAATATACAGATATTTGCATACACTGGGGAGAAATTTTGACTTCAGAGATAGACTTCTCAACTGGGAATGTGGGAAGTTCCTTAATAAGAATTATAGAGGCAATCCTAAATCTAACACAAAAGGGTGTGAATATTTCATCTCTCTCTCTCTCTCTCCAAGGTTAATATAACATAGCTTTCTTTTTTTGTTTTTGTTTTTGAGGGGGGTGGGGGAAGGGGTTGCTTTTTAAAATTCATTTTAATTCCTTAATTATAACCTGAATTCATCAACCTAGAAAAATATTACATTGAAACAGAGTCCTCCTGGGGGCACTTGGGATGAGCACTGGGTGTTATGCTATATGTTGGCAAATTGAACTCAATAAAAAAAAATTAATTTTTTCGTTCAAAAAAAAAAAAAAAAGAAAGAAAGAAACAGAGTCCTAACTGATTCTAGTTCTCTCCAAGGATGTAACCACAATTTATATTTTTATATGTATCCCTATAATATGCTGTGCATTAACATACACATGATATATAATATAGACATGCAATCATTTTTGGTGGCAGTTTTAAATAAATTTTTACAAATTTTAAGGATTCTATAGCTTTATTTTTTAATGCAACAGTATGTATTGGGGAGATTTTCCCGTCAAAATATATAAAAGGACTTCATTCAATTGTAATAGGGGGGGTGCATTGCTTAAGATGAATGTGCTTTAGTTAACTTAACAGTTATCCCACTTACTGTTGTTTTTATAAGAATACCTGCACGGAACCTCCTTGTTCTATGCCTCCATTTGCATATGTGGAAGTACTTTTCTCGGAAAAATTCTAAGAAATAGATTTATGGTTTAAAATGATAATACATCTCTTAAAATTTCCCTCAAGCATGGTTGAACCAATCCTGATGCCTCTAAGCAGCATATAAAATTGCCTGGCACACTTTACAAATACCCTATTATATAATTTTCTTGTGATCTCTGTTTTTCTTAGTAATTATATTATCATATCTATTATTACTGATGCATAGAGGACATAAATCTTGCCCTGCCCAAACTGGCAATCAACATCTCTGTGGTTGATGGTAAAATAAAGAAGGTAATTAAGAAATAAAGATAATAATAATGAAACTTCCAAAAACACAAAACAAGACATCACAGAGTAATGGTCATTTTTGATGACTTTCTGATATTTGTTGTGGGCTTCTGTTCTGTGATCATAAAGTCTGCAGAAGTGAGTTGTCTCAGTGGTGGTCTATATGACCAAGAATCTCCAATGGATTCAAAGGTATTTCTTTTGACTATAGGCAGGAGGATTGCCCGGGAAGCAGCATGGAATGGTAGAAACCATCACTGATGGGGGTGCTGAGTCTGGCATTTTCCTAAATCCATTGGTCATTCTGGCCACTCTATACATCCTTTTTGAGCATTAGTGCCTTCACTTGAGTAAATGAAAACCCCCAAATGTTCTTTATAGATGTAAATTTTCATAGTTTTAAGAACAAGTGAAATATGTATTTGAATAGGGTATTCTTTTTGCACAAACTTCAGTGGGTGTCAGAATTACCAGGAAAGTTTGTAAAATGTCAACCTCTAGGTCCCACCAGTAGGGTCTTGTCAGGGGCCTGGAAATATTCATCTTTTACCAGTTCCTAGGTGATGCTGATGCTGTTGTTGCTGGTGTGGCAATCACACTTTATTGCTTTAGTGTGGTTCTCAGGCACTATGGAATGGACATTGAAAGAAAGCCTGAGAAATAGTGAGCTTTGAGGATTTTTGAATGATAGAGATACAAGGCTCCAGATGCAACGAGTGTAGAGACAAGTTGTGTTTGAAAGAGGCCATATGGAGGCTGCAAGAAAGGAAGGCTGGGCCAAGAGAAGCCATCCAAGGAGGAGGCTTCTGTTGTAACTCAGGAGAAACATGAACAGAGTTTGAACTGGGGTGACATCGAAGGGAATGAACAGGAAGAGATTTATTAGGAGTAATTTGGAACTTGGGTTAAAGGACCTGGAATTGTATGGTGGGATGAAGGTAAGGGAGGAGTCTTGGATGCCTACAGATTTCTAGTCTGGGTACTGCAAGGGGGTGGTGTCACGAACAGCCCCAGGTTCCTGCACAAGGGCCAGGAATGCGTGGGAAATAAGAGGAATGACACCTCGATGTGACCTTGATTAATGGGACCTTTAATTGAGAATTATTTTACCAGAGCTGAGACCAAACAGGAAAGTCAAGAAGATGGGTGTTTGAAAATAGGGTTAATTTTATTTTTAAATTATAAAGTTTTCTTACATTTCAAAATGTAAGGATTTTGACAAATATTTTGGAACTTCAATAAATAAATAATAGCAAGGTGTGGGCAGCTATGAGAGTGTGATAAAGAGGCAATTGTGGCAGCAGCAGCTACAAATTCACAAGGATAAAATCAGAGTCATGAATAAGTCAGAAGTGCACACACATGTATATGAGATGGCAAGGAGAAGAAAAGAAGGCTGAGCTCTCTAAACAATCTTAGCTTATATCTTAGATGAATAATAGTAACATAGATTATATATATAGATATGTATTATAAACACATACAGAGAAATTAAATAGGTGAAAGATTGTAAAGAAATATATTAATGCATGGACAGTGGTTCTATCTGGGTGTTTTTAGACTATGTTCATTGTCTTATAGAAACTTTTATTTTCTTATTTTCTATAATCAACGTGTCATGCTCTTAAACCTTGTTAAAGGTATTTACATTTTTTTTTTTTTTTTTTTACCAACTTGTTTTCAAGTGGTGGGGAAAAAATGACAGAATTCTTAGAGAATAGACTGGAGAGTTTGGCTTTCTGGTTCTCTTCTCTCTACAACCCAAGACAGATTTTGGCAATTTCATGAATCATCTAGATCTCTCATTGTTGAATGATGGGCAGGCTGGACCCCCTGAATGTTGCAGCCTCACAGGCAATTTGATCCATTCTCTTTGGGAAGCCTGAGGCTAAGAGGTAATATTTAGAGGGCTATAACACTGAAGCCGATTTGAAATACACACACAAGTGTTAGTGATTCAGAACAGTGTAGCCACAACTCACTCCACCTGCCAGCCTCTGGACAAGTAGGGCCCCTGGGCAAGTAGTGGAGCTCTAGTAAAAGTAACCTGGGAGCTCTGGGCTGGCTTTGTTTCCCAGGATTCAGAGGACCCAGCAACAAATGGCCAGGCCCACACAGCCAACACAGATGGATGGCAATAATAAAGCAGAAATTTTATTTTATTTTATTTTATTTTATTTTATTTTATTTTATTTTATTTTATTTTATTTTATTTTATTTTATTTATTTTATTTTATTTTATTTTATTATTTTATTTTATTTTATTTTATTTTATTATTTTATTTTAATTTTATTTTTTTATTTCATTTCATTTTATTTTATTTTATTTTATTTTATTTATTTTATTTTATATATTTTTTAAAGCAGAACTTTTAAACATAAAACACACATGCTTCCCATTGCTCTTTACTAAGAAGTAAAATAGGGCTGATTTTAAGGTCCATTCTTCATGGTGCCTGGATGACTCAGTGGGTTAAGCGTCTGACTTTTTTAAAATTTCATTTATTTATTTATTTATTTATTTATGAGAGAGAGAGAGAGAGAGGGGCGCAGAGACACAGGCAGAGGGAGAAGCAGGCTCAATGAAGGAAACCCGATGTGGGACCTGATCCCGGGACTCCAGGATCACGCCCTGAGCCAAAAGCAGGCGCTAAACCACTGAGCCACCCAGGGTTTCCAGGTGTGTGACTCTTGATTGTGGCTCAGGTCATAATCTCCGGGTCAAGGTCTTGAAATCCAGCCTTGCCACAAGCTCTGTGCTGGTTGGAGCCTGCTTAAGATTCTTCTTCCTTCTGTGTCTTCCCACTCTTCCAGTCCCCATCCCTGCTCACACTGTCAGGCTCTCTCTCCCTCAAAAAATAAAAAATGAAAAATAAAAATCAGGTCTTTATATGGGACAGGGCATTCACAGTAAAATCATATAAGAGCTTTTGTTCCCACATCCCACTGATCCTTGTTTTCTTCTTTAAATCCATCCCTTTGCTTTGCAGTTAGTTCTGATTCTAATTATGTGGCTCTGTGACCTAAGAAATGGAAACACAGGGGTTCACAGTTATGTGGATGCTTTCCCTTATTGCTCCATGTTCTCTGCCTTCCTTCTCTTTAGAAGAACTCAAGCCTTGAGCCCAAGCTTTAAGAAGTACAGGTTGATTTCTGCCTACAGACATGCACATGTGCCTTTCTGCCTTGTCTTCCATAATCTCTCAACAATGACCCCCTGAATATTTTTAAACTTTTATTCATCTGTATTGGATTATTTTTGATTAGGTTCACATGGAAATCACATTCATCCTTTATTTAAACTTTTATTTCTGTATACTGTACATTTCAGTGAGGACATGCAGTGACCCACTATTTCTCCTTTAGCATGATAATCATAGTTGTGAGGTGGCTGTGATCACACAATGGGAAAATGACGTGGAAAGTTTCTTGTCTGCTTCTCTGCAAACATGACATCTTTCTGAATCTCTTTGAGGTCCAGGCTTGGCCTTTTTATCCTAGCAGACAGATTCTCTGACATTGGGTAGGCCTGAAGGCTAAGGAGGGAATAATTATCTGGGGAGAGAGCTGGCTGCCACTGTAGCCGTCAGATGGCCTAGCAATAGGAAGGGAGCTTCCTCCATCTCATTTCCAAGCAGTAACGCCACTGGCATAAACCAGAATCTGGAGGGATTTCACTGCATGTTTGTGCTCACATACCTGAAAGTGCCTATGTATATCTATCTGTATAGTCTTATTTTATGTAAATATTACATATATTTTTCTGCAATTTGTTTTCTCCCTTAATAATATATGAGCAAAATCTCCAGGATCTCCACTGAAATGAAATGGGATCTGGCCAGGAAATACTGATAATCAGTCTGCAAGCATAGGTTTCATTTCTATACTATTCCAAGACTCCACCATTAGGGTAAAGCTGAGATTCAGGCCCTTTGTTTAGGTGCATGTTTTCTCCAGGGTTATAAAGTCAGACAAAAGAAGGTTTTAAAGTATTGTAAATCACAAGAATGTTACAGAATGTTATAGTTGTTCTGCAACATTGACTGTTTTTCCAGGTTAAAAAAAAGAAAGGGGGACTTTTCTGGCTGGAAAGGTCATTAGTTAATTTGAGATAAGCAATTTACTAGAAACAAGGACAAATGTATTTCTGAGCTGATTCATAGGGGAAGGTCATGGGGAGGACGTGACCCCCAATTGACTTGTGAGCAGGATGGAGGCTCCCAACCCCTCCTCTGTCCTTACAGTGTACCATCCGCCCACCTTTCCCACTGTTTGCAAGGATGCCTCCTTGTGACAGTGAGATTGTGTTGAGACCCTACAGATGATTGGTGTATGTGACTGAGCTCTGTTAAGGTCTCCATAGAAACCTTAAGATTCTGGCAGCAGGTGGAAATCTACTTGTCTTGAAGCCCCAAGACAAGCCTGGTGAGTTCCCATGCTGGTTAAACCTGCCACCTGCCAATCTGTAGTGTCCCCCGCCCCACTCCACCACCACCACTTCGGTCTCTGCCTGTCCTCCTTGCTCCAGGCCAGTTTCAGATTTCACTCAGGAAGCTCTGAGATTTTGAACCAACAGAGGCTACTTGAGGTGGATAAGGAAATTACCTTTGCTCATCCAAAAGTAATTTGTAAAGAAGTTATGATTTTAAATATTTTTGGGAGGAGGGTGAGGAATCATATTATATTTTATATCTTTTTATATGTTCCACTTCAATGAAATTGTCTTAGTATCACAGTGTTTTAAATGACTGGATATTATTCTGTATTAGCTATGCACTGTAAATTGATTCCTCACTAACACATTGAAGGGCATTTATATTTTTCCTGATTTTTCTTTATTCTAAACTATATCAAATCTTCTTTTAAAAATTTCACATAAATATATGTTCAATACTTTTAATAGATAAGCAGTTTAATGGATAGCATATTGAGAATCCCAAAAGTTTCCTTCATATTCCTTCCCAAACATTCCTCTCTCTCCTTTCCAAGGTTTATAAATAACATGGTTTCTAACATTGTGTATTAGTTTTTCTATTTTTAAACCTTACATAATGGAATGATCCAGTAATAATCTCTTAGGTTTGCATTATTTGGCTCATATGGTTGCACTTGTCTTTTTTAAGATTTATTTATTTAGGACCCCTGGGTGGCTCAGTGGATTAAGCATCTGCTTTAGGCTCTGGTCATAATCTCATGGATTGGGTGATCAAACCCCACAGGGGCTCCATGCTGAGTGGGGGGTCTACTTGAGATTATCTACCTCTGCCCCTTTCCTATCCCCCACTGCTTGGGTGCTCTCTCAAATAAATAAAATCTTTAAAAAAGATTTGAGAGAGAGAGAGAGAGGGCGTGCCCATATGTGGGGGGAGGATTAGAGGGAGATAGTGTGAAAGTTTATTAAGTGAAAGTAAGAAGAGAAAGGGAAAAAAATATCTCAAGAGAGGGGTCCCGAGTGGGTTGCCCCTGTGGGCTTTTATGGTCTGTCTTTTACAGAAAACTTACCAGGGAACTTGGTAACTTTCAGTGGTCAATCTGTAACTATCATGAAATTATCTCCCTCTAATATTTAAGACAAACAAGGTAGTCTTGTTATGTTCCCTTCTCTCTGGGTTTTAAGCCTCAGCATTTCCACATCTGGGATTCTATGAGCCTAGCCATGTAGCGCCCTACCTATGTCTCCCTACATAGCCCCACTTGTCCCTTATTCAAGACCATGACCTGAGCCAAAAATCACTAGTTGGTCACTTAACCAACTGAACCACCAGGTGCCTCAAATTTATTTGTGTTTTAACATGGAGGGGTGGTTCAACATCTTTATTATTGTATTGTGTTCCACTGACATCATTTGGAATGTGTGGATATTTGTGCAGTTGCTAGTTTGTGGCTATTATGATTAATAATGCTATAAATATTCTTGTGCATATATATTCTTTTGCACACTAGTGAATTCTTGCTAGATATTGAAAAATTAAATGTTAGGTTCAAATTTAGTTGAAAATGCCAATATGGTAGAAAACATACGTCTGAGGCAAACTGTTAGTATTGAAAAGGATTTCATTGTTTGACATTTTCACTAAACTTAAATTATCAAAATTTTTTAAATTTTTAAACATTTCAGTGAATGTGAAGTGATATTTCACTATTGATTTTTTTTCATTTTAGTGATATTAATGTAATTTCATATAATTGTCCATTTGTGGAGCACTTTTTAAAATTTCTTGCAGTTTTTATTAGATTGATTTTTAATTCATTTTAAATTAAATTTCCTATTGAATCAAAAGTATTGTTTATATATCTTGATAGGAGTCTTTCCTTGTTTATGTATATTGAACATCTTTTCCCATTTTGTGGCTTACTTTTTTCTGTTTATTTTACTTTCTTTCTTTCTTTTTTTTTTTTTTTTTGAGGGGTTATAATTTTTCAGTTCATTTCAGTATAAACATAATATAAAAGGCATTGCCATCCTCTTCTCCTCCTGGGGGTGATCCATCAAGCCTGTCAATCTGGACCATTAGTTCACAGCTCACCATGAATTATGTGCAGGGCATGGTCACATAGATCTAGTAGCTTACTACAAAGTTTGGCTTTGACATTGTTAGTGTGGCTTACTTTTTAATTTTTTTTTTTACTGGAATCTCAAGATAAACAAAAGTTGACAATTTAGTTGCCCTATTTTTCCTGAGGGTTGATATTTTCCTAGTTTCATTTAAAGCTCTGTTCTCATATAATGCTATAAATGTATTCTTCTGTATTATAGTCTCCTAAATTTACTTCTTGCTTTTTACATTTATAGTTAAAATCCACTTGAAATGTATTATTGCTAGGTTGTGAAACAGGGAGCAGGACTTTTTCTATCCACATGGATATTCAATTTTCCAAGCACCATTTATTAAAAACTATCTTTTCCTTCATTGTTCCTTAGTATTGCCATTGCCAAAATTAAGTGGTCATATATCTGTAAGTCTGTTTCTGCACAGTCATTTAATCCACAGAGTCTGTTTATTAGTCTGTGCTAATAACACAATGTCTTCATTACTGTAGTTATATAATAATTCTTGGAAATTGGTAAAGAAAGTCCTTCTACTTTTTTCTTTGTTCCACTTGCTCTTCTTCCAGCATATCTTGGCTCTTTATTCATCCCATAGAATGTTGAATAAAAATGGTGTAGAGGGGTGGGCATAAATGCCTTTTTTTCTCTGATATTAAAAGAAATGTTTTCTGCAAATGACCATGGCATCATTTCTCTTCATGATTATTATTTTAGAAATATGCTTTACCAATTTTCTTCTGTTTATAGCTTCTAAGACTTTTCCATCATAAATAGAATTTTTTTGTTTCTTGAGTATGCATATAATATTTTTCAGTAATTTTATTAATATGGAAAATTACATTGATATATTTTCGGTTGTTGAACCAAACTTTCATTCCTGCAATGTCTTAAATTTGGTCATGATATGTCCATAGATATAGATATGAACATAGATATAAATTATATATATATTTGCCATCATTAGCATATTTTTAGTATTATTTGTGTATAAAACAGAATGTTTCTATCTCTTAATGCCTTTGTGAGGCTTTTATTTATTTATTTATTTTAGAGGGGGAAGGAGAAGGAGGGTGGGAAGGGTGGGGCAGAAGGAGAGGGAGGGGAAGAATATTTTTTAAATTTTTTATTTAAGTTCAATTTGCCAACATATAGTATAACACCCAATGTTCATCCCATCAAGTGCCCTCAATTAGTGCCTGTCACCCAGTTACCCCATCCCCCTACCCTCCTCGTCTTCCAAAATCCTTTGTTTGTTTTCCAGAGTTGGGAGTCTCTCATGGTTTGTCTCCCTCTCTAAGTTTCCCTACTCAGTTTTGGAGGAGAAGAATCTTAAGCAGACTTTATTATGCCGACTTCAGAGCCCAACTCCAGTTTTGTCTCACAACCCTGAGATCATAACCTGAGCTAAAATCAAGAGTCTGATGCTTAACTGATTGAGCCACTCAGGTGCACCCCTCTTTCGTTAGGCTTTGATATCAAGTTCATGCAGACCTCATACAAATTTTTGGGAAATATTTCCTATTTGTCTCTCTACTGAAAGAGTATTCATAAGATGATTTTTTTCCTTATATATTTGGTAAGACTTACTATAATAAAGAAATATACCTTTGCCAGGTATACTTTGTGGGAAGCAATTTTTTTTTCAAATCACAGATTGATTTTCTTTAATACTCATAGGACTATTGCATTGTTCTTTAATTTTTGTATTACTTTTAATAAGTTGCACTTTACCGGGAATGAATTCATTTCATCTAAAATTTACTCACTATTTTTGTGCTTTTCTTTATCCTCTTTAGTATATCATGTTCATTTATAATAGGCTTATGAATACTTGTATTCTAATTCTATAATCTCTGTGATTTCTAGGTCTATTTCTAGTGATTGATTCCCCCTCCCCTTGTTATGGGTATATATTGCAGGGATTTTTTTGTGCCTGGTGATTTTTGATTGGGTATGGAAACTCTGAATTTTATATATGTTGGATGCTGGAATTTGTTGTGTTCTTCTAAATGCTGTTCAACTTTGTTCAATTTTGTGGTCACTTAGGGTCAGTAAATTCATTTCCAGTCTTATTTCAAACTTTGTTATGATGAGTCTAGTGTTTATCTTAGGGCTAACTTGACCCCACTGCTAAAGCAACAATATTCTGAAGACACTACCAATGTCATGTTTTATGATGTTTTCTCACTTATGTCATGTTTGTCACAACTAAAGAAAAACATTGGTATATTATTGTTAAGTAAACTCCACATTTCATTTGGATTTCATAGGTTTTTTTTTTTTTTTTTTTTCCTTTTACCCAATGTCCTACTGTTCCAGATCCCATTCAGGATACCACATTATATTTAGTCATTATGTTTCCTTGAGTTCCTCCAGACTGACAGTTCTTGATGACCATGACAGTTTTAAGGAGTACTAGTTAGGTGGGGTTTTTTAGAATTACCCTCTTATTTTGGGTTTGTCTGATGGTTTTCTCAAAGTTGGACTGGAATTATGCATTTTGTTGATAACAGAAGTAAAGATTCATTCTCTTCTTAACATATCAAGGGTACATGCTAATGATGTGACTTCTTGCTCATGATGTTAACCTTGGTCAAAATGACCAAGGTGGTATTTTCCATATTTCTAACTGTGAAGTTGCTTTTCCACCCTCTTCCACCGTGTGCATTTGTGAAGCAAGTTCACCAAGCCCAACCCACAATTAAGGATAGAAGGTGTACATGAAATTGGAGAGGGTAGTATATACATAAATTGTTTAGAAGTCTGCTTTTAAGATTCTTTCTCTTCTCTTCACTAAATATAGTGATATTTTAAATATGTTTTTTAACAATGTATCTGATTATTTGACATATAAATTTTCTTGGGTTTTATGTTGATTTATTTGCATCGTTCATGATGTTTTGCTTCTTTGTGTGTTTGACAATTTAATGTTGCAAGCACATTGTTAAAGGAATTTTATTTGTGGTAATCATATGCAGTATGGCATATAAGACACTACTTATACTCCACTTCAGAGCCTCTCAGCTATATTGCCTCTTGTTCCCACTGCTACTATGGTCACCAGCTCTCCTTGGGCTTAGACTTTTCATGAAGACACAACCCCATATTACCTAGTCATATGTCTCATACCATCTACATTTTGCCTCTTGCCCAGGGCTTCCCTTTTGATGTCCGAGTTTGGAACCTCAAAGACCGGGCTTTGCAAACACTCAGACGTTGGGGATGTTAATTCCTAGAGGGCAAATATTTGATGAATGAAATATCAAAGCCAGGAAAATAGAGTTGTCCCCCTTTCTCCTTTTGAAAATATCAATGAGATGTAGTTACATGGTTTGTATAGGGTCAAGTAAATAGTCACACCCATCAGCAGCCTACCATTAGAGTTCCTCATTTCAGTGGCTCTTCTAGCTTGACTCTGCTTGGAGTCAGTCGCCCTAAAAAAATGGTGGCCGATAAGTCCTTTGCCACAGGCTCTGCTTTCTAAGGAATCCCTAAGAATAATGCCTCTGCCTGACGCTCCTGAGTTTACCAGCCTGGGACCACCTTTTGTCTAAATTTATTAACCTGGGGTTTTTTGGAACAGGCAGACTTGGCAAATTTCAAAATTAACCCTAATAGAGGATTATGTTTATAAAATCTTAGGGGATCTTTTCTTTTCCTTTATTTAGAATTCAGAGCAAAATAGACATTTCTCCTCTTGTCCTTTATCTCTGAGGTGCCATTAAAAAATCAAGTCTATCTTCTTACTACTGATGAAGCATTTTCAGATCACATGTTTATATGGGGATCCTGGTATCTCCCCACATCCATTTCTCCTAACCATATATGGTTGTTAAAACTAACTCCGTTACTGAGATTTCATTTAGACCCAAAGTGGCAGAAATCTCAACACCTACTTGTGTCTGGTTTCAAATTCTTCTTTATTTTGCACCCTCAATATTTCCCTTACATTCTTTATAGCCCTGCTATACATTAAAATCATGTTTATTATTTTTCATCCAGTGTTTTCTAGGTGTTCTTATTGGTGAGACTTTCCTGATGTATTGTCTGTATAGTCCCAGGAACAAAACCCTGAATATTTGCAATTCTGCCAAGCTTGGTGATCTTTTTTATAAATGCACTTCAACTTGGAAGCAGAAATTCAAGAGGAGCGTTTGCTACTAGCAAGCACATGCCTTCCCTGAGAAATAACATGGAAGTAGAAAAGACAGGAAAAACAGATACAGACCCAAACAGTATGCATTGCAGCCCAACAATAGTTAGTGTAGGGAAATCATCTCTACATGTTTCAGCAAACCTGATCATCCATGTCCTAGAACTAAATTATCATTAATATTAATAAAGTTGACATCAAAGAAATGTAAAAATTTTAAAAATATTCATCATATCAAAGAGGGTAACACTACATAAAATATATTTAAAAATCTTTTTCCTGGGATAATTTAAAGTGTCATGTTACTTTAAAGAGTGGATAATAATAAGATAAAAATTATAGTCATTGTCAATTATTGAGTTTTTAATAGGTGGCTAGTACTGAGCTTTGCATTTTATCTAAATTCTTAAAATGATCACTTAATTCTCACAATAAACCTGCATGATAACTATTATGAGTTTTACTTTATAATAAGTACATTAAAGTTATGCAGCAAGTGGCCAAGACAGAATTACAATTTCCATTTCACTATATTAGTATTCTTTTCCATCCAGAAAGATTTATTATACTATAGACATGTTCTAAGAATGTGTCAGATAGCTGAGGCATTATCACATTTCTTTGCTCAGAAAACTCCCTGACAACTCAGGAAGAGACAGCATGTATTCAGTGTCTTTCCTTTGACCCCTGTTTATGACCTTGTACTAGCAGACTCCCAGATGTTCAGACCCTCTATGTGGAAGAGCCTGTGATAGAGGTATTTTGGCACACATGCCAAATTTGTGGCATTGAAACCAGCGGGGAGATCTAAAAGAGGAACTAGATAGTGAGTCAAAAATGACAAAAACAGCAATAAACAGGAGAGCCAAGTTTTCAAATATGATAATTCTGTCTGGACAGTTGACAAAGAACAAATGCTCCCTTGCTCCCTATGGAAATGATAATTTTAAAAAGCAGACTGGGAGCTTTAGATAATTATTTAGTCCTTTTAAATATTTATGAGTTCCAGTGTGCTACATACATTTTAAAAGACAGTTGACAACTGCAGCATATATCATCTTGTTCCCCTAGCAAGCTAAAAATAGTTTTTTTCTTCTTAATGTAAAAACAATACTTTCAGGTTGGCGCCCGTGAAATAAAAGACTGTAAAATACTAATTTACAGGCATGACGGCAAATGATGTTATAAGAAATTCTTCATGTGGCCTTTCAGATGTGTAATCGGTTCTGTCACTTCTGCCTGAGAGAGACCATAGAGGGCACTCTTGATTAGTGGCCAGGACAGGGGCTGAAATTTTGAGGCCCTGAGGTTAATGCTGCCAGTCTCTACCCATGGGGTGTGGGAAGCTTAAGGAATCAGTTCACTTGTAGCCTGGAGGAAAAAACTTAGATTTGATTCAGAAATGAGAACCAGTCTTATGATCAAAAAGGCAAAGCATTGACAGGAGCAGGAGAAAAAAAAAAAGAGAGAGAGAGAGAGAGTAAGCTTCCAAAAAGCAAGTGTTGACTGTTGTTTCAAATTGAGCTCATGTTTTTCCTCCTTTTCTAGGGGGGCAGATGCAGTGGTGTAGATGAGTCTGGCTGATTTAATGGGGCAGCCGAGGACCTCCCATCCTTTTCTGTATCTCAGAAGGTAGAAACTTGTCATGGAAACCGTCGGTGCCCCAACCCAGATCTCCTTCACCAGCAGGTATACTCATTCCCAGCTTCCAATAGTACTTCCTGTTTGCATTCCACAGAATTGGAAGAATTGCCCTCCTTTCTCTGAAGAATTGCCCTTGGCCTAAAAGGAGCCACTTACTTGACAGGCTACTTCCTCTTGAGTCAAAATCAGTGATTGTTAACATAGAGTAAAAAATGCCAGCCCCATTACTGCAACATGAGAATGTCACTGTGGCACAATGCATGCTGCAGAACTCCCCATGGGATCAGGCTGGACTTCCTCTTCTGTTGAGGCCTCATTTTTGCTCACCCTCTTCCCCTGTCCCATTATGCTCCCTTTGCTTCTTTACATACTTCACTTAAGTTTACCCCTTTAATAAATTATTTGGTGAGAATCTCTACTCTAGGGAACCAACTAAGCCAGAAGGATAAGGAGTGACCTTGTTATGTGAGCCAAATGGGGAAACACAATCTCTAACAAGGTAAGTGGGGTCTCCCAACCTTATATAGCAAGAGCTTGTAAACAGCCATTCTCTAAGCTTAAAATGTGCTTCTCCTCCTGAACACTGCTCGTGCTTTAGGACTGCATCTTAATGTCGTTCTCTTGGAAAATGCTCTCTACTTGTCCTGCCTCTGGTAGTCCTCCACGGGTCTGACTGGATCTGATTTCTCCTTTACTGGGGTTTCCATGATGGTTTACATTGCTTTGTGTTGTTGATATATCACAATGTATCATGAGGTTGGCTCTAATTTTTATTGAATGTGGCATAAATGCCCTAGCTTGCTTCAGCTAGAGGGTGCAAGGCAAGGAAATGTTCTATACCTGAGCTCCTACTTCTGAGGATGGCAATGTCTCTGCACTTCTACCTACTAGGGGCACCACACTCCCATCCATCACCTATATCACACTGTCTGAGAGTAGCAGGAATGCCTGAGGGTCAACAGCTATTACATTAGATCTGTCTGGAATTGGTGTCTCCAAAAGTCTGTCACACAGTGCAGTGTAGTGATAGAAGGACACTGAGATTATCATGGGAATCCAGCATCTCCCAAACAGGACTGAAGAGGAGGGCTAGCTCCAGGCCATCCTCATGAACATTAAGCTTCTTTGCTAAATTCTGTGCTATCATATAAGCTAGTCATACAAACAAACAAGGATGCTATCTCATCATGGGGATGGCTGTACAACTTCTAAGGTGTCAGGTTGTTGTCTTGGTAACACCCCGTGGAGGAACTTCCAGGCC
This sequence comes from Vulpes lagopus, assembly GCF_018345385.1. Taxonomy (NCBI): domain Eukaryota; kingdom Metazoa; phylum Chordata; class Mammalia; order Carnivora; family Canidae; genus Vulpes; species Vulpes lagopus. Next base: position 5,282,050 of record NC_054842.1, read on the forward strand.
TGAGGAGGTGTGAACTACGGGGAGATGTAATGTATTGAGCTAGATGAAAATGCTACTGAGAGAGAACTAGGCCTACGGATTTCAGAGCAGGGAGCTTTGGAACCCCAGCTCCGGATAGCAGCTTGTACATTCCCTTGAGTACCATTATGCCCTGAGAGAGTCCACACATACCAGAAGACATATATGCACAGCACATGCAGGGGCTGGGGGGCACATACACATGCAAGAGGAGGGAACCTTGCCTTTTAGTCTGAGCTGAGACCTGAGTACCTGGGTCTGCTGTATACAGTAGTGGAGGAAGCCCCTAGAGAAAAGGATACCATAAACCTGGCTCTAAGGAGCATCCCTGACCCACAGGGTGGAAGGTCTGAACCTGTAGCTGCTCCTCCTTCTCACATTTAGGCCTAGATCCTCAGTCAAAGAAGCCTTTGTCCCAAGGTAGCTAAAAAGTTTGGGGGACATATGAGAAGTCTGCTGGATGGACCAAATATGAGGGGAAAGGCCTGGAATCACTCCAGGAATACCTCCTCAGAGGATAGGGCTCGTTAGTGGGTAGATGCAGACAAATTTGTGAGAACCCAACACACATGCAGGGAGATGTTAGCCCACACATGATGAAGCCTCAGCTCATCATGCTCAGCCTCAGCTAGCTGGCAAATCAGATATAGTCTTCCTGCAACTGGCCAAAAACCTGAAAGAAGAAGAGTTTGATGAGTATATGAAAATGATCCCAGAGATAAAAATCCCTCATATGCTCTTGAAACAATAACAAAAAGTCTGTCCTAGTCAACACAGCATGTGTGAAAACTGAAATCTTGTTTATCCATCCAGACAGGAAGGAGAGATCATGTCCCTAGGCCTACTGCCACATCTTCAAGCCCATGGCTCTTAGCCTGAGACCCATGCAGTGCAATTTTGCAAGCAGAACCAGCAGTGGAGGATTAGAGCACTCAGCTTCCAGGGCTTATTGACACCACAGGAGGTGGTAAGGTCAGGTGCCACATGGGGACCTGAACATAGGGCTGGAATTGTCCTCTGGAAGGTTCATCCCTTCTCAAACCCTGAGTCTCAGCCTGCCCACAGGTCTCTGCTACCATGAGAAGATTAGATTTGGAGGCAAAGGACTTGAGTGTGAATTCTACTCATAAGTCCATTTATTAGTTGTCAGGCTTTAAGCAAGGAACATTAACCCTCCCCATCTGTAGAAAGGGAATGGCAATGCCCACATTTCAGGGTTACAGTGAAAAACACTTACGGAAATATACTGAGCATTCCACCAACTGCACATGAAAAAATGGCAACTAGTTAATGAGGATCTATTCTCTGCTACATTCTCTATTCAGCTCAGTAGGGGTGATACAAAGATGAATATGACAAAATCTTTGCAGATGGTTTACAATCCCATTTAGGAGAGGTGGCTGACCTATGGCTACAGGGATCAGCTCACAGGCAGATCAGGATATATTGCAAAATATTTAAGGCCCTGCAAGAGGAATCTCAGGTATGTTTTGAGGAGAGAGGCCTGATTCTATTTCTCAAGTTTATGGAATTGGGATTAAACCCATGTCCACATAAATCCAAAGCCGGCCTTCTTCCTCTTTCAGAGATGTGGCTTATTTAGTGCTAGTGCTAGAACTACTGTCAGATTTTTTGACTGCCAGCACAGAGGTATTTTCACTACAGCACACTTTTGTTTTTCCATCAACATTAAAAGCAAGTAATTTCGATTTCAGAGTCTAAATGAAAACACTGGGGTAGACCCATTGGGAAATGTACTATTAGACCAATACTTTTCTTCCAAAGCATCATAAGAGATTTTTATAACCCTAATTAGGGTTATTTTATTGCAACCTAATGCCACAGCACAGATGCCTAATACATTTTTTTTTCCTTTATGATCTAGGAACAAGGTCTTCTGATGCTTAGATAGTTTGACAATCTAGTTCCTTCTCTCAGGAGAGAGAACAGTAACATTGCAACTGAAAAGCTATCTCTGGTTTGGGAAAAGTGATTTTTCATATTAGCCAGTTAAAAAAGCTGACTAGTGGAATAAACATCCTAGTTCCTCCTTTGGAAGCCTGGGGGCTGCCCCAATGGAAATGTGCTATAGTGTGTCATCTTCCGCCATGGATTGTTCCTGAAAGCAGAACAGTTGCAGGTTCAAAGCAAATCATTGTTGTGAGTGATTTCATTTGGAGGATTGTCCAGGTTGACCAAGTGGTCAGTGTTGTTTCCCCAAAATAAGAAATTGTTTGTTTCCTTCGTGCTCTCACTTTTTCCTGAGAGAGCTGCTGGAGAGGCAGTTGATTAAAGCAAGAATAAGAATAATTCTCAAAACTGATAAAAACAATTCAGCCAAATGGAAAGCTGCCTGGCACTCTGACACTCACTATTGTCATTCAAGTGGTATCTCTTGCTTATGTTAATTAAGAAAAATAAACACTGTTCCATGTTGCCGTATACTGTCAAAGCAAATACACAGTAGAAAGCATAATCCATTTGCCTCACTGCAAGTCCCTACTACTGAACCAAGCCATTTGGAAAAATTGTTTAGCTTAGCTCAGGGCGACTTTATCAGTTGCTGATTCTAACCTCCAATGCCAACATTTATTAAACTTTTACTCTAGGCCAAGACCTGTAAATGTGGGGAAAGAGATAACTCTCCATTTCTCAGGGCTCTTGCAACTTAACTAGAATTTTTTATGATATAGACATAGTATTTTATATTTATTCATCCACTCAGCAAATATTATATTTAAAAATTAAGCACCTAAATTCTAGAAGGTGTGGATCAATACTGAACCTAAAAGAGCCAGTTGCTGCCCAATTTCTAATGAAGGAAATCTGACTGTAAACAAATAAAAAAGTAAAGTGCATAGTAAAATGATAGAAGCCAATAAGTGATATCAAGAAGAATAAAGAAGTGAAAGGAGAATGCAGAGTACTCAGGATGGGATTGGGAGGATTATTCTATATCGTGGTCAAGGAAGACTTCTTTGAAAGACATTTGAGAAATCAGAAGAAAAACAGAGAGAAAGTGATGTGGCTATGAGAGAAAAGGTATTTTAGGCAGAGGAAACAAGTGAAGGGGCAATGAAGGTGGACTGTGCTTCATTCCAGGAGCCAAGGACCAGCAAGGAAGTGGGTGTGGCTAGAGGGGAGAGAAAAATAGGAGATGAATGTATGGAGGAAAAGCTGCACATCAAGCAGAGCCTTGTAGCATCAGTAGGAGCTTAGCCATTATTCTGAATGCTCTGGAAAGTATATGGGGGCAAGGGAGAAAGTTCAGCAGAAAAGAGACAAGATCTGGCTTGAACTTGAGAAAGAACACTCCAGGTCCTTTTGAAGAAAAAATGGTAGGGGTTGTAGATAAGCTGAGAGACCAGATAAAAAACTAATGCAGTAATCCAGGCAAGAAATGCTAGTGTCTAGTACTAAGATGATAGCAAGAGAAGAGGCCAGATTTTGGATATATTTTAAAGATAGAGAAATAGTATTTATTGATGGATTTGCTATAGGGTGTGAGATAAATGGAAGAATTGAGAATGACTCAAAGGTTTGGAGGCATACACACATGGAAATACAGAGTTGCCATTTACTAAGCCAGGGAAAGTTGTGAGGGAAGAAGATGTAGGAGTGAAATTATGAATTTTGCTACTGATGTGATAAATTTCAGATGTCCCATTTAATCTAGGCTCAAGAGAAAGAAATGTGGTTTAGATGTAAGTTTGGGGGACATTGACATAAACATGTTCTATTTGTTACCAAAAGATAAGCTTAACCAGTGGGCAAGTTAATATAGTAGAGAACAGGTCATTGGTGAGTGCTGGTAATATATAAAAACTGAGAACTCAGGAATGAAATAGCAAAGGAGACAGAGAAGGAGAGGCCAGGAAGCCAGGGGCCAAGCCAGGAGAGAGGGTGATGTCATAGAATTCAGGTAAAGAAAGTGTTTCACCCAGAGAGAGAATGATCAAGAGTGGTGTGGGTGCAATATGCATGCCAAAAACTTGGAACTAATTATGTGTTTTACAGGAGTTCAGAGGACAGAGTTATTTGTAAGGTTGGAATAAGAGCTATGGAGAGGCTTTGTTTTAGAATGGGGCTGTGAGTGGTGGAGAGAGGAAGGCTTTTTAAATGATAGATAACTCATATTAGCAAATGCTGAAAAATGCTTAGCTTGTGCCAGGTACTCTTCTCAGAAATTTGCATGTGTACTAAATATGTATAAATATATAATCTTAAAAGTCTATGAAGTAGGTACTATTATTGTACCTTGTTATAGATAAGTGCTTGAGGTTACAGAAATAGTATGAATTGGGCAATATGATTTTGTAGAGCATTTTCTTAATGCCTTTATCCTTCTGTTTTTAAATTCTTTTTTGAATTTAAATTCAATTTAATTACCATATAGTATATCATTAATTTCAGAGGTAGAATTTAGTTATTCATCAGTTGCATATAACACTCAGTGCTCATTCTATCAAGTGCCCTCCTTAATGCCCATCACCCATTACCCCATCCCCACAACCACCTCCCCTCCAGCAACCTTCAGTTTGTTTCTTATTGTTAAAAATTTCTTTTGGTTTGTCTCCCTTTTTGTTATCATCTTATTTTTCCTTCCCTTCCGCTATGTTCATCTGTCTTGTTTCTTAAATTCCATATATGATATTTGTCTTTCTCTGAATGACTTATTTGGCTTAGCATGATACCCCCTCATTCCATCCACATTGTTGCAAATGACAAGAATTCATTCTTTTTGGTGGCTCAGTAATATTCCATTATGTAAATATATATATTTGTGTGTGTATATACCACATCTTCTTTATTCATTCATCTGTTGATGAACAACTGAGCTCCTTCCATATTTTGGCTATTTTGGACATTGCTACTATAAACATTGAGATGCGTGTGCATGTTCAAATAATTATGTTTGTATCCTTTGGATAAATTCCTAATGTGCAATTGCTGGGCTCTTACTGTTTTTATAAGTAAACTCATGGAGTTAAGAAAGGACAACTAGATTGATAAACTGTTAATAGACTAGTTTGACTAGAGCAGAAGATTTTTTTACAATAGCAAGTGAAGTTTAAAAGCAAGGTTAGGGCTGTATCACATGGTGTGGACAGATCTTGATGGTTTTGGACTTAATTCTGTGGGCAGTACGGGGGCATTCATGTTTCCAAATGGTACAGTTTTTAGTTAATATTTCCTTATTTTCTAAGGGACATATGACCACTTAACAACCACTGTTTTGAATTTGAAACATTTCCACAAATCCTAAAGGTGCAGAAACTGACTGGACACATAAATTAGTTCTCTAAAGTTATACAGCTATCAGCAGGGATGTCAGCGGGGCCAGACCCAAGTCTGTGCCTTTTAACCTCACACCTTTACCAGCAGGAGTTAATGATTAGGCTGTAACTAACTTAAAATTGGCTTAAATATAGTGACTTGTCTAGTTTTAATCTTTCTTTTTATTTAATTTTATAATATATTTTATTGTGAAATATTTCAACAAAAGTTCATAAAATAAATTTAATAGACACTGCATTTAATTTGCACCTTTAGGCTTAAAGCCTTTAAGAACAAAGGTAATCCAAGGAGAATCACTTGTAAAATGTTTAATAGGTGCAGCAGACACAGCTTGTGTTCTGCCCACATCCTCTCTGATCCATGTGTAGCAGTCCAAATTCTAATAGTCGTCCTTGCATTTTTGTTGTTGTTGTTCTTTGGAGAGGGCTTCCCTTGTTTAGGTTTCAAAAAACCTACTCTGTCCATGTTCTTCATAGGTTAGAGAGTCCTGGGAGGTAATATTCTCCAGGAGCAGCCATGAGGCAATGACTGCTGGGTGTGAGGTATAAATACCAAGATTCCCTCACCCTTTATCCACTAAAATAATTTTCCCCACATGATTAACGTCATGTTGTTCACTGTGGTAGCTGATTGAATAAAGCACCCTTTATGGATTTCCCTTCCCTTGACTTCCTCCTCTCCCTGCCAGTGTTATCTTTACTTCCTAAGTCAATTTTTTCATAATCATGGTCTTGGTAATTGTTTCTAGAAGAACCTAAAGGAAGACAGCATGTGCACCTTAAATGGAAATTAGGCCATCCCTGTTGCCTTTTTAAACAAACAAAAGCTCTGTGTTCTGCTAATGATTGCAGCATTAACCTGTATGGTGGTGGAGAATGTGCCAGCTCTAATTTTTAATTTGCATTTCCTGTCATCCAGAAGATGAATGCAGGTCTTGCCTTTCCTGCACACCTTCAGGAGAAGTCACTGATTTGTGTCCCTTTGTCATTTCATTTCAGCAGCAGGGGCTCAGGTCACTGGGCCTGATGGGTCACAGCAATTGCTGGCAAGAGACAGCAATGCAATTTTTTTCTTAAGTAGAGAACACACTAGAATAAGCAAGGCAATTGTTTCCAGCTTTGATTTAAATTAAAGAGCATTTGTGTCTTTGGCCAAGCTCTTGAAGCCACTCTCTGAGGGTTAATGGTGGGCTGTACAAAAGGTTCCCTAAGTTGCTCTGCTCCACTTTTTTCTGGGTAATGCCCCTCCATGCTCATCACTGGTAATTGTATTTCTCATAGAAGGATCCTAATATCAACATGAAACACCACTATAGAACTTCTCACTGAGGGAAGGTAACAAACAAGTTTCCAAGGCATTAATCACTTAAAGAGATTTTATGAACAGTAGTTCCATCTCTGATGACTAAACAAGCACATGGTTGAGAAATTAAATTCTGAGGAAGGGAATTCACAGTTTTCTTTCATGCAAGCCTTCAGATCCTTTCATATACATTATATTAAACAATTTTATATTATATTATAAACAATATAAACAATTTTATAATTTTATAATATGAACAATTTTATATTATATTAAACAATTACTGTTAAAGTTACTAACGAATAAAATGAAGATCAGAGAGGTCTAGTAGCATGCCCAAAGCAGTATGCTATTTAGTGGTGGGGCCAATATTCAAATAAAGCCTTTCTGGGTCACCTGGGTGACTCAGTGGTTGAGTGTTTGCCTTTGGCTCAGGTCATGATACTAGGGTCCTGGGATCCAGTCCCACATCAGGTTCTCTGCGTGGAGCCTGCTTCTCCCTCTACCTGTGTCTCTGTCTCTCTCTGTGTGTGTCTCTCATGAGTAAATAAATAAAATCTCTAAAGAAAACAAAGCCTCTCTGATTCAAAGCCACAACAGCATGCCCTGCTTGACAGTAAAGGATGAAGAGCAGAAGTGCTCCAGCATGATTTTTTCCTACATTCCAGAATGTGAAGCATTGCTAAAACAAGGCAACAGGGGACTTTGAGCCAAATAAGATGGAGTGTTTTGTTTTGTTCTGTTTTGTTTTGTTTTTCAGACTGAGGATGTGTTCAGGAGAAGAAATAAGTATCTTAAAAATTAATTTCTTTTTTTTTTAAATGATAGTCACACAGAGAGAGAGAGAGAGAGAGAGAGGCAGAGGGAGAAGCAGGCTCCATGCACCCAGAGCCCGACGTGGGATCCGATCCCGGGTCTCCAGGATCGCACCCTGGGCCAAAGGCAGGCGCTAAACCGCTGCGCCACCCAGGAATCCCTAAAAATTAATTTCAATTACAGTAGATGCAAAGGCTGTATCTCTGTCATGGAGCTAAGAGTGACACAAATCAGGAGATGTGTGACTGGAATCCAAGAAGGATGATGGTATCAAACCTGGTGTCCCCAGAGTGCAAATGGTCTGATTGCTCTCTGGAACACAGGACATTCTCTATAGTCCTAGGCATGCAGCCTAGAGGGAAGCTGGTTCTCAAAAACTGTGGAAAACCTGGACAACTTTCTTAGGCTCTGTAATAGATACTTTCCGTGGTGTAAGAAACTATCATGACCTTAAAAGCTTGAAAAAACAGTATTTATTTAGCTCAAAAATCTGTGGATCAGTAGATTGGTTCTCCAGGACTAGTTTAGCTTAACTGATCTTTATTGGCATCGCTCAAGCATTTGTCATCACGTAGCTAGACTGGACTGGTAACTGAATAATCAAAGGGCAACCTCATTCTCATATCTGACAAATTTGACCAGCTTTTTTTCAGGTTGACAGATGGGATTACACCTTGTATCATTCATATTTGCAAGGTTAGCCCAGGCTACTTCTCCTGAGAGAGAGAGAGATACCAGGAAGAGCAAAAAAAGCAAATCTCAGTGGACAAGCTTCCCTAAATAATAACATATTTCAAAACTATAATACATTATCACAACCAGGATGTCAACATTGATATAATCAAGACAATTTAATCACCACAGGATCCCTCTCATTGCACATTTATAGGCAAATCTACTTCTCTTCTGTCCCTGCCTCTTCCTAACTCATGACAAATACTAGTCTGCTTTCCTTTCTATAATTTTGTCATTTCAAGAAGTTTATGGGATGCCTGGGTGGCTCAGTGGTTGAGTGTTTGCCTTTGGCTCAGGTCATGATCCAAGGGTCCTCAGATCAAGTTCTGCATTGGGCTCCCCACAGGGAGCCTGCTTCTCCCTCTGCCAACATCTCTGCCTCTCTCTTTGTATCTCTCATGAGTAAATAAATAAAATCTTCAAAAAATATTTTATATCAATATAATCACAGAATATACAGCCTTTGCTTGAGATTCATCCAGGTTGCTTGTATCAATAGATATGTGTTTTTTATTGCTGAATAGTATTCATGATATTGGTGTCTCTAGCCATTTATCCATTGAAAGACCTCAGGGTTACTTCCAGATTTGGAGTATTTTGAATAAGGCTACTATAAAAACATTTGTGCACAGGTGTTATGTGGACATAGTTTTCATTTCTCTGACAGGTATAATGAAGACTAGTCCCTGAGCCTTATGATATTTGCACATTTAGTTTTTATTTTTTTTTTATTTTATTTTATTTTTTTTTTAATTTTTATTTATTTATGATAGGAACACAGTGAGAGAGAGGCAGAGACACAGGCAGAGGGAGAAGCAGGCTCCATGCACCAGGAGCCCGACGTGGGATTTGATCCCGGGTCTCCAGGATCGCGCCCTGGGCCAAAGGCAGGCGCCTAACCGCTGAGCCACTCAGGGATCCCCACATTTAGTTTTTAAAGAACATTTCAAAATGTTTTCCAGAGTAGATGTACTATTTTATGTTCCACCCAGCAATGGATGTGATCCAGTTTCTCCATAACCTCATCAGCATTTAGTGTTGTCTGATAGATCAGTAGTGATATGCTGTTTATTTGCATTTCTCTAATAGCTAATGATGTTGATGTTGAAGATCTTTTCATGTGCTTGTTTTCCATTTGCATATCATCTTGGTGAAATGTTTCTTCATGTCTGATGTCAATATTCTACTTGGATTTTTTTTTTAACTTGTAGAGTTTTGAGAGTTTTTAGTCTACATAGTAGTAATTGTCAGTTGCATGGTTTACAAATACAGTTTCCCAGTCTGCTGCTTATCTTTTCATCTTCTCCACAGGGTCTTTCTTTTTTTTTTTTTTTTTTTTTAAATTTTTTATTATTATTTATTTATGATAGTCATACAGAGAGAGAGAGAGGCAGAGACACAGGCAGAGGGAGAAGCAGGCTCCATGCACCGGAAGCCCGACGTGGGATTCGATCCCGGGTCTCCAGGAGCGCGCCCCGGGCCAAAGGCAGGCGCCAAACCGCTGCGCCACCCAGGGATCCCGACACAGGGTCTTTCATAGAGCAAAAGTTTATAATTTTAATGAAGTCCAGTTTATCAATTTAAAAAAATGTATCATACTTTTGGTGACATCCCTAAGAGTGCTTCACCAAAGGGCTTGGCCCTGAAGATTCTCTTCTATGTTTCTTTTCTAGATTGTCTCCTACTAAGTGTTATCATTTTATGATCAATTTGAGTTAATTTTTCTATCAGCTATGAGATTTGGGTCAAGTTTCATTGTTTGGTTTTCATTTTGTTTTGTTTGTCTTTGTCTTTGGGTATCCAAATGCTTAAGCACCATTTATTTTGTTTGTTTGTTTGTTTGTTTTGTTTTGTTTTTGTTTGTTTTTTAAATATTTTATTTATTTATTCATGAAAGACACAGCGCCAAATCGCTGAGCCACTCAGGGATCCCCAGCACCATTTCTTTTTTTTTTGTTGTTGTTGTTGTGAAATTCTTTTATTAGTTTCTAATTTATAGGACTCATCAGTGCCCCTGGTGGTACTGTTTTTTTTTTTTTTTTTTTTTTTTAATTAACTTTTATTGGTGTTCAATTTACCAACATACAGAAAAACACCCAGTGCTCATCCCGTCAAGTGTCCACCTCAGTGCCCGTCAACCATTCCCCTCCAACACCCGCCCTCCTCCCCTTCCACCACCCCTAGTTCGTTTCCCCGAGTTAGGAGTCTTTATGTTCTGTCTCCCTTCCTGATATTTCCCAACATTTCTTTTCCCTTCCTTTATATTCCCTTTCACTATTATTTATATTCCCCAAATGAATGAGAACATACACTGTTTGTCCTTCTCCGATTGACTTACTTCACTCAGCATAATACGCTCCAGTTCCATCCACGTTGAAGCAAATGGTGGGTATTTGTCGTTTCTAATTGCTGAGTAATATCCCATTGTATACATAAACCACATCTTCTTTATCCATTCATCTTTCGATGGACACCGAGGCTCCTTCCACAGTTTGGCTATTGTGGCCATTGCTGCTAGAAACATCGGGGTGCAGGTGTCCCGGCGTTTCATTGCATCTGAATCTTTGGGGTAAATCCCCAACAGCCCAGCACCATTTCTTGAAGAGATTATTCTTCCTATATTGGACTGATTTTGCATCTTTTTTTGAAAAGCTGTTGCCTATAATTTCTGCTGGGCTATTTCCAAATTTTCAGTTTAATTTCACTGATATATATGTCTGTCCCTCTGCCAGTAACACAGTTTTGATTATTGTAGCTCTATGATAATTTTTGAAGTCAGGTAAAATTACTTCTCTAACTTTATTGTTCTTTTTCAAAATTACCTTAGCTATTCTGTTTGCCTCTGCATATACATTTTAAATTAATATCTATTATTTTACAAAAATAAATCTTACTGGGATTTTGATTATAATTGTGTTGAAACTGTCTAACAATTTGGGGAGGGGCATCTGGGTGGCTCCTTGGTTGAGTGTCTGCCTTTGGCTCAAGTCATGACCCTGGGGTCCTGGGATCAAGTCCCACATGGGGCTCCATGCAGGGAGCCTGCTTCTCCCTCTGCCTATGTCTCTGCCTCTCTCTGTGTCTCTCATGAATAAATAAATAAAATCTTAAAAAAAACAATTTGGGGAGAATTAACATCTTTGTTGAGGTTTCCAATCTATAGCACTGTGATTCTTCATTTATTTACATCATCTTTGTTTTCCTTTATCAGGACTTTATAGTTTTAACTATACAACCCCTATACATGTTTTGTTAGATTTACACTGAAGTAATTCATTTTATGAGCAAATATAAATGGTATTGTGCTTTTAACTTCAGTCCAAGGGTTCATTGCTAGTATATAGAAATGCGATTTATGACTATCTGTCTTCTATTCTGTGTCTTTGCTGAACTCATTTAAGTCACTTACTAGTTGCAAAGTTTTTGTTTTGTTTTGTTTTTAGATTTCTTTCAGTTTCCTACCTACATAATTATGTTATCTGCAAATATTGATTTTCTTTCTTCCTTTCTCATTTATCTTTCATTTTCTTTTCTTGCCTTATTATAGTAACTAAAATATCTAGAATATGTTGAGTAAATGAGGTGATAATAGACATCCTTGCCTTATTCCCAATCTTGGGGATGGGGAGAAACATTTAGTCTCTCACATAAAATATAATGTTACATTGTTTGTACACTTTTTAAAATCAATTTGAGAACATTCTTCTCTATTCCTGATTTTCTGATAGTTTTTTTTTTTATGAATTAGTATTTACTTTTTGTCAAATGCTGTTTTCCTTATCAACTCATAGGATCATGTGGTCTTCTTTCTCTTCTCAATCTATTGATAGAGTTATTTAATTGAATGATTTTTTGAATAATGACACAGCCTTTTATCACCAAAATTTGCCTTATAGAGTAATAATGCACAATTTTCAAAATATTTATCTGAATTATATTTGTTAATATTTGGTTAAAGATTTGTGTATCTATATTCACAAGAGAAACTGATCTATAGTTTCTTTTTATATGCTTTTGTTTGATTTTTGATAATAGAGTAACATTGGTTTCATAAAATGAATAGCACTGGTTTCATAAAATGAAATGGAAATCATTTCCTTGTTGTTTATTTCCCGAAAAAGTTTGGGCCGAATTGGAGTTAATTTTTTGTTCTATAGTTGGTAGAATTCTCCAGCCAAAGCATCTGGGTTAGAATCAAACAACTCAATCAAACAACTCATTTTTCAAAGGCTTATTTGCAATCTGTACATCATCTTTGGTAACAGGTGAACTATTCTAAATGATACTATAATGGTGGATACTTGTCATGTCATTATACATTGTCAAAAATCCATAGAACATCAAACACCAGGAGTAAACCCTACTGAAAACTATGGACTTCATCTAATAATGTGTCAATATTTGGTCATCAAATGTAACAAATATATCACACTAATGCAAAATATCAATAATAGGAAACTCTGTGTATGGAGGTTGCTGGGGGGGCAGAGGTAAGAAGAGGCATATGGGAATTCTGCATTTTCTGATCAATTTTTCTGCAAACCTAAAACTGCTATAAAAGAAAGTGTATGTGTGTTTAAAAATACTTCTTAACTGAGAAAAACCACATTGAGACCTGTAGATTTCATTTTGAGAGTTTATAAATTACAAAGTCAGACTTTACTCTCATAAGTTCCTTCATTTTGCTTACGTTACGTTTATTTTGCTTTTCTTTATGTTCTTAATGCAGAAACTTAGATTTCTTTCTTTGTGACTTTCCCTCTTGATTGCTATAAATGTTTTTCTTATAACTGGTTTATCTGTGTTTCACAAATTTTAGTATGGTGTCCTATCATTTCATTCAATTTTGTGCATTTTAAAAATTTCTCCTGACACTTCTTGTTTGTGTTGTTAGTTTCTAAGTGGAGATTTACTTGTATTTCTTATTGATTTCTACCTTGATTATTCCATTGTTATCAAATAACAGAGTCTGTATGATTTCAGTTTTTTAAACTTTGTTAGGATTGTTTGGTGGGTGAATGTATATTGTTATACATTTCATGTGAACTTAAAAAATGTGTATTCTGCTGTTACTAAATATTTATACATGTCTATTAGACTCTGTTGTTTGATGGTGTTGTTGAATTCTATATATTTGCTGATTTTATATCTAGTTTCCTTAAATTGTTGGGATAGAGATGGAAGTCTATTTAATAATACAGATTTGTCTATTTCTCCTTTATATTGGTTTTTGCTTCACATATTTTGCAGCTCTGTTGTTCAGTGTGTACATAGGATATCTGTCTTCTTGAAGGATTTATTGTTTTATCATTATATAATTTCCCTCTTCTCTCTAATAATTTTTTCTCTGAAGTGTTTTTTATATTAATAGAAATATTCTGCTTTATTCTGATTATGTTCACATGAAATATTTTTTCCAGTATCATAATTTTAATTGGCATACATTGTTATAGTCAAAGTGAGTTTGTCTTGACAGTATACAGTTGAGTTATGTTTTTATTCCACTCTGCCAATTTCTGACTTTTAATCAGTTTTTGAGACTTTTTACATTTAATTTAATTATTGATATTTAGGGTTTACATTTGCCATTTTTTTCCTTTTTTGTTCCTACATTTTTTCTCTTTTTATTTTTTTGCTGGCTTCCTTTGAGTAATATGAAAATTTTTATAATTCTAATATGATTTATCTATAATGTTTTATTTTTTTTTAATTTTTATTTATTTATGATAGTCACAGAGAGAGAGAGAGAGAGGCAGAGACACAGGCGGAGGGAGAAGCAGGCTCCATGCACCGGGAGCCTGATGTGGGATTCGATCCCGGGTCTCCAAGATCGCGCCCTGGGCCAAAGGCAGGCGCCAAACCACTGCGCCACCCAGGGATCCCTCTATAATGTTTTAGAAAAAATATTTTTAAAGATTTTTGTGTGTGTGCTCTAGAGATTACATTATATTCATATAACTTCTGATAGTCTACTGATGTTATCACTTCACCAGTTTTAGTAAAATGCAGAAATGTTACTTCCCTTTATATCTCCATATCCTCCTCCATTTATATTATAATTTTCTTATATATCTTATCTACACACATTTAGAACCACACCAGGCATTGTTATAATTTTGCTTCAATCATCCTAATCTAGAAAAGTCAAGAAAAGAAAAAAAGGTCTATTGCATTTATTTGTATTTTTGCTTACTGTATTCTTTCTTCCTTTTAAGGTTCCCTCTTTTTTTGATTCTTTTCTCTCTTTTTTTTTTTTTAAATTTATTTATTTATTTATGATAGTCACAGAGAGAGAGAGAGGGGCAGAGACACAGGCAGAGGAAGAAGCAGGCTCCATGCACCGGGAGCCCGATGCGGGATTCGATCCCGGTCTCCAGGATCGCGCCCCGGGCCAAAGGCAGGCGCCAAACCGCTGCGCCACCCAGGGATCCCGATTCTTTTCTCTTTAAAGAAATTTCTTTAGCCAATTTTTTAGTGTATATATGTAATATATATAAAATATATAATAATATATAATGTATATATTATTTAGTATATTATATATATCCTATATTTAGATATATCTAAATTCTTTAGTCTTCCTTTATCTGAACATGCCTTGACTTCTTCTTTCCTAAAAGGTATTTTTGCTACATATAGGATTCTGGGTTGACAGTTCTTCTCTTTTAGCACTTAAAAAATGTGCCACTTCATCTAGCCTATATTTCTATTTTCTGGAGAGAAGTTTACTGTCATTTGAATTATTTTTACCTGTAGGTAAGGTGTTGTTCTCTCACTGCTTTAGATGTATTTTCTTTGTCTTTAATTTTTAGCAACTTGATAAAACTTGATAAAACTTGGTAAGCCTTGACATAATTTCTTTGGATTTAACTTGTTTGGAGTTAGTTCAGTTTCTTGAATCTGTACAGTTCATTTTCGTGAGCTGATATGTTTATGTCTTTTTGCCAAATTTGGTAAGTTTCTGCTGTTAGTTCCTTGAGTACTTTTTCATCTCTATCCTCATTTTCTCCTTCCAGAACTCTGATTACGCAAGTTGCTTATTTAATTCCCATAGATTCCCAAGGCTCTCTTTATTTTTGTTTCAGTTTGTTACATCTTACTTGTTAAGACTTGGTAATTCTTATTTGTTCTATTTTCAAGTTTACTTAGTCTTTCCTCTGTATCCTCCATTCTTCTCTTGAGTAGTTCCATTGCATTTTTTATTTACATAAATGTATTTTTCAGTTCTAAAGTTTCATTTGGTTTTTCTGTATGTACTATATTTCTTTGCCAAACTATTTTTTTTCATTTGTTTCACGCATGTTTCAATTGCTTGTGGAAACATTTTTATGAAAATTGTTTTAAAATCATGTCGGACTATTCTATTTTTTTTGGACTATTCTAATTTCTCTGTCAGTGTTGATGTCTTCTAAAATGCATTTTAAAAAAAAATAAATAAATAAAAAAATAAAATAAAATGCATTTTAAGATCTTTTTTCTTTTTATGATGAGTGATTTTCAATTGAAACATGCACATTTTGGATATTATGATATGAAACTCCCCATTTTACTGAAGTTGTCTGTTTTATCTGGGGCTTCCTCTTACATCTTTTAGACAGGAAAATTAGGGCACCTCCTTGTTACTGCCAGGTAAATTAGGATATGAGTTCTCTACTCTGCATCCATTTACACATGAGGAGAATCCACTTACAAATGAGAAGAATCCTTTTTACTGCAGGGGAGGTGGGAGTTTGGTTTCCCCACTAAATGCCTCACTAGTTTTCCATGTAGGAGAGTGTTTTACTGATTCTCATATGACCTCCACTGACACCACAAGGAGTGATGCTAATGCAGTTAATACTGGGTGATGGTTGGAGTTTTTACTTCCTTTAACACGACTCAATCAGAGAGAGAAAGATGCCTCATTACTGCCAGGTTAAGGTGGAGAGGTGGAAGCTCAGGGTCCCTACATGGTCTTCACTGATTCTGCTGGGGGTATTGGTAGACGTCTAACTGATGCTGTATGGATAAAAGTCCTAGGTTTCTAGTCATACTTCTATGACACTACACCAACATGGACATAGGGACAATTTGTTATAGCCTGTTAGGGGTGGAGGTCTAGGCTCTGCACTGGTTCTTTGCTGACACGGTGGAAGTGGGGTAGATGGGCAGGTATCACAGTTATTTTATGATGTTTGGCCAGAAAAATGTGTTTACTATCTAAAGGTTTTATGTCTTGCTAGGCTTCCCTTTTCCTTTTATTTATTGAGAAAGTTTTTGTTGGGGCTTCTTTTGTTCGTACCTGTTGGCATTTTTAAATTTCCAGCTCTTGCAGCTCCACGTCTGGGATATGTGAGGCAAAAAAAGAAAGCTCAGGGTACTTACTCTTAAGCCATGCCTTGGGTTATGGGGTCTTTACCCAATCTGCCTTCTTTTCTTCACCTTTCAGAGTCTTCTTATGGTTGTTTCATGCATAATATTCAGGGTTTATACTGATATTTAGTGGGAAGAACAGGGAAAATACCTCTGTTCCATCTTCCTATAGCCAATAATCCACAAACACTTTTAAAGTCCCTGCTCGTGTCAGATTTCTATCGTTTCATGAGTCACAGCCACAGACCAATCCTAACTGATAGAGAAACTGACTCCACCACATTACAGGAGAACCTTCAAAGTCATGTTGCGAGCCTGTAGATGTGGGATGGGAAGGAATTGCCAGTTCTTATTATAACCTATCCAAACCTCTCTGATGGATGAGAAATGAGGAGAAACATATGGAGCAGAGAGAGAGAAAGAGTTGGGAAAAGAGGAGGGAGATAGAAAAAGAGATATCAACAAAGTTGTTAGTAAGATCAAGAGAAACTATCATTGATAACACAGTTGTCAAGAAAAAAAATCCCAATTGGTAAAAGCTGCAATATTGCACAAGTATGTGATAAGAAAGCACATAAACAATCAATTAAAAATACGGCAGTGTTGGAGTGCCTGGGTGGCTCATTTGGTTGAGTGTTTGACTCTTGGTTTCAGCTCAGGTCATGATCTTGGAGTTGTGGAATCAAGCCCTGCATTGGGCTCCAAACTAAGTGGGGAGTCTGCTTGAGGTTCTCTCTTCCCATCTCCCTCTGGCCCTCTCCACTTGTGTTCTCTCTCTCTCTCTCTCTAAAATAAATAATCTTTTAAAAATGTGGAAGTGTCAAAATGAACACATAGTTTCATGTGGGTGGTAAGAAGAATATAGGCACGTGGAGATTGTATGAACAAGGTACTCCTTATGGTCTTTCATAGTTTCTTATTTTCCACCCTGATAAAATTTTTTTAAAGACTATTACCAATAAAAAAAAGGTTTCACTATGTCTAATGTGTTGCAGAATAAATGGAATGGTTACTTTCATGTGCTTTTGGGGTGAATTCTGATGTGTTTAAGGTTTCTGAGATCTAATTTTTTTTCCACTTAAGGAAGTCCAAGTTCTCCCACGTTATATCTGTCAGTGACTGGGTGTAATTAGAGATAAAGTCTGAGATCACTTGCAACTTTCCTCCTAAAAGCAGACCTCAAACTCTTCTGTCTCCTGTTGATTCATTCATTTTTCAAAACAGTGTATTCTGAGTTCAATGTATAGCATAAACATTTCCACAGAAGCTAGGGAAGCTCTCCTCAAGTGACCAACCTCACCATCATAATATAGTCTAGGCAGTCACGTCAAGGGGGCATCTCCATACCAGCAACACTCCAACAAATGATTCCAAGGTGCTGAGTCAACTTCATTCTGTTCTGTGTTTCAAAATACTGTACTTTCTTTGTGTTAAATATAATGGTAGGCACTCTGCATAAAATGTCTCATTCACCTATTTGGATGTATTTATATTCACCATTTTATAGGAAGGAGACAGAAATTTAAAGAAGTTGATGCCTATCAAAAGGCATACTAATAGTAACATAACTAGGAATCAACCTCAGTTCTCTCTAGTTCAAAGATTTAGCCACTTAACCACAATTTCACATTGTCTCTCCATCAAATCTCAAATGGCAACAGCAGTAAAGCCAAGTTTCTACAACTGGGGAACTCGATCTCACAACTTTGGGAACTTTTGGCATTAAACTGAACTTTATGATAATGAAGTTGAATACACAATTGTGAAAAAGAAAGAGTTCATACTTCTCCAATAATGTTCAGTGTTTATTGATAAAGCTTTAAAAAGAAGTTTAAAAGAGAAGCTCTATTGGAGTTTTCACCAGATAGTCTTACATACCCCCAAATGCTCCAGTACTTCTTCTTATTCTGAGCTCAAATTAATCAATGCCAGTATACTGCTCTGAGACACTTGATTCAGAGAAATTTTACAATAAAAATTATTCATCTTATTTCTCTCCTGCTTAGGCCAGTACACAGCAAATACATCTTTCTGCAGCATCTTAAGTAGTAAATTTTTCAACAAATCAATAAATGCTAACATATTTGAAATTAATAACTATGGAATGTCTGAAGCTTAGCTCTGTCTTTCTGAAAATATATATTACTTACAAGACTATTTTACTGCAGTTATGAGGGCATCAAATTTGTGAGAAAGAAAATCAATAAATCGACCAACCACAAATTATTGCAGACCAATTGCTATCAGCAGGAATTATCTGCACATATGTGGGATTTGAGAACTGCCTCTTCTAAGACTCATAGACAGTGGAGATCATATGGCAGGGAGTGCTTTGGAAAGAGATAGAAAAGAAAATAAACTCATAAGATTTGGGAGATGAAAGGGACCCTTGTGATTATGTTTGTTCATTTATTGCTTCCTTTATTGGTATGTTGAGTCACAGGCAGCATGGCACATTGGATAGAATGGATATCTAGAATGGACTCATGAAAATAACTTCCATTCCTAACTCTTCCACTTCCTGTTTATATTGCTCAATCTCCCAGGGCTTCAGTTTCCTCACCTGCAAATTGGATTTTGTTATATAATTGATTATTTTATCATTATGAAAAGAGCTTCTTTATCCCTGTTCATATGCCTTGTCTTGAAATCTTTGATATTAATATAGTCTCATCTACTTATTTTTATGCTTGGAATTTACAAGTATAATCTGTTTCTATTCTTTTATTTTCAATCTTTCTGTGCCTATATATGTATGTATATAATATTTAAAATGTATCTTGTAAATAACATATAGTTAGGTCTTTTTTTTTTTTTTTTACATTCTGAAAACTTTTGCATTTAACTGAGTATTCAGTCTGTTTATATTTAATGTAATTATTATGTGGTTGGAGTTCAATCTACCATTGTGATCTTTGTATTCTATTGGTCACTCTTTTTTTTTTTCTTTTTTCTGCTTCATTCTTATCTTCCTTTGGGTGTTTTGTTTTGTTTTGTTTGTTTAAGAATTTATTCTGTATCCTTTACTGACTTTTTTAGGCTAAATAGGTTTTATTTGTTTGTTTTTGAGATGCTTAATTCAGTGGTTGAGACTGATACAACAGCTATTTCTTAATCATGAAGTACTTACACAATACAGTGAGTAACCAAATGGACAGAACATTACTTTTGCCCTAAAGGGACTCAGAATTTAATGGGGGAAGTATAATATATAGATTTTTTGTAACGACATGTGTGAAAATGGAAGTATATATAAGGATGTTCAAGAAAACATTGAAACACAGAGGAGGTAGTAGGGTTTGGAGAGAAAGAATGAGAAATATTTTCAAGTGACATATTGAGAAGGATGATTTATTTACAAATGTTCACATAAAAAAGAGAATGGTCATGTTAGAGAATGCTGATTACCACAAATGGATTAAAATGTGATGTATATATACACACATGCATATCATTTATCATATCATCATATATATCATCATGTATATATATGCATGTGTGAAGAAGGCGGGGCATAAAATGGCAGATTGTAGATCACAAGGCACTTTCAAATCATCTGAGGGAAACTGAATTTCATTTTTGTGGTGATAAAGAATTACTGAAAGATTTTAAATCATTTGGTTGATATGACCTGATCTATATGGACAAAAGTCACATTGCTACTGTGAAATGGATGTTGATTGGAGGG
This sequence comes from Vulpes lagopus, assembly GCF_018345385.1. NCBI lineage: Eukaryota > Metazoa > Chordata > Mammalia > Carnivora > Canidae > Vulpes > Vulpes lagopus. The sequence continues at coordinate 5,302,259 of NC_054842.1, forward strand.
AGATAAGCATGAGGATAAGGGAGCCAAACTCTTTTTACAGATAAAGAAAATGAGACTCAGAGAAGTGATAGAACTTACTTAAGCCACAAGTTACGAAAGGTGATCATGGCACAAACAAACCTGATTCTTCATCCAGCTTTAACACAGGTTGCATTAACCTGGTAATATTTTAAATTACATATTATGTACTCAAGTAATAAATACCGAAGATAATACAATATGATTGTTTAATAATACAAATACATTGATATTTGCAGTCAAAACTATACTAACCTGAGTGGGAGAGATGTCTTAATATATATTCTTACATAAATCCTCAAGAGAAGAGGAAAAATGGTGGAGTCATCTGAGTTATGTAGTGGCTGGTTTAAGAGGACAAACTCTCTGTCCCAAACTTAACTGAGAATAACAAATACATTTTTAACCTGTTCCTTGAATAGACTTCATATACATTGTGTCAACCAAGTCATTTTAGCTGCTTTTTGCCCCTCTTCCATCTTAAGCTTGATATATGATTGACTGGAGACTACATTTGATTGACAGATATAACAATTTAAATATAAACACTTTATTAACCCTGCAAGAGCATCCTAATAAAGAAAATGATGGAGGCAGACATACAAGGTAGATGTGATTTTGAAGACAATCACAATGTAGCTTAACTTGACAGAAGCAATGAATCAAATCCTGTGAAAATTGTTCCAAAGATATTTTCTCCACACTATTTAAATCAGTAGCTAAGCAGTGCTAAAGGATTATACAAAGGCTTACTGCTTTCTTGCCCCTTATAGGATTTTAACTTAGATTCTAATTCTCTTGTTGTTTTTCTGGAGACCTGAGATGGCTCCAGGAGGTTGTTTGCACTTACTTGTCCTGTGACCCTGACTGCACCCTGACCTTTGTAGCATGATTCAAAAACTTAAGTCATTATTTCTGGATGATTCAGTGGGCATAAAAACAGTTAGATTATTAGTTAATGCTAGTAGCTAATTTATTAAGCACTATTCATGAAGCACTGCATGCTTTATACATATTAACTCATTTAATCTTAATAACAACCAAATGGCATGGGTAATATATTTTCATTTTATAGATGAGGAAACTGAGTCTCAAGAATTTACACAATTTGCCTAAGGAAAAACATCCAGTAAGGAAGTATCCAGAATTAGAGTCTAAGTAATCTGTTCTAGATCCCAAGAATTTAAACTCGAGGGCCTTACTACATATTCATCATCATGGCTGGGCAAATATACAAATCCTGCTGATGGGTTAGGGAAATGACTTAAAATTATTTAGATTCAATCTGCCAACATTATACTATAACACCCAGTGCTGATCTCATCATGTGCTCTCCTTAGTGCCAGTCACCCAGTTATCTCATGCCCCCTCCTACCTCTCCTGTGACTGTTTGTTTCCCAGAGTTAGGAGTCTCTCATGGTTTGTCTTCCTCTCTAATTTTTCACCACTCAGTTTCCCTCCTTCCCCCCTTCCCTTATGGTCCCTTTCACTATTTCTTATATTCCACATATAAGTAAAACCATATAATTGTATTTCTCTGACTGAAGTATCTCACTCAGCATAATACCCTCCAGTTCCATCCACATCAATGTAAATGGTAGGTATTCATACTTTCTGACAGCTAAGTAATATTCATATATTACTAATATATATATATTACACAGTTTGGCTATTATGGACATTGCTGCTATGAAAATTGGGGTGCAGGTGTCCTGGTGTTTCCTGGCGTTTCACTACATCTGTATCTTTGGGGTAAATACCCAGTAGTGCAATTGCTGGGTTGTAGGGCAGGTCTATTTTTGACTCATTGAGGAACTTCGACACAGTTTTCCAGAGTGGCTGCACCAGTTCACATTCCCACCAACAGTGCAAGAGGACTCTCCTTTTTCCACATCCTCTCTAACATTTGTTGTTTCCTGTCTTATTCATTTTCCCCATTCTCACTGGTGTGAGGGGATATCTCATTGTGGTTTTGATTTGTATTCCCCTGATGGCCAGTGATGCAGAGCATTTTCTCATGTGCTTGTTGGCCATGTCTATGTCTTCCGCTGTGAGATTTCTGTTCATGTATTTTGCCCATTTCATGATTGGATTGTTTGATTCTTTGCTGTTGAGTTTAATAAGTTCGTTATAGATCTTGGATACGAGCCTTTATCTGATATGTCATTTGCAAATATCTTCTCCCATTCTGTAGGTTGTCTTTTAGTTTTGTGACTGTTTCTTTTCTTTCTTTCTTTTTTTTTTTTTGGTTATATTTTTTTATTGGAGTTCAATTTGCCAACATATAGCATAACACCCAGTGCTCATCCCGTCAAGTGCCCCCCTCAGTGCCCATCACCCAGTTCACCCCAACCCCCCCACCCACCTCCCTTTCCACTACCCTTTGTTCATTTCCCAGAGTTAGGTGTCTCTCATGTTCTGTCACCCTCACTGATATTTCCCACTCATTTTCTCTCTTTTCCCCTTTATTCCCTTTCACTATTTTTTATATTCTCCAAATGAATGAGACCATATAATGTTTGTCCTTCTCTGAATGACTTACTTCACTCAGCATAATACCCTCCAGTTCCATCCACGTCGAAGCAAATGGTAGATATTTGTCGTTTCTAATGGTTGAGTAATAATACATTGTATACATAAACCACATCTTCTTTATCCATTCATCTTCCGATGGACACCGAGGCTCCTTCCACAGTTTGGCTATTGTGGACATTGCTGCTAGAAACATCGGGGTGCAGGTGTCCTGGTGTTTCACTGCATCTGTATCTTTGGGGTAAATACCCAGTAGTGCAATTGCTGGGTCATAGGGCAGGTCTATTTTTAACTCTTTGAGGAACCTCCACATGGTTGTCCAGAGTGGCTGCACCAGTTCACATTCCCACCAACAGTGCAAGAGGACTCTCCTTTTTCCACATCCTCTCCAACATTTGTTGTTTCCTGTCTTGTTCATTTTCCCCATTCTCACTGGTGTGAGGGGGTATCTCATTGTGGTTTTAATTTGTATTTCTTTGATGGCAATGATGTAGAGCATTTTCTCATTTGCTTGTTGGCCATGTCTATGTCTTCCTCTGTGAGATTTCTGTTCATGTCTTTTGCCCATTTCATCATTGGGTTATTTGTTTCTTTGCTCTTGTGTTTAATAAGTTCTATATAGATCTTGGATACGAGCCCTTTATCTGATAGGTCATTTGCAAATATCTTCTCTGTAGGTTGTGTTTTAGTTTTGTTGACTGTTTCTTTTGCTGTGCAGAAGCTCTTTTTCTTGATTAAGTCCCAATAATTCGTTTTTGCTTTTGTTTCCCTTGCCTTCATGGATGTATCTTGCAAGAAGTTGCTGTGGCCAAGTTCAAAAAGGGTGTTTCTAGGATTTTGATGGATTCTTGTCTCACATTTAGATTTTTCATCCATTTTAAGTTTCCCTTTGTGTATGGTGTAAGAGAATGGTCTAGTTTCATTCTTCTGCATGTGGCTGTCCAATTTTCCCAGCACCATTTATTGAAGAGACTATCCTTTTTCCAGTGGATAGTCTTTCCTGCTTTGTTGAATACTAGTTGACCATAGAGTTGAGGGCCTATTTCTGGGTTCCCTCTTCTGTTCCATTGATCTATGTGTCTGTTTTTGTGCCAGTACCACACTGTATTAATGATCACAGCTTTGTAGTACAACCTGAAATCCAGCATTGTGATGCCCCTGGCTCTGGTTTTCTTTTTTAATATTCCTCTGGCTATTCAGGGTCTTTTTGGTTCATACAAATCTTAGGATTATTTTTTCCAAGAAAGACCACGGTATTTTGATAGGGATTGAATTGAATGTGTAAATTGCTCTGTGTAACATAGACATTTTCACAATATTTATTCTTCCAATCCATGAGCATAGAATGTTTTTCCATCTTTCTGTTTCTTCCTCAATTTTTTTCATAAGTGTTCTGTAGTTTTTATAGTACAGATCTTTTGCCTCTTTGGTTAGGTTTATTCCTTGATATCTTATGGTTTTAGGTACAATTGTAAATTATAAATGGGATTGATTACTTGATTTCTCTTTCTTCAGTCTCATTGTTAGTGTATAGAAATGCCACTGATTTCTGTGCATTGATTTTGTATCCTGCCACATTGCCGAATTGCTATATGAGTTATAGCAATCTTGGGGTGGAGTCTTATGGATTTTCTATATACAGTATCATGTCATCTGCAAAGAGGGAGAGTTTGACTTCTTTGCCAATTTTAATGCCTTTATTTCTTTTTGTTGTCTGATTGCTGAGGCTAAGACTTCTAATACTATGTTCAATGGCAGTAGTAAGAGTGGACATCCCTGTCCTGTTCCTGATCTTAGGGAAAGGCTCTCAGTTTTTCCCATTGAGAATGATATTTGCTGTGAGCTTTTCATAAATGCCTTTTATGATATTGAGGAATTTTACCTCTATCCCTACGCTCTGAAGAGTTTTGATCAGGAATGGATGCTGTATTTTGTCAAACGCTTTCTCTGCATCTATTGAAAGGATCATATTGTTCTTATCTTTTCTTTTATTAATATGATCTATCACATTGATAGTTTTATGAATGTTGAACCACTCTTGCATCTCAGGTATAAATACCACTTGGTTCTAGTGAATAATCTTCTTAATGCACTATTGTATCCTATTGGCTAGTATCTTGGTGAGAATTTTGGCATCCATGTTCATCAGGGATATTAGTCTGTTATTCTCCTTTTTCGGTGGCATTTTTTCCTGGTTTGAGGATCAAGGTAATGCTGGCCTCATAGAATGAGTTTGGAAGTATTTTTTTTTTCATTTCTATCTTTTGAAACAGTTTTAGTAGAATAAGTATTATTTCTTCTTTAAATGTTTAGTTAAATTCCCCTCGGAAGCCCTCTGGCCCTGTACTTTTGTGTCTTGGAAGGTTTTTGATGACTGCTTCAATTGCCTTGCTGGTTATTGGCTGTTCAGGTTTTCTGCTTACTCCTGTTTCAGTTTTGGTAATTTGTAGCTTTCCAGGGATGCATCAATTTCTTCCTGATTGACTAATTTGTTGGCCTATAGATGCTCATAATGTGATCTTAAAATTGTTTGTATTTCCTTGGTGTTGGTTGTGATCTCTTCTCTTTCATTTATGATTTTGTTAATTTGTGTCCTTTCTATTTTCTTTTTCATAAGTCTGGGTAGGGGTTTATCGATCTTATTAATTCTTTCAAAGAATCAGCTCCTGCTTTTATTGATCTGTTCTACTGTTCTTTTCTCTACTTCATTGAGTTCTGCTCTAATCTTCATCTCTCTTCTCCTGCTTGGTTTGGCTTTATTTACTACTCTGTATCTAGTTCATTAAGGTGTATTTGGGATATGTCCAATTTTTTTGAGGGAGACTTGTATACAAATGTAGGGAAATGACTTTTTAATGGTAACCACTGTGCCCAGTTGCACATACTTTATAAATTCCAAAACTTTTTCACATATGTCAGTTAATTTAATCTTTCTAATAATCTTATGAAATAGGTATTACTGTTGACTCTTGAACAGTGCTGAGGTTAGGAATGCCAAGCCCTCATGAGTAAAAATTTGTGGATAACGTTTAACTCCCCCCAAATTTAACTACTAATAGCTTATCATTGATGGGAAGTCTTATCAATAACATAAGTGGTAAATTAACATTTTATATATGTGTTGTATGTTGCATTCTTACCATAAATAAGCTAAAGAAAATGTTCTTAAGAAAATTATAAGGAAAATACATTTACAGTTATCATAATGTAAAAAAAAAAAAATCTGTGTATAAGTGGACCCATGCAGTTCAAACCCCTGTTGTTCAAGATCAACTGTATTTCTATATCAGATATAGTAAAAAAAAAAAAAAAAAAAAAAGCCTAAGAGGCCAAGTAAGTTTTCAAGGTCATGCGTGGAAGAAGCAGAATTAGATTTTGGTATAAATTAGACTTGGGTTCAAATTTAGGATCTATCCTTCACAAGCATGTAAATTAAATTCAATGAGCTAACTTTTTCTTACCTATAAGATAAAATTTTCAGATAACTCTTCTGCTCAATATAGTGCCTGCCACCTGGTATCTACACAACAGATATTTATCTTTTGTGTGTCCATTCTATAGAAAGCTTTTGTATCATCATCTACTTTATAGGATATGAGGAGGGAAAAAAGGAAATGTCAAAATCCTCAGCAAGGACTCTGTTGTCATGGCCAAACATTCCAAATAGGATTCATAATCTGAGAAAAGCAAAGACATGAAAAGATCAATGATATTAATAAGTGGCAATATCCTTTGTGGCTTAAGACATACACCTCTTAACTTTTTTCTTTTTATTTTTTTTATTTTTTTTATTTTTTTACTTTTTTCTTTTTATATATAATAGTTCCAGTTTAGACCAGTTGTAGGTCTGATTAGTTAGAAAACTATTGAGCAGGAAGCTTCTCTTCCAGGAATATGGATAATGACACTTTTTATTCTTCTTGCTAAGTACCACCAAAAAGCCGTGGGCATTATATGCAAAAGAAACATAAGAAGACTGAATGATGGACAGAAGAATGCAGACCAGGTACGAATTTTGGAACTTGAGGAATGATGTAATTTCCCTGGGTTTTCTTTTGGCCTCCTATATCCTAGGCTTGGACATGAAGAAGCCAGAAAACTGGAAATGCCAGCAGGCACAGACACATACAGAACTCCAACTAAAGCTTATTCTCTCTAGCCAAAGGGTTAAGAAAGGGACATCCTAGCAAGACAGAAAATTTTTTGTGGCAATAGTTCTTACACTAGACAAATGCCAACCTTATCCATGTCAGTAAGGGCTAAATGGGAGCCTGGACTTTCATCCTAATGTGGCTGCAGTGAGGCATCTCAATACCAGATGGGCTAGTGTCCATAAGTGCCAAGCAGGGACCTGGGACTTCCATCTCCCTGAACTAGTAATGAGTTTCCCGCTGTCTGAGCAGCCTGGATTCCACACTGACAGACTATAATGAGGTACTCCTTTCTTCTCTACTAGAGTGGGGTCAGAGAGGCTAGATGGAGAGTTAAGCCTTTGATCACCCAGTGTCAGTGAGGCAAAGTATACCCACCAGGTGTCAGTGGCAACCATGAGTAAAACTGGAACTCCTTCCCTAGCCCAGGAAAATGAGATTTTTCTGACACCAGTAGGGCTTCTTCCTCTCTTTTTCCTTCTTTTCCACAGCTGGTGGGCCTACAGTTCAGCCTATATTATCAAAAAATCTATCAATCTTCTCCTTATTATATTCCAACACAAATTCCAGTTTTTAAGAGCACCTTTCAGGTTGACCTTCTCCACACTGTTGCAAATGCAGTAACTTCCTTGGGGTGGGGGGGGGGTGCTGGGATTTAGAACTCTGTTCTGTGACCTGATTCCCTGGGGAAATATCTCTGACTCAGGCCTCTGGTACTGAGCTGGGGAAAATTGGCACATGTATCTCTTGAGTGACAAGCCTGCTTTGGAAGTGGAGTGCTCTTTGGATGGGGTGTCAGCAGCCCAAGTCTCTTTGGCTTGCAGTAACTCTAGTTCAAGAGATGGAGTAAGGGCAGTCAGGACTCTGGTATTCCCAGTAATGACATACTCAGTGTAGACTTCCATCTCATGAATGGGGTTTGGGCAGAAGAAGGAAGCCTTCACCCATTGATTGCCCTCAGAACTTAATCTCAGCAACAGGTACAGAGGCAGGATGAGAAATGCTGACATTCACCCTTTCTAAAAAGACAGCTCTCTCACTGGGAGCTATGGGGAGCCATCACTATGCTCTAGACTGTACTAGTCCAGGTTGGAGTTTCCATCTCTCTGAGCTGGGAGTGTGAAGGGAAGGCACAAGTTTGTTTCCAATGCAGGTTCTCACAGTTCTTAGAGTCTTAGTAGGGTTTCTTGAATAAATGTATCTTAATTTGCTGCAAGCCATAGGCCATTTTAAGAGACCTTAATTTTTTAAAATATCTTTTCATCAATTTCACTGGGCAGAGGCTTAGTTGAGCTCCTTATGCTTGCTGGAAGGGGAAATTGTATCATTATTTCTTACAACTGCAACATACAATTATTCAAAAACATTTTAAAAGTTTAATAAAAAGAAGAAATAAACAGCATTGAAATGGTATTTTAGATTAGTTCCAGGCAGCTATTTTTGTGCAAACTCTTTTCTGAGAGGGGCTTTAAAGAGAAGGGGAGTGAAGAAAGAAGGAGCAGGAGAAGGCACTAAGTAAGGATATGGTCTGAACTGGAAACTGGCTTCTGGATGATTCCATGAGAGCTCTGGAACAGCAATGTCCAGAGAAAAGGCCAGCTATGAATAGGTAGCAACCAACACTAACAACAGTTAGGGGCTGGGCACACTCACCAGGTGAAAGGGATGTGAGTGGCACACAAAAAGCATCTATTACTTCTAGATACTCATTTACTTGGTTATTAATTTATGGAAGTGAACATTTTTTCAGGGTTGGGGATGCCAAGATAAATGAGAATCAATCTGTGCCTTCTAGGTGGAATAGGAGACTGTTATGTTAAATGGGCCAAAACAGGTGGATATAACAGTCCCTTTTGTCCTTTAGCATCTAACACATATAAAAATACATATAATACAATATAAACGACTTGCAAGTTCTGAGCCGCTCCCTTCCCATCAAGGAAACAAATCCAATCCAACCAACAAAAATGCATTGTTCAACAACTCATATTTGTTTTCTCACTCATTTAACAAAGGGCTGTTGAGCACCTTGCTAGGCTCTATTGTTATGAAGATTAGCAAGCCAGGATCTGACATTAAAGCTCTAACTGTGCAGTGAGGACATGGAGGAATAAATCAGAAAATGCAGAACACTCTGGGGAGTGCTATGATAAAGGTCAATCCCTGGAACAATGGATGCTCAGGGGAGGCATTGCTTCCTGGTTAAGAATTTGCCCAGCCCTTTGATTTCTAATTCAGTTCCCTCTCCCTGAACTACAAATAGAAACACTGGAGGGAAAAGGGTTCTTGAGGAATCCCCTTGGGTTTACATTGAATCATAATCATGTTAAATACATCAGCCATCACATTATGCACTGCTAGAGTAAACTCCCTATTAAAATTTACCATGGTTATAAATATAAAAACAGTGTTGTTTTTACTTCCATAAATTTAACTATGCCTTCTGAAATAAATATAATTACATTTATTGACATACTTAGAATGAGTAACCTTGTGAAAATTATTCCTAAGTGTTAAGTTCCTAAACCAGGGGAAGAAACTAAGGACAAAAATATTCAGATATTATCATAACAACTGGAAATGATTTTTATATTTACTAGCAAAACATTATGAAAACATGTTCTGAAAATCTTTCTTCAAAGAATTTTGATCATAGTACTTATATACCTGAACCCCTCCTGTTATTTTACTGTCAGAGAATATAGTATTAAAAAACATATTCAGTAAAAATTAAATGCTATACATTTTTCTATTTAGTGAAAGTAGGCAACTGCATATTTAAAATCAATTTCTTAGGTATTTTAAATATTGCACCATTTTCTGGTTTTAAAAATACTATTTGAAATCTTGAGAATATAAACAGGCATAAATATTATAGTCAGATTCTCCTAATGTTTCACTTGTATCATGTGAGCTTTTAATTTGACTTAGTTATTCTTTATTAGGGTGTGGGAATATTATTGTCTTCCTAAGTTTATTAAAAGTACTGTTTTGTTTTTTTGTTTGTTTGTTGAACAAATTTAACTAAGTTAGATAAATGTCTTTGTATCATTTGGTAGGAGTATTTGGACAGATGGATGGATGAATAGATATATATATATACTGATTCAATGTATGATGTTCCTACATTTGGTAAGATTAGTCTGTTGTTGGTCACTCATTTTTTATTGAGGTAAAATTTATATATATATATCAATTTTGATATATGATATATATCAAAATCATATCATTTGCAATATATATATATGCATATATATATATTGCAAATGATAACCACAATAGTCTAGTTAACATTTATCATCATACATAGTTACAAATGTTTTTTTTTTTTCTTATGAGAACTGTCAAGATTTACTCTCTTACCAACTTTCATATGTGCACTATAGCATTATTAACTGTAGTCACCCATGCTTTATATCACCTCCTCAGGACATTTTATATTATAACCGCAAGTTTCTACTTTTTGATCCCCTTCACCTGTTTTTCCTATTCCCTAACTCCTACCTCTGGCAACTACCAATATGTTCTCTGAATCTATTAGATTTTTTTTTTTAATTCTAGCTATAAGTGAGATCATCTGTATGAGTCTTTCTTTGACTTATTCACTTAGCGTAATACACTTGTATCCCATTATGTTGTTGCAAATGGTGAGATTTCGCTCCTTTTTATGGTTGTATAATATTCCATCATATATCTCTGTTACATTTTGTGTCATTTATTGATAGACACTTAAGTTGATTCCATATTTCGGCTATTGTAAATAATGTTTCAATGAACATGGGGTTCATGTATCTTTTCAAGTTAACATTTTCATTTTCTTTGGATAAATACCCAGAAGTGGAATTGCAGGATCATATAGTGGTTTTATTTTTAGTATTTTGAGGAACCTCCATACTGTTTTCCATAGTGGCTGCCACAGTTTGCATTCACACCGGGAGTGCACAATTGTTTTCTTTTCTCCACATCCTCACCAACTAGCCATTCTAACAGGTGTGAATTGATAACTTTTGCCTAGCTTTTAATTATATATTTGCTCTTGAATAGTATGAATAATTTTTAAAATTCCCTTTCATTGGTAGACTGCTGCATCAGTGGCCCCAATTCTTTGGACCATTTTGCTTCCTTGTCTTTTGCCATTTGACTTTGTAGTGCCTTTCAGTGAAGGAGTACCATATATTTCCCTATCTCTTTACTTTAGATTTAATCATATAACTTTGTGAGGCAGTGAAATTTGAAATACAGGCCTAGGCCTTAAGTGGCCTTGTGTATTTCTATCTGACTTCTTATATTTCTATTGTTGCTATGAGAAGAATATACTTGGACCAGCATAAGCCCCAGGAGGAGAATGACTGAGATAGAAGACAGCTGAATCAGTGGAGTTGCCCAAGTTATACCCTCCAAAGTCAATCAAATGTTTGCCTGCCAGCCTACAAACATGTGACTTAGTCCAGCTGAGATTAGTAGGACCATTAATGAGGCCAGCCCAGATAAGCCAACCCATAGCCAAACCAGAAACACATTAACTAAATAAATGTTGCACTGTGCTGAAATGTTATGGTTTGTTATTATGCTGCATTACTGTGAAAATAGATAACTGATATATGGTTAGATTGAATGATCTCTAATAACGCTATGTTTTGTCACATATTGAAGAAAATTTCTTGTTGCTTAATATATATAAAATGTTGATAAATAGGATATATATACTTGGGAAAAAAAACACTAAAGGAGAAATAGACAGCAATACAATAACACTAGGGGACTTTATTGCTTCACTTCCAACAATGGACAGATCATCCAGACAGGAAATCAATATGGAAACACTGGATTTAAAGTCCATATTAGCTTATAGGGATATAATAGACATTTACATAATATCCCATCCAAAAGCAGCAGAACACACATTCTTTTCAAGTACATATGGAAAAATCTTCAAAATAGATTACAAAACATGTCAATACATTTAAGGAGATTCAGACCTTATCTCACATTTTTTCTGACCACAATGGTATAAAACTAGAAATCAATTAGAAGAAAACTGGAAAATTTACAAACATATGGAGATTCAGTAACATACTCCTAAGCATCAAATGGGTCAAAGAAGAAAAAAAAATCAGAAAATCTTGAGGTAAATAAAATGGAAATACAACATACCAAAACTTATTGGGTGCAGCAAAACCAGTTCTAAGGAGGATGTCTGTAGTGATAAATGCCTATGTTAAGAAAAAAGGCAGATCTCAAATAAACAAGTTAACCTTACATCCCAAGGACCTGGAAAAAGAAGAACAGGCTTACCCCAAAATTAACAGAAGGAAGAAAAAAATAAATATCAGACTGGGAACAAATGAAATAGAGACTTAAAAGATAATGGAAAAGATGAGTGAAACTAAGAGTTGTGTTTTTCTTTTCTTTGAAAAGATAAACAGAATAGGCAAAACTTTAGCTAGATTTACCAAGGAAAGAAGGAATCAAATAGTTAAAAATGAAGAGGAAACATTAAAACTGATACCACATGAGAATTCAGGATTATAGGCAAGTGCAATGAACAATTACATGCCAACAAATTGGACAACCTAGAAGAAATGGATAAATTCTTAGAAACATACAATATACAGAGACTGAATTATAATGAAATACAAAATCTAAACAGACCAATTGCTAATAAGAAGTCGAGTTGTAGGATACAAAATCAATATACAAAACTCCATTTCATTTCTATACTTTAACAATGAACTATCAGAAAGAGAAATTAAGGAAACAATCCCATTTACAATAGCATCAAAATAAATAAAATATCTAGGAATAAATTTAACCAAGGAGGTGAAAAATCTAAAAATTATAAGGCATTGATGAAAGAAATTGAAAATGCATATAAATGAAAGATATTTTGTGCTCATGGATTGGAAGAATTAATATTGCTATTAACTAATAGATAATCCATATCTAATAATAATTCAGAATTACCTTAAGCATTATATAGCTTTAGTGCAGTCTCTATCAACATTGGAATGACATTTTTTATATAGGTAGAGAATAAAACAATCCTAAAGTTTGTACAGAACCACAAAGACCCCGCAAATAGCCAAAGTGATCTTAAGAAAGGAGAGCAAAGCTGGAGGCCTCACTACCTGATTTCAAACTATATTTCAGTTACAGTAATTAAAACAGTATTATAATAGCATAAAAAGACACATAGATCAATGGAACACAATAGACAACTCAGAAATAAAACCATGAATTCATAACTCATTCATAAAACCATGAATATATGATCAATTAATCTTTGACAAAGGAGCTAAGACTATATGGTGAGGAAAAGTATTGGGAAAACTGGATAGCCATATGGAAGAAAATGAAATTGGATCTCTGTCTTACAACCTATACAACAACAACTCAAAATGGATATGAACGTAAGACTTGAAACCATAAAACTACTAGAAGAAAATGTAGTGGTTAAAACAGTTCCTTGATTGGTCTTGGCAATAATTTTTCTTTTCTTAGATTTGACATCGAAAGCAAAACCAGCAAATCGAAAATAAACAAGTTAGACTATAACAAATTAAAAAGCTACTCCACAAGAAAGGAACACATCAATAAAGCAAGAATGGGAGTAAATATTTGCAAAACATATATTCGGTAAGAATTAATATCCAAGAAAATATAAATTCATATAACTCAATAGCAAATAAATCCAAACAATCCAATTAAAAAATAAGAAGAGGAACTGAATATATATTTTTTCCAAAAAAACCCCATACCAATAGACAAAAGGTACATAAAAATGACATCAACATCACGAAAAATAAGGAAAAGGCAAATCAAAGCCACAGTAAGATATTACCATACACCTTTTAGAATGGCTGTTATCAAAAAGAAGATGAGTACTGGTAAGAATATGGAGAAAAGTGAACCCTTTTGCATTGTTGGATGGAAATGTAAATTGGCATAGCCAATACGGAAAACAGTCCAGAAGTTTCCAAAAATTCTAAAAATAGACCTACAATTGCTAGTGGATCTAGCAATTCCACTGCTGTTTATATATTCAAAGGAAATGAAAACAGGGTCTCAAATAGATATCTACATCCCCATGTTAATTGCAGCATTGTTCACAATAGCCCAGACATGGAAATAACCTAAGTATCCATTAATGGATTCTATCTCTATCTATATATTAGATACAGATATAGATATCTAGGTATAAATACAGGAGGCTATCATGAGAAAGAAGAACATCTTGCCACTCACAACATTCAATCTTTGCTTCTCTTCACATGGCTATCTTATTTAAGGACACCAGTTATATCAGACTGGGCGCTCACCACACTCCAATATGAACTCATTTTACCTTAAGTAATTATATCTACAATTACCTTATTTCTAAATAAGGTCATACTTTAAAATAACTGGAGGTTAGGATTTCAACATATCCTTTTGGAAGAATACAGTTCAAACCAAAACAGTCTACTCTCCAGCCCACATGATTTCATATCCTTCCCACGTGCAAAATAAATTTGCCCTGTTCCAATAACCCCTAAAGTCTTAACCCAATTTAGCATAAACTCTAAGTTCCAAATTTAATCTATATATAATCAATCCAAAAAGACCCAAATGCCATCTTCTAAATTATTTAAATCAGGTGTAGGTGAGACATTGGATGTGGTCCATCCTGAGGCACAATTTCTGTTTCTGAACCCGTGGAACAGACAGTAAGATGTCTACTTACAAGACACAGTGGTGGGACAGGCATAGGATGGACATTCCCATTCCAAAAGGTTAAAATTAAAAGAAAAAAAAAGGCATCACTGGTCTAAAGTATATTTTCAATCCAGCAGAACAAATCCTATTAGGTTTCAAGGTCTAAGAATAATTTTCAGACTTGGCACTGTCCTCTGGTTTCACAGGGGAGCTCTACTCTCTTTGACCCTCTGCAGACTATGAGGCAGTTGGCCCAGATCTCTGCATCTGACTCTATCTTGAGAGTTATTCTTCCTTCATTTACTTCATCCCATGTTTTGTTCTCAGTACACACATGCAATATTTATGCTCATATACAATTTTCAAAATCTTTTGGTCTTCTGTGGACACTTAAGAGATCACAGCATTAGACAAGGGCTCTCCACAGTTCCTTTAGAGACCCACATTTTTATTCCCAGTTACTGCTGAGATGTTTCATTGGATCAGTGAGTCACATGCCTAAATCCTTTAGCAAATGGTTGTCTGACTACAACCTTGACCCTATTTCGAGAGCATGCAATCTGGATATTAAGCAATGGTTCCTTTCTGCTTAGCATTCCCTCCCTCTGTTTATCTTTTCCTCTCACACTTATAGCAAACAGCAAGGAAAAAACAGTTTACTCCTTTTACTCTGATTGGAAATCTCTTCAATAAGTATCCAAATTCATCCCTTATAAGATTTACAAAAAACAAAATATTACAACATAGTTAAATCAAATCCTCTGAAACTATAAGTATTATTTCCTCTAGCATCCAAAAACATGTTCATTATTTCCATCAGACTTCACCAGGACCATCTTCAATGTCCATATTTCTATCAACTATGTCTTCAAGTCAATGTAGGCTTTTTCTATCATGGACCTCAAAATTCTTCCAGACTCTAATCACTACTGAATTTCAAAGCCACTTATACATTTTTAGGTTTTTGTTAGGGCAGCATCCTATTTCTTGGTACCAACATTTGTGTTAATTTCCTAGACCTGTCATAACAAATTACTACATATTGGGTGTTGCTATGGTTGGTTCCTTATGAGAGCTCTGAGAGGAAATTTGTTCTATGCCTCTCTCCTAGCTTCTGATGATGGCTGACCATCTTTGGCATTCTTTGACTTGTAGATGGATCACTCCAATCTTTGACTCTCTCTTCACACATTTTTCTTGTGTCTCTGTGTCTTCACATGGTTATCTTTATAGAAGGTCACAATCGTTTTGGATAGGGACCTAGTCTACTCCAATATAACATCATTGTAGTGAATGTCACCTGCAACAACCCTATTTCCAAATAAGTTCATATTCTGAAGTGCTAGGGGGTTGGACATTGGCATATCTTTTTTAGGGGGACACAGTTCAACAATATTAGAGAAGACTATGTTTTATATCACTACATTTTCTTTTCCACTTATAAAGACTGTTTATGAGGAAGGAAGTATGGGCACAGTGACCACAGTGACCAACACATATGTAAGAATGTGTTGTAAATCTGTTAAAAAACTGTAATTCTTTTTCTTGCTAATGATATAAGTGGATTGAACATGGACATTTACTTCTACAGCTTTCTGAAATCTCACAAAAAATGAGAGCAAAGGGATAAAATAAACTAGAAACAGTTTATGGTAAAGAATATGGGAAAGGAAATGAGAGCTATAAAATTTAGGAAGCTGAAGAGAAGATGATGAAGAATACCTTACTTAACAGAGCTGGGAAAACTGATACCTAATTTCAAAGAGTGGAAAACATGGAAACCAGTCTATTCAAAATACAGAGGCTCCCCTTACCACATGTACACACAACATACCCTAGTAATTGGGGGCTTCAGGAGCCTCCAAAAGTTGGGGAGAACATGGGACTAATAGGGATGATTGACTGAAAGTCTGTACAAGAAATGGGCACTCCAGATTTTTCCCTGATCTTGCTCAACTGGGCAACTGCTTCCTCTATTCCAGCAGAGGACCGGAGGCCTATTTTGGAAGCAGAGAGAGTTTGCTCTTGGGGAATCCAAAACACACTTGAGTGTGAAGGCACAGCATGAAATGATGGGGATGAAATGAAAGTCAGAAATGCTGGAAAGCCAATTTATACTTCCTGTTAAGAGAAAATTTCTTACTGGAGAAATAAACAAAGTCCAAGAAAAACAGACATAGAGTTGTAGAAACTTGTGGACTCTCCCCAAAATGGAAAAGCCAAGTTACCAGTGATGCCACCCTTAGAAATGCATGTCCTCCTCCATCGGCTTAATTTACAATATAAATATATAAGGAAGGGATGATGAACAGCTGAGGAAAGCCCAGCATCACAGTTAAAGATGGAAACAAAGAATAAAAATATGAAAGAGGAAATGAAGATAATGCAAACAGCAGAAGGAAACTTATATAAAAATTCCTTTGTGTACTGTTGATGGAAACATAACTAGAAAAAAGTATGGAAAGCAGTATGTAGAGTTCTCAAAAATAAAAAATAGAACTACCATATGATCCAGCAATTTCACTTTTGTAAATATGTCCAGAGGAAATGAGAACACTAACTCAAAAAGGTATCTGCATATCCACATTCACAGCAGTATTATTTATAATAGCAAAGGCATGGAACTTAAGTGTCCATAAGTAAACAAATGAATAAATTATTCATTTAATTATATAAATTATTGTATATATGCAATATATGGCATAATATATGTGGAATATTATTCAGCCATAAAAATGAGGAAATCTACCATTTGCACTAGTATGGTTGGACCCTGAAAGCATTATGCTAAGTAAAATAAGTCAGAAAGGGAAAGACAAATACTGTACTGTATGATCTCACTTACATGTAGAATCTAAAAACTCATAGAAGAATTCAGATTTGTGGTAACTAGAAGTCTTGGAGGATAGGGGAGGAGCAATTGGGGGAGGTAGTCAAAATTTACAAACTTCTAGTTATAAGAAATAATTACTAGGGCTGTAATGTCCAACATGATGCTGTAATTAACACTCCTGTATTATATGTAGGATGGTTGTTAAGAGATCAAATCCCAAGGGTGCCCGTCATAAGGAGTTTCTTTCCTTATTTTTATTATAACTCTATAAGATGATGGATATTAGCTGAACCTATTATGGTAATAATTTCACAACATATGTAAATCAGACCATCATGATGTACACCACACTATATGTCGTAATGTATATCAGTTATTTCTCAATAACAGTGGAAAAATAAGTAAAAATAAGTATCCTCAGAAAATATAAATGTCATTATACCCTGAAGTGAAAATAGAAGTCAAGGAAAAAGAAATACTTAAAATAAATTACCTAACAAATAAAGATTCAATTACTTTAACATCATCACAATAGATATTTGTACTCCATAACACCAGAAAAATACAAAAGATCTCAAAACTCAAAGAGAGAATAAAATAGTAATATACATAGAACTGAGAATCAAATGACCCAAAACTTCTCAATGGCAGCACTGGAAACAATGACTCCAAAGTTTTGACTGATAAATAAAATATCCAACAGACTCTAAAACCACCCAAACCATAAATAAAGAGAAAAATGGATATTTTCACACCAGGTAGTTCTCACAGCATGTATTTCTCCTATTTCTTTTTCAGAAAGCTACTAGACTACACGTTCCATCAAAATAAGAGAGTAAGTCAAGTTAGAGAAAGATATAGAGTCCAAGAGCAAGGGCTGCAACATAGAACAAAAAAGAAAAATATTATTGGGATGAGGAAAAAAGGAGATCCAAGGTTGACAGCTATGCAGTAAGCCTGGAGTTCAAGAAATGTGGAGTTCTAGAACTTTGACACTATGCTGGACAGAGTGGGGATATCATTTGGTCATTGTTCATTCTGGGGAATAATCCGTCTGTACTTACTCATTCCATGGATATACAACCTATGATCCAGCTGTTTTGTTCCTGGGTTTATATCTTTGTAGATGCATACATACCTTGTTTTATTGCGCTTCACTTTATTGTGCTTTGCAGATACTATGTTTGTTGTTGTTGCTGCTGCTGTTTTTGTTTTTGTTTTTTTTCACAAACTGAAGTTTTGTGGAACCCTTGTGTCAAGTAAATCTTATCAGCTCCATTGTCCCGACAGCACTGGCTCATTTTATGTCTCTGTGTCACAGTATTTCAAACTTGTTTCATTATTATTTTGTTATGATAATCTGTGATTAGTGATCTTTGGTGTTATAATTGGAATTTTTAAATATAGTATTATAGTAGTTTCAGACAATTGTAATTGTTTTGGTGTTCTTCCATTAACCACACCGGTTTAAGATAGCAAACTTAATAAACGTTGAGTATGTTTTGACTGCTCCATTGACCAATCATTCTCCCATCTCTTTCCCTCTCCTCAGGCCTCCCTATTTTCTGAGACACAATTACATTGAAATGATGTCAATTAATAATCCTATAATGGCCTCTTTTGTGTTCAAGTGAAAAAGGAGTCACATGTCTCTCATTTTAAATCAAAAGATAGAAATGATTAAGCTTAGTGAGGAAGGTATTTTGAAAGCTGGGATGGGCTGAAAGCTAGGCTTCCTGTACTGGTTATCTAGGTTGTGACTGCAAAGAAAAAGTTCTTCAAGGAAATTAAAAGTGCTACTCCAGTGAGCACACAAATGATAATAAAGCAAAACAGCTTTATTGCTGATGTGGGGAATGTTTTAATGATCTGGTTAGGTCAGACTAGCCACAGCATTCCTTTAAGTCAAAGCCTAATCCAGAGCAAGGCCCCAACTCTCTTCAATTCTTTGAAGGCTAAGAGAGATGAGGAAGCTGCAGAAGAAAATGTTGGAACTAGCAGAGGGTGGTTCATGCCTTTTAAGGAAAGAAGCCAAGTCTATAACATTAAAGTGCAAGGTGAAGCAGCAAGTGCTGATGTAGAAGCTGCAGTAAGTTATCCAGAAGATCCAGCTAAGATAATTTATGAAGTTGGCTACACTGAACAACAGATTTTCAATTAGATGAAATAGTCTTCTATTTGAAAAGATGTAATCTAAGACTTTCGTAGCTGGAGAGAAGTCAATGCCTGGCTTCAAAGAACAGAGGGACTCTCTTATTACAGGCTAATGTGGCTTGTGACTAAGTTGAAGCCAATGCTCACTTATCATTCTGAAAATCAGGGCCCTTAATAATTATGCTAAATTTACTCTACCTGTGCTCTAGAAATGGCATGATAAAGGCTGGATGACAGCACAGCTGTTTGCAACATGGTTGACTAAATCTTTTAAGCCCCTGGTAACATCTAGTGCTCAGAAAAAAGATTCCTTTCAAAATATTACTGCTGTTTGACAATGCCTTGGTCATCCAAGATTTCTGATGGAGTTGTGTAATGAGATTAATGTTGTTTTCATGCCTCCTAACCCAATATCCATTCTACAGCCCATGGATTAAAGAGTAATTTTGACTTTCAAGTCTTATTGTTTAAGAATACATTTCATAAGACTATAGCTGCCATACCTAGTGATTCCCAGTGAATCTAGGCAAAGTAAATTGAAAATCTTCTGGAAAGGGCTCACTATTCTAGATGCCATTAAGAACATCTGTGATTCATGGGAAGAAGTCAAAATATCAACGTAAACAGGAGTTTGCAAGAAGTTGATAACAACCTTCATGGATGATTTTGAGAAGTTCAGGACTTCAGTAGAGGAAGTCCTACAGATATGTAGAAATAGCAAGAGAACTAGAGTTAGACGTGGGCCTGGAGGTATGCTTGAATGGCTGCAATCTCATAATAAAACTCATAATAAGGAGAAGTTTCTTACGGAGAAGCAAAGCAAGTGGTTTCTTGGGATGGAATCCACTCCTAGTGAAAATGCTGGGAAGGTTGTTGAAATTACCACAAGGGATTTAGAATATTACATAAACTTAGTTGATAAAGCAGTGGCAGAATTTGAGAGGATTGCCTCCAATTATGAAAGAGGTTTTACTGTGGATAAAAGACTATCAAACAGCTTCTCATACTACAGAGAAATCTTTCATGAAGGGAAGAATAAATTGATGCAGCAAAAGTCAGTGTTTCTTATTTTTAAAGTGCCACAGAACTGCAGCCTTCACCAACTGCCACTCTGATCAGTCAGCAGCCATCAACAGCAAGGCAACACCCTTAACTAGCAAAAAGATTATGATTCACCGAAAGCTCAGATAATGGTTAGCACTTTTTAGCAATAAAGTAGTTTTCAAATGAAAAACTACCTTTATTATAAAGGTATTTACATTTTTAAACATAATGTTATTGCACACTTAAGAGACTGCAGTATAGAATAAATGTAACTTTTATGTACACTGAGAAATTTTAAAAAATTACTCGCTTTATTGAGATGGTCTGAAACCAAACCCACAATTAAGGTAAGTCTAAGTATGTCTGTACATATATTCTCACAAAGGACAGGAAGGAGATAAGGATGAGGCTGGTCTGTGGAGTGCTTGTGAAAGTGGATCTAGATCTCATTTCTGCAATATTGGTTAGGTAAAATGAAGTGGATCCACAGCAATTACCAGTAAGATATTAACTGCACACACAGCAACATGGTTAAATCTTAAAAGAGGATGCCCAGAGGGGGGAAAAAGGTGAAGAACATTTGTAAGCCAATACTGTTGAAGTTAATTAAGAATATACAAATAAAAGAATGGATGTTGAACACAATAGAACATATCATTGAAAGGTGGAGAAAAGAAGAATTGTGGCGGTCAAGGGAATATATAAAAGAGTGAATAGAAGTAGAGAAGGGCCATCCCTGGATCAATGCATGTGGGATCACCAAGTTCACCTCCCTGAACTCCAGGGAAAAGCTCTGCAGTACCAACCCAATGTCTGGGCTTGAGCTTCCTCCTAAATCTTCCACCACATCTGAAAAGGAAAGAGAACTGCTTCTTCCCATTCTCTAGATTTCCATGATGCTATTTCACACACAGCTAAAGGGATTTTAATGAACTTAATTACTGAAAAAATTGAGGATGTCAAATTTTCATCTTTGTGATATAATTACATAATCCAATAAAATGTAAATGGAAAACATTTCTAGGCACATATGTAAACATTTTCATTTCCTCACATATACAAGAATAATAATAGCTTCTGCTTTTAGGGGCATTTGAAAATTAAAATGAAATTATATATGTAAAGTGCTCACTGTATTACCTGGTGCAGGGTAAATCACTCAATATATAGCAGCTATATGGTAAAAAATCAGCTCCAAAAATGTTCTTTGAAGTTGGTTACTTGGGATTCTAAACATATTTTTGCCTAACAAATAATAATCAGAATGCAGATGACTAGATATGTATACCGGATGCAAAAGAAAATTTAGACCCTTGAATTTTATACTTGAAGTATAAAATTATAGAGTCCCTAACTAAACCGTTGTTAATTAACTGACATTTATTAGGAACCTGCTGTGTAATGGAAGGTGACCATATAATTTCCAATATGAGACTGTGTTTAGAGCTCCAAAGGAGGCTTCCCTGATTAGAACATGTGTAAGTTATTCTCAGAGTGTGGTGTGAGGACAGGGGCCCCTGCAATCTGTTTGTTACTGGTCTTTGATTAGATAAGAATAGTAATTGAGAGTAAACATTCAGAAAATTTTACAGCAGTTTGATGGAGTAATTTTATGCCTATTGAATATAATAATTACAAAATGGGCTTGCATTTTCATCTTATTTTTCTGGGAAATTATTTATATTGTATTGTACAGAAGTTTTGGCCCATAATGGATTGGGGAAAGGAGACACAGCAGGTTCTCTGAGATAAGGAGATCATATAGTTTGAGAGGGATGGATTCAAAGTAAATCCCCACCCCAATGACTCTATCAGATAACTCAACTTTATTTCCTATGTAGAAATCACCACTATTTGAAGTTAATGTGTTTATTGGATTTTTATCTTGTCTCTCCTACTGGAAGGTAATTTTGGGAGCGGTCTTATCTGCCTTAGTACTAACAATTAGAACAGTATCCAGCACAGACCACATACTAAATTAATTTTAGTTGGATGGATCAGTGTATTAAATTTTAACTGCAGTTGTTGCCACGGTGACAACTGTCATCACACGCTGGACAGAGATCATGAAAACTCTTCCAGCTGTGGTGAGGTGGTAAGGACAAAGTGGCTCTCTCCTCCAAACCACAGGATTTGAGTCTCTTACTCCAGAATCTTTTCAGACTTTTATGAATAATCAATTCTTTGAGTGGCAAGGCTCTACTTTCTGACTAATTAGTATGCTAATTATAAACCTTTTTTAAACTAAAGATTTCAGATAGACCATATGTTGTTAACATATTTGAATTAGATACTCTATGTGCTTGTGGTAATAAACTATTTTTTTAATGTTTGCCACTTATTTTCAGACCATTTTCTAATCCAGATCAACCTCCCTTGCCCTATTAGTGTGTATTACAGATTCTTCACTGTCATGGTTAAAAGGGAGTAAGTTAATTTAGAACCTTGGATGACTAAAGCTGGAAGGATATTTTTAGTGATTCTAATGACTGAATCTTGTGGCTTGCTGCAGACAGTATTAGGACTTCTACTGAAGTTACAAAGGGGTGATGAAGAGGCATATGTCGCAAAGGTTTCAGGGGAGATAGGAAAGTGATGGAAAACAGAGAAAACTATTTGCCAATTACATAACAGCAAATACCATAGCTGTCCTCGCAGAAGGTCAGAAATGCAGCAACTGAAGCTGTCACATAATAGACAATTTGATGATAGTAACTAAGAAAACACAAAAGGCAGCTAATCTCCCCCCTACTGATAAAGCTGTCTGAGGTAGATCAATTTAGTCCTGGTTGTTGTTAGGAAATTGCACTTGTTTGATGTTCCACAAGCAGATCATGTAGTTTCCTAGGAAACATCCTTTTTCACTTAAATCTAATTCTCCCACGTTGTGGGATCTGATGAGTCACTCAGCCTGACTTTTCTCTCCTTTCCCTCTACCCATTAAAAAGGACCTACCAGCTGGAAATCTACTAAATGAAATGAATTTATTAGCTCTTTTCACCTTGTTCTTCACTTAACTCTTGTGTTTCTTCCTTGCGAGTCTAACTGCTTCCCTGATGCGAAAGGCCAGAAATAATGAAGGAGCGGGGTTTGGGATGTGAGCAAGTGTTAAGCACTGGCTTCTTCCAATTTCTTGGTTATTAAACTATATTTCAGCATCTAGCTTTAAATGGAAAACATTACATGCATAAAGACTCTTTTTGTATTCTGTAGTGGAATTTGTCAATTTCATTTAATTTCAGATTCCTAGTCACAGTTTTACAGCTATGGGAGAGGGGAGGGGGAAGGAAGGAAGGAGAGAGAGAGAAGGAGGGAAGAAAGGAGGGAGGGAGGAAGAGAGGGAAAGCAAGGGAGAGAGAGAGAGAAGGAAAGAGGGACACAGGGAGGGAGAGAGGGTCACAGGGAGGGAAGGGAGCAAAAGAGGAGAGAGAGAGCTGGAAGGAGGAGGGAGAGGAAAGGAAGGAGACAAGAAAGAGGAGGGAGAGGGGGAGAGGAAAAAGAGGGAACATTTAAGTTAAAGAATTTATGAGATACATTAATTCTTATCTAAGCCCATTAATAGAAGCATTGCCACAAAAAATATAGAACCTGAAGATAATCAAAATATAATTGTAATTTGTTTGTGAAGCACAAACCTAAGTTTGCTGAATTCTCCTAAGTATGCTGAGTTCACACTTAATTAAGCTTGCACATTCTAGGCATAGTTGTCTCTTTGGTAACTAAGGAAGTGACATAGACATGAATGATAGAATTCTGCTGAGATTTAGCATGAATAAAGAATTCTCAGAGTACAACCTCACTGACTCTTTGCTCCAGCGGCAGCAGAGCATGCCACTCGTGGAATGAGTACTCCTGACTACTGACATGGGTACTCCCTCACTGGCCGGTGTCCTGAGTTAGCCAGATTGTCTTCTCTTTTTGCTACACTGATCTTAACCATGTGCCAGGAATTGTTCTAATTACTCTCCTGTGTTTCTCATCTGAGATGAAGTATGATACTATTACCTCCATTTTACAGATAAGAAAATCAAGTTCTGGAGTTGGTAAATGCTTTTCCCACATCACATAGCTTAGGGCAGTTGTAGGACTCATCCTCAGCACATGTGTCTATGATATTTGTCACTAATCTATATTCTTTATCTCCTGGGGAAATTTACTGGGTTTCTTCAAGATGAGGGATTGCAGAAATTATGAAAATGCCTATGGCTGAGCCTTAAGCCACTAAATTCACAAAAGCTAATGGAAATGTATCACAAGCCTAGGTGGGTCTCACTAGTTCAGCTGAAACACAGCATGATCAATATGGTCAAACAGTTTTGCAGTAAAACTAGCCAAGGCAGGATGGTCTATCTTGCATCATGAATTCCCCTGAAAGAATTTTCCCCCGTGGCATATGAGAAGTAGAGATGGTACATTCTCCACCACCCTTATATGGACATGGAGGGAAGGAGCTATGGTAGAGCACATTTCATTGGACAACTAAGCATAAACTACCTTTTGTTAGAACCATAACAATTACCTGATTCCCATTTCAGTCTTCCTGGGAGACACTGATCTTATGAACATACTCTATTTATGAACTCTTGAAAACCAGTAGTCCAGCTCCAAGATAATGTGTAAGTTAGCTCTCAGTGCAAAATGGACTACCATAGAAGTTCAGGGACACGCAGCAATGACTATGGCTGTGGAGGGTGACTGACCTAGGCTAGGACAGTCTTAGAGAGACTCATGTCTGATGTAGTCAAGACATCTATGTTGGGCTGGGTTAGGGAGGCTGTCTGCTCACAGGTCTCTTCTCGTCCTTCTGGGTCCAGTGGGCTAGCCCAGACATTTTCATTTCATCATGATGGCAGAGGCTCCAGAAAACAAGTACAGAAGGCCTGTTAAGACCAGAGTCAGAACTAGCACACCATCCCTTCTGCTGAGTTCCATTTTCGAAGCGAAGTTGTATAGCAGAACCCACAAGCTGGGTATGCCCTGGTCCCAACACTGCAAAAAGCCCTGCAAAGCTAACGCCAACATACGTGGAAACAGAGAGAATGAGGATCCACATTTAAAATTCTACACTTGACACTAATGGTGTGAAATTGGTAATTTATTTATAAGCTGATTTTTAATTTCCTCTTTTGTTAAACTGCATTTTTCCTGCTTCGTGGAGTCCTTGTGAGAATTGAATGAGGAAAAGCATCTGCAAGTCCGTCCTTAATATGAAAATGGAAAAGTAGCTGACCCAGAGCTCTACCAAGGTCCATCCTCCTTCCTACTTTGCCCAAACCATTGACTCATTTACCCACTCACTTCCCTTCTATGTTCCCATTTCAGAAACAGTCTCCCCTGATGTTCAAGGGGACTGTTTTCCCTGAGGTTGGGAGATTCAATTACAAGACTATTCTTTTTTATTTTGCCTCATTTTAGACCCTTGTATGCTGCCATATGACAATTAAAACTATACAAGCAATTATTTTCCAGGAGGCACAGATGTTGTTTGTTTCATTTGAGAACCCAAGTCCTTATCGGTCCTACTTTTAAGGTCCATTTCTCAGGAAACATTTCATGCACAGAACAACAAAGAACAGCAAATGACATTATTAATATCTAAAGACTCATTAAATTCTACTCAGTGTTAAAATGTTCCAAACTCTCTGGAGAGTTCTGAATATAAATGTTCATTTAACCTGCCTTTAAATTGCAGTATTTTGATAGAAATGGAATCAGATTTTGGTCAGCAAATGTTACATAACAGCTGTTTCCAGAGGACTGTTGTCTGTTCCCATTTCCTTTGGATGTTTGAATTTGCAACTATGGGAAGAAATCTTTTCTTGGGTATAAGATTGCCTGTACTAACTTCAGGCTCAGGACAACTTCTCTCCTTGAGATTTGGGGACAGGCATTGTATAGGTCTCTGTGTTTTTAACACCAGCAAAAATGTTGCAGACCCTTCTGGAATCTGTCAATGACAACTTCTGTCATTGGGCATGTAAAAAACGATTAAGTCAGAAAGAATAAGAGGTTTAGTGCTTCTTTTGAAAGACTAGCTAGAGCATCCTGTGACCTGGTTAAATCTGGAGGAGTTGTTTTCCTAAAGTTTAGTGTGTGAGTGGACTTAGATGTACTTTGCAGTGTGAGATTGACTCTGCTTGTGTTGGAGGAAGACTAGTAGCAGACAGCAGATTATGTGTGACTCACAAAACCACTAGGGTATCCATCTGGGGCCTTAGGAAAGTTACATAGGAGGTTTCCCTGGGCCTTAATTATTAGGTAGGTAGAGCATTGTAATGGGAAATAGGAACCAGATATCTGCATATTCAGAGGTTTGTAGTAAAAGGGTGAACTTATCCTGGGGAACAAGTTAGGGACCTGGCTGAAAAACCAGGCGAAAACACATTTTACTCTATCTGGGATACAAGATTAAGACTAGATTAACTGTAGGATTTTGATGCTGAGCTGAACTGCTCTGTCCCTCAACCCTCTCACACACTGATAGGGTAGAAACAGCTCTGCATTCATGTGACTTCTCTCACATTCTTCTTCACTCTGGTAGAGAATATTCAGAGCTGTTAACTCCTAGTACTGAGATGAAACTGAAGTGTGATCTGTGGGTCTGTTTCCAACGTTAGAACTGTGTATATCTGACAGGGCATCAGAATAAAACAGGAAATGAGTATTTCAAAGAGAACTTAATTTGGTGACTGCAGAAATGAGTTTGGGATCACAAGGGATGCTGATATTCCCAGGGACTTGCAAAAATGGAAAACAACCAGTAGTAACAACCACTCACAGAGCTGGAGCTGAGAAATTGAGACCACTTGACATAGATGTCATTCTAGAAGTGCTAGGTTCTTACTGCAACTGAGACACGGAGGTGTGGGGAGAGCTTGGGCATAAGTTCTCCATTCCTCTTGTCCCAAACTCTTGCTGAAACCTCCCACAGGTGGATAGTCTTAGAATTCAGGGAGTGGGGGCAGCCCCGGTGTCCCAGCAGTTTAGAGCCACCTTTGGCCCGGGGTGTGATCCTGGAGACCCGGATCGAGTCCCACATCAGGCTCCCTGCATGGCACCTGCTTCTCCCTCTGCCTGTGTCTCTGCCTTTCTCTCTCTGTGTCTGTCATGAATAAATAAATAAAAATCTTTTAAAAAAAAAAGAATTCAGGGAGTGAGGGAGTCCTGGTGATATAAGGGGTTAGATCTTGGGGGCCTTAAGACTGGCAGAGAAACCAGCGGATGTGAATGAGAGAGAACAAGTGGAGAATGATGTAAACATCTGTGATATGATTAAGGTCTCTGAAAAATATTTGGTATAGCAGTTCTGACTTCTCTTCTTCAAATAAATCACCCTTGTTCCCTTTTATTGTCTCCTACTTATCAAAGTCCAGGCCTCAGAGATGAAATATTTTATAAATATTCATATCATTTTAATAATTTTTCAGCATAGGATCTTAGAGATTTATTGTTTATGTTGCCAAAACAAAATAAAGTAAAACAAAACAAAAATCCAAAAGTCCAATCTGTGTGTATTGACATGTAATATGATCTCTGTGTCATAGAGGAGGAAGTTCAAAAAGTCTGCAGGCATTGAATGAAGCCTGTCTGTTCCCCAGGAGTAAAATCGTAGCAAGATCTGATGCTTAAGTTAGAGAATCCCCTGTCTCTCAACACATCTCTATGCCTCTGTCACACTCCATGATTGCCATGGGGCCAATTAAACATCCGCATTCACCGACCACCTAATGGGTCCCAGGCATTGCACTAAATGCTTAGGAGGGATATAGTGGGACATAAGACATCATGGAATTGGACACTAATCCTTTTAGGGACCTGCTTAAATTGCATGCATTTGGCACACTGCTGGCATTCCAGCAATGGTATTTTGCCTAATTTGTATGATAGTAGAAAAACTAGAGGTTACTAATTGGCTTCAGTAATTGCCCTTCTATATTTTAGATCGTTCTATGAAATCATTTTCACCCCTTATCTTACATTGTCCCTTCCCTCCCACCTCAGCCATGTGGCTTCCCACAGTGGTGAGAGCTGAGTTCCAGGGAAAGCACAGCAATTTCCAAGCATGTCCAGATATGTGGCATGGAAACAGGAAAATTACACACATAATCTCCTTTGATTTGTTCCTATGCGTGACATTTGTTTGCACACATCAGTTCTTTTCTTATTTGCTGCTGCCACCAAAATGATTAATGTTGCAAAACTAACAAAAAGCAAAGCATTCTGATTTATAACTTTGATAGCACTTAGTCTGTTCAGGTCTATGTAGTTTTCATTTGTTCAAAGTAAAGTAGAAATGGCTAAGTAGGGGAAAAATCCTTGGAAAGGGAAAATAAGACATCACATGGCACATGGTAGACTTGAACAAGTTTCACGAGCATGAGTAACAGTGATCCAGTAGCCCTAAAACATTGCCGAAACACTATCTCCCCCTATGACCCTGAAGGAGATCTCTGGTGGGACTGTATTTTCTTTTCCTTCTGGTCTGAGCCTTGTATGCCTGAAAGCATCTCTTTTTTCTTTTCTGCCGCTCGTTTGGGGAGACTTTGGGGAGGGTTATCTTAGCAACTCTGGGGAAAGCTACTTGCAGATGCTCAGAGGTTTAGAGTCAGGAGGCAGTTAGGAGATCATATAGTTCATTTCCTCTATCTCACCTACTGAGAATCCACAGTCTAGAATGCAGAAATAGAAATATCCATGGTGATGGGAATTTTCTGTATCGACACTGTTTGATTTGGTAGCCACTAACCACATGGAGTTATTGTGCACTTGATATGTGGCTAGTGTGACTGGGGAACTGAATTCTAAATTTTATTTAACTCTAAAATTAATGTAAATGCAAACAGGCACATATTGATAGAGGCTGCCATATTGGAAAGTCTAGGAAGTTCTTGTGATGTGCCCACTGTCACACAGTTTTTAAGTAGAAGGAAGCACCTGATTGCTCAGAGCTTTGACTCATTTCAGGGATCTTTATTGGGTTTCAAATACTGGAGAAAATCAACCAGCTAAGCACAGAACACTTAATTAAGATTAAGAAGAGAAGCATCAGCTGTCTCAGCACTGACAAAGCAAAATGGGAGCTGTCAGAATCTGGTAGTGGGAGAGGAAGAGGAGCGCACTGATATTATCTCTTATAATATGGGTATTCCAGGCATAGTGCTCAAAATGATGAAAAGAAAAAGAAGTTTGGATGTATTTTTAAAAAATTTAGAAGGACAGCTGAAATGGAAGCTAAAATATTTATAGAACCATAAAAATCAGGAGGTGGTGGAAGAGAACAGAAAAGACGAGATGAAATAAGTATAAAAATGCTAAATTTGTCTTGAGCAGGAAGTTAATAGAGAAGGTCCTAAAATGGACAAATTAAAGACCAACATAAGCATAAACAGTCACGAAACATCTATAAGCAGAAGAGGTTAAAGTGGTTGTCTCTGTAGAGTGGGGCAATGAGTAGGGGCACAAGGAGTTGATATTTCTCAGCTTTTTATTATTTTTGGCTATGTTTGTGCTTTTTATTTTTTATTTATATTTCCAAGAGTTTCATGGGTTTGAAATTAGGGCAGAGAATTAACTTATCAGAAATATATAGTTTTTCAAATGAAGGAATGCTCAGAAACAACACATAAGGCACAATTAAGTCAATCACTGCTTTTTCTCATGTATTTAGCCAAACATACACAAATATTTACCCACAGAATCATTTATATTTGTCTAATATATAAAGCCAGTGATTTTGTTTGGCAATCTCAGTCTCAGGCTGCCTTAAGTTAGATCTTCAAAATAACTATTCAATGCAGTCAAAATAAGAAAAACTAGGCTGGATATTATACAAATTCAAATACAACTCACAACACACTTCAGTCAAAGAACGACAGAAATAAATGCCTGGCAATATAGTCTTGCCTATTGGAGTACCCCAGAAAAGAGTGTTCCTATACATTGTCCAGCCTGGCTATTTGTCATACACGCTGGGACTGCCTTGGTTAGAGCCAAGGAGTTTACTTATGGGAATTAGAAGCAAGGCAGAGATGCCCTGGCTAGGGCAATTGAAATCCATTTTTGAGCTAGACATTGAGAAACATGGACATCTGGCTATGGATAAGGGTTGGGGATGGGCAGTTAATCTGCTGCAGAGATTTTGCACAGACACAGAAGAGCCAGTCTCAGAGTGGGATGAGTCTGCAGATTCTCACAAGGCATGAGCAGCTGAGCATATAGTTAATGGGTTGGGAGAAGACCTGTTAGACCAAAGTGACTGGGCCCCAATCAATCAGTGGGTGTATAGAAAGGACTGGCCCAGCATAGTCACCCTGATACATCCACCCCTGCTTTGCAGAAGCTTGTTCTCTGAGTTCACACTTGAGAAGAAGTAAATGGGGCACAAATGGGGTGCAGCATAACATGATGCCTTGGGCAATAACCATCTGACCTTCTAACCATGGTCAGATAGGACTCTAGCATAATGACAGATTTATTCTTACATGTGTCTTGTACTTACTTAGCTTTAGCATCTCCATTTTCAAGTCTCACTTCCTAAAATCTCATATAGTCACTTCACATTCTTGAATATGATCCATACATTAAACCTCCGGAAAAGTCATTGTACATCTCTGGTCTAAAATGGCATAGGATTCTCTCCATCCAGGCCTTACTAGGACACTAAACTAAAATAAAATAAAGTAACTAACATCATAACATAACATAACATAACATAACATAACATAACATAACAACATAAAATTCCTCTCTACTATAAATGAATTCTGGAGGCAGTCTAGTTCATGGTTTTTCTCTGCCTGATGGGTATAGAAAGATAAATATTCATCCCCGGGATTTTACTCTCCCTACCTAAATCAATGATAGGCTTCCAATATCAGCAATCTGGTATGCAGTGCATTCACTTAGTGGACATTTTTCTGGGTCTCCAACACCAGATTCTTGTCAAAAATTCCCAAAGAAACTGTAAGCTAGCCCTATGTTGCCAATGGAGGATAAAAGATCCAGACCTCCTCACTCTCATCATTTTCTGTAGAACTTTTTTATTGAGTGTGGGTTTTCCTTCCAGAAACCCCTTTGCTTTTATTTTAGGCTTGTTGCTCTGGCATGATTCCGGGAATCACTGCAGGTGTCCTACTTACTTCAAAACTGATTACACACAAAGTCATGCCTACTGTCTTGGTGTGTACAGGCTGCCATAACAAAATACCATAAGCAACACATTTTAATATTTTTTGTAGTTCTGGGGCTGGAAAATCCAAGGTCAAAGTGTTAACTGATTTACTCCTCGTGAAATCTCTCTTCCTGGCTTGCATATGGTCACCTTCACACCATGTCTTCACATGGTCTTTTCTTAGTATGTGCAAATGGAAGGAGAGAGATAGCTCTTTCTCTTTCCCTTCCTATAAGGCCACTAAGGACATAATGAGGTCCCAACCTCATCACTTAATCTAATTCTAATTACCACCTAAAGGTTTCATATCCAAGTACTCTTCCACTGGGCTTTGATATATGAATTTGTGGGGGCAAACATTTAATCCACAACAATCTACTCCTGCTCCTTCCCCCAGTTCCTGTTTTTCTCACATGCAAAATAATTCACGCCATCCTAACACCCTTAAAGTTTTCACTTACTCCAGTGTCAACTCTAAAGTTCAAAGTTTAAAAATCTCATCTAAATCAGATATGAAGCAGACTGGAAGAATAACTTATCCTGAGGCAAAACTCCTCTCCAGCTGTGAATCTGTCAAACAAGACAAGTTATGTACTTCCAAAATACAATGGTGGAGCAGATATAGGACAGACAGCACTCCCTCTCCCATTCCAACAGGGAGAAATAGGAAAGAAGTAAAGGGTGATAAGGTCCCAAGAAAGTAAAAAAAAAAAAAACAAAAAAAACAGCAAAGCATATTTTCTACATGATCTGTGGTTCAATACTCTGTCTTCTAGGCACACTGGGGGGGGGGGAGTTTCATCTTCTAGACCCACAGAGCTGGCAGTCCCATCTAAAGACCCTCTGAGTTGGCAGTGCAACCCTCATAACTATGTCAGGTGGCAGTAGGCTCTCAAGGCCTTGAGCAGTCTTGTCTCCAAGGCTCTGGACAGCAGCCAGGGAGCAAAGGTAGTCATGATCATTTCTGAATCACTTTGAGGATGGTTATTTTCTTTTCTTAAAGAAGAGCACATATTCACAGTACCAAATAGCTATATTGTCCAGTCCTGTAGGGTTAAAAAAGTTCAACAAGGCTTACTTCATTTTGTTTTGCTTTTTCTGTCTCCTTTAGTACCAGATGGCAGTGTTTCGCTTGCATAACCCCATCTCTATTCCTGGCATCTGCTGAGATGGCTGCTTCAGTCCGAGAGTGGTGCCCATGATCTCTTTATTAAATGACTGTTCAGTCACACCCTTGGTCTTCGCCTCAGAACAAGCTTTCTCACTTTTTGCAACATGGATCTGCTTATGATTTTCAAATAGTCAAGTTCCAGTTTCCTTTCGCTTAACTTTTCTTCAATTCATGTCTCTCCTGCATTTGACTATAAGCAGTAAGGAAGACCCAAGCCATACCTTTCATGCTTTGTTTAGAAACCTCCTCTGCTAAATATCCAATTATATTACTCACAAGTTCCATCACCCACAAAGCATGAGAACAAATTTCAGTCAAGTCCTTTGTTACTTTATAACAAAGATCTTCTTTCTTCCAGTCCCCAATAATATGCTTCCCATTTCCATCTGGGATCTCATTGGGATTGCTTTTAGCTTCCAGATTTCTACTATGTACCTCAAAAACAGTTATAGCCTCTGCCCATTACCCAGTTCCTAAGTCAATTCCGCATTATTAAATATTTGTTACAGCAGCACCCACTTCTCAGTACCAAAATCTGACTCAGTTGCTCAGGATGCCATAAGAAAATACCATCTATTTTGGAGGCTGGGAAGTCCAAGGTCAAGGTGCCAGCTAATCCCATGTCTGATAACACAATTACCACCAAAAGGTTTAATTTCCAACACTGGGGTTTAGGGCTTCAACACAAACATTCAATTTCTAGCAAATCCTTAACATGAATATGAATATATTCTTTGCTCACACATCTAGCTATCTAAGGGTGGATACAGAGCATATTTCCTTTCTTTATTTTCCAACCCTCTGATTAGACTAACTTATCCCTCTTGATTTGTTTCCCTCCATCCCCTCTTAGTATGAGTGTTTAAATTTGGATCACACCATCCACAGGATATGTTAGCATGCATCTTGGTCTATACAATATAATTTGTAAATGTAATCATTCTTGTCCCTTGTATCTTCCAACTCAAAACCAGTATTTATACATATATTTTTTCTTCCACTTAAGTTGCATCTTTTGGTCAAGGCAAAGGTTTCCTTGGTTCACAAAGAAATAGTACAGGACCAGAACACAAACATTCCTGACAGTTGTGTGGTCCTGCTGCTGGAGTTGCTATGGGGCCCCCAGCTTCAGATTTCATAGTAACTCTCAATCTTGGGTTTGTATTAGCTCTCAATCTGTTTATTACAGTTTCCAGTGCTCTGTGTTGTTTGCTTAACTTTTGGCATTCTGACTTGAGTGATTTGACCATTTGGAGGTCAGCTTGATCCAGGTACAAAGCAATCTAGACCATCTCGTTTCTTTCATGCCACCTGAGGTGTCTTCTGAGCTGCAGCTGGGGGAGATTCAGCAGCACTAAATTGTTTTTGTAATTGTTGATGTGTTTAAGACTTACAATGTATATCTTCAAAATCAGGCAAGGGAGGCTTCCAGCTGGCTAGGATTTCAACAGAATAATTCAAAACTTAAGCCGTAGACCCATGGCAAAATAGATCCTGTTTCTTCCTGCTAGTTAAAGAGAAATATAAGAAAAAGATTGTTTTGTTTTGTTTTGTTTTGTTTTACAATTTAGATGGGAAGTGTGCGGATGAAAGAGGGAAGGCAGAAGAGAATGGCAAAGAAAGAGCAAATTATTTTTTATACAGGAACATTTTCTCATCTTACTAATAGAGGGGATATGGAGACTTTTTTTTCCTTTTACTATTGCAACTACCTCTGATGTTAATCATGATTTAAAATTAGCTATTGGTCACTGAGTGTAGACACTTTATCTTTGTCATTAATATCAGTAAAGTTGTCATAAAATGTAGATGGATTTGAAAGAGCACTCATATAGTTCAGGAGATTTTATGGGAAAGTTTTCAAGTGTAGGACAATTTGGAGTCAAGGAATCTTCATTCAATTCTAAATTTTTCAGTTAATGATGGTATATGAATTGCTTAAGCTCCCAGGGCCTTAGTATCCACATTTATCAATAAAGGGTTGGTAAAGTGATACTTAAGACTCTCAGTTCTAACAGAAATATCATATGCTGTGCTACTCTATGCAGTGCTATTCCACTCTGTTCCCCCGTGTTCTTAAAGTCATTCATAGATAGGGAATTCTATAATTTATCATCCAAACCAGACACTTTTGATATCCCTCAAAGTCAGAACAAAATATCGCTTTGTGATAGAATTGACTTTTTAAAGTGTTTGAAAAATCACAGAAGGATACACCATGTCACACAGGGAAGCATCAAGGTTAATTGAGACACAGAAGGAACTAGGGAAAAACATGAGCAAAAGCTTTTATTGTCTGGTTCTGGAATGATTAGGATGGTGTACAGTGACTCACAGTGTGAAAGCCTGATAGATAAAGTTACTGGGTTATGAGCTCTAGATTGGTTGATTTGCACAGGCCAGTTCTTTACTATCTCTAAGCATTGGCTAACCCTGGGAGAGGAAGTCCCTCTAGGTCAGCGAGGCCCCAAAATGCCAAAGCATCAGAATAAAAAGACATGTTTAATACAGGTTATCCTGAGTTTGAATATGTGCTGTCATATATGTCTCATGGCCCTAGGCATATCAACTTGTCTCAATAAACAGGAGTGCTAAGAATGCAACAGCCTTACTGGGTTGTTATGAGGGTTAAACTAAACAGTCTGGTATACAGCAGGTGCTCACAAAATGATAGACATTAATCAATATGCAAAGAATATCTTTAACATGTTATATACATTTATGCACATATGATTAGATAAGTCTTGAGCAAGGTATACCTCAATTTTATGGAGAGAGGGCTTCACTGCTGTTTTGAAAATGACCTCCATTGTCAGCCATTTTTTTTTGAATAATATTCTGAATAATTCTGCAAAATAGACTAAGTGCTCCTGGAAACTTGAGTCTGTCTTGAGGTTTCTGCAACTTCTTGCTTTGAACAAAGCTAAAATAGCCTAAGTACCTTCCTTCCCTGGGGGATGATGGTGCTACAGACTTCACAGGGGAAGCAGGAGATACAGCGGACGGTGTATCTGTATGCCAAAGAAAGTTTCTTAAACTTCCAAATTTTCAAAAAAGACGTTACTTCTGGCTGCTTTGCAAGTTTCAGAGGAAGCTCTGTTTAGGTTGATACAGTGACAAGCAGGATCTCCTTCCAACACCAAACAAGAATTTTTACAAGCACAGGAGAATGTTACAGAGGGGCCCTCAATATGGCATGTGGAAGCTACAATGGACAGAGGATAAGCTTTATTGTTAAGCATTAGCTTTTGCTTGCCAGTGTTTAGGGATCGGGTGATATAGAGCCATTAACTTCAGACCTTTGTCCCTTGTACCAGGGATGACATCAGTGGATCAGAAAAGAAATCACAAATGATATGTTGTAGGAGCTGTGAAGGAGAGTAACTGTGTTTGCAGCAGAGACAAACATAGCAGCCCTCCCTGGGGACTTCTGCTATTCTCATGCTGTCATTCACTATAAAATAGGATCCTGATCAGGAATCCTGTGACAGTGAGAAGCTTCCCCCTGGGCCTCCTTCAGGGGCTGGAGTGGGTCTTTGCCAGGCAACGTTAGTAGGCTGACATTGCTTAAAATGAGCCTAAATATATAGAAAGAGACTAGAGTGTGGGCAGCATAAACATGCTCTTAACTTCTCTCATTATAAGAGTTAAAAATATCTTTGGAATCTTCCATTTCATTCCTTCCTGGACCAAGAAACACCAATGTACTTTGGAACAATTACAGCAAGCCCATATACCATTGTGCCCTCGATATTCGAAAGCAATGTTATTAAATGTTAAGTGGTCTCTTTACTCTTTTCAGTTATTTTTATGTATTTCTTTTAAGAAATAGCTGAGGTAACATTTAATGTAACTTTTGTATCATGGAATTTGTTGACAAAATATAAGTTACAACTCTGACCTTTGGAAAATTACTTTCCTTATGAGATAATTTATAACCTGTAGAAGATATTTGCTGTGTTAACGTTTTCCTTCTGGCCTCTTACTCTGTTACTGTTTCTTTTTATTGCATTAAGTAGACCCAATACGCAGCTAAGCTTCTAGGATTAAGACAACGATATATTTTTCCAAATATTTCTTTTTTTTTACTGTTCTTTTTTTAAAATAAATTTATTTTTTATTGGTGTTCAATTTGTCAACATACAAAATAACACCCAGTGCTCATCCCGTCAAGTACCGACCTCAGTGCCCGTCACCCATTCACCCCCGCCCCCCACCTCCTCCCCTTCCACCACCCCTAGTTCGTTTCCCAGAGTTAGGAGTCTTTCATGTTCTGTCTCCCTTTCTGATATTTTCCACTTATTTTTTCTCCTTTCCCCTTTATTCCCTTTCACTATTATTTATATTCCCCAAATGAATGAGATCATATAATGTTTGTCCTTCTCCGATTGACTTACTTCACTCAGCATAACACCCTCCAGTTCCCTCCACGTTGAAGCAAATGGTGGGTATTTGTCGTTTCTAATGGCTGAGGAATATTCCATTGTATACATAGACCACATCTTCTTTATCCATTCGTCTTTCGATGGACACCAAGGCTCCTTCCACAGCTTGGCTATTGTGGACATTGCTGCTAGAAACATCGGGGTGCAGGTGTCCCGGCGTTTCACTGCCTCTGTATCTTTGGGGTAAATCCCCAGCAGTGCAATTGCTGGGTCGTAGGGCAGGTCTATTTTTAACTCTTTGAGGAACCTCCACACAGTTTTCCAGAGTGGCTGCACGAGTTCACATTCCCACCAACAGTGCAAGAGGGTTCCCTTTTCTCCGCATCCTCTCCAACATTTGTGGTTTCCTGCCTTGTTAATTTTCCCCATTCTCACTGGTGTGAGGTGGGATCTCATTGTGGTTTTGATTTGTATTTCGCTGATGGCATGTGATGCGGAGCATTTTCTCATGTGCATGTTGGCCATGTCTATGTCTTCCTCTGTGAAATTTCTCTTCATGTCTTTTGCCCATTTCATGATTGGATTGTTTGTTTCTTTGGTGTTGAGTTTCATAAGTTCTTTATAGATCTTGGAAACTAGCCCTTTATCTGATACGTCATTTGCAAATATCTTCTCCCATTCTGTAGGTTCTTTTCGTTTTGTTGACTGTATCCTTTGCTGTGCAAAAGCTTCTTATCTTGATGAAGTCCCAATAGTTCATTTTTGCTTTTGTTTCTTTTGCCTTCGTGGATGTATCTTGCAAGAAGTTACTGTGGCTGAGTTCAAAAAGGGTGTTGCCTGTGTTGTCCTCTAGGATTTTGATGGAATCTTGTCTCACATTTAGATCTTTCGTCCATTTTGAGTTTATCTTTGTGTATGGTGCAGGAGAGTGGTCTAGTTTCATTCTTCTGCATGTGGATGTCCAATTTTCCCAGCACCATTTATTGAAGAGACTGTCTTTTTCCCAGTGGATAGTCCTTCCTCCTTTGTCGAATATTAGTTCACCGTAAAGTTGAGGGTCCACTTCTGGGTTCTCTATTCTGTTCCATTGATCTATGTGTCTGTTTTTGTGCCAGTACCACACTGTCTTGATGACCACCGCTTTGTAGTACAACCTGGAATCTGGCATTCTGATGCCCCCAGCTATGGTTTTCTTTTTTAAAATTCCCCTGGCTATTCGGGGTCTTTTCTGATTCCACACAAATCTTACAATAATTTGTTCTAACTCCCTGAAGAAAGTCCGTGGTATTTTGATAGGGATTGCATTAAACATGTAAATTGCCCTGGTAACATTGACATTTTCACAATATTAATTCTACCAATCCGTGAGCATGGAATATTTTTCCATCTCTTTGTGTCTTCTTCAATTTCTTTCAAAAGTGTTCTATGGCTTTTAGGGTATAGATCCTTTACCTCTTTGGTTAGGTTTATTCCTAGGTATCTTATGCTTTTGGGTGCAATTGTAAATGGGATTGACTCCTTAATTTCTCTTTCTCCAGTCTCATTTTTAGTATATAGAAATGCCACTGACTTCTGGGCATTGATTTTGTATCCTGTCACACTGCCAAATTGCTGTATGAATTCTAGCAATCTTGGTCCAAAAGACTCCACCCCAAATAGCTTCTGAAGGGTATACTGAGATAGGGTACTGGGCCATGCCCACTGTGAACCAGATTAGCCTTGTGTTGTTTAGTGCAAGTTCTTAATTTAGGTAAAGAGGGAAGAGAAAGAGGAGATAAAATAAGATTTTTTGTTTGAGCATTTACGAATGCCATGCATCTTACATGCCTTTTATATATTTTCATAGATGATCTTCATAACAACTCTTAGAGGTAGATATTATTGTAATCTCCATTTTCAAGTGAAAACAATGAAGTAGAGATATTAAGTAAATTGTCCAAGATCACAATTAACTGAATCAGCCAGGGATCCAAACTAATTCAGATAAAACTGTTCAATTATTTTTTCTTTATCAAATTATGCAAGTAAATAGTTATTAAAATCAAATGGCACTAAAAGGACTTAAATTAAAAATCTGTCCACATTCTTCAGTCTTGTTCTACAGTTGTAAAAAACTATTTTTCCTGATACATATCTCCATATTTATTTTTTTGAAAAGATATTATTTTATTAAAATTGATTAAAATAAAAAGTAATTAAAATTACTGTAAATACGTAATTTAAATTCATTCTCTTTCCTCTGAGATTTTATTAATTAATTTTTTGATGTTACAAACTAGATCTTGATTGAAATTTTTTTAAATTTAAGTTTAAGTTTGTTAACATACAGTGTAATATTGGTTTCTGGAGTGGAATTCAAGGAATCATCCCTTACATGCAACACCCAGTGTTCATCACAAAAGTGCCCTCCATCACCCATCTACCCCATCCCCCTCCTACTTCCCTCCATCAACTCCCAGTTTGTTCTCTATCATTCAGAGTCTCTTATGATTTATTTCCCTCTCTTCCTTCCCCTTTCACATGTGTTCATATGTTTTCTTTCTTAAATTCCACATATGAAGATATCACATGGTATTTGTCTTTCTTGGACTGACTTATTTCACTTAGCATAAACTCTAGATCCATCCACAGTGTTACAAATGGCTAGATTTCATTTATTTTGATGGTCAAATAATATTCCATAATATATATACCACATCTTCTTTATCCATTCATCAGTTGATGGACATTTCCTTGGCAATGGTCAGCTTTTGTTGAATTTCTTGGGAGTTCTCTCCCCTTGGATTTTGATGCCTGTATCCTTCTCCAGATTAGGGAAATTTTCATCTGTAATTTTCTCAAATAAACCTTCTGCTCCTTTTCCTCTCTTTTATCTTTTTGTTAATGTATTTTTTTAAATTTATTCATGAGAGATGCAGAGAGAAAGAGAGGCACAGGCAGAGGGAGAAGTAGGCTCCATGCAGGGAGCCCAACGTGGGACCTGATCCCAGGTCTCCAGGATCAGGCCCTGGGCTGAAGGTGGGGCTAAACTGCTGAGCCACCCAGGATGCCCATTTTCCTCTCTTTTAAACTTCTGGGGCTCCTGTGATACAAATATTATTCCATTTTAATAAGTCGCTGAGTTCCATAAGTCTACCTTTGTGATGTATTGTCTGTTTCCTTTTGTCTCAGGTTCATTATTTTCCACAATTTTATCTTCTATATCACTGATTTGTCCCTCTGTTTCATTCAGTCTCATTTTTATGGAATTCAACTGTATTAGAATCTATGTTATAGCATTGTTAATTTAGGCTTGACTAGATTTTATTTAATTTTTAATTTTTTTTCTTTATCTGTTTATTGAAGTTTGATTTGTCAACATATAGTTTAACACCCAGTGCTCATCCAATCAAGTGCCTTCCTCAGTGCCCATCACCCAGTCACCCTGTCCCCCTGTCCACCTCCCCTATGCAACCCTATGTATGTTTCCCTGAGTTAGGAGTCTCTCATGGTTTGTCTCCCTCTCTAATTTTTCCCACTCAATTCCCCTTCTTACCCTTAGAATCCCTTTCATTATTTCTTATATTCCCCGTATGAGTGAAACCATATGATGATTGTCCTTCTCCAATTGACTTATTTCAATGTGTAATGCCCTCCAGTTCCATCCACGTTGAAGCAAATGGTTGGTATTCATCCTTTCTGATGGCTGAGTAATATTCCATTGTATGTATATACCACATCTTCTTTATCCATTCATCTGTCGAAGGACATTGTGGCTCTTTCGACAGTTTGGCTATTGTGGACGTTGCTGCTATGAAAGTTGTGGTGCAGGTGTCCTGGCATTTCACTACATCAGTATCTTTGGGGTAAATCCCCAGTAGTGCAATTGCTGGGTTGTAGGGTAGCTCTATTTTTAAATTTCTGAGGAACCTCTACAAGTTTTCCAGAGTAGCTGTACCAGTTTGCATTCCCACCAACAGTGCAAGAGGGTTCCACCTTCTCCACACCCTCTGCAACATTTGTTGTTTCCCATCTTGTTAATTTTAGCCACTCACACTGGTGTGAGGTGGTATCTCATTGTGGTTTTGGTTTGTATTTCCCTGATGGCAAGTGAGGCAGAGCATTTTCTCATGTGCTTGTTGACCATGTGTAGGTCTTTGGAGAAATATCTGTTCATGTCTTCTGCCCATTTCTTGACCAGATTGTTTTTTGGGTGCTGAATTTCATAAGTTCTATATAGATCTTGGATACTAGCCCTTTATCTGATATGTCATTTGCAAATATCTTCTCCCATTCTGTAGGTTGTCTTTTAGTTTTGTTGAATGATTCTGTTGTTGTAGAGAAGATTTTATCCTGATTAAGTCTCAATAGTTCATTTTTGCTTTTGTTTCCCTTGTCTTCATAGATGTATCTTGCAAGAAGTTACTGTGGCCAAGTTAAAAAAAGGGTGCCGCCCGTGTTCTCCTCCAGCATTTTGATAGATTATTGTCTCACATTTAGATCTTTCATCCATTTGGAGTTTATCTTTGTGTCTGGTGTAAGAAAATAGTCCAGTTTCA
The DNA here is from genome assembly GCF_018345385.1 of Vulpes lagopus. Taxonomy (NCBI): domain Eukaryota; kingdom Metazoa; phylum Chordata; class Mammalia; order Carnivora; family Canidae; genus Vulpes; species Vulpes lagopus. The sequence continues at coordinate 5,343,950 of NC_054842.1, forward strand.
TTCTTCTGCGCATGGCCATTCAATTTTTGCAACACCATTTCTTGAAGAGACTGTCCTTTTTCCAGTGGATATTCATTTCTGCTTTGTGAAATATTAGTAGATCATAGAGTTGAGGGACCATTTCTGGGTTTTCTCTTCTGTTCCATTGATCTATGTGTCTGTTTTTGTGCCACTACCATACTGTCTTGATGATCACAGCTCTGTAATACAGCTTGAAATGCAACATGGTGATGCCCCCAGCATTGATTTTATTTTTCAATATTCCTCTGGCTAGTCAGGGTCTTTTCTGTTTTGTACAAATCTTGGGATTATTTGTTCCAAAAAAAGACCATGGTATTTTGAAAAAGATTGAACTGAATGTGTAAATTGCTCTGGGTAACAGACATTTTCACAGTATTTTTCTTCCAATCCATGAGCATGGAATATCTTTCCTTTTTGTGTGTGTGTCTTCCTCAATTTCTTTCAGAAGTGTTCTGTAGTTTTTAAGGTATAGATCCTTTATTCATTTGATTAGGTTTATTCCTAAGTATCTTATGCTTGGGGTGCAATAGTAAGTGGGATTGATTAGTTAATTTCTCTTTCTTGAGTCTATTGATAGTGTATAGAAATGCCACTGATTTCTGGGCATTGATTTTGTGTCCTGCCACATTGCTGAATTGCTGTCTGAGTTCTAGCAATCTTGGGGTAGAGTCTTTTGGATTTTCTCTATATAGTGTCATGTCATCTGCAAAGAGGGGGAGTTTGATTCTTCTTTGCCAATTTGAATGCCTTTTATTTCTTTTTGTTGTCTGATTGCTGAGGCGAGGACTTCTAATACTATGTTGAATAACAATGGTGAGAGTGGTAATCCCTGTCATGTTCTTGATCTTAGGGGAAAGGCTCTCAGTTTTTCCCCATTGAGAATGATATTTACTGTGGGATTTTCATAAATGACTTTTAAAATACTGAGGATTATTCCCTCTATTTTTACACTTTGAAGAGTTTTAATCAGGAATGGATGCTCTATTTTGTCAAAGCTTTCTCTGCATCTATTGAGAGAATCATATGGCTTTTGTTTTTTCTCTTGTTAATATGATATTTCATGTTGATTTTTTTTTAAATCCAGCCTACAGCTAGGTTTTATTTTATTTTATTTTTTTAATTTTTATTTATTTATGATAGTCACAGAGAGAGAGAGAGAAAGAGAGGCAAAGACATAGGCAGAGGGAGAAGCAGGCTCCATGCATCGGGAGCCTGATGTGGGATTCCATCCCAGGTCTCCAGGATCGCGCCCTGGGCCAAAGGCAAGCGCCAAACCACTGCGCCACCCAGGGATCCCTCATGTTGATTTTTTTATGAGTGTTGAACCAACTTTGCATCCCGGGGATAAATCCCACTTGGTCATGGTGAATAATCCTCTTAATGTACCTTGGATCCTATTGGCTAGTATCTTGTTGAGAATTTTTGCATCCAAGTTCATCAGGGATATTGGTCTATACTTCTTCTTTTTGGTGAGGTCCTTGTCTGGTTTTGGAATCTGATTTTGGAATCAAACCTCATAAAATGAGTTTGGAAGTTTTCCCTCCCTTTCTATCCTTCGAAACAGCTTTAGTAGAATAGGTATTATTTCTTCTTTAAACATTTGAGAGAATTCCCCTGGGAAGCCATCTGGCCCTGGACTTTTGTGTCTTGGGGTTTTTTGGTGACTTCTTCCATTCCTCCCTGGTTATCGGCCTGTTCAGGTTTTCTATTTCTTCCTGTTCCAGTTTTGGTAATTTGTGGTCTTCCAGAAATGCATCCATTTCTTCTAGATTGCCTAATTAGATGGCATATAGCTGCTCATAATACGTTTTAAAAATCTTTTGTATTTCCTTGGTATTGGCTGTGATCTCTCCTTTTTCATTAATGATTTTATTAATTTGAGTCTTTTTTCTTTTTAATAAGGCTAGCTAGGAATGTATCTATCTTATTAATTCTTTCAAATTCTTGCAAATCCTGGTTTTGTTGATCTGTTCTACAGTTCTTCCGGTCTCTATTTCATTGAGTGCTGCCCGAATCTTTATTATTCTCTGTCTTCTTCTGCTTGGTGTAAGCTTTACTTGCTGTTCTTTCTCCAATTCCTTTATGTGCGAGGTTAGCTTGTGAGTTTGAGTTTTTTCCAATTTTTTGAGGGAGGCTTGTATTGTGATGTATTTCCCTCTTAGGACTGCTTTTGCTGTGTCCCAAAAATTTTGAACAGTTGTATCTTATTTTCAATAGTTTCCATGAATCTTTTTAATTCTTCTCTAATTTCCTGGTTGACCCATTCATCTTTTAGTAGGATGCTTTTTAAACTCCAGCTTTGAGTTTCTTCCAAATTTCTTCTTGTGATTGAGTTCTAGTTTCAAAGCATTGTAGTCTGAAAATATGCGAGGGATAATCCTGATCTTTTGATACCAGTTGAGACCCTATTTGTGACCCAGGATTTGGTCTATTCTTGAGAAAGTTCCATGTGCACTTGAGAAGAATGTGTATTCAGTTGCTTTTGGAAGGAAAGTTCTATATATATCTGTGAAATCTATTTGGTCCAGTGTATCATTTAAAGCCCTTGTTTCTTTGGTAATATTCTGCTTGGAAAATCTGTCATTTGCTGAAAGTGCCGTGTTGAAGTCTCCCACTATTAGTGTATTATTATCTAAGTACATCTTTACTTTGGTTATTAATTGATTGATTTACTTGGCAGCTCCCATATTAGAGGCATAAATATTCATGATTGTTAGATCTTGTTGGATAGACCCTTAAAGTATGATATAGTGTCCCTCTTCATCTCTTACCTGAGTTTTTGGTATAAACTGTAATTTATCTGATATAGAGGATTGCTACCCTGGCTTTCTATTGAGGACCATTTGAATGGTAAATTGTTTTCCACCCCTTCATATTCAGGATGGAGGTGTCCTTAGGTCTAAAATGAGTGTCTTGTAGACAGCATATAGATGCGTCTTGCTTTTTTATCCAGTCTCATACCCTGTGTCTTTTGATGGGGTCATTTAGCCCATTCATGGTCAGTGTAACTATTGAAATATATGAATTTAATGCCATTGTATCACTATTCAGTCCCTGTTTTGTGGATTGTTTCTTTGGGCTTCATCGTTCTTTTACAGCCCCCCCCCCCCCTTAATCTTTGTTGCAGAGCTGGTTTGGTGGTCACATATTCTTTCAGTTTCTGCCTATCTTGGAAACTCTTTATCTCTCCTTCTATTCTGAATGACAGCGTGGCTGGATAAAGTATTCTTGGTTGCAGGTTCTTCTCATTTAGGACCCTGAATATATCCTGCCAGCCCTGTCTAGCCTGCCAGGTCTGCTGTTAATCTGATATTTCTCATATAAGTTAAGAATCCCTTGTCTCGAGCTGCTTTGCAAGTTTCACTATTAAATTTTGAGGTGTTGAACAGTTTTTACTGATTTTGGGGGTGTCTTCTCTATCTTTTGGATTTGAATGCCTGTCTCTTTCCCCAGATTTGGGATGTTCTCAGCTACGATTTGTTCAAATATACTTTGTGATCCTCTCTCTCTCTCTCTCTCTCTCTCTCTCAGCCTCTTCTGGAATCCCAATTAGATGTATATCCTTCCTTCTCAAGGTATCATATATTTCCCTAAGCCTTTCCTTGTGGGCTCTTAATTGTTTTTCTCTTTTTACCTCAGCTTCCTTCCTTACCACCAACTTGTCTTCTATGTCACTCACTCTGTCTTCCACCTCCATTAACCTAGCAGTTAGAGCATCCAGTTTGAATTGCATCTCATTTAATATATTTTTTTTATTTTGGCCTGATTAGATTTCAATTCTGTAGTAACAAAATTTCTTTTTTCCAGAGTCACCAGTAGTTTTATGATCGTACTTCTGAATTGACTCCCTGGGTGGCTCAGTGGTTTAGCACCTGCCTTTGGCCCAGGGCATGATCCTGGAGTCCCGGGATTGAGTCCTGCAACTGGCTCCTGGCATGGAGCCTGCTTCTCCCTTTGCCTTTGTCTCTCTCTCTCTCTCTCTCTCTCTCTCTCTCTCTCTATGTCTATCACAAATGAATGAATAAAATCTAAAAAAAAAAAACTTGAATTGACTTTCTGACATCGTATTGAAATCCAAATTCTGTAACTCTGTGGCAGGGAGTATTGCTTCTGGTTCTTTCTTCTGTGGTGAATTTTTCCTTCTAGTTATTTTGACCAATGTAGAGTGACTGTGATGAGTGGGCTGAGTCAAAAATCAACCACAACCTAAGTAAAAATACCCCCTGGATGATTCTGAAGAGGTCAGAGACAAGAAAAGAAAAGAAAAGAAAAGAAAAGAAAAGAAAAGAAGGGGAAAAAAAAAAAAACAAGAAAAGAAAAAAGAAAAGAAAAAAAAAGCCAGAACAAAACAAAACAAAAGGACCACTAAAATAAAAAAATTTAAAACAAAGTAGTAAAAATAAACAGACAAAAACCAAAAATAAAAAAAAGAAAACAGAAAAAAGAGGAAAAAGGGGGAGGAATGGTGGTGATAAGGAAGTGGTAGTGGAGTGAGAATGTACTCTACCTGAGTGGTCATAGAGTGTGATCTTTTTGGTTCTGAGTGGATTGTGTTCTGTATGTTAGAAGATGCTCAATCCCAAATTTATATAAAACAGCAATATTTATATAAAGCCCCGACACTGACCACAAAATATAAAGATAAAAGAAGTGTGCAGAATGGGAAGGAAGAGTAAATATAATTTAACAGAATGAACCAACACATTGTTCCACTTGTTTCTTGGTGTATGTTGGTCATGTCTTAGAAGGTACTAACTTCCACCATTGTAAAACAAAATGAGGCAAAAAAAAAAAAAAACAAAAAACAAAAAACAAAAACCCATATCTCATATATCTACCAAAATTAAATTGAATTCGTTGAAGGGAATCCAGAAATGAAAAATACATCTAAGACATGTAATTGTAGAAATATGGAAGTCAAAAAGGAAAAACTTAAAAATGAGGAGTTGGTAAAATATTACAGTTAAGGTGGGAAAAGAGAAAAAATAGTAGAAATTTTTAGTCTGATATAAAAACAAGTCATTATGGAAAAAGGAAAAAAATAAAAAATAAGACCCTCTAGTTATATATACTGTTTTCTCTAGGCTTGACTAGAGTTTAGTTATTTGATCTCAGCAGTAAGAGATTCTCTACTCTCTTCTCTGCCTTTTTCAAGCCTAGCAGGTATTCTTAAAATTGTCGTTTTAAATCTAGTTCAAATATTTTAGTCATATCTGCATTGATTAAATATCTGGCTGTCACTTCGTCCTGTTTTTTCTGTTGGGGTGAATTCTTACATCTTGTTTTTTTGGAAAGGGAGATAAAAAGAAAGAAAAAAGAAAAATTAAAAATTAAAATAAAAAATTAAAAAATAATAAAGGGAAAATAAGATACATATAAAAAACTAGATCCTAGGTGTGTTTTTGTCTCCTTTTTAGGAGATGATTCTTAGAAAAAAGGTAGAAAGAAAGAAAAGCAAAAGAAAAGAGAAAAAATTAAAAACAAAATAAAATAAAAAAATTAAAATGCTTGTTTTGTATGCAAAAAACAAAACAAAATAACAAGGGAAAAAAACAGACAAAAACAGATACAAAAACAAAAACAAAAAGAAATAAACAACATCCCCACAAAGGATGTGAGATCTTGTTTCCCTAGAGCTGAAACTTTGTAGCATTATTATCAGACTTGGCGTGGGCAAGGAGTTTGTGTTGGTCTTCTGGGAAGGGATCTGCTGCTCTGATTCTCAGAATTTCCCTAGTGGAGATGTGCCTGAGGGCACTGGAGTTGGGGAGTAGGCTTGGTTTAGGAGCTCCATTCTCCACTTGGCACTGTTTAGCCTACTGAGGTCCATCAACCTGGTGGGTACTAGGAGAAAAGGGCTTTACCCCATTCTCTCAACTCTGGATTGGGAAATCCATGTCATCCATCTTCAGTGAGCCCTTGAAGAGGTGCAAACAATGATCCCTTCTGAGTTCCTGGTTTCTGTCGTAGCTTGCCTTTGTCCTGTCTATGTCAGAGCTGTCTGTCTGCCAACTCATGCAACAGTCCTGTGTTTTATTTCAGGCCAGCTGTGTTTCAAAACCCCAACACGGGGATCCCCAGGTGGCTCAGCAGCTTGGCCCTGCCTTTGCTCCAGGTTGTGATCCTGGAGTCGCAGGATGCCGTCCCACATTGGGCTCTCTGCATGGAGCCTGCTTCTCCCTCTGCCTGTGTCTCTGCCTCTCTCTCTCTGTGTGTCTCTCATGGATAAATAAACAAAATCTTAAAAAAAAAAAAACACCAAAAAGCCCAACACTTCAGAGACCCTCAAGACGCCAACCTACACTAATCCTTTGTGGGAGGGTTTCCCTGTGTTGTGGCTGGTACTGACTTGTAGCAGAAGACATGGTGTGAGTACACAGCAGTTTAGAATTTATGGTGAATCACAACACACAGCCTCTGCCAGGTTTTGTAGCCCTCAGCGGGAGTCTTTGTTCCTGCACTGGTGAGTGGGACAGCTTAATGGAATCCATAGGGTCCTTTGCCCATGGAGAGGCTGTATCACCTCCAGCAAATACACTCTAAGCAGGGGAACTGCTTCTCCCTGTGTGACCCTGGGGATTCTCAGGCTGCCTGCTGCTGGGGCTCAGCTCTTCTCCGCCAATGGAGCACTGCTTAGCTCCCCAGGCACTAACCTGACAATATCACAGACCTCTGAAACTTTGGAATCTCTGCTCTGCTGTTTATAGAAAACTGATGGTATTGTAACCCTCTCCTTCCCACCCCCCCATCAATGGGTTTTGGCAAATAGTTTTCCTGTGTGGTCCCCTGAGTGTGTTTTCACTCTTTTTTCTTTTATTTTTTTTTCCATGCTTTTTCTCTCTCTCATTCTCTTTGGCTATTCCCTAGTCAATTAGGGCTCTTTCCCTTTGGGAGCACCCACCGTTCTTTTCTCCCACGGATCAACTCTCCGCAGTTCCTATCTTCCATGTGCTATTCTTCTGGCTTGTAGACATGCAGGTTTGTTCTCTAAGACTTCTGATTGCTTTCTTGGATGTTCAGGATGATTTGATATTTATCTAGCTGTGTCTGAGCTAGGAGGCAGGTATAAGGTCACCTTACTCCTCTGCCATCTTACCTCTCCAGCCTGTATCTCCATATTTCTTTTTTTTTCTCTATCTCCATATTTCTGAAGATACTGATTGCACTGGACCTTAGCATTTTTCATGTTCAGACATTGCACATTTCCTGTTATAAAATATATTAATTTATTTCACTCACATGTATCCCCAATCTGATTTCTCTCACCTCATGCTTCCAATAACAATGTTTGCATTATTATTTCTATATAAATGATGTCTCCTGCCAAGTGCAAGATTCTCTTTCCTTTTTATTTTTTTTATTTTTTATTTTTTTTATTTTTATTTTTTCTCTTTCCTTTTTAATATACTTTTACATTTTTTTCTTGGAATTGATATTTATATAATTACTTCATTCACGGATTTAACTATGTACCTCTTACTGTCTCTTAGTAAATGTTCTAACCAACTGGCACTATTCAGATGACTGCTAAGTTTTATCACCTTCTCATAATTCACCCCTTTCTTTTTGTTCTAGGAGAGGCTTGTTTCCTTTCACTTCAGTCCTGTGTTGGGTATGAGGTAATATCCTCTAGTAATTTCCTTAAAAAGGATATGAAGAAAAAGAGGTTGTAGTTGTTTGTTTTGATCTTCCTTATTTTACTGTTACATCGTTGAGTACTTTGGCAGAATAGGAATTCTAGTTGAAAATCAGAGTTTTGGAAACAAGGCTTCATTCTCATCTAGTTTGCTGTGCTGCTGTTGAAAAGCCCTGTGTGTGCCATCTGAGTCTCACCCTTACATGTGACCCAACTTTTCCCAAGCTTTTAGGATATTTATCTTCATTGTCTTGAAAAATCACCATGATGTGCTCTTGTTTACACAATGTGATTTTCTTTTCCTTTTCTTCATTTTGTCCTGGAACCCCACATAGTCCTGTCATTCAATTCTGGACATTTTTCTTGTATTATTTTGTTTAATTTCCTCTGCTCTGATTATTTTAGTCTTATTCTCTCCTTCTAGAATTCTTCAGTTGAAACATCGTCAGTTATCCTTTAATTCTTTTTTCTTAATTGGATTTTGCCACATAACACTGTGTAAATTTAAAGTGTACACTATGTTACTTAGATTTAACTTTTTTTTTTTTTTTTAATTTTTTTTTTATTATTATTTATTTATGATAGTCATACAGAGAGAGAGAGAGAGGCAGAGACACAGGCAGAGGGAGAAGCAGGCTCCATGCACCGGGAGCCCGACGTGGGATTCGATCCCGGGTCTCCAGGATCGCGCCCTGGGCCAAAGGCAGGCGCCAAACCGCTGCGCCACCCAGGGATCCCTTTTTTTAATTTTTTTTTTATTATTATTTATTTAAGATTTAACTTTTTTTATCATGTCTCTCCTCCTTTCAATCTCACTATGTGTTTTTGTGTCTGTGTGTGTGCATATGTGTTCTGCTTTTGGGAATTGTCCTTAAACTTTTTAGGTTCAAAGATTCCTGCTTTTTAAAAAGTTCCTGATATAATATTTTGATATATATGTTTTTTTAATTATTACTTTTTTTTTTAATTATTACTTTTTAATTAATACTCCGCTCTTGTAATATCTTCTCTTATCTCTCATGAGGTATAATAGTTTTTTTAAATTTGTTTCATTTTTATTTATATAATTCATACTTCATTTTCCTTATTTCTTTTAGATTTCTATTTTTCTGTTTGCGTGGTTTCTGTGTGTGTGTTGAAATTTAATTCAATTGTTGGGTCCTTTGGCTTCCCATTTTCCTTTTAAAATGGAGGCATAAAAGTGCTTACTCAATGCTCTTTGTGTAGGCACATGATTTGTGAACTTTGTGGCTCCATCATAAGGTGATTCAGCAGAGGAAATTTTTGTTGAAGAATTATCATTTAGTGTCACTATATGAATCATTTTGTTCTTGTATTGAGGAATCTTGTCTTTATATTGGGTGTGGACTAGGTTGTAGCCTTAGTGTTTATTTTGCAGATTTTTAGATAATTCAGCTGTGTTCACGTGCATGCCTCACTCACATCTTCTCTGTGGCCTGGATCCTTCAAGTCCTATACCTTTCGCAGGACTAAAGATTGGGCTGTTCATTCTCAGTGGTGTTCCTTTCTGCAGGCACTTTACTCAGTGCTTCCTTTAACTCTGTTAACTAACTCTGTGCCAATCCTCCCCTGGCTTTTCAAGTTCCAAAAAGTTTGCCAAATCTTTTTTATACCATGACCATTCTCTACTTCCCTTTGGCTTTGTTGTAATGCCCTGTTCAATTCTGCTATTTTTTAATTAGAGCTTATATTGCAGAAAGAAGGGATAAATACACATGGCTCCTCTGCCATGTTTAATGGCAATCCTGACTGGTTTAATTTTCTTTTAGTATATGCTCTATTTTTTTTTTTTTTGCAGCAACGCATTATCTTTACAATTTGTGTGTTTTTCTCATATGTATGTTTTACAATCCTATGATCTTTTACAGTTTAAGAAGCAGATGTTCAGAAGCACTATTTATGTTATTCTTGTGAAAATCCTTGATATAAGACATAAGTATACTGTTATATTATTCACACTTGACAGAGGGAGAGACCTCCACTCAGGGAGTTTAATTAATATGCCCAAGATCAGTTGGTCAGCTTTTTCAAACTTCTCCATTATAGAATTATGCCTCCCCTATCTTCTACCTCCCAGTCCTAATTTGTGTCAACTTTATGAAATAAATTAATAAAGAAAAGAAGAAAATGAAAAAGGAGATGAATTAAAAGCATTTAGTTTTAAAAATCTTATTTCTAAACTAGGCTGAATTTTCAAGATTAGGTTAGGGGTAATTTGAGGATTTTAATGTATTCTGTGACACACAATCAGAGTTATTGTGAACAATTAAGATTTCACTGAAATAATAGAATGATCTGTAACTAACTGTTCTAAAGTCTGTGGAAACACTTGAAGCAAGCATGTTGGGTGGGGAGAAGTTAAAAAAAGAGGCACATATTTCAGTGCTTTTACAATACATTGTGTGGTGGCCTTATTGTGTGGTGTGAACAAAATTGACAGTCATATCTATAGGGTTTTCTCCACCTCTGGACATAATTTAATGGAGCTAATGCATATGTATTACAGCATGGTTCTCATTAAACAACAGTGTGGCCATTAGGCATGAAATTCCTGCAAGCAAAATGATCCATTTTCTGCAGAGGACCTTTTCTGACCACAGAGACCCTGCTGTGACGATGCTGACAGCTTCATGTTCTGTGAACTGGAGGGACAGGAGGCAGTGGCTCTGGGCCTTCTGTAGCCCCATCCATCTGTGAGCCCTATGTATTGCTTTTCTGGAGGCCAGGCTGACACCTACCTCTCAGGCCCTCTCTTGTCAAATCCTCAGGTTTTGCCAGCTGACTGCATGCTGAGGATGCCAGCGATACCTTTTTCCTATGGAGAGAGTTCACTGGGTTAGAGAACTGTCTGTGGGGAAGGCAGGCCTGAAATATGCTTTATGAATAATCACTGTACAATACTGCTGCCTTACTGGTTCTGAAATGTTTGAATAATTCCTCAAGTCCTAAATTGACAATAGTCCTGATCTTACGTAATATTTACTTAGCCAGTCAGTTGTCTGCTGTCTTGAATGTCCTGTGTGAACACTATCATTTCTATAAAGACTTCTCTGAATCAAGAAAGACTTAATCTCTTTGATTCTTATTCTTGTAGGGTGCTATTTATATTCTGCTTGGTACTCATTTCTCTGTGCCTTATATGGTGAGGATGACAATGGTGTTCATGTCAAGGATAGTGTTGCTAGGACAACATAAGCCTGGGAGTCCTATGTTGGAATCTTCTTTCTACTTTCCACTTGGTCTAATGGCTTACCATGTCAGTTTCCTCAACTGTAAAATGGAGGCAATAATACTCTCCTTTCCAGGTTGTCATAAGGATTAAGAATAAAAATGTAAAAAAAAAAAAAAAAAAAAAAGAATAAAAATGTACATAAATTGCCTGATGCTAAAGTTGCCTTCCTTTTTTTTCACTTTTGTATTATTTAAAAATGAGTTATTATTTTAGACTACATTTTCTTGTTAAATGCCACACTATATTTTCCATTTGAGAGTCTGCCTTTAAAACTATCTTTGCGCCTATATATCTTATGTAAGTGTACATGTGTCACCCTTCATGAACATATCTTCCAGTAAGGAAATACTTCCATTGTCCCTTTTGATTGGTCACACTTCATCATCGGCCCAAGATTGGACTGACTTCACTTCATTCCCCCCTTCATTCTTCCTTTGGTCATTTGTGCACATCAGGGTAATGACCAGTTTTGGTCATAGGATGTTATAGAATCAAGCTGGGCCTTCTGAGCTCATGATCTACATCTTCACCAAACAGGGAGAAGCTTTCTGAGAATGACAGCTTTATTCCCTGATGCTTGGGTCTCAGTGCTTTGTCCTGGGAGTTGAGATTGCCATGGACTACCGCTAATGCCAAAGAACAGTTCCGTCTGCTCATAGCCATAATTACTACTTGTCTTACACTTTATAATTGTTACAGTGCCTTGATAGGTGCTACCTACTATAATCCAAATTACTGAACTGACGCTGGGTTTTGTATCCATGACACGGATAAAGAAATTGAAGCTCAGAGGTGTGTGAGATTAGCTCATCGTCAGTCAGCAGGTGCCTGCCCTCTGACTGCAAGCTGGCCCACAGTTTCAGTCTTCCTTTTGCCACTTTAGTGGTTTATGGCACCTACCATCATCTCCTTATGCTAATCCCACAAAGTCAGACTTAACAAACACAACACACTCCAAAGATGTGATTCATTCTCCTGGCAGCAGGGAGTGCAGAAAAAAGTTGTGTTTCGGTCTGTCTTCTTGAAGACACTCCCACCCAACCTCACCCCAGGGGCATGTTGTAGAAATGGGAAACAGGGTTACAGACTGAGAAAGCAGCCCCTAGATTGCTCCCCATCACTCCAGGGGCAGATCCTTCTCCATGCAATGCTTTTGGCCTTTTAGAAAACACATTTCCCCACTTACTCAAAGGCCAAGTCCTTTGAGAAAAGTGTACTGCTGCACATACTGATTTATATTGATTCCTCCAACAAGTTGTGGAGGGATTTCATTTATCTGTCGGATGGGTTGGGAGTTTATGAGGCTTCTCACATTTGACTGCTGAGTTCTGGGATTCTGTAATTTTCTTCTCATCTATAGGAAGGGCTATTTGCCACTTTTTACAACATAAATATATTCTCTTAATAGGAAAAAGAAGTTCAGGATTAAAAAAAGATGGCCCAGGATGAGACCTTGTAGAAGAAAACCCAGGTCTCTCTGAGAGTTGGGGGAATTGATGGAATGCCAAGCCCACACTTGCACCAGATGCAAGGAGCCAACGTGGCAAGCTTGTGGCCCCTTGAATGGTCAGGACTTGTGTGAATTACTACATGTATGCATGTGTTAGTGTCTGGAGGTGACATTCTGAGTCAGGCTCTAGAGTGACAGCTGGTGTTTGAAGCCTGTGTCCACAGGCACAGCAAGCATGTGAAACGTGGGAGAGCTGGCCAGGACCAGAGGCAAGTCATAGTGAAAACTGTCCTTATAAAGAAAGACTGTTGGGTACTCATCTTAGCTGGTGTCATGGATTCTCCCTGGGCTATGGTTTCAAAGCCTTAGTCAACTCCAGCCTCCAAGCCTCACAGGCATTTGGCAAGGAGATCTTTCAGAGATGCTTTTATTTATTTTGCTCACAGAAACTCTTGGTGAGATTATGTGCATGAGAAATCATGGGCTGCATCCTAAACATAGCAGCTTTTACATGGCCAATAAATATGCCTGTCTGTCTGAGGCTAAAATTGGTCTCAATGGATATAATTGAAGTGGTTTTGTGTTTTTGATCTCTCATCATTTGTTTTTTTTTTTTTGTTTGTTTGTTTGTTTGTTTGTTTGTTTTCTAGCACGGCCAGCACTTACAGGAAGTTTTGTGCTATATGGTTTAGTTGTATATAACTTTGGGCCCTTTAAGGGAGAAAAGTGAGAAATAATTCAATGTGACTTCTGCAACATAAATGAAAGCTGGAGCCTTGGGAATGTGTTAAACAGTAATAACAGAAATCATTTGTTTCCTAAGAAGGCATTGCCTGGAATAACAACAAAAAACTTTTTAAATATAAGCCTGGGGTGACTTTAAAAAAAGTGCTAAGGGGGTTTTAAAAGGATTTTGCTACCTGTACTTGGAATAAACAGTAAAAAGAAAAACTTGCATTTACTAATTCCCTCATATGTCTGTTCTTAACTGGCCTATTCACAAAGACACATCTGTAGCTGAACTTGTCTTTGTACTCAGCCCTTTACTGCTAGGTTTATATGCATCCAAATTTCGAAAAGTACACTTCTAGCACAGTCTATTAGCATTTCCCAGAGAACCTGGTCTGGGCATAAAAAGTTGAGCTGAAATGTGCTTTTATGAATGAGTCCTAAAACATATTGCCTTTGTGACCCATTCCTGAGGAATAGCCCCTTCTCCCTTCACTGCCTTATTCCCTACCAATAATAGGATCGTTCAGGTATGCCAGCTCATTGTCTTAGAAATATACCCCAAGGGATTAAGATTTTCACCTAGTTCTTCAGAAAAGCCTCCTAAACACTCAGAGCATATCCTACTATTTTGATTCATGATAGAGAAGGAAGGCCTTGACTACAGGGTCTCATCTTCTCCCTTTATGCGGTCACTTCTTGGTCAACATACTCTGGGGATTGGCAGTACTGGTTTCTTTTTTCCTTTCTCCTAAAGACCAGGTGCTGATATAGCATCTTTCACTTACCTGGTTAATTAATTCATTTTTATAGTGTGATCTGTCTCCCCATAACCTGCTCCATAACTGAAATTTTTTTTCATTGACCTTTCTAGAACTCTGCCTTATTCTTTTCTATCCAAGACCAACTACATTATCTCAGGAACTTCTACATTATGAATTATTCTTTTTAAGATAGCTAATGTTGAATATAATAGTTTATTTTCATGTAGTCCCGGGCAAATTAGCAGGGAAAAGGTGAGGCAGCGTTACAAAGTTCTGTGGGAATTCAGGTATTTTTGGACTCCTAGCGATTCCTCAAATAGTCTGTGATTGTACCGGTTGAAATGCTAGTCTTCCCTCTTAAATTTTGCCAATTCCTAGAAGCTCGAGATTGAAAGGACTCTGCAGAAGATTGGAAGCTCTTAAAGGCACAGAGTGGAGATAAGGGAAGTAAGTACCAGTGTACCTACTTTAGAAAGTCTTTGCCATGCAAGAAGATGAAAAATGCTTTTCGATTGTGTGGACTTCAGTCCATTCAAAGACAATATTTATCAAGTTGCAAAATGCACACAAATTACCCGGAGATTTTAATAAAATGCAAATTCTGATTCATATCCTAAGTGAATTCTGATATTGGTAGTCCAGGGACCACACATGAAATAGTAACATCTAGGGACCCCTGGGTGGCGCAGTGGTTTGGCGCCTGCCTTTGGCCCAGGGCGCGATCCTGGAGACCCGGGATCGAATCCCACGTCGGGCTCCGGGTGTATGGAGCCTGCTTCTCCCTCTGCCTGTGTCTCTGCCTCTCTCTCTCTCTCTCTCTCTCTCTCTCTCTCTCTCTGTGTGTGTGTGACTATCATAAATAAATAAAAAATAAAAAAATGTTAAAAAAAAGAAAGAAATAGTAACATCTAGAGCTGCAGTATCCAATATGGAAGCTTCTATGTAGTTCCAGGTAGAGCTCTCAAGCATTTGATATGTGATTAGTCTTAGTCCACATGTTCTGTAAGTGCAAAATACACATAAAATATCAAAGATTCATTATCGAAAAAGCATGAATACAAAATTTCTCATTATTAACTTTATATTAATTACATGTTGGTAATAGTTTGGATATATTGGGCTAAATAAAATATATCATTAAAATGTATTATACTTCGTTTCTCTTAAAATATTTCCCTTTAGATTTTTTATTTGGAAGGGGAAGGGTAGAAGAAATCTTTCAGCAGACGCTCTACTAAGCATGAAGCCCAACATGGGACTCAGTCCAATGGCCCATGAGATCATGACCTGAGCAGAAACCAAGAGTTAGATGTGTAACCAACTGAGCACCCAGGTGCCTCTCACTTAAAATGTTTTAGTGCAGTACCAGGGAATTTAAAGTTAAATATATGGGTCATATTTATTTGTATTGCATAGCACTGTGCGATGCTGGTTCACCTCTGTTTCATTGGCTATAGATAGTACTTATTTTCTGTATCAGTGGTTCTCAAATTATCCTCTATGTCACAGCCCCTTAATGGGCTTGGTCAAACAAAGATTGTTTTCCTATCAAACTGTGGTTGAATAGTTCTGCATTAGAGTCTAAGAAGTGCTATTCCTAATGAGTTCCCAAGTGATATTGATACTCCTAGTATATGGATTCCACATGGAGTAGCAACACCCTAACATCCTTTCCCCTCTTACCTATCCAGTAGCACTCACCATATTTCATTATGCCATATAGTCTGTGAACATACCTTTTTCCCATCCTTCTACTCACATCAGCATCCATGCACCCTGTGGCTTTGTAAAGGAAAGGTTGTGCCTGTTCCTCTTGGTATTTCCAAAGCACCTAGTTCAATAATTGGTTTGTTTAGTTGAAATGCATTGGATCTAGTGGAATTAACCATCTTCCTTCCTTTTTCTTCTCTTACTAAAAGCTCTGACAAGCACAAAATATTAAATCAAGAATGAAATAAAACAGGGATAAGAGTTGATCTGTTGATCAATCTTTTGATTTATTAATTACTGAGTAAATTGTATTGAGTTTTGTTCTGTTCCTTTTCAACCATTTAGCTCAATGTATATTTTTTTTAGCACTTGAGGTACTGATGCTTAGGTGATGAGTTAGCCCAGTTTCAGGTGATAAGTGTATAGCTAATTGGAATGCCAGGAAAACACTCCCAAGTACAATGAGGAAATGACAGCTAGGGTGTCATGGGAGCCCAGAGGTAGGAGACAAATTAGCCTCTAAAATGTGCTGATTAAAACCTTGCTCCTCAAAGTATCTTTCTCACACTAGCAGCAACAGCATTGCCTGGGAGCTTTTTACAAACGCAGAATCTCAGGCCAACACCTGAACTTATGAATTAGAATCTGCATTTTAAGAAGAATCCCAGGAAATTTACAAGCACATCAAAATTTTAGATGTACTAGATTGAAAGACAAGTGTAGAATCATCTACAATATAAGCCTGGGGTTAATTCTGGGCTTCTTTCCTGCCTTCCCTAAGGGATGTCTGAGTGTCTGGTCTAAGACAAGTCAGATGGCAGAATAGACGCAGATGCCCCACACAGATGGAAATACATTTCACTGGGATAAGCAGACCATCGTAGAGCTTTGCCAACTGCAACAGCCTTGCTCACAACAGGAGCAAATCCCTGAAAGATTCATGGCTACGGGAATTAAAAGAAAGAGAGACTTTCCACATGATGGTGATGCTATGGCTATCAACCAGCAGGATGCTGCTGCTCCTTGACAGCATGAAAGGAAGCCCAGCTCTACCAGCCTACCTGTCTGGGAGCCACCTGTCATGCATGAGTGGGAAGCAGATTTACTGCCAGGTATTAGGCCAAATTGCATCACCTCTCTCCAAAATCATGAAGATGAGATATGTCGAATATGGGACTGAAGTTGCAAGGATGATGCCATCATGAAACTGTCACCCTAAGAAGAGTGGGACACATAAGGCAACTTCAGTAGGTGAAAATCCTTGTGATGCTGAAAAGTAGCAGTAACAGGGACTCTAACATGTAAAAGCTAATGTTGTTGATATAATACAATATTCTGAGTGTTGGTGGTTTAGAGAAGAGTCCTTTAGGTAAAGTACACATTTTCTAAGTTATAATGACTCTAGTCCTTAGATTCACTGAATGCGGACAACAGATACCAATCCAAACAAATAGTATTTATTATAAATGTACTATTTAAGAAAGTTTGAAAGGGGCAAATATTCTTTCCATCTCTAAGTCTTTAATGCTTTAAAATGTATATTTTCCATTTATTCAATCAGTTTTATCAATAAACATTAATTGAGAAACATTTGATTACTAGTCTTGAGGCTGGGGAAATACATATGAACAGGCAAAATCCTTGACTCCAAGGCTCTGTAGTTGTTCAGTGAGAGTAACAGACACATTAACAGGCAGCACAGTGTCATCAGTGCTAATACAGAGATACAAATGCTGCTTCCTGGGTGCACAAGCATGGCAGAGTGTGATGATGGTGGTGGCGTCATTCACATGTATACACGTCAGCCACTGTGCTAAGCATCATCCATATTAGCCTTTCCATTTTGTAGGATAAAAGGAATAAAGCAGAGAAAATTTAGATAGTTTGTCCAAAGTCACACAGCTAGACTGGCAGAGATAGAAAAGCTTCAAAATAAAGGCAATTTTGTTTAAAAGTAATATACTGAGGCCCAGAAATATAAAATGAAATGAATAAAATTACATTAAAAGTAAACCTTTATTAAAGACCAACCATTACCTGGAACTGTGCTAGATGTAGGAAGGCATGAAAATGAGTAAGGCATTGTCTATCTCTTCAAGGATTCTATATCAGTAAGACTTATAAGCACGCACAGGAGTATGCTGTGATTCACTGTGCTGTTTGCTGCTGTAAGTATGTGGAAGGTATCGATGGAGGGAGAAGAAGAGAGTGACTAATTATATCTTGGGGTAAACAAGAAGACTTACAAGGAGGTGCTATATCAGCTGAATTTTGATTTATGAACAGGAATTTGCCAGTTAACCAGCACTAATAGGCATTTCAGGCAAAGGAAACAACAGGTGAGAAGGACAGGGACATTGAAGAGCAATGTTGGAGAGCTTTCTTTACATGATTCAACTGAGCATCTACTCTACATAAGAAGCTACAGCACCTAACACAAGGGTTGGAACAGTGAGGAAATATAGCCCCTGGACTCTGCAATGAAGGTAGCCATTTTTCATCTTTATGCCTATCAAAGGCACTGTAGCACAAGTCTAGTTAGAAACTTCACAAGGTTTATGTATACAATGGAATATTACTCAGCCATTAGAGACGACAAATACCCACCATTTGCTTTGACGTGGATGGAACTGGAGGGTATTATGCTGAGAGAAATAAGTCAATAGGAGAAGGACAAACATTATATGGTCTCATTCATTTGGGGAATATAAAAAATAGTAACAGGGAATAAAGGGGAATGGAGAAAAAATGAGTGGGAAATATCAGAAAGGGAGACAGAACATGAGAGACTCCTAACTCTGGGAAACGAACTAGGGATAGGGGAAGGGTGTGTGTGCGGGGGGTGGGGGTGACTGGGTGACGGGCACTGAGGGGGGCACTTGATGGGATGAGCACTGGGTGTTATTCTATAAGTTGGCAAATTGAACACCAATAAAAAATAAATTTACCAAAAAAAAAGAAAGAAACTTCACAAGGAGTACAACTCTTCATCTCTTAAAACCCCTGATCTCCCAAAAAACAGTAGTAAAATATTAAGAAAAGATAAAACATATAGAAGAATAGAGAGAACAAAGGAGAGCATTTCAGTGAATGTAGAAGTATAGTAATAATTTAAAGATGGGGAATTAATTGTACAAGGAGTGATGACTGTGTAGAGTGAAGAAAAGTATAGCCTTCTGCCTTGCATGGAACCCAGGTAACAAGGAGTTCAATGTAAGAGAGTTCAGTGATGAGAGCTTTCCAATTAATCTAAATGAAATATCTTAATTAGGCATCATGCAGCAGGCACTTAATGAAGTAGTAAAATATGTCCTCAACACTCTACCTTAATTGCTATAAGATTCCTCCTATATTACAACAATTATTAGAGGCTGAAGCTCTAAAATCAAAACAAATTCCCAGTAAGGAAGAAGTAACTGATCTGCTTTCTCTTTATGATAAATAAAAATCATCTTTACCTATTATTTGGGCTACCAG
Source organism: Vulpes lagopus (assembly GCF_018345385.1). NCBI lineage: Eukaryota > Metazoa > Chordata > Mammalia > Carnivora > Canidae > Vulpes > Vulpes lagopus. The sequence goes on from NC_054842.1 coordinate 5,362,990, forward strand.
GAAGGTTAGAATCAAATTTACAGAGGAACTCTAGCAACTTATAAGTTTCTAAGACCACAGTGAACATATTTTTTCTAGTTGAGTGTATTTCTGTCTCTTGGTTTTGATTTTTATTCATATTTTAGTAGCATGTTATGATTGTTATATATTTAGTGTAATAAAGCAATTAAAAATATGTAAAAGTGTATGTTTATTGTAACTGAATTTAGGTGAAGGAGACATAACACAGGCTATTTAAATATAATGGATATGCACAATTTAAAAATGGTAGAAATATGCTAAAACAAGGAAGTAGGTGTTAATGGTAGAAAAGTAATCTAGGGATGCCTGGGTGGATCAGTGGTTGAGCATCTGCCTTCAGCTCAGGGTGTGATCCCAGGGTCCTGGGATCAAGTCATGCATCAGGCTCCCCGCAGAGAGCCTGCTTCTCCTTCTCTATATGTCTCTGCCTTCTCTGTGTCTCTCATGAATAAACAAAATCTTTTTTTTTAAAAAAAGAAAAAGAATCTAAAACAAAAATAGGAAATATGCTTTAAAAAGATACATAAAAGTGATTGTATAATTCTAGGGAGCATAAAAGTTATCACGAATAAAATTGGTAGAAATAGTCATTTTTATGTGCTTCTGGAAAGTTTACTTATAAACACTTATCATCTAATCATGTGTTTACTTATTCAACAACTATTCAATGAACCCTTTAAATGTGCCAGTCCAGTTACTAAGTGTTTTGAAAAGACAAAGAAAGCAATTGATCTGCCTTTGCAGGCAAATCAAAGGCAAATCAAAATTATGCTTTACATAAGTAAAGCAAGAAAATGATAACAGCCTGTGGCAGATGATAGTAGAAAGAAAATAAAATTGCTGCTTAACAAATAATCCCAAAACTATTTAAGACAACTAGCAAGGATTAAGTTTACTATTCTGGAGTGTGTCAACTTGTGCGGGACTCTGCTAGGTAATTCTGCATATCTGGGTAAGGCTCTGCTGATCTTGCCAGGTCTTACTCATGCTTTTTCAGACGGATCAGTTTAGGGTTGATGAGTCTAAAATGGCTCCGCTGGGATGGCTAATCTCTGTTCCACATGGTTTTTCACCCTCCAGCTACCTTGGGATTATTCACTTAATGATGGTGCACAAAAGGAGGATGGAAGTACACAATGCCTCTTGAGGCAAAGGCTTGAAATCCCAAAATTCCAACCCCTGATAGAAGGAGTTACTAAGAATAGAAGCCATTTCTGCAGTTTAACACATTGGGACAGAACACCCAGGACTAAATGCTGAAATAAATACTGCAGTGTTTGGAGTTTCGTCGCATAAAAAGCCAGCAAGGAAACCAGCAGAGTTGGAGAGCAAGAGACAAAATTTTTGCCAAATCACTTGTATTGAAACTGAGTTAGTTATATTAGTTATGTTCTTGTAGTTTGCACTACTTATCATAATGGAATCCCTATGGGAATTCAAGGGGAAAGGAAATGTTCAGGAGTGTCCAGAAGGGGAAAAAAAAAGTAAATTTAATTTAATTTTAATTTTTTGTCTATGGATCTTACTCAAAAACTTAATAATAAAATATATTAGACTGCATCCAAAAGTTGCAATCTGTCATTCCCTTAATATATATGATAGATGTGTATATTTATATATGCATATATGTATTTCTATATGTACATACATATCCCTTTTATTGTACATAATCCATTCAGGGAAAATGTGCAGTTACTTTATTTTAGCCTTTAGCCCATTTTTCCCACTTTCCATTGTGATCTGTCAATGATGATGTGACCTACTGCAGATTGCTCTCAGAAGTTTGATCACCAGTATTACTCAAGCGTTGCGAACAAGCCAGGAATGATGTGCTCTGTGGTGTTAGACATCCAGTATTATAATAGATAGCTCTATGCTCTAAAGGAGAAAGAAACATTTCAATCCAACAGAAATGGAAGGACCCAAACCTTGCCTATTTCCACAGATGAACAGAGGTTGCTTTCTAGCTCTAATGAGAAGGCAAATTTTGAAATGGAATTAAGAAGCTGACATACACACCTGAGTCAGACTTACCCATGCTTCAGTGGTTTAACCATAATAGAGGTCATGTTTCCTGTATTGCCTATTCACACCACCTGGACTCCATTGTTATAAACAGTTTGTGTCAGAAAGGAGGAAACAAATACATAGGACTGAACTCAGTGACCCCAAACAGCTCCTCCTTCTCAAAAATGAAGATGTAGATTAACTGTTTATTTATAGCTCATCTCTTGTCACACTGAAACAGTAATGGCAGGTCCATTTATCTGAGCATTTATTTCTCTGAGATTATGTCCAAAGAGTCAAAGCTTCCCAATGAAATATAAATGTTACGGATTTTCATGAAGATACAAATAATTGGGTAATTCAGCACTTCCCAAAGTGTTCCGGTAATAAAAAACAAACAAACAACAACAACAACAACAAAAAACCCACCAAAGTTTCTATCACTACCTAAGAAATCTTGCATAGCACATAACAGCATAGTAACTTTTGGGAAATTTCTTATTAAATAAATATGATTAAATATATGCTCCAGAATTTTATTGAACATGGAACTCTATTATTTCCATAAAATATCAGTTTAAAGTTTATATTGTTCTGTGTTCTACAGAGTATAGTTTGGGAAACTGTGCTCTTTTTTTTTCTTCTTCCTTTCCCTGAACATAGCATGAGCCTCTATGGAAGAGGGCCAAGTCATAAAAGAATTACTGGGCATGGGTGCACATCTCCATACCATCTGCTCAAGCAGAAGTAGCTCCCAGATCCACATGGATTTAAATGGTTCAAGAAGAAAACCACAGAAAACCAGGATACAGGGGACATAGGATCTTATGCAAAGAGAGCTAGTGGAAATTATGATAGTATAGAGGAAAGCGAGGTAGTGTTTTAAAATCCTGAGAAGTAACACCATAGAGTAGCAGCCTTGTCTAGGGTCTCAGAGCACGGCCTTTCTGGGTCTATCTCAAAAGTTAGAGACATTTCTCTGACACCTAGTGGCTGTGTGACCTCTGCCAAGTTATTTAATTCCTTTGGGCCTTAGTTTCTTTATTAAAAAAAAAAAAAGTATGGACCTGATACTCAAAAGATTAAATTGTGAAAATAATATCTGGCACATAATAAGCACTCAATGAATATTAGCTATTATTAGAGAAAAAATGGCATGGTCATAATCAGTGTTTCACATTGAGGCTTTATGTCTCAGGCTTATTGACAATGATCAATGGAAAGGAATTAAAGATCATCTAGCTAACTCCCATTATTTTATCCATACATAAACTGAGGCCTAGAAGTGACTGAGCTGGAGGGTTACGTCTCATACACTTAGTCTCCCACTCATGGGACTGTAAGAATTTAAATGACACAGAAGAAATTCTCATGGGTAACATAAACTTACATGTTCCTTTCTGAGCACATATGGACTTTCTTCTTTAATTCTCAAAATAACTTACATGTCCTTAAATATACTTTTGAAGTTAAACATTTCAGTTTTATTTCTGAGTTTTTTTTTTGATAATGCTTTTAGCATTTTGCCCTTTAACTTGAACTGGGTGTTAATATACATAGAATATGCCTTATATTTGTAAGGGAGATTCTACTCTCATTGCCATAGATTTTTCATTGGGAATGAGATCTAAATATTTTAGCCTATATTAGACTGGATCATTTGGATCTGTCGTCTGCTTTCCATAACTCTTACCTGTTTTCTAATTCTTATTTTTTTAGCTTTCTCCAGCAAATTCTAGGATACTGCCCCTGTTTGTCTTCTATTCTATTCTAGTGATATGATTCTCTGCAGTATCAAGTCTACTGCTGAATCCAAAGCTTTGCTTAAAATTCAGCTCTCAGATTTTTCTTTTACTATATACATTTCTAACGACAGATTATTTTTAACTATCTGCACTGGCTTTAGAAATACATGAGTCTTTTCTCTTTAACTACGTTCTGAGAATAAAATTAAAAGTCCTCAAAGAAAGTTGTCAGCCCCTGTTTTTTTTCTGTAACTCTTTGGTTAAATTGTTGCTATTCATTCCTAGTTTTATTTGCTTTATGACAGAGAAAATGTCCTTCACATTTTTAGTTATTGGACTTTATTGAGATTTTCCTGTATTCTTGCATACAATTGATTTGTGTTATGTTCCAAGAAAATTTCAAAATAACTTTTCACTGTGCATGTGGAAAATGCTATTTAACCATTGTATGAGTATTATGTAAGGTATGTTATGCCTTATTATAAAAATCTCTATATTTACTTAATTTAAATTTTTTGAAGGACTGAGATTTATGTTAAAAGCTGCAATTTTTATTTTTATTTTTTTAAGGATTTTATTTATTTATTCATGAGAGTCAGAGAGAGAGGCAGACACAAAGGCAGAGGGAGAAGCAGGCTCCATTCAGGAAGTCCGATGTGGGACTCTGGGATCATGCCCTAAGCCAAAGGCAGATGCTCAACCACTGAGCCACCCAGGCATCCCAAAAGCTACAATTTTTATAAATGTGTCCATTTTTTCCATATTTCTGTTTTTGTCTTATATATTGTTCTCAGCCATATAATCATTATGCATTCTCTCTTTTATCAAAGTAAATAATTAGTCTTATTTCTCATACTATATTTATTCAAAATTTATTTTTTCTGATGCTAGTGTTGAAACCACTTCCTTATCAATATTTTCTAATTTGGGGGCCCCTGGGTTGCTCAGTGCTTGAGCATCTACCTTCAGCTCAGGTTGGGATCCCGGGGTCCTGGGATTGAGTCCTACATCGGGCTCCCCACAGGGAGCCTATTTCTTCCTCTGACTATGTCTCCGCCTCTCTCAATGTCTTTCATAAATAAATAAATAAAATCTTTAAAAATTTCTATTTATTTTTCTTTCTTTCTTTCTTTCTTTCTTTCTTTCTTTCTTTCTTTCTTTCCTTTCTTTCTTCTTTCTTCTTTCTTCATTATTTTAGTTCTTTTTTTTTCTTTTTTTTTTTTTTTATAGAGAGAGACAAGGAGGGAGAGGGCAGGAGGGACAGGGATAGAGAGAGAATCTCAAGCAGGCTCCATGCCCAGCACAGAGCCCCATGCAGGGCTGAATCTCAGGACCCTGAGATCATGATCTGAGCTGAAATCAAGAGTTTGATGCTTAACAGACTGAGCCACCCAGGCATCCCTCTAATTCTTTAAACTCTGAGAGTTAGATGTGTCCTCTGAAGCAATACATGGCAAAATCATGTAGAGCTGAGGAAGTTTCTGTTACTGACTGGTGCCTTACTTTCTCCTTTGCTCTGCTCTACTCACTACTTGATGTGTGTGTGTGTGTGTGTGTGTGAACTACACCTGTTGTGTATCGCTTCTTAATAAGTTACACAGTGATCTAATTATTATTATTTTTTAAATATTTTATTTATTTATTCATGAGACACACACAGAGAGAGAGAGAGAGGCAGAGACACAGAGGAGAAGCAGGCTCCATGCAGGAACCCCGACGTGGGACTCGATCCTGGGACTCCAGGATCATGCCTTGGGCCGAAGGCAGGCGCCAAACTGCTGAGCCACCCAGGGATCCCCCACAGTGATCTAATTAATTAGTGAAGAAATGTTTCCTTTCTAGTAAGTCTTAAGATACTAGACTTGAAAAGTTGGTCTACCTAAAAAGTACCTTGTAACACGGGTATTGGTATAAATATAAGGAATTAACATATCAATCTTTTTATGAAATGAGCTAGAGACCATTGGATATGCAGGAAAAAGTGCAGAGTGACTCTTTACAAATTTCTCCTGTGTGTCTGAGACTTAGTTACTTCATTTATAAAATGGAGTCATCGGTCTTTCCTAATCATAAAGCTTTCCTTCTCACTAAGAAGTTTTATAACTGTAACTAAAAATAAGACAGATCCAAGTACTTATTTAGAACATAGGCATTTAGGAGAAGATGCACAAATTTTCTGAAACACAGTTTAGAATATAGTGTGTCTTATGAACAAAAGAGGTGATAAATGATTTGAATAAGTGAAGATATGCTATTGAACTATTTTTTTCCTGTGGATTTGGTTGTTGTGTTTTGGTTTTTATGCATATAAAAGTTTAATTTGGTGAGTTCAATTGCTAAAGACATTTCTTTCACAGAAAATATGCATTTCTAAGCTGTAGCTGGGGGCTCACACATTTATCCATTTAGTCATTCAATATTAAGTGACCACCAACTCTAAGGAAAAGTGCAAGGTAGGCTAGGCACTGTGCATTGATAATTATAAAATGAATGGTACATCAAACCCTGGAGACATTTGCTTGATAACTATCACTGTGATTTGATGACTCTGGGAGCCAAAAAAAAGGGAGGCTTTGATTTTAGCACTAAAATAATATGTAGTAATAACCAGCAAGTGTTTTATTGAATGCTAGTTTTTATAGGGCATCATTAATGTTATGTCAAGAATTTATTACATACATATGTATGTGTATATTTAATATAATAATGTTCATATTAAATGCTAAGAGAAATATTTGCCATACTTGCCAAAGAAATTCTTCTACTTTTGTGTTTGCTCATTTATTAGGACATCATGATGGATGCATATTCCATGGAAAATCTTTGGGATATGGTTGGTTGGAGAATAAGTATAGGTGCAGATAGACTGAACACCCTGTGTAGCACTCTGGCCAAATCCTGAAGAGTCTTTTTTATTTAAATAAACAAACAAGCAAGATCAAGAAGCAACTGATGAAGGTAAGTGGAAATGACTTTTGAATTATTCATTCTTTCAACAATTTATTCCATGATTCCTATAGCTGTAACTACATGTTTAATGAGGACATAGAATCAGTCTCAGAGAATTCAATGCAAAGTTTCCTCTCTGAGTGCATCACCAATAATTTTGTAGGAAATCAAGTGAATATCACATTTGCTATATCTGCAAAACAGGCTAGTTATAAATCCAAAAGATATCTACTGTATGATGTTTCACAGCAGTTCTCAGAATAACTGAATAAAGTCAGAAAGAATCTGAACTGAGAAGACAGAGTTATCTGAAAAATCTTCAGATTCTGGAGGAAAGTTCTCTTGGCTTTGGTCTTTTTTTGTTTTCCTATGCGATGCCAATTCCTAGATGTGGCATTGGCTCATGTACTACATATAGCTCTATTTTGCAGCTGCAAAGTAAATGAGGGGCCAGGAGGGGGAGCAGAAGTTAAGATCTTGCAGCCAGACCACCCTAAAATTGATGATAAAATGATTAATGCTGATGACATATGGAGAAGTAAACAAGGCCAGACAGAGAACGCTGCCAGCGGGTACCCAAGGATAAAGAGTGAGGACTTCCAGAATGAATTATAGGACAATAACTGAGAAAAATCCACATGTGCAATTTATTAAAATGGGGGAACTGTAGTAAAAGATAAACTATTTCTCAAATATAAATGGAAGTGGTGGGTACATATGTTCTAGCCAGACAATGATGCTTCCTTGTGTCACTATTATGAGAAAAGAATGAGGCTTGGCAAGTTTGTGTGTTGATTATCCATGGGATTCACAAAAATAGACTACAGCTTTCAAGTAAATAGCTATCCTATGGTAAAATACACAGTGATGCTTTTGTTTGTGTGTTTTTCTTTTTCTTTTCTTTTCTTTTTCTTTTATCCCCCCAGGAAGCACAGGACAGACCTAGGTAGCAGTATGTTTGAAAATTAGATAGTTTAAACTTCCTCTATGTTTTCAGTTCTACAAAGAATAAGGCATGGAGTATTCCACATGATGGTTTTAAATTTTCCACATTCTGGTCTTGATATACCCTCATATGGAAAATACTAAGAGAAAAAGCCCTAGGGATGAATAAAGGATGAGCCAGATGATAACAATTGTTAGATATTGATTTTTTTCTTGTCTAAGGTTACATGCCCTCATGCTTAGTGTCCATTACAAATATACTTTGGTTCTTTAAAAAGTGAGTCATATTGCTATCTGAGTATGCCATTCTTTCACAAATATATTGTAAATATGTTGATTTATGAACAAATCAATGCATTTTATATTGTCATGCAAGTGTGCTTATGGCCTTAGTGCTATACAGACCTCTTTTCAGAAAGACTGAGGAGTCTTTTCAGAAAGACTGAGGAATTTTAAAAATTCCTCTGCAAAAGTTATAATTATCAAACTGTCTTTTGTCCTTCCACTAACCTATGTTAGTTTATGACACATCCATGTCACTCAAGAATATTGACTTTGTTTACTCTTCTCTGTCTCCCTATCTCAGAGAACAAAAAAATAAACAAATGAAAATGAAAAATATATCCCACTGAGACAAGAATTATGACTATCATGTCAACTTTTGCATGATCTTTTGGAATTGTGGTTGTGATGTCAGGTGTTTATACGTCTTTGCATCCTCAGCTAGTCAATGATATTAGAGAAAACACAAGTCTCAACTATTGTTTTCCATGCCTCCTCACACCTTCTCCCACTGACCACGACTGTGTTGCTCTGTATGTCATGCATTCTATGCTCAGAAAACCCATTGGTCTTGACGGCAAGATAGTATGGTGTTTGTTTTCAAAAACTTGAAAAATACGGTGGAGTTAAAAGAGGCATACATTTTTCCCAGTTCTCTCTCTTACTGGGTTTATGACTTACACAGAGTCTAAGATTCCTATTTGTGATGGGAGGTTAACCTTGTTATGATTACTTTCTCTAAAGAGCTTTCTGAAAATGAATAAGTATAGCGGGCAGCCCGGGTGGCTCAGCGGTTTAGCACCGCCTTCAGCCCAGGGTGTGATCCTGGAGTTCTGGGCTCAAGTCCCGCATTGGGCTCCCTGCATGGAGCCTGCTTCTCTCTCTGCCTGTGTCTCTGCCTCTCTCTCTGTGTGTCTCTCATGAATAAATAAATAAAACCTTTCAAAAAAAGAAAAGAAAGAAGTATAGCATTTACATGTATGGCTCCGAGGCCTGGCACAGAGTAATTTGTTAGTAGCTGCAGTCTGACCTCACATCTATAGAAAAATTTAGTATCCCTAGCCAACATGGTTATTATTTAAAACATCTTTATTTCATTATGGAAGTGGCAAAATCATGTCATAGGAAAACAGGCAAGTGGAAAATAGTACAAAAATAGCTTCCTGCTATGTATTCTATAACACATAATAAAGTTTAGGGCATTTTTTCTGTTCTTTCTTCGTTGATGACATGATGTTTCAATTTATCTTGTTAATCATTCTGTACCCGCAATTTGGCACATTTCTTTTTTTCATATTGCTTCATAATTATGCAATTCTAATAGCCACAGAAAACTTCATATCAGAGAAACATTTAATTTTTTGAAAAAAATCTATCTTTAAAAATTTATCTAAAACAAATGCACTTACAACAATTACTCTTTGTATGTCTATTAAAAATGAGTTTATTGATGTGCACTGTGAATGGATTTATTATATGACCGTCCTTGCCACACAACTTTTCTTTTTTAGTTTATCCTTTCAGCATGAGGCAATTTTCAATTACCTAGTGTCCAAAATGTATTCTGTTTTAAATATCTTTTAGATAGAATAAATATAGTACACCAAAAAAAAAAAAGATACCACAAAGAACTGGACACACTAACAAATGCACTATATGTGGAAATGATGGATTTTACCAGAAGTAAATTACTTATCTGCCAGGATCTCTAAAAATATTAACCAAGCAAAAGCAGTTGCTGAGAACAAAGAACATTTTTCGCCAGATTTTTTTCTTTATAAAATGTTTTGAGAAATTTGTTGATCAAAGAAATTTCTATTTCTTTTCTCATTCTTTTAAACATTATCCATGGAAGGAATTCGTCTGAGGTCCATGAGCCATGCTTGGGCTTCATGGATGACATTGGGGGTTCTGAATGTTGCTTAAATTTGTGTGCCAAATCTAGGGGATTTGTACCTTTGTAAATTGGTCTTGGGAAAGGGAAATTACTTTTGTCATAGGATCTAGTGCTGAACTTGGTGATATCTCAGGTTCCTTCCAACTATGAAGGGATGTGGCCTTTATGGTATGCTGGCTCACTCTTGTGTTTGAAAAGGTGTGCTCCCATACTGAGACTAGTCCTACTCTCCTACCTCTGCAGGTAAAGAATTAAGGAGGCTGCAGGGAAATGAGTATAGAATTGACAGCCAGTGGTATTTCCCTGGTATCATGAAGAAATAGGTTTGTGTAGATTGCTAGAAAACAAGCAAACAAACAAACAACCCCAAACCAATTCCTCCCCCAGTGGCAGAATGCCCAGGCCACATATTGTTCCTTTTCCCCTTCCTCAGACTAAAAATGTATTCCTGTTTGAGGGGTTTACAACTTTTGAAAAGGAAGGAATGTGACTAGTTTTTCCAAAATATCATCTCTTCTTTATACCTAGCAAAGAGCCTGCAAACATTCTATCACCCAGAGAAGTGAGCCCAAATCAAAAAATTATAAATATTCCTCATTTCTTTTCTTCTCTTTTTTAACATATCTGTGCATGTGCTTAAAATAATAGGAATTATTTTGTGCCTTGTGGATTTTATAATATAAAAAAATAGTTAAATTGCGAAGACAGTCACAGAAAGGACATTTCCTAAAAAAGAAGTTGTGCTGTATTTCTGGAACATACAATCAGACCCAGAGATCATCATTTTTTACTTTAGGGCTGAAAATTTCCAAACTTGTGCAAAATCAAACTAAACATGTATGTGCCAAAGTGGGTGCCAGGCAAAGAGGATTACTTACATTATTTCACTTAATCCTCACAGCAAATTGAGGAGGTTGCTATTTTGAACCTCATTTTATGAGAAGCAAGCCTAGAGATAGTAGGTAACTTGCCAGAAACTTGCTCAAAGCTAATGCATAGCAAAGCTGAGAGTTATGTCCAGGTGTTTCTGATTTCATCATCTTTACTCTTTTTAGATCTTTTACCTTAGAGAGACTAGAGATCCCTTTAAGATCACATGTCAGAAAATGCATATGGGTGTATGCTTTCACAGAGAATAAAAATGACATAGAATGGGTGTTTTTTCTAGTTTTAGTCAAGGCTGGAAAAATACTGCTGATTAATCCAGATGGGGTTGGAGAGCAGAAGCCATTACCTTGAAGGTCTGCAAGATAATGGTTTCACTACCTGATTGGGGATCCTGGAATTTGCAAATGATTACTCTAAGAGAATCACATCATCAATGTTTGAGTCATGTTTATTCTCTTGACAAAATGGATCTACTTAGATATAAGGATTATTGCTTTAAATTTGGACTTAGCAGTGCTTTCATTTATATAAAACATCCCTCCAAAGTGATAACTCATTCGCTCATTTACTCTTAATGATTCTTCTATAAATTTGTTTATGGGTGATTTCAGCTATGGGGTGTCAACTAGGGCATGGAGATTTAATGAACACTGTTATGCCAAATCCTCCATTACAACGGGCAAATGAGGCACTTTGTCCAAGACAGTTTACTAAGTGTGCTCAGGATAATGAGCTCTGCATTGTAACAAAGTGAGCATGTGTCTCCTGTTTGGTTTAGAAAAGAGCTGTATCAGAGTTGATGGCTGACCACAGTAGCTTTTACGGTGGTGCTGTTGATGCTGTAAATGATGAGTTTTCAGAACAGCCTGGCCCCAGACTCACCTTTATTTATGCTAAATTAAGAGGTCTTGCCCTTATTCTTGTGAAGCATTGGGGAAACAGAAGAGATACATATTTTCTTATTCTCTTCCTTCTTTCTTCTCTCATTTTAGCCTCCTTCCCTCCCTCCTTCCCTCTCCCTTCTCTTCCTTCCTTCCTTCCTTGATTCCTTCTTTCCTTTGTCTTAAACAAATATACTTATGTTAGAGACGAGTTTGGAAAGGAAATGGTCTAATATAGGGACTAGCGCTCCTTTTCTGTAAAAGGTCAGACAGCAATTGTTTGTTGTGGGCCATATGGTCTCTGTCTAAAACATTCAATTCTGTTGTTGTAGCAGCACAAAAGCGCTATAGATAATACTTGAACAAATAAGCATGACTGTGTTCTAATAAAACATTATTTATTGACACTGAAATTTGAATTTCATATAACTTTCAACATCAAGAAATAGTCTCTGTTAGATTTTTTCAACAATTTAAAAATGTAAAATTTCATAGCTCATGGGCCTTACAAAAATAGGCACTAGTAGAAGTCTGTGTCAAAGGCTAGTTCAGCCTGATGTGTATCTGACTGCACATGTTTGTAAGTTTGGCAGTCAGTATTAACCTCAAAGACATTGCTTCTGCCCAAAGATCTCCTTTCCAATTTCTATCCCATGCTTAAAATTTCCAGAACTATCTTTCTCACTATCTAGACTGTTTTGTTTTTTAAGACTAAACTCGTATGAATCTTCTTTTATGAAATCTCTTACCTTCTACATTAACCTGCTAGGGCCACCATAACAAAATACCACAGACAAGGTGGCTTAAATAACAAAAATTTATTCCTCATAGTTCTGTAGGCTGGAATTCCAAAATCAAGGTGTTGGCAGGATGGTTTCTCCAGAAGCCTCTCTCTTTGGCTTGTAGATAGCCACCTATTCATTCTGTCCTCACGTGGCCTTTTCTCTGGTGTCTTATCTTCTTATAATTATACTAGTCTTATTGGTTGAGAAACTTCCCTATTAAGTTCACTGAACCTTAATTTCCTCTGTAAAGGTCTCACCTCCAAATGTAGTCACATTCAACATACAAATTTGGAGGGCAGACACAATTCAGTCCATAACATTCTCAATCAGATGTGCAAAACTTAAGAACAAAAAACAGTAATCAAGGTAAATAATATTTTCATGCAATATTAAAAAAATCAATGCAAAAGAATCAATGATAAAAATAATCAAAATTTTAAATAGGTTCTGTAGTACTGATATCTTCCTTTTTTCTCAGGCTTTGCAATGGCTTAGTGTGATATTGACTTCCTCCTTACTCCTTCAGCCTATCCTTTTTGGTCCCTTTTAAACTGATAATGCATAGCTTCCCCTTCCCTGATTGTGAATTTTTTGAAAGCAGGCCTTATATTTTATGACTATTCATCTCGCCAGTTTCTAGTCACCACCTGGCACAAAGTAGGCACACAGTAACTATTTCCTTGCTCAAATGCAGTCACTGCATGCTTTTAAAATGTATGCCCTCAGAGGAGCGTCATGGGGGTTAATGAGGCATTTGAATATTTGGAGCACTTTTAAAATCAGAAATGTGTAGATTAATGAGTTACAATGAACTTTCTCATTATAAGAATCATAAATTATAAGAATCACAAAAATGATGAGAAAGTTTTGAGAAAGGCAAATATATGTGGAAATCTTGAAGAAAATGGAAGGAGGTGCTTGCAATGTAGTAAATGATGGGATGGGGCCTAATGCAAGGTGGGAAGAAAAGCATAATATTTCTGTGCAGTAAGCTGTACAGGATGTTTGTCATTGTGGGATACCTCCTTAAACACACACCTCTAATTTGAAATTTATAATTGAGAAGAAAAGGAGCAGAGAAGTTAAGTGACTTATAGCCCATAGCCAGTGAATAGATTAGAGAGGATTTGAATCACTCTGAATCCCATAAGAGCTACTTCCATAAAACTGTATTTGGGTGCACATTAAGGAATAGACATTATTCTTCTCTTAAGGGATTTACATTTGCATAAAAGAATAACAAAGAGCAGTGTAAATCATTAATGGCTTCAGGGTTCTGGAACAACATTCTACTCTTTCAAATTTTTCTTCTCAGATAGATAGTTAGAAGCTTGAGAATAAATGCTCTTTTATTCAGCCATATATTTACCATCATGCCATGGATTATGATGAATGAATGTCTGATGATGTCATTGCAATAATACATAAGTTAGAGGAGACAGTGTTTCTCAGATTAGGAGGAAAGTTTCCCAGGTTAGCAGTGTCCTCGCTCTGTGGGTACACTCAGCCACAGAGCTCCATGAAGGACATCCAATTGTCCTTATGGTTCCTTAAGGAATTTATGGCTTCTTCCTCCTCAGGTATGACAATATTATTGTGATTGCTTCTTTGGCATCCATTCACTAGAGAACTGATTCTTGGTCTTTTACTATCCTGGATTTATCTTTTAGGAACATTCTCTTATTTTCTGTTATTTCCAGCCTCCCTGGTATCTTACCACCACTACTATTCAAGGTACTAAATTTCATTGCTCTTTGCTTCCTGTCCTGCAGCAGGAATCTTCCCTGTCCTACCAGGGAAGTGTTTACATTTGCTGGCATATGTTACCATGTCCACTGCTTGCTTCTGAGACTACATTCTTACAACTACTGATTACTCTTCCATATTATGAGTAGGATAATAAGACAGAGGAAGATGTGGGAGATCTGAGGGCATCTGCTGTTGTGACTTTGAGGATTGTGTGATTGCCCAGTAATCATCATACCCTTACTGGGGTTGCATGTTTCAATGGTCAATATGTTCCCCAGAGATTCAGAACCCAGTGAGAATTAAAGACTTCCCCATGTAACGTCTAATAGTGGCAGCAGAAAAACTGTGGGGAAAAGTTATACCCATAATGTGGGTAAATGCTGAGAAAGAGGAAATTGAATTAAAGATGTAAACTTTGGGACCCCAACCTCCTTTCTGCCTGTAAGGATAGAGGAAGCTGGAATATGGAGGCAAGGGACACTGGTCTTAGCACCGAGAGACTGAAGACATCACGGCTAGGTCACTCACTATTTATGTAACCATTAAGTTACTTGTTTTTTATTTGCCAATATGTAGGAGATAATAACATCCTCATCTTAAAATTCTTGAGGGTATTAAAAGATGCAATGAAGTGTAAGAAGCAGAGTCAGCCATCTTGCTTTGACACTGTAATTCATTTTATACTTAAAAGTTATATATACATATTTTTAAAATGTATAAATTTTAGGTCCAGCAAAATCTGGATTCATGGTTGTTTCAATATTTCTTCTCTTAAAATACATTTAATATCAGATACTAGGAGTATACGAGGTCTTAGGGCACACATACTTACTTTTTTTAACCAATTCTAACATAACATAAACACACACACATAAACATAAAAGCACAAACTCTACAGGAAAGAAAACATTGATATAGGAATTTCACATCATAACAGACATTATATCTATTTATTTCAATTACATCACAACCTGTGTGTATGCATACATAAAACATACTGTATATAGTTGTTGACATAGCCTATTCACATTTCAGCTTTCACTGTGATCTCCCTGAATGGAATAGCTGGAAATAGGCCTGGAACACAAAAGAAGAAGTTAGCTTTATATGAAAGTAGACTCTTCCTTTATTTTAATAATGAATTGGAAACATGTCTAACATTTACTAAGCACTTACCATTTGACAGGGATTGTTTTAGGTACTTGAACAATGTTAACTTACTTAATCTGCAGGAGTACTTTGAGAGATAGTTTCTATCACTGTTTTGAATATAATGAGGGAAAAATAAAGGTGCAGAATATGTAAGCCACTCCTCTGTACTCACAGAGCTCTCCAGTAGGGGAGCTAGGGCTTAAAGCCAAGTTGTCCTACTATAGAGGCCACACTCTCAGCCACCATGATAAACAGGCCACTTTACATAAAAAGAAGACATGTTATGAGGGTAAAGATGAAGAAGATTAATAAATTTAGGGGTGGTAGAGATAACACTTCTATTGTATGAATTTAACTTTTTAAGTAAATAAATAATGTGGCTTTTGAATGAACTCTAATGCCAGATTGATGGTTAAAAGTGCATTGAGGCAAGGAAAAGATATAAAGTAGTTATCTTAGAGGAACGTAAAGTGAATTTACTAGAGAAACATAGTAGGGGTTTTGGATAGTGCTAGTTTGAGGGCTATAAACATAAAATAGAATGATCAGTCAGCATCATTTGGGGATTTTCCCCTAGCAACCTTCAGCTGCTTGACTGTTTATCCTAGGCAAGTGTATTTGTTAGGGATCTCCAGACAAACAGTACAACAGATATATATATATATATATTATATGGAGATTCATTATAGGAATTGGCTCACATGATTATGGAGGCCAAGAAGTCCCATGATCTGCCATCTGCAAGCTAGAGAACCAGGAAAACTGGTGGTATAATTTCAACCCAAGTACGAACACCTGTAAATCTAGAAGACTGATGGTATAAATCTTCATCTGAGAACCAGGAATGCCAATGTTGGAGGTGCCAAAAGATGAATGTCTCAACTCCAGCAGAAGGGGTGATTTTATTCTTCCTCTGCCATTTTGTTCCATTTAGGCCATTAAGAGATTTGGATGACCACTAACCACTATCACTGAGAAAGATCTTTACTTAATCCACTAACTCAAATGCTAATCTGTTCTGGGGACACCCTCACAGACACACTCAGAAATAATGTTTTAGCAGAAATCTGGGTATCACTTAGCCAAGTCAAACTGATATATAAAATTAAACATCATAGCAGGCATTTAAGTTTTATTCCTAATTAGTTACTGCCTGATAATTATGTCAGAATAGAGACAAGAGGTGGAATTATGTGTATGTTCAAGGTACTGGTTATAATTTTTTTTAAGATTTATTTATTCATGGGAGACACACACACACACACACACAGAGAGAGAGAGAGAGAGAGAGAGAGAGAGGCAGAGACACAGGCAGAGGGAAAAGCAGGCTCCATGCAGGGAGCCCGATGTGGACTCGATCCTGGGACTCCAGGATCACGCCCTGGGCCGAAGGTGGGCCCTCAACTGCTGAGCCACCCGGGCTACCCTATAGTTTTTAACCATAAACTCTGCACTAGGCAAAGAGTGATGTGAGGGCAAGCCAGGGTGTGAATAGTTTTAATGAGGATAAAGAATTGTTAGAATAGGGATCCCAAGTAACTAAGCTGGCTAAACCAGAAAGAATGATCTGAAATTAGAATTCTAGATTCCAAGGCTTTGAAAGAGGTGATGCTGTGGTTGATAACAATATCTAGGTATGGGATATTAGTGTGAGTGACTAGGAATTTCCAAAGAAAAACATTGCTTAAGAGATCAAGGAACTGAAAAGCTAGGCCTTCTGCAGTGAGAAAACAGTGGAAGGAGGAGTTGGTGGTGAGGAATTTCCTGGGCCAGTTTGTAATTCTATCAAAGAATTGAAGGAAAGTGATGAGAGAGTGGTGAATGATTGTAAATCAGTTGTCAGAATGACATGTGTTTCAAAGGATATGAAGTTTTGATGGAAGAAGGTAGAACAATGATCTAGAGTAGAGGGATATTACCAGAAAAGAGGGGTGTGGGGAGTTGGGCAAAATGAGTGAGGGACAGAGGGAGATTCAGACTTCCAATTATGGGATGAGTAAATCACAGGAATAAAAAGCACAACATAAGGAATACAGTCAGTGACATTGTAATAGTGATGTAAGTTGACAGTTGCTACCATTAAGGTGAACATAGCATAATGTATAAACTCATCTAATTGCTAAGTTGTACACCCGAAACTAATATAACATTGTGGGTAAACTATATTCAAATACAAAATTTTAAAAATAAAAAAAAAGAATGATCTTGGAAAATTGCAGACTGTGGGCCAAAGCTACTCACCACTTCTTTTTTTAATAGTTTTATTGGAACACAGCCAAACCCATTCAGTTATGCGTCGTCTACGGCTGCTTAGGAGCCACCATGGCAGAGCTATGCTGTGACAGACCTTATCCCTTTTTAAATGGAAAATATTTACTTTTTGTATGATTACAGAAAGCACTTGCCAACCTCTGAGTTAAAAACAAAAGTACTATTAGGAGTATCTATTGTGCATTTAAACCCCAAGATGCATGTAATATGGAGGGGGAAATACTTCTATTTTAGAGAACTGCAGGGAAAGCTGCATCCAAAGAATGCCTCCAAATTTTTGTGAGAGTGAGGTGGTGTAGAGAATGTTTGGAGTAGATACCACTTATATTAATTCAAATTTTCTCCACATAACAAAGTCTAAAGAGAGATGGACACTGACAGTTTCAGGAATCTGAAAGTGTCATCATGACCCAGAATATTTTCTGGCTTTCTCCTCTGCCATCCTTAACAGGTTGGGTTTTTGGTCCTTAGGCTTTTCACTGCATTGTCTCAATATTAAAACAGCATCCAAATCCAGGAAGCTGGAGGTGGGCCTGGGGTGGCAAGAAACTGACTTCCTCCAAGCAGTTCTTGCTTTTCATCAGTGAAGTAAATTCCCCAAAAGTCTGTTCAAAGTTTGCCTTTACTGAATCAATGGTTAGAGCTTTATCAGATTGACGCACCTTTTGAGTGTCACAAATCAGCTATCTAGCAAAGGTGAAGGTGAATGCCGTGATTGACTTAGACTCATAATGGTTCATTGCTATCCTGAACACTTTGAAATTTAATAAGGAGGAGATGGAATAGGTGGCATGTGCGTGTCACGTACTTTAGGGGATCTTACTGTTCTTTTACACTCAATTTCAGAAAGCACACCAGAGGTCAGGCAGAATGGAAAGGGAGGAAAGAAGCAGTCAGGTCCTTGAAGGCATAAAGCTTTATAAGGCTAATAATCTGGGTGATGGTTGATGCCCTGAGTGGTTTAGATTAGTAGTGCTGACTAACAATGTCGAGGGGGTGAGCCGGTGTTATTGGAGTGGGCCAGTTAGACATTCAGATGATGGCATTCAATCAAAGTTGCAGTTTAAACCAGAGGTACTCAAGGGGTGGGCAAACTTGTTATGTATCCACAGCAAGACAAATACAGGAAGTGAGTATTAACATTCAGAATCTTATATAGCAATGGTACACTACTGGGCATTTTGATTGTATTTTCCTCAAGTATTTACTACGATAGATTAGGAAGAACAGGAGACAGCAACACCAAACATCAAAAAGCCATTCCTTTACCCTAAGAGTGAAGACTAGCTTACTGAGGATACTTAGCAGGAGTCTCTAGGCCACTGTTGAGTACTATACTATATAGTTGTGTTCTCTGCAGAGAAACAAAGATCTCTTCAGGGAAAGGCCATCTTTATCAGCACACAGCTCTGATGACTCAAAGCAGGGTCCATCTCATATTCAGATATTTCATCCTATTGTTTTACTTTCAGACTTTTGAAATGATTCATACTTCTTGGAACATTCTTTCCTCATTGCCATTCTACCTGCCATAACTTCGTCTGTACAGATCTCAGTTATCCTTCCTAATTCAGTTCCCCAACTCTGTAAAACAGGTAAACTGCCCCTTCTAAGAGTTCCTCAATTCTCTCTGCGATTTCCTGATTACAAAAGTGGAGGCAACATGGTTGGAGGTCCCTCAAAAATTAAATAGAATTGCCATCTGATTCAGAAATTCCATGTCTGGGTATATATTCCAAAAAAAATTGAAAACAGATCCAGTATTCAAACAAATACATGTACAGGCACAATAACCCAAAGGTCAAAGAACCCAAATATTCATCAGTGATGAGTCATTAAATAAAATGTAACATATATACATAACGAAATATTATTCAGCCATTAAAAGGAATGAAGTACTGGCACATGCTACAACATGGATGAAACTTGATACCATTGTGCTAAACACAAGAAGCCAGACACAGAAGATCACATACTGTATGATTCCATTTATGTGAAATGTCCATAATAAATAAGTCCATAGAGACAGAAGGCAGATTCATAGTTGCTAGGGGCAGGAAAAGGGTAATGAGATGTAACTGTTTTAAAGTTTTCCTTTTTTAGGGGGTTGATGGAAATGTTTTAGAAGTAGATAGAGGTGGAGATTGAACAATATTATGAATGTACTAAATACTAAATGCTACTGAACCCTTCACTTAAATGCTTAATTTCATGTTATATGATTTTCACCTCAATTGTTTTTTAAACAATGGAGGCAATTCTTCACCTTTTCTTTATTCAGACCCTTTGCAATATTACTTTGTAACTCCTCCAATCAAGGAATAGAGCTTATTTCTCTACCCTTTTAGTCTGAGTGGTACCTGTGACTAGATTTGCCCAATCAACTGTAGCAAAAATGACAGGGGCTACTTCTGAACCTGGCACTTTCCTGCCACACACAACTTCCTTGGGGATCCTGCTTCCACTGTGTAAAAAGTCTGTTGGAGGAAGAGAGACAAAACGCTTAGCCATCCCCTCCACCTGGCTAAGATTGGTTTAGCATTGCCCACTGAAGAAGTGCCACGCTTATTTTTTTGTTGTATGGCACTGAGCTTTTGTCCTAACAGGTAATTGATAATTTCTTCTCCTGTCATGATAGAAGTCATTTTTTAACTATTATTTCTTGCTTAGTCTATCTGGCAACACCATAATTACTTGAAGAAAGAGATTTTGTCTGTTTTGTTAATTTTTAATCTTAAACATAGTACAGTGCCTGATAGCTGTATGCATTTTAAAAAGCCATGCTAAATGAATGAACTAACGAATGTATATTCATTTTTAGCAATGAAATTTGAGTCCTACTAAAATTGTTTATATAAAATTGTGTATGCATGGTTTATTTTATGCATCAAGTTGAGTGGATCATGGGTACCTGATATTTGATTAAACATTATTTCTGGGTTTATCTGTGAGGGTGTTTCCAGGTTAGCATTTGAATCGGTGGATTCAATAAAGAAGATTGCCTATCCTAGGGTGGATAGGCATCAACCAACCTGATGAAGGCCTGTATAGAAGAACAAAAGGTAGAGGGAGACTGTATTCCTTCTGGCTGACTGGGTAACGTGGTACATCTGTCTTCTGCTCTTAGAATGAGACTTTTGCCCCTGGCTCTCCTGGTTCTCAGTCCTTTGGACTCAGATTGAATTATACCATCAGTTCTGTATTTTGAAGAAATCCTCATATTTGAGTTAGCCATGTATGGCTTAATATTTTTATGTATGTTTGCTTTGTTAGAAATTCCAATGCAACAGTATGAATTTTAATTATTTAACTGTAAGCAGAGTCTTATGGCAAGCTTTCTTATCCCATTTATGCACATTATTTTCTCATCCTATTGTTTATGTCATATTTCTGTGGAGTCTTTTTAGCCTGTATTTTTTATTTCATTCTTTTTAAAAATATTTTTTTGTGATTCCCAATGTCTTTGTTATTTTATCTATCTACCTACTTATTCCTTCAAAGTGGATTTCCATTGTCTTTATACATTTTAATCTCCTACGACAGGAAATACTATTAAGATATATTATTCTAGTGTCCAGAACAGAATTCCCAATTCCATGTTCCAGTCTCTTCTATATACTCATACTTTATGTACCCATAGTAAATATAATACCTATAGTAGAATATTATATACACCCATAACATATTCATTAAATATTTATATATATATAACATTTATATATAAATGGAATATATATATATATGTGTGTGTGTGTGTGTGTGTGTGTGTGTGTGTGTATTTATTTAAAATAAGAGTGCATCTTTCTCTCTAGATGTGGAGTTTTCCAAGCTGCAAGTAGATGTATTGGCTATGGCTCCTCTACTTTTGAATTGGGCAATGGTTATTCAATTATCTGATTTGTGGCTCAGGAGCATTATTGTAAATGGTTTCCAGTCCAATTACAGGTATTTAGCAGGATTTTTCTAATAAGGCCCAGAGCACTTAAAGTATTGTCTTGTCTGTTGATGTTAAACTCTAAACGAGTGGGTACATTAAAAAAAAAAAAATCAGCAGTCATCATTGAAGCAGACTTCATGTATTGGTAAAATATTTTTTCTAATAATTATACATCCAAAAACTTAACACATTGCTTCCACTTCCCTGAAATGTCCTATTATTTGTATTTTCAAGGAGTTGTCATCTCTGAGTACATGTAGATAAATGGGACAAAGGGGAAGAAGCATCTTGTCAGTTTCTAACATAATATCGATTCCCAGTTTTTCCATTTGGTACAGCTTGATTGGGAGCTCTTAGTGAGAAATTTGAAAAGAAAGTGTTTATTAGTGAATGTTGTGGTGCACATACCTGATATCCTCTTTGGGACAGATACAAGCTGTCCCAGGTATTGGGAGTATTGACTGCAGATGATGTAAAGTCCTCATTGTGGATTATCTATCACAAAAGGGAGCTGAGCCATCAATGGTTAAATATACTTCCTGGGGGCTGATCAGTGTAGGGAGGCAAAGGCCCTGTTCCCAGTCCAGGAGATCTCTGTGGAACTGTCCAAGCTCAGAGCTGATTATTAAATCACAATTAAACATTTTCCCTAGTTGAAATCAGTTCATTTCCTTGTAAACATTGTTCCTAAAAACTCTTTCCAATAAAGCTACTGTATATAAATTTCCATTCAGGTAAACTTGATTTTAAAAATCTTACCTTCTTTCAGCTGGTTAAGGTTGTTTTATTTCTAGAGCCAAATTTATGTTTAGATTACGATTTCTTTTCCTTTAAATCCTGTTTTACTGTTGCCATTACTGAAACTTTCTCCTAATGTCTGGTGATAGGTAATCTTCTTTTTTAAAAATTTATTGTCTTTATTATTTTTTTAATATTTTATTTATTTGTTCATGAGAGACACAGACTGAGAGAGAGAGGTAAAGACACAGGCAGAGGGAGAAGCAGGCTCCCTGCAGGAAGCCTGATGTGGGACTTGATCTCGGGACTCCAGGATCACACCCTGGACCAAAGGCAGGCACTAAACCGCTGAGCCACCCAGGAATCCCCTATTGTCTTTATTATTAAGTTGTAAATTTTAATTCCAGTATAGTTAACATAGAGTGTTATATTCGTTTCAAGCGTACAATATAGTGACTCAACAATTCTATGTACTATGGTGATAGGCTATCTTCTGATTTTAGTTTTTACTCTTTGAATTTTGTCCTGCTCATATGCCTTCAAGGTAGATGAGTGGGATGCTAGGTGAGGCTGCTTCAGGCACTACTAGCCTTCTGTCATTTCAAACTCATCATTATAAGTTCTCTTATCATTGCTCAAATTATACAAATGATGTGGGGATTCATGGCAGTTTGACACAGATGGAAGAGTTGAAAAGTCCTAGCCATATGTTAATTTTAGTCATTACCCTCTGTCCTCCTAAATTATCCATATTATTTCAGAACGCATACTTGAACCAAATTCTTACTTGTTTTTTAGAGGTTTTGCTGTGTGTTTATGAGATCAGGAGGTTGACTAGCTCAACCTTGAGACTTTGCTTAGAGCATATTCCACATGTACCAAGCCTGAGGCCTTCCTGAAGGGAGTGCTGGGCCAGGAGCTGTCCCAAAGTTCTCAAATACTTTTATATGTATGAGGAGAGAATCAGGCAAAAAGGCAGAGGTGAAGGGATGCTTGAGTGGCTCAGCAGTTGAGCGTCTGCCTTCTGCTTAGTGCGTGATCCTGGATCTGGGGATCGAGTCCCATGTGGGGCTCCCTCCCTGTGGGGGGCCTGCTTCTCCCTCTGCCTGTGTCTCTGCCTCTTTCTCTATGTCTCTAATGGGTAAATAAATAAAATCTTTAAAAAATAAAAGGTAGATGTGAAGAAGAGAAGAATGTATGATGGGTAATCCCATGCCTTGGAGTAAATAAAATAAAGACCTAGGTTCAAATTACAACTGAATCCACTAGCTCTATGATTGGGAGCAATTTTCCTAAACTTTATAATCCTTCATTTCTTTATCCACAACGCAAGGATCAAAATTATATCATCGGGTTATTATAAGGATAAAATACCAGGAAAGTCAAACTCCTAGAAGTCAAGCTCCATATTGGAAATAATACAAAGGTTAAGGTCAAAAGTTGTGGGTGTATTGTAGACAGTTCTTTTACTGTGGCTGGCCTCATCATCCTCATAGTTTTACAGGGGGAATTGGCAATGAGTGATTTAATGATCTCTTAGGACCTTTCTAGCTATAAGTTTCTATAAATATATACTAATTTCAATACAATTATGCTCATTTTGCCAAAGTGACTGATAAAATTAAAAAGCCAAGCGAAGGGTGCCTGGGTGGCTCATTTGGTTAAACATTTGACTCTTGGTTTCAGCTCAGGTCATCATCTCAGGGTCCTGGGATGTAGCCCTGTGTCAGGCTCCCTGCTCACCATGGAGACTGCTGGTGATTCTATCTTCCTCTCCCTCTCCCTCTCCCTTCCCCCTCCCCCTCCCCTCCCCCTCCTCTTCCTTCTTCTTCTTCTTCCTTCTTCTTCTTCTTCTTCTTCTTCTTCTTCTTCTTCTTCTTCTTCTTCTTCTTTCTTCTTCTTCTTCTTTCTTCTTCCTCTCCTTCTTTTTCTCTCAAATAATAAATAGATAAGTTTAAAAAAAAGAGAGCCAAGTGATTTTCCTTCTTTTTCTCTCAAATAATAAATAGATAAGTTTAAAAAAAAGAGAGCCAAGTGATTTTCCCAGAGTCACACAAATAGGAAGTGATAGAGCTAAAGTTGGAAACTAAGTCTTTGGGCTTCAAGTCTCAGTTCTTCACAATTCACCTTGTTTGGTTGGTGTATATGATATATTCTTAATGAACAGATCCTATGGGCCTGCATTATTTTTGATTATTTATTCATTCGGTTACACAGACTCTCAGTTATGCACATTTGCCTGCAAGACTTAGATACAGTGAATATAAAATCTCTTCAAAATCACAACCCTTATGTCTTCATTCTCCAAAAGCAGATCATTAAAAAATGAAGCTGCCATTTTATGATTTTATTTATCTCCCAATGTGTAAGTTACATGATTTTCTGGGTCACACAAAGCTGTAAGTGACTTGCCTGATTGTGTTTCGTCCTGGGATGACAATCAAGTGTCATGGGAGCTTGAAAAAAGTGAGGCAACATACTTGAAATTTTCTTTTTCACCATTTCATTCTTCACTTCTGGTTCATTTCGTAATTGTACAATTCAGGTTTGTGTGATTTGGGGGAATGGTCTCTCCCTCTCCCTCTCCCTCTCCCTCTCCCTCTCCCTCTCCCTCTCCCTCTCCCTCTCCCTCTCCCTCTCCCTCTCCCTCTCCCTCTCCCTCTCCCTCTCCCTCTCCCTCTCCCTCTCCCTCTCCCTCTCCCTCTCCCTCTCCCTCTCCCTCTCCCTCTCCCTCTCCCTCTCCCTCTCCCTCTCCCTCTCCCTCTCCCTCTCCCTCTCCCTCTCCCTCTCCCTCTCCCTCTCCCTCTCCCTCTCCCTCTCCCTCTCCCTCTCCCTCTCCCTCTCCCTCTCCCTCTCCCTCTCCCTCTCCCTCTCCCTCTCCCTCTCCCTCTCCCTCTCCCTCTCCCTCTCCCTCTCCCTCTCCCTCTCCCTCTCCCTCTCCCTCTCCCTCTCCCTCTCCCTCTCCCTCTCCCTCTCCCTCTCCCTCTCCCTCTCCCTCTCCCTCTCCCTCTCCCTCTCCCTCTCCCTCTCCCTCTCCCTCTCCCTCTCCCTCTCCCTCTCCCTCTCCCTATGGTTGTAACTAGGGGATCCCTGGGTGGCGCAGCGGTTTGGTGCCTGCCTTTGGCCCAGGGCACGATCCTGGAGACCCAGGATCGAATCCCATGTCGGGCTCCCGGTGCATGGAGCCTGCTTCTCCCTCTGCCTGTGTCTCTGCCTCTCTCTCTCTCTCTCTCTCTCTCTCTCTCTCTCTCTGTGACTATCATAAATAAAAATTAAAAGAAAAAAATTTATAAAAAAAAGAAATGGCGTAACTAGCTTATTTATATATAAAGAAAAAATGTGCTCAAAGATAATGTACCTCACTCAAAGTCACACAACTCTCAAAGAGCAGAGATGAGATTTCAGCACAGTTTAGCCCAAGATACACATTTTCTCACAGGTCAAATGGATGAGTTGGATGAGGGTTTGGTAGAAATCACTGCTCTAGCATCTTCAAGTCCTTGATGAGGGGACTAATCTGTGCAATTCCTCCAAGAATATGGTATTGCCTTTATTTTAATTTTTTTTTGTAGGTAGAGACAATTCTAATATTTTAAACTTGGCCTATCCCACTGTAACAGCCTTCACAACACAAATGAGAGAGTTGATATCCACATCTATCAGTGACCGAATATGTCTCTCTATTATACATTCTAGGACTGGGGAAATAAATATGGGATGGAGTCAGGGACCCACTAGGCTCACTGTGAGATACATCTGAGCTGGAGCTCCACTGATAACCTGACTTCCATATGCTTTTACCCTGACCAGTTGATCACAGTCATATTTTGTGTCTTCTGGAATTAGTTTCAGTTCAAAGACAGTACCTAGTCATCACCAAAGGCCTATTTGTCCTTTTCCAAAGCATAGTCACCCTGATAAATGGCCTGGGTTCTCTTTGCATAAAACCAGGAAAAAATTAGCGGTATACATTTTTGGTGGTGTTCCAGGGTCGTTCCTCAAGTGGACTGTACTCCTCAGTTCAAGGGAATTTGAATCTGTAAATGGGCTGAAGTCAGAGAATTAACTGAGGGGCTGTGATTCTCTGTTTTGGTTCTTGAAATTAAACTTCTGTTCACAAGACTTGGAACTGGTTTTCTTTTACAGATCAAGTAAGAACTAGTATATTTCCCAACTAGTTCTTTTCTAGGGACACTATGATCAACTAGCTAATGACATAGGCTTATGTGAGTCAGAATATTCTGATTACTTGCTTTGGTTTTGTTGTTCATATCTTTTTTCAACTTCACATGGAAAAAAAATATGAAAATACATATGCACAAATCAGCACCATACACCTAACAGTTCTGAATAGATTGGATTAAAATTAGGATAAAAATAAAATAGAAAATAAAAAGTATCGCAGATTTAAAATTATGCCCATATATTTCTAAATAATTTGGAGGCCAAAGAAGAAATTATAGTGAAAGTTACAAGTGTTTAGAGCAAAATAACAATGAGAACAATGTATGGCTAATACATAAACAAGTTTTTTTTTTTTTTTTGAAATTTGCAAACTCAGTGCAAAGAAATTGAAGATGACACAAAGAAATAGAAAATATTCCATGTTCATGGATTGGAACAACAAGTATTTGTCTATACTACCCAAAGCAATCTACACACTTAATGCAATTCAAAATATCAGTAGCATTTTCCCCAGAACTAGAACAAACAATCCTAAAATTTGTATGGAACCACAAAAGACTCCAAATACTAAAAGCAATCTTGAAAAAGAAAAGCAAAGCTGGAGTCATCACAATACTGGACTCAAGTTGTGTTACAAAGCTGTAGTGATCAAAACAGTAGGGTACTGGCACAAAAATCAACATATACATCAATGGATCAGAACAGAAAACCCAGAAATGAACCCACCAACTATATGGTCAATTGATCTTTGACAAAGCAAGAGAGAATATCCAATGGGAAATAGCCTCTTCAACAAATGGTGTTGGAAAAACTGGACAACAACATGCAAAAGAATGAAATGGGAGCACTTACACCATACAAAAAAATAAATTCAAAATGGATTCAAGACATAACTGTGAGCCTTGAAACCATTAAAATCCTAGAGAACACAAGCAGTAACCTCTTTAACATTAGCCATAGAAATTTCTTTTTAGATATGTCTCTAGAGGCAAGGGAAACAGAAGCAAAGATAATCCATTGAAACTTCATCAAAACAAAAAGCTTCTGCACAGCAAAGGAAATAGCCAACAAAATTAGTCAACATGGGAGAAGAGGTTTGCAAATGACATCTTTGATAAAGGGCTTAGCTTAGTATCTAAAATATACTTACAAATATAGAACTTACTAAGCTTGACACCAAAAAAACAAATAATCCAATTTAAAAAATGGGTGGAAGACATGAACAGACATTTTTCCAATGAAGACATATAGCAACAGATACATGAAAAGATGTTCAACGTCATTTATCATCAGGTAATTACAAATCAAAACCACAAAGAGATACCACCTCCCACCTGTCAGAATGGCTAAAATTAATAACACAAGGAACAACAGGTGTTGATGTGGATTTGAGAAAAGAGAAACCCTCTTGCACTGTTGGTAAAAATGCAAACTGGTGCGGCCACTTTGGAAAACAGTATGGAGATTATTCAAAATGTTGAAAATAAAACTACCCTATAATCCAGCAATTGTACTATGAGGTATTTACAAAAAGAATCCAAAAATGTTAATCCAAAGGGATACATGTACCCCAATGTCTAGAGCGCCAATAGCCAAATTATGGACATAGCCCAAGTGTCCATTGAATAACGAATTGCCATATATTGCCATATATATAAAATGGAATTTACTCAGCTATTAAAAAGAATGAAATCTTGCCATTTGAAGCAACAGAGATGGAGTAGAGAATATTATGCTTAGCAAAATATGCCAGTCAGAGAAAGATAAATATCATATGATTTCACTCATATGTGGAATTTAAGAAACAACACAAATGAGCAAAGGGAAGTAAAAGAGAGAGGGAAGCAAACCTAGAAAAATTATACTGAATGAACTGATGGTTACCAGAGCAGAGGGGACAGGGATTGAGTGAAATGGATGACCAGGATTAAAGAGTGCACTTGTCATCATGATGAGAACTGAGTGACGTATGAGGTGTTGAATCACTATATTGTACACTTGAAACTAATATTAAACTGTATGACAACTACCTTGAATTTAAATAAAAACTTAAAAAAAATAAGTGCACATACTAGAGAAAACACTGAAAGATAATAAATTAATGAGCTCATTCACTAAGCAACTAGTTTGAAAGTTATAGAATAAAGCCAAAGAAAGTAGAAAGGTGGTTAGTAAAGATAAAAGACATAAATAACTAAAAGAGCAAATAGAA
This sequence comes from Vulpes lagopus, assembly GCF_018345385.1. Classification (NCBI taxonomy): domain Eukaryota; kingdom Metazoa; phylum Chordata; class Mammalia; order Carnivora; family Canidae; genus Vulpes; species Vulpes lagopus. The sequence goes on from NC_054842.1 coordinate 5,391,634, forward strand.
AAAATCGAAAAGGTAAAGAAAATAAAAGGCTATATCGGTCATTTTTTCCCCTTAAAACATAAGAATGAAGAAAATCATGTAAAATGCTACAAGTTATTGAATATGTGTGTTTTGTATATGGGTGTCTGTTTTATTATTTTTTTGTATTTCACTGTTTGATATGTCCTATAAAATTTTTTAAAATGAGGGGATCCCTGGGTGGCTCAGCCGTTTCACACCTGCCTTTGGCCCAGGGGCGATCCTGGAGTCCCGGGATCGAGTCCCACTCAGGCTCCCTGCATGGAGCCTGCTTCTCCCTCTGCCTGTGTCTCTGCCTCTCTCTCTCTTTGTGTCTGTCATAAATAAATAAAAAATAAATCTTAAAAAAATAAAATGAAAGTATATAACCTAAAGATTTTCCCTTGTTCTTTTTCCCTCATCTTTAATATATAAAGAACTAAGAAAAAATAGAAACATCAAATAGGCTATCCTCAACGAAAGGAATATTTCTGTATATAATTAGAAAAAGACATGAGAAATCTGACAGGATAGTACATTTTAAAGCAGTTTTCTTTTTTCAATGGAAAAAATACCTTTTAATACATTTATCACTGTATTCCTCTTTGTCTCTATTTAGGAGAAAAAAAAGAATTTTTTACTTTGGTATATTGTATTGTGTTTATTATGAACAGCTTTTCTACATGGTTTGATGACTGATTATCCCTTCTATTCAGGGTGCTCTACCTCATAGTCCATTTACAGCCCCACCCATCCCCCAGGCTCCTGGCCCCAATGGGAGAAGCTAAAATAAGGCAGTCAGTCAAGGACCCACTTACTTTTCTTGACTTTAATTCTGAAGTTTCTCCTTATACCATTATGGTAACCTCAGGATAATTCATGCCATGCACAGAAGGATCTTGTTAGTCAAATTATTATCATCTGAAGTTGATTACATCTATTGAAAAAATTGTTTTTTATGCTTACTCTACATCAGACACTGCTAAAAAATCTGCCAGTGTTTCTTGAATTCATATTTGATACAAGGGGATTAAACTAGCCCAATGTTTTTTTTTTTTTTTTTGGTCAGAACAAAAAATTCTTTCTTCTTTAGAATGAATTTAAGTCTTCCCTCCTTTCTTCCATACTTGCTTCTTCCTCTGTTTCTTCTCTGCAGGCTTCTCAAAGCACAGATGACTTAAAACTGTCATTTTTAAAAGAGAAGAACTGAATATGAAGAAGTTCCATCTCAAGTATTATCAAGAAGATAAATCTAATTACTAAAGTATTGTGAGGTCCTTGTTACAATGCAGTTTCACTATTTTAAAGAATATTTATGTATTGTTTTATGGTCTGAAAAATGTTCTCACATATATTCTATCATTTAAATTCACAGGGCTTTGTAAGGCAGATATCATATCTCTGTAACAAATGCGAAAATTAATGTTCCATGGTTTCAAATGTGTAAGTTTATATTGTTATCAGTGGTAGAAGCAGGACTCAAGCCCCAGGGTTTCATTCCAGGTTCTGTGGTCTGTCACACATGCTGTTGCAGGTTGGTGACCTCATGGCTGGGTGGTAGGTGATGGGGGCTGGGGAGCTGAAAGGGAGAAATGTTTCTTAGAAGCTTCTGTCATGTCCTCAGTGATTTCTCCAGGTAAACCTTCCTGGTAAATAATGATTTCAAGGACTTTAAAATTCTTTTATCTTGTATTTTTAACAGTAACAAAATTTTTTATAGCATAAATTTTTTAAAATCTCTAAATCCACTACTAAGAGATATACTTACCTATTTAAGATTTAAATAATATTATATTTAAGTACATGTGCATGCTAAGACCATTTAAACAGAACATGAATATATGAATTAGAAAATAAAAGCCTTAGTCTTCACATCAATAATTTTCCCCCTTAGTTTAATCATACTTAATAATTTCTGATGTACTCTTCTAGATCAATCTATCATTTATCTATCATCTATCTATCATTATCTATCTATCTATCATCTATCATCTATCTTCTATCTATGGATAGATATCCATCTATTTTTTAAAATCCTTCTATCACATGTGTGAATATATATACTTGTGGTTAATGTGAATATATTTATGACATGTTTTTTATATAAACGAGGTCATATGCTACATACCATTTGCCACCATTTTTTCACTTAATATACCTTGAAAATCTTTCCATATCAGGCAGTGGTTAGTGAGGTCAGTATCAAATCATTACTCTACATTGTCTTGTTCTGACCTTAGTCTTCCTTATTATTGTGTTCAGTATCATTTGATATTGTTATATTTGAGTTCCTTCTAAGATGTCTCACTCTGGAAAGCAAGTGGTTGAGTTTTTTCCAACATGGCCTCTGCAGCATCCTTGGTACCATGTGCTTCTGGGTCATTCTGGGCACTTTATATTCAAGAAGAGTGTCTTTCAGCTCCTCAATGGGAAGTCATCTGTTTATAATTGATTGTTCAATATGAGTAAGAGTCCCTTGAAGGGAGGAGCTGTTACAGATACTATGGACTGAATTGTGTTTTTCCATAATTCATATGTTGAAGCCCTAACCTCTGATGTGATTGTTTCTGGAGATAGGATCTTTAGGAAGTATTTCAGGTTAAACAAAGTATTAAGGTGAAATCTTAATCCAATAGGATTGTGAGTCTTATAAGAATAATGCTACATTACAAATAAGACTACTTCAGGAATCAAAATTTACTAATCCTGGTTTGCAAGGGATTATTTTATGTGTAGTCATGGTCATCTCAGAGCAGAAGTGAGCCTTTCTCCAGCAGGGATACACAGATTTGTTTGTCACATACCACTGTCAGCAAAAGAGAATGAGGATGCATCCCAGACATTCTAGGAGAATTCTGGAAGCCTAAGTAGTTTATGCATGTTGGAAATTTTAATCCTTCTATGTTTATCATAATATGTATGTAATTTGCATTCTACTTCCTAATATATCTACATTTATTCTTACATGAAATAACACTACATTTAATTACCATGGGGTACAATTATTCGGCCCCCTGTTGCCCCTACAACATAATATTGCATACCTACTGAGATATATATCCTGCCTCAAGAAACCCTGTAAATGAACTGCAGAAGGCCCAGAGGACAAAGAAGAAGGCCTTTCCTCTACACAGAAGGGAATTTTGCTGGCATCCCACAAAACTCAACAGAAAATAGATCACATTACCTTTCTAGATTTTGCCAGGGACAGTTCTTCAAAATTCTGTTCTGACTTTTGCCTTAATGCAGAAATCACAAAGATATAATTCAAATTTAAACAGCCTCCTGAGACAAAACACTGCTCAAGAGTGATGGAGTGAAGAGAACTCAAACACAAAGAAATTATCTGAAGCCCTGAAGCTGTTGCTACTAGTCTCCATCAGTTTCTAAGCACAGATTTGGACAGAAAGCTCTTTTCGTCTTTTGAACAAGAGCCAGAAAGTAAACCACCTTCAACTGGACTAATGCCATTCATCTGGTTTTAAAACTTCCACTTCACAGTGGCTTTTCAGTATTGATGTGGTAGTGTGTATGCACAGGATTTAATGTGATCAGAAGGACTAGGATGATTCACTCAAGCAATGCAATACATACTCTGTCATTGTGTAACCTTCACACAGTCTCTTTATCCTGGAAAGGCAATGTTGCATATATTCCTTATAGAAAAGCATTCACAGTAGGTGGTATAGTGCATTCTTATCTCTTTTATCTGTTCCATCAAGTGTATGAAAGTTATGTCTGGGGCATTGCGGAATTAAAAACAATGATAATTTAGCACAGCCAATTTTTTGGCAAAAAAAATAGCATATTCTTAGAGTGTTCTAAGAGAAATGTGCATGGTACTGTTGGATGGTCATGGATTGGGGACTGTCCTGATTTGGGATCAGAATAAGATAGCTTATAGCAAATTATGAATCATATGAAGATCTTATCTGATTCTTACTGGGTCTTTCAGTTTGAAGAGCATACAGGAAAGGAGTAATTTCTAATTTGCAGAGAAATTAGAAAGCCTATACATAGAATCCATCCATCCATCCATCCATCCATCCATCCATCCATCCAGGCTTCCATTAATTTATTCTTTCATATTAAATGGTTTATGAAGGTCAGATAAAATTTCTCATTTTCACATATATAACCAAAACAACTTTGCAGGCCAATTATTGCTTTTAAAAACCACAAGATGTGAAGATCTGTTAATTGTCTGAATTCAGATTGAAGTAATTTTTTTAATAAGAAAAATAAAATCAGTAAAACAACTGAAAATAGAACTATTTTTTGAAATAAAACAAAAATGATATCTTAAAGGTGTTTGCAATGAGACACCAACAAAACCCAAAAACAAACACATGAAACAAAAGACCATTACAAAACTGTGTGTCCTAAAGATAATTATTTTCAGAATTGTTTGTGTATACACCATACATTTAGTACTTTAACAGTGGTTGTCAAACTATGTTTCCTTGAAACACTGATATTCATCTAGCTAGACTGAGGTCATCTATTCTTAAATCATAACTGTCATATTTTTCCAACCATGTGAATTATTTGTCACCAGTACACAAAAAGATAATAACAGAAATCGAAAATAAGTAGTTGAAAATTTTGGTAGTAAAGTAATTTAATGTCTGTTTAGTCTAGTAATAAAACTAAACAGGGTTTGTATTTTATTTATCTTTGATTTTTATTTCATTTTTATAATAATTCTTTTATATTGCATTTTACTAAAATATCAGCCCATGATGGATTGGGAACAAAACAAAATAAGCAACAATAACATCAACCAAAAACTGTCTGTCACACTACTTAGCAAAACTTTGTTCTAGACTTTTCTTGATTAATCTGGAGTTTGAAGAAACTCCAAACACCCTTTGGAAAGGGCATTTTCCAAAGCTCACCATCTCCATGACACACGCTCACATTCATTTAGCACATTAACTTATTTCAGAGCAAGGCCAAGGGTAAAAGTCCCTCCTCTAATATGATCTAAGCTTTAATAACATTTTATATCTTCACTGAACAAAGGCTATTTAATTTTGTTTTTTTTAATTATTTTATATAAAGAGAACATACTTATTTAAAAAACACTTTCTAATAACAAAGTATACCTGACTCTTGAATTGACGTTGTACTGCAGCCTATAAATCATAATAATGATAATAATTTTTAATAAAATATATCTTCCATTGTTCCTGACAGAGTAACAATATCTTTACTGACACTTGTGACACACTATCTCAGTGGTGATGCCAGTGAGGGGGCTGCTTGGTACAAAATGCAGAAAAATCTACTTTTACCTACCTGCTGCTCTGATGGGCCAGTGCTCCCAGAGGCTGATTCATCACCTATTAGGAGAAGTTTCTGAGGATTTGTCAAAGCTTTTGCCACATTTGGGGTGCAGAGAGCCTGAGTGCCCTGGGAGCCTCTGAGATTTGGAACCAGAGCTTCCTGCTGACCTAATATAAGCAGCAACCCCTCGAGATACTTATTAAAATCACACAGGGATGCTTACAAATAAGGCTCTTGAGTATGGCCATGATAATGACCAGACTCCAGGCTGAATTTGGGGTATTTCAGCCAAAGAAGTTAGGATTTTTTAAAATAAGAGTTTGGTGAAAGTTGGAGGGAAATTCAGCTGGAAACTCTGAAGTCCTCAGTAAATCCAGCCCATTCATGTCTTCTCCACATCCTGTAGAGAGATCTTCTAAGGGGAGGACCTCCTTTGAAATTCATAGGAGTTTGTTTGATAAGCTTAATGGGGTGTGGAAAATATAAGAGATAGGATGCCAGCAGAGAACAGCAAGCAGGGAATGGAACCAACAAAGTACTGTTCTCCACATTTGATTGAGAAGATTAGTGCTTTCTCTTCTCTTGTGGACTGAACTGTCTCCTCTCAAATTTACATGTTGAGACCTTACCCCCAGTACCTCAGAATGTGACTGAATTTGGAGATAGAACCTTAAAAGAGATAATTATGTCAAAATGAAGTAGTTAACATGGGCCCAAATCATATCTGACTGGTGTCCTTATAAGAAGAAGAGATTAGACAGACACCAGGGACACTCATGCACAGAGAATGATCACGTGAGACACAGGGAGAAGGCAAGGAGAGAGGCATCAGAAGAAGCCAAACCTGCTGACTCGGTAGCTTAAGCCTCTAGAATTGTGAGAAATAAATTTCTGTTGCTTATCATCCAGTGTGTGGTGTTTTTTATGGCAGTCCTAGCAAATGAATGTGCTTACATAAGCTGATTGCCAATGAAACTATGCTCTGCTTTTGTGTTTCATGTGATTTGGTCAGAAGATGAACAATAGATAAACACATCTAAGAATATGAATATATGGACATACCTGTGATGTGACAGTTAAGTACTGTAACTGGGTCTACAGGCCACCAAATTCATTCCACATAGCTTTCCTGTATAAACAGAATAGTCCACCTTTGCAGACCGATTTGAGATTGGTGATTGAAATTAGTACCTAAGGGGTTGCCTTTGGATCTCAAGCCTGCCATAACTTGTGAAGAACTAGATGCACATAAAAGAACTGATCTGTAGGGATTTTCCAAGATGGATGGCAGTGACAAGAATAGGTTTTTAAACTCTGGTCATTGTATACAATTATGTCAGAAGCTACAACGTGAGCCTAAAAGACAGTTCAATATGCCTTCAAAATAAAAAGCCTCCCTCTCATTGGTGAAATCATCTTCCCATTTTCATATTTGGACTGAGAGTTTTCTTCTTAGTTTTGACTTTGGAATGATTTTAAAAAGGTGTCATAGTTACTATTACTGTAGAAGAAAATGTCCAAGTATATAAATTTCAGAGGTTAGTTGTAATATTCATTTATTTATGGATTCAACAAATATTTATTTAGTACCTACTATTTTAGTACACTACCATTTATTACTACTTTAGTACCAACATTATGGTAAATTCCTGGAAACATTGTTCATGTTTTTCTGAAATTAGAATTTCTAAAGTGGGGCAGCCCAGGTGGCTCAGCGGTTTGGTGCTGCCTTCAGCCCAGGGTGTGATCCTGAAGGCCCGGGATCAAGTCCCACGCCAGGCTCCCTGCACGGAGCCTGTTTCTCCCTCTGTCGCTTTCTCTGTCTCTGTGTCTCTCATGAATAAATAAATAAAATCTTTTAAAAAAAAGATTTTCTAAAGTGTCTGAGAGGGCTATGCAGGCAGGAGAATAGAAACTGGTAAGCAATCCATCTAATAAACATGAGCATAGTAGACTCTCTGAAAAAGAGAATATTGGAAGATAAGGGCTTCTTACAAAAGGTCTAAATGATGAAAATAAAAAGCCCCGTGAAGAGCTAAGGCAAGGCAGTGTCAAAAGGGGAAATGTAAAAAAAAAACAAGATGCAGATGCATGTGTTTAAGGAACAGAATGGGGAGGGCAATGTATCTGAAAAAAAGAAGATAGAGAATGATAGAAGGTGAGGTCAACTTTGTCTTATTGAGCTATAGAATTGGAGTTACTCTAAGAGCATTTAAAAGCTATTTAAAAAGAGGGCTTTATGGAAGCAGACAAATATTTTTTAAACATTTTTTCATTTGGCTAATATTTTTGACATATCATCTTGGGGGTGATCCTTCAAGGGGCTGCTTGGCTTAAATGGCATAAGAATAATAGCAGGAGATAATGGAGATTAATATAATTTGCTCACCTTCCTGGAAAGCTCTAAAGGAATGGCATGGCCATGCTAAAGGAATTTAAATTACTTTCAGCAGTTTCAAGGGAGCCATTTAAAGTTTCAAGTGGAACAATAACATGATCAGAACTATTCCCTGAGGAAATAAATAGGCAGAGGAAAATGTGATATACTAGACTAGACTATCTTGGCTTGGAGAGTCAAGTCAAGAGGTTCTTTCGGTAACTCTGTAGAGGATGTGAAAGATGTTTTTGCCAATGTAGTGACAATGGGAAATAAAATGAGAATGTGGTATTAAAGTTATTGCAAAGGTAGCATCTGTTGATTAGTAACAGGCTGGTGGGTAAGAGTGACAATGCTGAATCCAGTGTGAAAGCTTCTGGATATCTTAACTGATGATAACATTATTAATACATAGTGGGACAAAAAAGAGGAGCAGTTTTGAAGTTAGAAATGGAACTATCTCTACTTACACATCACATACACACAAACAGTGCTGATTAACACAAATATTTGCTCTATATGAGAATAGGATGGGCTTCCTAACAAAACATGGGTATTATCAGTGTTCACACCCTCCATCAATGTATAATTAATATTTATGGACCACCAACATGGTGCAGTCAACTGTTTTCTGCAGGTAAGTACACAGGTGAGATACAAGGAACACTAAAAGTAGTGTTTTACTATTTTTATAATTTTCAACTTTTGTAATGTAGGTAATGGTGGCTAGTTGTTTACAAAAGTGACCAGGATTATATACCCCCTTATATCCATGACTCTTTGAAGTAGAACTGTGTCTTCCCTCAAAAAGGTAGAATCTATTTCTCCACCTCATGAATTTGGGCTGGCTATGATTTGCTTTGACCAATAGAATGTGGGAGAAATAACTTTGTAACAGTTTTGAGATGAGGCCTCACTCTCTCTCTAAACTATTTCCCTGATATGTGAATAAGGCTGGGCCAGCTTGTTGAATGAAGAAGTATGTGATGATCAGTCACATCTGGGGGCCATTCAAACATCATACATATATGTGAAGCTCCCTTAGACCAGGAAGGCTCAAACAACATGTCTGTCAGCTAACAGCCCACAATTAGGAATGCCAGTCAAAATCATCCAAGTCTGCTTATATTTCCATAATTGCCCAGCATTGGTGAACACTAATAATATATAGCTGTTTTAGATGACTAAGTATTTGGATTGTTGTCATACAAAAATAGATAACTACTACAGAGTAATAAACTGTAGAAAAGATTTGAAATATAGATAAAAGAAAAAAGATAATTAAAATCATGCATATTTACATTCAGTTAAGATATTAGCTCTATTATGGTACAATTAAATTCTTTCAGTTATGTACTCAAAATGCTATATTGGACTGAATCTTTTTATCCCTGAAAATTCATATTTCAAAGGCTTATTCTCCAATATGATGATGTTTTGAAATGAAGACATTGAGCCATAATTAGATTTGGATGAAGTCATGGAGTAGAGCTTACATGATAGGATTGGTGATCTTATAAAGGAAGGAAGAGAGCTCTCACCAGAATCTGACTATGCAGGCACCTCAGTTTCACACTTCCCAAACTCCAGAACTGTGATAAATAAACAATTTTTGTTCAAGCCACGTAGTCTATGATATTCTTGTTATAGAAACCTGAATTGTGTAAGACACAAAATGAAAATGTGTTAAGACTCTCAATACTTTGTTTGAAATCAACTTTTTCATTTCATAAACAATATGCATTTTTCCATGAGAATAAATCCTTTTCTACATGTAGTTTATCATTCATACTCTATTCATAGCCTATAAATTCATATCTTGAATTCTCTGTTTGTTTTATTCTACACTTAGTATAATTATTTTGTTTAGTGGCTTCTTTAATAGAGAAGTGAGGGCCAGGTAAAATGGTACATTTATCAGGCAACTCATACAAAATGTCCAACATCTTAGCAGAAAGTAGTATACAGTTTTGTCTGGAATAGCTGTGGAAGTAGGAGAAATGCTTTTAAGAGAAGGAAAATATGAACTAAGTTATATTAAAGATGTCAAGTTTGGTGAATTGTGATCTAATGAAGGTCATGAGCTATAATAACTAGACAGTCTAGAGGAAGCCAAGCGCAGAGTTATCAGTATTTTTAATTTGTCAGATCAAAAGCAAAATGTTTTCCTTTTTAATAGAAAAGGAATGAGTGGCAATGTTAATTAAAAAAAAAAAAAGAACTTACATTTTCCCATTTTGGGATGATGATGATGCAGGCAGAGTTGAAAAGTTGTATGATGTTACAAAGAGATCCAATTTATTTGATCTTCTATAAAGGATAGATTTGGCATAAATAGTCAAGAAGAAATTGTTTTTGGCAAGCGTTTATTAGACACTTGAATGTTTATGATATTGTTTGATGAATTTATATTGCACAATAACTGCATGAGTCTTACTGTGTACAAGTAATTATGCATTTTATAGCCTATCTCTGATTCTTTTTTCTCAGACCTCAGTGCTCAAGGTGTCTTTCATAAGGGACACTGATAGTCTAGTTATTGTTTTCACATTGTTATTCTTTGGTGGGAATAGTGCCCCCAAAGAGAAAAATCAACCAATTAATAAACCTTTATGGACATACATTTTTAGTGAGACATTAGGAAGAAGAGGAATTCACAAAGTACAAAGAGCTTATGGGCCTTGAAAAGGTCCCCTGTTTTTGAAAGTTTGTAAAATACCTACTCATGCCCTTGAGTTCAGTCAAGACATATGCAAAACTTTGAGATGCAAAACTATCAGGAAAGTTGAATAAATCCCTGGGGCTATAAAAGGGGGCCAAGTGTGTGTGTGTGTGGAAATAGTCAAATGAGGATATTTGAAAAATAGTAAAATATCACTATGCATAACTATATGTTAACATATTTTAAAATTTAGATGAAGTGTTTCTGGAAAAATGTAAAATGTTCACATTGATGATAAAAAATAGAGTATTTCAATGGAAAAATATTTTAAAAATCAGAATATTATTAGTTCCCTCTGCATACACATACAAGAAACCCTGTATTGCATAGACTTTATAGTTTTTTGTCTATCAAACATTCAAAGAATAGCTAATCCATACCTTATATAAATTGTTCTAGAAAATAAAAAGAGAAATTTCCTCTTCTTATTTTGTAAGGCTAAATATAAATTGGATTCCAAAAGTAGGTAAGAGAAAGACAAGCAAAGATAATTTAATTTATTATCAAAAAGCCAGAAATTCTCAATAAAATGTATCACTTAATTAAAACATTCATTAAGTAATATTTTGTGATAGAACCGAGTCTTTCCCAGGAACAGAAGGAACAATTAAACAGCATAAAATACATTAGTGTAGTTTAGTATATAAAAGAAAACAATTTATCTTAATAGATTTGAAAAATACATTTAATATTGTTCAGCATTTGCTAAGATAAAAATGATCAGAAAAGTACAAGTAGAAGACAGCTTCCTAAATTTGAAAGTTATAGATCAAAACCTTAAACAGACATCTTATTTTATATAAATCTTTGGGCTTATCTGCTTTAAAAATGAAAAGCTGACAATTATTTTTATCATTCTCACGGCTCAGTAGTTTTGCAGGTACCAACCAAAGCAATAAAACAAGAAAAAAACAAAATGAACCCTCATAGATAGATTACTTGAAAGCATAAGATGAGGGAGGAAGAAATAAAACACTCATTTGTAGCAGAAAATATAATCATCTACATATAAAAATTAACCTCCACATACAAACTATGTAATCAGTAAGAAAGTCCAAAAAGATCAAATTACAGAAGTCAATAACATTTCTATATACTAACAAAAATAAGTGAGAAGTTTAGTTAAAAATTCAATGTGATTTGCAATAAAACAAAACTATCAATTAATTAAAGAATTAACTTATTGGGATTTTCAAGGGTCTATGAAAAGATTTCAACATACACTTTGAATTCACAGGGAGAAAATATTAGAGAAATATGAAGAAACACCTCATTCATGGAATCGATGACCTAAGATTATAAAAATGTTAATTTACTTTAGTGAATCTACAAACTCAATTTAAATTCCGGATTTCAAAGGTTTCATTGAGAAATTTGACTACTTTTTTGTAAGTTGATATAAAAGAATAGATTTCTATGGAAGCTAGGGCAATTTTCAAAAATAAAAGCATGAAGATGAAATCCATTATTTTAAGTTAAAGATGCTCTATAAAGCCAAAGTATTTTCAAGGGGTGGCATTGATGTGGCAACATAAAAACAGACCAATGGAAAAGATTAGAGAACTTCTCAAAAATGCATATGGTAAATGACATATGGTAGAGTTGGCAACACAAAGCAGTGAGTAAACAATATATTATTTAAGCAGATGGTATTGGGAGAACTGAGACATGCTATTTTTTTCCAGAAAAACATAGTTTTATTTCTAATCCACACAACATAAATTGGAATTAAAGTTACAAAACTAATACAATAAAAATGTTAAGGAATATCTAATTTGAGTTATTTTTTAAGGTGTCATTCTTGTCCCTGTTGATTTTATAATAACCTTTTATGCTTTTGTAACCCAACACATTTTCTAAAGGTTCCCACAACTTTAGTCACTGATGTTCTTTAGCCTGTCACCCCTCTGTCAACATTTATGCTTTATTTTTGCTTTGTACCATATCTCTGGGTATGTTGCAGCAAAGCTTCCTTTCTGTAGTCTACGTTACTATCGTAAGCAGTCCTTACTGTGGCCATTACACTATTCTCCCTGTGAATTTAGGCTCTATCAGAGAGCTGGGTAATGTGCGTCCTGCATCCTCCCAACCAACCTCTATTACTTCCCCTTCCAGGGTAGCTCAGGACAAGTAATGACAAAATCCAACCTGAATCCTAGAACAGAAAAGCCCACTTTCTTTTGTGTGAGGAAAGGGTAGAGTCAAAGACTAGGAGAATATCACCGTTTTATATTGGTGCTCCTTATACCTCCCAGAAATTGATGCAAATGTCTTTATTGATTAGACAGGCATTGATGTCAACCTGGCTTCTTGACCTCAGGACTTCCCATACTATTTATTATGTTAAAGAATCAAAGGGGCTCTATGCACAGAATTTCATAAATTTATTTGCCCTTGGATTTTTGTTTCTTAGAGTATTGTATGAAACACTATTTGAGGGAGTCCAATTTTGGAAGTTCTAAACTAATGAATTGCTTTATTTCATTAGCAGTTGTCATTATATGGCTAACTTCAACTCAGAAACAGAGCTACACATAAATTATTTGATATCCCAGAATTCATGCAATCCCAGAACAGAGTTGTTATTTCTAATGCCCTTCCTTTTTTTTTTTCTAATGCCCTTCCTAATCATATATCTCCAATGATGAAATAGTGACATCTCCAGTTTTTCCAGATACAGCAGAAGAAATTGATTCTGTCACATGGCTAACTAGGAATCAATACTGTTTGATCTTATGCAATTCGCTGGTAATTTGCTCAATTAGTTCTTACAGAAGCATGCTATTCACTCTGGAGAATGTAGTAATTTTGTGTTAAGTACAATTTGGAATGAAAACTGAGGTTTCCTTATAGGTAAAAGTGAGTTTTTTCTTATTATTACTATTATTTATAGTAATATTAAGTAACAGGATCCCAATAATTGTCAATAATTAGTTAAGATTTAAAAACTTAAAGTCATAGTTTTCTTAATAGGGAAACAGGCTTTTGTCAGATTCTTTATGTCATCGTCAAACATAACCCACCTAGCAACACATTTGAAGAGAAGTAAGTGAAAGTGGATACAAGTCTTTTCAAATTTAACTTTTGTGGTGATAATTTATGTTTATATAGTCTATAAGAACAAAACAAAGTTTTTATAGAATTCTAGACTGGAGTAAAAGATGAACCTAATTGCAAGGAGAAACATTAAAAGACATCAAAAAGTGTTTTGGATGCCTCTAATGGGAAGATGAGAAGCTAAAAGATGTTATGAACATATTTTTCTCAATGTTTTTCCAGTAGGCTAAAATTTATAACTTCCACCCTATTACTTTAAGTGTGTGTAGAGGAAGATAACAAAGTGACAACTACAGGGATGCCTGGATGGCTCAGCAGTTGAGTGGTTGAGTGTCTGCCTTCAGCTCAGGTCCTGATCCCGGGATCCGGGATTGAGTCCTGCATCCATTACTCCCCGCAAGGAGCCTGCTTCTCCTTCTGCCTGTGTCTCTGCCTCTCTTTCTCTCTCTGTGTCTCTCATGAATAAATAAATAAAATCTTTAAAACAAAAACAAAGTGACAACTACATATATATATATATACTTATTAAATATAGATAACAAAGTGACAACTATATATAAAACTATATATATATATCTTTATTAAATATAAACAAATGTGACAAATGACAATATCATGGACTTACATATGTGTAAGAGATAAACATAAAATTGAGCAGACTAGTATACTTTTAGTAGCCAAGAACTGGAAACTGCCCAAATATCTATTAATGATGCAATGGATAAGTCAGTTGTGGTATATCTATGCATTAAAGTATCAGAGAAAAATGAAACAGAATGAACTACCAATATGTATATAACACAGCATGCACAAATTTCACAGATGTAATATTAGGTAAAATGAGTCAGCCAAAAACAACCACATTTTATATGTGTATCTCCTTTATTATAATTTACGTAGGTAGGCATAAGTAAATTATGGTGTTGGAAATAAAAATATCCTATAACTTTGGGGAGATAGGAAGAGTAGTGATTTAGAGAGGATACAGATGTGAGTGTCTTTTGAAATATTAATGTTCTTTTTTAATCTGAATTGTGATTATAAGCAGATTGCATATCATAGATAATTCATTCTCTACATTAATTTTGTGTACTTTCCTTAAAAAACGCTATATATTTTTTATGAAAAGTAATGATATTTTTTAATATTACAAATCTAGCACAATTTAAGCACCTGACTCATCCAAATATTTTCCCCTTTTTTGAGCCATGTGCTTATATTTACTGATGACTCTCAAAGTGTATTTATGTAAACGGAAGGTCTGCAAAGCTTTCTTTCCCTTTATTGTTAATTTTTAAAAAATTTTAAAGATTTATGTATTTATGAGAGAGAGAGAGAGAGAGAGAGAGAATGTAGGAGCAGATGGGGGTAGAGGGAAAGAATCTCAAGCACACTCCCTGCTGAGCATGTAGCCTGACACAGTACTGGCTAAGATCATGACCTGAGATAAAACCAAGAGTCAGACACAATTGACTGAGCCAACTAGGTGCCTCTATTTAAAAAAAAATAATAAATTCTTATTTAAATTCCAGTTAGTTAATATACAATGCAATATTACTTTCAGGTGCAGAATTTAGTGACTTAACACACCTGGTGTCATCACAAGTGCACTTCTTAATCCCCATCATCTAGTTCATCCATCCCCCTGAGGGGATGGTTACCTCTCCTCTGGTAACCATCAGGTTGTTCTCTATATTTAAGGGTCTGTTTCTTGGTTTATCTCTCTCTTTTTTTTTTTCCCAACAGATACATGGGAAGATGCTCGACATTGCCCATCATCAGGGAAATGCAAATCAAAACTACAAGGGGGTATCTCCTTATACCTGTCAGGATGGCTAAAATCAACAACACAAGAAACAACAGGCATTGGCAAGGATTCAGAGAAGGGGGAACCCTCTCACACTGTTGGTGGGAATGCAAACTGGTACTGCTACTCTGGAAAACATATAGAGGTTCCTCAAAAAAGTTAAAAATATAACTACCCTATTATCCAGCAATTACACTACTATGTACTTACCCAAAGAATACAAAAATGCTAATCTGAAGGGATACATGTACCACAATGTTTATAGCAGCATATCAAACAATAGCTAAATTATAGGAAAATGTCATGTATTTTAAAAAGAGTTTAAGAACCCCACCTAAAAAAGCATGGTAGATGGGGGTAGACCATTCTGATTTCAAATCCTGAATCTGCTACTCATTAGTGCCTATGGCCTTGGGAAAATGTTATTTGACCCTCAGGATCTTGGTTTTCTCATTTGTAAAATGGAATTTAGTATAACCATTAGATATTATGTCATGGGATTTAGTGGGATTGCATGTAATAAGTGCCTTTGCTTCAGTGGGACTTTAATAAAATAAATAAAAGTTAATCACCCACCTTCTAAACATTCTATTTCATGACAGTATGCTGATAGCCATGAGAAGGAAGGCCATGTGGTCACATTATCCTGCCATCTGGAAAATTGATATTCTAAACCAACTGGACTAGGAAAACAAAGTTTACTACACACTTGTTGATACCCATGATTGCTTGACTACTGTCAATCTATCCAGCATTGGCCCATTAGAAGGCATAGCAAGGAACATGATTATAAAAATAGGTAGATTAAGAAGTATTGGCTGAAAAACTCAATTTGATTCATAGACCAACATTAATCTATCAATTGAATTTAGGTGCTAACACTGATCTATTAATGAGCTAAGTCCATAGCTTCATTTGGATTATACATTCACTCTTAAGAAAGTCCACCAAGTTTGCTCTTTTTGCATGTTTACATCATGCATTTGACAGTGACATTCAGTGAAAATCATGCTGATTTCACCAACTTTCCCACTATTTTTTTTCTGTTCTGAGGTTAAAACTAAAATCCACATTACATTTAGTTGTATGACTCCTTAGTCTCCTCCAAACTGGGTAATTTCTCACTCTTTTATGACTGACCCTTTTTCAGAAAACAGATCACTATTTCTCTCTCTGCTCAATTTGAGAGAGTTATGATTAGATTGAAGTTATGCTTTACTGAGAATTATTCCATAGATGCAATATTTTCTCCACTGTACATCATGCCAGTGGGTACATTATATTGATATGCCTTATTCCTGATGACGTTAAATTTGGTCACATGATTAAGGTGGCTTCTGCTGCCATGCTTTTCTTTTTCCCCTATAGAGTGCCTGTTTTCCCTTTGCAATTTAAAAATATTGGGGTGGGGTAATATTTGAAAGCTGCAAATATCCTTTTTCTCCTTCCACTTTTACCTAGTTTAAGCATGGGACCTGAGGCAGCAGTTAGTACCCTAGTGTTCTGTTATTTTTTTTTTTATTTCTTCTACATTTAATAATTTAAATCTGTTCCTGAAGACAACCTTCTCTTTCTTTTTTCCTCTTCTTTTCTCTTCTCTTTCTTTCTTTCTTTCTTTCTTTCTTTCTTTCTTTCTTTCTTTCTTTCTTTTCTTTCTTCTTTCTTTCTCAATATGGGCTAGTGGATATTTCTTTTAATCTTTTTACTATAGTCTATTACTACATTTTTTTTCTTAAATTATCCATGATTTGGCTATTGGACACTCTTCCAGGTTCACTTCTGTGTTTTTTGTTTGTTGTGTGTTTTTGACATGCTTCATTATTTTTTTCTTTTTCCCCTATATTCTGGAACCATCAATACTCTAAATTTCTCTTGGACTTTTCCTGCCCAATATCTAAAATCTTTTACTTTATCAAGAAGCTCTGGCCCCTTTCATTGAAAAGTATTTAGAATCCAAGATTCAGCTGCTGAGTTGCACTCATTAATAAGTTGATGTCATTGCTTACAGATGCACTAAGCAGACACATGCTAGCATATGTTGTGTGTATATACATAAAAACACATGTCTATAAATGTATATACACATAAAATTTTTATAGTCATATTTTATTGGAGTTCAATTTGCCAACATATAACATAACACCCAGTGCTCATCCCATCAACTGCCCCCCTCAGTGCCCATCACACAGTCACACCAACCCCCCGCCCACTTCCCCTTCCATTACCCCTTGTTCATTTCCCAGAGTTAGGTGTCTCTCATGTTCTGTCTCCATTTCTGATATTTTCACTCATTTTCTCTCCTTACCTTTATTCTCTTTCATGAATTTTTATATTCCCCAAATGAATGAGACCATATAATGTTTGTCCTTTTCTGATTGACT
Source organism: Vulpes lagopus (assembly GCF_018345385.1). NCBI lineage: Eukaryota > Metazoa > Chordata > Mammalia > Carnivora > Canidae > Vulpes > Vulpes lagopus. The sequence goes on from NC_054842.1 coordinate 5,409,264, forward strand.
TATTTCACTCAGCATAATACTCTCCAGGTCCCTCCACGTCGAGGCAAATAGTAGGTATTTGTCATTTCTAATGGCTGAGTAACATTCCATTGCATACATAAACCACATCTTCTTTATCCATTCATCTTTCGATGGACACCGAGGATCCTTCCACAGTTTGGCTATTGTGGACATTGCTGCTACAAACATCGGGGTGCAGGTTCCCGGGGTTTCACTGCATCTGTATCTTTGGGGTAAATTCCCAGCAGGGCAATTTCTGGGTCGTAGGGCAGGTCTATTTTTAACTCTTTGAGGAACCTCCAACAGTTTTCCAGAGTGGCTGCACCAGTTCACATTCCCACCAACAGTGCAAGAGGGTTCCCCTTTCTCCATCCTCTCCAACATTTGCTCTTTCCTGTCTTGTTCATTTTCCCCATTCTCACTGGTGTGAGGTGGGATCTCATTGTGGTTTTAATTTGTATTTCCCTGATGGCCAGTGATGTGGAGCATTTTATCATGTGCCTGTTGGCCATGTCTATGTCTTCCTCTGTGAAATCTCTGTTCATGTCTTTTGCCCATTTCATGATTGGATTGTTTGTTTCTTGAGTGTTGAGTTTAATAAGTTCTTTATAGATCTTGGATACTAGCTGTTTATCTGATAGGTCACTTGCAAATATCTTCTCCCACTCTGTAGGTTGTCTTTGAGTTTTGTTGACTGTGCAGAAGCTTCTAATCTTGATGAAGTCCAATAATTCATTTCTGCTTTTGTTTCCCTTCATGGATGTATCTTGCAAGAAGTTGCTGTGGCCAAGTTCAAAAAGGGTGTTGCCTGTGTTCTCCTCTAGGATTTTGATGGAATCTTGTCTCACATTTTAGATCTTTCATCCATTTTGAGTTTATGTTTGTGTATGGTGTAAGAGAATGGTTTAGTTTCATTCTTCTGCATCTGGCTGTCCAATTTTCCCAGCACCATTTATGAAGAGACTGTCTTTTTCCCAGTGGATAGTCTTTCCTGCTTTGTCAAATATTAGTTGACCATAAAGTTGAGGGTCCACTTCTGGATTCTCTATTCTGTTCCATTGATCTATGTGTCTATTTGTGTGCCAGGACCACACTGCCTTGGTGACCACAGCTTTGTAGTACAACCTGAAATCTGGCATTATGATGTCCCTAGCTATGGTTTTCTTTTTTAATATTCCCCTGGCTATTCAAGGTCTTTTCTGATTCCACACAAATCTTAAGATAATTTGTTCTAACTCTCTGAAAAAAGTCCATGGTATTTTGAAAGGTATTGCATTAAGTGTGTAAATTGCCCTGGGTAGCATTGACATTTTTACAATATTAATTCTTCCACTCCATGAGCATGGAGTATTTTTCCATCTCTTTGTGTCTTCCTCAATTTCTTTCAGAAGTGTTCTGTAGTTTTTAGGGTATAAATCCTTTACCTCTTTGGTTAGGTTTATTCCTAGGTATCTTATGCTTTTGGGTGCAACTGTAAATGGGATTGACTCCTTAATTTCTCTTTCTTCAGTCTCATTGTTAGTGTATAGAAATGCCACTGACTTCTGGGCATTAATTTTGTTTCCTGCCACAATGCCGAATTGCTGTATGAGTTCTAGCAATCTTGGGGTGGAATCTTTAGGGTTTTCTGTGTACAATATCATGTCATCTGCAAAGAGGGAGAGTTTGACTTCTTTTTTGCCAATTTGAATGCCTTTTATTTCTTTTTGTTGTCTGATTGCAGAGGCTAGGACTTCTAGTACTATGTTGAATAGCAGTGGTGAGAGTGGACATCCCTGTCTTGTTCCTGATCTTAGGGGAAAGGCTCCCAGTGTTTCCCCATTGAGAATTATATTTTCTGTGGGCTTTTTGTAGATGGCTTTTAAGATGCTGAGGAACGTTTCCTCTATCCTTACACTCTGAAGAGTTTTGATCAGGAATGGATGCTGTATTCTGTCAAATGCTTTCTCTGCATCTATTGAGAGGATCATGTGGTTCTTGTTTTTTTTCTCTTCCTGATATGATCAATCACATTGATTGCTTAGGAGTGTTGAACCAGCCTTGCATCCCACTTGGTCATGGTGAATAATCTCAATGTATTGTTGGATCCTATTGGCTAGTATCTTGTCTAGAATTTTTGCATCTGTGTTCATCTGGGATATTGGTCTATAATTTTCCTTTTTGGTGGGGTCTTTGTCTAGTTTTGGAATTAAGGTGATGCTGGCATCATAGAACAAGTTTGGAAGTACTCCATCTCTTTCTATCTTTCAGAATATAGCTTTAGTAGAATAGGTATTGTTTCTTCTTTAAACATTTGATAGAATACCCCTGGGAAGCCATCTGGCCCTGGACTTTTGTGTCTTGGGAGATTTATGATGACTGCTTCAATTTCCTCCCTGGTTATCAGCCTGTTCATATTTTCTATTTTTTCTGGTTCCATTTTGGTAGTTTGTGGTTTTCCAGAAATGTGTCCATTTCTTCTAGATTGCCTAATTTATTGGCATATAGCTGCTCATAATAAGTTTTTTTTTTTTCATAATAAGTTTTTTTAAATTATATTTCCTTGGTGTTGGTGGTTGATCTCTCCTTTCTCATTCATGATTTTGTTAATTTGAGTCTTTTCTCTTCTTCTCTTTAATAAGGCTGGCTAATTGTTTATCTATTTTATTAATTCTTTCAAAGAACCAAGTCCTGGTTTTGTTAATCTGTTCCACAGTTCTTCTGGTCTCTATTTGATTGAGTTCTACTCAAATCTTTATTAACTCTCTTCTGCTGTGTGTAGGATCTATTTGCTGTTTTTTCTCTAGCTCCTTTAGGTGCAAGGTTAGCTTTTGTATTTGGGTTCTCTCCAGTTTTTGGATGGATGCTTGTATTGTGATGTATTTCCTCCTCAGGACTGCTTTTGTTGTATCCCAAAGATTTTGAATGGTTGTATTTTCATTCTCATTAGTTTCCATGAATCTTTTTAATTCTTCCCTAATTTCCTGGTTGGCCCTTTCATCTTTTAGCAGGATGGTCCTTAATCCACGTGTTTGAAATCCTTCCAAATTTCTTCTTGTGATTTAGTTCTAGTTCAAAGCATTATGGTCTGAAAATATGCAGGGGATTATCCCAATCTTTTGGTGTCAGTTAAGACCTGATTTGTGACCCAGTATGTGGTCTATTCTGGAGAAAGTTCCATGTGCACTTGAGAAGAATGTGTATTTAGTTCGTTTGGATGTAAATTTCTATAAATATCTGTGAAATCCAGCTGGTCCAGTGTATCATTTAAAGCTCTTGTTTCTTTGGAGATGTGTGCTTAGTAGACCTGTCGATTGTAGAAAGTGCTATATTCAAGTCACCATGTATAAGCGTATTATTATCTAAGTATGTCTTAACTTTGGTTATTAATTGATTGATATACTTGGCGGCTCCCACATTCTGGGCATAAATATTCATGATTGTTAGGTCCTCTTGTTGGATAGACCCTTCAAGTATGATACAGTGTCCTTCTTCATATCTTACTACAGTCTTTGGGATAAACTTTAATTTATCTGATATAAGGATGGCTACCCCTGCTTTCTTTTGAGGACCATTTGAATGGTAAATGGTTCTCCTACCTTTAATTTTCAGGCTGTAGGTGTCCTTCTGTCTAAAATGAGTCTCTTGTAGACAGCAAATAGATGGGTCCTGCTTTTTTATCCAGTCTGAAACCCTGCACATTTTGATGGGGTCATTTAGCCCATTAATGTTCAGAGTTACTATTGAAAGATATGAATTTAGTGTGGTCATGATACCTGTTTAGTCCCTGTTTTTGTGGATTGTTTCCTTGGACTTCCTCTTTCTTTTACAGGGTGCCCCTTAATATTTCTTGCAGAGCCGGCTTGGTGGTCATGTATTCTTTCAGTTTCTGCCTATCCTGGAAGCTCTTTATCTCTCCTTCCATTCTGAATGAGAGCCTTGCTGGATAAAGTATTCTTGGCTGCATGTTCTTCTCATTAGGACCCTGAATATATCCTGCCAGCCCTTTCTGGCCTGCCAGGTCTCTTGGAGAGGTCTGCTGTTATCCTAATGATTCTCCCCATAAAAGTTAGGGATTTATTGTCTTTTGCTGCTTTAAGGATCTTCTCTTTGTCTTTGAAATTTGCAAGTTTCACTATTAAATGTCGAGGTGTTGAGTGGTTTTTATTGATTTTAGGGGGGAATCTATCTCCTGGATCTGAATGCCTGTTTCCCTTCCCAAGTTAGGGAAGTTCTCAGCTATGATTTGTTCTACAGTTTCTGGACCTCTGTCCCTTTCAGCATCCTTGGGAACCCCAATTAAAGGCAGATAGATCCTTCTGAGGCTGTCATTTATTTCCCTTAATCTATCCTCATAATCTTTTAATTGTTTTTCTCTTTTTTCTTCAGTTTCCTTCCTTGCCATCAACTTGTCTTCTATGTCACTCACTTGTTCTTCCACCTCGTTAACCCTCGTCGTTAGGACTTCTAGTTTGGATTGCATCTCATTCAATTGATTTTTATTTTCGGCCTGATTAGGTCTAAATTCTGCACTCATGAAGTCTCTTGAGTCCTTTATGCTTTTTTCTAGAGCTACCAGTAGCTTTATAATAGTGCTTCTGAATTGGCTTTCTGACATTGAATTGCAATCCAAATTTTGTAACTCCATGGGAGAGAGTAGTGTTTCTGATTCTTTCTTTTGAGGTGAATTTTTCCTTCTAGTCATTTTGCTCAGTGCAGAGTGGCCTAAAACAAGTTGTACTGGAAAAAGGAGAAAAAGAGAGAGAGAGAGAAAAAAAAAAGAAAAACAAAGGGGAGGGAAACAAACAGAAAACAAAAAAAAAGGGACAGTACCCTCTGATTCTATATACTGTAAATCCCTCAACTTTCCATGGAAATTTCCAGTGCTGCTTGGTCAATAACTTGCTTTTCCCATGTCCTTCTAGCTGGTCTTCTGGGGGAGGGAACTGCTGTGCTGATTCTCAAGTGTGTGCACTTGGGGGAGCTGCCCAGCCCCCTGCCAGGTGCAAGGCTCAGTGGGAGCTGTTTATCCTCTGAGACCCCTGCTCAGTCCCAGGTACAAGGTGACACCAGGAAGAACAACAGTGGCGGCGGCCAACTCTCCAGCCCTGGAGTCAGCTCCCACAGTAACTGCAGCTCTCAGTCTGCAGGGGCCTGGATGCTCCGAGGGTCGGGGGGCGCCGATCTACACAACTCGGGCTGCCCGGGGGCAGGAACGCCCTCAGTGTCTTGTGTCCTCCTGGCCTCTGGCTGTCCTGGGGGGAGCGCCGGATCCTGGGCTGTGTCACTAGCACCCTGGGCTCCGGGGCCTGCACCGCTGGAATTACGCTTCTGGGAGTGCAGCCCCCTCCGTGGGGAGCAACAGCCTGAGCCTCCCGACCTGCTCCGGGGCCCCACCGGTGGGCTCCAGGCCTTTAGGGAGCTCGGCAGGTGGTATATGTGGCTGCTCTACCCGGGGCGCAGGTCCTCTGTTAGTGCCCCTGGGAGCCTAAGGGCATCCCTGCCACTCCTGGGATCCTGCGCAAGCTCCCTGCCAGTGCCTTTCCATCTGGGAAGATTGGTAAAGTTTCTGCTTCTCCAGGGGGTACTTACCGTGCAGCTTTAGCCCGGTTCCTCAGGCCCCTCCACCTTGGATGCTTTTTTCTTTATCTTTTTTTTCTGTCTTCCTACCTTGATAGAAGCATGAAATCCTCTCACTGTAGCATTCCACCTGTTCTCTCTCTCTCTCTCTCTTTTTTTTTTCTTTAAATCTCAGACCGAATACATAGCTTTTCAGGATGATTTGAAAGTTATCTAGGTAAGTTGGTGGGGACAGGTGACTTGGGGACCCTACTCTTCTGCCATCTTGCCCCAATCTCTGGTCATAACTTTGAGTCCAGTCTAGTATTAGGGGAAAGTCTAGCTTTCCCCATATCTTTATAACTTGTTTTTTTGTGTTTTTGTTTTTGTTTTGTTTTTTTTTTTACAATGAAAAGCCTGTTTCTAATTACCTGGGTTTCTTTATATGCGTAATTCTAGTACACCCCAGAATATTGCTAACTCATACATCTTTGAAAACCAATTTACCATCTAGAGCACAACGTTAATGCAGTGTAACATTTTTGTCTTTACCTTTACAACATCCAGTCAAAATGCTGTTCTCTAGTTAATTAGATCAGTTCCTTTCCTCCCTGGTCCTTTCAGTGTGGCTTATACAACATTTTGGTTATATATTTAAGATTCATTGGTTACAATGTACAGTTTATTTTGGGATTTCCCAACATCATGGTTGCTACTTTAAAATGTCTGTATAAAAAATAAAATAAATGTATGTATAGTAAAAGTATTCTTTAAATAAATTTGTGTGAATTTTGACAAAAGGACCATCATTTTTCTATTTTTAAAAGTTCCATTTCCTGCAAACCTCCCTGAAGGTAACTTTTTGTAGCCAACCCAACAATTGTCAACACTGACCTGTTTTCCATCCATGTAGTTTTGTTCCTTCAAGAATGCTGTTTAAGTAGAATGAAATATCATGTAACATTTTGATTCTTCATACTTTCAAATAACAAAAAGAATCCGTTTCATCTATGTTCTTGCATAAATCAATATTTTATTATTTTTTATTTATAGTAGTATCTCATTGTGTGGATGTACCAATTTGTGCACTCATTTACTCCTTGAAAAATATCTGGGCTGTTTTAAGTTTTGAGAGTTTATAAAAAAGTTATTATAATATTTATGTATCATTTTTTGTGAACATAAATTTTCATTTCTTTTGGAAAGATACCTAGCAATAAAATTGCCCAGTCACATAGTAGATATATATTTAAATATATGAAACCTTCCAGCTGTTTCCAAAGTAGCAATACCATTACAGATTTCCTCAACAATGTGTAAGATTCCACTATCTCTACACTCTCAGGGATATTTATTATCAGGATTTTTTTTTCTTGTTCTCTCTCAAGAATGTGCATTCTCTCTCTCTCTCTCTCTCTCTCTCTCTCTGTCTCTCTCTCTCTCTTTCTCTGTCATTCCAATAGTTGTGGCATCACACTCTGTTTTTTTTTAATATTTTATTTATTTATTCATGAGAGACAGAGAGAGAGGCAGACACAGGCCCAGGGAGAAGCAGGCCCCATGCAGGGAGCCTGACGTGGGACTCCATCCTGGGTCTCCAGGATCACACTCTGGGCTGAAGGCAGCACTAAACCGCTGAGCCACCTGGGCTGCCTTTCTCACTGAGTTTTGATTAATTTTTTTCTAATCACTAATATTTGTAACATTGTTTTATATGTTTATTTGTCATCCACATTTGTTCTTTCATGAAATGTCTGTTCATATCTTATACCCTTTATTTTAAAATGAAACCTTTTATTTTTAGATAATTGTACATTCATAAACAGTTGTGGGAATTAAGACAGATTTCATATTTCCCCCAATGGCAACATCTTATAAAATCATAGTACATTACACTAGGGTATTAACATTGATACAGTCGAGATACAGAACATTTCCATAACCCAAAAATCAATCATGGTACCTTTTTAACTATACCTATTTCCTTCCCACCATTGTATATAGAGCTCTCTTTGACTCCACTAATTTTCTTTGCTCTGAATTTACCCTATCTGATTCATTCTTGCTTTCATTTTTTTTTGTATATTTTTTTTATTGGAGTTCGATTTGCCAACATATAGCATAACACCCAGTGCTCGTCCTGTCAAGTGCCCCCCTAGCTTTTTTCATTCTTTATTTTCAACCTGCTTATATCATTATACTTAAAGGGAGTTTCTTGTATAACATGTAGTTGTGTCATATATTTATCTACCTTGTGAATTTCTTTTCTTTTTTTTTTTTTTTTACCTTGTGAATTTCTGCTTTTAATTGTCAAATTCTGCCTTTTAATTACGTAGTGCACTTTCACTTAGTAAATGTGGGGATATATTAGGGTTTGAGTCTTGTATTTTGTTTTGCTTTGTTTATTCTCTTTGCTTTTAATCTGTTCCTTTTCATGCTTTTCTGTGGCTTATTTATCATTTTTTAAATGTTTCACTTTGATTTATCTATTTTGTTTTGTTTCTTTGTGTATCTTTTAACTGTTTTTTGTTTATATATATAAAACTTATCACATTCTACAATGTCACTATTATACCAGTTAAAATGAGGTGTAGAAATCTTCCCTATCTTTTGGTCCATTTGTGCTCCTCTATCATAAAATTACCTTAAATACTATATATAATACTTACTCTACAAACATTTACCTTTAGAATCACATCACACAGTGTTATAACTGTTACTTCAATTGTCAAATAATTTAGAAAACTCAAGAGGAGAAGGAATATGTGCTTTATCCAGATTTTTTACTCTTTCTACTATTCTTTCTCTTTTCCTGATGCTCCCAAGATCCCTTCTTTTACCATTGTCTTTCCTTTTTAGAAAACTTCCTTTAGTTATTCTTTTAGGGTAGGTCCTCTAGTAACAGATTATTTTAGTTTTATTCATCTGAGGATATCTGATTTGCTCTTAATTCCTGAAAGATACTTTCACTGATTTACAATTTTGACTTGACAGTTCTTTTTTCTCCTCACCAGAAAAATGTTGTGTAACTTCCTTCTAGTCTCCATGGTTTCTGACAAGACATATGCTGTTACTAGAACTATGTTTCTTCTATAGTTAAAGTGTCATTTCTCTTTTATTGCTCTCAAAATTTTTACTTATTATTCCAAAAGTTTGATCCTTATGTGATTGGTATGCATTTTTTTCTTGAGTTTTTCCTATCTGGAATTTACTCAATTTGAATCTGAAAATCTTTTGCTAAATTTGGGAAATTTTCAGGAATTATTTTTTGGGTACCCTTTTTGTTTGTTTCTCTTCTCTTTCTGGAACCCTGAGGAAGGAATGTTACATATTTTATTATAGTCCTATAAATCTCTGGGGCTCTGCTTAATTTTTTACACTCTATTTTCTTTCTGTTGCTCAGATTGGGTAATCCTATAGTTTTATCTCCCAGTTCACTGACATTTTTATAATTATCCTATTTTATCTCTTTTCTCTTTCTTCTTAGGTTTATTTTTTTCCTGAGATTTATATAGTCACTTTGGCTTTTTTGGGTTAGTGTTGAATTGTGTATATTTCCCAATAATTTACTTATAACTTATCTATGTAGTTATAATTGTTAATTTACTGTAAATGACATATAGTTGATTGTTGCTTTTTTAAATCCATTTGACAGTGTCTGAAATATAAGTAAGATTTTAGATCATTGAAATATAATGTACTTGTTGATATCCTTGGATTAAAATACCATCTTCATAGCTACTTTCTAGTTGAACATCTGTTCTCTTCTTTCTCTCTCTTTTTCTACCTTGTCTTTGATTAATTGAGAATTTTTTTTATAATTCAATTCTATCTTTTGTGTTGACTTATACATCTTTGTTGATTTTTTCAGTGATATTTCCTAGGATTTACAGTATCCATCTTTAATTAGAGAATACCTTCAAATTATATTGTAGACTTAATGTGTAAAGGCATTACAGAAATATATTCTCAATTACTTTCTTTCATCCTCTGGGCTATTCTTATACATTTCAGTTTTTCATATGCTATAAGAATATAGGTTTTGTGGGATGCCTGGTGGTTCAGTGGTTGGGCATCTGCCTTTGGCATAGCTCCTGTTCCCAGTCCTGGGATAGATCCTGCATTGGGCTCCCTGTGAGGAGCCTGCTTCTCCCTTTGCTTGTGTCTCCACCTCTGTCTCTCTCATTTTAACATTTTATTTATTTATGCAAGAGGGAGACAGACAGACACAGAGAGAGAGAGAGAGAGAGGCAGAGACAGAGAGAGGCAGAGACACAGGTAGAGGGAGAAGCAGGCTCCATGCAGGGAGCCTGATGTGGGACTCGATTCTGGGACACCAGGATCACACCCTGGGCCAAAGGCAGGTGCTAAACCACTGAGACACCCAGGGATTCCCAATAAATAAATAAAATCTTTAATAGCACATTGCTATTAATTTGGCTTAACAATGAGTTACCTATTAAAAATGTAACAAAAATATGTTATTTCCCTTCATTTATTGCACTTCAATTTTTATGTAGATTTTTTGCTGATACTATATTCCCTTGTTTTTAGATTTATTTATTTATTCCTGAGAGACACAGATTGAGAGAGAGAGGCAGAAACAGGCAGAGGGAGAAGCAGGCTCCTTGCAGGGACCCAGATGCGGGACTTGATCCCAAATCCTGGAATCACGACCTGAGTCAAAGGCAAGCACCCAACTGCTGAGCCATCCAGGCATCCCTACAATACTCCTTTTGTCTGAAAAATATTATTTAATGTTTTATAAGTCAGTCCTCTGTCGATCACTTTCCTCAGTTTTGTTTGAGAAACATATTTATTTATCCATTGTTTCTGACAGAGTTTCACTGGATATAAATTTGAAGTTGACATTTTTTTTCTTTCTATATAAAAAAGTAATATTAGCTATTGTTTTCTAGCTTACGTGGTTTCTGATGAGACAAAATTGTACTTCACTTTTTTTGCCTCTCTGTATCTAATGTAGCTTTTATCTCTGGATGCCTTCAAGATTTTTTTTTTTAATTTTAGCAGTTTGAATGTGTGTGTGTGTGTGTGTGTGTGTGTGTGTTATTTATTCTGCCTGGATTTCTCGGAGTGTCTATCTCAGACCTCTGTTTTGGTGTCCCTTATATGTCTTGAACATTCACCCACTGCTTCTTCATATCTTCTTTTTTTTTTCTTCATATCTTCATTTCTTTTTTTAAAATTTTTTTTTATTTATTTATGATAGTCACAGCGAGAGAGAGAGAGAGGCAGAGACACAGGCAGAGGGAGAAGCAGGCTCCATGCACCGGGAGCCCGATGTGGGATTTGATCCCGGGTCTCCAGGATCGCGTCCTGGGCCAAAGGCAGGCGCCAAACCGCTGCACCACCCAGGGATCCCCATTTCTTTTTTATACTGTGTTCTTTCATCTATTCTATCCATAGTATTTGATTTGCAAGTGTTAGACCATTTAATGTTATCCCACAGCTTTGAGATGCTCTGTTCTGATTTTTTAAACATATTTTATTCTTTTTATTTCAATTTGAGTAATTTCTAGTAATTGTCTTGAAGTTTACCAATGTTTCCTCAGCTATGATTGATGAGTTCATTAAAGGCATCCTATATCTCTGTTGCTGTTTCTCTTCTTTAACATTTCCAATTGATTTCATAATATTTATACCTCTCTGAGGAAATTATCCATGTGATCTTTTCGTCATACACCTTTCCTGTTTGAGCAGAGGTTGGAAAACCTTTTTTTTTGTAAGTAGTCAAGTAGTAGATGTTTTAGGCTTTCCTGTCTGTGTCATAGACAACATAGACATGAACTTTGTCATAACCAATTCTCCTGTTGTAGCAGAAAATGGCCACATGTAATACATAAATGAGAATGATTGTCTTTCAATCATTTATTTTAGGATACTGAATTTTGAAACAAATGTGCCTTTTATATGGCTTGAAATATTATTCTTCTTTAGATCCCACCCGACCCCCCAGTCTTTAAAAACAATTAAATTCTTAGCTCATGGACTATATAAAAACACTTTGGCTGAACTTGATTTTAGGGCCATATTTTGCTCACCTTTGTATTAGAGCTTTCAACATTTTAAAATCATAATTTTAAATTTCCTGTTACATAATTCAAATGTTTATTTCATGTATGAATTTAGTTCACAACTGAGATTGCTTTTTTATTATTAAATATTTTATGATAGGAGCTCAGTTTGCCACCATATAGCGCATCACCCAGTGCTCATCCCATCAAGTGCCCCCCTCAGTGCCCATCACCCAGTCACCCCAACCCTCTGCCCACCTCCCATTTCACTACCCCTTGTTCGTTTCCCGAATTAGTAGTTGCTCATGTTCTGTCACCCTCTCTGATATTTCCCACTCATTTTCTCTCTTTTCCCCTTTATTCCCTTTCACTAATTTTTATATTCCCCAAATGAATGAGACCTTATAATGTTTGCCCTTTACCGATTGACTTATTCCACTCAGCATAATACCCTCTGGGTCCATCCACATTGAAGCAAATGGTGGGTATTTGTCGTTTCTAATGGCTGAGTAATATTCCATTGTATACACAGACCACATCTTCTTTACCCATTCATCTTCCGATAGACACCGAAGCTCCTTCCATAGTTTGGCTATTGTGGACATTGCTGCTATAAACTTTGGGGTGCAGGTGTCTTGCCATTTCACTGCATCTGTATCTTTGGGGTAAATTCCCAGCAGGGCAATTGCTGGGTCATACAGCAGGTCTATTTTTAACTTTTTGAGGAACCTCCACACAGTTTTCCAGAGTGGCTGCACCAGTTCACATTCCCACCAACAGTGCAAGAGGGTTCCCCTTTCTCCACATCCTCTCCAACATTTGTGGTTTCCTGCCTTGTTAATTTTCCCCATTCTCACTGGTGTGAGGTGGTATCTCATTGTGCTTTTGATTGGTATTTCCCTGATGGCCAGTGATGTGGAGCATTTTATCATGTTCTTGTTGGCCATGTCTATGTCTTCCTCTGTGAAATTTCTGTTCATGTTTTTTGCCCATTTCATGATTGCATTGTTCGATTCTTTGCTGTTGAGTTTAATAAGTTCTTTATAGATCTTGGAAACTAGCCCTTTATCTGATAGGTCATTTGCAAATATCTTCTCCCATTCTGTAGGTTGTCTTTTAGTTTTGTCGACTGTTTCTTTTGCTGTGCAGAAGCTTCTAATCTTGATGAAGTCCCAATAATTCATTTTTGCTTTTGTTTCCCTTGCCTTCATAGATGTATCTTGCAAGAAGTTGCTGTGGCCAAGTTCAAAAATGGTGTTGCCTGTGTTCTCCTCTAGGATTTTGATGGATTCTTGTCTCACATTTAAATCTTTCAACCATTTTGAATTTCTCTTGTCTAGTTTCTTGTGCACATGGCTGTCCAATTTTCCCGCACCATTTATTGAAGAGACTATCCTTTTTCCAGTGGATAGTCTTTCCTGCTTTGTTGAATATTAGTTGACCATAGAGTTGAGGGCCCATTTCTGGATTCTTTATTCTGTTCCATTGATCTATATGTCCATTTTTGTGCTAGTACCACACTGTCCTGATGATCACAGCTTGTAGTACAACCTGAAATCTGGCATTGTGTTCCCCCAGCTCTGGTTTTCTTTTTTAATATTCCCCTGGCTATTCAGGGTCTTTTCTTATTCCACACAAATCTTAAGATGATTTGTTCCAACTCTCAGAAGAGTGTCCATGGTACTTTTTTTTTATATTTTATGTTTTTATTCATGAGAAACACAGAGAGAGAGAGAGAGAGAGGGAGAAGTGACTCCATGCAGGGAGCCCGACGCAAGACTCAATCCCAGAACTTTGAGATCACCCCCTGGGCTGAGGTGGCACTAAACCCCTGAGCCACGCAGGGATCCCAGTCCATGGTATTTTCATAGGGATTGCATTAAATGTGTAAATTGCCCTGGGTAGCATGGGCATTTTCACAATATTAATTCTTCCAATCCATGAGCATGAAATATTTTTCCAGCCCTTCATGTCCTCCTCAATTTCTTTCAGAATTGTTCTGTAGTTGTTAGGGTATGGATCTTTTACCTCTTTGGTTAGGTTTATTCCTAGGTATCTTATGCTTTTGGGTGCAATTGTAAATAGGATTGACTCCTTAATTTCTCTTTCTTCAGTCTCATTGTTAGTGTATAGAAATTCCACTGATGTCTGGGCATTGATTTTGTTTCTTGCCACATTGCTGAATGCTGTATGAGTTCAGCAATCTTGGGGTGGAGTCCTTTGGATTTTCTACATACAGTATCATGTTACCTGTGAGGAGGGAGATTTTGACTTCTTTTTTGCCAATTTGAATGCCTTTTATTTCTTTTTGTTTTTTGATGGCTGAGGTTAGGACTTCTAGTACTAGGTTGAACAGCAGTGGTGAGAGTGGACATCCCTGTGTTGCTCCTGGTCTTAGGGGAAAGGCTCCCAGTATTTTCCCATTGAGAATGATATTTGCTGGGGCTTTTTGTAGATGGCTTTTAAGATGCTGATGAATGTTCCCTCTATCCCTACACTCTGAAGAGTTTTGATCAGGAATGGATGCTGTATTTTGTCACATGCTTTCTCTGCCTCTATTGAGAGGATCATATGGTTCTTGTTTTTTCTCTTGTTGATATGATCTATCACATTGATTGCTTTATGAGTGTTGAACCAGCCTTGCATTCTGGGGATAAATCTCACTTGGTCATAGTGAATAATCTTCTTAATGTATTGTGGGATCCTATTGGCTAGTATCTTGTCTAGAATTTTTGCATCCATGTTCATCAGAGATATTGCTCTAGAGTCTCCTTTTTGGTAGGGTCTTGTCTGGTTTTGGAATTAATGTGATGCTGGCCTCATAGAACAAATTTGGAAGTACTCCATCTCTTTCTATCTTTGTATTAGAATAGGTATTGTTTCTTCTTTAAATGTCTGATAGAACTCCCCTGGGAAGCCATCTGGCCCTGGACTTTTGTGTCTTGGAAGGTTTTTGATGACTGCTTCAATTTCCTCCCTGGTTATCGGCCTGTTCAGGTTTTCTATTTCTTCCTGTTCCAGGTTTGGGAGTTTGTGGTTTTCCAGAAATGCATCCATTTCTTCTAGATTGCCTAATTTATTGGCTTATAGCTGCTTCTAATATGTTTTAAAAATCCTTTGTATTTCCTTGGTATTGGTGGTGTTCTCTCCTTTTTCATTCATGATTTTATTAATTAGAGTCTTTTCTCTCTTCTCTTTAATAAGGCTGGCTAATGCTTTATCTATATTATTAACTCTTTCAGAGAATCAACTCCTGGTTTTGTTGATCTGTTCCACAGTTCTTCTGGTCTCAATTTCATGCTCGAATCTTCATTAACTCTCCTCTTCTGCTTGGTGTAGGTTTTGTTTGCTGTTCTTCCTTCAGTTCCTCCAGGTGCAACGTTAGCTTTTGTATTTGAGTTTTTTCCAGTTTTTGGAAGGATGCTTGTATTGCGCTGTATTTCCCTCTCAGGACTGCTCTTGCTGTAACTGAAAGATTTTTTTTTTTTAACTGAAAGATTTTGAATGGTTGTATCTTCATTCTCATTAGTTTCCAGGAATCTTTTTACTTCTTCTCTAATTTACTGGTTGACCCATTCATCTTTTAGCAGGATGCTCTTTAACCTCCAAGTGTTTGAGTTTCTTCCAAATTTCTTCTTGTGATTTAGTTTTAGTTTCAAAGCATTATGGTTTGAAAATATGCAGGGGGCAATCCCTCTCTTTTGGTATGGGTTACTATCTGATTTGTGACACAGTATGTTGTCTATTCTGGAGAAAGTTCCATTTGCACTTGAGAAGACTGTGTATTCAGTTGTGTTTGGATGTAAAGTTCTATAAATATCTGTGAAATCCATCTGGTCCTGTGTATCATTTAAAGCTCTTGTTTCTTTGGAGATGTTGTGCTTAGAATATCTGTCATTTTCATAAAGTACCGTACTGAAGTCTCCCAGAATAAATGTATTATTATCTAAGTATGTCTAAAATTGGTTATTAATCGGTTGATATACTTGGCAGCTCCCACATTAGGGTCATAAATATTCATGATTGTTAGGTCCTCTTGTTGGATAGATATCTGGGTTGGTGGTCACATATTCTTTCATTTCTTCCTTTCTTGGAATCTCTTTATCTCTCCTTCCATTCTGAATGAAAGCCTTGCTGGATAAAGTATTCTTGGCTGCATGTTCTTCTCATTTAGGACCCTGTATATATCTTTCCAGCCCTTTCTGGCTTGCCAGGTCTTTGTGGAGAGGTCTGCTGTTAATCTAATACTTTTCTCCATATAAGTTAGGGATGTCTTGTCTCTTGCTGCTTTAAAGATCTTCTCTTTATCTTTGGAATTTACAAGTTTCACTATTAAATGTAGAGGTGTTGAAATTTTTTTTTTTTTAATTTTAGGGGGAACCTCTGTCTCTCTCCTGGATCTTAATGCCTGTTTCCCTCCCCACGTTAGGGAAGTCCTCAGCTATGATTTTTTCAAATACACTTTCTGGTCTTCTGTCCTTTTCGGCACCCTCGAGAACCCCAATTAAACATAGATTTTTCCTTCTGAGGCTGTCATTTATTTCCCTTAACCTATCCTCATGATCTTTTAATTGTTTCTCTTTATTCCTCAGCTTCCTTCCTTGCCATAAATTAGTCTTCTATGTCACTCACTCTTTCTTCTACCTCATTAACTCTCCTCATTAGGACCTCCAGTTTGGATTGCATCTCATTTAATTGATTTTTTTTTATTTTGGCGTGATTAGATCTAAAATTTGCAGTCATGAAGTCTCTTGAATCCTTTATACCTTTTTCCAGAGCCACCAGTTTTATAATTTTACTTCTGAATTGGCTTCCTGACATTGAATTGTAATCCAAATTCTGTAACTCTGTGGCAGAGAGTAGTGTTTCTGATTCTTTCTTTTGTGGTGAGTTCTTCTTTCTAGTCATTTTGCTCATTGCAGCATGGCTAAAAACAAATTGTACTGGAAAAAGAAAGAAAAAAAGATGGAAAAAAAGGGAAAAAACAACAACAAAACAACCAAACAAACAAAAAACAAGGATGGGTATCATCTGGTCTATATACTGTAAATCCCTCAACTTCCCCTGGAGCTTTCCAGCACTGCTCAGTCAGGAACCTGCTCTTCCTCTGTCCTTCCAACTGGTCTTCTGGGGAAGGGGCCTGCTGTGCTGATTCTCAGGTGTGTGCACCTGGGGGAGCTGCTCCGTCCCTGCCAGGTGCACTGCTCAGTGGAAGCTGTTTATTCTGTGAGGCCTCTGTTCCCTGGTGGCCCTGACCCTCCCAGGCACAAGGTGACACAGGGAGGAACAACAACAGTGGTGGCGGCCAGCTCTTCAGCTCTGGAGTCTGCTCCTGCAGTAACCATCACAGTCTCCCAGTCCACAGGGGCCTGGATGCTTAGGGGGCAGGGGCGCTGACCTGCTCAGCTCAGGGACGCCCAGAGGCAGGAGCGTCTTCACTGTCCTGTGCCCTCCAGGGCTCTGCCTATTCCAAGGGGAATGCAGGATCCTGGGCTGTGTCCCCTGGCACCCTGGGCTCCAGGGCCTGCACTGCTGGAATGGTGCTTGCCGGCCATGTGGCCCCCTCCTCCTGGAGCTGCCTGCTCCCGAGGCCCTGTGAAGTGCGCTCCAGCCACTCCAGCCCCTTCCCACACTTGGCCGGGGGGGGGTGTGGCGTGCTCTCCCCAGGGCGCACCTCCTCTGTTAGGGCCCCTGGGAACCTGGGGGCCCCACTGCCCGTCCTGGGATCCTGCCCGAGTTCCCTGCAAGCGCCTTTCCATCCGAGAAGATTTTTAAAGCTCCTACTTCTCCGGGGCTAGGCTTTCCTGTCCTGGAGGCCCTTGCCCCCAGCCTTAGCCCAGCACCTCCCAGGGACCCCTCCCTCACTGGATTCTTTTTTATTTATTTATTTTTTTCCATCTTCCTACCTTGTTAGAAGTGCAAACTCTTCTCTCTGTAGCGTTCCAGCAGTTCTCTCTTTAAATCTCAGACCGAATTCATAGGTTTTTTAGGATGATTTGAAAGTTATCTAGGTAAGTTGGTGGGAACAGGTGACTTGGAGACCCTACTCTTCTGCCATCTTGCCAAGAAATCCCCACATCTAAGATTATTTTTTTCTTGCTTTTTTTGTATGTCTCATCATTTTTCATTGCAATGGAAGAAATGGCAGAAATCATATATAGTATAGTGGAGAGTGAGAGAAATTGTTCTGGGTCTGAAAACAGGTATAATTTTCCTTCTGTCAAACCTTAGGATGGGGTTTTAAAGTAAATCTAGTTTAGAAGTTGATCTAACTTTGAATGGGTTGCTGTTACATTACCTCAAAGTTCACCATCAGTTTTCAATTTCTCTAGTAATGACTTCTGTTTAATGTGGAGGCTGGTTTGCCAAAAGTCAGCTTCACTTTCAGCCTTATGTCTTTTCTTTGTGGTGTTTCTTGAAGAGCATCTCTTCTGAAACTCTTTCCCCTCTCCTTACTCTATTTCAGGTATATTCTGCTATTATTTGTTTCTCAATACTTATCTACTGAGCATTGGGAAACCATACTAGAGAATGTTTTCTCTTGTTCTAATATAGCTTTGGTCTTAGGCATAAATCTTTGGGCTTGGGGCTTGTGGTCTTTTTGTATTCCATTTGCTTTTCTTCCAAATGTTATTCTAGACCCAGTTTGAATTTCTGACCCTCCACCAGGGATAGGTTTATTTCCTTATCCCTCAACCATAATGGATTTTTACCAGTACCCTAGGATGACAGTGTTTAGATTAAGGTTTGCTTTTTTATTGGAGAGATAGAAAAGAATCATTTGGGTAATCCCTCCTCCAGTGGTTGCTGTTCTCTATCCCCAGAGTGCACAACAAAGGGACATTTCTTAAGACTCTAATATTTTCTGTAAGCGCCTTGTGGGATTAATGAAGAAACAGCCTTCAACAGGTGAAGATTCCCTAATTGTTATGGCCACGAGGGTTTCTCTGGTCTTTGCACACTTGGTCTTTAACAATTTTCCAGCCATTCTGGTTAAACTCTTCCTATCACTGAATGGTTTCATCAACCCCAGGTAAGACAGTTCTCACATTTTATCTTGTGTCCTCCCACAAACACTTTTCTCTCCCTAGACTTTGATTGCCCCATGACCTCAGCTTTCATAATTATCAGAAAATGAATAAATTTGCAGTATGTCCAGCTTGTCTGTTATTGTAAAGGTAGAGGTGATGCTCTTTCCAGCTTTATACATCAATAAGTGTAAATAGGCATTCCCAATATTCTTTAACTCTAATTTTCTGATAATATTTAGGTAGAGAGTGATTCCCAATTAGCTTTATTATAATCATTCGAGATGATTTGGTCAAAAAATGCTTTATGATAACACATGAGCTTCACATCAGCCTTTTGGGGCTAGGATAGACTCTTCATCAAGGTATCTCCACTTCAAAGGGAAAAGAAGTGAGAATAAGTAAGAAAGGCTAGTTTGAGAATTCTACTTGACTCAACTTTATGAATGAGGCTCTTTAGGGAAATACAGAATCTTGATATGTTGTGGGTGTAAGACCTACATTCAAATTATTAAAAGCTAGAAGACTTCTGTGTCTCTTTTGTTCGCCTTTGAATCTGGCGAGCTACATATTTAGCAGCTATTCACTCTTGGGGCTTTGAGTCTAACTGTGGGTGCATAGAGCAAAGTAGCAAGAAGACAAACTCACACAACAGATGAGGACCCTTCTGTAAAAACTTAGCAGAGTATCTAGCACATAATGAGCATTTGAGAAACATTAAAGAGTAGAACTCTCAGAAGCTAGTTCTCTACTTGTTTTTGTGTTTATCTCCTCTACTAAATGGCTAATTCCTTGACAAAAGGGACTGCATCTTAATTGTCTTTGGATCTGATATACCAAGTCAAGGCCTTGTATATGGTAAGCACTTGATAAATATTAGCTAATTCCATTTAAAAATAATAATAAATGATTGCCACACTCAATTTATGTTTGTCTCCCTGTCTGTACTGAAATCTCCATGAAGGCAGAGATCTGTTAGTCTTTTTCATTATTCTTGTCAAGTGTCTAAATATGGAAATTGTAGATGTTTAATAAATATTGATTGTTGGAAATAGTCTCTTTTGACAAACTTTCCTCTGCTTACATCTTTAATATGGCCAAAAATGTTTGCTCCAGTGTTTGAGCTGGATTATATTTCTAGCTCCATCATCAACTAAAAACATAGAATTCTCATTTGGATTTGTTTGCTGTTAAAATGGCTCTGTGTTCTTTGAACAATGTATTCTTTTGACAGACAGAATTACTTGTTACAGATCAGATATGTATAAGGCCTCAGAATAGCTAACCCAAGAAGGGGAACCCTGGACAAGGTAAGTAAGTCAGAATTCTCAGGAAGAAGTCATTTACAGGTTTCAAATATGTAGCTATATAGTCTCATTAAAGGTAATGTTGGCAGTAGTCAGTTCCACTTCACTGAACTTTTCCAACAATTTAATTTGAAATGCTCATAAGAGTAATTGATGCCCAACTCTGGTGACAAATATTAAAGAAGTTGAACTTGGCATTTATTTCAGGTGAGTTTATAATCTGGTAGAAAGAACAAGGGGTATACCCTTGAAATGATATTAAAGGCAAAGTTCCATGGAGTGAACACAAACAAAATTTGAACTGTATCTAAAATGCCCATGTATCTCCAGTTCTAACAGCAGGGGTAAATTGGCACAAATCTTTTTTTGCTGTATGGATAGAAACAAAAAATGCAAGCAAATATCAAAGTGTACGATATATGAAATCATTTGCAGAACTGATGGGATTTAGACTTTTTCCTTTCCTTTGATATTAGTTTAATAAATAACGCAGTAGATATTTTACTTTTGAAGGAATAAAGTATGAAAGATTAATAAATGTCCAAAGGGGACACAGGATGCGAAGGAATGGTGTTCTAAATTAAGAGTATTTGGGGTCGATTAAAAGCATCTTTCTTTTATCAACCAGGTGCTCTATGGTAAGTATTCTCCTACGTTCTTCATAATTATCATTCCATTTATTTATTGGAAACATTATAAGTCAAAATGTTAATCATCATCATTTTAGAGGTAAAGAGATTGAGGCCTGAAGTTTGAGAAGCAAGGATTTTCAGTTGGTAACCTAAATCTAGAGTCCATAGCCCTGACTATAGGAGTAAAGAAGATTTCCAGAGTCCACTGCCAGGCCTTGGCAGATGATGGGAGACAATTTCATGAGAACTAACTCTTGGAGAAAGAGAGGAGATATGAAGGCACAGAAATAATGTAAAGCTTGTGAAAAGTGGAGGACACAAACAAACCCCCAAATAACACATTTTAAGCAATGGCCCATTGCAGTGATTCAGAGGGAGGAGTTAGGGTAATTCCTATAAGATCCTCTAGTCCAATAAGTGCATAAATTCAGACTTTGAGTGGGAAAGGTATTTTGGAAGTTCCCACTACTCTGGAATATAGAGATGATGCTGGATCCCAGGTAACTCCTTGTTTAACTCTTTGGGTTCAGGTATGATGTATGGGCTAGGGGTTGGCATATTATCAAAGACTGAACATAACAAACCTTTAAGAGCAGGTATAAACATTTAGGTATTAGGACAGTGCACCTGGGAACTACAGTTATGTTATTCACACATTATATCATTTCAAATTTAATGTTCATTTGAAGATATTATTTACTGTGCCAATCTTAAATCTCTGGAAACAACCAGTGGCTAATTAAAGAGACTGGGAATATTATTTCAAAAGATATATCCTCTGGAATCACATAGCTAAAAGTAAAAATTCAGTTTGGGAAATACCTTACATGTTGATTTATCTAAATTTCTAGACAAGATTACTAACAAAGGATACAGCTAGTCAGACACTAGAATAAACGAAATTGGATGTCTATCCTGTTTTAATTTTGGGGAGATGTTAGATATCTTCTCACTATAAAGTTGTTTGCTTTTATGCACCACTCTAAACCTTCCTTAACATTTGCAGGAAAAATTAACTTGAATCCTGTATCTGTTATATATAGTAGAACTTCATTACTACATACCTGGCATTCTGACAGAAGCTGAAGAAAAATTAGTCCCAACCATTTATCAATGCTTGCTTTTAAGAGGCCATACCAAAGTATTCTTCCTACCATCTTGATTCACATTATGTTCCAAAGGGAGAACAATGCAATCTACTTGTGGCTGCATAAACTGCATGAGATATTGCACTAAACACATTCCTTGCCTTTTGCAGAACAAGCTTGAGACTAGTCTATTTTATGGAGTAAGGGGACATAATTATTTCATCATGTGTTTGCTTACTAAAACAATTTTTGTGAAGGGATAATTCCCCTACAGAATCGGCTCCTAAAGAAAGTTCTTGATTCATGTCCATTGATAAAACTGTCTTATATCTTCTGCATGAGGCTACAGGTTTGCAACAAACTCCATATTTTATGACTAATTTGAAGCTATTTGATTCAAATACTGCTGAACTTAGTAGCTTCTTCCCCTCTGATCAACCTCCCCCCTTTTAAACCGGCCAAATTGAAAACTATCATGAAGGCATAAATAATTACTGGTTGTTATATTTATTTAAGCAGACTCTTGCTTTAGGAGTCAGACCACATTCCTGAAATCTCACATATTTTCTACTTTCATAGATAAAACTTTAAAAGTTTTAATTTGGGATGAAATGATGAACTGCGGGGAAAGATGAGAAATCTTTGAAAATATACTGAGGTAGTCATTCGATGAAAAGGGTTAAAAACAAAGAGTCCACTGATTTTAATCCTAAGAATAAAATTAACTTTTCCAAGCTGAGGGGTTTTAAGCAAAGGTTGAAGTTTGCCAATCCTCTTTGCTTTGTTTCTGTTTTTTTAAATAAAAGAAGGCATAACTCTTGCAAATGAGGTTATGTATTAAATTTCAAAATGTTATAAAATGCTGTGTTATGACTATTGCCTTATCTTGTTCAATTATTTTCCATTGCATTTTATTCAGGTCAAAATGTCACAGTGATGCGCTCCTATCGTTATGTACACAAACTTGAACCCAACGTTGTTCTAGGTTATGTAGACAAAGCAATAACCTCTCTTGCAGTCCCAATGAGGGGAGCAGTTGAAAACATAATATATCAGGTGCTGTCAAATGCTTTAAAGAACAAGAGCAAAGAAAGGAAAGAGTAAATGATGAGGAAGCGTACTATTTTGGATTGGGTAAATGGAAAAGTCTTCACTGATAAGGTCCCATTTGCAAATAGATCACAAATAAGTGAGGGAATAAGTTAAGTAATGGAAAAATGTTGCAGAAGAGGCAATGCAAGGAAATGCAAAGGCACTGAGGCAGGAGCATACTTTTTGTGCTTCAGGAAAACAGGTAGGTCACTGTAGATAGAACATGGTAAGCAAGGGACGCGTGGGTGGCTCAGCAGTTGAATGTCTGCCTTTGGCTCAGGGTGTGATTCTGCGGTCCTGGCATCGAGTCCTACATTGGGCTTCCCATGGGGAGCCTGCTTCACCCTCTGCCTATGTCTCTGCCTCTCTCTGTGTGTCTCTCATGAATAAATAACATCTTTACAAAAAGAACATGGTAAGCAAGGGGTGACTTGGTAGCAAATGAAGTTGGAAAGCAAGGGGCAAGGTGATGCAGGGCCTTGAAGGCTAAGTTAAAGAGTTGAGATTTTATTCTGGGGAAGATGTAAAGCATTAGAGGATTTTGAGCAGTGGAGTGACATGATCTGACATGGATTTTTCTGTTTTCTGGAGAAGAAACAACAAAGGGGTCAGAGTGGAAGCAATTATAAACAAAAGACCAGAAGACAGGTGATAGAAGTAGTGAAGATAGTGACAAATGATCAGATTCTGAATATATTCTGCAGGCAGAGTGGACAGTATCCTGCAAGACTGCTTTGAGGGGCATGAAAGCAAGAGTAGCCAACTTACATTGCTGTCTATAAAAATTATAGATAATTATTTGAAAGCAATGCTTCCAACCCACAAAAATGTTTGTCCTAAGATACATACAGAGTTTAGTTTACTTCTACTTTACTTGACTTTTATTTTATTTTTGCTATATTTTCACCTTAGTTTTACTTTATTTTATTTTAACATTTGAGAATCTCAAGAACATAGAATTGAATTAATTATGTATCTTTGTTTCTGAAATATCATTAAGGCAGGCAAGCTCTATTTTACTTAACTTTATTTTAATATTTTAGCCCCCATTATCTGACTCTTGTTTTCACTTTTACCTTTTCCTCTCATACACAGTAAAGCACATCTGAGATTTGTCCTCATATATTTAATCTTTGAAAAATATGTGGTGGTATTTATATCTAAGATATCATGCTATAGATTGTGTTTTCTTATTTCTTTTTTGATGTGAGACTATATTTAAAATAATTTACTCATGTTGTTTTATATGCTTTTAGTACTTTTTTCCAAAGTGTTGCAGAACATTTCATACAGGGTTGTGAGTCAACCATTAGCCAAGTTATCTATAATGCTTTGTATAGCTAATTGTGCTGCAAGGCATATCCTTTCACATGTTTCTTTATACTCTTAGGTGACAGTTTCCCTGGGTAATATGGCCAGTAATTAGTTTTAGTTTAAAAAATATTGATCAATACATTCAAAATGAGTTATGCACAGTCAATAATTATTTCACATTAGTCAATTTTTAAAGGATTAATAAGTTAATTTTTATTGATATAGTGACAGTTTATAAGGTTATAGATTACTTTAGTACTCAGTTTTGGAAATTTCGAATTGAGACTAAGAATACTTCCTAGGTATAGAGGGAACATATCTCAATATAATAAAGGACATATATGACAAGTCCATGACTATCATCATACTGATTGGTGAATAGTTGGAAGTCCTTCTTCTAACATCAGGAATGAGACAAAGGTGCCCACTTTCACCATTTTTCTTCAACAAGTATTGGAAGTTCTAGCCAGAGCAAGAAGGCAAGAAAAAGAAATAAAAGAGATCCAAACTGGAAAAGAAGAAATAAAACTGTCACTATTTGCAGATTATGATGTTACCTAGAGAAAACCCTAAAGACTTCATCAAAAAACTGTTAGAACTAACAAATGGATTCTACAAAGTTGAAGGATAAAAAAAATTAATACCCAAAAATCTGTTGTCTTTCTATGCACTAATAAATTATCAGAAAGAGAAATAAAGACAACAATCTCATTTACAATTGTATCAAAAAGAATAAAATATCTGGGAATAAATTTAACCAAAGAGGTAAAATATCTGTACGTTGAAAACCACACATTAATGAAAGAAATTGAAGAAGAAACAAATAAATGGGAAGGTGTTCTGTGCTCATGGATTGGAAGAATCAATATTGTTACAATGTCTGTATATCAAAAGCAATCTACAGATTCAGTGCAATCCCAATCAAAATTCCAATAACATTTTTCAAAGATATAAGGCAAATAATCATAAAATGTTTGTGAAATCACGAAAAAGGCCAAATAGCCAAAGCAATTTTGAGAAAGAACAAAACTAAAGACACCATGCTCTCTGATTTCAAACTACACGACAGAGCTTTAGTAATTAAAATAGTATGGCATTGGCATAAAAACAGATACATATATCAATAGAACAGAATAGAGAGCCCAGAAATAAACCCATACTTATATGGTTGATTAATTTATGACAAAGTAACTAAGAATATAGTGTGAAGAGAGGATAATTCTTCAATAAATGGTGCTGAGAAGATAGCTACATGTAAGATAATGAAACTCAACCACTATCTTACACCGTACAGAAAAATTAACTCAGAATGGATTAAAGACCTGAATGTGAGACCTGAAACCATAAAAATTCTAGTAGAAAACATAGGAGCTTGACATAGGTCTTGACAATTATCTTTTTAATAAGACATCAAAAAAGGGGGAAAAATGGGGGGGTGGAGGACAACATATATCATTATGTACATACATGAAAATGAGATTCATATTTCTTTTTTTCAGTAAAAAGGCAAGTCCTTTAACAACACGCACATGTTACCATGTCCAGTTTTAAGACTCGCGGTGTTTCTGTGTAGCTTGGAATCTGCTGCTGTGCTCCTAAAGTAAACAACAGTTGAGCCTTCTGAGGTGCCTTATGTGTGTGTTTGCTCACAGAGAGTACAAGCAGCAGATTATTTCCCTGCAGTCCAAATCCTTGATAATCCTGAGTGCCCTTCAGTATGGGCCATGAAAAGGCAAAGCCTGAAATTTTCTAGGATGCTAAGGCAACATATCAAGATGACTAGCATTGCTACTCCCCTGCTCCCCATGCTGGTTATGCACATTCTTAAGAGAAAAAAAAATGATAGCAGTTGATGATGAAGATGATGCAAGCAGATAGAAATACAAATGTTGACACTCAGCAAATGAAGACTCAATCAAGGAATCCCTGAGGAAGAGCAGAGTCTTTCACTCCTGATGCTAAATTTCTTCAGATCTCCCAGCCAAAGGAAAGCTCATGCATGGCGTTAACATTTGGCCTTACCAGTTAACTGTCAAGTCTTTCTGCTAGCCTTGTGGTTAACATAGTAAAAAAATAAAATAAAATTTTAAAAATAGACTGAAATTGGAATAAAAATCCTAAATGTTAAAATTTATTCTCCTGTTTTAATGAAGTAGTGGCTGGTTTCAGCTAAACATAATTAACTGCTTCCAGATTAGCTGTGTTGTTACACAGTGACTGGCAAACCAACAGTGGTTAGGAGGGTGCATTCTGGAGCCAGACCATCTGTACTTATGTTTTGGCTTGTCGCTCCTACCATGTCCTTGAACAATTTTTTAAAACTTTTTCATGCATATTTCTTCATCTAAATAATTAAGAAAAAATACCTGCCTAGGTTTTTATGAAAATATAATGATGTATGTCCAATGACAGCTCCCCAAACATCGCTAATATAATCAATTGATAAGACAAAACTGAGTTTATTGATCCTATGAAAAGCAAGAACACCACCTCTACAGAGGTGCAGTATTATCTCACTTTAAGAAAGTCAATATCACACATATATAGAGAACTTGAGTTTGGGTGAAGGCAGGAGCTTGGTCAGGTTTGGGTGAAGATCACACTAACATTGGGTAGTGTTTTAGGATGGGTAGAAATAGCAAGTTCAGGGTTCTGAGACATAAAATGTTCATTGATGCTTTTTATTAAAGAGTGGATGAATTGTTCTGGAAGTTTCCATAATGAACATTCAAGTTATTGGTCTGGAGGAGAGTGTCCCAAAATGGTCAAGTAGTGCTATTGTAGACAGTATGCTGCGTGTGTGTGTGTGTGTGTGTGTGTGTGTGTGTGTGTGTATGTATGTTGGGGGGGGATCTTTAAATGGTTCCAGTTTCTAGTTAATGTGAGTAAAGTACTTAGCACATTAACTAAGTTATGTGCTTAGCATATGGTAAAGGTTCAAAAAATATTGACTCATACTTTTCTTAGACATATTCAACTGCATAGAAAAATTACAAAATGTAGAACTGATAAAGCTAAGGCTACTATATACCCAGTATATCCATATAGTTGATAAAATATGCAACAAGTACTCAAGAATGTGGTAAGGAGGCGAAGGGTAATAGATCAGGAGTTAGGAAAACTGACTCTAGCCCCATCTTCACTGATAATGATTTATAGGACCATAAACAACTCAGTCACCTTTTTCTAAATTTAGTCTTCCCTCTTAATAGGAGTAGAACTGATACCAGTACCTACATGCTGAAGGAGTCTAATTATATGATGTCAAAACCGGCCCATTTCTAAGAGTCTAAGAAGTCTTGTTTTTACTTATGTACTGTTAAAATTAAAACTCATCAGGCTGAAAATGACTAAGAAGTGAAGAAATAAAACATTGAGTGCACCACATTTCCTGGTGTGTGAAGCCTTCAAAGGGTAGGGAAGGTACTACTAAAGTGTATACTCCTCTTCTAATTGCAAGGGCACCATTTGATGTAAAGTGGACAAACTTAAGAAATATCTTCCAGCTGGTTCATGTTGGTTGAAGTTAGGATGTAGACATCTCTTGCTAATAAAAATAATCTAACTTAAGAAGAATAGTTGTTAGGGGGAATTTACTTAGGCTGTTACTCATTTCATTAGAGTTTAAAAAATGTTTCATAAATACTTTGTACCAGATACCCTGTATCTAACACAAAGTTCACGCCTTGAAGGTATGCATATTTAGTTGAGAAAATAGACAAAGAATAGAAACAAGTAATTGGATTGCCATATATTTTTTGATAAATATAAGTGCTATGAAGAAAAATTAAACCTAAAGCAGGTTTACAGAGAGGCTGAGTGCAAGTTATCATTTTAGGTTGGAAGATGGAGTGCCTTTTCTAAACAATGTTTGAATAGAAATCTAGTGAAGTAAGTATGAGATCTGAAAATCAGGGTAACAGCATCCTAGGCAGAAGAATCTCTGAGGAAAAGTAGACTTGCCATATCCAAAAACAATGAGGAAGGGGCTAGGGTGGAGTGATTGAGGCGGAACAGGGGGAAGGTAGTCAGGATATCAGTTATGTAGGGACATTTAGGAAAAAGAGAAAGGATTATAATCTGATGCTATTAGGAAATGTCATCTGAAGTTTTTAACTGGGAGTGTGGGATAATCAATGTAAGTTTTGAAAGGGCCATTCTGATGGTACAGAAAACACAGATCATAAGAAGCAGAAATGCAGATTTAGGTCATTTAGGCACTATTGGAGCTGCAGGGCAGAAGTGGAGTCTTGGGTAAGGTGATGAAGTGGAGATGGGGAAAAGTGATTGGATTTGGGATCTATTGGAAATAGATGAATGGAATCTACTACTGGGGAAGTAAGAGGAATTTTGCACAACCTGAGGCTTTGGCTTGAGCAGTTGGTTGAAGGGTGCTGGTGTTGACTTTGATGATGAACTGAGGTAAGGATCAAGGAAATCTTTGGAGCAAGAGAGGGTGAAATTTGTATAACCTTTTGCTTTGTGTCTGCTCTACCCTGCTAGGGTCTGGTTGTAGCAGCCCACAGCTGGCCGCAAGATGTTGTTGTGTAATTACAAAGGCAATTCTACTCCCCAGTTATCTCCTCTGAAAATCTTTAAGTGCCAGTATGGATGTAACACACACACACACACACACACACACAGATATCCTTTATATTCTTGAGGTGGTGAGAAAGGAAACAATAAGGAGAAAGTGGGAAAGTGGGAAAATCTAAATATATGAAGATAAACATATATCTGCCTCACAGTTTTTCCTGAAACAAGCCTGAGTATGATCTACCAAAAGCAGAGCTTTGCCATAGCAACACATATGCAGGGGAAATGCCATTTTTAACTATCATATATTCTGTTTCAAATTGATAGTGAAAGGTAGAAAATGTTCCTTTCATTGAACAAATTTTATTTTATTCCTAATGGGTAGAAAATGTCTTCATTTTTAGTAGCATCATGACATGTAAATAATTAGAAATAATTAGAATTCCTGGTGGAGTATACTCAGTAAATGCTCATTTTCTTTCTTTACACCTTCCTTTGTGCAAACCACATAGTCAGGTCTTAGAATATGGCTTCTTCCATTCATGTCTTCACTGTCCCTTTCTAGTTGGGTGTCTTCGGACTCCCTCAAGGGACTATCAGGCAACTCAAATGACTATTTGCCTCAGAGTGCAACAGATGATGGCTTTGTACAGGTAAAAGTAATCCTTGACCTTAATAGGACACTGGACAATGGTGACATTCTGGGGAAGCTCAGAGAGTTGAAGATTTAATGCTTCCTGTTGCATCTGGGTTTTCTGAAGCTGTTTCAAATATTCACATGAGGGCACCTGGGTGGCTCAGTGATTGAGGGTCTACCTTCAGCTCAGGGAATGATCCTGGGGTCCCAGATCAAGTCCCACATTAGGCTTCCTGCACGGACCCTGCTTCTCCCTCTGCCTGTGTCTCTGCCTCTGTGTGTGTCTCTCATGAATAAATAAAATCTTTTAAAAAACCACAAACATTCATGAATCTGTATGTATAGAAAGAATTGTACAAAGTGTAATGTTGAGCTCCTTTGAACAAAGAAAGTCTGAAATACAAAGATGAAAACAAAAGTTTTACTTTCAGTATTTAGTCCATTAAAAATATATATCTTTATAAGCATTCTACAGCAGGGTCATTTTACAAATGACCATCAAGTTCATCCAGGAAAACATTTTTTTTTATTTTTTTTATTTTTTTTTATTTTTTTTTTATTTATGATAGTCACAGAGAGAGAGAGAGAGAGAGAGAGAGGCAGAGACACAGGCAGAGGGAGAAGCAGGCTCCATGCACCGGGAGCCCGATGTGGGATTCGATCCCGGGTCTCCAGGATCGTGCCCTGGGCCAAAGACAGGCGCCAAACCGCTGCGCCACCCAGGGATCCCAACATTTTTTTTTTAAAACACAACCAATCCTATACCTTATTCATGCTCTGGTAGAACTTTTATTAGTCTCTGGTCTCACTAACCATAAAGTCTTCCATGAAGCAGAACACATCTAGAGACTCTAAGATAAAAGAGCACAAGAGCTCAGAAGATACCTCCAAAATTTAAGTTTGTAAAAAAAAAAAATGTTGTGCTATTACTGTGGTTTTTTGTTTTTGTTTCCCTTTTGGTTTTCTTTTCATAAAATTTTGGATAGCAACTTTTTCTCCTTTTCCCCATCTCCCAAAAACAGAGAAAGAAAAAAAGACTAATATTACTGTCAGAGACACAAACATCTTTTTTTCAAATAATGTAAAAAAAACACAAACTACTAGGTGAAGACAAAAATCATAAGTCAGTTTGTCTCAAAGTAGTTCATATTTCAATCAGCAGCAGTAGTAGTTGTGATACCAGGTCCAATGAGCAACCACATCCCCAAGCTCCTATACATTCCTAATGCTGGGAAACCTACAACATGATTTTGATATTTTCTGAGTAATTTTTTAAAACTATTCAGTATGATATAGGAAAATAGCTCTTCAAATATACTCTTGATGTCTTTGTGAAGTCTGTGTTAAGAATTTTTAATTACAGTATTCAAATTATTCTTGTTAGTACTAGCTCAGGTTTAGAGTATGTTCACCAGATCTGCATAATTTTTGCTAATTGCAGAACTTCTTTTATTTTTTAAGGATTTATTTATTTATTTACTCACAAGAGACACACAGAGAGAGGCAGAAAGGCAGAGATGCAGAGAAAGGGAGAAGCAAGCATCCTGAGGGAACTGGATTCCAGGACCTGGGATCACACCCTGAGACCAAGGCAGAAGCTCAACTGCTGAGCCTCCCAAGCATCCCAGAACTTATCTCCATATATGTTCTGGCTGTTTTCATTAAAGAAAAGGAAGCCTTCCTTTGAATCTCTTACAAAATTCTCCTACTAGCCACTAGATAAATGTCTCTGTGAAAGCTTATAACACATATCATTAAAAAACAATTTAGAAATTACCTGTGGAAAAAATTTTTCTTCCTAAAGTCTATATTTAAAATATTTTAAGTTTTTATTTTTTAATATTTTATATATTTTATTTATTTAGTCATAAGACAGAGAGAGAGAGAGAGAGAGAGAGAGAGAGAGGCAGAGACACAGGCAGAGGGAGAAGCAGGCTCCATGCAGGGAGCCCAATGTGGGACTCAATCCCGGGTGTCCAGGATCACGCCCTGGGCTGAAGGCAGGTGCTAAACCACTGAGCCACCCAGGGATCCCAAAATATTTTAAGTTTTTAGAATTTGAGCTTGTCATCAACTTTTCACCGGTAATTTTAATATTATCTGAATTATTCTCAGTATTGTCTTATATAAATAAAGGAGATGAAGTTTTTCCTTTCAAAGTACTCACAGGTGAGTAATTAGAGATTATTATTGGAAATGTGCAGTGTTTATACTTTTTCTAATAATTCAAAAGATAAAATATTGTCATAATTCAAGAATAATAAAGGAGTCTTTGAGGAGTGCATCTTTGAATGGGGACTTTTGCTAACCACAGGAGTCCCCCTGGGAAGGTATCATACCTTCAAATCCATGTCACTAAAGCATAGCCCATCAGAAGACCAGGTTTTTTACCTCAATACAGGTCAGCCAGAGATCACCACATAACTAAATATGTATCTTTAGTTCAATACAGGTATTTATAAAGAAAACAAATACATCAATTTGAACTTAAATATCAAATAAAATATTTTCAGTTCTCCAATAGTTAAGCATACAGACTTAGATGATATATTACAGCATATATCACAACCGAATAGCAAATAGTCCTCACTAAACTCTCTGAGACATCTGTCTGATTGTGTCTCTTTTCTGGTCATGCTTCCATCTTGTTCCAGTTTGTCTAATCTCATCTCAGGTGGGACCTCCTGGAAGCAGAACCGTAATTTATTGTGAGAGTGATCTCAGGAGAAGCAGACGTGAGAGAAACAAGATGGGGCAAAAGAAAGAGCTTCTTGAGGATAAGGCTCCCTGATCCTAGATCCAATGGAGCCTCAAAGCATGAATTGCCCCCACTTTGATGCCCTTGGATCACTCATTCATTGCCATGAGCTATTTTTTGGGAGGTTGCAAGAAGTAAACTGCTGAGTAGCTTCTGTCGACCTGGGGTAATTTGAAGACAAGGGGAAGCTTGGAGATGAATGCCACCAATCTGGTAAAGGGAATCTGTGCAGTGAACCAACTATGCCTACTATAGGCCACCTACATCAGCCATTCCCATACAACAAGCCTACTCACATCAGGCAAAACTGTAAGCTTCCTAACAACTGGAGCGCAAAGCTGTGTGTGCAAAGCAAGAACAAAAGATAACTTATGCTTGGGAAAATCCTCTAACTGCCCTAACATGTCTGGGAAACATGACAACTGTTGTAGCAGGAAGGAGCATAGACCCTTTGTTATACATACAGGCAAAGAAAACAAAATTATATCAGTTGAATATTAGGAAAACAAGATCCCAGGTTTCTGGGATCGAGTCAAGCACCGGGCTCCCTGCTCACCCAGGAGTCTGCCTCTCCCTCTGCCCCTCCCTCTCTTGTCCTTTAGAGCTCTCTCCCACAAAAATAAATAAATAAAATCATAAAAAGAAAAATTCTTTCCTTGGTGACTCCCAACTTCCACATAAAAAAACCCAAAACCTTCCTGGATTTAGTAATTTGGACTAAAATATTTTCCTTTGCCAAAATGTAATAATACTTGGTATTTATTGGGTACTTGAAAGATTCTGGACCCTGCTCTGAGCAATGTATGTTCATTGTTTCATTTTATCTTCATTCAGCACATAAAGTTGGTAATTTAATTATCATCTGCAGCTTCCACATAAAGAAACTGAGGCAAGAGAACATTAATCAACTTCCTGAAAGTTACCCAGCTGGGGGTAATAATTTGAACCCAAAGTGGTGCTACTAAAACTTTAATATGCACATGAATTTCCAAGGGATCTTATTAAAATGTAAATTCTGATTTAGCAGATCTGGAATAAGATTGCAGAATGGAGATATTGGATTCCTAAGAAACCCCCAGATCATGCAGCTACTTGTTAGCCAAGATCATGATCCAGGGAACTCATTTTTACTAGGAAGAGTCTAGAACATATCATTCTGCTTTCCAAAAATACTTCCTATGAGGATGTGCCCAGCAGTTCTGTATTTAATTGTTCCATGCTTACTATAAATAAGTGAATTTTATTTTATCTCAAAATCACTCATATTTGTCACGATGTGATGCTATGAATGTTTGTATTTACCTAAAAATTGGTTAGCCTTAAATTTTAGGATGAATATAGTATCCTTAAGCAGTTAAACATCTTCACCAACAGGTTGAATTCATGAGTCTTAGCTGATCCTGTATTTGGCTGCCAGAGACAGGCCTTAATCCTTCAGAAAATATCTAATTTGCAGTCTGAAGCGCAAAGCTGCATATAAGAGATGGCTGCTTGGCTGCTTGTTGCTTGCTCTTCCTCTCATCCCAGAGGACTCAAACTGCAAGGAAATGGTAAATGCCTTCTATTCACACTGTCTGAATAGAGCAAGGGGCCCCCGTATATTTTATTGGAGGGACTATGATGTGGAGACTTCTTTCTGTTTTATTTTCATACTGGGTATCATGGAAAAAACAACAACCCTCCAACATGTTGTAATTCCTCAAAATATATTAGTGATATCTACATGTGCACAGTAATTAACTCAACAGTTAATTGCCAAGTGTCTACATAGGTACCAGACACTGTGCTGGATGCTGCGGATTTGATAGCGAACAAGGCTACAATGCCCAACAATGTTCAATGATGAAGTTAGATTTAGCTTTGACAGTAAAGAATGTTCCCAATATTCCCAGACTTAACACCTTTTTGGCCAATTATAGAAGCTTAGGGAAAAACGTCCTTCTTCAGCCCCTGGCTACATCCCTAATCCTGACCAGCTTTGTGTTACTGTTGGTATTAGCCTGGATTCCAGGGTTGCCATATAAAACAAACATCATCAGGATGTTTTCTAGCTTGATGTAAGACTAAGAAAAACCTGTTCATCCATTTAGAAATATGAGAGTTAAGTGTGGAAAAGTGATTACAGCTTTGCACTTGGTCGCTCAAGCTTTGATTTTGGTCCCAGCACTTTGGTGCGCTCTGCTACTTATCTGACTCCCAGCAGCTCCATCCAGTCTGCTCTCCGAGGGGCCCGTTCAGCACACAGGCTCCCAGCTGCCTATAAATCAACCTATGTAAGTCTGTGAGTCTTACTCAGATACACTTAAGATTTTTCTCTAGGGTTGAGATGGTGGAATTTCATTCAGTTTGTTATTTAACTATCCTACCCTCCAACACATGAACTCTTTCCAGCAGGAACTATAGAGATACTGATTAAGCAGCAATTAAACATCCTTACACTGTCATTATCTTTCCTTAAGTAGCCACTTCAGTCATGAGGAGAGCATTAACTAAATCAGAATTTAATTTTCCAAGGGTGTAGGTAGGCTTTCAATTTTCTTGATTCTGGGTTTGTCAAAAGGAACACAGAGCCTTTTGTTTATCCTAAGAGACCCTTCAGATTGAATTTCGCATTCATAGGGATGGAGTTTCTGTCTTTAGATAACAATATTTGTAAAATATATTTCCATCCGACAGTAAAGCTGTGTCTGCAGGGAAGAAACCACATTTTGAATGGTCTATTAGTGCTCCGTCAGGTCAGCATTGATTGGGCAAGCAGGTGGCCCATTGATCAGCAGTGACTCTGCCAAGGCTCATGACCTCAGGATGGCTTCTGTTTGTTTATTAACCCATTGTGAACTGTGGACTCAAAAACTTAAGACCTTCTGCAGACTTTTCTAGGTGAGAGATCTACTCAGTTGTCTATTCTCTAGACTGAGTCCCCATTCTAGTTATTCCTTCACGCTACTCCCAAATTGGTCTTCTTGTTCAGGATGTTTAATGGTTATGCTTCAATGTGGTAAGGACGTTACTAATGCTGGGACCCATGTTCCACAGGCTATGACGATTTGGGAGCCTGAGATACTCTGGAAGGAAAATAGAGGGCAGTTTGATTTGCAGAATGTAATGTGATTTTGTTCTGTGGCATGGTTCCAGCTACCATTCCAATTCATCTGTGCCTCTGATCTACTTGCCAGCCAGCATCTTCTAGTCCCATTTTTTTGTCCCTGTAACTGACCAAGATGGTTCCCATAAGTAGGGCCTCTGTAGACTCTATTCTTACTATTTGCTTGTTCTTTATTCTGAACATTCCACATCTGGCTTGTTTCATTCATTCAAATATCAGCTTAATGTCTTCTTAGTGACGTTAAGAAACTTTCAGAGTTTCCAAGGAAAGTCCTCACCCAGTTACTCCTTTCATTTTTTTTTTTTTGTATATGTTTTGCATGAGTTACTCCTTTCATTTTTTTTAAGATTTATTTATTTATTTATTCATGATAGACACAGAGAGAGAGAGAGAGAGGCAG
Source organism: Vulpes lagopus (assembly GCF_018345385.1). NCBI lineage: Eukaryota > Metazoa > Chordata > Mammalia > Carnivora > Canidae > Vulpes > Vulpes lagopus. The sequence continues at coordinate 5,444,735 of NC_054842.1, forward strand.
AGACACAGGCAGAGGGAGAAGCAGGCTCCATGCTGGGAGCCAGATGCCGGACTCGATTCCGGGACTCTAGGACCGGGCCCCTGGGCCAAAGGCAGGCGCTAAACTGCTGAGCCACCCAGGGATCCCCTCCTTTCATTTTTTGATATGTTTTTCATGAATAACTTTATTTTTGGCTTCCTATTTTGATTTTCATGCTGAAAAACAAAATAATTTTCATCCTGGATTCAGTATCTTTCCTAGTTTTCTTTTATAATAGTTTCAACTTAAGTCTAGGACAAGAGGTTTCCTGGGTTTATTGGCAAAGCTCAAATAGACCTTAAATAAGTCATATGTTATTCCAAATGCTTTTGGTAATTGAATAAGATGGGAGGTCTCTCCCCAACCAACATCACTACTAAGAAAGCTTGGATCCTCAAAGACCAATATGAAGACCTTTCATATTCAGAAAAGCTAGATTGCTTATAGCCAACATTATTTTTTAAAGAGTATGACCTGAAAGAGCCCCAAAGCACTGGCAAATGGTGCCTAAGAAAATTTAGATTAAGCATGTTGGTTATTGGGAAGACACTATTGGGTCCCTAAAAAAGATTAGAGCCCTGAGGTTGGTATTATTACCCCTAATAGTTCCCCAGGGCCTTATCCAACTCAAAGGCCTGAGATTATTGAGAAAGCTTCTAAAGAACTTTCATTATGCAATTCAATACAATTCAGTAAGCATTCATCACATGAGCAGTGTCCTGTGGGATAATACAAATAGGAAGAAAACTTAGCCTCTGCTTCAAAAAGTTCACAGTCTAATGCAAGAGACAGACACATAGATTTATGATTAGGAGCACCAGACACATTACAGAATAAGAGTTCTAACCAAAGAACCAAGGAAAGACAAAGAAGAGATGACTCCAGATGGTACAATCTGGCAGGCACCACACTGTTCATCACGTAATATATTTAGGGAAAGTGGCTTAAAATAAATATCACTCATGTGCCAGTGTTGGATAGATTGTCAGTCTCTAATTCAGCATTTCAAATACTCCTAGCTTCTGATGAGCTTAGCATTCTTAACATTAGGCTAAGAATAGCACAAGGCAGGCAGTGATGCCTGAGATCAGCACTCTGATTCCACTGCCAGAGAGCAGGGGAGGAATGAGGTGCTCCAGGCTGTCCTCAGAAACTGATAATTCAATGCCCCTTCATTTGAAAAGCTGTTTACAATTGCCATCTGAAAAAAACAAAAAACAAAAAAACCAAAAAACACTTTTATGCCATTCAACAAATTTGGAAAAAGTGGTTTTTTTCCAAATTTAGTTTACTCTCTCCACAATCTTATCATTTCTAGTATCCAAAGTTCCAAATTATTGACTAAGAGTTATGTTACTAAACTGATTTTGTAGTTACAGTATACAGCCTCTACTTGAGGAAAGCATCAAAGCTTGTTCCTACTTGAATAACACACATTAAGGTGCTTTACTCCATACTATCTCTTGGCTTTTATCCCAGGTAAATTTTTAGAAATGGTATAATTCTTTTTTAAAAATATTTTATTTATTTATTTATTTATTTATTTATTTATTTATTTATTTATTTATTTTAGAGGGAGAGAGAGAGTGAGGGGAGGTTCAAAGGGAGAGAGAGAATCTCAAGCAGAGTACATGCTGAACGTGGAACCCAACTTGGGGCTCAATCTCACCACCCTGAAATCATAACCTGAGCTGAAATTATGTTGGATACTTAACTGACTAAGCCACCCAGGGCCCCCCAGAAATAGTATAATTCTATATAACAGTTTTTGGATACTTGTCCTTTACCTATGTGGGTTTTGTGTCTTTTTTTCTTTTTAAAGATTTTATTTGTTTGTTTGAATGAGAAAATGCATGTGAGTGGGGGAGGGACAGAGGGAGAGAATCTCAGGTAGACTCTGTGGTAAGCATGGAGCCCAACATAGGGCTTGATTTGACAACTCTGATATATTGTTGACCTGAGCTGAAACCAAGAGTTGGTCACTTAAGTGAGCCACCCAGGCACCACACCCATGTGAGTTTTGTGTCTTTACTTCCCCAATTGACTATGTTATAAGCTTAGAATCCAAACAGACAAGTGGCGCTGGGTGACAGTTACCTGAGAACAGTTTCCTTTCTAATTAGCCACTTTCCTCTACATGTGTATCTCTTAGTAAGATATAACAGTGCAGAAGTCCAAGAGGTCCAGTGGTAGTGTCCAAAAGTGTTCATGGTGTCTAAGAATGGAAGCAACTGGTTCACCATGTATATATCTATGGAGAAAACGAGCCCAAAGTACTTGTGCCAGAGTTGAGTCAGGGAAAATAAAATAAAATTGTATATTTCATAGTAAAAAATTTGGAAAATAAAATTATTACTTATATCAATATGTTAAATGAAATTTTCTTTATTATTCCTCACATGTTAAGAAGTTGTTTAAAACACATTTAGTAGGATATTTAAAGTAATCTTGATATGATGTGTCCCTAAATTCTATCGAATTTTACAACCTTCTACAAAATATTTTTCACAACCATGTTTATCTTCCCTAGAGGGATAGATTGTCATTACTTTGTGATTGGAGCACAGTGCTCAAGTCTGTTTCTTATGTCATCAGAGATGGGTTCTATAGTGATCAAGTATTCTATAGAATGCAGAAAGACAGGAAACTGTATATTCAGTTGATCTGAGAGAACAACTAGGACAATATTAATCAGAGGAACTTTGAGTATGATCCCCTCTTCTATTTAAGTGCCCAGTGTGACTTCACAAACTGTAGTTAAAGCCACAGTCACAGCAAGGGGACATAAGGCTCTTAGTAATGTCTTCCTAATCTACCTTTCCAGCTCTGATCTACTTGTGGACTGAGATGGAACATTCTCCCTAATCTTGCCTTAATGAAAACTTGCTATTACAGATTTAGCCACATTCTTTGGTTCGCATACAATTTTCGTTCATGTTCTTTCTCTATTTTGAATAAGTTTCACCCTTTTGTTTGTTTTTTCTTCAAGGTATAGCTCCTTCGATATCTTAGTAAAGCTTTCCTCTAATGATGCCAGGCATTTCTACTCTCTCCCGGGAGCTCTTGACTCAAACTGCTGTTACTAATGCTTACCTCAAGAAACTAATATTAGTTTCATATTGTCTTCTTGTCCTTTGTCCAGTAGCTTCCAAATCTCATACATTTTGTATTTTTATGCCTCACAAAACAACAACCAGTAATTCAGTATTACAAAACAACTAACAATAATTCAGTATTAATTCAACTAACACTATTTTTTAAGAAAAATATAGCCTATTAAGGAAAAATAATTACCTGTATCAAAGTAATTAACAGTTAATACATTTGTTATATCTGCCTATATGTATATATAATTAAAGTAAGAGTAGTCTAGATAAATGATTTTCAGAGTAAGAAGGTAAGCAATTCAAATAATAAATGATATTTCCAGCCATTAACAAAATTATTCAATACTACAATTGGATGAGGACCTTAGAGACTGCACAGGCTGAGCTCCATGTCTTTCAAGAAAGAGACTCAGAGAGGTTAAATGGTATATGACCTCACGCACATTCATGATTTTGATTAACAAATGAATGCCAACAATTAAGAAACGTGTGGTTTTAGCAGCAACCTCTTCTCTATGTCACAGAAATTTCTATCCAACTCCTTTATGAATATCTCCATCGGGATGTGCTGGAGGCACTCAAATGCCTAAAATTGAACTCAGTATCTACCACCATATTCAAAATCCATTGTTTCTTATATTTGGCCATAGCAATTCTTATCTCAATAATATTTACACTCTCAATCATAAAACCAAGTTTTGCCTCTGAATCATCTTTTTCTGTGTACCCAACGGATTATCAACCTCTTTCAATATTCACTGCAAGTATTTTTCCAATTTCTCTTCAATCTCCACTCATTCACTTTTAATTTACTTCTGTATAATATGGATTGATTTCACAACTTCTTTGCTGTTTCCCTTCATTCAAACCATTCCATCCAGTCCATCTCATGCATTGCAACAAAAATGATCACTTCGTAACTTCACTTCTCAAAAATAAAGACCAGATTCCTTATAATGATTTTTCATGATATTGCTTGGCCTGACATAATATCCAGATCCTTTTCTTATCCTGTGGCTGTACTATCCTCATGACATGTGACCTACCAGTACTTTTTCAAACATGCCGTGCCCAATCACACATTTCTTGTTAGGACAACTTTAGAGTTTTATTCACATTTTATAGTAAGACCTTTCATCTAAAATATGACACATTATAGTTTCTCAATATTTTGTGGAACTTAAACTAAATAAGGAATGGAAAACATGTCTTGAGGAGCATAGATTTTTCTACTATACTGTGTTGCTAACCTAGCTGGCAGAGGTTTTAATAGTAATTTATAAAGACCATTCAACTGAACTCTTTTTACCCAGAGACATGGTATTTGATTATTTATTTATTTATTTATTTATTTATTTATTTATTTATTTAAAGATTCCATTCATCCATTCATAAGAGACACAGAGAAAGGGAGAGGGAGGCAGAGACACAGGCAGAGGGAGCAGGCTCCATGAAGGGAGCTCAAAGTGGGACCCAATCCGGGGAACCCAGGATCAGGTCCTGGGCTGAAGGTGGCGCTAAACCGCTGAGCCACCTAGGCTGCCCAGTATTTGATTTTTTAAATCATCTAGATCATTTTGTCCCTTGTGCCATACTTAGTTATACTTTCCTTTGGGTTTTGTATAGTTAGTAAGAGAAGACAGAGTATAATATAATATATATATTATATTTTTACCACAAGCTCATTGGTTCAAACTTCAGTGCTCAGGCTTATAAGATGTGTGATGTTAGGTGTGTAGACAAACATATATGAATGTTAATTTTCTGATTAGCAAAGTGATATAATGATAACTACCTCATAGAGTTATTTAAAATTATGGATAATAGCATATATAAGACATGTAATATACCAAGTACACTCAATAAATGTTTGCTTTCCTTTTTATTGTTTTGTGGCCATAGTCTAGTTTGGTCTGAGATGTATTGGAAAATTTGAACCAAGTTTTATTTGAGATGATGTTTGAACAATTGCCAAAAGCAGAATATCAAAATATATGGCTTTTAATTATTCATTCTTTTTCATCTTTTACATTGCTTTAGGTATTCAGATATTGTCTGCATTGTCAAAAACACATTAGGGTAATAAATTGAGAGTGAAGGAACACTATCTAACACCCTAAGCAGACACCTGGGTGGCTCAGCAGTTGAGTGCCTGACTTTGGCCCCTCCAGGTTGTGATCCTGGAGTCCCAAGATCGAGTCCCACATTAGGCTCCCTGCATGGAGCCTGCTTCTCTCTCTGCCTATATCTCTGCCTCTCTCTCTCTGTGTCACTCATGAATAAATAAATAAAATCTTAAAACAATGGCCTGAGAAAGAAATGTTTGGTTTGGTATAGCATACTGGGAAGAGCACTGAATGATATTATGGAAACTGGAGGTTTTATCCCAGCGCTATTATTATTATTTGAATTTGAGCAAGTTGCCCTTATATTTCTGAAGGTAGATTATTTGTCTGGACAATAAGATAATAGAGTAGACGACATTTGGTAGGAGGGGTCTTACACAGCTCAAACATTTAAAAAAACCTCTGATTTTCTCAGTGCTTGTCAAATAGAGTCAACCATTAGGGCCATAAAGATATAATTAATTTTTAAGTGATTAGAACATAATAAGATAACCCTACAATAGATTATTTTCTGTCTCCTTGTCAACGCAAAGGTATTTTAGCTTACAAGGTATATTTTATTAGAGTTATCCTTTATATATCTATCATCATTGATGTTAAATGAATTAAAGAGTGATGCCAGGGGGAAAAGTTTCCCAGGAAAAGATGCTGAGTAAATCAATTTTTAATGTTGAGTAGGAAGTTCCTTAATGTAATTAAAAAGACAGTACTTTATGTAGAATATTTTGCCAAGGTTTATTTGGTCCATTTTCTAGTTTTATAAAGGAAAACACTTTAAAAAGGGAATGAATGGACAATAATGCATGTCCTTTGCTGGCTGGAATGATGGATGGGCTCCAAGAAGAAATAACCAATGTCCACAATAGGCTTGTGATAATAGTGAGTACTTGTTTCTTTGTAACAAACAGAAGTGAATGTGTTTAATGATCCCCTCCAACAAATGAGTAACTTCCATTATGTGTCAGTATTCTTTTGTTTTGATTTCTTTACATTATTCTATTCAACTGTTTCCTAGTTTTATAATTAGAAGTCCTTGAATATGAGTAGAGGGGCATGAGAAAAATCCTAAATGGGAATAATTCTGTAAAGGGAAGGACTGCCTTTCAAAAAACTTGGAAAATGATCACTCTTTGCAATACAGAAGGAAAGTATTTTGATTCAGTAATGATGGATCTGTCTGAATGTAATGAAAATATTTATTTTTCATTAACAATGCAGCTTTTTGGAATTTTAAATATACCTTTGATGCCATTTGGTCAACAAAATGTTGTTTTGATGTGCTATGAGGCAGACAGTAAGCTAATTTTCAGGCACTACATAAAGCAAGGGAGCTCTGATGAGGCAGCCCAGGTAGATGAGAGAGGAAGGGGACCGGTTGTAGTCCTTGCCCTGAAGTTGTATAGCCATTCGGCTGAAAGCAGAACCCAAAGAATTATAGTTATGTTGGGCTTTTGGAGGGGTAAAAAGGAGATCCAGCCTGGGTCAAAGAGGGCCAGGACATTTTCAGATATAATCAATATTTGAAGTTATTAGTTAATAATTCTATGATTCTGAGTGTTCTAATAATTACAGTAGAGCCCTATCCTGCACCAAAGTGGAGGAGGAGAATGAATTATCATGGAGATGTGCTGGTTTTTAAGCTATTTTCTCAGCTTCAGAGCCACCCTTCTATAATTCTGCTAAGAGTTTGCAAAGCACATTTCTCCATTGGAAACCAAGTTTATGTTGGATTTTGCCAATAAAGGTTTAGGGGGAAGACCAAAAGAAAATGATAAATGCAAGATCACCAATAGTCATACTAGATATTTGAGTTAGATGGTACCATGAAGAGATTTCTATTTTTTTTTCCACTTGGAAGTTTAAAATAATGCTGTGTAAATGGAGGAGAGGTATATTGTTTTGTATACTCATTTTCAACTAAATGACCTTCCAGCCTGTTTCTTACTCCTACTTCCATCATATACCCTCTTTGGATCCAGAGATTCTCTTGAGCCCAGATTAAAACATCTTACACTTCTTTTGCAGCTTCCTTATAGTTGCATTCTTCTACCAGTCAACATTCTTCCACTCCATTTTCTTTTCTTTTCTTTTTTTTCCCCACTCCATTTTCTATCTATAGTCCAGGATTTTCTTGAGATGTCTCATCTGTTGCTGATTCCAATTTTCTTTACCTATATGGGTTTACCCCTTTTGAGAACTCAAATATATATATTTTGTTTAGAGAGACAGAGAGCATGTGTGTGAGAATGGGTGAGGGGCTGAGGGAGAGGTAGAGAGAGAAACTCAAGCAGACTTCCCACTGAGTGCAGAGCCTGGAGTCTGATGTGCGACTCAATCTTATAACCTTGAGATCATAACCTGAGATAAAACCAGAGTCAAATGCTTAACCAACTGAGCCATCCAGGTGCCTTGAGAACTCAAAACTTTTGCTTCATTTGATTCTGGGTGTAGGAAAGAGATGAATATATATATGTTCTATCCTCCTTCTTAAACCTAAATGTTCTAATTTTTCTTAAAGCTTACAAACTACAATTGATACTGATTTTTGCTTATGTCTCATTCATTCAGTAAAAAAGCAGTTTAATTTTCAATGTCATTATATTATTTTCAGATAAATTGTTACTATTATTCAGAAACTGCAGATAGGATTTATACTCTGCAAGAAAACATATGTGAAGAGAGTCATGAAATAAACTGTAATCGTGGTTATATCTTCATATTTAAGATTCACTTCCTGCTTGATATTCAACCTTAGCAAGTCACTTAATGTCTCAGAGCCTCCAATTTCCTCATCTATAAAATGAAGATAACAATACTTATCTCATAGACTTATCATAAAAATTCAAATAGATAATGTATCTACTGAAGCAAATAAATTATCAGGAAACCAAAGAATTTTGAAAGAGAGTATATTATTAAGATCATACAGGCAGACTATTTTTCTGGTATAGTTCTAGATATGAAGTGATAAACGTGGTCCTAATGATACATAGCCATTTTTTTATTTAAGAAAATGAAGACCTAGAAAAGATAAATGCGCTATTTTCCATATATAACAGGCATTTATTCAGAATAGAAAAAGAAGCAATTGCCTGAGAATTTTGAAAAGGCTTTACATTTGTGATAATTTCAGAAAAAAGTTCTGTAGTTCAAGAAGGAGGGACAAGCCAACCACATACATCTAACTGCATGACTGCGGTCGGCAGAATAACCCCCCAAAGATGTCCATACCCTAATCTCTGAATCCTGTGAATATGTTATATTACATTCTAAAGGAATCTTTGCAGATGTAGCTAAGGTTATTGGTCTTAAAATAAGATGATTATTCTGGATTAACAGGGTTTACCTAATTATATGAGGCCTTAAAAACAGATAGGTCTTTCCTGGCTGAAGTAGGAGGAAGCCAGAGAGAAGATGGAGGTGGCCAAGGATCTCAGTCCAACAAACACAAGATGTTGAATTCGACCAACCACCTGAATGAACTTGAAAGTAGATTATTGTCTGGAGCCTCCAGAAAGGAATACAGCCCTGCCAACACCTTAATTTGCCCTTCAGATTATAAGAATACTCAGCTGAGCCTGCCTGAACTTCTGACCTACAAAACCATCAGCTAATCAATGAATTTTGTTTTAAGCCATAAATCTCTGATCATTTGTTATGCAGAAAGAAAACTAATACAACAAAGAAGTGGACAGAATGTGAATGGCAGTTTCTAGATCAATAGAAGAACCCATTTAGGCTAGGTTGCATAGTGCATAGAAGGAGCAATTCTAAATGAGTAGACATATATGTAGGGGCACACTTTTCTCATTATTCTCTTAACAATGGAAAACTATTACAGAATTTTAAAGTGAAGAAGGATGAGATCAGAACTCAATAAAAGAAAACTCTGTTGGCAATGAGTCAAGTGCTATGTAATTTTCCAGAAAATAATTTTGGATATGACATGAAAATGGAGAGGTGAGATTTGAGGATGTGATGAATATAAGGGAAATAAATAATCCTCAAGTTAAACATCATACCTCTAATTTTCACAAGACAAAATTAAGTCATTTTTGTTCGTGTTTTGCTTTTAACAACATTTTACCTTTGTGTTCTACTCTGCATGTAGTCGTCTTCCAGGTTCCTAGAATGTATAAGAAACTGCTCTAATCACATTGTATGTACAAGCTTAAATTTAATAAATATGTATCTTAAAAAAAAGAAAAGAAAATTGATAGATTTCTAACTTGGTCTCAGTTGATAATGAGGTGGTTTAACTGGATAGAATAAGAGCACAGTTTTTGTAGTTAACAAAGTGTAGGAAAGGAATACAGCTAAATATTTACTCACTGTGGATAACTAAGGTTGTTATATCTGAAAATGGGTGTAATAATAATAATGCTGAATTCTTAGGCTGATGATAAGGATGACATGATATGATGCGTATTAGTCTTTTAGGGTTATTGTATCATTAGATAAGATGATTGAATCTTGTCTCAATGTGCTGGCACCTTGAGAGTACTAAATTAAGATAGGACATAATAATCTTTGTTTCAGCAACTTCTGTAGCTAATTAGTGGCAAAGCTATGGCTACAACTGGCTCTCCTGACACGCTATTGCAGCCTTCCCCCATGTATGATTTCCTGCCTCCAGAAGAGGATGGATTAACTGTCCTTTTCTTTCTTAAAATAGACTTTTCTTAAAATAGATTCTCCAATTATTCAAGTTGTCTCATACTCAGAGGTTTTTCTTACTGAAAATCTAAGGGTACTAGCTAAGAAAAGTGATGGCAAATTCTTTTTCAGATAAGAATAAATTCATAATATTAAATTGACTCATTTTCTTAAAGATCTACTTTTCTCCTATCCATAAACAAATTTGCATCAAATCTCACAGTATCAATTAAAATATCTTTGCCACATATCCTTTTTTAAATGAGCCGTCTTTCCATTTCAAATAGTGGAATTGTTTCCACCAGAGACCCTAGACCTAAAACCATAGCTGGAGTGTATGAAAGGAACAGATTAACAAAGACATGTAGCTCTGACTACTGGAAGTATTAAACATGCTGTTTTCTGGAAGAAAAAATATCTGCAATATGGACTTTGAAATATATATTCAAAATATTTCCAAGTCATTTTCAGCTATTTTAAACATATTATTTTCAAGATGTTACTCATAGATTTCATTTCTTAAAATATAAATGTGAAAGAAGCGAATGACAATGCTTACTTTGAGATAAAGAGATAATTTGGAATGAAAATGGTACATTCATCCCTTGGATGTTGGTGCTTTAAAAAATGCCAGGGGGTGGTGCAGAGTTTTATAAATGTAAATCTTAACAAGCTTTAAAAAGTTCCCAGGGTTATACATTTTCCTTACATAATAAATTTAATTTTGGTTTCATTTGCTTGTCTATTTTTGTTGTATTTATTTATTCATAACCTGACTTGTTCAAAAATAATGTGAAGTGTCTTATAAAGAGGTATGTCTTCAAGCAGAATTAGAGAAAGAAGTGAAAACATTTGAAATAAAGGAAGAAATATAGAAAGTAAGGCAGAACCAGCAGATAGATGGACAACCACTTTAAAGCTTCCTCATTTTGCTCAAGATGCCACACGTTTGAATCCAAGCTTTGCTCAGGGATAGCATAACACCTTTTTTCCCATGTTTTGAGACAATTCTCAAGTTTCTTCTGTTGGTCACCATGAATAGAATACTGCACAAAATCAGGAGCACCATCCTCAACAATGCCCATATATTGAACATAGCACTGGTTCTTTCAACTTTCTTGAATACAGATAGCTGGCATGAGATCAATACATATTTCAACAAACATGATTTTTTAATGATCTGATATTTGATCCATGTTATCGAGGGATATATTTTAGAAGAATTAGAAGATTGAATGGGTATATATTTTTCAGACTCATTCTCCATTAAAATACTTCTGTTAGATTATTTTTCTTGAGCAATTAAGGGTTCAATATTATCTTCCCTGAGGGGTTCCTGAAGTACAGCTACTCTGTTCCTGCTTTAAATCATCCAAGGCAGGAAGAAGATTGACCTTCTCTTGGGGAACAAATGTTATAATTACATTATTAAATTCATGATGTTCTCCCTACTTATTTATTCGAAAGTTGCTTTATAAACCAATTCACTTATTAAAAGCAAATATTTATTGAGGCTCTATGAGCCCCCCAGGCAGTTTTTCTGGAGGTCACAATGATTGTAAAATAAATTGAATTTAAGACCTTAAAATTTTTATAGTCTTGACAGAGAGACTGTACACACAATGAACTATACAAGGAGAAACTGATAAATGCCAAAAAGGGAGGATGAGTAAATTGTTTTGTAAGTTCAAAGGGGTGTTAAAAAGAACATGGCATGCATATTTTTGGGGGCCAGAAGGAGGATAATCATAGAAAAAGACAAAGAGTGAATAAAGAGGAAAGGCAAGGACAAAGAGATTGTGATGTTTTGGATTATATGGCAATGAAAACTTGAGAAATAGGTGAGTCATCTGTACCAAAAAGCTGCAAAAATATAAAAAGGATGAACCATGAAGAACAGCAATTGCCTATGATGATAAGGGACTCATTGGATGTCAACATCAAGTAACGGAATAGCTAACAAGAAGGAATGTTTGCTATCTTAAAATGATGTTATTCTGCTTCTTTAAAAAATATATATGATTTCATCATAGCCATTTAGTGAAATTCAGTTTATTGAAAAAAAATATTTTAAGTTCTTAAAGAGTAGACTCAGACATTCTTGTAAAATAAAGCCAAAAAATTATGGCAGATCTAATTTAGAATTGTCAGCGGTGAAACAGAGCATCACATGGACATCATCCTTCCTCTTTGACTTCTAATATGCTCTTGCAACTTCAGGCTTCCCTACTGATGTGCCCAACACATTAAAGTTCCATAGAGGGGACTCATATGCCATGAGACAAGAATTTCCCCTCAGGTTGCAGAACTATTTGGTTCTAGCAAAGAGAAAGCATGGTGTGCAATATTCAAATATTGCTATCCTGGTGCAACACTGGGTGCATGACCGGGGGAGGATCCGCCATTGTACCTGTAGGAGTGCTGACAACTCAGACTCCATCTGTGGCCCTCCATCTTGTTCATGTCTGCACAGTGACCTCCCTTGGGGCCACGTGTTCCAGGCTCAGTGGATGTTAATGTACAGCCTGACCAGATGCAGGAAGGCTTGTTCTGATCTTCTTTAAAGTGACCCACAGATGGTACCACTCCCCATAACTACCCTTTGACCTCACCCCATGCCCCTCATGCTATAATAGCTGTGGGTTGATTTCTGGACTGTGTAGAGAATGGCGTCGCATAGTTGCCTGTGCTGTCAGTCTGTGCAATCCCCTATCAGTAAGTTACCCTGAATAAAACTCTGTGTAAATGACATGGAGTGACTTGTGTTGTTCTTTATTATTAAAGTGCCTTCTCAATAGAGGATACATTACTGACCCTCCTCCACCTAACAGTGCTCATATTTTAGCAGCCAGCAGCAAGTCCTGTGACACAGGTGGACATAGGTCCCACGGCACTGCTACATGAGTTCATGGTTCCTGTGTCCAAAAGCACAGCTAGGAAAGGCTAAAGATAATTCCTTTCAACTATGAACATAAGTTGACCCAGCATTTCCAAAATTTTTTTTAACATTCTTTATGATGATACACCCTAACTTCATTTTCATTGCATCAAATTATAGAACAGAAATCTTAAAAAATTTAGTGTTTTAAGATGTCTGAAGTGGCTTAAAATATTAGAAGTGGTTGAAACTTTTCCTTTCTCCCTGTTTTGCTCTCCATGTGTTTTCTCTCTAAGTATACCTGTATGTAGTATATGGATATGCATTCTACATGAATGTGTATTCTATATTAAATATATTACATATTCTTTGTATATATATATATATTCCAAATATTCAGACTATTCAACATAAAATATTACAAACTAAATATATTAGAATCTATTCTGTAAAATATTTAAAATAGTGTTTTTAAAAATTGTAAAGTTTTAATTTAAATTACAGTTAATTAACATATAGTGTAATATTAGTTTCAGATGTAGAATTTAGTGATTCATCACTTATATACAACCAGTGCTCATCACAAGTGCCCTCCTTAATCCCTATCATCTATTCAACCCATTCCCCCACCCACCTTTCCCTCCAGCAACCCTCAGTTTCTTCTCTATAGTTAAGATTATGTTTCCTGGTTTCTTTCTCTCTCTTCCCGCTGCCCATGTTCATCTGCTTTGTTTCTTAAATTCCACATATGAGTGAAATCATATGGTATTTGTTTTTCTCTAACTGACTTATTTCACTTAGCATAATACTCTCTCATTCCATCCATGTCATTGCAAATGGCAAGATTTCATTCTTTTTTATGATTGAATAAAACAGAAAAATATGGACGTTCATGAAGAAACAGTAAGCATATTTATTTATTTATTTTTAAAATTTTTATTTACTTATGATAGTCACAGAGAGAGAGAGGCAGAGACACAGGCGGAGGGAGAAGCAGGCTCCATGCCCCGGGAGCCCGACGTGGGACTCGATACCGGGTCTCCAGGATCGCGCCCTGGGCCAAAGGCAGGCGCTAAACCGCTGCGCCACCCAGGGATCCCAGTAAGCATATTTATACACCTACTTTTAAACCATTTGGTTACAGGAAACTTATTATAAGGTCAGATTCTAAACATAACTTTTTTAATATCTCAAAATTATTGTGTGTGTACAGAAGCAATGAGATGATATTTGTGAGTCCTATTAATTTTTGTGGGCTCTTTTGTAGCCACACTAACCTCTACATGAATTTGAAGCCATTGTTCTATTAATGGAATAGATTTTCTGATAAAAGAATGGACTTTAAAAAAAACAGTACTTTACTTTGTAGAACTGATTTACTTTCATAGAGAATTGGGCCAAAAGTACAGAGTTCCCATAAAATCCTTCTTCCCTCAACCTACATACAGTTTTCACTATAAACAACATCTTTCATTAATGTGGTACATCTGTCACAACTGATGAACCAATATTGATACATGGTTCTTAACTGAAATCCATAGTTTACATTATATTCACTCTTTGTGTTGTCAGTTCAATGGGTATAGACAAATGTATAATGTCACATATCTACCATTATAGTGTCATACAGAATAGTTTTACGGCCATAAAAGTCCTCTGTGCTGGAGCTATTCATCCCTCTTTACCTCCTCACAAGCCCTTGGCAACTGCTGGTACTTTTTACTGTTTCTAATTTTTTTTTCCTAGAATGTCATATAGTGGCAATCATACAATAAGGAGCCTTCTCAGACTGACTTCTTTTCCTTTAACAATATCCATTTAATGTCCCTTCATGTCCTTCCATAGCTTGACAGCTTTTTGTTCTTGTTATTGCTGAATAATATTCCATTTTCTGGATGTGCTACAGTTAATTCACCTACTGTAGGACATCTAGGTTACTTTCAAGTTTGAGGAACTATGAATAAAGCTGCTATAAGCAGTGTGCAGGCTTATGCATAGGCACACATTTCCAGATCATTTGAATAAATGCCAAAGAGAATTTAAGGTCCTTTGTGTACTTTGAAAGCAAGTCTTTTATCAGATATGTGTTCTGAAAATATTTTTTCTAGTCTGTGGGTCTCATATTTTCGATGTCTTAACAGTGTCATTTGCAGAGCAGATTTTTTTAAACAGTTTTTTTAAATTTTTATTTATTTATCATAGTCACAGAGACAGAGAGAGAGAGAGGCAAAGACATAGGCAGAGGGAGAAGCAGGCTCCATGCACCGGGAGCCCCACGTGGGATTCGATCCCGGGTCTCCAGGATCGCGCCCTGGGCCAAAGGCAGGCGCCAAACCGCTGCGCCACCCAGGGATCCCCCAGAGCAGATTTTTTAAATGAAGTTTAACTTACCTATTATTTATTTCATAGCTCAAGTATTTTGGTGTTGTATCCAAAAAGTCCTAGCCTAATCTGTCTCTTTGGTTTTCTTGTATGGTATCTTCCAGAAATTTATAGTTTTGCAGTTTCCATTTATGTCTCTCATCCATTTTGAGTTCATTTTAGTGAAGGGTATAAACTCCATGTCAATATCTCTCTCTCTCTCTCTTTTTCTTTCTCTCTCTGTCTCTGTCTCTGTCTCTCTCGCATATGGATGACCAGTTTTTCCAACATAATTTGTTAAAAAAAATATTTTCTCCATTTAATTGCCTTTGTTCCTTTGTCAACAATCAATGGATTGTATGTATATAGATTCATTTCTGGGATCTCTGTTCTGTTCTATGGATATATTCATATATTATTTTCCACTGCCACACTGTCTTGATTACAGTAGCTTTATAGTAAGTCTTGAGGTTCAGTACTGTTTGTCTAACTTTGTTTTTCTTTAGTATTATGCTAGCTATTCTGGGTCTTTTGCTTTCCTATCTAAACTTTAGAATCAGTTTCTCAATATTCAAACAAGATTTTACTGAGGTTTTGATTAGAATTTCATTGAATCTATAAATAACATTGAGATATCTTAATGATGTCAAGTCTTCACAATTTGGAATCTAGACTTATTATTTGAAGACATAGCAACTAAAACACAGAAGTTATTTTTAGATACTAAAAAGCAGATATGTCTGGGCTTATGGAGATTGTAATAAAATTAAAATGAATAGTCTGTTTTGCTTCTGAAAATACATTGACATGTATCAACCTCAAGAGGTACAACACCATCAGTGTCTGCAAGATCATGGAAAACTTGGCCAGAGTCACATCTTACAGTATGAAATGCAAAAATCTCATTTCTTCTGGAGGATGAAAAGTGGAATAATGAGTTGTGGAAGTTCACAGAACTTGCTCTGGATTCTCCCCAAGCCCCAGTCGTTTACACAAAATAATCATAAAAATGCCACTACAAGCACATTTAACCTCTAAAGGGTGATGATGGTATTGGTTCCTGGCATTTATTGAAAAGACTTTAACAGATTTTCAAGTTAGCCAACTTTTATGCTACTGTCAGAGAAACTCAACCACCAAGATCACCAAGATGATGTATGCTAAATATCCTGTAACTATTCTATAGTAGCAGTTGCTACTTTATCCACTTTTCTATTCACAAGTTGGAAAGAATCCTTAGATTAAAGCCATCATTTTTTTTCCATAAAAATAGGGTGGATTTAAAACTCATTTTTATTCCTAATCTTCAAGACACCAACCTCTAAATAAGAGTAAGACCACCCTTTTGTGTATCCTAAAATGGGGGGGGGGGTAGAATATATGTCAGTGGAAGGAGCAATAAGGGTGTGCTGGATTTTATTTATGTGAGACCTGCCCTTTCTAAGACAATAAATATTCGTCTAACATTTTTGCTGCTGGACCTATCAAAACATTTTGAAATAATATTTATTCTCTCCCATATTTAGTTAATATTTAAATTTGTTACCATAAGCACAAAATTTTCAAGTTTGTTGTATCTATTAGCTTATGAACATTAAGCTTTTAAAATGAAACCATTACCTCAGTCTTATTTTTCTGTATTCATCAAATTTAACTACAAATTTTATGAAATAAGAAAACATATTCAATACATTTTTTTAGAAGGGGTGCCCGGGTGGCTCAACCGGTTAAGGATCAGACTCTTGATTTCAGCACAAGTCATGATCTCAGAGTTGTGAGATCATGCCCTCTTGGGGCTCCATGCGGGCATGGAGCTCACTTAGGATTCTCTCTATCCTTCTCCCTCTATTGCTCCTCACCAAAACAAAAACAAAAACAAAAACAAAAACAAACAAAAACCAACAACAAAGAAACTCATGGAGGGCAACGTTTAAGAAGTATGGAATGTATGAAATTGCCCTATTTTGCCTTCGCACTTGATTTGTAGTTTGCCTTTATTATTTTCTTTTAGTTCTACTTTTAAACAAATTTGTACTTGGAACTTGAAAATTGCACCATATTTTCTCAAAACTCATCGCATTCCGATTCTTTCTTAAACGTTTCCAAATAGTCATTTATTTTTCTTGCTCCATAATATTTTTAAGATTTTTCTCATGATCTTTTAAATAGTGGAATATGTTCTTTTATTATGTTTTTTTTCTCTATCCAATATTTCTGTTTTATCCTTGAGGACTCACAGTACACACACATTGGAACTTCCAGATGTACATTCTATATTTGTACATTTGTTTCTGTCATATTTTCCATTTATTTATTCACTTTTTACTTTTTTCAAGGATGGTCACCGGGCTCAGTGTTCTAGTTCATTAATCCATTTCCAATCTTTTTTTTCTCCTCCACAAACTATTTAATTTTTATTTTTTTAAGATTCTTATTTATTTATTCATGAGAGACACACACACACAGAGAGAGAGAGAGAGAGAGAGACAGAGAGAGAGAGAGAGAGGCAGAGACACAGGCAGAGGGAGAAGCAGGCTCCATGCAGGGAGCCTGACGTGGGACTCCATCTCGGGTCTCCAGGATCACGCTCTGGGCTGAAGGTGGCGCTAAACCGCTGAGCCACATGGGCTGCCCACTATTTAATTTTTAAATTTCAATGTCTCTATTTTTATATTGTAAGATCATTAATTTCTTTTTCAAGGATGTAGTAGTCTTTTACTGTCTCTAAAAATATGTGGTAAGCTCATTTTTTTAATTGAAAACCTTAGACGTGTAACTTTGTATAAAAGTAAGGTATACAGCATATCTGTACTTTGACATATATATTTTATAACTGCTGTTGTAGCTGTATTTATCACATTACATAATTATAGTGCAATATTGTTGTCCCTATCTATTATACTATGCCTTAGGTCTCTATGGTTTATTTAATACTCATAACTTTGTTCCCTGAAATACCATCACTGTAATCCACACTCCAATTCCCTGGTAACCACTATTTTACTTTCTGTTTTGGGGGGTTTAACTTTTCTAGATTACACATATAAGTTATAAATATGGTATTTGTCATTTTCTGTCTGACTTATCTCACTAAGCATAATGTACTCAAAGTCCATCCACCTTGTCACAAATGGGAGGATATCTTCCTTTATCATGACTGATCATATCTTTTTTATCCATTCATCCCTTCACAGGCATTTGGGTTGTTTCCATATCTTGGCTATTGTGAATAATGCTATGACAAATGTGGGAGTGTATATATATCTCATCAAAATCCAATTTTCATTTCCTCTGTGTATTTACCCAGAAGTGTAATTGCTGGATTGTATGGTGATATATTTTTAATTTTTTGAGGAAACTCCATTTTGTTTACCATAGTGATCAGACCACTACATCCTCACCAGCACCTGTTGTCTCTTGTCATCTTGATTCTAGCCATTCTAACTGGTGTAAGGTGATATCTCACTGTGGTTTTGATTTGCAATTCCCTGATGATGAGTGATGTTGAATATCTCATCATTATCTTTTAGACATCTTGATATCTAGTTTTTCCACCCATTTTTAAAATTTGGATTATTTGTTTTTTTGTTATTGAGTTGACTGAGTTCTTTATACCTTCTGAATATTAACCCATATCCAAGAAGTGTTTTGCAAAATTTTTCTCCTGTTGTGTAGGTTGCTTTTTCATTTTATTAATGTATCTGTAGATGACTTTGAGTATTACGGCCATTTTAACACTATCAATTCTTCTAATCCATGAACGGCGATGTCTTTCCATTTGTTTGTGTCTTCTTCAATTTCTTTCAGCAAATTTTGTAGTTTCCATTTTACAGCTCTTTCACTTTTTTTGGTAAATTTATTTCTAAGTATTTTATTGTTTTTGATATTACTGGAAATGGAATGGTTTTCTTTATTTCTGTTTCATATGTTTCATCATGATCATCAGCAAATAATGACAGTTTATTTCTTCTTTCCCCATTTGGATGCCTTTTATTCAATTATGCCTAATTCCTGTAGGTGGACTTCCACTACTATATTGAATAGGAGTGATGAGAAAGGACTTCCTTGCCTTGTCCCTGATCTTAAAGATAACACTTAACTTTTTCCCAATGATTATAATAATAAATAAAATCTCAAAAAAAATCTTGCATCTATATTCATCAAGGGATATTGATGTCTATCACAGTCTGTACTTTTCTTTTCTCATAGTATCCTTACCTAGTTTTGGTGTAGAAATAATGCTGACCTTGTAGGATGAGTTTGGATGTGTTCCTTTTCCTTGATATTTTTGAACAGTTTTAGAAAGATTGGTGTTAATTCTTCTTTAAATGTTGGCTAGATTTCTCCAGAGAAGTTGTGTGGTTCTGGATTTTTCTATGTTGGGAGCTTTTGATTACTGATTCAATTTTTTTTATTTGTAATTGGTCTACTCAGATTTTCTATTTCTTTCTGATCTAGTTTTGATGAATTGTGTATTTCTAGAAGAGTATCTATTTCTTCTACATTATTTAATTTGTTGGCATATAATTGTTCATTGTAATCTCTCATGATTCTATGTATCTCTATAGCATGCTTTATTTTTTAAGATTTTTATTTATTTATTCATGAGAGACACAGAGAGAGGCAGAGACATAGGCAGAGGGAGAAGTAGGTTTCCTGTGGGGAACCTGATGTGGGACTTAATCCCAGGACCCCAGGATCACAACCTGAGCCAAAGGCAGATGCTCAACCACTGAGCCACCCAGGCGTCTCTGTAGTACGTGTTTTCATATATCTTTTTAAAAATATTTTTATGTATGTGTTCTGTTTTTTTTTTCTTAGATAATCTAGCTAAGGGTTGGCCAATTTTGTTTATACTTTTGAATAGCATTTAGTTTCATTGATTCTTTCTATTGTTTTTCTGGTCTCTATTTCATTTATTTTCACTGAGATCTATATTGTTTCCTTCCTTCTAACTTTCGGCCCAATTTGTTGGGAGTATATGTATTTCTAATCATTATATCTTCTTGATCTATTGGTGTCTTATCATTATATATAATGAATTTCTTTGTCTATTGTACCCCTGGCATTTTGTCCTTCTTGTCTGATGTAAGTATGGTCATGCTTTAGCTCACACTTGTTTTAAAGTTGTATTCTTAAAAAACTTTTAGTCGAAGTATAGTTGACATATAATATTATATTGGTTTCAGGTATAAGCTCATATTTAATGATTCTGTATACTTTATCAACTGTTTCTTCTGGCGTTCTTCTATTTTACTTAGATGTTCCCTTGCCAAAGTTTTGTCTTTCTAGTTTTTGAAATTACCAGGTGTTTGCTCATATTTGCATTTTAGATTTCCTGATTTATTTCTTAGATGTTGGTTCTGATTACAGTGACTTGTCCTTGGAGATTTTAGTTGTAATATGGGGGTTAGTGGGCATAGGAGGCTCCATGGGACATTCTGTTCTGCTTCTCCAATTTGAACACAAGCAATCCTTGCTTTAGTCTCTAGAGCCCAGAGGTGAGTACAAAGGAGAAGATGGTAGTGTCCAGAAAGCCCATCTTTCCTGAATGCTGTTTCGCAGGATACCACGTAGAGGGATACCCAGATTCCCTCCTTTGCTCCATGAACTAACTCACATTCTGAGCCTGAAGATTACCTGGAACCAATGACACTTCTCTGCATAGCAATCTCCTGACCATGGGTTTTCAGCTCAGATCTGTTTAAGTCCTGTTTCTCCAAAGATACAACTCATTATGTTTTCAATCTTTTAGAAATTCCTCAAAATGGCAGGCCCACTATGGCATTACTTTTTTGCTATCCAGCTTTATAACAGATTTAAATTCTTGTGAAGTACATTTTCTGTCATTTCTCATGATATTGTGTGGGAGGTAGGTAGACGTGTTCTGTCTGTTTTCTTGATCCAATTTCCGCTTTATTCTCCAAAGAAACTCTCATGTCAAATTAAAATGCAATTATTTTCTTATCTTGATAATACTCTGTAATTTCTCTAATGCAGTTTCAGAGGAATGATAAAAGCAAATGGGTATTGCATCTCCTAGAAGAGCCATAAACCAAGGGGAACAGAGTTGCATATGTCAAGGATTTAACATTGATACATTTTATGCCATCTTGAACTCCGCCAGGAAGCATCATCCTTCTTCAATGAGTTTCTTGGGACCAGCCATTTCAATTAAGTTGTTTATATTACCAAGCCCATTTGTACAAGCACATGCTCAGTTGCCCTGCATGATAGCATAATGGACGGGTTAAATAACGGAAATAAAGCTTTCTACCTAGCTGAAGTCCTTGTGTGTATGCAATCACATGTAGACCTAGACACACACATTTTCTTTCAAGACTAGACACGCATTGCACATACATTCCTTCAGGACATACCTTTAGTATCTCATACTATACAAAGCTATTTTTGATCTCTTTAAGATTGGGTATGTGTTCTTCCATTGTACTGTAAGCACTCTATCATTCCAACTTCTATGGCTCAAATCACCTTATACTGTAATTTTTTTTTTTGTTTGACCTTTCCCAACCCTTCACCTTCCATTGAATCTGAGCTCTTTGAGCACAAACTGATGGATACTCTATTCATCCTTATCTTTCAAAGATTACTTAATATAGTCTGTCACATGGCAAATATTATAAGCTCAGTAAGTATATTTTTAAGATTGATACACACAGACATATACAGAGATAGATATTTACATATAATGTTAATCATATAGACAATAAATATAATTGTAATAATAACTAATTCTATCTGCTTTAGCTACTTGACCATGTATATACTCAAAAGCTATTTGTTTCTAGATATGATCAGTATATATTTACATAAAAATATCTCCTGTTTCCTCATATAAAGCATATATAGACTTGAACTACCAAGGTGGTTTTTATCTTAATAATTTTATATGTTTATAGTGTAAATTTTATAGTCTCTAAACACAAACACACATATCAGCTTGTATATAGGTACATATACATGTATATACATACACACACACAAACAACAGTATCTTCAAATATATAAATGGATTAGGAGAGGGAAAAGGGAATAACTACTTCTTACTACTTTAGTACTATGAGAAATTCTTGATGACTTGGGAAGTTGGAGTTTTTGGTTTTTCTGATATTTTCTTTTATTATTATTTAGTTTTTCCTTTCCAGAATTAGAAATTGACAGAGTAAGAAAGAAATGTTCTGGACTGTGAGGATATGGGACACTTATATGCATTGCAAAGTGTGTATTACATGTATTTACACATTTTGTATCTGGTTTGGTACATTGTTCATTGTTTTGTTTTGTTTTAGACATGGGAGCCAAGTGCCTTACTTTTTTTTAAAGATTTTATTTATTTATTCATGAGAGACACAGAGAGAGAGAGGGGCACAGATGCAGGCAGAGGGAGAAGCAGGCTCCATGCAGGAAGCCTGAGGTGGGACTTGATCCCGGGCCTCCAGGATCATGCCCTGGGCCGAAGGCGGCGCTAAACCACTGAGCCACCTGGGCTGCTCAAGTGTCTTATTAAAACAAGTCCAAAAAAGGATCATTTTGTTGGTATTTGCTGTCTTCAAAAGTAAAAATGAAAAAAATCTTACATCTACTTAAGAGTTGAGAAGCAAATGAGAAGAATCAAAAGAAATGAGCAAGAATATTACTTGAGAACCAAAGAGGAAAAGCTGTCTACACACATTTGGCATATGAAAATACCTATTTCAAACAAATACACCTGGATCTGTTTATGTTTAGTTTAAACTTATACCTATAATCTCTGAATTTGACTCAGATCATGCCTCAGAAAGGCTCAGTGACCCTGAAAATGTGTGACAGAGAGGTGACTTGAGTCTACATCAAATTCCTTTTTTATGGGATGGACTTCTACTGTTACATTCAACCGTCTTGATATGAAATATAATTGAGTCTCTAATTTACAGATAAAAACATCCACTAATTTCCTCAAGGCTCTCTAAAGTTTCTGACAGTTATCATGATTGTCCATTCCAATAGAAAGGTTGCATTTCTGCTTTAACATTGAGGTGTCAGGGACTCACTAAAGATCTGGAGGGCAGTGTGTATCACAACCATATTCTTACATATGTAATAAGAGCTAAAGAAATCACACCAGCTTGCAATACAAAACAAAGAGAATCTTGAAAGTAAAGCCATCTTTTAAATATATCTCATCAGTTTAACATATCTCTTGCCGTGTTTTAGATCAAAAAGTTTTTGTGAGGAAGGATTTTGAGACCAATTACTATATACTAAGCTCTATATATTTCTCTGTCCTCAGGTGCAGTTCTCAGTTATTGCTACACTGTAATCAGTTAGCCAATGCTAATGATCTCTTCAGATTGAGCAAACTGTACCTGTCTTTGTTATGTATTACATTATTCATCCTATGTTGCATCTAGCAGTTAAAAGCTACCTGAGATCTCTACCACTGCTGGGTTCCATCAACGTGTTAAAATGAGATGGTTGACTTCAATGGTAGTATCTCTTAACATCATCTCCAGACTACAGAAGATAGGCACTGTTTTACAAAGATGCTGGTGTTCCTTTTGTTAGTGCATTCTTTGATACTTTTTTATGGGAGGATCTTTTCAATCTTCCTGTGGGACAGGTTGGACAGATGGGTATGTAGGTCTCATATGATAAATCCTTTCCAAAATGTCTAATATCCTGAATCTTGATATTCCTCTCTCTGTCTCTCTCCCCCAACCATCCCTAACCCCTTCTGCTTTTCCCTTCTGCACATCACAGAAATTGTGGCATCTCACCTTTCTTTAATGTAGGAAACCATTTCTTAGTCAACTAAGCAAATTGTTAAAGCCACTTCCAACTGTATAGCTAACATTTTTCTTAAGAATCTCTGATATGTAATTCCATTTCTGTACATTAATTCCAATACAACATTATATCTTCTTTGACATAGTATCTTAGAATATATATTCAAACATATACCCTAAATTTCTACAAATATAAATTAACCCAATTTTGTAATTCTTCTGACATTCAAGCTCTTTCTAGTGCAGACTGTATATTTCCCTCTTGGGATTGCTAGAATTTGCCTCGGATTAGAATCTGAAAACAATGATGGCTGCCAGAGGTTGACTATGAGAATAGACACTCTTTACAAATCATTTGCTTCATATAAGGTTATCACAAGACAAGAGAAGACTATTTAATTCAGACATCGTGAAGGAGGCTCAAGGGGGATCTGGGGATTCAAATTTTCCTTTTGCAAATCTTCTCAATCAGTGCTATAATTTTCACATATAAGACTCATGAGCCTGTGAATTCAGTAAGTGCTTAAAATTTAAACATGCATTCTAAAACTTATGGGCAGATTTTTAGCTTTGTTTGCACTGTTTGAACTACAAATATGGTATTAGTTGGAGGATTTTGTAGAAGCTCTGTAGTTTTCCGATGACACTTTGATCTCATTCTTGTTATTGTATTTTTATAAGCTTTTTGGTTAACCAGATACAAAAGACCATTACAAAAACCTTGTAGTAAAAATATTACAAGAATTGAGGATAACAAGTATCTGGTATCCCAGTTTTTCTCAATGTTCACTTTATGTCAAGTGTGCATAGGTGACAATTTAATAGTTATGTTATTGCATGTTGTGAGTTACCCTAGTATCCCATTTTCTAAAGACAACTGGATCATACTTGGATTTATTCTCAATCATTTCATTATTTAATCAGTATCCCATCTTTAAAAGTCTGCTTCCTTGTACCAAATAGTGTATCAATGGAGGTCATGATCAATACAGAAACAACTTCAGATATTTCAAACAGAAGAGACTTAAAATGTGGAATTCATCAGATACGTGTTGTGTATATTGCAAGAGGAAAGGAAAAAAGCAAAAGCTGTAGAAAAACAAAATAGAACAAACAAAAACAAAAGGAAGAAAGGAAATACCCAGACATCAAAATTTTCACATACTGTCATTTCCATTGTTGTTCATAACTTTGACTTTTTCACATTTGCTGTAATTATCAGGAGTTAACAGGCTCTGCTCTTTTAAAAAAATAATTATCAATAACTTCCTCATTTAAGACCTTTGCAGCAATGTTCCTGCTTACTTAACGACATTCCCAAGTTAAAAAATGAGCATAATTTTTAGTTCTCCATTATACTTCCTGAATTTCAGTGGTTGTATCAAAGTTTTCTCCCAACTTCCTTATTGACTGCAATAGCTTGTAATACCAGATGGTCTTTTGGGGTGTAGGGTTGTTTTGGATTAATGGCTTTGCAATTGTTTTTCACCTGTTTCTCCTTCTTTTTTTATTTTATTTATTTATTTATTTATTTTTTATTTTTTTCCTGTTTTTTTTTTTTCTTTTTTTTTTTTTTCTTTTTCTCCTTCTGATGGAATATAGGAATTTCTCATCAGGGCTGAATGGTTTATATGCTAAATTTGAGTTGTCAGTTCTGAAACAAGCGAGCAACAGTTTTCTTAGGTGGGTGTATTACTGATTACTTCCTCTAGCTTGATTGTCAGTTGACAGAGGGTTCATAACATCCTGTTCTGTGTGCACCAATTTTATACCTACAAAACAGGATTGTTTGAGAATTTCCCTGTTCACAGACTTAGACTGAAATAACACAACTCTTCACTTCAGGGGTTTGACTTTATAGGTGAGGAACTAGACAATTGATGTGATTTTAGTATTATGCCTCTTACTTAATGCCCATGCATTGTTTCTGTTTTTGTTTTTGCATTTTCCTCAGTATTTGGTTAGTTGCCATGATCCTTTAAAATCTACTTTGTTATAATTTGCAGAAAAAATCACTGAAGTATTAGGTTATGCATAATGATGATGATAAAATACAGATAATAATTAGCAGTGACTCATTGGTATATTCGAGACTCTGTTCTTAGCATGCATTACCACATTAATTCTTAAAACAACGATCTCACAAAATAATATGATGATCTTTATTTCACAAATGAGGAATCAAGGCTTAGAAATTAAGGATACTTTTCTTGTGCTAGGTTTAACGCTTAATAAGCTGAATTACTTCAAATAATGCCATCATCCACTTTTTTCCAGCATGAATGTGCATGTGCACACACACACACACACATACACATTTCAGTTGGGATTTAGCTTAGAAAATAGGTAAATCTAAGGCTTTGATGACTATATTAAATCAGAAGTCTACAGATTCACTAATAAAAGTATTTACTAGGTAAATAAAATAGGTGTATATATTTTAGAAGGCAAAATAGCTTTATAAAGAACAATATAAATACACATGTTTATAAGTTCTGTTTATTAAAATGACTCTTAGATAATACTGGTTAGAGGCATCAAGGAATTCCAGTTTCCATAAAATTTGTCTCTAGTCAGTTGATATTACAATAGTTATTCAAAATTAATAAAAAGTGCTTTTTAAAAATTCCTCATTAACTCAGTTATTTACCTATATATAGATAGATAGATAGATAGATAGATACACATATATATATACATATACATATATATTTATTTGGATGGATTTTTATTTTTAAAGTGATATATAAATAAATATGTATGTTAATAATAGTAACCTCCTCTGAGATAAATATCAATTATTGCCATAATCATTTGCCATGCTGGATATTGATGGCTGTATATAGTAGTTTTCTTACTGTAAATATAAGGCAACTAGTCTTGTTGTAAATTAAGCTATTCTAAATTCAGTTCTTCTTCTGGGGGAAAAGGAGTATATATCGTGTGTCTTCTGGGGGAAAATTCTCATTTCTAGATGACTAAATAACCTTTAATATTTTGGCATTTCCATCTAGCTAGTTATTATAACTTATGATCTAATTAGCATTTGGTATTTGATATCTCCAGTGACTAACAAGACCATCTAAATTAAAGCATTTCAAATCCTAATGTCTTGTTAGAGAATTCTATTAAAGTAGAAGAGCAACAGTGGCTTCTTCCATTCCTCACAGTTTACCTTCAGGTTTATTGGTTAATGTTTAATTCTCCAATGAAAACTTAATGATCTTGGAATGTCACATATTACAAAATCCCACGTTGCTCCTTGCTGTGTCTCATCTCTCAATTGAATTCTCTAAAGACTTTAAGACTTCTGAAAATTTCAGCTTTAGTTGTTAGGAAATTTTTTAAAAAGCTCAACACAATATCCAACAATGAATCCTTTTTTATATATTTTAAAAACCACCATTATATAGAAAGCAGTTGAAAACAATTTTTTTCTTTTCAAACTTTAATTCTTTCCCATTAATTGTATGTAGTATTTTTTCATAGGTTTCATGATGCATTCAGACACATGAAATTATGAAATATTGGGCAGCCTGGGTGGCTCAACGGTTTAGCGCCACCTTCAGCCCAGGGTGTGATCCTGGAGACCTGGGATCCAGTCCCATGTCAGGCTTCCTGCATGGAGCCTGCTCTTCCCTCTGCCTGTGTCTCTGCCTCTCTCTCTCTCTCTGTCTCTCTGTCTCTCACGATAAATAAATAAATCTTTAAAAATAAAATAAAATAAAATAAAATAAAATAAAAACATGTCCTTGCCTTCAGGAATGTAACATCTATCAAGAAAAGATGCAGAGATAAAAAGTTTACCCATATAAATAAGCATTAAATTCAGTGGGGGGGGGGGGCAACCTTCCATTCAAAAGAATAATAAATTAATGATTTAGCTCCAGCTACATCAGCAAGGGGAGAATTGCCATTGTAGAAATTGAAATTCTGAGGAAAAAAAAAAGACATTCTGAAGGCACATTTCAGAGCAATGGCTCTGAAAGTTGTTTTACTTTCCTGCAAAATTAAGATGGTCATTTTACAAGTTCTTTTTTAAGATTTTATTTATTTATTCATGATAGACACAGAAAGACAGAGGCGGCAGAGACATAGACAGAGGGGGAAGCAGGGTCCCAGCAAGGAGCCCCAAGTGGGACTCAATCCCCACCCCAGGATCACACCCTGAGCCAAAGGCAGATGCTCAATGGCTAAGCCACCTAGGCATTCCAATTTTACAAGTTCAAGTAAGGAATGCTTGAGTAATTCACAAGTGACCAAATCAGGATGTTTGCACAATTAGGTAAGTAGCCATCTTTTGCAGAAATATGTTTAGTAATAAATGTGATCAGAAATATCACATGTCATACAAATTCTTTGTGAAGATTCTTTTCTTTCTCCAAGAATTTTTCCCCTGCAATGAGACAATACATGTGTCTGAAGTACTTTTTAACGTTCATTTTAAGTTAGCATTAGTCAGCATGAGACATAGACCAACAGCACATAGAGATCAGAGAATGTTATTGAACCATGGCATAAAGCAAAAGAAGACAAGCTCAGGCTGAAACACAAGCTTTAGAAACTCCTAGCTAACTACAGAATACCCCAGGAAGAAGAAATTAATAATTCTAAAACCATTTTATGTTTATAGTTCTTGCATTTACAACTATACATTTGCTTATGTTTAAATTGACAATGAAATTTTATTAATATAAATGTATAATCTATTGAATGAAGGATAATCATTTAGTAATATCATACTTTTACTCAGTTCTCAAATAATTCTATCTTAGTAAAATGGAAAGGTTAAATCATACCCAAAACTGTGAGCTTTGGAGTATAAAGTATCTGGATTCAAACTGCATCTCTACCACTTACCAGTTGTGTGAATTGGGGTAAATCTTTCCGCCTCTTTCTGACTCAGTTTCCTTAACCATAAAGAGAATGATATTATCAGCAGTATATGATTTTGAAATAGGATAAATAGAATAAATAGGATATTCCCTGTATGTTATGCTTGCCAAGCACCTGAAATAAGAACTTACTAAATGTTAGCTGTTACAGTTATCACCATGATTTGCTTATTCACCTTAAACTTAATACAAATTGGAAAGGTATTTGAGGCATATGATCCTATAATATTATTAGACAGGAGACTCAGCTATCTTTAGTGAGAAAGGAACAGGTAATTTTCCTTTCAGAATTTCTTTTTTTTTTTTTTTTCCTTTCAGAATTTCTACCCAGTTATACCACCTGTCAAAAAGTCATAAAAACAATTTAAAAATCCCCAAGAAGACAAATAGAAGGACAATGTAAAAAAACAAACAAACATACAAAACAAAAAACAAGTGAAGGGTTGGGAAATCCAGGAAGAAAAGCAAATAAGGTGTTGGGGAAGAGGAAGAATGGGTGGAAGACACAGCAACAAGGCCTCTCAGAGAAGTAAAATTAAATGTAAGGAGATGGAGAAAAGCAACCAGTCAGAAACAACAAAGATCTCACAACTGGAAGATGTCAGAGATGTACCCCTTATCCTGGCACCTACACTAGCTAATGAAATATTAGTAACACGTGTTACTGATGGGAAGAGGTCCTGGAGAGTGAGTGGGCACACCTCTACTTCTCACCCAAGCAACGAGCAAAGACACAAAAGGGAATGAAGGGAGAAATATATCCTCATTGTTTAAGCCACCGAGAAGCGGGAGTTGTCAATAACCCAACAAACTTAGAGCATCCAGACTTACACAATGAAAGAATTAAAATAAAAAGACTGAGCGAGAGAGGGCACTGTTTTTATTGACAATCTTTTCCTCCCCACCCCGCCCTGCACTTTTGCTCTTTGACTTCATCTTTTAGATGAAAGATGTGAAGGTAGGATTTCCAATTTTTTTTATTGTTATCAGAAGCCAAACAGTGAAGGCATAATTTGTTTTCTGAACCAACGTCTAGTGTACATTTAACAGAAATTGTTTTGTTTTTATCAAAGCAAAATAGTTTTATCCCCTACTACATCACAATTACATGAATGTTAAGCAGAATTGGGTGCGAACTAAGTTAATTTTTCAGAAGGCAAGCGACTCTGAAATGTATTTAAATGTATTTCTTTTATATTACTGTATTCCATTTGGAAATTTAATCTTTCCATTAATTAAGTTTTTCTTTTGATGTTATGCAGGGTTAATTCAGTGAAGTGATCAAAATAGTTTTCCTTCCATCTTCTGTGTGGAATTTACTGATTCAAGTTCAGAATGACTGAATATAAAATGAATGTTATAGGAAATCATGACTGAAACAATAGGTTGTTGTTTTCATGTCCTCTTATTTTGCTGGACCAAAAATGATATAAACTACCCAAGAAAATGATGGTACACAGGTGTTGTTATTGCCTTTACAGCCCGGTGTGGCTTTTAAATCATGTTGCTATGGTAACACCATCATTTATAGACTATAATCCCATTAGGAGAAACTGGTGATAAAGTAAGCTCATTATAACAGACCTTATATTGCTTTGCTTCCGGTTGTGTCTGTTTTATGGCAAATAACACTAGTAAAGCTATTAAATAAAAAAAACACATAAGAATGTCACACTTAGTCATAAAATGTTTTGGACAGAGGAAAAGCGGATTTTGAGAGTTACTGCAGATTTTTTTTTAATGTGAGCAAAACTTTGCCAACAAATACAAATTATTCAGTTTTAAGAGACTAACTACTAGAGTAATGAAATACATAATGCACAGACACAGTAAATATATAATATTATAAAAAACATACACATTTGTAATACATAAATGCTATTATGTTTTTCACTACTTTAACATTTCAATACTTCTTCCTATGACATGCTCTTAGAATCACATCTACAACTATACTAATAGGCTATCTATACACAAAGAAACAGATCCAAGCAGGATCCGTGAATAGCCCAAGAAGTCAGTGGATTGGATTTCATTGCTCAGAATTATTCCAAATGGTTCCTGTTTTTAACTTAGAAATACTGTTTCTACTAAGTGAAATCAGATTCCAAATCTCATCTTGGACTAAACATGCACATATCTACATAAGATGATATAACAAATTAGGCATCTGGTTTAAGAGGCTCTGTGGAGATGGAATTAAAGAATTAAATTGAAGACTTAGGTTAATTTCGGGATGCATAGGTGGCTCAGCAGCTTAGCGCCTGCCTTCATCCCAGGGCATGATCATGGAGACCTGGGATAAGTCCCACATCAGGTCCCCTGCATGGACCTGCTTCTCCCTCTGCTTAAGTCTCTGCCTCTCTCTGTGTCTCTCCTGAATTAAAAAAAAAATCTTAAAAAAAATTAAAAAAGACTTAGGTTAATTTCGACTTCCAGGGATGATGGAGAAGTACTTTTCACAATTTATCCTACTTCATAAAAATAAAAGTTCTGCACAGGATATATAAAACAAACAGAAGATAACTCTGTTTCAAAGGACACTGAAGGCCAGTCAGTCAGAGATCTGGGGACCGAGGAACATGCAATGGTGAATTCCCTCAGTTTCCATTTTTCCTATATGTCTGAGCCTGGAAGCCAGTACCTTGGAAATACAAGTGTGTATGTGCCACACCAGCCCCAAAGGAGCCTGCTAGCTCCACAGAGCCAGGAAAGTGGTATCTGGTAAGGAAGAGAAAGTAGACAATAATTGTTCTATTCTAACCAAACAACTCAGGGAATACCATGGACAAATGTCCACTCCTGCCAGCAAAGACTGAATGGGGAACTTAAACTCCCACGATCCCCATCACCAGGTTGTAATGAGGAGCCAAATAGACCAAGTAGGGAGTGAGAATTTTCAGCTCTCCTGGATAATAACGAGGCCCCAGTCCTGCAGTATTGGGGGAGACCACGGGGGAAGTCTAGACTTTTACGCCCAACTGGAAGCAATGAGGAAAAATGGGGAAAGGTCAGAGGAGACCAAGTAGAGTTAAACTTTCACCACTGCACAGCAGCAGTAAGTCCATCTACTTTTGCTATCAGTATGGCCATCTGAGAAGTAGAAAGCTATCTTTGTCTTTTCTAGCCAGAGTAACAAAAACCAAAACTTTCATCTTTGCCCAGAACCAACAAGAAACCCTCTCTCTGTCAATGGAAGGCATCATTAGAGGCCAAATGAGGAAATTGAACTTCTACCACAGGGGGAAGCGCCAGGGTGATGGCTCTTTGCCTAAGGAGAAGATGTCACCCTACTTTATAGGGTGAGACCAATTCAAATGACAGCAGGTTTCTCATCAGAAATAAGCAAGGTTATAAGGAGTTGACATGGACATTTTCTCAGTGCTGAAAAAGCTAGATTTTTTTCTTTTTTTGGAGGGGAGGGACAGAGGGAGAGGGGAAAGAGAGAATCTTAAGCAGGCCCCATGCCCAGTGTTGAGCCCGATGCAAGGCTCAATCTCACAACCCTGAGTTGATGACCTGAGCCAAAATCAGGAGTTGGAGGCTTAAATGACTGAGCCACCCAGGTGCCCCAAGACAGAACTCGATATTGAGTGAAATGTCTACTTAAATGTGGAATCCAAAAAAACAAATGAATAAACAAACAAAAAGTGGAAGCAGGCTCATCAATACAGAGAAAAAAAACTGGTGGTTGGCAGAGGGGTGGCATTGGGGCATGGCAAAAAGGGTGAAGGAGTGTGGGAAGTACAGAACTCCAGTTGTGAAATAACTAAGTCATGGGATTCAAATGTACAGAGAATGCAGAGTAGAGAATGATATTGTCAGAGTGCTGTATGGTGACAGGTGGTAGCTACATGTGTGGTGAACACAGCATAGCATACAGACTTGTCCAATCACCATGTCGTACACCTGAAACTCATGTAACATGTGTCAACTATACTCAATAAAAAAAAATTAAAAAGGAAAAAAGAAATGAAGGTGAAATCAAAGTATTCTCATATGAAGGAAAAGTTACAGGTTACATACTGTATGATCTCATTTATATAACATTTTTGAAATGACTAACCTGCACAACTAGAGAGCAGATTAGTGATGGTTGAAGGAGGGTGTGGGAGGGAAGTGGTGTATTTATACAAAGTCAATGGAAGGGAAACTTTTCCTGGTGGGATTGCTTTGGATTTTGAATATCCTGCTTATGATGATTGTGTTATTGTATTATACATTTACAAGATGCTGCCATTGTTTAAAAGAGTAAAGAATGCATGAAACTTCTCTGTATTATTTCTCTTTTTTTAAGATTTTATTCATTTATTTGGAAGAAAGAGTGTGCAAAGTGAGAGAGAGAGAGAGAGAGAGAGAGAGCAAAAGCAGGGGAGGGGCAAAGGGAGAAGCAGACTGCCTGCTGAGCAGGGAGCCTGATGTGGGACTCCATCCCAGGACCCTGGGATCATGACCTGAGCCAAAGGCAGATGCTTAACCGACTAAGCCATCCAAGTGCCCCTCTCCGCATTATTTCTTACCAACTGCATGTGACTCTATATTTGTCTCAAACAGAAAAAAAACACGTTTAATTAAAAAAAAAAAAACCTTATGGAGTCTTAATCTCTTCTTTTATCCTGGAAGAGTGGTATTACTACTTTTGTGACTGGCAAGGTGTATGTATATTCTATCTGACATTGAAGATGCACTCTGAAGCAGAACGTTTTCAGCCTTATTCTCAAAAGTATCCTTGTACTTCAGTAGAGTACTTTTGACAGGCATGTAAGTATTTGTTGAATGACTGGATTAGCAATTGGATTAATGACAAAATTACTCTCTATATAATCTTGGAATAAGCTCTGTTATTATATAGATAAATCTTTTGAGCTAGACATAGCCAGCTTATTCCATTTTCCAATGGACAACCCTCTAGACTTTGATAAGTATCATTACTCCTTCCTCCTCTCCAGTGTTTCCTTATCTCTTGCTT
Source organism: Vulpes lagopus (assembly GCF_018345385.1). Classification (NCBI taxonomy): domain Eukaryota; kingdom Metazoa; phylum Chordata; class Mammalia; order Carnivora; family Canidae; genus Vulpes; species Vulpes lagopus. Next base: position 5,478,531 of record NC_054842.1, read on the forward strand.
CTTTAGCCGCTCCCTACATGCAAGAGATTTTTTTTACACCACTAGAGAATTTGGTAATCTTCTTAGAAGGTGCTCTGATTTGTCAATATCCTATATAATATGAGATTCTATAACTAAGACCCTATAGTTAAGACTCTATAGCTAAGCATTGTAGGTGAGATGTAGTCTTATAACATAATTATTATAATATAATATATATAGTAATCATAAAGTCTTATAATTATTAGACCATAGTTTTCTTTTTATAAACTATATATTTATTAATATTTGAGTTTCCAATAGCAAAAGAAACAATTTTTAAAGACTGAATTGACTTATGATTGAAGAATTCAGAATCCTCTTTGACATTAAAAAATGAAAATGATACAATTACTTACAACATTTAAGTAGCAAAAACTCCATGCCTAAAGGTAAACACTCAATGGTTTTTTGTTTATCCTTTCAGAAACTAAGAAGATATATGTTGGTAAATGTGTGTATCCTACACCTATACAGAACATATATGTGTAATATTCAGCTATACATGTTTATATTATAGACTTATATAACATACAGATACAAATATTATATATATATGTATACATCTACACACACACACACACACATTTTCTCACGAGCCCTATAAAAAGGGTATATATAATTAAGATCTATTGTATTCTTCCTGCAGATGAATGAAGTGAGAGCAAGAGAGATTAAATAGCTTGTTCACTATGGCCTGTGTCACAAATAGGCTTTTTAATAAATAAATAAAATATTTTAAAAATAAGATGAAATGACATATATTCCAAAATGAATAAAGCAAAATCAAACTAGTATGTAGGTAGTTCCTATTTTTGTAATATGTACAAGTATTGAAGGACATTCACAACTATTTAATGGTTGTGACTTAGATTCAGGAATTATAACTATTTTTACTTCTTTTCCCATGTTCACCTATATAGAAAATTTTATTATATATAGGTACTAGTTTTTAGTAAGAGAAAGCATCAGTCATATAAAAAAGTCAAATAATCATAGATTTACACAAAATTTCATACATAAGAATTTGAGTCATCATCCAATGTAATAGTGAAAGCTCAAAAATATTTTAAATGCATAATAAAATGAGAATGGTAAAATACATCCAGCAAATTTCATATGAATGCCTATTAAGTAGCAATTCAAAGGAATTTTTTTTAAAAAATTACTGATGTTTTTCTATTTTTTTATGAGTGAATATTGTCTTATATATATATATATTTAAGATTTTATTTATTTATTCATGAGAGACACACAGAGAGAGGCAAAGACACAGGCAGTGGGAAAAGCAGGCTGCATGCTGGGAACCTGATGCAGGACTCGATCCCGGGACTCCAGGATCACTCCCTGAGCTGAAGCAGGTGCTAAACTGCTGAGCCACCCAGGGATTCCCTCATATTATCATATATTCAAAAAGACAACCATAACTATAAATTAATATCTCTGGTCTTGAAATAAGTTAATAAAATTCTATTCTAATAGAAATGAAATAATATTCCCTACAGCCTAATGTTGTTTCACTTTTATTTGCAAAATATCTGACACTATGAAATTTTCATAGTAATTCATACTATTTCATACTCTACTGTTTTCATGCTAATGCATACTATTTTACAGTATACTTTCATACTATCACAATTTCATACTATTTTTATGCATATTTTGGAACTAGAGAAGTAATATCCATCTTTGATTTAAGAAACTCCTCTCTTGAGCTTTTAATCGTCCATTTTAATCTCATATGTAGGGAAGCAGTTTTTAGCTATCAGCTTTTCTTGAGAATTCTCTCATTTTTTATTTTGTAACATCTCCATAGTAGACACACCATCTATCCTGCTGTTAGAAGACTTTGCTATAGAAGTTGTTGTTGTTGTGCTTTCTAATGTGTTCTTCCTCTTACACTGAAATCCTTGAAGATTGAGGGTGCTCAGTAAGACTGAAAAAGAAAATGAATGTACTCTTTACTGAACAAACGTGGCATCTCTTTGGAAGGATTTTTTTTTTAATAGGAAAGACTTACATACATTTACCTTCTTCAGCTAAGTATCTTTAGAAAAAAGACCCCCCAATTAATATCACAAAAATCCTGCAAGTGAATACTTCATTTAGCTGTTCACACTTCAAATGAAGATCACCTGCTGGCAGATACTAATTTCCCAATGTGCCCTGGCACTACAGTAGATTATTTGATTAATTACCACCCTACCTGAAAGACAAATACTTTGCCCTCATCCAAGCCTCTCAAGTCCAAGTGTTAATTTCCATTTTAAGATAAAACCTGTTTACTAAATTCAGATGATTCTGCATCTTTATGAACATTTCCTGGCCTCTACACAATGGAAAGTCAATGCTAGGTGATTATTCCAATAGAAAATAAAATTATTGTCTATGAGTACATAAAAAGGAGTTTATACAACCTAGATATGGTGAATATCTAAAAAGGGTGATATTGTAATGGAGCAAGGTTTTCTACATCTGCTATTAAAGGCAAGTATACTATTGGAAGGATATCATTGGAAGCTCCAGTGGCCTGGAGGGTATTTTCTTTTCTTGTATTTTCATGAGAGGTAATAGAGAATGTTCTGTTTTATAATCTTGAATATATCATGAAACATTTTATCCATGCATTAAGAGGTCATTTTATGTTGATGTGAGTTATGATTCAATGTTCCACAAAGTGGGTTCCACACTAGCCTAGCATGCTGCTCTAAGAAAGAAGTGTCCCATAGTAACATAATTTAGGAAGACCTTTATTCTATTCTATTTATCCTCACACTCTCACACTTGAAAATTAATAAGGCATATTAACATATGTTTATGACTTTAAGAGGTTTGGTAGTAAAGAACCTATTTAACTTAATTTGACCTCATATTCTTTAGATACATTCAAACACAAACCCTACTCAGAATAACATATTTCTATATCCTGAGGAAGAAATATTCTTTGGAACACTATTTTGAGAATGTTATATTAAAAATTTCACAACCATAGGGCACATGGGCAGCTCAGTCAGTTAAGCTTCCAACTCTTGGTTTTGGCTCAGGTCATGATCTCATGGATCATGAAGTTGAGTCCCACATCAAGCTCTATGCTCAGCATGGAAACTGTTTGGTATTCTTTCCCTCTGCTTCTCTCTCGCCTCCTCTGTCCCTTCCCCTTGCTTGCACTTGTGTGCTCTCTCCCTCTAAAATAAACAAATAAATCTTTTTAAAAAGTAAAAATAAAAATAAATAAAAATTTCACAATCAGGTATATACAAACATCATATGAAATCTTGCTTCACAGCATAGACCTTAGCATCGCTTTGTGTATAACAGCTTCTCCCAAATTCTCATATTAAAAAATTTCTTTGTAACATTTTTTTCACTGTTTACTTGATAATTCACCCATTTCAGGGGACATTACTGAATTTTATCCTTCCTCCCACACTTTCAAATTCTGAAGCACATTGCCAGGAAGAGCCTTTGATAAGGTAAAAAGTATATCAAACATAGATTCAGATGTTAGGTTGAAGTCCTGGTTATACCTTAAGATGTTGAGAAAATCTATGTGTTTTGGTTTCTTTATCTGAATATGAAGCGAAGATAAGAGCAATTGCCTTATAAGATTTGCTAAAGTTAGAAGGAAAGACATCAAGAAATTTTACATTCTGTGCAATTAATACAAAACTGAGTTGTATTATAATTGCATCTTTACAGAAACATAATTGAGCCTGAAACCTTGGTAACTAAAGGAAGAGAAGGTTCAAATTTCATGTCCTCTACTAACATGTTTAATTGGTTGCAGGTATAAGATGAAGCTATATGCCAGTGATCACTTTGAGAATATCATGGGAACTAGAATGGGACTGGGAATACTACAGAAGCAAATATCTATGAGTATGTTATTACACCTTTGCATGGCAGCATTTCAATCCACATCAGCAACTACTATCTTACTACTAATGTTAAGGAGATGAGTCCTAGTACGCAACGCTATCCTGAGAGGAAAAATATCTTCTTGGCTATGTACAAAAATTTTTTAAAGAGGCCGGTGAAGGTGGGGGTGGGGGTTGTGCCTAGGTGTCTCAGGCAGTTGAGCATCTGACTCTTGGTTTTGGCTTAAGTCATAATCTCAGGGTCATGAAATGGAGCCACACATTGAGCTCCACATTCAATAGTAGTCTGCTTAAGAATCTCTCACTCTGTCTCCCTTCCTTTCTTTCCTTTCCCATGTGCTCTCTCTCCCCAAAATAAATAAATAAATCTTTAAAAAAAAGAAGGAAGAGTAGGAGGATATTAGATCCCAGGAACAGTGGACTCCATATGATGAAAATGGTGAAAATCAATCTCAAGTTCTGTGCTCATTTTTCCCTCAACAAATAATATGATTAGCAGAACGTGATGATCAGGGTGTCTGGGTGGCTCAGTGGTTGAGCATCTGCTTTTGGCTCAGGTTGTGATCCTGGGGTCCTGGGATCGAGTTCTGGTCCTGGGATCAGGTTTCCCACAGGGAGTCTGCTTCTCTCTCTATGTCTTTGCCTCTCTGTGTGTCTCTCATGAATAAATAAATAAAATCTTTTAAAAAAAAGAATGTGATGATCTTAGTGAAGTATACATATAATTTATCTCTCAACAAGAACAAATGCAGATACAAACAAATCAAAACCACAATGATATACCACCTTATACCAGTCAGAATGGCTAAAATTAACAAGACACAAAACAACAAATATTGGCAAGAATGCAGAGAAAGGAAAACCTTCTTACACTGTTGGTGGGAATGTAGGCTGATATAACCACTTGAAACAGTATGGAGGTTCCTCAGGAAGTTAAAAATAGAGCTACCCTAGGACCCAGCAATTGCACTACTAGGTATTTACCTCAACAATACAAATGTAGTGACCCAAAGAGGCACCTGCACCCCACCCCAATGTTCATAGCAGCAATGTCCACAATAACCAAACTGTGGAAAAAGCTGAGATGTCCATCAACAAATAAATGGAAAAAGAGATATGGTGTGGAATGGAATGGAATGGAATATTAGCCATCAGAAAGGATAAATACCCACCATTTACATTGACATGGATAGACCTGGAGGATATTACGCTGAGCAAAATAAATCAAACAGGGAAAGACAATTATCACATGGTTTCAATCATATGTGGAATATAAGAAAAAACTCAGAGGATCATAGAGAAAAGGAGGAAAAACTGAAGGGCAAGCCATCAGAGGAGACAAACCATAAGAGACTCTTCACCCTCAGAAACAAACTGAGGGTTGCTGGAGGGGTGGTCAGTGGGTAGATGGGGTAATTGGTGATGAGCATTAAGGAGTGCACATGATGTGATGAGCACTGGGTGTTATACACAAATAATAAATTATTGAACACTACACCTAATGATGTACTATATGTTGCCTAATTGAATGTAAATTAGAAATTTTAAAAAAAAAACTTCTATGTAAAAATGCTATATAATAGAGCCATGGCTCAAATATGGAGATTTTGAGCAAGTGATAGAGAAGAGAAAGACATGTGACCTTAATACTTGGAAAAATTTTCCTAGAGCACAAAGTTGCCATGAGGGGATCACTGGTTTCCTATGAGCCTAACAGATTGCTGTGAATGATGTTCATGTATTTCTAACAACATAAACACCACTTATTGATTTTCAACTTTTAAGGTTGAAATAGAGGCAAGCACTGAAAGTTAAGTAGAATTATAGTGTGGAAAATAAATACTGTAAACTCTGAAGTCGTAGACATAATAGTGTAGCTCAGAGGGTTCAGGTATTAGAAGGAAGAAGAGAAATGAACAAGCATAGTGATGCTCCATTACTTATCTTTTGTAAACAGGGAATTGATTATACTGTCTAAAAGGTTAATGGATTTAAAAATAAATGTGACTAATAGATGTATGAAAGGAAAATTATAATGAACCCTGGGAGGTGGTTGGGGGAGAAAAGCAAGACCAGGGGAAGTGATCAAAATTCCTCATCTTATAGCAGAGAGCAAACAAGTAGGTTTATAGGTGAAAACATTAAGAACAGAGTGAATAAGCATATTGGCAAATCACTAGAAGAATTAATACAGAAGTTCTGAAAATTAATTAGAAAAATTAATTTTTAATTAGAAAATTAACCTCCGAAGGTGGGCTAAGGATAGAGAATTTTTCATTTCCTACTCATCTGTACTGGCTGAACATTTTATACAGGTTTAACTTTTTTTAAAAAAAATTCTTTATCCATTTGTAGAGTTGGATCATTTGAGGTGAATGTATTTTTATCTCCTTCTCTCCCCTTACTGAAATATTTTCCTAATTACTCAGCAGTCTCAACAGACTGTTTTTATTTTGTTTTCTCTTGTTGTGTTTCACTTTAACCATTCCGCATAGGTTTATCGACCTTTACCTGGAATTGAACTGTATCAACTGATGCTTATTACCCCTGCTGAGGAAGCTGCTGTTTTCCAATATTGCACAGAAAACATTCTAGAGCATGTGACACTGGAAAGTATTATCAAACCTAGCAGAATTCCTTTGAGTTCTTCTGGGATTCAGGAAGATACTCTAGGGCAAGGGAGTGTTTTTGTGTTCTTGATCAGAAATAAGAGAACAAAAGCTAACTTACTGGATAAAAGAAAGTAAAAGTCTCCATATCAGAACATAACAGCAACAATTCATAACAACGGTATCAACTACAATTTAGCTATCATTTATTGAGCTCTTGCACTTTGTCAGGTAAAGGAGTTATTTTTTCATATGATGCATCACACACACTCACCTTTAAGTTGTAGAAACTGTGAATAATAATTTGATATTTGAATTTTATAAACAAACCAATAAACCAACAATCTGAAAGTCATAGAGATCATGTAACTTTCCCAAGGACACAAAGCTAATAAATTTCAGGTCCCCTGTCTCTGTTAAGAGCATTCAATAGGGTTAAAAAGACATGGGGCATCTGGTCTGTGATAATGAAATACCATCATCATCCACTCAGAAGCTTGGCAGAAAGTTGGAACCTGACTTATTTCACCCTATTCGTCACACTCTAGAACTCATCAGTGTCCTCTGAATTTCACCTCCAACATAGACTGAAATACTGCTTCTTCTCACCCCAACACTGCAGTGCCCTACCAAAGCCCCCCTTGTTTCCTCTTTGGCTGCAATGACACCTCCCTGTTCCCTGCTTTCATGCCTACTTCCCTTCTCAATCGCTCTTTTAGAACATCCAGAGTAAGTTTTTAATTGTGCAAATCAGATCAAATCACTCCTCTGTTTAAAAGGGCTCAAGATTTTCTTTCCTCGCTTGGGCTAAAGAAAATATTACCCTTCATCATGATTTGTAAAGCTCTATGTGCTAAAACACATTTGTGCCATCCTCTCTCTTGTTCACTAAGGTCCATCCAACTCTAGCTTTTGCATATTACCCTGAGTAGGGTTAGATGTCTTTCCCTGGGGTTTTTGTAGTTGTGAATTTTTGTGTGGAAGGGAAGTACCAGACAAAGGCAACCACACAGTGGAAATCCAATGTCACAAAGAAGGCTGCCCTTACTTAACTCTGAAAAGCTAATTTTGAACCTGAAACAGGTACTGAATTCTCACCCCAGTCTGCTTTCCACTAAGTATCGTTCAGTGGAGGATAGAATCTTCCAAAGCTAAATCCATTTCACTGCAATTGTGGGCTTAAATTCTTGCCTATCCCTGCCATTATCATGTTCCTAGTATGGTAATACGTCCATCGTAGAGAGCTTGTAGGGAACTCCTGGAAGGATGTTGTTTTTTTCTGGGTGTTTTTAGATTGCCTAGGGTCCTACCCTGAAACTAAAATAGAGTGCCTTCAATTTACATTTTAATATTAGCCAAGTGTCCCAGTAATTTAGATCATGGGCTACAAAGGAAATGAAGAGGAAGTCATAGCCAGAGGGGTCTTCCCAAAAATATTCTTCCAAAACATGAATTCTAAGCCATACCTACCTGGTTCTTAATCATTTTATAATACTAAGTAAGGACAGTTAAAGTGTCCCTAATGAACCTTTAGACTCTTTTTTGAGTGTGGTTGCTCCTAAAATACCCTGAATTTACCTTTCACCAAAAGAGTTTTTTAAAAGTATTCTCCTGGTATTCAGTTTCTCTGGCATCCAACTTCAATCATGAATATTAAGATAATGTTGACAAATGTGATTGCTTTATTATAGCAATCTGTAGTTTCCTGCCCTCAAATAAATCACGTGATGCATTAGTCCTGCTTAATCTTTAATCTTTCAGTAAATTTATCAAATTTACTTTTTATCTTATTTAAATGTCAATCACCACCCCAGACTTCATGCCCTCCTAATCTTGCTCTTGTTTTTGTCTTCCTTAGAAATTATTTTTCTGTTTACTTTTTGTCATTCTCTTCTAGAAGGTAAGCTCCAAGAAGCCATGGATCTGGATGCACTGTACTCTGATGTTTTCCTAGTGACGGAACAACTATCTGACACAGAGAAGATCTTCAGTAGTTATTGATCTTCAGTAGTTATATCTTCAGTAGTTACTGAAGATATTCAGTAGTATTATTGTTAGGAATAATAATAATAATAATTAGTAAGGCAAAATTCCAGCCTATGAAAACTTTAACAACAAATTGTTTTAGAATTCTTTTTGTTGTTGTTTTGTTGTTAGAATCTATTTTGTTTGTTTATTTATTCCTATTTTCTCTACTCCTCAGCCCCTGACAATAAAGAAGTATATTCCCCGAAATACAAACAGAAGATTAATTTGCACAAGATTTAGACACTTTTGATTTAAAAAAGTGGTACTTAGGCTTTAACTTCAATTGTCTCACGCAAAATTTCAATTTATAACATATTTGTCATAGAGTTTCTGGTCACTGTCTCCTTTTGCTGACCCATCTCCTAGATACTCTCCTAATTGATTTATGATGTTCCCCTGAAGACCACTTCCTGATAAGGGTCTGTAGTAGATTACACAGACCTATTACCTTAGGCCTCCATGACCTGTTTCTCAGCCTTTTCTCCAGGGACCACCCAGGGCTTCAGATTTTATGTCTCCTTTCCTGAATGCCATCTTCACCAGACAAGAGTCATGATCAGTCTAGCATCTAACTAACTGTATCAAGCTCTTCCTTTCCTTATATGTGCTACAAGTTCTGTCATTTACTCTACCTCTGTGCTGCTCAAATTGTGGCCCTTGTTATAGTATTCCATCCAAAAACTATAGAATTAGGAAGAAGGGGCTTGGCTCTATGTGTTTTAATATGTTTCCCAGGGGATATGTTAGTACACTCATAATTCAGAACCAACCACTATATGGATATATTCAAAAGAAGTAAATATAGTATTAAGTGACTTATAAATTAAAAATCAGTGGGTGAGTGTTTTCCAACTCAATATAATTTTAAAATACATTTGTCATAATTTGATTAATCCAATTTCTATATAAGAAAACAAACTTTATTGAGGAAAATAAATCGAAGGTAGTAAAGGTCAAATGAAGTACCTATTCCTCCAAACCCTGGGACTTAAAGATAATTAAAAAAAAATAGAATACAGGTGTTTATTATTTTAATTTTAATAATAATTTAACAATTTAAATTTACCATTTTAATTTTTATGATTGATTTTGAAGTTACCTATGATTATTGGCACAAGGCTGTGTTTTAATTTTTTTGAATTCCTGTTTATTGTCTTTTTCATTTTTCTGTTTTTATTTTCTACTTTTAAAATTACATTTGAAGATATTTTTACATACTCAGAATATTGTTTGTTTTTCTTTGTCTGTTCTATTTACCTGGGTTTTATTTGTCACTAGAATGTATTTAGGTAGTTTGTGAGTACTCAATACTTTTAAACATTATAGAGTCTTGTTTACCAATACATTGCTTAATGTGATCACTTTTAATAACCTGTTAACCAATTGTTAGTGAAGAACCTGACAGTAGCTCTAAATTTCTGTCTCCTGAGAATCGTCATCCCCCTTGTGTTACCAATGTTCATGTGGACTATTCCTTGTATTATTATTTATAGCCATCACAATAAGCAATATAGTTTTTAAATTATTTTTTAATTCCAGTATAATTACAGTGTTATATTACTTTCAGATGTGCAATATAGTGATTCATCAATTCTGCACATTACTTAGTATACAGAAATTCATTGCATTTCTATATTAATAATAAAATAGCAAAAAGAGAAATGAAAAAATAATCCCATTTATAATTGTATCAAAAATAATAAAATAGCCAGCAATATGCTCAATGAAAGAGGTGAAAGACCTGTATTCTGAAAACTATAAAATATTAATGAAAGAAATTGAAGATGATGTAAACCAATGGAAAGATATACCTTGCTCATGGATTGGAAGAATATACATTATTCAAATGTCCATACTATCCACAGCAATCTACAGATTTAATTCAAATTTTATCAAAATACCAAAAACATTTTTCACAAAACTAGAACAAATAAACCTAAAATTTGTATGGACCACAAAAGACCCAAATAGCCAAAGCAACCTTCAAAAAGAATAGCAAAACTGGAGGCATCACAATTCTAGACTTCAAGTTATACTACAAAGCTGTAGTAATCAAAACTGTATGGTACTGACACAAAAAAATAGACACATAGATCAATAGAACAGAATAGAAAGCCCACAAATAGACCCATAATTATATAGTTAATCAATGTACCACAAAGAACGCAAAAATATGCAATGGGGAAAAGGCAGTCTCCTCAACCTATGGTGTTAGGAAAACTGGACAGCTACATGCAAAAAAATGAAACTGGACCACTATCTTTTATCATACACAAAAATTAACTAAAAATGGATTAAAGACCTAAATGTGGGACCTAAAACCATGAAATCCCCAGAAGAAAACATAGTCAGGGGTCTCTTTGACATTAGCCATAAAAACATTTTTCTAGATATGTCTCCCTTGGCAAGGGAAGCAAAAGCAAAAAATAAATTATTGGGACTACACCAAAATAAAAAGCTTTTTCACAGCAAAGGAAATGATCAATAAAACAAAACGACAACCCACCTAATGGGAGAAGGCATTTGCAAATGACATATCTGAAAAAGGGTTAATAATCAAAATATATAAAGCACTTATACAACTCAACACCAAAATACCCACAAATAATCCAATTAAAATAGGCAGAAGACATGAACAGACATTTTTCTAGAGATACAGGTGGCTAAGAGATACATTGAAAGATACTGAACATCATTAATCATCAGGGAAATCAAAGCCAATAAATGTACCTTTATCCTTATTATAACTTATAAGATGATTCAGTTATCTTGATAAAAGATTCCTGTTTACAATCTCTGAATTTCATTTTCTCACTTACTTCCTGTATGATGGATCTCTAGTATGTAGGAATCTATGGATCATTGACCCTCCTGGTTTTGTTCTGTTTTTTGTTGCGTCTACCTGTATTAGTTTGCTAGGACTATTATAACAAAGCAGTTTAAAGAACAGAAATCTATCTTCTCATAGTTCTGGAGACTAGAATGCTAAGATCAAGTGTCAGCAGGGTTGATTTTTTTCTGAGGCCTTTTGATGACTATCTTCCTGTGTCTTCACATAGTTTTTGCTCTGTATGCATCTGTGTCCAAATTTCCCATTCTCCTTAGGATACCAGTCATGTTGCATTAGGGACAACCCTTATGATATCATTTTAACCTAATCAGTTCTGTAAAGCCATGTCTCCACATACAGCCACATTCTGAGTTACTGGGGGTTAAGATTTCATTTTTTTAAATTTTTAATTTATTTATGATAGTCACAGAGAGAGGGAGAGAGAGAGGCAGAGACACAGGCAGAGGGAGAAGCAGGCCCCATGCACCGGGAGCCCGATGTGGGATTCGATCCTGGGTCTCCAGGATCGCGCCCTGGGCCAAAGGCAGGCGCTAAACTGCTGCGCCACCCAGGGATCCCGGGGTTAAGATTTCAATACACTACCCATACCTTTCACTATCAATTATGCAGTGATTGGTTTGCTACTTCACTATTTTCTCCCCAATGTCTATATGTTTTTGCTCCATTGCCTTGCTATCATAATAACCTGGAAAAATTCAAACTTTATAAATTCAGCTTTCCACCTTTGGCTGGACTGCATCCAAGTGGCTCAGTGACTTGGAGCAAATTTTGACAAGAACATAAGTTGGTACCATGATGAATTATCAGATTAGAATTCTTTTCAGCCTTCTCCTATAACACTTATAAACTTGCTATGTTCTACACCTATTCTTTTTATACTTTTATCATAGAAGAATTACATCTTTATGTCTAAAGCTAATAGTCTTGTGTTCTTGATCCTAAACCCTCATGTCTTTCCAAAGATCTCATTCTTATTTATGAATTTTTATTCAGCATTTCTAGTATCCCTTTTCAACAGAGAGTTCATATATAAATATGTTTACATTCCTTTTGTTAAAAATACATGTGAATATTTAGTGAACCTGTATTTAGCACTATGTGCCAGACATTCTTTCTGGCATGACAATGAACCATGTGTAAGACAATTTATAATCCGCTGGAGGAAACATAATTTTTTTAAAAAGTTACATATACCAAAATGTATAACAAGACATTGACTAGTGCTGGAGAGGGAAAAAATGTGGATAAGGAAAGAGATGATGAAGTTTTACTATTAGAAGGGAGAGTTAGAAACATTTTCCAAGGATGTAACTTTTTAGGAGAGATTTGATATAGTTGATGAAATGAGCCCTGTAAAAAACTGGAATATTCTACATAAAGTAAATAGTAAGTGTAATGTTCATCAGGGAATATTCTTGGGATGTTTGAGAAACAATAATAAAAAGAAAAATTACTTTAGCGAGGTAATTAAGGGACAGATAAATATAGGGCATTATAGGCCATGGTAAAGATTCTGGATTTTGGTTCCATGTGTGATGGGAAGCCATGAAAGTTTTGAGCAAGTCAGATAAATGGTATAATTTGTGTTTTAAACATATTTCTGTATTATTCTGTGGAGAATAGACAGAGAAATACAAAGAATTGGTAGAAGTTAGTTTAGCATCATTGCTATAATTCTTGTGAACAAATGAGGTGGCTCAGATTGTTCATCCTGGAGGAGTAGTGATAGGAGATCAGAATCAGTCAATATATAGATTTATGAGAGAAGGAGAGGGCTAAAAAGAAAAATGATTCTAAACATGTTGACCAGAGCAATGGGATATTCATGTTTTTCACTAGGATGGAGGACACTTTGGGAAGAGTAAGTTTGAGGAAGAAAGTCAAGAGTTCCATGTTTGGCATATTATGTTTAAGTATATATGTATTAGATGTCCAATTAGAAAAACTGAATAAACAATGTAAATGGCCCTGGAGTTAAGTGCAAAGGTGAGGAGTGGGGCTATTAATAAGGGGATTGTTATACAGATCAGCTATCACTCAAAGACTGTAACTGCTTAAGATTTGTGTTGTTAAGAACTAGCAAGATCACATGGTAGCCAGGTGTGGTGCTTGTGATACAAATGTATCATTTTCTGATAGATTGGGAAAAAAAGGAAAAATCATTTCATCTCAGAGAGTTTAACTAGCACTTATATAGATGCTATTGAACTCTAAGTGGCTTTGTGTGATGTTTTAGGATTTGGCATGGATAGAAAAAAGTAAAGAACGGAGGGCTGAGCCTTGAGGCACTCTAAACTTTAGAGTCAGGTTGAGGAGGGTGGGCCAGCTAGACATTGGAAAGGAATGGCTTGTGAAGTAGAATCATAAAGAGAAGCCAAACAAAGAAAATGTTTCAAGTAGAGAGTGTGTATCATTGTGTCAAATGCAATCAAAGGACTGAATACAATGAAGACTAAACTTCAAGTACCTATGTGTGTATCTATATCCAGATCTGCATCGTCATCATCCACCTCTACATCTACCCCTCATGACCTTTACACCTTTATTAGCACAGGTGATTTTAACTCTTTCTTACATCATTGTGGTCATCTCTTAATTGCTCTCTTCTTTCATGATCTTGCTTCCTCCTATTCATTGCTTCCTTCTCTACAAGGAAGCTAGAGTGTCTTTTCTAAAGTCAAATATCAATTCACCTTTAGCCTTTTTAAAATCAATTTGTATCTATTTGAATAATAAAATGCTATGCTTCATAATATTGTTAAAATACTCTTTTATAGTTGTCACATTCTTCTCTTTCCTGTCCCAATGCTTCACCAGAACTTGAGTGTGATGGCAAGTCACGTGTCTATGGAAATCCACGCAGCGACCACAGCCCTGTGCTCTAAAATGAGGCAGCATCACCCACAGATATGGTGACCTACATTGCCTGTGATCAAATGCAGAGCAGAGAAAAACAGCTCTGTAGGACCCAAGAACGTTATCTGTCTGCAAATTTTGCCCAATTTATTCTTTCTTATACCCTAATCAACTTCTTTCTCTAGCAGTCTCCCTCATTGTGAGCTACCCAAATTCCCCACAATTCCTCTCCAGATATCCCCTTAAGGAAGACTGAGCTGGTTTAGTTTGCTCTATTTCAGGTTATTATTTATTTATTTATTTCCTGTTATGTCCTTTCCCTCTGTAATATCATATTTCAGCTTTGCTTGGCTCATTTCACACTTATATTTACTGTAATTAAAATAGTCTTTGTCTATACAATCTCTGAGTCCCCATAATATTTCGGGGATCTGTTATGTGCCGATCTAACAGATCTAAATTTACTGGCTATGTGGTTTAGACATCTACCAAAGTGAATCTATTTCATAATTTAGAATAATAGATTTCCTTTTCGATAATTATCACTCAACATCAAGAAAGGGAAGTATCAGCTTTCTCACAGAAAATGTTGATTATAACCTCAGCACATTATCTGGCTTAAGCTAGTGCCAAATTAAAATTACTCTTTAAGTAATTCTGCTTAATTTTTTTCCATCTAAACAGAAAACCAATGCAGAGTTTAATTTGATCTGAGTAATGATTTGAAAATTAACTTTCCTTTCTTGCAAAATGGTAAACCAAACTTCCCCATCTCATTTAATAAACACAGCTTCTTTCACCAATGAATTGAAATGCCACTTTCAATTTATTAAAAATGTTAAAGCCATCTGAACTTCTTTTGGGTATTGATATATTTTAGCAGCCACATTCTGGCACAATGCATTTCTGTTTTCTTGAGCTTAACGTGTGATATAAGTTAATCTTTATCTTCTTTTTTATTAAAATATATGAATCATATATATTTCTTCAAATTTTTAGCTTGGATATTGTAAGTAATAAGATTGTCTATCTATGTTATGAAAGTTAATAAGATAAATTTTTCTCTTCCTTATATGTGGGGAAGATATTGAAATGTATCTATTAATAACTAGGTTTTTTTTTTCTAAAATCCTTTCTTTAAAACATTTTAGTTTGACTAGTTTAACTTAATTTTTAAAAATTATTTTAATTTAAAATATTTAAATTTGGGGGCATTGTGTGGCTCAGTGTTTGAGCATCTGCCTTTGGCTCAGGTTGTGAACCTGGGGTACTGGGATCAAGTCCTGCATCAGGCTCCCTGCAGGCAGGGAGACTGCTTCTCCCTCTGCCTATGTCTCTGCCATTCTCTTTTTGTCTCTCATGAGTAAATAGATACATAAATCTTTTTTTAAAAATAAAAAGTAATATATTCAAATTTATTTGAAATATTTATATTTTATATATTTGATGGAAAAATATAAGACCTTAATAAAATCATGTCACATTTATTTATATATATTTCCTCTGTTTTTCAAATTACTAATGAGCATTCAAGGCAATATTTTGTAGTTTTTTATTTTCCTTTTTTTCTCCTTTTAATATTTACATTTCTAATACATTTTCCTCAGTGAGAGTGGAAAATCTTATCCTTTTTTCTGAATTAAGTGGGATTTTTCTACATTTTAATGATTATATAGGATAATGATAAATATTTTGAAATACATAAGGGAAATATTTGCTTTCTATTATAGTATACACATATATGTATACATTTATGTGTGTGTATATTTAATAGTACAAGAAAGCTTTTTTTAAACATTTGTTGGAATGACATTATTTCCCTGGCTTTTTATTTGAAAAATTATATTAATTGATTTCTTAATGTTTGCCAATCCATGCATTCTTAAAATATAATCATTTTACTTTATTTTTTATTCCATTTACTACTCCCTTTCACTTTTCAATGCATATTTAGAATGAACTCTTCCTTTTTATCTGGGCAAACATTCATGTCATACTCTTAAACTTTCTCAAAGAATTCCTTCTAAACTATTGTTAGACATATTTTTATGACTATTAATCAACAGAAAAAAACATTCAAACATTCCATAGAGAATTAACCCATGAATTCACTGAAATTCTGCTCTATTTAAAGGCTTATTTGAGATAATTGAAGGGAAAGCAAATCCAAGGTAGATGTATTATCTATCTCTGTTGATCTTTTAAATTCACTCCTTGTATTATTGGTTATTGGAAATCAGCAGACATTAACAATTTCCTCTTGGCTTCCTAAAGATTGACATTCTGTCAATTTATACCATTTTGGTATAAGAAATATCCAACTGACATGCATTATTATTGTTATAAAAATAAGTTTAAAATAAGGAACAACCTTTTGGAGGATAAATATACATCTTCTGAAAAGTGTAGCTGAAAACATTTTATTAAAAAATATATAAGTACCTACATATCAAATTTTTATAGCACTTAGCATAATGACATATTTTTATTCTCAAGATAGGCTTGAGATTTCTTAAAGCTAAACTGATATTATATGTCAGATACTCAAGATCTATATTCAATGTCCAGTTCAATAACCAAATTCTTCCAAGTGTTTGTTAATGTCTATTTTACAACTTAACTCTGCTCTGTTGTTTAATTAATACATAATCTGTTTCAACTCACTTTTCAAAGTTAATGAAAATACCCCAGGCACCTGGATTAGTAATGTAGTAAGATTACCACTCACTAACTGAATTCCGAATACTCAAAAACAACCATCATGTATATATAAATTATTATTATTATTAAGAACTACCATGGACTTCATAATGCTTGATTATGGGAGAGCTTGTGAGTGGATCTCTAACAACTTGAGGAATTTGGGCTTCCTTGTAAGGCTGCCTCCAACAGATCATACTCTATGCCATTCTGGTTCAAATAATGAGTTTGTGACTTTTTTAAGATTATTGTATGTCAGGGGAATCCCTGGGTGGCTCAATGGTTTAGCACCTGCCTTCACCCCAGGGCATGATACTGGAGTCTCGGGATCAAGTCCCACATCCAGCTCCCTGCATAGAGCCTGCTTCTCCCTCTGCCTGTGTCTCTGCCTCTCTCTCCCTACATGGAGCCTGCTTCTCCCTCTGCCTGTGTCTCTGCCTGTGTGTGTGTGTGTGTGTGTGTGTGTGTGTGTGTTTCTCATGAATAAATAAATTAAAAATCTTTAAAAAAAAGATTATTGTATGTCAAAGATCTTCACATACTGCAGAATTCACAGTTAAAACTAACTTTGGTTTTAGTTTCACCTTTAAAAAACAGCTTGTGGATTAATTCTAAGAGGACTAGATCATTTAGGTAATAAAATGGTTTTTCCTATTGCCAATGTTAGCATTCAATGAAAAAATAAGTTTCATATGCTGTTTCTATGAACATCCATTTTGGATATGAGGTCATAGGAAGTTCTAGAAATTTAATCTAGAAAAGGGCATGGCAAAAAGAAGTAGAGGGAACCAAATCAGTGGGATTTGAAATGGCCTAGTTGAGCTTCTGAGTGTATTCAGTTTTGCTTGTGATGGGACTTTTAGGCTTTTGTGTAATATTTGTTCCACCCCTATTGTCCCATTCTCCATGACAGATATCAAATAGCATAGGATCATTTGGAAGAAAGAATGTTTTTTTGTTTCATAACAAATATGACTCTGCAAATTACAGCATTTGTTTTCCGTGTTGTTTCCATAAGGAAAACCCTAATGGACTCATAATAGACTGTCATTATCATATCAGCGAAAAGTAAGGTGCCTTCAGTAGGATAAACTATTATATTACAATTAAGTAAGTCCAGTGGGCTCATCCATACTTCCACAAAATTATGCCCAAATGCTTGATTTATGAAAATCATTGAAAGGGGGACCATAATTAAAATATCTTTCTGTCTCTAGCAAGGAGAAATGCTTCAAAAAAGCAATATGGTTTCCATATGTAAACTTTTTATGATTCAAAAAGTATTCTTTTCTCAAGTGGGGAACAAACAATTTTGAGTGCTTACTATGCATCAAGAATTTATAAAGTTGAAAATATAAATAAAACTAGAAACAAGGCAGTTTTTGTGAAGGAGAGGTGCTACCAATGATGGCAGATAAAAAAGCATTCACTATTTACTCTTTGTACCTGGTTAGAAGTAGATACAGGGTCCTGACAGATCCCATATTACCCACAGAGGTTAGAAAGTAGGTTAGGGAAAATATTCTCGAAAGAGAATATAAGGGCTTAGTATATGAGGATGTGCAATGATTTAATCAGGCAAAAACACATATGGTGATAATGTTTGCTGGTCAATGGAGTGGACATCAACCCATTTCAGGCAGAAGTGAGCATTTCAAAGTTACACAGGAAGGACGTGGCACCATAGTTTAATAACAAGTGCTCCATGTGGTAAGCATAGAGTGCTGCTGACATCTTGGCAGAGGCCTGAATAACCAAATAAGAGTTTTTGAAGACAAGGTTCCAGGTTAAGGAGAGGAACTCTACTCTGTAGCATAGGCAATGGAACTCATTAATGGATTTTTTGCAGAAGAATGGCAAAATCAGATTTCTGTTTGGAAAAGCAGATTCATAGTCTCTTTTCAAGCAGAATCTTTCCTCACTAATCTTCCAGGAAGTGATAATTGACTTTCTAATTACAATAAATCTCCTTGGAAGAGCATTAGCTTCTTTCCTACTGGTTCAAAAAATCTAATAGATATTCTGGCCTAATTTTTCTTAAACGCTACCATGAATTCAACTACTTTGCTGTGTTTTTATGCCTTCAAACTCATGACTCTTGCTGTGTTTTCTGCCAGACATCTGACAATTGCAGGATTTGCAACCAAAGAGTATTTCCAAACTTGAAATAAAATACTTACTGGACTTCCAAACCAAGTGTTTTCATGTAATTGCCAAATTGCCTAGAATTCAAGATTAAAAAGGAAAAAATCAAGCTACTTCTTTCAAAATCTGTAAAGAGGCTCATTTAATCAGACTTCTCCAGTACCTGTGCTTTTGAAAATATGGTATTTCAGGCTCATACTTTACTGATTCGACAATTTACAAATCACCTTTCAATAAGAATGAAAGAGACTGTATTCTTCTGCTCTTGCTTGCTCTGTGTGTTCTTCACATAAAATAGCTCAAGTTGCTTATGTAATGAGGTGGCTCAGAGATTCTGTGATGCCATATGATTTTATAGAAAAAGTAAAAATAAACGTCCAAAAGGATCATTCTTTTTCATCCCATTTTGCCACCTTGCCTGTTATGTTTCTTATGTTTCTTTTTTTTTTTTTATGATAGTCACAGAGAGAGAGAGAGGCAGAGACACAGGCAGAGGGAGAAGCAGGCTCCATGCACCGGGAGCCCGACGTGGGATTCGATCCCGGGTCTCCAGGATCGCGTCCTGGGCCAAAGGCAGGCGCCAAACTGCTGCGCCACCCAGGGACCCCCACCTGTTATGTTTCTAAAATACAAAATATGAGTATGGTTTTCTTGGTCAGAGTTAATAATTCCTTCCCAGATACAGTTACAAGGTAGTGTTTACTTTTTCCCTCTACTAAAACCTTTATTCATTGCCCAGTATTTTCTGAATCCATTCCTTTCTATTTCACTCTCTGCTCAGTTGGTTTGATTTCAACAACTACTTAAAATTACACTTAAGAATAATTCCTCCAACAAGGAAATGAGGATGGTCTTGTGCTGTGAGCTTCAAGCTCCTTAAGGTGGGAGCTCTGATGTTTTGTTTCTATTTGCTCTGCTATAGACAGAAACCAGCCTTTAAACTGTAGCATTTCTCAAGTAAAGTTATCAGCTAAAGTTGCTAGTCTATATTATGCATTTTCTGCTCTATACTTTTTATGTATATTAACCTGCCTGATCATCCCAGTAACTCTGTGAGGGCACTATAACCAATATCTGCAATACAGAGGTGACAATTGAATCGATGCAAGAAGTTCAGTGACTTCATGAGTTCACACAGAGTGAGTGGAGAAACTCAGAAAGATGGCCCCCACTATTTTAACACTGGGAAACAAACCTATTGTTGCTTTCTTTCTCTCAGATATGGCATTCATCTGTCGAAATGGTATATAAATTCACATTTGCACTATGACGTGAGGTGGCAATCTTGGTGACGTGATCTTCATTTTACTGATAAGGATTGTGAGATTGTTCCAATAGGATGGGTAAGAAACACCACATTCAAGTCAACATGGGCATAATGCCATCTTAGGGTACTACATTTTCCCATCAAATACCATGACTTGACCTATGAGAGTGGATTATGTTGGAAGCAAATAACCATAAAACAGCACTGCACATATCAATATGCTTTCCAACAAAACCCCTAGTAAATACATACCTACTGCCAGATATGCACTGACTAGGATTTAAAAGGTAAATATTAGAATTAAGTATGGTTTCCACTTATTTACATTTTTTTCCCAAAAGTAATTTATATCCAAGCTCTTTACTCAACTCTCCCCATAGAATCTTTGTTCCATATACAACAATCCCTTCAACATTCCCAGATCTAGGAAATTAGATTCTTGATTCTTTCCTTCCATTGTCTGAAACAAATTCATTCTATCAATGCTCCTTCCTTGACTCCTTGGTCCCTTTGTGGCTGGTATTTTCTATGCTGGGAGGAAGGGGAGACATCAATTAAAACAATTAGATGGGATCCCTGGGTGGCACAGTGGTTTGGCGCCTGCCTTTGGCCCAGGGTGCAATCCTAGAGACCCGGGATCGAATCCCACGTCGGGGTCCTGGTGCATGGAGCCTGCTTCTCCCTCTGCCTCTCTCTCTCTCTCTCTCTCTGTGACTATCATAAAAAAAAAAAAACAATTAGACAAAAATTCTTTCCTCACTTCCTTAAAAGGGAAGTAGGTGGTTGACAATAGCAAAAAAATAAGACACATAATAAACCATGTAGTGATAAGTGCTAAAAAGGAAAATAAAAGAAAGAGAATAAGAATAGAGAATGATGGAAGGTTCCATTTTAAGTACGTTGATTAGTGCATATACCACCGACAAGGTGACTTTGAGTGAAGACTCCAAGGAAGTGAAGGATAGAAATATTCTTCAATACCTCTATAGAAATATAGAAGTATTTGGCAAAAGAGCATTTCAGGCAGAGAGGACAGGACATATGGGAGCATGTTGGTGGGTTCCATGAGTAGCAAGCAGTCTGTTGTAGCTACAGCAAAATGATCAGGGGTAAGAGCAAGAGTGACTAAAATGGGAACATCTGGGAGGGTTTAGAGCACAAGAGTGATATGACTTCAGTTTGGAAGAATCATTCTGACCGTGAATTGAGAACATTCTGTAAAGGAACAAGAAGGAATCAGGACAATCTTTCATATGGGGCTGTTGCAAAACCCAGGTGAAAGATGATGGTGGCTTGGGCCAAGTGGTGGCAGTAGAGGGGATGATAGGGATTAATTCTGGTTCTATTTTGTGCAGAGAACAAACATTATTTCTTGATGGATAGTAAGTATAGTATATGGTACATTAGACAACCAGAGGAATAAGGTTAATATCAAATTTTTGGCATTACATGGTTAAGAGGAAAATAATAGAAAAGCATTATTTATAAAGGAATAGCAGAAATTACCTTTGGAAAAATAAGTAAATGAATTATTTGATGAATAAATGTGCCAGCTGGATTCAGGTTCAAAGAGAACAGACTAGAAAGGCAAATAATTTTCCGGAAGATGACATAAAAGTTATATGTTGACAAAGACAGGTACTTTCATGATAGCAGAGACTTTTAAGGTTAACTAGAAAATCATTTCAGGTTTTATTTTATTTTTTAGTCCTATTTGCAAGTATACAATCTTCTGTCCACCAACATTTAGAATTTTCCTTTTTTTTCTTTCTTAAATTTAGCATGTGATACAAAGTAGAAAAATTGTGATCTCATTTTTCCACAAGACAAAAAACTACACATAACATTTTTAATTGATTGGACCTATGGCAAGGAGTTAACTTGGTTTGAATGTCTTTTTCTTTCCCAGAGTGATAACTCAGTGCATATATAAAATCCCTTATCTAATTCTTGGAAATTAGACATGAGTGGAATTAAATGTGTTTGGAAATCGGAATTTATTTGGAAATAAGAATTTGGTAATACTATACACATAATGACCTAAGCATGCGATCACCATTAGTACTTTACACACATACACGCACATAATTTAGAACTATTTATTTGCAATAAAATATGCTTTCTGAAGTCATGTTTTTCATAACAGGTTTGAATAGACAGTGCAGTTATTATCATCTTCCTTTTATATAATTGGGAACTAAAGTTCAAATAAAGGCACTTTTCCAAGGTCACTCATTAAGTGAGTTTCTGAGGAAATATTTGAACCCCAACATTTTAGGTGTTAATTTACCAACACCAGACATCTCTCTAATATATAAATTCTATAACCCCTAGTTCTTTTTGTTATAGTCTCATGAATTTATTCCTCTCTTTTATTAGCTCAAATATTTAAAACCTATCTGGAAGCTTCTCATTGTGTTGGTTTTATCTGCTCCAGCAGCCATGCCTGACCAGTGGATTTTCATAGAGGATTTGAAGGTTATGGCATTTGAATCATTTAAATTTTTATTGTCCTGAAAATATATTTTCCTTTACCTGCTATCAAAACCTCATATACTAATGCTTCACATTCAGATTAAAATCTGTAACATTTAGATTATCTTGACAATCTTAATAGTAAATGATCAATACCTACATAGGTTACACAAATGATAACGAAGAAGTGGTAATTCTGTATTCATCATATCTTAGAATCATTAAATATTGCCTAACTCAAGTTTACAAAGAAAAATATTTCCTGATTGCTTCATCAGTTAAGTTTCCTTTAGCTTCATGATTCAATGCCCTGTGATTTCCTATTAATTCCTTTTTCTTTGGTTATTCCTGTGGAAAGGCCAAAGTGCTCTGAAAATATGTCATTGAGACTGTAATCCATTTAGCTTATTTCTGTATTCAGACAACCCTTATGGGAGCAGACACTCAGCCCACTGATTATACAGATCTTATCTGTATGCAGTGACTCACCAAGGTTTTCAAAAATTCAATGCATTTGTTCATACCATAAGCATTTTATCTTATTAATAAGCTTTTGTGTCTTTTGTTACCAAGACTGTTCAAGATTTTCCCTGAAAAATAAGTGTAAATGCTTGGCATGGAAATGAAAGATGCACTGCATTGGGGAAGCGGTGTCATAGCAATGTGCCTTAGAATAGGTTGGTGTTTTAATGCTCCACATTATTGAGAGAGAGTAGCAAGGCACTGTGGACCATTGAGGCAGGATTCTACCCTTGGGTAATGAACACAGAATTCTCTTCTTTTCCTTTCTTTCCTGAAATTTGTCACTGAGGTATTTTTAGCTCAACAAGAGTAAGTGACTCTGAGTGAGTGCCTCATACTCTATACTGGTGGAAAATGCTATTTATTATTGATATCGCAATGCATATTCTATGGAATATAAAACACTCTAAATTCTCTACTGGTGCCTTTGGCACAATGGAGAAGAGAACTTTTTGAAAGGAAAACATTGCCTCATCTATAATAAATTAATAACAACTCAATATGTGATTTTTAAAAGTAACTAAATGCATTCTAGCTATTTTAGAAGGGATTTTAGGCTATATGCAAATATACAGCTCTAAAAATTTCAATTTGGGGATTAGCATTTTGATGCTTTCTCTCCCTTAGGTTATGATTGCCCTACCTAAAGTGTTTGTATTCTTTCTGAAATTTTATATATAAGCAGACAAAAAATAATTAACTCTCATTTGTGAAGTGTTTTATAATTTACAATTTGGTGTTTTGTTGTTTATATCCTTTTTCTCTTGCTAACTGTGGGAAAATATAGAATGCATAATTATTATTCCATGTTCCAGATGAAAAAACTGAATCTTGGAAAAGCAGTGGGTCTAGTCATGGCATGTGCTGGTTTGCTCAGAATTAAAGTGTTCATTTATGTCCCAAGCCTCTTTGAGGCCTTTCTTTCTTTCATTTTCTTTCTTTCTTTCTTTCTTTCTTTATTTCTCTTTCTCTTTCTCTTTCTTTCTTCTTTTTTTCTTTTTTCTTTTTTTTGGCTCTAACTTTCATCTTCCTATTGCCTCCCTGCATAGTCTCTTTAGATAGATACTTCATTCAGCCCATCTGTTTCTTAAAACTTCCTTTCTAAAACTTTACTTTTGGACTATTTCTGTGTCTCCTATTTGCACTTAGCTTCTGGAACTCCATCCTTAGTCTTTGGTCTTTGAAGTGAATTAGACAGAAAATCAGACATAAAGCAAGTAAAGAAAAAAAAGTTCTCAGTTTCCATAAGGTCTGTTTAGCATCAAAGTTACAATGAAAAGATGGAGCCATGGTTCCTATGCCTGTATTCACTGGGCAAGATGGGGTTCCAAAGACTTAGATTTCTGTCACCTTCTTGTCATCTGTTAGACAAGTTACCATTTGCAAGTCATATTAACCCACTCTGGTTCTCATTCTCCTGATAGAAAATGTTGATAATAATCCCTCATTTTCTGACAAAGCTATTATGAGAAGCCAATGGTCTGTGAAAGTATTATTATTATTATTATTATTATTATTATTATTTGCTTTGTAAAGCTCTATGTAAGGATATATCAGCTACTATAATTATCATTACCTTAGACCTCCTCAGAGCAATCAGTGGCAAATGCTTACTGCTAATGACAAAAAAAAAAAAAATGAAGCCACAATGAATATTACACTCTGACTATGAAAGTATGAACCTTTAAGAAACTCATATATATGAGAAGTTTAATGCATCTTTATTTTCTTTAAAATAATTTTAGTTTAAATCTGTCTCTCCTCTCTCCATATGGGCAGAACACACAAAAGTACCAAGTTTTGAGATATGCCTAAGCATTGGAATGGTCTCTCTCATGATTGATCTCTCTGTATTTATACCAATGAGGTACCTGCTGTCCCACCACTCATGAGGTAGCTATTTCCTTGTCAGATTTGAGGCACAAAATTCTTTAATATGCCTGAAAATCTAAGTTTCTTGGACCTAATTGTTCTAGATCCAGTAGGCAGTTAATCGCCACAAGTCTTAATATCTCCTGGAGGGTGCCCAGGTCCTGGGCTAATTGGTAGTCTATTGATCTCCAAAACTTCCCAGTTTTGGGAGACTTGAACAGGGCGCTTTCTGTAATTGACAGATACTCTAAGCATAACATCTCCAAAGAAACGAGAGCTTTAAATGATACACTGGACCAGATGGATTTCACAGATATTTACAGAACTTTACATCCAAACTCAACTGAATACACATTCTTTTCAAGTGCACATGGAACTTTCTCCAGAATAGGCCACACACTGGGTCACAAATCGTGTCTTAACCTATACCAAAAGATTGGGATCATCCTCTGCATATTTTCAGACCATAATGCTTTGAAACTAGAACTAAATCACAAGAAGAAATTTGGAAGGAATTCAAACACGTGGAGGTTAAAGACCATCTTGGGAAAAGATGAAAGGGTCAACCAGGAAATTAGAGAAGAATTAAAAAGATTCATGGAAACTAATGAGAATGAAGATACAACTGTTCAAAATCTTTGGGACACAGCAAAAGCAGTCCTGAAGGGGAAATGCATCGCAATACAAGCATCCATCAAAAAAACTGGAAAGAAGTCAAATACAAAAGCTAACCTTGCACCTAAAGGAGGTAGAGAAAGAACAGCAAATAAAACCTACACCCAGCAGAAGAAGAGAGTTAATAAAGATTTGAGCAGAACTCAATGAAATAGAGACCAGAAGAACTGTAGAACAGATCAACAAAACCAGGAGCTGGTTCTTTGAAAGAATTAATAAGATAGATAAACCATTAGCCAGCCTTATTAAAAAGAAGAGAGAAAAGATCAAATTAATAAAATCACAAATGAAAAAGGAGAGATCACCACCAATACCAAGGAAAAACAAACGATTTTAAAAACTTATTATGAACAGCTATATGCCAATAAATTAGGCATTCTAGAAGAAATGGATGCATTTCTAGAAAACCACAAACTCCCAAACCTGGAACAGGAGGAAATAGAAAACCGGAACAGGCCAATAACCAGGGAAGAAATTGAAGCAGTCATCAAAAATCTCAAAAGACATAAAAGTCCAGGGCCAGATGGCTTCCCAGGGGTATTCTATCAAACGTTTAAAGAAGAAACCATACCTATTCTACTAAAGCTGTTTCAAAAGATAGAAAAGGATGGAGTACTTCCAAACTCATTCTATGATGCCAGCATCACCTTAATTCTAAAACCAAAGACCCCACCAAAAAGGAGAATTATAGACCAATATCCCTGATGAACACAGATGCAAAAATTCTCAACAAGATTTTTGCATACTAGCTAATAGGATCCAACAGTACATTAAGAAGATTATTCACCATGACCAAATGGGATTTATCCCCAGGATACAAGGCTGGTTCAACACTCATAAAACAATCAATGTGATAGATCATATCGACAAGAGAAAAAACAAGAACCATATGATCCTCTCAATAGATGCAGAGAAAGCATTTGACAAAATACAGCATCTATTCCTGATCAAAACTATTCAGAGTGTGGGGATAGAGGGAACATTCCTCAGCATCTTAAAAACCATCTATGAAAGGTCCATGACAAATCTCATTCTCCATGGGGAAACACTGGAAGCCTTTCCCCTAAGATCAGGAATACGACAGGAATGTTCACTCTCACCACTTCTGTTCAACATAGTACTAGAAGTCCTAGCCTCAGCAATCAGAGAACAAAAAGAAATAAAAGGCATTCAAATTGACAAAAAAAGAAGTCAAAATCTCCCTCCTCACAGGTGACATGATACTGTATGTAGAAAATCCAAAGGACTCCACCCCAAGATTGATGGAACTCATACAGCAATTTGGCAGCGTGGCAGGAAACAAATTCAATGCCCAGAAATCAGTGGTATATCTATATACTAACAATGAGACTGAGGAAAGAGAAATTAAGGAGTCAATCTCATTTACAATTGCACCCAAAGCATAAGATCCCTAGGAATAAACCTAACCAAAGAGGTAAAGGATCTATACCCTAAAAACTACAGACAACTTCTGACAGAAATTGAGGAAGACACAAAGAGATGGAAAAAGACTCATGGATTGGAAGAATTAATATTGTGAAAATGTCAAAGCTACCCAGGGCAATTTACACATTTAATGCAATCCCTATCAAAATACCATGGACTTTCTTCAGAGAGTTGGAACAAATCATCTTAAGATTTGTATGGAATTGGAAAAGACCCCAAATAATGAGGGGAATATTAAGAACGAAAACCAGAGCAGGGGGCATCACAATGCCAGATATCAGGTTGTACTACAAAGCTGTGGTCATTAAGACACTGTGGTCCTGGCACACAAATAGACACATAGATCAATGGAACAGAATAGAGAATCCAGAAGTGGACCCTCAACTCTATGGTCAAATATTCGACAAAGCAGGAAAGACTATCCACTGAAAAAAGAACAGTCTCTTCAATAAATGGTGCTGGGAAAATTGGACAGCCAGGTGCACAAGAATGAAACTAGATCATTCTCTTACACTATACACAAAGAGAAACTCAAAATGGATGAAAGATCTAAATGTGAGACAAGAATCCATCAAAATCCTAGAGGAGAGCACAGGCAATACCCTTTTCGAACTTGGCCACAGCAACTTCTTGCAAGATACATCCACAAAGGCAAAAGAAACAAAAGCAAAAATGAACTATTGGGATTTCATCAAGATAAGAAGCTTCTGCACAGCAAAGGACACAGTCAACAAAACTAAAAGACAACCTACAGAATGGGAGAAGATATTTGCAAGTGACATATCAGGTCAAGGGCTAGTTTCCAAGATCTATAAAGAACTTATTAAACTCAACATGCAAGAAACAAACAGTTCAATCATGAAATGGGCAAAAGACATGAACAGAAATCTCACAGAGGAAGACATAGACATGGCCAACACGCACATGAGAAAATGCTCCACATCACTGGCCATCAGGGAAATACCAATCAAAAGCACAATGAGATACCAAGTCACACCAGTGAGAATGGTGAAAATGAATAAGACAGGAAACAACAAATGTTGGAGAGGATGTGGAGAAAGGGGAACCCTCTTGCACTGTTGGTGGGAATGTGAACTGGTGCAGCCACTCTGGAAAACTGTGTGGAGGTTTCTCAAAGAGTAAAAATAGAACTGCCCTATGACCCAGCAATTGACCTGCTAGGGATTTACCCCAAAGATACAGATGCAGTGAAACGCTGGAACACCTGCACCCCAATGTTTATAGCAGCAATGTCCTCAATAGCCAAACCGTGGAAAGGAGCCTCGGTGTCCATCGAAAGATGATGGATAAAGAAGATGTGGTCTATGTATACAATAGAATATTACTCAGCCATTAGAAACGACAAATACCCACCATTTGCTTTGACTTGGATGGAACTGGAGGGTATTATGCTGAGTGAAGTAAGTCAATCAGATTAGGACAAACATTATATAGTCTCATTCATTTGAGGAATATAATAAAAAATAGTGAAAAGGAATAAAGGAGATTGAGAGAAAATGAGTGAAAATATCAGTGAGGATTACAAAACATGAGAGACTCCTAACTCTGGGAAACAAACAAGGGGTAGTGGAAAGGGAGGTGGGAAGGAGGTTGGGGTGACTAGGTGACGGGCACTGAGGGGGCACTTAGCGAGTTGAGCACTGAGTGTTATGCTACATGTTGGCAAATTGAATTCCAATTAAAAAATAAAAAATAAATTTCCAGTTTTTCCCAGATTTAAAGTTCTCTTCCTCTCCCAACTACTCAAAGACATCACCCCAAATTATCTATTTTAGAACTCCCACATCTGTTTTGCTTTGTAAAAGACACTGAAGAAAGGAAATAAAAAAGAATCTGGCTACCTTTTTATAATGATGGAAGAGAAAAACAGAAAAATATAGGGAAGACAAAAACAAATTTATTTTTTATTTTTTTTATATATTTTTTATTATTATTTATTTATGATAGTCATACAGAGAGAGAGAGAGAGGCAGAGACACAGGCAGAGGGAGAAGCAGGCTCCACGCACCGGGAGCCCGACGTGGGATTCGATCCCGGGTCTCCAGGATCGCGCCCTGGGCCAAAGGCAGGCGCCAAACCGCTGCGCCACCCAGGGATCCCCAAAAACAAATTTATATGTCAGTAGTTACACATGTAATTAATAATTCAGGTATAAATAGTTAAAATACAAAATGAGATTGTTTGCTGTCCAGGTTTGCAGAAAGGTTCTAACCAAGACATTGACTTGTCATTATTATACCAGATTTTCTGGTATAAAAAAGAGGTTAGCATCACGTCCAATGATTTCAGCCATGTAGGTGAGAAAGTTAAGGATGGGAGAAAGCTAGGGAGAGAGAGAGAAGGAAGGGAAACACAGAGATAATCAGATCAATAAATAGGGAAAACAAGTTGGGGTTGGGGAAAACAGGTTCTACTTAGCCTTCAGATAATATATAATTGAGGGATGGTTTTCTATGGAAAATTTTTGCTTTATAGTTCCAATCTTTCACTGAAATAATGAAGATAAAATGTAAGGAAAAAGTAATATGTGACAACACACAACAGATCGTAGATGTTTTAGTTAGAGTAATTTGACCTTTTTTTTCTGATGATAAAAATGATATGGAACCATTATAGAAAATATGAAAATTAAATAAGAAAATCATCATTACTCATAATCTATTGCACAAACATGCATATGTAATAAAAATGTCTTCATCACTTAACTTTGTATATATACAATTTGTTCATGCCTTTAGAATTATTTGAATAGGTCATTTTAGTGATTATTAATATTCTCTTCCATAAACATACCATAAACTGTTTACTCTCCTTTCACTGGAGCTTTAAGTTGTTTCCATTTCTTTGATACTACAAATTACATGGAGTTAAGAATCCATGTACATAGATTTTGTCCTCATTTTAATCATTCCATTGTAAAGATTCTAAGAAATTAAATTATTAATCAAAGAAATAAATGTATTTATTACTCTGTATGGTGATAATTTTCTATTATTGATGAATTTTAAAACTAACTCTATTTTTTTTATTTTTTTAAATAGTAAATTTGTTTTTTATTGGTGTTCAATTTGCCAACATACAGAATAACACCCAGTGCTCATCCCATCAAGTGCCCCCCTCGGTGCCCGTCACCCATGTGTTTTTTTTCAAAATTATTATATTTTATTTGTATGCATAAGGTTTGTTATTTGTGCTGTAAAGTTCTATGGATTTCATCTTCTATCTACCATTGCAATATCAAAAAGAAAAAAATTATTGCTCTAAAAATCCCCTCTACTTCAGTTATTTACTTCTGCTTTCTCCTGAATTCCTGGAAGCCACTTACCATTTTATTGTCACTATAAGTTTTACTTTTTTCAAAATGTCATGTAATTGGAGTAATATAATTTGCAGCACTTTCCATTATTTCTTTTACTTAGCAGTATGCATCCATGTCTTTTCATGGTATGATAGCTCATTTCTTTTTATTGCAGAATAATCTGTTGCATGCATATGTCATCATTTATTTAGTCATTAATCTATTAAAGAAATCTTGTTCCTTCAAGTTTTTTTTTATGAGTATAGATAATGCTGCTATAAACATTTATGTGTAAGTTTTTGTGTAGACATGAATTTTCAAAGTGATTATAAATCCTGAGGAGAAGAATTGCTGGATCACATGGCAAAACTATATTTAGCTTTGTAAGACCTTTCAGATTGTGTTCCAAAATGACTGCCCAGTTTGCATTTGCAATACCAATGATCTTTTCATATGCTCATTTGCCATCTGTATATCTTCTTCAGTGATGTTTTGTTGATGTATTTTGTCCCTTTAAAAATTTTGTTTAAAATTTTTTTTATGTTTTCTTGTTGAAATTTAAGATTTTTTATATATTTTGAATGCAAGTTATTTTTTGTTATTTGTTTTTCAAATATTTTTCCTGGATTAAAGATTATTTTTTCATTATCTTAAAAATGTATTTCACAGGGTAAGTGGTTTGTATTTTAAAAAAGTCCATCTTAATTTTTTCTTTCTTGGATCATGCTTTTAGTATTATCTCTAAAAACTCACTGGCAAACCTAAGGTCACCTCAGTTTTATTCTATAAGTTTTATAATTTTGATTTAACATTTAGGTCTAAGATCTATTTTGAGTTGATTTTTGTAGTGCCAATCGAGATTTTTTATTTTTATTTTTTGCATGGGGATGTCCCAAATATTCCAGCAACATTTATAGAGAAGGCTATTTTTTTCTCCATTAAATTGGCTTTGCTCCTTTATCAGAGATCAAATGACTATATCTGTGTGGGTCTATTTCTGGAATCTCTATTTTCTTCCATTGTTTGATGTGTCTATTCTTTTGTCAATGCCATGCTATTTTTACTTGTATTAAGTTCTTTTTAAATAATAAATTTATTTTTTATTGGTGATCAATTTGCCAACATACAGAATAACACAGAGTGCTCATCCTGTCAAGTGCTCCCCTCAGTGCCCGTCACCCATTCACCCCAACCCCCCACCTCCTCCCCTTACACCACCCCTAGTTCGTTTCCCAGAGTTAGGAGTCTTCACGTTCTGTCTCCCTTTCTGATATTTCCCACACATTTCTTCTCCCTTCCCTTATATTCCCTTTCACTATTATTTATATTCCCCAAATGAATGAGACCATATAATGTTTGTCCTTCTCTGAATGACTTATTTCACTCAGCATAATA
This sequence comes from Vulpes lagopus, assembly GCF_018345385.1. Taxonomy (NCBI): domain Eukaryota; kingdom Metazoa; phylum Chordata; class Mammalia; order Carnivora; family Canidae; genus Vulpes; species Vulpes lagopus. The sequence continues at coordinate 5,510,587 of NC_054842.1, forward strand.
CCTCCAGTTCCATCCACGTTGAAGCAAATGGTGGGTATTTGTCATTTCTAATGGCTGACTAATATTCCATTGTATACAGAGACCACATCTTCTTTTTTTTTTTTTTTGAGACCACATCTTCTTTATCCATTCATCTTTTGATGGACACCAAGGCTCCTTCCACAGCTTGGCTATTGTGGACATTGCTGCTAGAAACATCGGGGCGCAGGTGTCCTGGTGTTTCATTGCATCTGTATCTTTGGGGTAAATCCCCAACAGTGCAATTGCTGGGTCATAGGGCAGGTCTATTTTTAACTCTTTGAGGAACCTCCACACAGTTTTCCAGAGTGGCTGCACCAGTTCACATTCCCACCAACTGTATAAGAGGGTTCCCTTTTCTCCGCATCCTCTCCAACATTTGTGATTTCCTGCCTTGTTAATTTTTCCCATTCTCACTGGTGTGAGGTGGGATCTCATTGTGGTTTTGATTTGTAGTTCCCTGATGGCAACTGCTGAGGAACATTTTCTCATGTGTGTGTTGGCCATGTCTATGTCTTCCTGTGTGAGATTTCTGTCCATGTCTTTTGCCCATTTCATGATTGGATTGTTTGTTTCTTGCGTGTTGAGTTTAATAAGGTCTTTATAGATCTTGGAAACTAGCCCTTTATCTGATACGTCATTTGCAAATATCTTCTCCCATTCTGCAGGTTTTCTTTTAGTTTTGTCGACTGTATCCTTTGCTGTGCAGAAGCTTCTTATCTTGATGAAGTCCCAATAGTTCATTTTTGCTTTTGTTTCTTTTGCCTTCGTGAATGTATCTTGCAAGAAGTTACTGTGGCCAAGTTCAAAAAGGGTGTTGTCTGTGTTCTCCTCTAAGACTTTGATGAATTTTTGTCTCACATTTAGATCTTTCATCCATTTTGAGTTTATCTTTGTGTATGGTGAAAGAGAGTGGTCTAGTTTCATTCTTCTGCATGTGGATGTCCAATTTTCCCAGCACCATTTATTGAAGAGACTGTCTTTTTCCCAGTGGATAGTCCTTCCTCCTTTGTCGAATATTAGTTCACCGTAAAGTTGAGGGTCCACTTCTGGATTCTCTATTCTGTTCCATTGATCTATGTGTCTGTTTTTGTGCCAGTACCACACTGTCTTGATGACCACAGCTTTGTAATACAACCTGAAATCTGGCATTCTGATGCCCCCAGCTACGGTTTTCTTTTTTAAAATTCCCCTGGCTATTCGGGGTCTTTTCTGATGCCACACAAATCTTACAATAATTTGTTCTAACTCTCTGAAGAAAGTCCATGGTATTTTGATAGGGATTGCATTAAACGTGTAAATTGCCCTGTGTCACATTGACATTTTCACAATATTAATTTTGGCAATCCATGAGCATGGAATGTGTTTCCATCTCTGTATCTTCCTCAATTTCTTTCAGAAATGTTCTATAGTTTTTAGGGTATAGTTCCTTTACCTCTTTGGTTACGTTTATTCCTAGGGATCTTATGTTTTTGGGTACAATTGTAAATGGGACTGACTCCTTAATTTCTCTTTCTTCAGTCTCATTGTTAGTGTATAGAAATGCCACTGACTTCTGGGCGTTGATTTTGTATCCTGCCACACTGCCGAATTGCTGTCTGAGTTCTAGCATTCTTGGGGTGGAGGCTTTTGGGTTTTCTATGTAGAGTATCATGTCATTGGCGAAGAGGGAGAGTTTGACTTCTTCTTTGCCAATTTGAATGCCTTTCATTTCTTCTTGTTGCCTGATTGCTGAGGCGAGGACTTCCAGTACTATGTTGAATAGCAGTGCTGAGAGTGGACATCCCTGTCTTCTTCCTGATCTTAGGGGAAGGCTCCCTGTGCTTCCCTGTTGAGAATTATATTTGCTGTGGGTTTTCAGTACATGGCTTTTAAGATGTCGAGGAATGGTCCCTCTATCCCTACACTCTGAAGAGTTTTGATCAGGAATGTGTGCTGTATTTTGTCAAATGCTTTCTCTGCATCTAATGAGAGGGTCATATGGTTCTTGGTTTCTCTTGTGCTGATATGACGAGTCACAGTGATTGTTTTACGAGTGTTGAACCAGCCTTGTGTCCCGGGAATAAATCCTACTTGGTCATGGTGAATAATTTTCTTAATATATTGTTGGATCCTATTGGCTAGTATCTTGTCTAGAATTTTTGCATCCATGTTCATCAGGGATATTGGTCAATAATTCTCCTTTTTGGTGGGGTCTTTGTCTGGTTTTGGAGTTAAGGTGATGCTGGCCTCATAAAAGGAATTTGGAAGTGCTCCATCTCTTTCTATATTTCCAAACAGCTTTAGTAGAACAGGTATGGTTTCTTCTTTAAACATTTGATAGAATTCCCCAGGGAAGCCATCTGGCCCTGGACTTTTGTGTCTTGGGAGGTTTTTGATGACTGCTTCAATTTCTTCCCTGGTTATTGGCCTTTTCAGGTTTTCTATTTCTTCCTGATCCAGTTTTGGTAATTTGTGGCTTTCTAGGAATGCGTTCATTTCTTCTAGATTGCCTAATTTATTGACGTATAGCTGTTCATAATATGTTTTTAAAATTGTTATATTTCCTTGGTGTTGGTAGTGATCTCTCCTTTCTCATTCATGATTTTATTAATTTGAGTCTTCTCTCTCTTCTTTTTAATAAGGCTGGCTAATGGTTTATCTATTTTATTAATTCTTTCAAAGAACCAACTCCTGGTATTGTTGATCAGTTTTATAGTTCTTCTGGTCTTAATTTCGTTGAGTTCTGCTCGAATCTTTATTAACTCTCTTCATCTGCTGGGTGTAGGATGTATTTGCTGTTTTTTCTCTAGCTCCTTTAGGTTTAAGGTGAGCTTTTGTATTTGAGTTCTTTCCAGTTTTTGAATGGATGCTTGTATTGCGATGTATTTCCCCCTCAGGACTGCTTTTGCTGCATCCCAAAGATTTTGAACGGTTGTATCTTCATTCTCATTAGTTTCCATGAATCTATTTAATTCTTCCTTAATTTCCTGGTTGACCCTTTCGTCTTTTAGCAAGATGGTCCTTAACCTCCACGTGTTTGAAGTCCTTCCAAACTTCTTGTTGTGATTTAGTTCTAATTTAAAGGCATTATGATTTGAGAATATGCAGGGGACGATCCCAATCTTTTGGTATCGGTTCAGACCTGATTTGTGACCTAGTATGTGGTCTATTCTGGAGAAAGTTCCATGTGCACTTGAGAAGAATGTGTATTCACTTGAGTTTGGATGTAATGTTCTATAGATATCTGTGAAATCCATCTGGTCCAATGTATCATTTAAAGCTCTCGTTTCTTTGGAGATGTTGTGCTTAGAAGACCTATCGAGTGTAGAAAGCGCTAGATTGAAGTTATCAAGTATAAGTATATTATTATCTAAGCATGTCTTAATTTTGGTTATTAATTGATAGTTATATTTGGCAGCTCCCACATTCGGGGCATATATATTGAGGATTGTTAAGTCCTCTTGTTGGAGAGATCCTTTAAGTGTGAGATAGTGTCCCTCTTCCTCTCTATTACAGTCTTAGGGGTAAATTTTAGTTTATCTGATATAAGGATGGCTACCCCTGCTTTCTTTTGAGGACCATTTGAATGGTAAATGGTTCTCCAACCTTTTATTTTCAGGCTGTAGGTGTCCTTCTGTCTAAAATGACTCTCTGGTAGACAGCAAATAGATGGGTCCTGCTTCTTTATCCAGTCTGAAACCTGCACCTTTTGATGGGGTCATTAAGCCCGTTCACGTTCAGATTTACTATTGAAAGATCTGACTTTAGTGTCATCATGATATCTATTCAGTCCTTGTTTTTGTGGATTGTTCTACTGGACTTCTTCTTAAAGGGGAAATTTAAGAGTCTGCCTTAAAATTTCTTGCAGAGCTGGTTTGGAGGTCACATATTCTTTCAGTTCCTGCCTGTCTTGGAAACTCTTTATCTCTTCTTCCATTTTGAATGAGAGCCTTGCTGGATAAAGTATTCTTGGTTGCATGTTCTTCTCATTTAGGACCCTGAATATATCCTGCCAGCCCTTTCTGGCCTGCCAGGTCTCTGTGGAGAGGTCTGCTGTTACCCTAATACTCCTCCCCATAACAGTCAGGGATTTGTTGTCTCTTGCTGCTTTAAGGATCTTCTCTTTATCTTTGGAATTTGCAAGCTTCACTATTAAATGTCAAGATGTTGAACGGGTTTTATTGATTTTAGGGGGGGATCTCTCTATTTCCTGGATCTGAATGCCTGTTTCCCTTCCCAGATTAGGAAAGTTTTCAGCTATGATTTGCTCAAATACATATTCTGGCCCTCTGGCCCTTTTGGCACCCTCGGGAACCCCAATTAAACGTAAGTTTTTCTTCCTCAGGCTGTCATTCATTTCCCTTAATCTATCCTCATGGTCTTTTAATTGTTTGTCTCTTTTTTCCTCAGTTTCCCTCTTTGCCATCAATTTGTCTTCTATGTCATTCTCTTGTTCTTCCACCTCATTAATCCTTGTCGTTAGGACTTCTAGTTTGGATTGCATCTCATTCAATTGATTTTTAATTTCTGCCTGATTGGATCTAAATTCTGCAGTCATGAAGTCTCTTGAGAACTTTATGCTTTTTTCTAGAGCCACCAGTAGCTGTATAATAGTGCTTCTGAATTGGCTTTCTGTCATTGAATTGTAATCCAAATTTTGTAACTGTGGGAGAGAGGACGGTTTCTGATTCTTTCTTTGGAGGTGAGGTTTTCCTTCTAGTCATTTTGCTCAGTGCAGAGTGGCCAAAAACAAGTTGTATTGGGAAAAGGAGAAAAATAGAGGAGATAAAGAAGGAAAGAAAAGAGGAAAAAAAAAAAAGAAAAGGAAGATAAAAGAAAAAAGAGAAGAAAAAGAGAAAGGAAAAGAAAGAAAGGAAAAAAAGGGTGGGGTAAGGAAACAAATCAAAAAGAAAAAAAAAAAACACGGGGGAGTATCCTCTGATTCTGTATACTATAAGTCCTTTGACTTCCCCTGGAACTTGTGGATTGTTCCACTGGACTTCTTCTTAAAGGGGAATTTTAAGAGTCCCCCTTAAAATTTCTTGTAGAGCTGGTTTGGAGGTCTACAAGGAGAGGCCGAGCCTCTCCTGCCGCAGACGAGCCGGGCTGCGGGGCAGCTCACGCAGCCATTTTTTTTTTTTTTTCCTGAGTAGAATGTTATCTTTATTTTATATCAAATTAAGTTTCTATGAATTTTCAAAATGTAAAATATCAAAGCTTTTCCTAAACACCAAATAAAAATCAGGAATGTTCACTTTCATATTAAAAAAAAAAAAATCAAGTAGAGGTTCAGTAGAATGTTATAAAACCTGAAATGAATGGCCAAAATTTTAAATTATTAGTAGATAGCTCTTCAATTTTAAGAATCCGGCAGTAAACTTCAGTTTGAAACAACAAAAAAGAACCATTTATTAAAGAATGAAAAACATTTCCAGAAAATTATCCAATTTGGAAAATGAAAAATGTAACCCATGGTAAAAAAAAAAAAAAGTACAAATCATACACTGAACAGAAGGGGACAATAAAAGCAACCGACCTCCAGCTGGTCTTCTGGGGGAGGGGCCTGTTGTGTTGATTTTCATGTGTGAGCACTTGGGGGAGTTGCTCTGCCTCCTGCCTGGTGCAGGGCTCAGTGGGGGTTGTTCACCCCGTGAGGCCCCAGGAGGAACAACCGCAGTGGCGGGGCGGCAGCTCTGCAGCCCTGGAGTAAGCCCCCGCAGTAACTCCGGGGCTCTCCGTCTGCAGGGCCTGGAAGCTCCGGGGTGGGGCCGCTGATCTGCTCAGCTCCGGGCAGGAGCGTCCTTGCTGTCCTGGGCCCTCCTGGCCTCTGCCTGTCCCGGGGGGAGGCCGGATCCTGGACTGTGTCCCGGCGCCCTGTGCTCCGGGGCCTGCGCTGTTGGATTCGCGCTCCCGCCCCGCAGCCCCCTCCGTGGAGCCGCCGCCGGAGCCCCTCCGAGCTGCTCCGGGTCCCGCCGTGCGCGCTGCAGCCCTTAGGGAGCTCGGCGCACTCTCCCAGGGCGCAGGTGCCTGTTAGTGTCCCCGGGAGCCCGAGGGCATCCCCGCCCTCCTGGGTCCTGCTCCACCTCCCTACGGGCCCCTTTCCGCCTGGGAAGGTTGGTGCAGCTCCTGCTCCTCCGGGACGGGGCTCTCCTGTCCTGGGGACACTCCCCCCGGCCTCTGCCGGGCTTCTTGCGGGGCCCTCCCCTTTGGAGGCCTTTTGTTTCTTTATTTCTTTTTCCCCGTCTTCCTACCTTGATAGAAGCACGAACTCTTCTCACTGTGGCATTCCAGCTGGTCTCTCTTTAAATCTCAGGCCGAGGGATCCCTGGGTGGCGCAGCGGTTTAGCGCCTGCCTTTGGCCCAGGGCACGATCCTGGAGACCCGGAATCGAATCCCACATCGGGCTCCCGGTGCATGGAGCCTGCTTCTCCCTCTGCCTGTGTTTCTGCCTCTCTCTCTCTCTCTCTCTCTCTCTGTGACTATCATAAATAAAAGATAAATAAATAAATAAATAAATCTCAGGCTGAATTCGTAGATTTTCAGGGTGATTTGAAGGTTATCTAGGTAATTTTGTGGGGACAGGTGACTTGGGGACCCTACTCTTCTGCTATCTTGCCCCTCCCCTGAATTTTGAAACTAATTTTAATCATTTCTTCCTGTTTAAAAAAAAAATAGAAAACTCATTTCATTAGTTTATGATAGATACCTACTTTATCCTCCAAACGTAATCTTTATGAGAACACAGAGATCTCTGGAATTAGCCATATTTTACATTTACTCACAGTATTATTTTCCTGGTTTTTATGAGTAAATTGGATAAGCAGGTATCAGGATTATGTTCTCCTGACTTGGAATAAAACTCAGCGTTCCCTCACTTGCTGCTAATGCACCATGAGTGGAAACAGCATTATCCCTCAATCCTGAGTCACATCCCTTTTGGATATGTGAGTTCCAGAGACAACCAGCTAATTTTCTGAAACACACCAAAGCTCACAGTAGGTTAAGGCATGGTTGATGTGTATTGAAATCCAATATTTGAAAATGAGATCCCTAAAGCTTTGGTAGTAGTCATATAGGTCAGTTTAGCCTGCATACCTCAATTCCACCATCATGCTTTCCCCAAATGGGCAGGTACTAAAAATCAGTCTGTTAATTAAAATTGAAGAATTCTTAATATGTCTCATGTGTGATTTCACCTTGCTGAGGACCCATAGAAAGCCACTTGAGACTCTCCAGTTCTTCTCCTACGATACAGTAAGTGAAATAGCTGCTCTTAGCTGGCAGGACTCAATCTAAATAAAACTCAGAAGACTCCTAAAAGTAAAAAAAAAAAAAAAGACCAAATGTTCAATCCAAATTTTACTTCATGAGTCAGAATCTGAAGCACTTTTTCCATGGGATTTGTTTCCTGAATATTATATGCTGTTTTAAACAAAAGAAGAAATTTTACCTGCATGTGGTGGAAGATTCTCAGAAAACCATTGACTTTGTTGTCAACGTAATTTCATTTTAGGTATCTTTTGACTATCCTCTAGCATTGTGACTGTAAGTCCTTGAACCTCAAATGACAGATGAGCTTTCCACAGTCTCATTCCTCAGAATGAGATTTCCTTATGAACACTAGTTGGAGTTACATCTTGTACAGATTCAATATTGATAACAAATATGATAGCATTTTGAAATTTGCAAAGTTCCAGAATATAAAAGTATAAACATGGAAAAAATAAACTTTGGAGTAAGAGTCCAGCTCCTGACCACAAGACTATGTATAATTTTTCACACCTGACCATCTGCAATTACAAAGGATTTCTACCTGGCAGGTCTCAAGGAAGAAGGCTACTCTCTGTGTCTCAAACTTGGGGCACAGCCAATGCGCTGCAGTCTCCGAAGGGAGTTGCAGTCCAGGACTCAGGGCCCCCGGTAGACATGAGCTTATCATGTGTGTTTTCCTCAGTATCCTTAGCATGAACACCTGCTTTTGGGTACATTTCCACCCCCAGCCTTTCACCATCTCTCTTTCCCTAGAACCCAGGATGGGACAAGTGACCCTTCTTTAGCCAGTGGCCCTGGGGCTAAGCTTGCCTTATGTGTCAGATTATACATCCATCAGAGGGGTTTCAGACCATCTAGATCTTTAAAATGCTGGTCTAACACAGTCATATTCTCCCAGAGTCTGTCAAATAGGAGAATTTTATGAGGTTTTTGTTTTTCTCTTCTATTTTTTATATAATCATCGATCCATAACTCAATTGCCTATTACAAATGGTGACAATCTTTATGCAGAGTTTCTTTGTTTCATTCTTCAAATGTTTCAGATGTTTCAATTTTCTTTCTGACATTTTTTGTCATTTTTTGTCATTTTTTATGCTTTTTCTTTATGGTTTCATTTTATACTTGTCTTTATAGCTTTGTTACTTTGTAGATTTTTCATTAATATTTTACTTTCTGGGATTCCTTTCTTATTAAAAATAATATTTTAACACAAAACATTTACCTATTTTCAATCCATGCTTTGACCCATTTTGTATGTGTTTTCTTCTCCGGTGTACATCACATATTTTTTTTTTTTTTACTTTTCTTTTTTTATTTTTGCAAAACTCATCTACTATAACATTATCCATTTCATTTTTTTAATAAATTTATTTTTTATTGGTGTTCAATTTGTCAACATACAGTATAACTCCCAGTGCTCATACCATCAAGTGCCCACCTGAGTGCCTGCCACCCAGTCACCTTCAATCCCAGCCCACCTCCCCTTCCACCACCTCTAGTTCATTTCCCAGAGTTAGGAGTCTTTAAAGTATACAATTTAGAGTCATTTAATATATTTACAATCTCATGCCATTATCACTCTATCCAGTTCTAAGTCATTTTCATCCTCAAAGAAAACCCTGTACCCATTAAGCAGTCACTCTTCACACATTATATGATCTTTCATATCTGGTTTCTTTCACTTGAAATAATGTTCTTGAAGTTCATCCGCATTGTAGCATACATCAGTACTTCTTTCCTATTTATGGTTGATTGATATTTCATTCATGAATATGCCACAGTTGATTTATCCATTCATTCATCAATTAATGAACATTTGAGTGGTTTCCACCTTTTGACTATTTTGAATAGTTCTCCTACAAACATGTATGTACACATATTAGGTTTGAGTATCTCTTTTCAATTACTTCAGGTATATACTTAAGTGTGGAATTGCTGGATCATATGGTTATTCTATACTTAAATTTTTAAGGAATCAATAATTTTTTTTCAGAGAAGCTGAACAATTTTACATTCTCATTAGCAATGCCTGAGGTCTCTAATTTTCCTACATCTACATGAATACTTATTATTTTCTGGTTTTCTTATTATCACCATTCTAGTAGGTATGACAAGGTATGTCATTATGGTTTAGATTTGCATTTCCCTAATGACTAATGACATTAAGTATCTTTTCAGGTGCTTGTGGCCATTTATATATCTTCTTCGAAGAAATGTCTACTTAAGCCTTTTGCCCATTTTGTTTGTGGGGGGGGAAGTTGTTCGTCTTTTGTTGTTGAGTTCTGTTCCTTGAAAAGTGAAGATGCTGGAAACTTACCATATACATGATTTGCAAATATCTCTTACATTCTTTAGGTTGCCTTTTCACTTTCTTGGTAATATCCTTTGAATCACAATGTTTTCAATTTTTATATAGTCCAATTTATCTATTTTTTGTTATTATTGCTCTATCATATACTTTTTGTACTGTAATTTTCTTGGTTTCCTGGTACTATATGGCCAGACTTCACAACAGCCTGAGAGGTTTTGTGTGGTTTCACTTTTCAAAGAGATTTCCTTTTCTTTTTCTTCTTTTTAAACATAGCAGCCACATTTGTTTTCATTGTTTTCTACCTATGTTTCTCACCTATGTTCTTTTTTCATTTTAAACATTATCCTCTTTTTATGTTCACCTAACCAAAGTTCATGGACTTTTTTCATTTTTAACAATTTGAAAAAAATTACCTTAATCATAGTATTTTGGAAGTCTGTGTTACAGAATAATTTATGGTTCAAAACTAGACCAACCCAAGTTTAAAGAAGGTCCTGAACTTAATTTCTCTTGCATATGACAATCTTTTTCTTTTCTCCTTCATGACTTGAGGTGACTTTTCCAAGTACTGAATGAGCGAGATAGGGAAGTGAGGAAGAAGGGAAGAGGAGAGTTAAATGACTCAGTTCTAATAATGTGGTATCCAAAGGACTTAAAGCAATATATCTGAAAGCACTGAATTTATGACAATGTCCTTTGAATCTAAATTTAATTTTTAAAATAAATTAGGGCAGCTGATTAGCTTAGAAGGACAGAGGCAGTGTGGGACTATAGTGGAATGGAATGGGCTTTTAAGCTAGAAGTGGCTTTGAAATCTGGATCTGCTCTTTGGAACAGTGTGCCTCGCTACATACACATACATGCTTTCTTAACCTTTCCAGACTTCAGTTCTCTCAGCTATATATTTTTTTGTTTTTCCCTCAGCTGTGGCATTTTATAAGGACAGAACAAAATAATGATTGTGAAGCTCTGCATGTGGTAAATATTCACCAAATGTTAATTCCGTTTTACTATTTTATGATTCTTATTGAAAAGGGAAAGATCAGTGTATAATGTGATAATCATAATGTTGTTGAGGTCAGACATATTTATATTAATTAGGTTTCTCTAAGATTCAGACATAAAACTTCCAAATGCAAAATATTTAACTCACTGAATACTAGAAGAAAGCATAGGGTAACCTATAAGAATAGCACTTTCTTAGGGCATAACCTAATCAATTTCCCTCATCATTTCAAACAAATCAAAGCTGTTTCCCTGCACTTCACCTTCATTCTGGGGGGGAAAACTTGGAAGCTTTATCTCTACTTTAAAACAGATCTAAAAAAGAAAGCACTCAGAGTTCCTGGCTAGCTCAGTCAGTAGAGCATGAGACTCTTGATCTTGGGGTAGTAAGTTTGAGCCCCATGTTGGCTGAAGACATTGCTTAAAAATAAAATTTTAAAAAAGAAAAGAAAACAATCTTAGAACTCACTTTGAGATAACGTGTATGAGACAAGGAAAGCAAGCAGAGAGAGGCAAGAGATATCAGACTGAGGAATTAAAGGTGGCTGGTGTCATAAAATATTAAAATAAGGCTTAATCAGAAGTCAGATATGTAAGTGGGCTTAATTAGAAATACATATTATTATTTGACTTTAAAGTATAAAATGAAAAATTAAAGCAATCTTATAGGATATGTAATCAGTGAGGAATAATATGTTGCAAAATGAGCCTGATGTAATTGGTGTATGTAATTAAAATTAATTAATTTTAGTTAGCATACATACATGCAAATATGAAATCAACAAATTTTAAATATTAAACTTATAATTATAGTGACACTGGTATTTTGCTACAAAGAAGCAAAAGAGTACTCTATGATGTTTAGTCACCCTCAGCTATAATATGCTGTTTCTGACCAAATCAGGAAGATATTCTATCTACAGGATGTTTGGGAAATTTTGATTATGTGAAGTGTACCCATTCCTAATTTTTTATATTAAAATTTATAGTGATGTTTTGGCCTGTATCAAATTTTCTTTCCTATCACATCTTAAATGAAAAAGGGACTTAATTTTAATTAACATATCATTTCAGATACTCTAATATTAATGTTCGCTCAGCCCTTTGTAAGATTCTTTAACAACTATTTTGTGATGAAAGTACCCAGGAGGGAGATATAAAGTTGGGAGGCTATTTTTTAGAGATTTCATTACTGATTTTATGAAATACTAAAGACAGGAGTACAATGCTTCAAAAGTCCTTAGGAGTCAAGTCATTCTAGGAGGTAAGAGATAGGAGAAGAGAAAGGGAGAATAAGAGAATCTATCTATCATCTATCTATCTATCATCTATCTATCCCTCTTTCCACATATATATATAGTGGGAACACCAGAGTTGGGGACAAAATCATGATAATCAGAATGAAATTTGGACCTATTATTTAAAATTAATTATAGATCTACCGATTACATAAAAGAAGATGAACTAATGTATCCTTAGCCTTTATTTTTTAAAGATTCTATTTATTTGAGAGAGAGACAGAGAATATGAGCAAGGAGGAGAAGGAGAAGCAGACTCCTCACTGAGTAGGGAGCCTGACATGGGGCTCAATCCCAGGACCCTGGACCATCACCTGAGTCTAAGGCAGGTGCTTAACCTACTGAGCCACCCAGTCACCCCTATCCTTGGCTTTTAGGACACTATTCCCAGACAACAGCACTCCATAAGGCAATCTGAAATTTACCTGGCCATTTACCTGCAACTGTCTTTGGTGCTACTGTTTACTCCTATCATCTACTACATCTCTGCATCTGAAATATTCTATTTATTGCTTGACTCCATCTTCTTGGCTCTATTCAGGTTAATTTTTGCCCCTGGTTCAGTGGTAAAGCTTGGTACATGCAACTAATACCCCACATCTTCCCCTGTGCATTATGAAGGTTTGAGAAGAAGCTTCTCTCCAAAGATAAACTCATGACTTATGCCATTAACTTCAGCAACATCTCCCTCACTGCAGTGAAAGATAACAAATGGTGGAGATGGACAAAATGAAAAAAGAGAAAACAGCAAGAGGAGGGAACTCAAGGAGAGACAGCAGGATTGGTGGGGTCTTCTTAAACACTTGTCTGGTCTTCAATATTAGATTGATAGATACTAAGAGGTTCAGTTGAATTCTACAGCTGTTTGGCAATCACCTCCACAGTGACTCTCAGGTTCTGGCACTGGGTTATTGACTTTTTTTTTTTTTTTTTTTTGATCAATGAGCTGTTCCTAACTCCAAAGAGAGAGAAAGAGGAGAAAAAAATGACTTTCTGTCATTCCATATCCAATAAACTAACGTTTTCTCAGACTACCACAGTTCATTCAATCTGCTCACATGGTGAACAGTTTGAGTTTTTAAAAATATTCATTCATTCATTCATTCATTCATTCATTCATTATGAAGTAGTAGCTATGTTGACTTTCTCTTCATGCATATTTTTAACAGGTACCTCCTGGCTCAGACTCATTCCATTTGGGTACCTCGACATCTTATAAATGGCTTTCCCTCATGGATTTGGAAGACTATCACAGCCTTGGTTTCTTCCTTTAGGTTTCACTTGTAATTTCTAAAATTGAGATTCCCCAAATTTGGCAATATTCTTAGCCTGCCAGGAAGTGACATTTTCACTTCTGTAGAGGTGAGATCATCATAAACCAGGACCTACCCTACTTCCCTGAAAGGGCTTTCTAACTATTATTTCTGACATATAAATCACATATAAATATAAATATTTAAATTGATCTTTAAATCTTTCATTTTTGTCATCATCATGGTTACTAATAAGATTGCTGAGATAAAGACTAAATAATGCCCTAAATAACATGTACAATGTCAAAACAAAACTTGTGAGGTTATCTTTTCCACCAGACAGAAAAAAAATAATTATGATTATGATTTTTTTGTAAATTTTTGTCTTTAAAAATTATCATCTATGTTTCCAGAATTGTAAAACATATAGGTTCTAATCAGTTGTGCCTAGCAAATTGAACAAATTTACATTCATCAAGAAAAAATGGGAATCCTTGTTGAGCATAGTAGAAGCTCTGACATAATATTAGTCATATAATTATCATTTTACCTTATTCCCAATTTATTCTGAACACAGTCCATAAATAGTATAAATTTATGTGTTTTTGACATTTATGTAAATGGTACCTTCTGTAAATACTCTGTGTCTTGTTCGTCTGCTCAGAATTATGTTTGTTGTGATCTATGTTGTTGCTTAAGCTCCTACATTTTTTATTTCATTTTATTGCTGTATTGTATTCCATTGTGCAGATATAACCTATTTCCCATCATACTGGGGGACAAGTTTAGAGTCCTTTTGCTATGTAAATTGTATATATATATATATATATGTATATATATATATATATATACATATATATATATATGAGTTATCTATTAATGCATAACAAATTACCACTTTGCCATATTCTATTGGTTAGATGTAAGTAACTAGTCAACCAACACCCAGAGGAGAGGATGACAGAGCACATGCATAATAAAAGGTGGACCTTTTTGGAGGCTGCCTAGTACAAATATACCTATTTAAAAATAAATAAATGGAATCTCACTATACAAATGTCTTTGCAAGATTTAATGACTGCATAGTAGGAGTTCTGCAATAAGAACTTTGCTTAGCACTGAAAGCAAATAATCTCTAATCCTCTTAACTATCCTGTAAGTATTATTATCCTCTTCTTACAATTTGGGAAGTGTGGCTCAGCAGGGTTGGGTAATTTGCCTTTGGAAGATCTGGTATGTGAGAGAGAACATACTGTAGGCTTCAGAACCAATGTTGTCAGCATGGTATTTAAATACAATAATAATAAGCATTAGTGATTATAGAAAGTAAATATTGTTGCTCATCTTAATTATGATGGCCAACCCCCTATATCTACCAAACACAAGATACAGTTTAATGACATTCCTCTAGGTTTCATACTGGTTATATTTATAAGGTAAAAAGTAACAGTGTAGCTCTACTTCATATTGTCATATATGAATTATTCTATGGCCTTTTGATTCTTTGGAATATCAGCTTGGAACCTCTAATTCAACAATATGCAGGTACTCCCTACCAAAGTTAGTGCAGTTATATGATTTATGGCCAATAGTAGCTCCACTAGTTCTGTCTAGTATTGGGCCTATCTATCAATATCTTAAAGACGATATTGGAAAAGATTCTTATCAAACACTTAGATGGAAAAGTAAATTTTATTTCATTGTCTTTTTTAGTTAGAATAAAGAGAAAAAATTCCTTTTCTTTTCTATTGTCTTTTTTCTTCTACTTTTTCCTGTTTTATGTGGCAGTTTCTTTCCATATACAGACATTCTTTAAAAGATGTTTTGGAAGAGTCTGAAATTGACCATGCCTGCCATTCTGCACCCCCTTTCATTGCTGAATAAAGGTCACAAAAGATTGTATATAGATTTCATGATGCATAAATGCATACTTTCAAGAACATTTTTCTAGCTCTCAATATCTCTCCCTTGAACAATTTTAATAGCCTCCTAGCTGTGCCCTTTGTTTTTCCTCTTATTCCTCCAATTACTTATTTACTCAATCAATGAATATTTATTAACTTCCAGGTATTTCCAGAAATCTTTTAAAAATGTATTTCTGATCATGTTAAATCTCTACATGGTTTTTTATCATCTTCAAGACATAGTCCAAAGACTAGAATAGAAGGCTTCAGGCCTCCCTGCTCACCCCACCTGCCTTTGTAAACCTACCAACCAACTTTTCTATTTCAACTGCTCTGTCCTGTTTTATTGTGTGATAAAAATAGATTTAAAAATGAACAATTAAAAATGATTTAATATACAATGTATTATTGGAATAGAACCAAAAAGCATTCTAATTTTGAGGGACCATGAACATGTTCTCTGATGAAAATATTCCTCTCAGGAATTCTAAATTAGTCAAGTTCATGGTTTTAGAGACAAGACACAAAAACTCTGTTAGTGATTATTAGGTGATTAGAACCCTCCTATATCCACTCTAAATTCCTGGACTCTAAATTCCTGGAAGGTAGGGAACTACCTTCATATATTGACCACTGATTTAAAGACGATCTCACATCCTTTAAATAGTATCTGGATCTTATATGGTTGTATCTCTCAGTTGGTAGTACAACTCTTCTTTTAATAGGCCATTTCACTATTATAGCAAGTCAACTGCCTTCGGATGATGTGACAAACAATAGACCAGTAAATGATACAGGTATTAAGTTCATTGTGTACATTCATGTGAAATGAGGTTCCCCACCATTAAAAACAGATGTGTGATGCCATGTCAGAGAATAAGTCATTCCTTCAGTCTAAGATGGAGCTTAAGAATTGAAGACAAGAAAGAGTAATTTGCATTTAGAATATGTATCTGGGGCGCCTGGGTGGCTCAGAGGTTGAGTGTCTGCCTTTGGCTCAAGGCATGATCCCTCAGTCCCGGGATCTAGTCCCACATCGGGCTCCATGCATGAAGCCTGCTTCTCCCTTTGCCTATGTCTCTGCCTCTCTCTCTCTCTCTCTCTCTCTCTCTCTCATGAATAAATAAATAAAATCTTTAAAAAAATAGAATATGTATCTAATCCCTATAAGGATGGATTGCTGTTCTCCCCAAGATGGAAAAGTTCCAATGCAATCAACCTGCCACTAGGTGACTGTCTAATCCCTCCTACCCATCAATTCTGGGAATGGTGCCATATCAGTGCTGGGGTTTGACCTCAGTTATTGGCAATTTGCATACTTGGTAGACTTAGCGGTGAGATCGCTATGTGAGAGAGATTTCATGTAGTTGAGCCTACATGGATCCTTCATGGCTGCCAAAATAACTATGCTGCTCATGAGTCCATTAAGCAAAACCTGAGATAGCTGAAAAGAGGCTTACTGATAGCCCCAGGGTAAGTCCTCTAGACCACCTGGATATTGGCAGCCTGAGTCACAGTGAATGCCACCTGTAAGCATTTTCATGGGAGACAAATATATTCTTATTCTATTTCCATTCTGAAAGGAACATATGCATTCTTTAGACTTCCCAGGCACTGATTTTACAATCTTATTTAGTGACTATGGGAACTCAATTCAGATTTATCTCTGTTGATCTAGAATTTATCTGATTATATAAATCAAGTAACACCTTAGTAAACTGCCCATTTATTTGATTCCTATGGGCTCTGTGAAAAATTAATCATTATCATATATCCCTGGAAGTCAAAAAAATTGGGTTGTGATTCTGTCCCTATGGGTTATCACAGCAATTGCATCCAACTGTTAAGAATGATTAAATGCCACCATGTGGCATCTGTCACTGTAGGATCATGTTATTCTCACTAAAATAGGGACCCTGAATTCAAAAGGGTAAAATGGGAAACCAAAAGATATCCTTTTTTCTCCAGACTGAAGAGACTAGAATAGACACCAACTATAATAGAGGTTCACAAGGATACATTTTTAATAATTTAGTGGAGTTTCCTCTGAGTCTCCTGAGGCGTAGCATTTATTCCAAATTCCTATGTTTCAGAGCTTTCAACCCCTTTTCTCTATTATGTGCCAGACAAGTTCTGAATTTCAATCTTGTTTAATTTAGTGCACCGGTGAACTAAAGTTTCAATATACCAACTAAGAAAGCTTTTAGATCCACTCCTAGATCAAAAATCCCTGTATTTTGACCCCCTTTGTCTAAAACCCCCAGAAAATCAATTCTCCCATTGTTTTCTAGATTACTCTCAGAGCAGAATACAATGTAAAATGTAAATGTAGAGAGTAAAATGCAGGAATTTAAGTCTCCTTCTAACACAGATCCTTGGCAAAGGCAAGATTTTATAAATAAATAAATAAATAAATAAATAAATAAATAAATAAATCCAGAGAGAGAGAAAAGTTCTGAAGGTCAATTAATGATAATGCACAATATATTACTGTCAACATAATAATCTCATGGGAAAGGAGTAGAATGGCATTTTGGATTAAATAATAAAAATAAAACTGGGAAGAAAAGTATTTTTGAAAAGTGAGAGATGGGCTACAGAAGTGTTTTGTGTTAATAAAGTAATGATCTTTTCATAAGTCAATGATTGTCTATATTCTATGTCCCTTTTATATTTTTTTATTCCAAAGAGAGATCTTTTAGTTGCTTATGAATATGAATTTATTTTGTACCCATGTTACACACAAGTTTCCACATCTGTCACAGCTCAAACTTTTATGGTAATTTCTACAATGCATATGATATGTGTGAAATCAATTGTCACCATTTTACTTTGACTTTTAGATTTTGCATCTGGAAAGTCTTTTCTAACACTAGGTTACATGTATATTATCCCATAAAATATTTTAATACTACCATATATATTCATAAAGTGTTTATTTTCTTTGTACCAGCCCCTTAAACTCTTTCTCCCTCTCTCTATCCTTGTCTTGCTATCTTTTTTAATTACATGAAAGAGTAGTCTAATTTTGTGTTAAAAACATTTACTGATTTCTCATATTTCCAATAATAGTTTGAAATTCTGCCTCCATCATAAGTTAAATTTCTATAAATTAATGGGCCTAATTCTGAATTCTGATCTGTTCTATTGATCTATTCTTTCATTAGTACATACATTCTTTTCATTACCATACCATTGCAGTATCTTTTAAAATCTGAATGGTATGCCCTATCTCTCATAGTTTTATCCCATAATACAGATTTTTTTTTACATATCTTCTAGATAAAATAGCCCAGGATTTTGTTGAGTGCCTAACATTTTATGGGAGTTTTGAATACATAGTAGTGACTATTTGCACTCAGAAACATGTGATGACTTTCTCTTTATTTAGATCTTTGCTTATGGCCTTCATTACAGTGTGTTCTAGCTCTGATGATAGACCATTTACATTTATAATTAAGTCATTCCAGATTTGGTCAAGGTTTTAGTTTTACTGTGAATGAATGACTCATTTTTTCTAGTGCATTTTCCAATATAGCTGGTGTCTGGGAAAGCTTTTGATTTGTTTATATAGGTCTTTTTGTTTCCACCTGTTTCCTTGAACTTTTGGTTTTTCTATGTAGAAAATAATACTAATTGAAATAGGTAACATTTTGCTTTCCAATATTCATACACCATCCTTTCATTTTCAATTGATTGAACACTCCATTGCAAAGTTAAAAAGTAATGTGATAGGAGTCTTTCCTATTTCGTTCTTCATCTGATTTTGGTCAGAATGTATAAAATATTTCATCAGTAAAATTTTAGTTCGTTATATTTCTGGTAGAAAGTTCATGATATTAAGTAAAATATAAGATTTTCTTCTACTTTTAGCTAATATAATATTTTTGGCTCCAAGTGTTGAATATTTTATTCCTTTTGGCATCTGATTGAGATCATCACATCACTTAATCTCTTCAAATCTCTTCAAGTATTAGAATAGATTAATATTTGCTGGAAATTAAGCTATGTCTGCCTTCCTAGAATAAACTTGTTTGGTGTAGTAATCTTTTAATACTCTTAAAGATTTGTTGATTATATGCCTATTTAGATTACTTATTCAGTTTATATCTTTGTTGTGTATACAATTGAGTTCTTGTTCCACCACTATAATAATTTGGCATATGATAGGCATCTAAAGCAAATTAGAAGAGGTTTCATTATATTCTATGACTCATGTCACTTCATAAAAGTTGAGATATTATATTTTCAGGTGTGTATTTGCCAACCAATGCATAATGTGAGTATAATCTATGTCAGGCACTAGACTGAGCTTTGATATGGGCTAATTTAATCATCTTAAAAGAAAAAAAAAAACTTGATGCTGTTATTATCTCCCATATTAGAGATAAGGAAATTGAAGAATAGAGAGCATCTGTTATTTATACCTAATACCCTTGGTGGTGCATGAATTAGAAATCAGACAACTTAAACTTATGTTGTTGCCTTAAGCAGTCTTGGCTCCCATTTATAAGTATTTTAAAACTTATATTTAAAATACATGAAATATTAATTTATAATCTCTAATGCAAAAGGGATAGTTTAAAGAATAACAATTAAATCATTGCCCTTGTGTCCAATACCTTCCTTAGGAAATGAAATAGTAACATTAACTCTTTTTTTTGTCATTATCTTTTTTTTTTTAAGTTTTCATTTAAAGTCCATTTAGTCAACATATAGTGTAATATTAGTTTCAGGTGTACAATTTAGTGATTCAACATTTACATACATCACATTTTGCCCATCACAGCAAGTGCATGCCTTAATCCCCATGACCTATTTCACCTAGCCTCTCTCCCCTCTGGTAACCCTCAGTGTGTTCTTTATACATAAGGTGTTATTTTTTTTCCTCTCTCTCTCTTTCCTTTTCTCTTTTTCCTTTGTTTCTTTGCTTTATTTCTTAAGTTCACATATGAGTGAAATCATAGATATTTGTCTTTCTCTGACTGACCTATTTCACCTAGCATTACATGCTCTGGCTTCATCTATGTCATTGCAAATGGAAACATCTCATTCTTTTTTTATGGCTGAGTAATAATCCATCATCTGTGTGTGTGTGTGTGTGTGTGTGTGTGTGTGTGTGTACATGTCTTCTAGAATCCAAAACATGTATTTGTTGTGCATTTTCCACCTTGCTTTCAGTGTCATACAGCAATTTATTATTGATTGAATCATATTTATGTTTCCATTCTTTTTCAGGTAAACATTTGGGTTCTTAACAATTCCTTGCCATCACAAACAACACTGTTTTGAATATTCTTATAGGTGTGTCCCAGTGAGGATAAGCAGACTTTGTCCAGGATATATATCTAAGAGGTTTATTGATGGATCAATGGATATGAAGCTTATAACATTTTCTAGATAATGCCACATTATTTTCCTAAGTTATTGTTTCTGTTTACAGTAGTACATAGGGATCAACTGCTTCATGTTCTTGTCAAAACTTGAATTTTTTTCAGAATTCTGAAAAATACAAACACTAAAAATTTTAACTCCATTGCCAACACTGGATATAAAATGCTTTAGGGGATCCCTCAGCGGTTTAGCACCACCTTTGGCCCAGGGTGTGGTCCGGGAGACCCAGGATCGAGTCCCACATCAGGCTCCCTGCATGGAGGCTGCTTCTCCCTCTGCCGTGTCTCTGCCTCTCTCTCTCTCTCTCTCTCTCTGTGTGTGTGTGTGTCTTGTGAATAAATAAATAAAATCTTTAAAAATAAATAAATAAATAAATAAATAAATAAACAAAATGCTTTAATTTGCACTTCCCTGATGATATTGAACATTTTCCACACGTATATTGGCCACTGCTTTCCTATTACTCATTTTTCTTTTTAGATAATTTGTTTTATTACAGTATTTATATATCCCCAAAATGAATCTTTTGTATTTTTTCTTGTGTGAAAATATTTTAACTAGATCACAGTCAGTTTAATCCTTCACTGCCTGAAAACAGTAATGGCCTGAAGCAGTTGTCATGTAAGACACTTCTGATTCCTGTCAGAACCTACTTCAATGACCACCATCCTGGCTTCTTGACCCATAACTAGACTCAAATTCCAGCAGGCCCCTATAGGTAAAATACAAAGTATGATCAAGAAGAGGTGTGCTTGGGATCCCTGGGTGGCGCAGCGGTTTGGCGCCTGCCTTTGGCCCGGGGCGCGATCCTGGAGACCCGGGATCGAGTCCCACGTCGGGCTCCCGGTGCATGGAGCCTGCTTCTCCCTCTGCCTGTGTCTCTGCCTCTCTCTCTCTCTCTCTTTGTGACTATCATAAATAAATAAAAATTTAAAAAAAAAAAAAAAAAGAAGAGGTGTGCTTCTCTAAAAGGACTTATTTATACCAACACAAATCCAAGGAATACATGTAGGGATGAATACTAGTTGTGAGGCAAAGGTAGAAGGAACATAAAGTTGCATCAGGCCAAATTTATTGACATGGACTCACCAAGCAGAGATTCTTCATTTAATGTTGCAGCCTGGGTTGTTAGGATTTTAACAGTTAGACTATTGGCTGAAACATGGACTGAAGGTGGCTGTGAATGAATTTGAAGTGCTAGATCTGTCTTGGTTTAATGTAGAGGGAGGGTTCAAAAGCTCAAGGACATTGGAATGTTAAACTGACTTTGCCATTGAAGGCCCACTTGCCCATCCTGGATGGGTCCATAAGACCCACCTTTCACTTATCCTGTGGGAAATAAATCTGTGAGGGGAGCCCCAGCATCCTTGAAGAACTTTGTGATGAGTCTTTGTGATGAAGTTTGCAGGCCAAACTTCAGTGTAGAAAGTGCTGTCATTACACGGGGAAACCTAAATGCAATGGGAGTAATGGACCCCAGGGCAACAAGGGTCAAATTACCACAGTCCATCACCAAAGATCAAATGAGCATGGTTACCCTAACAGACAGCAGAGTCAAAGCAGCTATATGGTGTATATAGATATATGGCATTGGCTAATTGACCACAATGTTCCTAAGTGTGAAATAGGAAGTTTACTAAATTCTTACTTGGTCTGCGAATTTTGAACTGGTTCTGAACTTACATAGAAAACATCACTGTGGTCCACAGTCAGAGTAGGGGTTTCAGGAGGTCAGGTGATCAATGGAGTTTTAGCTCATGTCCAGCTCAGAGTGAATCCCTGAGCCTTTCCTGTGGGCATTTCCTAAATTACAGAATATATAATAAGAATATGGAATCATAAGAATAGACATTCTTAGCAGGTAGCAGAATCTCCATGTTGGTTCCCTGACTTATGGAGGGTGAGCCACTATGGTGGGAAAAGCCAGTAGAACCCACTAGAACCACCTCTACCCAGAAAAATAGTAAAGAAAACAATACTGCATTCTTGGAGGGATTGCAAAAATTAGAGCCACCATCAAGGACTTCAAAGATGCAGAAGTGGTAATTTTTACCACATTCCTACTCAACTCATCTATTTGGCCTGTGCCGATGACAAATGGATCTTGGAGAATGACAGTGAATGACCATTAGCTTAACCATGTAGTGATTCCAATTGCAGATGCTATACCAGATATAGTTTTATTGCTTGAGCAAATTAACACATCCCCTTGTACCTAGCTTGTACCTTAAAAACCTGTTTGCAAATGCCTTTTTCTCCATCCTTGTCCATACAGTCCAGCAGGAACATTTTTCTTTCCACTGGAAAGACTTTCATTATCTTACCTTGGATATATTTATTTACTCTTCAGTCCTATGTCATAATTTAGTTTGTTGGGTCTTTATTGCTTTTTCTTCCATTATATATCAAAAGGGTCCATCACATGGATGACATTATACCAACTGTACCTAGTGACCAAGAAGTAGCAACTTTTGTATACATACTGTCAAGATAGTTGTGTGTTAGGAGGTAGCAGATAATCATAATAGAGAGCCTTTGACTTCAGAGAAATTTCTAGAGTACCAGTGTTGTGGGGCATTTTAAGATAACCCTTCTAAGGTAAGTTGATCTGGCCTTATTTACTCATACCTTTTTACTGTGTGATGCAAAGCTAGTTTTCAGTGGGGTATAGAATAAAGGAAGATTCTTCAACAGGTCCAGGCTGCTATGCCAGTTGTTCTGCGCCTTGGGCAGATGATCCAGCAGATCCCATGGTGCTTGAATTGTCATCAGCAGATAGCCATGCTGTTTGCAGCTTTTCATAGGGCCCTATAGGTGAATCATAGTGCAGGCTCTTATGATTTGGGGCCAAAACCCTACAATCCTCCACTGTTAACTATTTCCCCTTTGAGAGTTCTTGGCCTATTACCAGGCCTTAGTAGAGATTGTACACTCATCCACAAGCCACCAAATTACCATGGGACCAAACTGTCCATCATAAATTGGGTATTATGTTAAACTGACTGATCAAGTCATAAAGTTGGGCATGCACAGCCACACTCCATTATCAAATGGAAATGGCACATATGTGAACAGGCCTAAGCAGGCCCTGAAGGCACAGGTAGACATGAAAAGGTGGACCATATGATTATGGCCTCTGCTCCTGCTCCATTGCCTCTGTCTCCTAGCCTGCCCCTGTGGCCTCTTGGGGAATCCTCACAATCAGTGAACAGAGGAAGAAAATACTTGGGCCTGGATTACAGGTTCTACATGGTATACATGCACTACTAAAAAGTGGGCAGCTGCAGCACCACAAGCCCCCTGGGCCATCCCTGAAGGACATGGGTAAGGGAGATTCTCCCAGAGGGCAGAATTTTAAGCAGTGCACCTGGTTGTGCACTTTGCTTGGAAGGAGAAATGGCCTGGCCAGACTTGCAACTTTATATCAATTCAGAGAATATTTAACTAAGGAAACAAAAGAAAACGATCTCAGAGCCACACTGCATCATGTTCCGATTCCTAATTTTTAGACTTGAATTGTAAAATTTCTCTAATCATGATTCTCTCCAAACGTACAGTCAAAAATCCCTTGTTGATGGACAGATATAAAGTCCTCTACTTGCCACAGCTTCCTGAGAGTCTTTAAATGCTGACAAACCTTCTGGGACTGAGTAAGGATGGGGTTGGAGTAAAATAAACCAAGTATTTGAGCTGCCTCTCTGGGCCAATTCCCATGACAAGAGTGGGCTTTGAGCTTCTCAAAACCCATCTGCATGAGGAACACCTCTGTCCTTCCTTCCCTTTCTGCTCACTCTGCAATAACATTGAGCAGAACAGGGCTTCCATGAGCTCACACTGGCAGGCTCAGAAACTCAACACATTTGAAGTCTGTTACCTAATAAAACATTTTTATGTGGGAATGATTGCATTGAGAGAGAGTGTATAAGTGTGTGTGTTTGACAAAACATGGTGGAGATTTATAATATTATATTTTATTTGTTTGTTCAAGTAAAATGTCACCCTTTTATGAAATGCCTTAGGGTTATATGCCATAAAATTACATTAATTGGAATATGTAAAGCATTGGAAACAAGTGACAGCTACACAACTACACAGAACCACATGAAGGCAGCAGGAAAAAACAATAGTATTTGTTTATTGCAACCCCAAAGGGAAACTGGATTTTAAAATATTGTATATTCTCTGGGAAAAAATTCACCTCCCCCACTCCCTAAAACACAAGTGGTATTCTGAGACAGAGAAAATGCAGGGTCTTATTGAACTCTAAAGCTATGGAGCTACAAGTAAGCTTATGGTACATTTATCCCAAGAATTCTGAACTGAGTCCTCAGGATTTCCTGAGAGTCTGAAACCACACAATCATAGAAATGGGATATTAATTCAGTAGAGCTGAGTGGATTGAGGGCAGGGGCCAAGGTTGGTTGCTCATTATTACGTGATATTCAAATATGTATTAAAAGTTTATAAAATAATTTTGTCAATTCACATGTGAAAACATGAACCATAATTGAACTTTAATTTTTCTGAGACAGTGGATTCCTATGGTGCTGATGAATTTTCCTGGGTTATATGGCATTAAGTTATGTTGACAGCCTATGAGAAATGCTCATCTTCCATATTCCTGAAATAATAGTATATTTTTTCATATATGTGTTATTTTTCCAGAAATCATGTGTGTGTGTGTGTGTGTGTGTGTGTGTGTGTGTGTGAATGACACAAATTGAAAAATACTATCATGTTAAATGTTTCCAGCTATGGTATTTAATATGTGTGACTGTTTGCCTATTTTTAGAAAGCTAATGGAAAAAAAAGAAAGAAACACCAAAAAAACTCTAATAACTGGGTAGGAAACAGGAGAAGATAACCTTCTAACCAAATGTAGAAGCTCAGAGAAGGGACACTGAGGGATTGATGCTCACATTCTCAGAGGAGGCCTTATCTTGCCTCTGATGTTAAAAAAGACTCCTGGAGGAGTCTCAATAATTCATACTCAGACTTCTAAAAAGGGCACATTGGCTCACTAGCATCCCTAAGAGATTGTGATGAGGTTTGGTCTGAGTGTTCCAAAAGAGGCTGGGTCTTGAGCCAACTACTCCTGGAACCAACCACTGTAGCTGAGTCATGCTGAGAGCACCACCTAGATAGGAAGAGAGTTTCTTCTCCCTCCTAGCATCACCATTGACAAGTCTTTGGGGCTCTGCCCCTCTAGGACCAAGCTTCATTTTCACTTGAAATTCCAATTGGAATACCTTGATTACTCTAGACTGTAGCCAGACTGTCTGGAGAAGATGACTGCATAATTGACCAACAACCTCTTTTTTATATATATTTTGTTATTTATTTTTAAAAAGTTTTTAAGTTCCATTTGTTAACATATGGTGTAAGATTAGTTTCAGATGTGCAAAATATTGATTTCCATACTTCCAACAACACCAGATGTTCATCACAGAAAGTGCACTCCCCAATCCCAATCACCTATTTTACCCATCCCCCACTCACTTCTCTGGTGACCATCACTTTGTTTTCTATAGTTAGGAGTCTCTTTCTTGGTTTGCCTCTCTCTTTTTCCCCTTTTCCCTCATTTGTCTTATTTCTCAAACTCTACCTATGAGTGAAATCATGTGATATTTCTCTTTCTCTCCCTGACTTATTTTACTTAACATAATACTCCCTAGTTCCACCCATGTCATTGCAAATGGCAAGATTGTATCCTTTTATATGGCTGAGTAATATTCCATTATATATAAATATGTATATTTACCACAACTTCTTTATCATTCATCAGTCATTGGACACTTGGGCTATTTCCATAATTTAGGTATTGTAGATAATGCTGCTATAAACATTGGGGTACATGTATTCCTTTGAATTAATATTTTTGTATTCTTTGAATTAATATTTTGTATTATTTAGTATAATTCCTAGATCATAGTGTAATTCTACTTTTAACTTTCTGAGGAATATCCATACTCTTTTCCAGAGTGGCTGCACCAGTCTTCACCTCTTGGTAGTTAATTTTGTGGATTAGTCACAATGTACCTGGAGGACATACAACATTGTACATGTGCAGAAAAGTACACACCTATGTTTTACTCATCTTATGTCTATTATGTGGTCCTTGTGTCTACACAAAATACGGTGAACATCTAATAAAAACTCTCACCATAATTCCCTGTTCAACATAACTTTAATATTTCTATCATTTTTTCATAAATATGTATATTTAAGAATAGTGATTGAAGCAAATTTATTTTGAAATAAATTTCAATATAGTAAAATGAATTTATAGAAAAATGGAAGTGTTTTTAGTCATAAAACTGAAGAAAAATAACAGCATATATTACACAAAAATTAGTCATATTGGTATATTTTCTCAAATTTTATAATTCGAGAAAATTTATATTTATATTTATAATTGTAGAAATTAACAGTGCCTAAAATATCAGACAGGGAGTCATTTCCAGAAATTTTATTTTTTATGTAATCAGCATTAATATTTTCATGACTATCCTCTCATGTGTCTTTTTAGAAAAAGAAGTTTATATATTATTTATTAACATGATATCTTATTTTAGTTTTTTTGGGGGGAGTGACTAACCTTCCCCCTTCACTTGTAATGTTCCTTTTTCCTACACCTAATGGTAACAACTTGGTATATCTCTCTACACATAAATTTTTGAATGTTTATATCATCATATTGTAACCTGTGCAGGGACTTTCACATTGTTTAGTTAGGATATTTTTTTTCACTTTTTACAAAAATTCCAGTATAATTAACAAACAGTATAATATTAGTTTCAAGTGTGCACCTGAATATATTCAACAATTCTATACATTACTCAGTATTCACTATGATAAGTACTCTTAATCCCCTTCACCAGTTTCACCCATCTTCTCACCCATCTCCCTCTGGTCATCATCAATTTGTTCTCTATATTAAGAATCTGTTTATAGGAAGGAGTTAAGATGATGGAGGAGTAGGGGACTCTAAGTTTGTCTGGTCCCTCAAATACAGCTAGATAGTTACCAAATCATTTTGAACATATGTAAAAACGACTGGAGATCTGTAAAAAGGATTACTGCAATTCTACAAATAGAAAAGCAACCACGTTTTGGAAAGTAAGAGATGCAGAGCCTTGAATCCAGGGTAATATATTGGAGGATATGGTAGAGAGGAGGGAGCTTGCTTAAGGCGGCTACTGCAAAATGTTATAAGCAGCAGAGCACAAAATTGGAACTTTTAGAAGCCTGCTGCAATGAGGCATGTCCCTGGCGTAAAGGTGCTCAGGTGGTGAAACAGGGCAGAACCCCATGTGGGACAGTGTGGTCTCAGCACCCCTAGGGTCACAAGAACAGGAGTGCCTGAGTGCAGTAGAATTCCCAGGCATAGGAACGGGGAGACTGGCTGAAAACAGCAGAGTCTAGGTGCCAGTTTTTTGCTCCGCGTTGCCATAAACTGTAAACGGCTTGCCTGGCAGGGGTCCAGCAAGAGGCAGAATCCCGGCAAGAACATCCTCCCTCCCCCGGGAGGAATAGCATGCGTCCACGCCACAGGAGTGTGTAAAATGTGGAATTCTGAAACTCAGTTGCATTCCTGAGATAAAAATGCTTGGTTACAGGCCAGGAGAACACAGAGCTCAGATGGAAACCAGGCAGACAAGAATAATTGACTGCTTTTCTGTGAGGGCTCACTGAATAGTGTTGGGTGCAAACTTCCAGCTCCGGAGCTAGAGAGCGGGTTGTTGATCTCTTCATCCCACTCATCAGTGCTGAAAACCTTCAGGGAGCAAAACAGCATCACAGAGTGGACTCTGGAGCTGCTTTTACTGAGCCTGGCCCCCCTGGCAAGGGAGGTGTATTTCCTCTAGGGCAAGGGCACCTGAGAATCAGTACAGCAGGCATCTCTCCCCAAAGACCAGGAGGAACAACTGGCTCACACTAAGGTTATTGATCATAGAGAGCTGCAAAGCTTCAGCTCTTTCCTCATTCTTTTCTGGACAAAATGACAATACAGAGAAATTCAACCCAAAAGAAAGCACGGAGGTAGTACTCACTGCAAGGGATTTATTTAATCAATACAGGTATAAATAAGATGTTGGAACTAGAATTTAAAATAATTATAAAGATACTAAGCTGGGCTTGAAGAAAGCCTAGAAGACACAAGATAATCCCTTACTGTAGAAATAAAAGAACTAAAATCTAATCAGGCCAAAATTAAAATGCTATTACTGAGATGCAGTCCCAAATGCAGGCTATAAAAACAAGAATGGACAAGGCAGAAGAGATTCAGTGACATAGAAGATAAAATGATGAAAAACAAGGAAGTTAAAAATAAGAAAGAAAGAAAACTACTGAAATCATCAAGAGATATTTAGAGAACTCGGCAGTTCCATAATGTGAAATAATATCTAGATAATAGGAGCCCCAGAAGGTGAAAAGTGGGAGAGAGGTTTATTTGGACAAATTATAGCTGAGAACTACCCTAATCTAGAGAAGGAAACAGAAATTCAAGTCCAGGAGGCACAGAGATGCCCCCCCCCCCCCCCGCCCCAATCAATAAAAATAGATCAAAACCTGGGCTTATAATAGTGAAGCTTGAAAATTTCAAAGACTGTACTAAGAGATGAAGAAGGACACTGTATCAGAATAATAAAGGCCTATCCAACAAGAAGATCTAACAATTGTAATTATTTATGTCCTGAACTTGGGAGCAGACAAATATATAAACCATTTGATAACAAAATGAAAGAAACCCATTAATAATAATAATATAACAATGGTAAGGGTCATTAACACCCCACCCACCACAATGGACAGATCATCTAAGCAGAAGACCAACAAGGAAACAAAGGCTTTGAATGAAACACTGGACTAGATGGACTTAACAGATATATCCAGAGCATTTCATCCTAAAGGAGCAGAACACACATTCTTCTTGAATGTACATGGACGTTCTCCAGAATAGATCACATCCTGGGTCACAAATCAGGTCTCAACTGGTACAAAAAGATTGAGATTATACCATGCATGTTTTCAGACCACAATGTTTTTAAACTTGAAGTCAACCACAAGAAAAAATTTGGAAGAACAATAAATTCATGGAGGTTAAAGAGCATCCTATTAAAGAATGAATAGGTTAACCAGGAAATTAAAGAATTTTAAAAAATACACAGAAGCAAATAAAAATGAAAAACATAACAGTCCAAAACCTTTGGGATGCAGCAAGGGCAATCCTACTAGGGAAATAAATAGCAAAATGAGGCTTTCTCAAGAAACAAGAAAAATCTCAAATACACAACCTAATCTTAAATCTAAAGCAGCTGTAAAAAAGAATAGCAAATAAAGCCTAAATCCAGTAGGAAAAGAGAAATAATAAAGATTAGAGCAGAAATCAATGATATAAAAATAAAAAAAAAAACAGAACAAATCAACAAAACAAGGAGTGGTTCTTTAAAAGAGTTAACAAGATTGTTAAACCCCTAGCCAGACTTATCAAATAGAATAGAGAAAGGACCCAAATAAATAAAATCATAAATGAAAGAGATGAAATCACAACCAATATTGCAGAAATACAAACAATTATAAGAGAATATTATGAACAACTATATGCCAACAAATTAGGCAAACTGGAAGAAATGGATGCATTCCTAAAAACATTTAGACTACCAAAACTGATGCAGGAAGAAATACAAAACCTTAACAGACCCATAACCAGCAAAGAAATTGAATCAGTAATCAAAAATCCCCCAAGAAACAAGAGTCTAGGACCAGATGACCTCCCAGAAATATTTTACCAAATATTTAAAAAAGAAGTAATGCCTATTCTTATGAAATTGTTTCAAGAAAATAGAAATGGAAGGAAATCTTCCAAACTCATTCCATGAGGCTAGCATTACCTTGATCGCAAAACCAAAGACCCACTAAAACAAGAGTTATAGACCAATATCCCTAATGATCAAGGATGTGAGCATTCTCACCAAGATACTAGCTATAGGGGATACCTGGGTGGCTCAGTAGTTTGTCTGCCTTCAGCTCCGGGCATGATTCCAGAGTCCTGGGATCGAGATCCACATTGGGCTCCCCACAGAGAGTCTGCTTCTCACTCTCCCTATGTCTCTGCCTCTCTATATATTTCATGAATAAATAAATAAGATCTTTGAAAAAAAAAGATACTAGCTAATGTATCCAACGGTACATTAAAAAGGTTATTCACCACAACCACTTGAGATTTATTCCTGGGCTGCAAAGGTAGTTCAAAATTTTCAACTTAATCAATGTGACACAACCCATTAATAAAAGAAAAGACATGTTGACTAATTGAATGCAAATTTTAAAAAATGAAATAAGAGAAAGGACAGGAACCATATGATCTTCCCAATAGATGCAGATAAAGCATTTGACAAAATAGGGCCCTTTCTTGATTAAAAAAAAATCTCTACTGAATAGGGACAGAGGAAATATACCTTAATATCATAAAAGCCATATACAAAAAAACACACTGAATATCATCCTCAATGGGGAAAAACTGAGAGCTTTTCTCCTAAAGTCAGAAATGCAACAGGGATGTCCACTTTCACCACTATTGTTCAACATGGTACTGGAAGTCCTAGCCTAAGCAGTCAGAAAACAAAAAGAAATAAAAGGCACTCAGATCAGTTAAGAAGAAGTCAAACTCTCATTCTTTGTAGCAACATGATAGCCTTTGTAGAAAACCCAAAAGACTCCACCCCAAAATGCTAGAACTTATACAGAAATTCAGCAACATGGCAGGATAAAAAATCAATGCCCAGAAGTCAGTGGAATTTCTATACACTAACAATGAGACTGAAGAAAGATAAATTAAGGAATCAATCCCATTTACAACTGCACCAAAAACCATAAGATAACTAGGAATCAACCTAACCAAAGAGGCAAAGGATCTGTACTCTAAAAACTACAAAACACTTATGAAAGAAATTGAGGAAGACACAAAGAGATGGGAAAACATCCCATGCTCATGGATTGGAAGAATAAATATTATTGAAATGTTTATGCTGTCCAGAGCAATCTACACATTCAGCGTAATCCCTATCAAAATACTACCAACATTTTTCACAGAGCTGGAACAAACAATCTTCAAATTTGTATGGAATCAGAAAAGACCCTGAATTACCAGAGGAATGTTGAGAAAGAAAACCAAAGCTGGGGGCATCACAATTCCTGACTTCAAGCTGTATTATTACAAAGCTGTAATCATCAAGACAGTATGGTACTTGCACAAAACAGACACAAAGATCAATGGAACAGAAGAGAGAACCCAGAAATGGACCTTTAACTCTATGCTCAAGTAATCTTCAACAAAGCAGGAAAGACTATCCACTGGAAAAATCACAGCCTCTTTAATAAATACTACTAGGAAAATTGGGAAGCTACGTGCAAAAGAATGAAACTGGACAAATCTCTCACATCATATACAAAGATAAACTCAGAATGGAGAAAGACCTAAATGTGATACATGAATCTATCAAAATCCTAGAAAAGACAAGCAGTAACCTCTTTGACCTTGGCTGCAGCAACTTCTTGCTAGATAAGTCTCTAAAGGCAAGTGAAACAAAAGCAAAAATGAATTACTGGGATTTCATCAAAATAAAAAGCTACTGCACAGCAAAGGAAACAGTCAACAAAACTAAAATACAACCTAAGGAATGAGAGAAGATATTTTCAAATGTCTTATCTGATAAATGGTTAGTATCCAAAAATCTATGAACTTAAAAAATTCAACACCCAAAAACCAAAAACCAAAAATTTCTCTCAAGAAACAGGTAGAAGATATGAACAAACATTTCTCCAAAGAATACATGCAAATGGCTAACAGGAAAATGAAAAAAAAAATGCTCCACATTACTTGCTATCAGGGAAATACAAATCAAAACCATAAGGAGATGGTAGTAACCATACCAGTCAAAATGGCTAAAATTAGCAATTCAGGAAATAGCAAATGTTGGCAAGAATGCAAAGAAAGGGGAACCCTCTTACACTCTTGGTGGGAATGTAAACTGGTGCAGCCACTCTGGAAAACAGTATAGAGGTTGCTCAAAGTTAAAAATAGAGCTACCATAGGACCCAGCAATTGCACTACTAGCTATTTATCCAGAGGATACAAACACAGCAATTTGAAGGGGCACTTGCACCCCAGTGTTTATAGCAGCAATGTCTACAATAGCCAAATTATGGAAAAAGCCCTGATGTACATCAACAGATGAATGAATAAAGAAAATATAAACATCACACACACACACACACACACACACACACACACATATACACTGGAAAATTACTCATCCAT
The DNA here is from genome assembly GCF_018345385.1 of Vulpes lagopus. NCBI lineage: Eukaryota > Metazoa > Chordata > Mammalia > Carnivora > Canidae > Vulpes > Vulpes lagopus. The sequence goes on from NC_054842.1 coordinate 5,543,349, forward strand.
CAAAAAGAATGAAATCTTGCCATTTACAATAACAGTGATGTAAATAGAAGGTATGCAAAGCAAAATAAGTCAGTCAGAGAAAGACAAATACCATATGATTGCATTCATATATGGAATTTAAGAAACAAAACAGATAAATATAGGGGAAGGGAAGAAAAACAAAATAAGATGAAAAGAAAGGAGACAAACCATAAGAGAAGCTAAAACTCTAGGAAACAAACTAAGGGTAGTGGAGGCAGCGGAGGGGAGATATTTGAGTGATGAGCATTAAGGAGAGCACTTGATGTAATGAGCACTAGGTGCTATGTGCAACTGATGAATCACTAAATTTTACCCCTGAAACTAATAATACAGTATACGTGAACTAAATTGAATTTAAATAAAGAATTCTTTTTAAAGTCTGTTTTTAGGTTTGTTGAGATCATATTGTTACTACTTCTCTAAATCTATACTTAGTTTATAACCAAACCACAATTTATTCTACCATTTCTCTAGCAACAGAAAACATTATACATACATTACATACATTATATGTATTTTTATCCCTCTACATGTAACAAACATATTTTATATACATTCTTTACTCATGCACACTTTTATATTTGAGAGGTAGATTTTCACAGATGAGATTTCTAGTTTTAAAGTTTGGACATTCTTAATTTTAATATATATTGTCAGACACTATTCTCAAATGTCTGTATCAATTGGTTTTCCCCAATAGCATATAGCAAAACCCATTTTCTCAATTACTTTCAATAGTAAATATTATCTCTCCTAATCTTTGTGGTCCAAATGGGTTTCAGTGGTATCTCATTATTGTTGTTTTAATTTTCATTTCCTTTTCTACTATTGAGATTGAACATTTTTGTAAATGTTTATTGGCCATTGTTTTTTTAATTGGATATTCATATCTTCTCTTTATTTTATTCCTTTAATAATATTAACACTCTCTCTCAAATAAATCCTTTTTTTAAAAAAGTACAAAATTCCTATATACTCCCTGTCTTTCTCTAAGTTAATCTATTATTACCATCATCCATTGATGGGATATCTTTTTTACAGTTAGTAATCCAATATTGAACATTAACTAGAATCCATAACTTATCTTAGGGTTTACCCTTGTTATAAACATATAATGTAATGTATCCATCACTACACTAGCATACAGAATAATTTCATCTACCAAAAATCCTTTTGCCCCACCTATCTATTCTTCACCCATGCCCACCTTGACTCCTGGTCACCACTAACCTCTTTATTGTCTCATAGTTTTTGTCTTTTCCAGAAGGTCATGTAGTTGGAATCCTACAGTATGTAGCCTCCTTAGGCTGGCTTTTTTACCCTTTGGTTCATTTACTCACTCAAACATAGTCACTCACTTAACAATATGCACTTACGTTTCTTCCAATTCTTTTCATGGCTCAATAGCTTGTTTCTTATATTGTCAAATAATATTCCATTGTGTGGATGTATCCCAGTTTATCAATTTGCCTAGTGAGAGACATCTCAGTTACTTCCAATTTGGGGCAATTATGGGTTTTTGAACCAAAGTATAAAATATCCCCGGAAAGAGAAGTTCAGAAACATCAATACTATAACTGGTCTTCCTGCCTCTACTTTATATTGCCTCAGCTTTGTATTTTAGTGGTGCCCAAAAGGATCCTTAAAAACTGTGAATGGATATAGTTTCCATGATCAAAACCTGCCCACCATACTTGTAATATAATGCTAACACCTTCCAGAGTCTACTCAAGGGCAGCCCAGGTGGCTCAGTGGTTTAGCACCGTCTTCCACCCAGGGCATGATTCTGGAGACCGGGAATCGAATCCCACATCGGGCTTCCTGCGTGGAGCCTGCTTCTCCCTTTGCCTGTGTCTCTGCCTCTCTCTCTCTCTCTCTCTATGTGTCTTTCATGAATAAATAAATAAAATCTTTAAAAAAAGAGTCCACTTAATCACAACCTCTTCTTCTCCCCATTTTGCCTACACTAAGGCAAAAACAATATCTGCAGCATATGCAACTAAGTAAAATTTCAAATATATAGGATTCTTACAAATCAATAACAAAAACCCAACAATCCAATAGAAAATATGGTTAGGGGATGGTTAGGGGATTTTAATAAACTCTTCAATAAAAACTTTATCCAAATTATCAATAAACATAGAAAAATTGCACATTTTAAAAGAATAATTTAAATAAAAACAAGAAGATATTCATCACATACTGTCTGAAAGACTAAAATTAAAAATACTGGGAACACCAAGCATTTGTGAGGAAATGGAATGTCAGAACTCCCACATACTGCTAGTAGGATTATAAACATGTACAACTACTTAACTAAGTTTTGGGGTTTTTTTTGGCATTGCCCTTTGAATTAATGTTCAATCATATATCCCTATGGAATTTTATGTGTGTAGGTAGAGGTGCACCTGCATCTACCAAAGAATATTTATAGCAGCAAAACAGCATAGAGTGAATAAATGCATTGTAGTATCCTCATTCTATGGACTATATAGCAATGAAATGAATGAACTAACTTTAGATACAACAACATGGTGGTACATCTCTAATGCAATGCCAAGCAGACAAATCTATAAATAAAAGAACACATGTAGCCTATTTCTATTATTGAAGTTCAAAAACAGGCAAAGCTTAATTATGGAATATGATGATGAGAGTAGACAGGAAGAAGGAGGTAAGAATTATAAGGGATGTGAAGGCTTTTGGAACAACAGAATATTCTATTCTGATATTCTATTTCTTTATTTTGGTGATGTTTTGCTGGTATGTTCATTTTGTGATAATTCATTAAGCTCCTACAATTATAATTTCATACATTAAGTAAAAAAGAAATGAAATAATATATTAGAAGAAAATTAATGTAATCAAGCAATATGTCAAGCAATATTCTAGAAACCATAATTTTATTGTATTTTATTTAATTTTTAAAGATTTTATTTTATTATCCATGAGAGACACACAGAGAGAGGCAGAGACATAGGCAGAGAGAAAAGAAGGCTCCATGCAGAGACCCCGATGTAGGACTCGATCCCAGGACCCCAGGATTACGATCTGAGCAGAAGGTAGTTGCTTAACTGCTGAGCCACCCAGGTGCCTCTAGAGACCATAATTTCAAACACATGACTCCTAAGTAATTTTTATATAAACATATCTCTTTCCTTTTCCATTTCAATGCTTGACAATTTTTATATAATTACATATTATTTTATAATTTTTAAAAAGTTACTAGCAATAGCCAAATATATGTACAATATATATACATATACATTGCATTATTGCTTCTTTTGAATACTAAAAGAGGGAGTCAATAGTGAGCACTGACCTTCTAAGGCTTTAGTGAAATCTATTGGAAGGATATGTTCCTAAAATTAAGGTATTTATAAGAACTAAATATTTGTATTTTTTCTTAATCTATGGTCTATTTCAATTTCAAGTTATTTATCTAGCATCTGTAGTTTCTTGTCTTTATTAATTATTTCTGATTATAATTTTCTTTTTACCAAATAGTTGAAAGGATTAAGAGAGGAAACATTCTGCAGTGTCTAACACAACACTCAATAGAATGTAAATACCTTTTCATATGTACATATATCTTTCCAACAGGAAAGACTGTTGATAGCTCTGAAAGAACACATGACATTGGGCTATATTTCAATTTTAATCAAAATACTAGAGCCTACATCTTGGTTTATTTCATACAACCATTTACAATTGCACAGGAGACCTGAGATCAAAATGGAAAGAAAGTGGGCTTATAGAACATTTATTATCAACAAGGAACTCAAGACACAAGTAGGCTGAAAATAACCATTCTCAATGATCATCAAAACCCAACACAGCAAATCAACATGCCATCTCAAGGCTTCTCTAAAAGGAAAATTGTTAAATGGAGTTCAGGGATTCCAAATTTATGGCAACATCAACAACAACAATTGATTACTAAATCTTAAACAGTAAATGGCTAGATGGAATACTTACTTCAAAGAGACACATTTTGAACTCCACAGTGTATTTAAAGCCACTGGGAAATCTCTCCAGCATCAAGTTTGTTTTGCAGAAGGCTTTATTTCTCCTCTCTCTTGGGCTTTGGGGATTGGGCCTCATGTCAAAATTCAAGTTGGCAACTCAGTGAAAGGCAAGATGTCAGCACTTCTGGATACACCTGAAGAAGGCTGAAGCAAGTGGAGAAAATTCTCTCAAGGTTTCACTTTTCAGTTTGCCTTAGATAATGCTTGAAAAGTTCAGATGTTTACTGGAGACTTATCTGAGGGACCTCCAGGGACTCCAAGATTTCTCTGGAAACTGTTTTCTGCAAGATATTTAATATTTTCTTCTTTCTCAATACAACACCAAAACATTTTAATTTTTTCTTCTCAGGCAAGTTGTCGCACTTTTCTTTACAGATAGGTTCTGGAAGGGTGAGAAAACATTTGAATAGAGTGAAACTTGAAACACTGAGTGGATTTTAAATAATTTAACTAATGTGTTTTGCTAACAAGCTACGGTTTAGAAAGAGAATGTTTATAATTGCATTCTGACTACTACATTCTTATTTATAACTTTGGAGACTTTTACTAGAGTATGACACCAGTGAGGCATGAAAAATTGAAGCAAGTAATATTCTAGATCATATCATGAAAAACTCTTTATTTTTGGACCCTTTAATTATGATCTTTATTATTTGTTTTTATATATATAAGAACATTTTTACGAGGACATTATGACACAATGAAAAAACAATTAGGCACAAAAGATGACATATTACCTGAAATAAAAATTACCAAAATGTTTTGACCTATTTCATCTTTATCACCTGCACAGACTAGAATAAACTTGTTTAGACCTAGAAATATAAAATATTATGATTTTACAATCTACAGGAGCCACAAAACTGATGCCTTAAAACAGCCTTTTTATTTAACTCACAAATGTGTTGGTTGTGTGGTTTATTCTTTTGGTCCAAGCCCCTTGGCCAATTTCTGCTGCCCTGTGGTCAGTGGGTGAGTGGGCTCATGATAGAAAGATCTGTCTTGGTCTCAGTCATGTATCTGTCTGGTGGTTGAGAGGCTATTATCCAGAGTGACTTGGTTCTTCCTCTGTGGTCTTTTTTTTTTTTTTTTAAAGATTTTATTTACTTATTCATGAGAGACACAGAGACAGAGACAGAGAGACAGACAGAGAGACAGAGACACAGGCAGTGGGAGAAGCAGGCTCCATGCAGGGAGACTGATGTGGAATTCAATCCTGGAACTCCGGGATCACTGTCTGGGCTGAAGGCAAGCGATAATAAACCACTGATCCACCCAGGGATCCCTTCCCTGTGGTCTTTTGTAGTCTAACAGGTTAGCTCAAGCTGATTTACACAGTGTTCTCAAATAATATCAAGAAAAAAAAAGTCCAAAATGAAAAAGGACTTTCAAGTATCTACAAACCACATGGGCAAGCCCAGGGTCCATGTGTAAGGGGATTACAGAAACAGGTGTTTACAAGGAGGTGTAAATGAATTGAGAGGCATTACAGAAATATCAACCACATAGTTTTCTTGCCTCATGTCATAGATTATAAACCAAGATCCAAAATTCCTATACAATTTGGAAGACACAGTACCACAATATCTTTGTCTGACTACTTCTTTTCATCTCTATCCTGGTCTAAGTTGCTTAGTCCTTGTACAACTCCCAAACCCTTGTATTTCTTTTATAACAATTGTTTGCATGTTTGTATTCTTTAGAAGATTCTGAGCTCTTTGAGGAAAAGGACTTAGTTTGGCATAAAATAAGTATAATATCAAGCAAATGAGTAACTGTATGAGCAAAGGAAGAATTAGTTGGTAAACAACCTTCTCAAAGGCATTTCTGTGTGCTGAAAGGACATGCATATGCTGTTATTCAATTTGTAAAGCTACTGTGCAGTAAAGACTTAGCCATGCCCAAAGGAAGTTCTGACCTTTGTCCCCAGCTCCTGGAAAGTGATCCTTACATCCTTGGAATGTCCTATCTGGTAAGAGTATATTTACCTGGGGTTCTTGGGACACACTGCACAGTAAACAATTTATTGTAAGTTATTTAGGCCATGAAGCATCTGCCTTATCTCTGGAAGAGCTAGAAACCCAGCCACATGGAAAGTCAACCATATTTATGTGATCAAGCCCCAATAAAACTTCTGGACATCAAATCTTGGATGAGGTTCCCTGGTCAGCAGTACTTCATGTGTACTGCTACACATCATTGCTGGGAGGTGCTGATGTTTATAACTACACCAAAGACAATTGGAAATTCCTTATTTGGAACTTTCCTGAACTCTGCCCTATGTTTATTTCCCCTTGATTAATTTCAATCTGTGTTCTTTTACTGAAACAAAAACTTAACTGTAAGTATAATAGCTTTCAGTGAGCTCTGAGAGCATTCTTTGGCAAATTATTCAATCTGAGGGTGGTGTTGGGGATCTCTGAACTCAGCAGTCACTGCCAGAAGTGAGGGTAGTCTTGTGGACTGCTCTGTAACTTCACAGCTATATGTCAGAAGTTAAAGCACTATTTTCCCATCGAGTATAATCAACATTTTCCAAATTCTGTTCTAAAATACTAGTGTCCCATAATCTAGCAACAGATGTTCTTTGAAAATAAGAGTCTATGTCCAAGTTAAGCCTTAAAAACATAGCATTAAAAGACAAGATTCCTGTTCTCACAAGGATTACACTATAGTGAGATTGACAGGTATTTGTATGATTTCAGAGTTATAATTGCTATAAGTTTAATAAAATAGGGTGATATGAAAAAATGAATCACTACAGGCTAAGATAGGAGAAAAAAATTAGAAACAGTGGTCAGGAAATGTGAGTCTAAAGTTATGATATTTGTCCTTCAATCTGAAGACAGAAATCAGCCATGCCTGTTTACAAGAGATTTCAGAAGAAAAGTATGCTTGAAAGAAACTCAGTGTGGCTGGTTCCTACTCACAGGGGGGCAGAGTTTGGGGGACCAAGTCAGAGATGTAAAGAGGGACCCAATAATATGAGAAAAGTGTTTCTAAAACTGTGATTCCTGGGGCAGCACCATCAGGAGGATCACTTGGGAGCTTATTAGAAATGTAACACAATTCTGGTGCATGTTTCAAATATGACTACCATTGTTTTGTGTCTCAGTCTATCCATAGTAAAGCTATGTGCTAGAAATGTCTAGAGGCACTCATCCAGGCCCCAGTGAGCTTCCCACAGACATCTCCCCTTTCCAAACCAATGTTACTGCTTGATCAATCTATGTGATTCTCATGATTGCAAGATGCCTTTCAGAAACAACCATCAGGAAACTAAGAAAAAATAAAAGTTTATTACATATAAGACCTGGAAATTACATAACACACAAAGGACCATACAGCAAGGCAAAGGTAGAGAGAATAGATTAAGCATGGTCCTGGAGCCTTAATTTTATTGGGATTGAAGGTGGGGGGGGGGTGTCTAAGGTTTTGTGGGCATTCTCTCTGTAAATGAATTTAAAACATAAGAGTGGGAATTTAAGTGTGAGAAAAAGCCTAAATGGTCAGTTATCTAATTTAACCAAGATCTCTGAGGAAAAAAGGAGCTTTAATGAGAGGAGGTGGACTAGCTTTCATTTAGTTGTGATTGGTAACAGGTTACTCAAGATAATTATCTTTGAAATGGATATCTGAGCAATCAAAGTTTAAGTCAGGCTTTTGTGTCACAGAAAAGAGAAAAAAGAAATCAGGATTCACATTATAACCCCAGGTACAGATTCTTGAAGACCTAGTAAAGATATAGTTTTAGCTGAAATACAATGAAAAGTACCTGAATTGTTAAATGGTTTTAAGCAAGGAAATGATGAGATTTTATTTATATTTTAAAATGGCACATCAATAGTTGTGTAGTGGATAGTAGGGGACCTGAACAGAAGTGGAGAGATCAATGTTGGTGCTGCCACTATACAAGTGTGAGAAGATACAGATAAAATTGCTGGTAAAGAATAATGGAAGCATATGGAATATACTTCGGATTTAAATAAAATTGACTGGTTTTAAATGAAGATGTATCCAAGCTTCTTTAACCCTCAGATGCTTTATGAATCTCAAAAAGAATAATGTAATGTGGAAGTATTCCTCAATTTGATTGTAGGATCTTTTTTCTTTTATGCCCCTGTAAATTTAAGAAAGTCTTCCAGGATTCTAGTCTCCACAGAAAAGAAACACAATTTGGAAAACATTACATTATATAAAAGAGAAAGAAGTTAAATACTTTCTAATTTCTAATTAATTAAGTTGTAAACTATATAATTTACTTTAAAAAGAAATGCAGTTTTCAAGAAGATTAAGCAGCTACATCCTGGCTAAGCAAGTGATTTTTTAATAAAAGTCCCACTTTGGGAAATATACAAGAGTAATTTGCCATTTTAAGAACTTCTCCAGGAGCATTATCCTCTTTGTGAATCATAATTATAGCTCTTCTCTAAGTGGTCATTTTAAAACATGCAAAAACATTATAACTGAATTAGAAAGAATTGTATTTACTTACATATTTATTTTAATAATTTATTTAGAAAATCCCTCAAAAAAAGGAAAAAGGGGTGTTTGACCAAGGATCTATGCAAATTATATTTTTTAATTTAATAAAGTATGGTTTTAAAGCCTTTTATTATATGAATATTCAAGATTTGTTACATTTCCTAGCCGGGCCAGGTTAGCTTAATGCTTTCCTTTTAGGACAGATATAACACTCAGAATCTTTCCTTTTATACAAAAGAATACAACAACAAAATACATTAGATTTCTTCATTCTAAAAGCACAAAAAGTTTAGAATCCATGATTTTCCTTATTTTTTTCATTTAATGTATATATATTTCCTGGGACCCAAAATTGTCCAGAGACTAATAAAATAAAATTTAGACCAATGTCCTAGTTTTTAGTAAATAAGTCTTTGCCTATGCTAGGCCTCACATCCTACATTTACAAGGTGAGTTTTGGGCACTTACACCAGAGTGTCTATATTTTTAGGAATTTGCCTATTTCCCAATCTAGTGATTCCTTGCAAATAGGACCAGGGAAAAACTAATGCAGCAAAGAAAACTGACTGCAAAACCTCTATATGTTATTTTAATCTTCCCCATTTCCATTTACTTACTCTAAGTTTAGATAATCAAATGTTCTCTTAAAAGTCATATGTATCCATGCAATCAAAAATGCTCACATATCATCCTGATACTTTCAGGCTGGCCTACCCTACCAACCAGAGCCTGTATAAGTTCCAAGTTCCCTGTGTCCAACCAATCAACTGACAAAAAGTTTATGTGACACCAAGAAATTTAGAGTACATCAGGCACTTTAGAGATTAATGTGTTCTTTGTGACTATTTCAGAATCACTGGCAGTATTGCCAGTGTCTTTTATGTCTTTTAAATGGAGCAACATTCAAATAGTCATATAGCTCTTGAAAGAAGCTGGACAATTTTCAATAACTAAGCAACTGTCTGCCTTGTAGGATCTGGTTCTTCATTATTTAAGAAGATAATATATCATAGCTATCCCCAATTTCCAGAAGACTTTAGATTTATCTTTTACTATGAAATATGCAAAATATGGAGTTGACCACATTTTGGGAGGGAAATCAAATCATATAACATTTACAAATGCCAGACATTATGCCTGGCATGTTTTGCAAAGACTTAGTTGATCATAGTTTAAATGAATAGATAAGTCAGTTGATCCATCCAACAATCACCAAGACCTAAATCCCATATTATATTTTAATTTAAGTGGCTTGAAATATGAAAGAATGCTTCATTATCAAGTCATTCACAGTATAAAACAAGGACTGATAACTGAGTTCATAAAGCAGGGGCTCTATGAGACCTACCTGAGGAATGTGGAGCCTATCAGATTTGGCCTGCCAGTGACAGACTTCAGGTCTGTAAAAGGAGTCCTAGATTATATCTGGACCTGCCTGCGACATGCCACACAAACCATGAAACTTTTCTTTCGTGAGTCAATGGATTTGACTCCCTATGCTACCTCCCACCAAGAGGAAAAACAAAACAAAACAAAAATATCTAGAAAGTCTAGAGTACTCTGCTTACAAGGTTATCTGAGGATGACAGCACAAGATATGAATAGTATATCATCATTTTCAGGTGTAAAAACAAAATCCTGAGATTTTAAGTGATTAAGTCACACACATAGTGACAAATCTAGGATTCATTGCGAATGTATTTTCTTCCCAACCCTGCATCTTTCCCTGCTATACAGTACCTTCCCAGTTAAGTACAGAATTTCAATATTCTCTAATGTAAAATTGATTAATAACACCTATCATCTACCACCTATCACCTATCACATCTTTGTGAGAATTAAACAAGAGAGCTAACATGAAAATGCCTTATGAATGGTAAAGTGCTATACAATTTGAAGCATTACTCTCTGGGCACTGTTTCTATATGGTTGCTGCTGTGTCCTCAGATCATGGCTGTTCCTTGTGGTGTCTCCAATTGTGAAGGCTCCTTTTTGAAACTGGTGAGGTATAATGTATGTCATTTTCTGCATTATATCCCTCTATGTCTGTTTTGGAGATAGGAAAATAATTTTTCAGTAGTTATTCTGTTACAGTCTTTAGTCTCAAATCTCCATGAAGTACTCATAGTCAAGGCACCATGTGCCTCCAAGTTACCATTCATTATTATGGGTAATTAACTTCTAACTCTCAAAATGAGTGTCGGGAGTTTATGAGAAAGATATATTTGAAAGATCATGGCCATCACAGATGACAAAGGAAACCATGTTTTGGCTTTGTGTCCACAAGACACAGTAGGTGGACCAAAAAATTGCCTTACAAGGGATATCCATGGAAAACAAGACTCCTTTGATTCAGATATGCTTCCAAGAATATTTTTGAGAGGTGAGGAAGTTAGGTTGCCATTTTGTGACTTTTAAGTGCCCCACAGCTTCACCTGTTGTGCAGAACCCACTGATCACAAATCTGATGACAGTTGGCATTTTAGATTTTTAATCTGGTATAATGCCTGAAGATTCTAATGAATGGCACTAGCAACACAATACTGCATATGCTTCAAAATTGGCTGGAATTTATCCTCTTTTAAATGACACTGAATATAATTTAGAAGTGTCAGACTCATAAAGTTCACATTCTCATGAAAGTTTACTATGAAAAAAAGATATGTCCACTCAGGATTTCTTTGGCAGAATGCCTGAGACATTATTGTTTTGCTTAACTTTTATGAAAGGACTTTTTAAAAATCTGCCAACAACTTCAATATTGTGGTCTTTTCTGACACTCACTTTTATATTGTCAACAATTTCATCTTTCCTCCATTCAGCACATTTATTTTTTCTCTTTGTGAATTTTCCTTTGAAAATACTGAGCTATTATTGAGGTACAGTAAACAGAACTCTTGTATAAGAATGCCTGTTTCAAGTAGGCCCCTAAGCCTTCAGACAGGACAAAGGAACACAGAATCCATTAATTACCATTTCCCAGAATAAATGGGGTGAACTTTGACAAAGCATACCATGGAAAAGCTATCAGCACCAAGCACTCCTATCCATGGTTAGGGTATTTGACCCTAGGGAATGACATAAACACCGAAAGTATTTTTTTTTCCTTTACTTACATTTTGACAGAAATTTAAAAATAGATTACAGAAAGATTTAATACTCCACAGTGATTTGCTTTCTAGCAGAGCTCTTAAAAGCACTCCAGATTGTTAACAATTATAATTGTACCTTCACTCTTGGATACCGGAAATAATAGCTCTGTTACTGCAATGATATCCTTTTAGTTCGGTTTGACACTCGCACCAAAATGTACAAGGTTAAACTGCAACTTTAAAATGATTGTTGTGTTGAAATTGACAGACAATATGGAACATTTGTGAAGTGAGAGCTGTTGTCTGTGTACAGAAAAGTTTAAGAATCAACTGCAAACAGGGCTGGGTATTCATGAGTAATTGTAACGCAGTTAACAGTACAGGAAACTAAAATTTTAGGTAAATGTTTAGATAATTCAAACATAAATAGAGCTTTCTGTTAATTGACAATTTGAGACAGGCATTTCAATTCCTCTTCATCAAATTTTTGTGTTCTTCATACATGTTAAAAGAAAAAATCATAAACATTTAGGTTTCCTTAAATCAAAAACTATGTACGCTGGTGTGTAAATAATTTGGGACTTAAAAATAAGTTTGTTATTAATCTGCTCCTTGGATCATGATTAAACTTAGAATTGGTTGTAGTGGGTGTCTATTACTTGATCTCAACCCCTCTCATCTCTCTCATTCTCCACACCACACACACACACACACACACACACACGCACACTTCCTCACACACAGACTCACACTTATACAAATATATGTTCCTTTTGGATTTATTCATCTCTGCTATAATCATTGCACCTACAATACTGACCTGTTGTTTGGTACACAGGTGGCTACAACACCACTGGGGGTCAGAAATCTTACCCATGATTTCTCAGACCGGAACTAGACCTAGAGATGCTATTCTTCTCTAGTGATAACATTTGAAGCATCATGGATGCCTGGGTGGCTTAGTGGTTAAGCAATTGCCCTCGGCTCAAGGCATGCTTCTGGAGACCCAGGATCAAGTCTCACATTGGACTCCCTGTGGGGAGCCTGCTTCTCCCTCTGCCTATCTCTCTTCTTTCCTCTATGTCTCTCATGAATAAATAAATAAAATCTTTAAAAAAATTGAAGCATCAGCTTAATAACTTATTTTAAATGTCCATTACTATTTGTAAGAAAGTATTCCTAGATATTTAAATACACCCAGCTTAAGTTGGCTTTCTGTTTATTCCAACCCAAAGAGTCCTTACTAACCCAGGAAGAAAGGATGCTTATTTATGAATGGAGGAAAAGTATATTTTCTGATGTATCTGGACTTAAATTCCAGATCAATAGTTTGATCGGCCATGTGTCCTTAGGTAAGTTACTTTTCCCCACGGATGTCAGATTTATCTTTGATTAAAGGGAAAATAGGTATAATAGTACCCATCAATGCATGAAAATTTGAAATGATCTTTCCCTATCCCTTCTTATCCAGCTGTTTTTAAAACAAACTGGAACAGCAACAACAGTAAAAAATTTAAACTAGGCAAAACAAATATTTATGGTAGAGGAAAAATGAAATGATAATTTTACACCTATTTTTTATTGATTTTGATGATTGGACATTTTTCTTGTAAATTGACAAATACTTGTTAGTATGATCCCGATGATAATATTGTTTACATCCGCAAGATGGCAGAAGATGAGGGGTCCTCACCTCACCTGGTCCCCCAACTTACCTGGATAACTTTCAAATCATCCTGAACACCTACTAATTTGACTTGAGATTTAATGAGAGAACAGCTGGAATGCCACAGAGAGAAAAGTTTTCACTTCTAGGAAGGTAGGAAGGCAGAAAATAATAAATAAATAAAAAAGAATCGGGTTGGGGAGGGGCCACACGAGGAGCTGGGCTAAGGCCGGGCAGCAGGAGCCTACAGGACAGGAAAGCCCAGCCTCTGAGACATGGGAACATTAAAAATCCACTCCGAATTCTTCCCAGACAGAAAAGTGCTCAGCAGGGAAATTGAGCAGGATCACAGGAGGGGCAGGGAAGCCTCCAGATTCCCAGAGTCACTCCTGGAGGAGGGGCGCCCAGGGGATAGCATACCCCATACCACGATCCAATCTCAGTAAAGGGCTGGAGTGCTGTAGCCCTTCAGGGTTATTTGGGAGAAGTTGGTAGGTTAGGCAGGCAGCTCTGGACAGAGGGGTCTATGCCCTGATGCCTTCGGGAGCCACCAGAAGAGGAGCATCCAGGCCAGTGCGGACTGGGAGACTGCTATAGTTACTGCAGGGAGCTGACTCCAAGGCTGGAGACCTGGCTGCCACCAGTGGTACTGTTCCTCCTCATGTCACTGTGTGCCTGGGAGGGGCGGGGCCACTGGGGAACACAGGCCTCATGTGGTCAACAGCTCCCACTGAGCCCGGCACCCAGCAGGGGACGGGGCAGCTCCCCCAGGTGCACACGCCTGAGAATCAGCACAGCAGGCCCCTCCCCCAGAAGAATAGCTGGAAGGACAGGGGATGAGCAAGTTTATTGACAAGCAGCACTGGAAAGCTCCAGGACAGAGGGAATAAAGAGGAAATACAGTATATAGAACTAGAAGGCCCTCTCTCCCCACCTTTTTTCCCTTTTTCTTTTTTTTAATCTTTTTTCCTATTTCCATTAGGACTCATTTTTATATCAGACTAAAAATTTCCAATATTTTTTCTCTTATCCCACCTTAACTACAATATTTTACCAGCTCTTCATTTTTAAGTTTCTTCCTTTTTGACTTTCATATTTCTTTTTTTTACATATTTTTTAAATTGGAGTTCAATTTTACAACATATAGTATAATACCCAGTGCTCATTCCATCAAGTGCCCCCCTCAGTGCCTGTCACCCTGTCACTCAGGGAATGAAAGGGAGGTGTGCGGGGATTGGGGTGACTGGGTGATGGGCACTTACTTTATTTTACTTTATTAAAGATTATTTGACAGAGAGAGAGAATTAGGATGAATGGGGGGGGGGGCGTTGGCAAAAGGAGAGGGACAGAGAATCTCAAGCAGACTCCACACTGAGCATGGAGCCCAATCTAGAGATTGACCTCAGGGTCCTGACCCAAAATCAAGAGTCAGATGCTTGACTGGATGCACCATCTAGCACCCCCTAAATATGGTACTTTCAATCTTTTATTGGAACTTACACCCAGTGACATTTAATTTTGGGTAAACAATACTATTTTACCAACATATAGTATAATACCCAATACTCATCCCATCAAGTGCCCCCCTCAGTGCCCATCACCCAGTCACCCCAACCCCTGCACACCTCCCTTTCCTTCCCTGAGTTGGGTGTCTCTCATGTTCTGTCTCCCTCACTGATATTTCCCACTCATTTTCTCTCCTTTCCCCTTTAATCCCTTTCACTATTTTTTTATATTCCCCAAATGAATGAGACCATATGTTTGTCCTTCTCTGATTGACTTACTTCATTCATCATAATACCCTCCAGTTCCATCCACATGGAAGCAAATGGTGCGCATTTGTCTCTTCTGATGCCTGAGTAATATTGCATTGTATACACAGACCACATCTTCTTTATCCATTTATCTTTTGATGGACACCAAGGCTCCTTCCACAGTTTGGCTATTGTGACATTGCTGCTATAAACATTGGGGTGCAGGTGCCTGGCGTTTCACTGCATCTGTATCTTTGGATAAATCCCCAGCAGTGCAATTGCTGGGTCACAGGGTAGCTCTACTTTTTAACTCTTTGAGGAACCTCCACATGGTTGTCCAGAGTGGCTGCACCAGTTCACATTCCCAGCAGCAGTGCAAGAGGGTTCCCCTTTCTCCACATCCTCTCCAACATCGGTTGTTTCCTGCCTTGTTCATTTTCCCCATTCTCACTGGTGTGAGGTGGTATCTCATTGTGGTTTTGATTTGTATTTCCCTGATGGCCAGTGATGTGTAGCATTTTCTCATGTGCTTGTTGGCCATGTGTAGGTCTTCTTTGGTGAAATTTCTGTTTATGTCTTTTGCCCATTTCATGATTGGATCGTTTGTTTCTTTGCTGTTGAGTTTAATAAGTTCTTTATAGATCTTAGATATTAGCCCTTTATCGATATGTCATTTGCAAATATCTTCTCCCATTCTGTAGGTTGTCTTTTAGTTTTGTTGACTGTTTCTTTTGCTGTGCAGAAGCTTTTTATCTTAAGTCCCAGTAGTTCATTTTTGCTTTTGTTTCCCTTGCCATCATAGATGTATCTTGCAAGAAGTTGCTGTGGCCAAGTTCAAAAAGGGTGCTTCCTGCGTTCTCCTCTAGGATTTTGATGGAATCTTGTCTCACATTTAGATCTTTCATCCATTTTGAGTTTCTCTTTTGTGTGTGGTGCAAGAGAATGGTCTAGTTTCATTCTTCTGAACGTGGCTGTCCAGTTTTTCCAGCACCATTTATTGAAGAGAATATCCTTTTTTTCTGGGTTCTCTATTCTGTTCCATTGATCTGTGTGTCTGCTTTTGTGCCAGTACCACACTGTCTTGATCACAGCTTTGTAGTACAACCTGAAATCTTCTGGGGGAGGGGCCTGCTGTGCTGACTCTCAGGTGTGTGCACCTAGGGGAGTTGCCCCTCCCCCTGCCAGGTGCACGGCTCAGTGGGAGCTGTTTACCCTGTGAGGCCCCTGTTCCCTGGTGGCCCTGCTCCGTCCCAGGCACAGGGTGACACGCGGAGGAACCAACCCACTGACGGCGGCCAGCTCCCCAGCCCTGGAGTCAGCTCCCCCAGTAACTGCCGCAGCTCCCAGTCTGCACGGGCCTGGATGCTCTGGGGATGGGGGGAGGGCGCGACCTGCACAGCTTGGGGGCGCCCCAGGGCAGGAGCGTCCTCGCTGTCCTGTGTCCTCCCCGCCTCCGCCTGTCCCGGGGGAGCACAGGGTCGTGGGCTGTGTCCCCCGCGCCCTGGGCTCCGGGGCCTGCGCTGCTGGAATCGCTCCCGGGCGGCTCCCGAAGGCACAGGGCGCAGCCCCCCCCACCCGGAGCCGCGGCCTGAGCTGCTCCCGAGGCCCCGCGGGGCGCTGTCCCCCGGGCACCTCCTGTGTTAGTGACCCCGGGACCCTGGGGGCTCCCCCGCCCCTCCCCGGCTCTGCCCGAGGTCCCTGCGAGCGCCCTTTGGTCGGGGAAGAATCCGGCGCCGACGTGTCAAGTTCCTGCTGCTCCGGGCGGGGCTTCCCCGTCCCGAGGCTCTGCTGGGGCCTCCGCCGGCTCCTCGCGGCCCCTCCCCCACCAGATTCTTTTTTCTTTTTTCTTTTTTTCCATCTTCCTACCTTGTTAGAAGCACAAACCCTCTCTCTGTAGCGGTCCAGCTGTTCTCTCTTTAAATCTCAGGCTGAATTCGTAGGTTTTCAGGCTGATTTGAAAGTTACCTAGGTAAGTTGGTGGGGATGGGTGACTTGGGGACCCTACTACTCTACCATCTTGCCCTGCCTCCACCTTTCACTGTTTTAAAGCCTTGATAAAAAGCTAGTTTCACAACCAGAAAGCAGATTAAGGATGTTGTTAAATTCATCCATCTACCAATCTTTCAACCTGCATATCTATCCAACAAAGTATATTATTCTTGACTCTGAAATGACACAGGTTAAAAGATCCAACAATCCCTGCTATTAAAGAACTCACATGTTATATGAGAAACATTTTGGTGGATACATGGTGGAAATAGTACAAGAGCCTCTATTCTAAAGAAGTGTACCTCCTAAGGAAGAGTTACATAGATGCACTTTTACATGGGTGGGATATTCAAGCTGAAAAGCAGAATCCAATATTGAATGACTTAGACTCCGCAATTATCTAGCTACATAATGTTAGGCAAGTTATTCTCCCCCCCAATATTTTAGGCAGAGGAAGTGACATTGGGCAGGAGGAGGGGTATTTGGGTCAACAACCAAATTAAATGCTGTGAGAATTCTAGCTCTTTGATTCTTGTCCAAATGAAGTTAGACAAATTCTCCAACCTAGCTTCTACCACAATCCCAACAGAATATGGAAACAGACACATTTTTATATTAAGTTTATTAGAATAAGTTCTGAAAGAAAAGCTATGAAGATCACTGAATTCAGTATTCCAAGATCATTTTTATATTGCCCTTTTGCTAATTGATGCCTAAGGAAATGTATGTAAGTCAAGACTTGGAGTATATCATAGAAAAACCAAACTAACTGCAGCATAAAGCACTGTAAATAAAAATTTAATTATCTTTCAGGTTTTTTTCAGACATATTACTTATATTGGCATGCATGTTAAATGAGGCCAAGGTAAGCAAGGGAAATACTGATTAAGAACAGAATTGAATTTTAAATTCCAATAAAAAATTAAAAAGAGCTAATAAGAATCAATGGTGTTGAAGAAATCAATAAGAACTAGTAAATAGTGCAAAACAATATAACCAAGAATTATATTGCTGTAAATGAGCAGATAAATAGAAAATGAAGTTTATATTTTCTAAGAAATTATAAATCTTGTGAGTTTCAAGGAAAACTTCTTCTGCCAAAATGTCTACATTATATACTGACATATCACATTTTTGCTCTCCCCTCTCCCCATCTAAACACATGGCTCTATCTATTGCTACTTTGGGATGCATCATGATTACTACTTGGAAAGTTTCATTTTCTGTATTGATAAGAATATAGGATATTTTCACTAGGGTTTCCTGCAAGTGTAAGTAAGTAGTTCTTCCCAGGCATCAGGAGCAAGCAAGAATCTAGGGATATTTAGTCTGTAAAAGAGAACAATTAGAGGGATATAGTAGCTGTGTTTTTTAAAAGTGAAAGATTATCCTGTGGAAGAAAGATGAGTTTTACTATCAGAGCATCCAAAAATAGAATCAGCACCAATGGATAAAGGTTTATAATAAGGAAGAATTGTCTTACAATTAAGCATGATTGAAGTTGAATGGATGGAGGTGGCCAATTCCCTGGTCTTGGAGGATTTTTGAAAATGTTTAGTATCTACTGAGTTTACGAAAAGAGATAAGTGACAGATGGAAGGTTGAAATAGAGCAGTTTTTGAAAACTCTGGGTCACACTACATTAGCAGAACATGAAATCAAATTAATGGATCTTGATCATCATTTTAAAATAAATATGTTAATTTTATACAAGTAGTCATTCATGTTTGTTGCAGAAATATGCAAGTATAGGGAAATCAAAAGAAAAAAAACCCAGGAACAATATCATAATCATCTTAATCATTGTACTTTCTTCCACACATATTTTTCTGTAGATATATATTTATGTTCATTTATTATCTATCTATACATGCATTTGTGCATATTAAGTCATATTTAAATATATGTATATATGTGTACATGCGCTTTAAATATATCTCTACATATAATGGGATACACTTTTTCTCACTTGTGTAGACAGCTTAAGAGCCCTATACATTAAATTAATTCCATGATGATAAAAATGTGGCAAGCCCTGTGCTTTGTACTCTACATATATTAGTTTGCATAGCCCTTATATCCACAATGATGTAGATGTTATTATCAATAAATTAAACTATGTTGTATATTTATACATTAATAATGAACTATCAAAAACAGAAATTAAAAAAAAACAATCCCATTTACAATTTCACCAAAAAAATACCTAGGAACACATTTAATCAAAGAGGTAAAAGATCTATATCCTGAAAAATGTAAAATATTCATAAAAGAAGCAAGATTAATATTTCATGCTAATGAACTAATAGTGTTAAAATTTCCCAACCATCCAAAGAATCTACACATTCAATATAATCACTATCAAAATTCCAATGTCATTTTTCACAGAAATAGAGCAATCTTAAAATTTGTATGGAACCACAAAAGGTCCTGAATAGCCAAAGTAATCTTGAGAAAGAAGAACAGGCTAGAATCATTATGCTCCCATATTTCAAACTCTATTGCAAAGCTAGTAATCAAAACAGTATAGTACTAACATAAAAATAGACACATAGATCAATGGAATAGAATAGAGAGCCCAGAAAGAAACCAAAACATATGTAGTTAATTGATTTATGACAAAGGAACTAAGAATATCTAGTGTGGCAAGGGCAATCTCTTCAATAAATGGTGTTGGGAAAACTGGGCAGCCATATGCAAAAGAATGAAACTGGATCTATCTTACATCATACATCACACACAAACATTAACTCAAAATGGATAAAATACTTGAATGGAATCTGAAATCATAAAAATCCTAGAAGAAAACATAGAGGGCAAGCTTCTTGACATGAGTATTGGTGATAATTTTTTTGGATTTGATATCAAAAGCAAAAATAAGTAGAACTGGGGCAGCCTGGGTGGCTCCATGGTTTAGCACTGCCTTCGGTCCAGGGTGTGATCCTGGAGACCCGGGATCGAGTCCAGTCCCACATCGGGTTCCCAGCATGGAGCCTGCTCTCCCTCTGCCTATGACTCTGCCTCTCTCTCTCTCTCTCTCTCTCTCTTTCTCTCTGTGTCTCTCATGAATAAATAAATAAAATATTTTTTTAAAAAGTAGAACTACATCAAACTAAAAAAAAAATAGACTTTTGTATAGAAAGGAAACCATCAACAACATGAAAAGGCAATCACTGAATAAGAGAAATAATATGCAAATCACATATTTGATAAGGGGCTAATAAGCAAAATATGTGAAGAACTCATACAATTCAATAGCAAAAAAAGCACAAAAAAATAAAAAAAACCCAAAAATCCAATTTAAAATATGAGTAGGGGATCTGAACAGACATTTTTTCCAAAGACATGTGCCAGCCAACAGGCACATGAAAAGATACTCGCCACCACTAATCATCAGAGAAATGCAAACCAAAACCATGAGATATCACCCATACTTGCTATAACGGCTGCTATGAAAAAGACAAGAAATAACACATGTTAGCAAGGATGTGGACAAAAGGAAACTCCTGTGCACTGCTAGTGTGAATATAAATTTGTGCAGCCACTCTGAAAAAATAGTATGGAGATTTCTTTAAAAAATTAAAAATAGAACCAGCATATGATCCAATAATTTCACTTCTGGGTATTTATCCAAAGAAAATAAACATACTGGAGATGCCTGGGTGGTTCAGTTGGCTAAGCATCTGCCTTCGGTTCAGGTCATGGTCTCAGAGTCCTGGGATCAAGTCCCACATTGGGCTCCCTGCTCAGGGGGGAATCTGCTTCTTCTTCTCCCTCTGCCCCTCCCCCACTGCTTTGTGCTCTCTCTCACTGTCTCTTCTCTCTGCCAAATAGATAACCAAAATCTTTTTTAAAAATGAACACAGTAACTCAAAAAGATATCCAAACCCTCATGTTCACTGCAGCATTATTTACAAAAGACAAGACATGGATATAACCTGTATGTTCATTAGTAGATAAATCAGTGGGTGAATGGACAAAGAAATTGTGGTATATACATATAATGGAATATTAATATATTATACACTGTATTATATAATAGTGGGATATTACTTGGCCAAAAAAAAAAGAATGAAATCTTGCCATTTGCAACAACATGGCTTGATGTTGGGAATATTATGCTAAATGAAATAAGTCACACAGAAAAAAGATAATTACATGTTTTACCAATATGTCCCCATTTCCCCTCCCTCCAGCCACTGGCAGCCACCATTCTACTCTCTGCTTGTATGAATTTTATTATTTTAGATTCTTCATATAAGTGGAATCATATTTGTTCATTGATTATATTGGTAGTGTTTCCTCTTTAGTGACTGGGTTATTTCACTTTGGGTAATGTCCTCTGCATTCACTGATTTTGTCACAAATGGCAGAATTTCCTTCTTCTTTAGACTGAATAATATTTGTATGTAAATACAGTATTTTCTTTATTCATTTTTTGAGGAACATTTAGGTTGCTTCCATGTCTTGGCTATTGTGAATAATGCTGCAGTAAAGGGAGGATGCAAAAAAAATAAAAATAAAGGGAGGATGCAGATAGTTCTTTGAAATGGTGATTCATTTCCTTTGTATATACACAGAAGTGGGCTTGATGGATCATATAGTTCAATTGGGGGTTCTATACTTAATATTTTAAGGAATCTCCTCACTGTTTTCTACAGTGGCTATTCAAATTTATATTCTATATCAACAGCGAACAGGTTTATCATTTCCCTACATTCTTGCCAACACCTGATCCATACATACACACAAATATTTGTATTTGTATGTATAGTATATATTACATATATTGTATGCATTTATACACACACACACACACATATATATATATAATTTTTGTAATAGTCTTTCTAACAGGTGTGTGGTAATAGTTCATTGTGGTTTTGATTTGCATTTCCCTGGTAATTTGTGATTTTGAGTACTGTTTCATATACCTACTATTTGTATTTCTTCTTTGGAAAAATGTCTATTTAGATCCTTTGACCATTTTTTATTGGATAAGTTAGGTTTTCTTCATCTTATTTTGCTATTGAATTGTAAGAGTTCTTTATGTATTTTAGATTTTTAACTACTTCAGATATTTGATGTGCAAATATTTTATCACATTCTGTAGGTTGCCTTTCCACTTTGTTGATTGTTTCCTTTGGTATGCTGGAGTTTTTTAATTGGATGTAATCCATTTGTCTTTTCTTTTTCTTTTGATGCCTGTGCTTTTGGTGTCATATCCAAAATACTATTTTTCTAATGGATTGTTTTTGTTTAATCAAGCAGAGTGGAATAATGCCTCATTCCTACAGGAATTTGATATGGTTTCTGTGAGAGAAGTAAAATCCAATTTTAGATGATAGTTATAACATCTGTCACTCAACCTCTCTACTTTTACATTATTAATATGTCAAAATTTTTCTTTTTGTCTGAAAAGAAGAAAAACACATACGTATTGAAGTTTTGCATTCTACGAGACGAAAACAGGCACTCTGGTTCTTCCAGTGTCATCTCTCTTTTCTTGTAAACATATGGGTGATATGTTTTGAAGTTTCTGTGGAGGAATGCTATAAATTAAAGTATTTTAACATAGAAGTCTTTCATCCATCCTCAGGAGGAAGATGGAAACTTTTCAAGCTATAAGAGTTTCTTAAAATTTTTGAAAATTACTTTTGTTCTTTTATATATAATTATCACTGTATTTTAAAAGGAAATACAATAATCTAACTTCAATTCTAGCCCCACTGTTTCAGAATACCATCTTTATCAAACAGTAAGAGTAGCAAATCATAATAGCCTAGCATTTTGAGTGTTTCCCTTGGACAAATGTCTGGTAAATGCTCTATGTAACTTGTCTAATACATGTATACAACTTGTCTAGTCACATCAACACATTAGTTGAATACTTATATATTCATTTTGCCAATGAAGAAGCTGAAGCACAAGAGCATAAGTAACTTTATTAATAATAAAAACAATACATTTTTGTTATTAACCTATTCAATTTGTTTCCAGTGCCCAAGCCATCAACCACTGAGCAAATACTACCCTGCTCCTACAGTATCTTATATGCAATTATGTGTCAGATGTCTTTTTCCTCTAGTATAAATATTATGTTATCTTAATTACCATTGGTTTATAGAATATGAAGCTGAGATCTGGTGTAGCAAGTCTTCTTTCATTGTTCTTTATTATTTTTAAATAATATTCTATATTGTGTATTACTCATTAATTGTATATTATCCATATAGTAATTTTGAATTAGAGAGTCAGATTTCATAATACACACCATAAGGATTCTGATTAGTATTACATTGACTATGTGATTGCTTTAGGAAAAATGCTTTTTATATAATTTTGAAGTTTTATGTATACAACATGGTGTGTCTCTTGATTAAAACATTTTACATGCCTTCCATAAAAGTTTATACTGTTTTATTTAGATCTTCAATATTTGCTGATAGCTACGTTTCAAAGGGCTCAAGAGTATTTTTGCTATTTTGAATGGCATTATTTTCTCTTTAAAAAAAAACAACATTAATAAATACATTAAGGGCAGCCCAGGTGGCTCAGTGATTTAGCGCCACCTTCAGCTCAGGGCATGATCCTGGAGACCTGGGATCAAGGCACACGTCAGCCTTCTTGCATGGAGCCTGTTTCTCCCTCTCCCTGTGTCTCTGCCTCTCTCTTTCTCTCTCTCTCTCTCTCTGTGTCTCTCATGAATAAATAAAATATTTAAAAATAGTAAAACAATAAAAAATACATTATTTATGGTTTATAAAAACTTGACATTTTAGATTTAATTTTAAAACAATGTTATATTTTTAATGGTATCCTATATACCTTTCACTTAGTGAACATCATGTATGTCAATGGTGTAATGATAAGTAACAAGAAATTAATATCCATGCAAATATTATCAACTGAAATAAAGATGCTATTTGGATTTCACCTACTATTAAGGTCCTTTTTCTGTTCCAGGATCCCACGGTGAATTTAGTTTTTTCCTTCAATATGTGACATTTGTCCAACTTTTCATTGTCTTTCACAGCTTTGGCATTTTTAGAGTACTGAACAATGATTTTTTTAGACTGTACTCAATTAAGGTTTATCTGATATTTTTTTTCATGAATAGACTGTCATTATGTCTTTTTGAAAGAATAATACAGAAGTGACATGTCCTTTTTAGTATTTTATGTCATTGTCAATGTAACTTGTTACTGGTAATATTATTCTTATCACTTGGCAAAAGTGGTGTTTGCTGGGGGATATACTTTGAGACTATGCAAATATTGTTTTTTTTCTCAACCTTTGGCTCTCTAATTTTGCTACTCATCCTTAAATCTTGCCCATAGCAATCATTAGTGAGAACTCTACTTGTAATTTTTTCATTCCATCATTCCTTTTACATTTGGAATTCTTCTTTAAGGAAAAACTTCTCTCCCCTTGTTTGTGTATTTACTTACTCAAGTGTTTATATCCATTTGGAATCATAAATATTAATTTTATTCTAGTTTTTAATCCAGTACTATCCTTACTTATTTTCTTGCTCAACCATTCCAGTTTTGTCTTTTGGGAATACTTTCTGTTTGGCCCCTGCACACTTTTTGGCAGGTCCTTATCCTTTTTATGAGCATTTTCTTACTTTCTGGCAAAAGAGGTTCCAGGACCTCTACCCCCTCTCTGGGGAGCTGTGGTTCTGATTTTTGTGTGCTGATACTGAATTTTCAAAGTATGAATTAAAAAAAAAAAAAGTTTGACAGGATATTTTCTATTCTGAAGTATGTTAGAAAATATTTCCTTAAATATTTTTCATCTTAGTTTATCATTATGTGTCTTTATCATTATATTGTTTCAGTTTATCATTATGTGTCTCTATTTCTATTTTATAGAAAATCGAAGAACACGTATTTTTTTTAATGACCTAGATCTCATAGCTATGGAATGGCAAAAACCTGGGCTTGGTAGTGTTCCTCTGATTTCAGTATGCATGCTTTCTGTCCATACCACTGAGCCTGTCTTAGGTGGGGACATCCAGCATCTTCTTATCAGACTCTTAAGCATGTAAGGCTCTGCTCTTGTTAAACCATGGTGTTTATAACTTCTGTAGCTCTCCTGAAATCTCCTGCTAGGCAGCCCTAACACTGCACTCAACCCATTCAAGGTCATACACCTACTGTCTGGTAATGAGATTTGCACTCAGGTTCACCTCAATTTAAATGCTATCCTACCCTGAATTCTTGAAACATGAGCAATCTGATGAGATATTAAATTTCAAAAGCTTTTCTGATGAAAAATATTAGTTAATGGCATCACAAATCTTACAATTTTTATATACTTTGCTCAGTCAATAATCAATAATTTGCTTGAATAAATATGAATAATACATTCTTTGCTTAAGCTATAGATACAAGTGGAACCCTTTTGTCTATGGCTATATATTATCTTCTTAATTTCAAAACGATAGTAGTAAAATAGATAGTTCAACGCTAAAGAGCTATGAGTAAGGTGGACAAACACACATTTATTGTGGCTCTTAATTATTTTCTTAATCTAAAATAGTTCATGTTCTGGCAAGTGTGACTTTTGCAGGGACAGTTTTTGCATTTGTTACTCTCAGGCCACCTAGAATGTAGTTCTCTATAGAAATTTCACAGAAATAGCTCCAAATAGGAGAAAATAACCAATTCTATAACTTGAAACATCTGAGAGAAACATAAAATCCCAATGTACTTCAACAGCAGCATGAGCTTTGGAGCATGAAATTTGACACAGTTTTCATAAGTCACTGGATATTTTTGATTTCGGTTTGCTAATCACTACAATGTTTTTGATAATATCTACCCATGAAGGTAGTGCAAGGGTTAAGTCAGATACTATAGGTAAAGCCATCAGCACACTGCTTGGCATGGATGAACTGCTCCGTTAATGGTGGAAATAACTGATGGTCTTATCATTGTAGTTGTGAATGTTATTGTCATTACTAATATTAAGATTAAATAAAGTCTCCCATAAATGTGCCCGTATTTAGTCTGAAATTGGATTTTTTTTTTCCTTCTTTATAAAACAAGTTTAGCTGACCTGGTGCAGCAACACTCAGAGATCCCTGCAAGTACTTTGCTAACACCTGAATTTGGAAACTATGATCCTGGCAATGATTAAAGAAAAGGACAAGAATCCACTTCATTCAGCAATGCTTTATAACACAGTTTCAGAAAGGACAAGTGCCTTTCCCATGACGGTTTTATTATTACAGCTTTTGTCTCAACAGGCAGAATAAATACAACCTTCATAAGATGTGCTCCGGATAGGCCAGCAAATATCTCACTGATTTCTGACACAGAAAACACTGCTATTATGAATGTAATATCGTCATGTTTGTTTTGTCCTTTGGAAAACCAGCTAGAATATTGAATATAAACCTGTTTTGTAGAAATGTTAATCATCTGTTAAACTATATTATATGAAGCAGTCTCTCTTTCCATTCTCTAGATCGTGTACTCTTTCTATTTGCCATACAAACATGCAGGTTATAGATTAATTGCTCTTTATATGAAGGTACATGTGACTTCTAGATGAGATTAGAAAACATGCTGAAGTCTGCCTTTAGATATTTGCATTAAAAACATTCAGGGCAAGTCCCACATCGAGGTACCTGCATGGAGCCTGCTTCTCCCTCTGCCTATATCTCTACCTTTCTTTCTCTCTGTTTCTCATGAATAAATAAATAAAATATTTTTAAAAACAAAAAAAATAAGTTGCTGATTTTAGGAATATGCACTTTAAAATATATTAGTTACTTGGGTAATCTTTGAGCTCTGAGTTGGGTCCGCCTGAGTTCATTTTCTGCCTTCTTACCAATGATGTGACTTAGATAAATTTTTTGACTTCTCCATGCACTGCCATTCATTCAATAGATATTTATTGAGCTTCAGCTATAAGCCAAGTATCATTCTGAGTTCTGGGGACACAGGCAGCATTCTACGAAAATGATAAAAATCTGTACCCAAGTAATGCTTACATATTAGAGGAAAATCAAATTATAAATAAATGTATGTCAGATAGGGTCTCATGGTTCTCTGTTTCTGTCTCTGTCTCTGTCTCTCTCTCTCTCTATGTATACATGCAGAGACAGAGACACAGATTTATTTTTAAAGAATCAATGCGTGCAGTGGTGCCTGGGTGGTTCAGTTTGTTAAGTATCTGCCTTTGGCTCAGGTAATGATCCCAGGGTCCCAGGATCAAGTCCCACATCAGGCTCACTGCTCAGCAGGAAGTCTGCTTCTCCCTCTCTCTCTGCTTCTACCCCCACTTGTGCTCTTTCTCTCTCTCTAAAATAAATAAATAAAATCTTAAAAAAAAAAAAAAAGAATTGACTCATGCAATTACAAAGGCTGGCGACTCCAAAATTTGCAGAATAGGCTGGCAGATTGAAGACCCAGAGAATAATTGATGTTGCTGTTTGAGTCCAAAAGCCATTATGCCAGCAGAATTCCTTCTTTTTGGGAGGGGAACTCAGTATTTTTCTTAAGGCTTTCAACTGAATGGACAAACCCTACCCACATGATGAGGACGAATCTGCTTTACTCCAAGTCTACTGATTTAAATGTTAATCTTATTTAAACAATATCTGCAACACATTTGACCAAATGTCTGAGCTCTGTGGCCTAGCCAAGATGACACATAGAATTAATTATCATAAGCCCACTCCTTGTCAATTTGGCACCCATGGACACCTTAAAACATGATTAATCTTTGAGTAAGCTTAGTAGTAAGGTGATACTTCCACCAAACAAGATGTAACTATACTGCATATGATAATAATAAAAAAGCACTAACTCTTTCCAAGGAGAGCAAGCAGAGTCTTTGGGTAATGTTCATTCTTTTCCTTGATGTCCTATAACTTAAACACTATCATATAAAGTCAGTACATATTATGTTATCTGGTAAGAGGATAAGATAGAGAGGAAAGCAAAAATACTTAAAACACACAAATATAATTAAATAAGAAATAATATGGAAATTACAGTGCTTATTTCTGTAGTTGGTCACATGATTGTAGGTGGCATTTGCAATTATCTTCTTCTACTACCCCTTCCATATCCCCTTTACCCTCAGCAAGCACCTTAGCTGGTTGTGGCTCTTACCAAAGTATCCTTATCCCATCCCAGTTTGCTTATTTGCTTATTTCTCTACTGAGGACATAATCCTAGAGTTAAAGTTTCTGATTGTATGAAATTCAAACCCTCATTTCTAAAGTGTTTGAGCCATAAATAGTTCTGTCTGGATTGGGACGTTGTAGTTTGCATTAACTTTAATCACAGGGCATGGAAATACTAAGAGACATGCTTTATGGGATCTCTCTTGAATTGCAAGCATACTATTCCTTAATTTTTTTTTGGATTTGCAGTCCAACTTCCTCTTGTTAATTGTGAATTGTCCCAGCCAGGACAGTAACTTTCTTCTTTCCTAGTGAATCAGAAGCATGAGGAACTTAAAGTAGCCAGGTGGCCCTCCTAACTTCTAGTTCAATGGAATTATTGTTTCTTCTGGTAAAAGACTTGTTCCCTTTAGAACTAAGACCTCTAGGTCAACAGAATATAAATTGTAGTGACAGAAGGCAATAATTTTGTTAATAAGTTATTAGGAGTAAGAGAGATTGGTGCCACTCCTGCTTTTACTCCTTGATTCCTAGACCCATAAATCCTGGCTATGAAAGAAATAGCACCATATATTGGATGCTGATGGAGTATATACAACCTTCTGAAAAAATTTGTCTCAGCCTTTGCCCAAGATATTACCATTTATCTGGCACTGTTACCAAGTCCTCAAAAAAACATTTCACTATTCTATCAAGTTAACTGCTTTGGGATTGTGGGAAACATGGTAGCACTAGTGCATTCCACAATCATGAGCCTAATGCTGTACTTGCTTTTCTGTGAAGAGATTTCCTTGATCATAAATAATGCTGTATGAAATACGATGGTTGATAAAACATTCTATAAATTTATTGATAGATTTTTGGCAGAAGCATTGCATGCAAGAAGGCAAATATGTATTCAGAGTAATGTCTATTCTAGTGAGAACAAAGTGTTGCTCTTTTGATGAAGGAAGTGGTCCATCAGACTGTCAGGTCCACCAAGTAGCTGGTGATTACCCAGGGGTTGGTGCCATTTCAGGAGCTCAGTGTTTGTTTCCTCTGTTGGCAATTTGGGCACTCAGCAATGGCTATAGCTGGATTGGCCTTGGTGATTAATATGCATCTTGTGAGTCTATGCATTGTCTCCATCCCTTCTGCACAGGCTAAATAGGCAAGTTGAACTTAAACAACATAAACTTAAAGGACACTGCATCATGTAAGTTTTTGATTGAGGCATTGATCTCTGCAGTCCCTTCAGGAGTGTGGTGTTGGTTTTGGTTTACTATTTTCTTAGGTAGAATAAATTTTGATGGGTTCTACCTGGCCTTTTGTACCATAATAGCCCTTACCCTACATTACAGAGGATAACCTGCTTTATTCAAAGTCTACTGATCTAAATGTTAATTTCTTTTAAAATATACCTTTACAGAAACATCTGGAGAGAGTTTGAATATATGGATACCACAGTTCAACCAAATTGACACATATAATTAACTATCACACAAGGAAACAAAATAAGGTCATTTCACAATTTTGTTAAGCCTAGGCAAAAACAAGGTCAATGTGCCATCCATAAGATGTCAAGCATATGCTTTCTTCAAAAATGAATGACCATTAACTACTTCTCTACAAGCTCAAACTTTATCCTCATTTTCTTTCTCTACAGATAAGATTAACTGAGATATTCATAACTATTGAAACACCAATGCTTTCAGAAAGTATTCAATTTAGGGATCCCTGGGTGGTGCAGCGGTTTGGCGCCTGCCTTTGGCCCAGGGCGCGATCCTGGAGACCCGGGATCGAATCCCACGTCGGGCTCCCGGTGCATGGAGACTGCTTCTCCCTCTGCCTGTGTCTCTGCCTTCCTCTCTCTCCATGACTATCATAAATAAATAAAAATTAATTAAAAAAAAAGAAAGTATTCAATTTAGAACAAACTCCTATTTTCTTAGATCCCCAACCAAGTTACTTAGCCAAAATATAAATCCTATAATGAGTTTTGATACCAACTTAATGAAATGTCATATGATTCCTGTGGTATACATCCAATCTGTGCAAGGAGTAATAAAACCAACTTAATTCAACTGTAGATATATTCCTGATGGTCACTCTGGCTCTAAGGTATTGACATGGATAACACTGTCATGTAAATTTACATATTTGATGGCTTAAAAATAAAAAATGTATTAGGTATATAGTCTATGATTTACAAATAGTGTAATATAGTCTGTTTAAGAAGATGTAACTTAAGGGCAGTGGGGTAAGGTTAGTGAAGAGAGTAGTCTGGGTATCACATGACTAAATATCTATATTTTATCCTAAGGAAAAAGAAGTAGATAAGCTTTTGAGAAGTAGCAGAATCAGATTTTAGAAGCACTGAGACACCTTATGCTATTTACTTTCCATCTGTATTAGGTTGGTCACTTCAGAACTGATTATCTTATATGAAGCATGGAGGCCATCACTTCAGTTTTTATAGAGAGAAGCTGAGCCCACTTAGAAGGTCTGTTCCCCATTAAATCCATATGGATGAGATTTACTTTTTTTCGTTTTTTCAAGTTTTTGTTTAAATTATTGTCAGTTAACATATAGTGTAATATTGGCTTCAGGAATAGAATTTAGTGATTCATCACTTACATATAATATCCAGGGTTCATCACAAGAACTACCCTCCTTAAAACCTATCATCTTTTTAGCCCATCCCCCATCTACCTCCCCTCCAGGTACCCTCAATTTGTTCTCTATAGTTAAGAGTTTCTTTTAAGATATGCCTCCCCCTTCTTTTTAATTTCTCCTGTGTTCAACTGTTTTATTTCTTGAATTCCACATATGAGAGAATTCATATGGTATTTGTCTTTCTCTGAAGGACTTGTTTTGCTTAGCAGAATACACTCTACCTCCATCCATATCATTGCAAATGGCAAGATTCCATTCTTTTTGATGTCTGACTAATGTTCCATTGTTTATATATGCCACATCTTCTTTACTCAAATGTCCATTGGGATCTTTCCATATTTTGGCTATTGCTGATAATGCTGCTATAAAATTAGGGTGCATGTGTCCATTCAAATCTGTATTTTTGTATCCTTTGGGTAAATACCTAGAAGTGCAATTGCTGGGGCATAGGGTAGTTCTATTTTTAACTTTTTTGGGGAAACCTCCATACTATTTTCCAGAGTGGTTGTACCAGTTTGCATTCCCATCCACAGTCTAAGAGGGTTTTCCTTTCTCCACATCCTCACCAACATCTGTTGTTTCCTGTGTTGTTACTTTTAGCCATTCTGACAGGTATGAGGTGACATCTCATTGTAGTTTTGATTTGTATTTCTCTGATAATGAATAATATTGAGCATCTTTTCATGTGTCTGTTAGCCATCTGGATGTCTTTGGAAAAATGTCTATTTAAGTCTTCTACATATTTCTTGACTGGATTTTTTTTGGGTGGGGGGGTTTGAGTTTGATATGTTCTTTATAGATTTTGGATACTAACTCTTTATCAGATATGTCATTGCAAATAGATTCTCCTATTCTCCTATTATGCATAAAATTTAGGCCAACAGGAAGACAGTGTAGCAATGTGGGTTGGTTTTATGATCCCATTTCTTTCAGAGAATGAAAATTGAATAAATAATAAGCACTTCCATATAGCTTACAATGATGGAATATCAAGTTATTGGAGGAAAGGGTGCATTAGAACAATAGATCTTATTTTAAACAAAGAAATCGAATCTCCAAAAATTAAGAATTAAGAGTGTATGTTTACTAAGAATTTTTTTCTTAATTTCTTTTCTCACATACCAGATCTTACACATCATCTCCTTAATCCTTACAAATACCCTTGTTATTTAATCACTTTTTCTTTCTAATTGAGTATGGTCGCATTACTTCATTACAACCCTGTTTCAGAGATTAGCTCTCAGTATGCCCTTGATTTCACCTTTTTGTACCTTCTTTTGTACTTTGACCAATCATTTATTCCTTTTCTCTCAGATTTTGGCATGTTTACATCTGAGAAGATAGAACGAGCTAAGTGGTCAGGAAAATGTTATACTACTATTAACTAAGCAATTTTTATGGCTAAGAGAAAATCCTAAACTGTGAAAGATAATCCTGGAAATCACTGTAGCATAATTATCACAGCAACAAGGTATAGTTATTAAATGACAATAACATGATCAGATTTCTTTTTAATGTTTTACATTAAATGTTTCAATAATTACAGCTATCAATATATTTTCTGAATATATGATTTTATTTTTATGTTTTAGTGCTAAGGAGTTTAGATCCTTAATATTAAAAAATCAAAAGTTACATGAGAACCATGTAACAATAAATTCCATAACAATTAAATTGTACTGAATCAATCCTGCTGAAACATCAATGAACTAGCACACTCATTTTAAAAAACAGCACCAAGAATAATTATGTACTATTATAGGGTCCTCTATCAAGGGTATAAAAAGGGGATGAGTAGGATGGATAAGATAAATAATAGAAAATAAAATTATTTGGACCAATAAGGAGATAAGGAGTAGGTAGGACATACTCTGAAGGACATAGAAGGTAATCACGTCATTATGGCTACCTTACATTTCAAGAGCTGGTACGGAAGGTGAAAAATTGTTCAGATTTCCAGATTTACTGATAAAACTAGGAGACCACAGGCAAATTCTTTTTAACGCATCTGTGACTGAGTTTTATCATCTGGAAAATAGGATAATAATAATAACTACTTCACAGAATTGTTGCCACATTTTCAATTAGAAAATCTGTGTGATAATCACCCTGTTGAATGAAAAACACTAACTAAATGTAACTATTGTTTCTAATATTAGTTCAACTAAGTGGGTATTGTTAAGAAAATTTATAAAAATATTCAACCTCAGGGATTGTAAAATACCCACAGTAAATGAGGTACTATTTACTAAAAAAGACCAGTCTTTATTTCCACTAATGATCAACCAAGAAAATAACTCTTCAAAAGCATTAAATTAAAAAAGATTGCCATATATAATTATTTTAGAAAAGTGACAAGTATAATTAAATATATGTTATTAAAATTATTTTTGAGTATAGCTGACACAAAATATTATATTAGTTTCAAGTATATAACATAGTGATTCAACTTCTCTATAAGTTATGCTCTGTTCAATAAAAGTGTAGCTCCCCTCTGTCACCGTAAAACACTATTACAATGCCATTAATTATATATTCCCTATATTGTGCCTTTTATTGTCATGACTTATTCATTCCATAACTCAAAGCCTGTATCTCCTACTCCTCTTAATCCATTTTACTCAGCCCCCCAAACTCACCTTCTTTCAACCATCAGTTTGTTCTGTGTATTTATAGGTCTGATTCTGCTTTTTGTTTGTTTGCTTATTCATTTGTTATTTTTATTTTTTTAGATTCTAAATATGAGTGAAATCAGGTGGTGATTGTCTTTCTCAGTCTGGCTCTTTTCAGTTAGCATAATAACCCCTAGTCCATCCATGTTTTCACAAATGGTGTGATCTCATCCTCTTTTATGACTGCATAATATTCTATCATGTGCATATAGTACATCTTCTTTATCAATTTCTCTATGGATGGACATTTACATGGCTTCCATATTTTGACTATTTATTGTAATAAACGTAGAGATGTATCATTTCAAATTAGTGTTTTCATTTTCTTTGGGTAAATGCCAAGTAGTAGAATTACTGGATTATTTCTATTTCTAATTTTTTGAGAAATCTCCATACTGTTTTCCACAGTGGCTATACCAATTTACATTTAATATAGCATATATATTTCTGCATGTGGTACTGCATTGCACAAAAATTTTTAAAGTTGAAACAATGCAAAAGCTAGTATATACATACATAAATATATTTAAAGTGGGAAAGGTGACATAATTAAACACACCAAAGATGTATTTAAAATCACAAAAAAATGCATAATTCTACAGTATAATTAAAGGACAATATACCATGACTTTCTTCCAGAGTCATGAAGTTTCTTCCAGAAATGCAAGGATAGAATAGTATTAAGAAATCTATGAATAAAATATATCAGATAAATGGATTGAAGGAGAAAGATTGCACAAAGATATATTATATATCCTGAAAAGACATTTGAAGTGATAATATCTGCTCTTAATAAAATATCCTAATAAAATTCATAATATGAATATTACCTTAGCATGAAGAATATATATGCCTATTGGGGAACATTAGATTAATTATGAATAACGTCCGAAGGCCTAAAAAACTGTTCTAGAGGTTTTATCCAACAGAAATTTAAAAAAAAGAAAGAAATGGTCCATGTAAGTATTGGAAAAGAATATTTAACATGATCACGATTTTTAGATGAATTAAATGTTTTCTAATGGGATCCAACAAACTCTCACAAATGATAGAAAGTTTTAAAAGGTTGTTGAGTAAAACATGTATTAGAGTTTTATATTTAAGAGACATATGAGGAAGAACACATTTGGCAACTGCACCAAAATAAAACACCTAGTAATAAATATGCAATACCAAGAAAAACTGTATTAAAAATATATAAAATCTCTAGAAAGAAACTTAAAATGTTACCATGGGATGCAAATGAAAACATAAACAAAAGGAAACAAAAAGCATGATAAAAATAATAAGTATCATAAAAAGAAATTAGTTCTAAGTTAACAATTATCACAAAACCCCAAAATTGTCAACAATTTTTAAAAGTTGATATGGAAAAAAACCCAAACAAACAAACAGGAATTTTACCAGAGCCTAACCTGCTGAGGTTTTATCAGATCTTGGGGAAAGGAAAATACCCAAATATACAAAATACTCTCTAGACATTCTTCTCATTTAAATCGGCAGAAAAGGGGCACATGGGTGGCTCAGTGGTTGAGCATCTGTCTTTGGCTCAGAGCATGATCTCAGGGTCCTGGGATACAGGACACATTGGACATCCCATGGGGAGCTTGCTTCTCTCTTTGCTTATGTCTCTGCCTTTTTTGTGTGTTTCTCATGAATAAATAAATAAAATCTTTAAAAAAATAAATAGGAGGAAAATAATTGAGAAAAACTGATGAAGTTAACAGTCCAGGAGCTCACCTAAGGACAGCCCTAATTATAGGACTGTAAAATGTCCCCCCTCCTACTACATTACTAAAGACCTATTTACCACAATTCTTTTTACTAAGTACATCATGTCCACTTTTTAATACAAAGTTACAAGGCATATTGTACTAGAAGGCAAAAAGCACACTGAAGGGACTCAATCAGTATGAAAACCAGACTTGGATATGGCAGGGATATTGGAACTTTAAACTACAAAACTCCCAAATGATAACAAAGGAAGAAACCTAGATAACTTTGGGTATGGGGATGTATTTTTAGACTATATCTTTTCAAGTTAGGGTAAATACCCAATAATGCAATTACTTGATCATACAGTATTTCTATTTTGAATTTTTTGATGCATCTCCATACTGTTTTCCACAGTGGTTCCACCAATTTACCTTGGTATATGAGGATTCCCTTTTCTCCACATCTTTGCCAACACTTATTTATTATATTTTTGATACTAGCTATTCTGTCAGTTGTGAGATAATATCTCATTGTGGTTTTGATTTGCATTTCCATGATGATGAGTGATATCAAGCATCTTTTAATATGTCTTTTGGCCCTCTATTTCTCTATGGAAAAAATGTCTATTCAGGTCTTCTGCCCATATTTTGATTGGATTTTTTCTGTTTTGGTATTGAGTTCTTTATGTATTTGGGTTATTAACCCCTTATCAGAGATAGCAAAAATATTATCATTGCTGTATAATGTATGCAGGTAAACAATTATAATAAATTTTATTATAATCTTTGGGTATAAGAGATATATAAATATACCTAAACACTTAACAATATCTAATTAGAAATAAATGTTTTATTTACGAATATGGTTTTCAAAATATATTTTAAAACTTTATAGAGAAAATAGTTAAAATATTTAGGAACATAGAATGACACTTAAGTAGATGGAGACATGTTTTCTTTGTCATAAAAAATGATGATTTAGTACCAATTACTATATAAATGATCACCTTGTCACATTCTCACAACATTAGTTTATATGAAAAGACTAGATGGTCTTTGAAGACAAATCACTAAGCAGCAGATCTGTAATTCATTCTTTTTTCACTAAGGGATGCCCAGTGAATGAAAGAAAGAATTAAAAGGAAGAAGTATCCAGGTCAAATATCTTTGTAAATTTCGTAGTGAAAACTCACTTAAAAAGAAGATAGTGATATTGGCTGGTAAAGAAGCCTTTATTAACCAATTCTATTTTCAGGATATCTAGGATATTTGAGATACTTGTTTATCTATGGTTTCTTTTGGTAAAGAATCTGTAATTTAGATCTATAGCATGTGGCTCCATGTAAACTATGTATCTGGGTATAACATGGAGATGTTTCAGGAGTGCACACCTTGTTTAGAGACCTTGTATGTTTTTCTGGAAACACACAGTAGCTTGATTCTGGAAAAAAAAAAATCTGTATGGCTTTGGAGGTCTGGGACTTCTCCCCCTTTTACCTGTACTTTGAGGTTATTTGTACCCTTGAAACTAATAGTCAAGTTTGATAAGGATAAGGTTTCT
The DNA here is from genome assembly GCF_018345385.1 of Vulpes lagopus. Classification (NCBI taxonomy): domain Eukaryota; kingdom Metazoa; phylum Chordata; class Mammalia; order Carnivora; family Canidae; genus Vulpes; species Vulpes lagopus. The sequence continues at coordinate 5,580,133 of NC_054842.1, forward strand.
GATTCATATTAGCTGATGTGGCACTTTAATACTTTGTTATCTCAAATACAAAAATTAATATGGAAGAGTAAAAGGGAAACATAACACATGATTTACTATGATTTTAAAAGAAGAATTGGAAATATTGACTGGCTCTGCCAAATATCAAAGCTCACTTTAAATCCATTGTAATGAAATCAGGTACTTTGGGTGAAACCAACACTCTATAGCCAAAAATGATATTTTAGACGATGTGTAAATCAATAACTTCTGTTCATAGAAGATAATACCCAGAGAGTAAAAGGTAAACCTCAGGATGGGAGAAAATATTTGCAAGACAGCATATTTTATTTTACACATTTGCTCACTAAGAAAATTATTCTCTTTGGAGATTTGATTAACAAGTGCATTTTTAGTGAACATCACACTTGATGGTACACTTTTTTATGGTATACATTTATGAAACATCTTTTTAAGAGCAGATTGGAGAGTCATATTCAATTTATTAGCACATTAGAAAAACATCAAATGGATTTTTAAAAATAATTTATGATCCTTCACTTAAAATATTTATGATAAACCATTCACAATTACAAAAATAACTCCTCACTATGAAGATAGAATTTTAAAAGATTTTCATTTCTCCCAAGCAGTGTGTGTATCTATGTGTTCTTTAAGGCATACTTGGTTTAGCACTTCCATGCTATGCCACATTTAGATGGTTGTCATGGAGACAATTTCTGCTTAAGCTTAGGTGAGAATTTAAGTTAATTTTTTTAAAGTTAATTTTAAATGAGTTGAAGGAGTGGAATTTTTATAAAGTGAATAGTAACTATATTTATCTAGCATATCAGTTTTAAACCCTCAAATCATTAAAGTTTTTTTTTAATCCATGGAGTTTTTTTCTCCTTTTTAACCTGTGCCTATTTCTTCCTTTAATTCCTACTTTTTCCTTTCTTTTTATTTTATTTTTTACCTCATTCCATTTCTTTGACATGTTCTTCCCTACTTCACCTTCCGCTTCCTCCTACTTCTTAATGAAAATAACAAATTTTTAGTATAATTTTAACAAATAACTAGAAAATAATTTTACTTTTCTAAATTGAGTATGCTCTTGTTTTGATTATTTGGTTGTCTGTAACATTTTTACACTGGCTACAAATACAGATTATCATTCAGATTACTTTCTTTCAGTGTAGCAAGTACTTCTCTTTTAACTCAGCCTAGGAGAGTTTTCAGAAGTCTGCCTGGAGAGCGTCGTAAGTGTGTGTTGAAATTGGTGGAACATTGCAGAGTCAGATCTACACCTCAGTAAGAGGGTAAGAGGCTAGCTGCAGTAGTCTGTAGAGCAGAGAAGAAGTCTAAGATTTGGGCAATGTCTACTTGTACCCTTGGCAGAAGGAATGTGCAAGTTTCCTATGGAGCAGAGGTGGAGAAAGAAGACTGGATCAAAGACAGAAAAAGAAGTAAGACTCTGTGGGCCATGGAACCCTGAGAGAGCCTGTGAGGAGGAAAAACTGTGTATGGGAGGATGAGTTCTGGGTAGACAAAGAATCCCCACATTAGAGGATTCCCAGGGCAAGGGGGAGTCTCCCAAGAATCCATAAAACCATCCCACAGGAAACAGGATCAACATGCCTCAAGAGGATACAAGAGTCACATTTTTCAAGGAGACTCAGGAAGGGAGACATGTGTCCTTAACTATCTTCTCTCCCAGCTCAGCAGTGGAGGTGCCAAGAACTGAAGCTGACTTAGGAAGTAGGGGGAAGCAGGGAAAATCACAGAAAGGTCAAATTTGTCCCCTCTTCTCAACAGACTTTCCACCATTGCCAGGCTTGGGCTGATTGAAAGGAGAAGCTTTAACTTTAAATCATTTTGAGGACTGGGCATCTGAATTAGTAAATTGACATAATTCTTGTGTATAGGGACCAATGGCCTCTTTCTTTAGTTTCCTAAGAGTAAATAGAGAAGTGATGTTTCTTGGCTAAATAGTCATTTACAGACAAAGGGAAAATTTTTCCGAGAGGGCAGGTCACAAAGAAAGATGAGATCTGAGAGAAATGGGAAGTTCTTTGATGATTATTTCCTCCTTATTCTGTTTTTAGATTCACCATGCCCACTAAATAAACATTCCAAGTCATCAATCTTTTAGCCATCTCTAAAAAAAGTGTTTATCTGTTATCTTAGAATCCAGTGGTTTGTCAACCCACTAAATTTGGGGTCCCATTGACTCTAGCATTTTTTAGTGTCTCTTAAACTTTATTTATGGTAAAGATGTTTTTACTTTGCAGGTGGTAAAGAATCAAGCACTGCTAAAGTGACAATTACAGTAATCTACTATTTCTATAAATATGGGCCTTTGGATTATATTTCTTTTAAGTGTTAACATACTAACACAGCAAACATATCATGTGATAAATAGACTAGCATGTTACTGTTATACTGACAAGGGGAAGTGCACTGTTTACAAAAATTCTGAGTAAAATCACCAGTCAACATCAGAAAGGCCACATTTCCAGACTGATACTTTCAAATTAGTATTTGCATGATAAAACAATCATTACTCTTCATAAAAAATAAATCACTCAAAAAGTGTCTAATGAATGTGAAACACATCACTTTTGTAAAATACATATAGTGAATAAATAAAGATTTAGTTTGACAAAACAGCACACAATTTGGTAAACAACAATTAGTGTATCATGAGCTTGCTAAGACCTTGGTATGACAAATTTTCATTTATTTTAGATGGAGAAAAAAAAAACAAAACAAACTTTTTGTGCACTAGATGTATAAATAGTGTAGGCCTTTTCCTGCTTTTCCTCATTTGATCTTTCCAAAACATGTCTCTAAGGGAGTTATTATTGTATGCCTTTGACAAATAAAGAATAATTGATCACAGCAAATTTTTCAAGTCTTATTTTGCTGTATCTCTTCAGATCTTAAGAAGTACATCTTTAGCTCCTTCAAATCACTCCTTCCTTGGCTTTGGAAATACTGCTCCCTCCTGGCAATGTTACCTCTCAGGGTCTTCCTTCTCCCCCTCAGTCTGGTTCCTGTTAGATGCATAGTTAAAAGCTTTCCTAGAGAGTTAGCAAAGAATAGCAGAACATCTACTATTGTTACTTCTACATCATTATGCTACAGGCCCTAGCTAGTGCAATATGGCAAGAAAAAATATGAAATATATAATTAATTGGGAAAGAATTTTTTTTGTCAGATAATATTATAATGACCAGAGAAAAATACAAAATAATCAATGAACTATAAGAATTAATAAGTATAACAGGTTTTACCACATGTAACCTGTTATAAAATTAATTATAAATTGCATAAAAATATTATTACAGTAACATCAAAGAGCTCAAATAAAAGAAATAGATATAATGAAAGTTGAACAAGACTTCTAATCTGAAAACTACAATCACATCAAGAAAAATTAAAGAACATCTAAATAAATAGATGGTCATGTTATTATGTTGGACGACTCACTATTGTCATGATGAAGCAGCTCTTCTTCAATTGATCTATAGATTCAATCCAATCTCAATCAGTATCCCAGCAGAGCATTATTGGAAATTAACAAATCAGTTCTAAAATGAAAAATGGAATACAATAGGCCAAGAATATTCAAAGAAAGCTTGAAAAAGTAGAACAAATTTGGAGTGGTTACACTATATTAATTTAAAACTACAATTTTCACACTTTTTTTGTCCAATTAATTCTCACTCAACTTCCAAATTTGATCCTAAATTCTAGACATTTCAAGACCTCTAAATAATTTGGTACCATAATCCCATTCTTTCCCTTGTGCTACTAAGCATTCTTTTTATAATTTCATTTATTATTTGTAATCCTCAAAAATTATAAATGTTTCATACATATAGAAGATATTGTAACATGCATGTCAGCACCTATGAACCAGATTTAACAAGTATTCAAATATGTTAATTTTAATATTTTTTAAAAATATTTATTTATTTGTTCATGATAGAGAGAGAGAGAGAGAAAGGCAGAGACACAGGCAGAGGGAGAAGCAGGCTCCATGCAGGGAGCCTGACGTGGGACTCGGTTCCGGGACTCCAGGATCACACCCTGGGCCAAAGGCAGGCGCTAAACCGCTGAGCCACCCAGGGATCCCCTGTTAATTTTAATATTAACACTATATTCTAATGGTGATTTACATGTAATCATTATACCTATGTATGCATGTATTTGTTATAATCACATTTAGTGAGTGGAGCCTCAAGATGATATTGAGCATTCTATAATGCACAAAATAACCATTAAAGAAAGAATTTTCTGATGAGAAATTGCAATTGTGCTGTTGAGAAATCTTTTCACATGGACAAATGTATCCTCAATTTCATTCTTCCTTCCCTCACTAGCCAGAAACAGGCAGGTTCCTGAAGTTAATATGCACATTTATTAGTTTAAAATACTTCTATTCTTTGCTGGATCATAAGTCCCTTGAGGGTTGGGATTGTATCTTTCCATCTTTGCTATATTCCAATATCTAACACATAGCATCTAACATAACATCTGTGTTCCAGGCCCATATACTTAATATATTTTTTATCTGATTGTCTATATTTTTAAAATATTTTTCAGTATTACATTTTAATTTATCTACTGGCACCTTGGCTTCATCTTTTTATATTATTGTTATGCATTATTATCATGTCTTCTCTGGGAATTTCACTACACATAACTTTTCAAAATCTGTTTAGAGTTAACCTCTTCAAAATGTAGCACTTCAAAATGTGGAAACTTTTGTAAGACTACATAAGTCCCTGGGATCCCCGGGTGGCACAGTGGTTTAGTGCCTGCCTTCAGCCTAGGGCATGATCCTGGAGTCCCAGGATCGAGTCCCATTTCAGGCTCCTTGCATGGAGCCTGTTGCTCCCTCTGCCTATGTCTCTGCCTCTCTCGCTCTCCCTCTGTGTCTCTCATGAATAAATAAATAAAATCTTAAAAAAAAAAAAGACTACATAAGTCCCTTTGACCATCCCCAGTGTAATTCATGTTATAGTTTTCCATATATATCTACATATATTGAAACACAAAAGCAGGCAAATTTTACTTTAAATGGTCATATCTATATTAAAGAAGTTAAGAAAAATATTTTATGTTTATTCAGCTATTTACCATTTCTATTGCTCTTTATTTTTGAAGATGCCAATTTCCCTTTAATAATATTTCTCTTAAGCCTAAAGAGTTTTCTTTAGGATTTCGTATAGAGTCTATATGCTGGTAAGCAATGTTCTCCTACTCTAACTTCACTTGAGAATCTATTTAATCTTTATTCACTATGAGCATTTCTTCTTGAAGATCTGATTCTTTTTGACCACAGTGGAATGGTGATCCCTATTCCACCAGATTTTTTATAACCTACTAATGATTTGGTCACAGATATCTCTTCTGTTAAGGTGTAAGATCCTTAAAAGTATAGTGATAGTCTATCTCCATGTCTCTGTTACCTAACACAGTATCTGCTACTTATGTGGAACTCAAAATATGTTTGCTGAAGAAATGAGTTAATGAGGCTTTGAGAATTGAGATACTTCTAATTTCAAGGTCTGGGATATTTCTACTAAGCTAGTTTGAGTTTATGTAAGATTTTACCAAAAATTATTTTATTTGCTAGCATATAAACATTCACACACACACACACACACACACACACACACACACACACACACGAAGCATTTCCCCTGGTGGTTCTTTACAATTTATGTGGTCTGAGAGAATTCTCATTCCCATCCTTTCTGCTCTCATTCTTATCTGATGGCTTGAGTATTACCATCTTTACAAAGGCATGGGAATATTGAGCACACATTTTCATTTTTGTCTTTTTCCTTTCTCTCCTGCTGTATAATTCTCACTGCAAAAGGACTCACCATTGCAGATTTCCTTGTACTAAATAGTATAAAACTCAAAAAGAAGGGGAAATTGGTATTCTTTAAATATCTGGTTGTTGTCAAATGCTTTACTTAGCTTTATCTCATTGTATTTTTCAATCTTAAAAAATTAGTATGCCAACATGCATTTTCAAAATGGGGAAATTGAGCCCTGAGTGTTATACACATTTGATGAACTCTACGTCTGAAACTAATGATACACTTTATGTTAGTTAATTGAATTTAAATAAAATAAGATTTAAAAAATAAATGAGGAAATTAAGGTAAGGAGAATTTAGTATCAGAGATAATGTGAGTATCAGAATGAATTGAGGCTACAAATACCTGCTTCCTAGGTTTGCTCTAGTGCATCAAGCTGTATGATTGTTGTTAGGACCAAAAGGGGTATGGCTGTGAAGATTTACTATTATTTGTTATGTAGATGTATAACTCTTATAGGAAATTAGGCCAAAGTGAAAAATTAAATATCAGTTCCAAAAAAGAGAAATGTAAGCTAAAGACCAAGTAGCTATTAGAAAAAGAGAAATATTTATGAGAAGTGGACTGAGGAAGACTGGAAGGAAATCAGAGGAAACTCAAGTCACCATTTGTATCATTTTGTTCTGTCTTCTCTGGCTTCTTTGAAATTCTGTTCCATCAGATAAAGTTTCTCACTTTTCTTCTTCTGGCTCTTTCCTATCTATCTCACAACTCTGTTAATTAAGCAACAACAACAACAACAACAACACTTATCTCCCCTTGTTAGTGATATCTTCTTTGTTCCTGTCTATCATCACATTTATATCTCATTTTCAAATATTTTGGAAGTATAATTTCTCACACGTATGCCCCTATGCTCAAACTTTGAGCTCAAACTTTTCTTCCAGCTGTAACTTGGATGAAAGACATCCAGAGCTGGATGATCACTAAATCAAATGTCCTTTTCCATCCTTCTCAGCAACTCAACAGATCCTACATGATTAACACATGTCTTTCTTTGAAAATATTTATTTCTTGGACTTCTCTCTGAATCTTATCTTTCTCTGATTCTAACTTTACTGATTCTTCTTAAACATCTATTTTTCCTCCTTTTCTTGCAACATGCGTGTTTCCTACTCCCCTATTTCTACTCTTTTCCTGCCTTACACTATCACCACACACAAGTTCCTTCTATTCCTCTGGTGAGTATTATCTCTGCTATCTACATGACTCTTAAATCCCTTGAGATGACTCCATACTTCTGGTAATAAAATGATACATAAGAATTCTGACTGGCTTTTTCCCTCAGGAACCATAGCTCCAAACCTCACTGCACATCTTAATCTTCAGTTCCACATTTGCAGTTGTTGTCCCCCCAGATGTTTCTCTGACAGTTCAGATCAAAAGTAACTTAAGCAGGACTTACCCTCTTCCCAACTACTGTTCCCCCGAAATCTCTATTGTTAATGGCAATAAAATGGCTCGAGTCCTCCATCCAGTCTTGAAACCTCAGATTTATCTTGGTTTCCATCTCTCCTTTGACATTTTCACCTGCCCTTAAAAGGCATTCTTTGATAAATTTATTCCTGAAATATCATATCCCTTACTTGAGATGTTATGAGGTATTCCTCTTAGGAGGCAGAAGTTGAAGTTGACCATTCAATTTTGGATCTTAGTTCTGCCACTTATTGGTGGATGAGATTACATGAATCACTTAATCTAGACAATTGGAACAAAAACATTTCATAGGATGGCTGAAAAATTAAATGAATTCAGGTGTATAAACCACTTGGCAGGATTCAGTAAATATTAGCTTTTATTATTGCTCAGGCAATCTTTATTAGTTTTCACCTTTTCTTTTCCTTCAAAATGAAGACCTATACCAATTTATGCTATGTATTTAGGCAGGGATAATTATTTTCAACTCCTGAAATTTCTTTCCATGTGCCTGGAGCCTTCCTTTTCACTAATCTCTCCCTATTTTAGTGTAGGTGATATGAATTATCTTCCTGATAAACACAGAGATAAACCCATCTTGGAGACTCAGATCAACTCCTCTGCTGACAACTAACTTGCCCTGAGTCACTGTTCTAGGACCAGCTGGGTATGTTGGTCTAGTTCTGAAGTTCAGTTAGTAGCCCCATTAAGTTTTCACACTAAACTCTAATTTAGCTTCTATCAGCACTAATGACCACAGTCTGGCCAATATCTCTCCCTCCATCATCTCTTTTCTCAAAAGCTGAGGAGATGAGTTCCTCTTCCCAATGCCCCTTGGAAAAACACACACATACCACTACCAAAGCTCACTCCCATCATGTCTTTAAAAAGAAAAATTATATATTTCTTTAGACATTCATTCAACAAATACAAGCTAAAGAGGGGCTTGGGTAGTTAGGGGGCAGTGACAGTATCTAAATAATAATTTGGGGCATGTTGAAAGAGAAATGAAGTAAAACTACTGGGCTGGGCTTACACTCTTCCTCACTGATTTTTTTGTTTGTTTGTTTTATGCTTAAAGACTTATAGGGCCTTTATATTGCTGAACTTTGTCATAAAAGACTGATTAGATAGATGCGAGCCTTTGTCTTTGTGCTTCTACTGCATTTAGTTTATACAGCTCTCATCATATTTATCACACCTCTCCCTGTATTATACTTTTGTGATTTTTTATTGTAGCAATCCAATGAAAAATCAAGCTTGTCCATGAGAGATACTATATTTCTTTCTTTCTTTTTTTGTTTATATATTTTTTTATTGGAGTTCAATTTGCCAACATATAGCATAACATCCAGTGCTCATCCCATCAAGTGCCCCCCTCAGTGCCCATCACCCAGTCACCCCAACCCCCACACACCTCCCTTTCCACCACCCCTTGTTCATTTCCCAGAGTTAGGTGTCTCTCATGTTCTGTCTCTCTCACTGATATTTCCCACTCATCTCTCCTTTCCCCTTTATTCCCTTTCACCATTTTTTATATTCCCCAAATGAATGAGACCATATAATTTTTGTCCTTCTCTGATTGACTTACTTCACTCAGCATAATACCCTCCAGTTCCATCCATGTTGAAGCAAATGGTGGGTATTTGTCGTTTCTAATGGCTGAGTAATATTCCATTGTATACATAGACCACATCTTCTTTATCCATTCATCTTTTGATGGACACCGAGGCTCCTTCCACAGTTTGGCTATTGTGGACATTGCTGCTATAAACATTGGGGTGCAGGTGTCCTGCCGTTTCACTGCATCTGTATCTTTGGGGTAAATCCCTAGCAGGGCAATTGCTGGGTGTAGGGCAGTTCTATTTTTAACTTTGAGGAACCTCCACACAGTTTTCCAGAGTGGCTGCACCAGTTCACTTTCCTAGCAGCAATGCAAGAAGGTTCCTCTTTCTTCACATCCTCCCCAACATTTGTTGTTTCCAGTCTTGTTCATTTTCACCATTCTCACTGGCATAAGCTAGTATCTCATTGTGGTTTTGATTTGTAATTCCCTGATGACCAGTGATGTGGAGCATTTTCTCATGTGCTTGTTGGCCATGTCTATGTCTTCCTCTGTGAAATTTCTGTTCATGTCTTTTGCCCATTTCATGACTGGATTGTTTGTTTCTTAAGTGTTGAGTTTAATAAGTTCTTTATAGATCTTGTATACTAGCCCTTCATCTGATAAGTCATTTGCAAGTATCTTCTCCCATTCTGTAGGTTGTCTTTTGGTTTTGTTGACTGTTTCTTTTGCTGTGCAGAAGCTTTTTGTCCTGATTAAGCCCCAATAATTCATTTTTGCTTTTGTTTCCCTTGCCATCATAGATGCATGTTGCAAGAAGTTGCTGTGGCCAAGTTCAAAAAGGGTGTTGACTGTGTTCTCCTCTAGGATTTTGATGGATTCTTGTCTCACATTTAGATCTTTCATCCATTTTGAGTTTCTCTTTGTATGTGGTGTAAGAGAATGGCCTAGTTTCATTCTTGTGCACGTGGCTCTCTAATTTTCCTGGCACCATTTATTGAATAGACTGTCATTTTTCAAGTGGGCAGTCTTTCCTGCTTTGTCAAATATTAGTTGACCATAGAGTTGAGGGTCCACTTCTGGATTCTCTATTCTGTTCCCTTGATCTATGCTTCTGTTTTTGTGCCAGTACCACACTGAGAGAGACACTATATTTCAAATAACTATATCAAGAACTAATGCACCAAGAAAAATGTCAATAAATATTTGATGAACAAACTAATATATACCAGTAGAAACTGTATTATCGTTTTGATTAAATAAACACAAAGTTAATATAAGCTTTTTCTCTCACTAGGCACTCTTCTTTCTCATATATAAATTGGAATAATAATATAGAAGTGATCTTACAATTAAATAGAATAATGTATGTGAACACACAAATCACAGTACCTGGAGATGGTAAATGGTAGATACCTATTAATGTGCTCACACATTCCCTAAATATTGGGGAGATATGCATACCTTGCAAGAACATTTGAAAAGTACAGAACTCAATTGCTTTTCATTACCAATTTCTTCAAATTGCCCAGTATAAGTACTTGGAGAAACTACTTTGATAGTGACACTCTGCTTTCTGTCTAGTGTGTATTATATAAGTGTTAATATCTGTGCTGCATAATTTACATTCTTGGAACTGTTAGTTTATCAAAGAATTCAGGATTGCTGACAAATGCCCAGGTAACTGTAATGAAGCCTACATTGGAAGATATGTCACCACCTAGCATTAATGACCATTAGTGAGGCAGTAGGGGAGCTCAGTGGGTTCTCAAATCTTACTAACAAGATGACATTATTTAGATTTTTGTTTAAGTTGCTTAGTTACAAGTTTCTAAATCTTTTCATGTTGCTCATAAGAGTATTTTTTTAAGGAAATGTTCATGGTTTTCCATTTTTCTTAAAAAAAAACACATGCAAATCTAAAGAAGACATCTCTCTTCTTAGGAAAGTGGTGATTAGAGAATTGTAGGTGATTAGAAGGATTGATACCCCCTAGGTAAAATTCTGGGGATAGAGAAGCTAATAGTTACAGTATTTTGGAAGAGAGATGAAGCAAACCAAAGCAAGCATTGACCAGCAAAAGAACATGGATTGATATGTTCTAACATTACTACAAACAAAGCCATTGTCTGTTCATTAACAACAAAAAAGATAAATTAGTATTTGGGGCACTTTATTTGGACCATGACTTGATGTTTATTTATTATTTTGTCTTTCATTGACTTGTCTGAAAAATTAGTAAGGACATGTCTGTCTTCTGAGCATCAGTTAAGTCATGTTTGGTCCATGACATTAGAAAGAACTCAATTGATACCTCTGACTTCATTTTTTACCCCTATAAAACTGAGATTGGAATTAAAGAAGATACTACCCCGCTGTTTATAGCAGCAATGCCCACAATAGCCAAACTGAGGAAGGAGCCTCGGTGTCCATCGAAAGATGAATGGATAAAGAAGATGTGGTTTATGTATACAATGGAATATTACTCAGCCATTAGAAACGACGAATACCCACCATTTGCTTCGACGTGGATGGAACCGGAGGGTATTATGCTGAGTGAAATAAGTCAATCAGAGAAGGACAAACATTATATGGTCTCATTCAATGGGGAATATAAAAAATAGTGAAAGGGAATAAAGGGGAAAGGAGAAAAAATGAGTGAGAAATATCAGAAAGGGAGACAGAACATGAGAGACTCCTAACTCTGGGAAACGAACTAGGGGTGGTGGAAGGGGAGATGGGCAGGGGGTGGGGGTGACTGGGTGATGGGCACTGAGGGGGGAACTTGATGGGATGAGCACTGGGTGTTATTCTATATGTTGGCAAATTGAACACCAATAAAAAATAAATTTATAAAAAAATAAAGAAGATGCTAATTTAAAATATATTTATTGTAGTAAATTACACAAAGATTAATGAAATTGATTATCTTAACCATTTTAAAGTGAACCATTCAGTGTTAACTACATTCACATTATTGTGTAACTATCACCATTATCTAATTCCAGAACTGTTCTCATCTAGCAAAACTTAATCTCTATGCCAATTAGATAATGGCAGTTTTCCCCTTCTCTCAGCTCCTGGGAACTGCCATTCTACTTTATGAATTTGGCTGCTCTAAGTATCTCATATAAGTGAAACCATACAATGCATATTTTTATGATTAGCTTACCTTACTGAGCATAACGTGCTCAAGGTTCATCCAGGTTGTAGCATTTGTCAGTAATTCCATTCTTTTTTTTTTTTTTTTGAGGTTGAATAATACTCCATTGCATGTATATATCCCATCTGCTTATTCATCCGTCAATTAATACTTGAGTTGCTTCCACATATTAGCTATTGTAAATAATGCTGCTATGAACATGGGTGTACAAATAATCTCTTCAAGACTCTGTTTTCAATCCTTTTGGGTTTTCATCCAGAAGTAGAAATGCTGAGTAATATAATAATTCTATCTTTAATTTTTCTGGAGAGCACCATACTGATTTCCATAGAGGCTCTACCATTATATATTCCTGCCAATAGTGCACAAGGGTTTCAATTTCTCCAAGTTCTCACCATGCTTGTTATTTTCTCTGTGTATGTGTGTGTGTTTCTCTCCTTTTTTGATAGTAGTTATCCATACAGATGTGTGGTGGTATCTCTGATTGTAGTAGTTTTGTTTGGCATCCCCTATTGATTAGTAATCTTGAATGTCTTTTCATGTGATTGATTATTGGCCATTTGTGTATCTTTTTTAAAAATATGTTTATTCAAGCTCTTTGTTCATTTTTAAATTTTTGTTATTGAGTTTTATGAGTTCCCTGTATATGTAGGATATTAATCCTTAACAGACACAATTTGCAAATATTTTCTCCCATCTTGTAGGTTGCCTTTTTACCTGGTTGATAGTATATTCTGATGCACAATTTAAAAAATTAATGGTGCCCAATTTTTCTGTTTGTTTTTCTTTTATGCGTTCGGTGTTATAGCCAAGAAATTATTGCCAAATCCGATGTCCTGAAGCTTTTCTCTGTTTTCTTTTAAGAGGTTATTTTAAGGTTTTACATTCTGCTTTTGTCTTTGATCCATTTCGAGTTAATTTTTGTATATGGTGCTAGATAAGGATCTATGTTTATTCATTTGCATGTGGATATCAGTTTTACTAGCACCATTTGTTGAAAAGACTGTCCATCTCCCATCGAATGGCCTTGGCTTCTTTGCTGAAAATTATATATGAAGGTTTATTTCTGGGCTTTTTATTCTAGTCCATTGATCTATATGTCTGCCTTTATGACAATACCATATGGTTCTGATTACTGAAACTTTGTAGTCAGTTTTGAAATCTGGAAGTCTGAGTCCTCCAGTGTTGTTTTTCTTTTTCAAGATTGTTTCGGTGATCTGGAGTCCCTTATGATTCCATGTAAATTTTAGGAAAGATTTTTCCGTGACTGCAAGACAATATGAAAATTTTGATAGTACATTGAATCTGTAGATTGTCCTGGGTAATATTGCAATCTTAATGATATTGACTTCTAATCCATGAGCATGGAATTTCTTTCCAGTTATCTATGTCTTCTTTAAATTCTTTTTTTTAAAGATTTTATTCATTTATTCATGAAAGACACACAGAGAGAGGCAGAGACACAGGCAGAGGGAGAAACAGGCTCCTTAAGGGGAGCCTGATGTGGGACTCGATCCCAGGACCCCAGGATCATGACCTGAACTGAAGGCAGATAACCACTAAGCCATCCATGTGCCACTGTCTTCTTTAAATTCTTTTAGCAATTTTCGTTAAATAAGTAATTTTTCATTAACTAAGTCTTTCACCTTCTTAAGTTAATTCCTAAGTGTTATTCTTTTGATGCTACTGTGAATGGCAAGGCTTTTATATTTCCTTTTCAGATTGTTAGTAATAGTAATACAACTGATTTTTGTGTGTTGGTTTTTTTTATTTTGCATTTTGATGAATTTGTTAATTACTTTTAACAGTTTTCTATACAGTATTTAGGTTTTTCTATGCATAAGATCATATAATTGAAAAGGATCAGAAGAAAATCTGCTCATTTGTGAGTAGAAAAAAAATGTTTTCTGTATATTATTTGGATGCCTCTTTTTTTTTCCTTGCCTAATTGTTCAGGTTAGTACTTTCATTATGATGTTGAATAAAAGTGGTAAAAACAGGCACCCTTTCCTTGTTCTTGATATTAGAAGAAAAGGCTTCAGTCTTTCACTACCGAATATGATGTTTCTGTGCATTTTTCATATATAGCATTTATTATGTTGAAGTAGTTTCCTTCTATCCCTAGTTCCTTTTAAGTATACTATCATGAAAAGGTGTTGAATTTTGTCAAATGATTTTTCTGCATCAATTAAGGTGATCTTTCTTTCCTATGTTTTATCAATGTGTTGTATTCTGTGGATTTATCTTCATATGCTGAACCATCCTTGCATTTCAGGAATAAATACTATTGGGTCACTATTTAATATGCTTCTGAATTCAATACACTGCTATTTTGTTAAGAGTTTTTGTACCAGTGTTCATAAGAGAAATAATTGCAGTTTTCTTCTTTTAGTGTCTTTGGTATCAGGGTAATGATAGCTTCATAGTATGAGTGGGAGAAGGGGCATATTCTGAGCAAAGGCTTTTGGTAGGTGAGTAAATATTACAACCAAACATTTGCCATTTAATCTAGCAAAATGGTGATCATTGGTGTCCTGGCCTTGATAAAATAAATTTCAATAGAATTGAAGTTGCAAACTTGATTGAAGTGGTCTCAAAGAGAATGGGAAAAGAGGAAGGGAAGACAGTCATTTCTTTCAAGGATTAGTTGTAAGGGTATGGAGAGAAATGATGCATATTCAGGGTGAAGTAAATAAAGAGGGGTTTGTGTTTGTACAATTGAAGCTTTGTTCAAATGGAGGAGTAAGAACTGGTTTTAATGCTGATAGGACTTATCTAATAGTGAAGAAACTCATATTGTCAGATCTACTGCACAAATAGGTGAACTGGCTTTCAGTAGGAATATAGATACTTCTCTTGGTAATGGAGAAGCTGGAGCATGTAGACCCCATTTTAAGTGGCTGAGTTTAAATGGTGGGAACTTATGAGTATGCTTTTTGATTGCTTCTATTCTTTCAATAAAATATGAACAAGGACACTTGCTGGTAATTAAGGTGGAGAAGAAGTAATGGTGTTTTAACTTGCTGGTATTTTTTTTTGTTTTAGATTTGGATTTAAATATATTGTGTCTTGGAAAAGATATCTATTAATGAGACTCAGATGTCTGAAATATAATTGTTCCTTTTCAAGAGAGCATTTATATTTTTGTAAAAATCTTCAGATTCCACTGTTCTTAGACTAAGAGAATTCATGTGTACTAGCTTGGGAAAGTTTGTGTTTTGTTTTATTTTGTTTTGTTTTGTTTTTTTCTATGATGATTGAAGACTTGACCTATTAGGCAGAAGACATTGGGAAACATTTAAACCCAGTAATGTATTTTCCAGCATGCATATATCCCCGCACATTTACAGAGACGAGAGAAAAATAGTCAGCCTCACAGTATTTAACAGCATGAAAAAAAGTATGAAACTTTCCAGAACATACAATTTCCCAACTAATAACAGTTTCATTCAATTTGTCAGGGATGAGCGTTCATCTATCTCAGATGATAAAAGATTACAGGACTTTTCCAGGCAGAGAAAGGTTTCCATTTAAACAATAAACTCCAGACACTCTTTCTAGGTAAATGACCTGAAATATATTCTATAATTATGACAAATAGGAGACAGTAGCACCACACATTGAGCTCATCAGCACCCTGCATCTCCACTGGAGAAAAAATTCAAGTGATCATTCATCATTTCAATTGTATTACACCATGTGCCTGCATTATTTTAGCATTAACCTTTCTCACCTAATATCTTAGAAGGTGGCTAACTTCTTTCAATTTATGCATTTGGTTGGGGGTGGGTGGAGGTACATCTACAGGGGAACAAGTTAAACAAATTTTTATTTAGTTTAAAAGCTAACCATTCAAAACCTAATGATTATTTGCATCTGGTTGATTTATTTTAGGAGGGGAGAAGAGAGACAACGATGTCATATATTTTATGAGAGACTTGTATATGTGTGCATATATGACATACAGATTCTAAAGTACAGTAATAAAGTATACAAAATCAACACAAATTTGGATGTAAGGGCCAAAATCTGGCTATTTATCATTATTTTCCCATGAAACATAAAATTGGTTTCTTTTCCCAAAAATAAGAACATTTATTTAATTCTTCAAAATCTCTTCTTATTGGTTAGGAAAAAGAGGAGCAGATTTCCTTTTTCTTAAAATAGCTCTAGGGAGACAGGAGTTACTTTGTAATCCAAGTGCCTACTTGATGCCTTACTTGGGAATAAAAAACAGGCAATAGAAATAGAGACTCTGAAGGTTTTCAGAGGCCTTAGATGGTCAATCTTCTATCTCAGGGTTTGGCAACTTTTTATCTAAAGTGACAAATAGTAAATGCTTTTGGTTCTGTCTGCCATAGTTCAACTCAACTCTGCCCTTGTGGCTACAAAAGGTCAGAGGCAGTATATAATGAATGGGTATACTTGTGTTCCAAGGAAACTTTATTTACAAGAACAGGAGGTGTGCAGAATTGGTCTTTGAGTCAAAGTTTGCCAACCCCTGTTTTGTCCTATAACATATCTCTTGTTTCTCTACTAAAAAAAAAAAAAGTAATTATTGTTTTTCACTTCAGAAAACAGTCAATAAATAATGAAATAAATCTAATTGGAAATACAGAGAAGTTTTAATAATTCAAATATAGAGTTTCTTAGTAAAAAAATTATTAACCTCAACTTATAAAATGAGTGTATGAAAATATGGTTTCTTTACTAGCACCAAGTACAATGTTGCAATACATTGTCAGGGTGGTCACGAGGGTTATTGGAGAGTAAACACTGAGCATAACCCTTATCCTCTACTGGAGTCACACTTAACCTATATTTGTGTAGGGCCCTAGGACAGGATGCACAAGATATTAATTAATTCTATAGTCAACTCAGTGTCTCTTGGAGAGAAGGTCCAAAGGAGAAGGCACCATTATCTCTAGGCTTGTGGTGTCATTTGTGACTTTGTCCTGAGGATGAAGACGTTCGGGATACATGTATTTCTGCCGTAATGCCATATATGCATTATGAGTGTATGTGTATCTGTATCTATATACTTGTGTGTGTGTGTTCCAGAAAATCTCAGCAAAATAGGACACTAAAATTTACAGAACCTATGGTGAAAATACAGTAGAGGAAATCATTAAAAATTATGAAACTTTATAACAATAACACTGGAAAAATATTAAAAATCAAAACAAGCAAAATGAAAAAAAAAACTAGCATGGTTAAACCTCCACTGTCATCAACATCATTATCACAAATACCTCAGCCAGTTGATTCTTCACAACCTTAAACTGGATCATGTGCTTCTTCCTCCCAAATAAGGCCCTTGAGGTCATTTGCTTTTAAGAGAAAAAGGTTCTTTATGTTTTTTTAAATTTTAAAGACTGTATTTATTTATTCATGAGAGATACAGAGAGGCTGGGATATAGGCAGAGGGAAAAGCAGGCTTTCCATGGGGATCCTGATGCGAGATTCAGTCCCAGGTCTCCAGGATCATGACCCGAGCCAAAAGCAGGTCTTCAACCACTGAGTTACCCAAGTGCCCTGAGAGAAAGGTTCTTTAAAACTAAAAATCTAATCTACAGTGTAGAAGTCTTAATATTCAATTATTTTATTCCTAGGAAAATGTCTTGGTAGCTACTTCATCTATATCCTGATACTTCATAAAGTTCCCCATATAATTTAACATGATGGAAAGTATGGCAGTTTTTCAATCCACTAAAACAATTGTATTATTTTTCTATTGTGTAATAAATTATCACAAGCTCTGCGACTTATAGCAAAGCACATTTATTATCTCACAATTTCTGTGGGTCCAAGTCTGACCAGCTAAACTTGGTCCTCTGGTCAGAGTCTCACAAGACGGCAATTCAGGTGTCAGCCAGACTGTGTTCCTTTCGGAGCTTGCAGTTCTTGCTTAAGCCACATGATTGTTGGCAGAATGCAGTCTCTTGCTATTGCAGAACTGAGATTCCCCTCTTCTTGCTGGCTGTCAGTGGGGGCTAGTCCAGCTTCTAGAGGCTACCCATAGATCCTTGCCATGTGTCCTCCTCACAGGCTCTCACTGAACCCTCTGATAACACTGCAACTACTTCTAGGCTATAAGGACAATCTATATTGCAGTCTGCCAAGACAAAGTCTAAAGTAATTTAACTTAATCCCTACAGTACTATTCCCATCATCTTAGTGATATTATATTTACTTGAAGAAAGTTGCAGGTTCCAATCACATTCAAGAGGAAAGGATTATATAAAGGCCTAAGTTATCAGGGACTACCTTAGGGTGTATCAGCCATACCAACCAACCAGTACTCGCACTAAAAGAAGGCATTTTTCTAAGACTTCCACCTTTTAAAATAATGCCTTCATACATTGCAAAGTCTTTCTCTTTACATGAAGACACAGTCCAGAATGTTTCAAATCATTAATATATTGAGGGAAATCTTGTATGAATCAATATAATTTTGATGTTATATATATCATTCCTCTACCAATTGGATTGAGAATATTTGGGTTAAAAAACAAGTAGTAATACGGTTGTATTTGTCTCCTTTGTACTTCAAATAATTTTGAGACTTAAATACAAGAAAAAGTGAGTGAAAAAACTGAGGAGTTAGCATGCAGTGGGTATCATTGAGTTAGATGGGATACAATGGGATATAGCTTGGGCTTCACTGGTTTGACTGGTTGGGAACTCCTGTTATAAGAATTATGAAGATGAGTGGAATTTTTAGACTCAAGAAAGTATGTCACTGAAGATGGGGTCTTATAATAGACAAAGGGTGAGCAAAATTTAAATTTAATGTATCATTCCCCTTGGCAATCACCACTTTCTTCTGTATTTAAGAGTCTGTTTTTCATTTGTTTATTTGTTTGTTTGTTTTTTAAGTTCCACATATAAGTGAAGTCATATGGTATTTGCCTTTCTCTGACTTATTTCAATTATCATAATACCCTTAAGGTCAATCCATGTTGTCACAAATTACAAGATCTCATTCTTTTTTATGGCTGAATAATATCACATTGTATATATACATCACATTTTCTTTATCCATTCATCTATCTATGGACAGTTGTGTTGCTTTCATATCTTGGCTATTGTAAACAATGCTGCGATAAACATAGGGTGCATATATCTTTTCAAATTAGCGTTTTTGTTTTCTTGGGTAAATATCCAGTAGTGAAATTACTGGATCCTATGTCATCTCTATTTTAACCTTTTTGTCTACTTTTAATCTTTTTATCTTTTTAGCCTAACCTCCAAACTGTTTTCCACAGTGACTGCACTAATTTACATTTCTATGAACAATGAATGAGGGTCCCTTTCTCTCCACCAACACTCATTATTTCTTGTCTTTTAGATACTAGCCATTCTGACAAGTATGAGGTGATATCTCACTGTGCTTTTGATTTGCATTTCCCTGATGATGAGTGATCTTGAACCTTTTTTAGAAGATGCCCAGTTTTCCTAAAAAGTTTTTTGCTGGAATCAGGGACCTAGAATAGGGATACAGAGCAAAGTCTTTCTCAGAGTCCCAGTATGGAGGACACCAAGCCTCAGTAGAAAGAGGAATCTAAACTAACACACCGTAGGTTTTCTCTGGAGAGATAAAATCAAAAGTGAAGTGAATTGAAATAATCCTGCAACCTAACATCATGTGGCTAAATTGTGGAATGGATGGAAGTGAACAACCACCAATCCTCTCCACTCAATGAAGCAATGACAAGTCTTCCAGGGGGAAATCATGCTGAGCATTTTCTCTGACCACAGGGAAATTACACTATAAATCTGTAACTGAAAGTAAGTTTGGAGAGTAAGAAACATTTCTGAAAAGTCTCTTGATCAAATAAAAATTCATAGGGAATTCTTTTAAATTTTGAATAAGGGAAACTTTTTAAAACCATGCATCAAAACTTGAAGAGAGCAAATAAATTCATAACTATAAGTGCATATATTAGAAAAGTGGAAACCAGTGATTAAGATTCCATCTTAGAAAACTGGAAAAATAAGAGCAAACTGAACCCCAAAAACTTAAGAGAAGCAATAAGAAAGATAAGAGCAGAACACAGACGCACAATTTAGTCACCAAAGACTAAAGCTGGTTCCTTGAAAAATAATAAAATAAGTTCCTGGTAAAATTGATGAAGATAAAAAGCACAATTTTCCAATATCAGGAATAAAAAAGAAAACATCATACTATAGATCTTCTAGACATTAAAAAAAAGATAATTAGAATATACTACAAAGCATTTTTTGCTTATTATTACAAAATTTAATGAATTTTTAAAAATCTCTGAAAAACTGAATTTATATCATTATGGACACAAGAAAAAATAGAAAGTATTAATATTCCTATATCTCTTTTCTTTTCATTCTATCTACAAAGAATAGTTCCAGACATTTAAGAAATAAATAATACCAAATATTTCATAAACTCTTTCAGGGAGTAATTAGACAGAGTACGTTTTCCAACTTACTTTGTAAATTCAACATACTGCAAGGATCTGGCAGAGAAGAAATGTATAGGCTGATAATTCTGAGGGAGACAGATACAAATGCACTAAAAAATTTATCAAATTATAATGAAATTTAAGTAAAATATTACAAAAGTTATATATAAAAATATGACTCAAGTGACATTTATTCTAGGAATTCAAGATTGATTTAACATTTGAAAAGCAATCAGTGGAATTTACCATATTAACGGAATAAAAGAAAAATAATCATCTCAAGGTGCAAAGAATTTGATATAATTCAACACCAATTCATGATAAAACTCCTAGCAAAGTGGTAATATTAAAATGAAAAAAAATCTTATTTATGTAACACTTAAGTTTGTCTAGTTCATATGTGAAATTTAGGAAGCAAAACAGATGAACATAGGGAGAGGGGGAGAGAAAAAGAAAGGGAGACAAACCATAAGAAACCTAACTATATAGAGAACAAACCGGGGATTACTGGAGGAAGGTGGGCAGGGGATGGGCTAAATGAGTGATGGGTATTAAGGAGGGCACTTGTGATGAGCACTAGGTATCATATGTAGGTGATGAATCACTAAATTTTACTCCTGAAACTAATATTATACTATATGCTAACTCACTAGAATTTAAATAAAAACTCAAAACAAGCAAATTAATTTAAAAATCCAATTCAGCTCAATTCATATGAGCATTTGTGTGCCAGCACTGAGTTCCTAAGATACTTGCCATCAGCATTATGGAAGGGGTCAGGAAGAGAGCAAAAGAGATAAATAATTTAACAATGATTTTTTTTTCCCTTTAAAGTACACCATAAAGAAAATAAAAAGACAGCACACACAGTGGGAAAAAATATTCGCAAATTATATATCTAATTAAGGACTTACCATCTAAAAAAATTAAAAAAAATTAAAAAAGGACTTACCATCTAGAACATATAAAGAATGCTTACAACTTGGTTATAAAAAAGATAAATAACCCAATTTAAAAATGGGCGAAGGACTGGAATAGATATTCTCCAAGGGAGATATACAAATGGCAAATAAGTACATGAAAAGATGTTCAACATCATCATTAGGTATCAGAGAAGTGCAAATCAAAACCACAATGAGATATTACTTCATACTTACAAGGGTGGCTAGGATCAAAAATATCAGATAATAAGAAGGGTTTATAAGGTTTGGAGAAATTGGCTTCATCATATATTGCTGATGGGAATGTGGAATGATGAAGATGCTTTAGAAAATAGCCTGAAGGTTCTTCCAATGATTGAACTTACAGCTGCCTTATGATTTAGCAGTCTCATTCCTTGGATATGCCAAGATAAATTACAGCATATGCCTGCACAAAAACTGGTGTCTGAATGTTTATAGCAGCATTATCTGTAGCTAAAATAAGAGCTGAAAGGTAGAAACAACTCAAATGCCCATCAGCTGATGAATGGGTAAACAAAATGTGATCTATACATAAAATGAAATAGTATGTTAAGTGAAAGGCAGTTACATTGGTCCATATACTATATGACTAAATTCATAAATGTCCAGAATAAGGAAATATATAGAAACAGAAAGTAGATTAATGGTCAGTTATGGCTAAGAAAAAGGTTATAGCTAAGGGATTTCTTTCTGAAGTGATAAAAATGTTCTAAAATTATATTTTTCACTGCATATATTTGTGAATGACTAAGAGCCATTGAATTATTTACTTTAGTAAATTGTATGTTGTATGAATTGTATCTCAAGCTGTTAAAAAATGGGTGTTATAAATGGAATCTTCAGGAAGCAAGAATGATATTCAATATAGAGAAAAAAACCTAAATACAACTAGTGCTATTTAGTAAAAAGAGTACAAATCTTAGCATCTTAAATGGGTTCTATTGTGAAGTCCCCTGATGACTATCTCTATGATTTTAAGCATCAGAGGCTGCTTTCTCATTTGGATAATAGAGATATCATCACCTACTTTAAAAGTTGTTTTTAGAATTCATTGAGAAAATGTGTGAAAATCATTTGCACGGTGCCTGACACACAGCACGTTCTCCCAAAATGTGTTAATTTCCAATTCCACCTCCCCGTTCTATGGAATGGAATCACATTAGAAGTGCCATGCAAGAGAGCAACAATTGGCAAGGGAGGCCTGAGCTCTGAGTTGGGTTGAAGAATGCTCAGGATTTTACCAGGAGAGATTGTGGGACGTGGAGGGGGAGATGAAAAGTCAAGTACAAGGGGCCTATTTCTACCAGAGCAAAGGGAGGGAAGTATGTGATAGATATTCAAAGTTGTATGTACATTTCCATTTTAGAGGCAAGCAAACGGGTGAATGACAGATCAAAGGTGAACGACAGATCAAAGTGCCTCAACTGATATGTGGCGAGGTGACACATGAGCACAGATCTTCTGACACCACATCTGAAGGATCTTTACAGTGAAAAATGGAAAAGTCCTTTCCTTTCTAAGTTTCTATAGGTGGAATTAGCTGTCATCAATGACGCCAAGTTCCCAGATATCCAAGTTCCCATATATCCTAATTCTTATGTTATCCCATTTCAGTCTGGTGAGTAGTCCTTGCTGTGTGTTCTCTCACAGATCCTACTACCATATATTCAGTGAGACTGTGCATCTCAGAGGAGGAAACATGTCTCGTTTGGTATCCAGAAAGACAAACATCTTCATGATTAGAAGAAAATGAGTTAAGTACAGTCATCTTCTACTTTTTGAAAGATCAAGTTATGGCACTTCACTTTTACGAAAGAAAGATCTACCTTAGTCCCTGTTTTCTTTAACTGAAAGAAATCTGAAAAGCATTTACATGTATATGAAAAAAGAGAAAAAACAAAAAAACAAAAATAGCACTCAGCATGTGTTTTGCCCTGAGTGAGTATGGAGGCAGTGTGCCCCCCCGAGCAGTGAGAATGGCACCACCAAGCTCCTTCCCTGGGATTCACATTCAGTACCTCAGCATCAAGCTGCCATAGCTCTGACTGGTGCATGTGAGCATCTGTGCTTTATCTCGATTTATTGTGTGTGTCTGTTAGCAATATGTGTCCTGAGGTATCAGAATAGCATAAGAAAGGTCATTTAGGGAGAGTCTGGGAATGCTAAAATTTTTCCATGTAAGTCAATGATAATTGCTTCTTTGCTTTATGCCATTTCAGTTTATGAAAGGTTTCATAGGAACCCCATACTTCCAGGTAGCAGGGGAAACCTGTAAAATATATTCAATTGTAGAAGGTGTAATAATAAATCTGAGTGTTTTTGAACCATAAACACCTTGAATTGTCTTAAGGAACAAATCATTTTTTTTACAACGACTAGCTGGAACTCTTTGGAATATCAGGGTTATTTCTAAATATTTTGGACCAATCGTGTATAAATTCTGGTGCATTTAGAGAGGCAAAGAATGAAAAATAAGTGTTGATATCAAATATTCATTGAGATATGCAATGCAAAGATTTCTTTTGCCACAGAATAATATTGTAATTGCTCTCCTGTGAGTACTCAAAATATAAAATTCTGCACCAATTCCAAGAGAAGCTCCTTTATAATAAATAGATGATGCCTGTGCTTGCCTTTGTGGGAGCGCCTAATGGTAGTGCTTCAGTTTTTATCCCTCTCTGCTGTCATAAAAGCATATTTCAAACATTTTTGGGCTGCAATGTTCAAAGACACCTAACATCTTGATGCAAACATATTTAAAAATTATTCCCAGTAATAATGAAATCCCAAGCACAAGGTCAACAACCATCTGTAAAAGTTTTCCGTGAGTTTATTTCACAGTTCACGCAGACATCTGCAGATGAACACTAGCTGTGATTGCACTCAGTGGAATATTAAAAGTACATTATCCTTTACATATTTCACAACTTTCACTTCAAAGATGTTGTCTGTACATATTTTGAAGGTTTTGTGCTTGTGTGTGTGTTTATGTGTGTGTATGTGTGTGGTCTTTGTTAGGGGATGGAATTTTTTTTTAAGATTTTATTTATTTATTCATGAGAGACACACAGAGAGAGGCAGAGACACAGGTAGAGAGAGAAGGAGGTTCCATGCAGGAAGCCTGATGTAGGACTTGATCCCGGGACCCTAGGATCACGCTCTGAGCCAAAGGGAGATACTCAACCGCTGAGCCACCCAGGCATCCCTAGGGGATGGAATCTTTCTTTCGTAGTTTGTTTTCTCCAACTGTCTCTATGTTACTATTTTTTTCTTGCCAGTTCTTATCTCTTTCTTCCACAATTTGATATGCTTAGCCTATAGTATTTAGAAATAAATTACATTTTAAATGTATATTTCTATCTTACATTATATTTTTATATTATATTTTAGTGGTACACTCTATATTAATATTATGGGTTTTATCTGTATTGGGGGCGATTGGTGGCCTGTTTAATCCCTTTTACTAGACCTATGCACCCATCCATCTCCTACTGTGTGTGGTAGCTGCTGATGACTATACCAACCCCCCTCCCCCGCCTGCTTCCACTTTTTTTTAGAGAATTGTTCTCATGTGAATGGAATATACCACTCTGGAAGTCGTGGCCCTCATTCACCTGGGAAGCCAGTGCCTGACTCTTGTGTACAAAAGTCTTCCTTTCTACCTAAAGGCAAGGACAACATGTGCCAAAATGTATGTTCAGATTGCTTCATTGATTAGGCCAGGGATAGACTTACACTAAGATGCCTTTGCTCAGTTGTTTCCTTGTTTCTATTTTATTCTCAGAGTTTTTCTTAGAAGGAGGCCATCAATAAGTCACTTATAAGAAAATTCCCATCTCAGCCTGTTTCTGGAAAAGCTGACCTTAGGGGTACCTGGCTCAGTGGTTGAGCATCTGCCTTTGGCTCAGGTCGTGATTCTGGGGTCCTGGGGATCAAGTCCCACATCAGAAATCCAGCAGGGAGCCTGCTTCTCCCTCTGCCTATGTCTCTACCTCTCTCTCTATGTCTCTAATGAATAAATAAACAAAATCTTAAAAAAAAAAAAAAAGAAAAGCTGACCTTAGTTGCAATCCCTGCATACCACTACATCTATCTACATATAGTTTATTCACTATTTATTGAGACTTTATTCTAGGCCCAAGAATTGCTGACAACAATTCCATGAGGAGAAGTAAGCAATATTTTTGTTTGTTTCTTTACATTCTCATATCTTTTGAAATGGAGCCATACAGGGACCTCCAAACTAATGCAATAGGTATGCATGAGAATTCATACTTATTAAATGTAATAATAGGCATGGAAATACTTATGAAATATATAGAAAATACAAACAGAAGCTATAATATAACATAATGTAACATAACATAACAAAATATTCTAAACTTTTTCACGTTGCTAAGGATAAGGTCCTGAGCAAGCTTTTTGCCTGCCCTCATGCCCAGGGAATAGGGTAAGGAATGACAGGTATGGAGAAAGTATACAAGTTAATAATTATATTGTGTTTGTGAAATTTCCCAAGCAGTAAAAGTAAGGACTGTTTAATAAACATTAATTCAACAGTACTGGAAAAGAATTGGAATTTGGTTATACAAATATATTTGAAATATATGTATTATTAAAATAAGGATTGTTTATATAAATGTCCATTTTTTCCTCATGGGCTTCATTAATATAATTGAATTTTTGTATGTTGGAATTGCATTGAATAACTCCAATCCTAGAGGAAATTCTTAGAGCTGGTGGGAATGCAAATTAGTGTTACTCTTAGAGGAAAATTTGAGACTCAAAATAATATATATATTAATTATTAATTATATATAATTTAAATATATAATTAAATATTATATATTATATATTATATATTAATATATAAACCAGGGAATTTTACTTTTAGTTTTATTTCTTGAAGAAAATTCCTATGTGTATACAGAATAGAATGTACAAAGTGTTTTTTAGGGTGCCATGTATGATAGAAAATCAATGGAAATCATCTAAATATCTTTCAATAAATAAATTATACTACACTAATATTATGAAATACTCTGCAACCTTTACAGACAGGAAATATGAATTGTCAAGAAAAGGGATATGACATTTATTTCTTTATTTATGTCTTTATTTTTGAGAGAGAAATAAAGCAGGGATGAGGGGTTGGTGGCAGTGGAAGGACAGGGGGAAAGGAAGAGAGAGAAATTTAAGCAGGCTCTATGCCCAGCACAGAGCCTGATGCGGGTCTGGATCTCAAGACTCTGAGATTATGATGTGAACTGAAATCAAGAGTTAGAAGCTTGACTGACTGAGCCACTCAGGCACTCCAGGACATGACATATTTTAAGTGAAAAAATAAGTTGCAGAAAATGTGCAAGATATATTTGTCTTTGGGTTATAAATGTAAGTATAATATATATTTGTTAATATAAATACATAATTATACACCTAGTGGATGTTCCTAGAAGTTCATAAACAATATACTAATAGAAGTTAACAAAGTTAAGAGAATTCAACTTTCTACCTTACATATTTTCTAATTGCTTGGTTTTTAAAATTTGTGCATATTTGGTATTTTGTAAACTTGAAAGCAATAAAGAAGGAAAAATAATTTGTGCTAAAAATTTTATTTGTTTATTTATTTTTAATTTAATTTGTTTATTCATGAGAGACACACAGAGGCAGAGACACAGGCAGAGGGAGAAGCAGGCCCCATGCTGGGAGCCAGATGTGGGACTCAATCCCAGGACTCCAGGATTATGCCCTGGCTGAAGGGAGGCGCTAAACCGTTGAGCTACCCTGGGATCCCCTAAAGATTTTAATTTAAAGTGAAATTATTTTGTAGAATCTCTGAAGCATCCCAATGTATACTCTTCAGATGCATCAACTACCCTTGGGTCCAAATTAATTTTCCTGTAGCCTTTTCAGAATGTTCAAATCTTGCATTACTCATTACAAAATTATTTCTTCTGAGTATATAGCTGGTTATACAGGAGAAAAGTTAGACAATATATATGCCTTTATGAAGAGAATTGGGAAGCTAATACTCAGAACTACAGATCCCCTGTTCAGTTTTACTTCAAATTCATGAGATTATGCACCCAATAACTGCATTCATTCAGGTGTCTCTTCATCATTACTCAAAGATAATTTAAAAATATGAGTTACTTTTCCTCTCCATTCTGAGGCAGCAAGAACAGTGGACCCTGTCCTTTCAAACACACTTGAAATCTTCTTTCTTAAAAACATTTCAATTTATTTAGACGTGTCAATGAAATTTTAATTGTTCCCACCTGCTTTATAAAAGTGGCAAGGTCACCTATTTATTTTGTAGAATGTAATTCTTAAGAATTACTATGTGGCTAAAAGTTCTACTAAACTCTCCTTTTGGATGGAGGAGTAATAGTCATTTTCAAAAAGAATCTTAAGTCTTTGAGAATAAAATTAACTAAAAAGAACTATTAGAAAATAAAACCATTTTGCAATTTTACAATTTGATGTATTACACTATGAATAGCTCTTGCCAGAGGGACATGTTTAACTATGCCACGAAAGGCGGCCAGTGAGGTTAACTCTAATCAGCAGAATCGACATTCTCAAAGTTTAAAACTCCTAAATTGTTGATTGGGTAAAACATTTTTACATATGTTTTCACTTATTTCTGCTTTAGTCAGATTGTTTTAGCCAATAACTTATTATGGTTGAGTAATATATATATTGCATACATCCCCTCAACAGGGTTGTGTATAAGTGTATATATGCACGATATATATATATATATATATATATATATATATATATATGTATGTATATATATATGTGCATTTTTAGAGATTTAGTGTATTTCCAAGATTGATTTATTTTATGCTGAGAGAGAGAAGAAAAAATGTCAAGCATGGTGAATTTCCTTTAGAGCAGGACAATTAATAAAAAATTAAAGTAGATATTGATCAAATATTAAACTTTGATTATTTTTAAAAAGTGTCTATAAAGCAACTGATAGGAATTTTTATGCTATCATTCCACAAAGTAATTTACCAGGTTTCATGGAAAATTAATTATGATAAGAACCTTCAAAAGTTAAACTGGTATGACAAGCTCTTGAATTAATAAGCTTAAACAGGACGTAAAGGGACAGGAGTGCACATCTAAATATTGCAGTATTTTTGGTATAATTAGGAAGGGCTTATGAAACATTTGCCAGACTGTAGAAATCTTTCCATATATCATTTATTGGAAGCGGAATTTGGGAATCATAGGTAGATAAACAGGCAGGTAAATGGGACTTGTGGAGGTACCTGGGTGGCTCAGTGGTTGAGCATCTGCCTTTGGTTCAGGTCATGATCCCGGGGTCCTGGAATAGAGTCCCACATCAGGCTCCCTGCAGGGAGCCTGCTTCTCCATCTGCCTGTGTCTCTGTCTTTCTCTCTGTGTCTCTCATGAATAAATAAATAAAATCTTTAAAAAATAATAACTGGGACTTGTGAATGTTTAAATAATACCATCCTATAAAAGATTTTTTATATTAAGGCTTGATATACAGCAATCAAGCAACAAATAAATAAATAAAGCCACAGAAAACATACCTTCATTCTAAAGTATTTCAATTTTATTAATCACTGATCACTTTAACGTTCCATATTATAAACTTACTTTGAAATTTTGTAACAAGAAGAAGATACATCTCTAATTTGTTGCTTTATTTTTTTCTTTGAAATTAAATTTAGGTTTCTTTCTTTACAATGTCTTCCAGAAACCTTTGAAATAAACCAGATTTAATATTCATTCACATTAATAGATTTGCTTAGAAGATGACTGGATTTGACTTCCATTCTGCAATTTGGATTGGACATGTTCCTGTGTATTTGTGTATATGTGTGTGAGAGAGAGAGAGAAGGAAAGAGATGCTCATTATAGTTGTAAGACACTTCAAATCCATTTGAAGGAACATGCTACCAGATGGAAACTTGGTTCTTCAGGAAGCAATGAAAAATATCAGCTATAATTTTTTAAATTGTATAAATATAAAAGATTATCTTTTTTTCTGTTAGACACTTTTAGATTTACTTGATTATTTAGAGCAAACATTTAACATTGTCTTTTGGGATTTACATTATATAATGATATACATTACAACTGTAGCCTAAAAGGCCTGGGAAGGGGAAGGGAAAGAAAATAAAGTAAAATAAAAACAGAGGCAAACCATTAGAGGCTCTTAAAAATAGAGAACAAATGGAGGGTTGCTGAAGGCGAAGTGGGTGGGGGGATGGGCTAAATGGGTGATGGGCATTAAGGAAGGCACTTGTTGGGATGAGCATTGGGTCTTGCATGTAAGTGATGAATCACTAAATTCTACTCCTGAAACCAATACTACACTATATGTTAACTAACATTTAAAGAAAATAAAAGTTTTTTTTTTTTTTAAGAAAATAAAAGTTTTTAAAAAGAAGACAATATTCAGCAGCCCCTTTGGGACTCATGCCCTGCTCTCCACAAAGCATTGCAGCATCTTTTAGAAATGATCAGCATTTCTGAGTGTGTCCTTCCTTAGGTATAAGAAGAAATTTTCTATAAATGTTCTATTTCTTTCCTTCTAAACCACGGATGACCTTGGAGAGGCACTCACATTTTCAATGCATTTTCTAAATATCAAATACTGTAAAGAAGATTGAAAAGATTATTATGAAATTAACAGCCCCCAAAGTAGAGGCAAGGTTTATATTACAGGCTGATTATATGTGAAACTATTCTCCTTCTTCTATTTGGATACTTCCTTTGGAAGTACTTTGGATACTTTGGATACTTTGGATACTTTGGATACTTCCTTTGGATACTTCCAAATCACACACAAAAAACATTTTAAAGTAATAAAGTAATAAGAAATACACCCAACTTTCAATACATGATATGGTATTAACATTCTAATTATTTGGGACAGTTGACTGGGTATATTTCTGTGAGCAACTGTAAAGAAAATGTCTTACAGTTTGTCACTGCTCTTGGTTTTCAATGATATTGTGATTTTGCTGACAGAAATTGCTGAATTGATTGAGGTATTATGGTTTATACATTTTCACATGTAGTTTTATTTTATTTTTTATCCAATGATTCCACTATGAATTAATTACTTTTTAAGTTTGTGCTCTACATGTAACATTTTTCTAGGTGCTGTTCAACTCTCTGCTTCCAACTTTTTCACATCAGGATTCTGGTGGCACAGCTTCAGAAAAGAATTGTATTTAAGTAGTTACTTATAAATATGAATAGTTGATAAACATATTTGAATGCTCACAATGTAGAAAAGTATAGGTGTTCATTTTAGTATAGGAAGCTTGGTAGTCTGTAAGCTGATCCTGAGTAGGAGAAGGTGAACAAGCTTAGCTCTTAGAGTAAATACATTTCTTTTTCTTTTTCTTCAAAAATAGGTATCAAAGCAGCAGGATTTTATGTGATTCTTGCATTTATATATCTTGTTTTAGCTATCTGAAGTTCAACAAATATAATTTTGCTTGCATCCTAATTACAATTTAGTATCTCACAGTCTCTCAATTATGGTTTGAGCTTACTGTTTAACTCAATTTAGTTCACATAATGATTCAAAGGATTTGTCACTGGAGTGTACCATATTTGGAGTTTGGACTCTACATTTTGATATTGCTTCATTTAGTAATAAAGGATGGCATTGGTGTCAAAGAAAATCGCTTAATTAATATTTTGTACACAGGTCTATATTTCAGTTTTATATTTATTAATGGTAGAATTAAAGCTTCCTTTCTCATTACATTATAATAACTGGAAACTTCTGGGAACACTGAACCCTGACTGGATGTTCTAAGTGATAATTTTCCCCTGAAGTTTGTAGTTCCTGGTATGAGGCCTTAGGCAAGTCCCTTACATAGTTTGACCATCATCATTCTCTGTGGAAAAGACTCTGGACTAGGCAAAATCTCCATCTAGTTCTAATATTTATCCTACGATATTCTTCACATACTAGACATTGAATTGTGTTCAAATGCAATGAGCTTTGTCTTAATGAATAAAACAGATGACAGTATAAAAAACTGAAAGTTTAGAGGAGGTGCATATATAGAGTGACTAGGTATTTTAACTAGATCATCAATCACCTGTTTCCTTTTGTCTCTTCTCTGCCCAGACTTCTGGGTTAAAGTATCGCTAATTGAAGTCTAGGAAAAGACACCCTGACTTCTTGCAGGTATTCCAGAATAACAGAAATCTGTGTCTCCAAAGCCTCCATAATTCTTGCCACAGTAATTATTGACTTAAACTGGATACATAATTAGAACTGGTTCTTGAGCTAGGTAAATACAATGTGTGGACTGTTGTACAATTAATCAAGAAAAACTTGTTCTGAAAGGCAAGGACACTATCGATGACTACTGGACTATGTCCAAAGGACATAAGAACGGATTTGAAAATCTCTCACTAGTCAACGATGTAATAATTTAAACATAATTTAAGCACACCAGAAGGTGGTCCAGAGACAGTAGACACTGGACATGCTAAAATGGGGGTGGTAAAATCTGGGGGTGGGATTGCTTTTTGCTTCCTGTTTATTGAGGCTTTGTTTTTTACAGGCACATATTCATTTACATTGTCATGACTTTCCTATAAAAATTACCTTTTTATTGTTGTGAAACACCTTTCTTTATTTCTGATAATATTCTTGCCTAGAAGTATATTTTATCTGATGTTAATATAGGCATACCTCATAGATATTACTAGTTTGGTTCCAGACCACCACAATAAAGTAAATATCAGAATAAAATGAGTCAAATGAGGCTTTTTGGTTTTCCAGTGTACATAAAAGTTATGTGTACACAATACTGTAGTCCATTAAGTATGCAAAAGCATTATGTCTGAAAAAATAACATACATACCTTAATTTAAAAATACTTTGTTATTTAAAAATGCTAACCATCATCTGAGCTTTCCACAAGACATAATCTTTTTGCATATGGAGTGTCTTGCCTCTATGCTAGTGGCCGCTGACCCATTAGGGTGGTTGTTGTTAAAGGCTGGGGTGGCTGTGGCAATTTCTTAACATAAGACAACAATAAAGTTTGCCACATGGCTTGGCTCTTCCTTTTACAAATGATTTCTCTGTAGTATGAGATGCTGTTTGACAGCATTTTACCTACAGTGGGGTTTTTTTCAAAATTAGTCAATCCTCTCAAGCCTTGCCACTGCTTTGTCAACTACATTTCTATAATATTTTAAATCCTTTTGTTGTCATTTCAACAATCTTCAGAGTGAATAGATCCCATTTCAAGAAACCATTTTCTTTGCTCATCCATAAAGAGCACCTTCACATCCATTAAAATTATGATGAAATAGAAGCAATTCAAATATAATAATAATGAAAAAAATTGAAATATTGCAAGAATTACCAAAATGTGACACAGAGACACACTTGAGCAAATTCTGTTGGAAAAATGGCGTCATCAGACTTGCTTGAAGCAGGGTTGCCACAAACCTTCAATTTGTAAAACAGGTAATATCTGCCAAGTGCAGTAAAGCAAAGCACAATAAAACAAGGCGTACTTGTATAGCCAATTCAGCTGTCTTTTCCTTTCATTTGTTTTTACCCAGTATGTGTCTTTATATGTAGAATGTGTCTTTTATAGATAGCATATTACTAGATCTTGTCTTCTTATACACCTTGATAATCTCTGGCTTTAAATTGGAATGTTCAGACCATTAATATAAATGTAATTATTCATTTGGTTAGAATTAGATATGTCATCTTTTATTTTTCCCTTTGTATCTGTTTTTTTTTTGTCCCTCTGTTCTCCATTTTTTAACTTCTTTTTATGACTTGAATTCTTTACTTTGTTCCATTTAATTTACCTCTTGGCTTTTGGCTATATATCTTTGTATTACTCTTTTAGTGGTTTTCTCTAGGAATTAAAATATGCTTTCTTAAACTTTCAAAGTCCTCTATCAGTAAATATACCATTTTACAAAATTATGCAATAAACCTATAACCATAGAGGTTCCTTTAGCTACTTCCTGATACTCTTTATAGAATAGTTGTCATATGTCTTACCCTTACTTACAGTAAGCATTCAATAAGACCATGTTATAATTTTTGCTTTAAATAGTTATATATATCTTAAAGAACACAATGAAGAAGATAATATTACATATGTACTGAGGAGATATTTGCTATTTCTAATGTTCCTAATTTGTTTTCATTTCTTTTTTTTTAAGTTTTCCTTTAAATTCTAATTAGTTAACATAGAGTGTTATATTACTTTCAGGTGTACAATATAGTGATTCAGCACCTCCATACAACATCCAGGGCTTATCCCCATCCCTTATCTGACCCATCCCCACCACCATCCCCACCACCACCTGACTCTCTCTCTGGTAACCATCAGTTTGTTCTCTACAGTTAAGAGTCTGTTTCTTGATTTCTTCTCTCTCTCTCTCTCTCGCTCTCTCTCTCTCTCTCCCCACTTTGTTTGTTTTATGTCCTAAATTCCACATGTGAGTGAGATCCTATGATATTTGCCTTTTTCTGACTGACATCTTCTACTTTGCTCCATCCACATCATTGTAAATGGTAAGATTTCATTCTTTCTGATGGCTGAGCAATATTCCCTTAAGTATATATACCACTCTTCTTTCTCTATTCATCAGTCAATGGACATAGGCTGTTTCCATAATTTGGCTATTGTAGGTAATGCATTTCTTTCTAAAAATATTTCTTTCTGATAATTTCACTTCAGCCTGAGGAACTTCTCTTAGCACTTTTTCCCTCCTAATATAGACTTGAAGGTTATAAAGTGTCTTGATGTTCTTCAGTTTAAAGTGTCTTTGTTGGGACACCTGGGTGGCTCAGCAGTTGAGCTTCTGCCTGTGGCCCAGGACATCATCTTGGAGTCCTGGGATTGAGTACCACATCAGGCTTCCTGCATGGAGCCTACTTCTCCCTGTGCCTTTGTATCTCCCTCTCTTTCTATCTGTGTCGCTCATGAAAAAATAAATAAAATCTGTTTAAAAATCTTAAAAAATAATTGTTAAAAAATAAAGTGTCTCTGTTTGGCTTTTATTCCTGAAAGATATTTTTACAAGATATAGAATTCTGACTTGCCAGTTTTTCATTTTTTTTAAGTACTTTATAAAGTTTGTGCTCCACTGTTTTCTGGCCTCTGTGATTTCTCATGAAACATCCATAGTCATTACAATTATTGTTGCTCTATGTGTAATTTTCATTATTTTTTCTACTTGCATTTCTTTACTTTTTAGCCTTTATAAGTTTAACTACTGTAAATTTGTCTCACTTCTTCCTTTCCTTCCTTCCTTCTTTCATTCCTCTATCTCTTTTATTTTCCCTTTCTTTCTTTTCTATTTATCCTATCTGGGTTTTGCTGAAATTCTTGATTCTGAAAATTGATGCCTTTCAACAAATTCAACAGTGTTGATCAATAGGCCTTCAAATATTTTTCCTGTCCTACTCTTTCTCCTTTTCTTTCTGGTACAAGAGTTGTACATGTGTTAAAACTTTAATGATGAACCCATCCCCCCTCCCCATCCTTAGCCAATTCATTTTCTTTCTTTCTTTTCTTTCTTTCTTTCTCTTCTTTCTTTCTTTCTTTTTCTTTCTTTCTTTCTTCTTTCTTTCTTCTTTTCTTTCTTTCTTTTTCTTTCCTCTGCAGATTGGATAATTTGCATTAAATAGTTTCCTTTGTTTATATTCTACTAGTAGTCCCAGTGAATGTTTTATTTAATATACTAATTTTCAGCTATAAATTGTTATTTCTACTTATTTGCTGAGATTTTTCATGATTTTATCTATTTTTTAGTGCATTCCCCTTTGTTTTACTGAACATTGTTAAAAATAGTTGATTTCACATGTTTGTCAATTGTAACATCTGGATTATTTTGTGGTCATACTCCTTTGAATTTATTTTCTATTGAGAGTGGGTCACACAAATTTTCCTGGTTCTTGAATGTTAAGAAATTTAGGGGTTGGTTTTGGATATTATGAATGCTCTGATGTGAAGATTCTGAATTCTGTTACTGTTACATTCTGTTAAACAATTTGATTCTTTTTGGTCGTTGTTCTATTGGGCAATTAATTTGTTTTCATTCAAGCTAAACACTCTGACTCTTGAATAACAATAAAATTCTTAGTTCAGATCATTTATTCTTTAAAGGAGGATTGAATATGTCTTGCTAGACATTACTTAGTGGTCATCCAAGTACTTAGACAAGGCTATGCACTGATTTAGAGATCGCCTCCTGTGGCTCTCCTTCATGGAACTACATATCACTTTTCAAATATCTAGATTTTCTATGAATTATTTCTACTTGTTTTTCAGGTCAGAAAGATAGTGTGATCTCCATTAAAGTTCTAGCAGCTCTTTGCACCTAAGTGCATTCTATATTTAGAACAAAACCTATAGGAAACTGGAAAACCATTTTGTGGCACTCCCTTTTCCTTAATGTCAGCTTTCTACAATGTTTGTCTGCTTTTTATATTTTCTAGAGCTTCTGATAGTTCTTTTAAAATATTTTTTAATAGAGTTTAAATTTATTATTTCAGATCCGAAAAGAAATGTCTTGGAAGTTATCACTTTTATCCACCAGAAAAATCTGTAAAAACTAAAAATAAAACTAATTTTTCTGGACCATCAGAGAAGTGAAGCTGTAGGATAAATTATTAACTCTGGAATCTGGTGTATTCAGAGACTTAAGAACTGAGATTCTGCTCACTAGGAGCAGAAGCTGCTAAATCTACAATCTAAAAAGATAAAGTGAGCATCAGAACTAGTCTCAGATATGACACAAATGCTGTATATTACTTGGGCATATGAAGTAACTAGGATTAATATGTTTAAGGATCTAATAGAAAAATAGAAAATATGCAAGAATATATGGGTACTGAAAGCAGAGAGATGGGAACTCAAAAAAAGAACTGAAGGAAGTAACAGGAAAAAAAAGAAAAGAAGAAAGATCCCACTGTAACAGAAAATAGAGTCCCTTTGACAGGCTCATCAGAACACTCAAGAGAGAATCAGAGGACTTAACGATAGGTCAACAGAAAATTCTCACATCAAAAATCAAAGAAAAGGTATTTTTAAAAATGAGCCTCTTTTAAAAATGACACACAATAACTATGGGACAATATCAAAAACTGTAACATATATATTTTGAATAAACAGAGGATAAGAAAGAGAATGAAACAGGACTATTTGAAGGATTAATAGCTGTGAACTTTCCAACATTAATTATCAAAAGCAAACCAGAGATCTAGAAACACAGATGGATGTAAAATGATATAGGTCAGAAACTGTTGTCTCAAAAACAAAACAAAACAAAACAAAAAACAGAAAAGTTCAGGAGAAGGCATAGGTGAACGTAAAATAAGATTTTCTGTGTTTCTTATTTTTCATAGGTATAAAAGATAACTGTTTAGTTTTAATAATTAATAATACTAATAATATCCTGAGTAGCATATGTAGCATGTGGATGAGTGAAACTAATGACCATAGTATCACAAGTATTGGAAAGGAGGAATTGGAAACAATCTGCCATAAGGTACTTGCACTTGGAGTGGAGTTATATAGCAGTATTTGAATCAGATGTGGGCCATTTTAGTGAATGTATATTGTAAATTCGAGGGCAACCACTAAATTTAAAGACAAACGTAATGATACAGGAGTCAATTCTCTAAGAAGACAAAAGAATCCTTACTGTGTATAAACCTGACAGAACTTCAAAATACATGAGGCAAAAGCTGGTGGAATTGAAAGGATGAATATACAAATCCACTATTAGAACTGGAGTCTCTCACATTTTTCTTTCAGGAACTGATAGATCAAGAAGGCAGAAAATCAGTAAAGGTATGGATGACTTGAAGAGCATGATCAATCACCTTGACCTAATTGACATTTATAGGTTTCCCATCCAACAGTCACAGAATGCACATTCTCCTCAAGCTTGCATGGAACAATCACCAAGAAATAACACATTCTGAGCCAAAAATACACTCGAATAAGTCGAAGATAACCAAAATGATACAAAATATATTTTTAGACCACAGAGGAACTAGACTAGAAACAGGTGACTAAAAATACCTTGAACCCCTCCCTCCAAACAAATATTTGGAAATTAAATGACATATCTCTGAATAAACTATGGGTGAAAGAATTATCAAGACAAACAAAAAATTCTTTTAAACTAAATGAAAATATGCATTGTACAGTGTACATTAGTTATCTTTCAGTTTAGTAAGACTTACTTGGCCATTAAATTATATAACGGTTCTTAGAAATATTATCTTACTTCTTGTTTTTTAATACTATCTATACTATATAATGCAAACTGTTATTCTTTGGGATTTATCTGGTAAGTTTAATTTTTTCATGTTTATTAAGATTACTGATATACTTGGTCTTTTTAGGTTTTAAATGATCAATTTTTTTCTCTGCATCTTTTATTTTTCACTTCTGGCCTTCCTAGATTCATAATATTTTCATTAGTTCCTCCAATTTCTTATCTGTTAGTAATGTTCTTAATACTTGATGTGATATGATTATGAGCATGTATAATATTTAACATAATTGTTAAGATGCAAATTATCATTACAGATCCATAGTAGCTTATTCCAATCCCATGGTGCTAGATGTCTTTTTGCTTCAACATTTTTCAGATCTTAGAAAGATAATACATCCATTACATATTATGTAACATCAGGAGCAGGATCTGGAGACGCATTTCTTAATTGCACATCAATCTGTCTGCACTGAATCATGTGGTTGTTGATACTGAATACGACAAATAAGACTTTACATATCCTTGCACATTAGTTAAGGTCACATTTTGCTGCCAAATTAGCTTTACTTCAAATTGAAGGGAAAGATTTCAAAAATAATTTTTATAATTTTTCATATTTCAGAATATCACATCAGAGGTTAGAAACCTGAATCTTTATCCTGCTTCTGTAGTAATATGGACCAAAAAAAAAGTTTTTATTAGAATCTCGCACACCCATCATCTTCTGTGTTACCCTTTATCAATATTTTAGCTCTATTTTGAATTTAAACTCCCCAGCACAGTCATCACTATATTTACAATAACATTTCATTTACATTTGGCAATATGTTGCCTCTTGTTCTACTTACCATTATTTCTTGCAACTCATTCCCTTTTCTGTGTGTCTCCTTTTGTTCTAAGGAAAATACTTTAGCATTTATTTAGTTAGTCTATGATTGGTAAGCACTCCCAGTCTTTCTAAGTCATGTATTTTCTTTTTCACATTCACTCTTAGATAACAGTGTAGTTGTGAGTAGAATTCTAGGTTTATACTTTCTCTAAATGTTTGAAAGACAACATTATAGTGGGTTTCCATTTTTGCTGATGAAATGGCTTTTGATTCATGATCTTTCTTATATAGAAAAGTCTGGGGTTTTTAGAAGTCTGAGAACTTTTAATATTTTCTCTCATTCTCTGAGCTCATATGTTTGTGTTTTGAATTTGAAAGATTGTATTTTTCACATCTAGGGTTTCTTACTTTTTAAGATATGCCTATACCCTTCTATGCCTATACCCTTCTATTCTTGCTTTTGATCATCTTTATGTTTTACCTCTTGATTATCTGAAAGTATCTTATTATTTCAAGAGCTTAGAATACGAATTCTTGTGTTTGGAGGAGATGTGATCATCTCTTTCTTCATGCTCTCTTCAAATATTCCTTGGGAGACTTAGGGATTGTCTCAATGGGTACATCAGTCCAACCTTTACTCTCCTATTATTATCCCTGTACTGAGTCCTTAACTTTGAGCACAAGTTCACTGGTATTACTTCCATGGCCAATGACATCCAGCATCAGCACCATTTCCCTTCTGCCACAACCAGCACCATTGCAACAGGTACAGAGGCTCTTGCAACCCCTTCTGATAATGTCCAACATGGATTCAGTTATATGTAGACCCCTGAAAATGAATACTTTCTCAATTCACATCATTATGGGTGCTGGAACAAAGTAAACATGGGAATTCTTTCTCTACATTGAGATATTTTCTATTATATGGAAACCATAACAAGAGTGTTTGAGCCTCATGATGTTGTAGTAAATTATGTTCTTAATTTCACAGAAAGATATTTTTTCTCCAAAAAACACATATGGAATTTCTTGAAGTTTCCTAGGCCACAAACCTTTCAACGAACATCTGTGATGCTCAGTCCAAGACTACAATTATCCTTGGAAATGTTCACTCTCCTGCTCATTTTGGCCTTATTCTCAAGGCCTATGGAAAATTTGTTGCAAATGGACATTTGTACCCCTCCTACCCTACAAAACCTCAGATCAAAAGATGTACTTGTTTGTTTCAGAGCAGTTTTTACATAATTGAAATTCTTATGTCAGAAAGTGTGTTAAACTCTGTATATGTACTGGAACGCAAACAAGGATTACTTAGGAAAATCTCTATAGATTAGCAGTATGCTGACATATCTCTGATATGCCCCTACATATGGGCAAAAGATATTTTCTCTTCCAGATTTGTTCAAAATCTAGTAATGGAGGTGAACAAAGGAATAGATCATCGCAGTACTACATAAGTGCAATTGTGAAGATAAATATTACCTCCAGTCAGACGTGTTCAGAGTATAAAGGACTCACTTTCTTGCAGGACACGTCTCAGTGAGTTTAATGTTGTATTTGCATTTGTTTTGTTTAGTAGCTGCATCAAATGACAGACTCATTAAGCCAAAAACTCAAAATAATTCATTTGTGAAAATATTTCACTACTTCTCTACTGTGTAGCCATAGTAGTTTTCAGAGAGAAAAAAGTAAAAGGAAAAGCATAATAGAAAGTTACCACAGAAAATTCTAACAAGATTTCTACTATCCTTGTTCAACTGTTAATTTAGTTTCACACATTTTGGGGGGCTTTTATTAGCCTTAGTAGTGAAACTTAGAAAGTGGAATGAGTAATATAAAATTTTATTAGTAGTTGGAGCTGTTACAGATCATAGTTGAATACAGACATGCATTATAATGAAAAGCAAAAATAGATGCATCTAATATATTCTATTGGAAGAAAAAAGATCCTATTAAAGAAACGAATGTGAAAAAGAGCAAGTAGTAAGTATGGTTATTCCAGTTAAAGTTTTCAGAAGGGAGAAAATATGATAGCTAGCATTTATTAATTTATTCATTTACTCCAGAAACATTTATTAAGTATCTACTGTCTACCAGCTCCTGTATTAGATGCTGATGAAGTACCAAAGAGCAAAACAAGTAAGAATCTATGTTTTTCTGGGACTTAGTTTCTAGTGTGAGAAAAAATAATCAAACATTAACTAGAAAATATATAGATTATGGAAGTGACCAGTGCTATGGGGAAAAATAAAGCAAGGAAATAGGACATAGTGTCAGAAAACCATGACTTTACACTAGGCACTAAGCAATTCCTTGTGGCATAGCTGATGTTTGAGTAGAGCCAGTGGAGGCAAGTGGAGCAAGTCATAGGTCCATCAGGAGGCAGAGCACTTACTTGCTGTGTTTTACAAGCCACATAGAGAATAATACGGCCATAGAGGAGTAGATGAAAGGAAAGTAGTACAGCTCAAATGTAAAACCAGAGAAGTAATGTTTTCAATATTATGGAGTCATTTCTAAAAGACCCCCCTTTACCTTGGAAGCTAGCCTCATCTTACCTTACCAGCCCAGTTTCTTCCTGTTATCTTCTCTGATATCAGGGAGATATCTTGCCATCTATCTATGCTCTGAGCTTATTGAAATCTTGTTATCCTTCCTCCAAATTATCTGTGTTCTTTTCAGCCACCAAGATTTTCACAAAGAAGTTCCTTTGCTTAAACAGTTTTCCATTATTCCTTCACTTTAGCGTCAATACTAATCTTACTCAAGAGCTTAAACATATAATTCCTTTAGATTTTCCTTCTCCTAGAATTGGTGAGGCATGATGCCAAGTGCTACCATATTACAATGTGCCTAACTCTTACCACTTACAATCACACCATGTATTGAATGCTGGTTCTGCTTACCTGTCTCTCTAAGTCTTCTTGAGTTAAAGAGCTTTATCTTATTTATATATATTTTCCTTATATGCAGCTCAAGTCTTGGCACAAATGTTTATGAATAAACAAAAATTCATTTGGCCTTGAAAATGATGATTACCACAATTACTTTAACCTCAAAAATCATAATAATCTTGCTTTGTAATGAAATGTTCACTCTGAACATGAGATAATATATTTTAAAAAATGACTTTCAGTTTGATTCATTAGCATTAGAAACAAAATCCACAAAAAGGGGAAATCTAAACACTGAGAAAAAAATCTTCTGAAAGATTTCAAGGAAAGCAAAGTAAATTGCTGTTGATATGATTAGTTTCACTGTTCGACACATGTATCTCAGAGGAAAAAAAACTACTTATGAAGGAGATTAGGCTGTTGATTAGCCTCTAATATGAGAGCAGTATTTCTTATGTATTCAAACTATGTCCTATGAGTGCTTGCACTGAGGGCTTGCACTTCCAAATTTCCAGCACTATTCTCTGTTTGAAGTACTTGAGTTTT
This sequence comes from Vulpes lagopus, assembly GCF_018345385.1. NCBI lineage: Eukaryota > Metazoa > Chordata > Mammalia > Carnivora > Canidae > Vulpes > Vulpes lagopus. The sequence continues at coordinate 5,622,120 of NC_054842.1, forward strand.
TAAATTACATAGATAAGGATCCTCAAAAAATGGTGTCAGAAGAAAAAAAAGTAGCTGTGATACCTTAATATTTTTGTTAATAAATTAAAATGTTTCATGTAAAACATACCCTCTTATAAAGGATATTGCTTTTCCTTATTTCAGTATTTTCAGGTATACTTACATAATCTTGTTAGTTAATGCTATGAAATGGTATTTTAATAATCACAGACAGATGGCTTCTGTTGGTTAAATACGCATCATGCTTTCATATACTTCCATGTCTTGTTGACTAGAGCAAAGGTGAAATTAACTCCAATATATGGCTCCTAAAATTAATCATGTTAGTATGACCACAAATAACTTATGCCAGGATATGTTGATTACTCACTAAAAATATTACTTGCATTAGTAAAAATATGTTGTCTCGGCAAAACATACCCCTGATATGAATAAATATCTCAGTGCAATCTTGCATGAATAAAAATATAGACACATATTTTTTCCTGATGATAATCAAATAAGAATGGTTTAATATGATTTGCTTCGCATATATGTATGTATAATGTAAATTTATATACATTATTTCTTTCTTTTCTGCTTGCTTCTTTTATTGTTTTCCTCTGTGAAAGTATGAGTGACCAAGTTTAGTTTTGAACTTTAAGCCCTATATTCCTTCATATGCTGTTTTAGCTGAGCTAATAGTAAGATTTATAATAACTAATAGGAAGTGTGATTCCAAGTTCTCTTTATTTATTTCTGGAAAGAGCCATGAAGATAGTGAATAGTTTCCTAAATCCAGGTTTGGAAACAGCAGGGTATAATTAAGAATATAATGTGGATAGATATTCCTAAAGTCACCTCTAACTGATGCATCCTTACATGGATCTTGTACCTGGCATCCAAAGTATTGCCTAATGTCACTTGCAAAGTGTATAGGATCTATTTTCAAAACATTCAAAATATTACTGAATAGATGGAAATAATCACCTGCAGAAAAATAATAGCAAAAAAACCCAGCTTGACATATTTGGTTGTCTTTGTTTTTATCTTTCTCTGTACTCAAGATCAAGTGTGTTCAGCATAAACTGACCATGATCAAAAGAAGTGTCCCAAAAATCAGTCATGGTAAACACAGCTCACTACACACCATAAATCTAAAAGCTGAATACAGGTAGGTGTCTTCACATGTCTATAAGGTATGTCAGATTTCATTCTCTATCCTGGGAAGTCATTAGATCCAACATTTAATCTTATATCTGGACTTATAAAGAGTTTTCCACTGTAGACTCATCAGAATTGATGAATTAAAAAGACTAATATTACCATGAATTGGCGAACATACAACTCTAAAGGAATGCTCATACATTGCTGGTAGGACTGTAAATTGATGAGAAAAAATTGGTAAATTGGTATAAACAACAACACTTTGTTTATATATTTATAGTAGAATTATTTACAATAGCCAAGATATGCAAACAGCCCAAGCATGCATCAATTGATGAATGGATAAATAAGGTGTGTATACACACACACACACACACACACACACACACACACATTATTCAGCCATTAAAAAGGATGAAATTATGTTCCCATTTGGACATAGATGGAGCTAGAGAATATAATGCTTAAGTGAATAAGGCAGTCTGAGAAAGACAAATATGATATAATTTCACTTATATGTGGAGTTTAAGAAACAAAACAAATGAGCAAAGGGGAAAAAAGAAAGACAGACAAATCAAGAATCAGACTCTTAATGACAGAAAACAAATTCAAACTGATAGTTACCAGAGGGAGGTGGGTGGGAGCTGGATGGAATAGGTGAAGGAGATTAAGAATACTGAGTAACATAAAGAACTGTTGATTCACTATATTGTACACCGGAAACTAATATAGCATATATGTTAACTAACTGGAATTTAGATAAAAACTTAAAAAAAAAACACTTTGAAGAAACGTTTGCAGTTTCTACTAAATCTAGGTATACAAATTCCCCTCGACTCAAAAATTCTGTTCATTGGCATATAACCAAAAGAAGTTGCATGCTTATGTATATTCGAAAAATATATGCAAGAATGTTCTTAGATGCTTTAATAATGACAACTAAAAGCAATAAAAAAATCCCACATACCCACTGACAGTAGAACAGGTAAATAACTGTGACATATTGAGAGAATATCACAGAGCACTGAAAAAGAATCATCTCTGATATACTCAACAGAATGGATATATTCCATAGATACAATATTGAGTGAAAGAAACCAAACACAAAAGTAGTGAATTTTATATGATTACACTTATACAATGTTCAAAAACTGAAAAATAATCTAAGGTGATAAAACCTAGAATAGTAATTACCCTTGAGGTATACTTATGTGGATGGTCTACATCTTGATTTGGATGGTGTCACATGGATGGTATTCTGTGAAAAAAGCATCAGCCTATATAGATTTGGAATGTGTGTATTTTGTGTTTGTATGCATATGCTTTCTCTCACATTCAGAATATAACCACATCAACTGTCTTGGAACTCAGAGCTCCCTTCCAGCAAATATGCTGGAGGTAGGGAGAGAGCTCTGAGCTGCACAGCAGGTTGATATGGTGATAGGGTAATCAGGCCTTTGACTTGGGACAGGGAGTGTCATGAAACCAGGTGAGGGTGGATTGAGAAGTTAGAAAACAAATAGCAGAGTAGGGGGGAAATACAACTGGGCAATGGGGGAACAGGAATCAGATTCCAAGTTAAGGGGATGCCTGGGGGGCTCAGTCAGTTAGTCGTCTGTCTTCAGCTCAGGTCATGATCCCAGGACCCTGGGATGGAGCCCCACATCCATCCCTGCTGAGCAGGGAGCCTGCTTCCCCCTCTCTGTCTGCCTACTGCTCCCCCTCCTTGTGCTCTCTCTCTCTCTGTGTCAAATAAATAAATAAGTAAAATCTTTAAAAAAGAAAAAACAAAGAATTCCAAGTTAAGGATTGGGAATAAAGAACAGACAAACATGAGAAGGTTCAAGAGGTTTACTCCAGATACAGGAAGAGGGAGGTACCTAAAGAGTACCTTAAGGCAAAAGGGCAGGTATCAAGAATGCTGAGTTAAGTTAAACATAAGATGTCCTTCGTATTCTGTCTCTTGGGCAGTGATTTCCCCTGGTTCACTTCTGCTCCGTGGGCTTCCTGATGTTTGGAGGCAAGCTCCGTCACATACCTCTCCAGAGTATACCACTGGACAAGCATGTATGGAACATGTACAGTGTGCCAGTTTCAGCAATCATCATTGCATCATCAAGATTTAGTACTTGCCTCAAAGCTTCCTCAGTTTTCACAAACCAAGTCATTCCAGTCTGTTACCAAGGCTAGAAGGTAGTGAGTAAGAAATTAAGGAGGGATGTGCCTGGAATTTTGAGCTATTACTAGAAATACAAGTGTGAATGTATATAGGCCCTGTCTTAAGCAGCACAAGATTTACTTGAACATCAAGTCAAGATTCCATTCGTTAAATGCTGACCGAAATACTGATCAAAAGAAAGAATTCTCATTTTGCTATCTCTGCAATGATGTATATAAGTGAATTAACATGCAAGACTCCAGATTTCAACTGTTTAATTGTTAATGACACCCATTTTGCTCTCAAAAGTATCATGGATAATATCTTAGTCGGATAATAGTAACTTAGTCGGTCATTGGATAATAACTTGGTCATTCTGCTTAGTTTGTGGGTCACCCTACCTATGATCTATGCATGTACATCATGTTAATGATTGTCATGTGATATTGAAATGTATTGCTTTTCTGTCTCCCTCCATCAATGATAATTTCATTTTTGTACTTGCCATGTATTCCATGAGTATTTTCTGAGTGAATATGTGAATCACTGATTTAAAAGCCTGGATGTTTCATGGGTTTCTGGGTGGCTCTGTGGTTGAGCATCTACCTTTGGTTCAGATCGTGATCATGGGGTCCTAGGATCAAGTCCCGCATCAGGCTCCTGGCAGGGAGCCTGCTTCTCCCTCTGTCTATGTCTCTACCTGCCTCTCTCTCTCTCTGTGTGTGTGTGTGTGCGTGTGTGTGTGTGTGTGTGTGTGTCTTTCACAAATAAACAAATAAAGTCTAAAGAAAACCAGACTGTTTCTATAGTTTGGTGAAGTAGAAAGTAATATGGATAACTAATATGGGAGTTGTTTGCCTGGATGTATCACAAAGCTGGCTCAGGAGAGCAGTAGTTTAAAAGTGTAAAACAAAACAAAACAAAACTAGTGACTACAATAGGCATCCAGAAGAAGCATTTATTAGCTAAATACATTCTAATTCAGGAAATAAAATCTCTCTTGGATATTTCAAGTTATGCTAGTTAGAATTAATATTCAACCCATAGTCATTTATCTATCTCATTTCAAAAATAGGCAATTATACTGTCAAGTTCAGGTCAAGTAGCTTGTTAGGTAGAGTTTATCTGGAATGAAGTGTGGAAAAAGGAGGAAATCATCCATCACTTAAAGCTATATTAAGAAAGTTAAGCCATCACTGCAAGTATGTGCTTCATCAGCACGATTGCATATTTTTGTTAACATTTTTAGCTTCAAAGTCTCTTCTTTTAATTGAAATCCAATATGTGTTTATTGCTGACACATGTTAAAAATCTTGCTTATACAGTACATAGATCTCTCTCCCAATCCAATAGTCCTACATTGTTTGTTTCCTAATTAGCACAGATACTATATGAAAAATGCAAGAGACACTGCCAGGTGAAGATGCCTATCAGTTTTAATTTTTTTTTTTTGTCCTGGATAGTCCAGAGGTACTGATGGTTTTGGCTCCTCTTGAAGGCTCTCTTAATGAGCACATTTTCCAGGTGTGTTTAACATAATACTAATTTGGAGGTATTTTTAGTAAGTTCTAGATTCACCTCACATAGTGGTTGGTGGCAGCGTTGAACAGCAGGGATCATACTTTCTTGTCTAGATTGATCCAGAGTTTGAAATGAAGTCAAATAGTGTTGTAAGTGTCCTGATAACAGAATGGCATAAGCTGCAGAAGACTAATTATAAAATGTGCTATTTACTTTGAAGCTATTTAAAAAACTCACTACCTAATCTGCAGCAGAGCTTGAGAAATAGACTTCAAATCTTCTATAGAATTATTATTTTTAATTAAAATGTATTTGTTCTTGTGTTCTAGATACTGCTAGACAATTAGTGGCCTATGGACTATATTTATGGTACCATGCAATACCCTCCCTGTCTCTACCCTACACACACACACACACACACACACACACACACACTTTACAATACACCAGCCTTATATGTATAAGGAAATTTGTGCCCCTGTGCTGGCACTGCACATTAACTAGTTACTTTCTGTTTACTGTCTGAAATCAAGGCCATTCCTGCCTTCATTTTTGTATTCCTAATGCGTGGTATATTATCTGATATACTGAAGGAGCTCAGTAAATAATTGATAAATGAGTAAAACCTTGGGCAAACTATGATAAGCTTGTGTCCTCAGCTATAAGATGGAAATGATAATATCTGACCCATATTGCTATTGTGAAACAGATACCTCACACGAAATATGAAATTCCACATCTAAAATACAAAATAGTATACCAAGGAATTAAGAGTTATATTTTCAAAATAAATTAATATGATTTTCTTTTCTTGCATATAAGTATCCCTGAATTTAGCCGGGAATATCTATGGTCTCAGAAAGGATTAAGATGAAAGATAGCTGATCATTTATTTAAAGGGAGTTGTTCGTTGGTGGAGGAGGGTGGTGGTGGTAGTGCATTTGCACACAGGTCAACACTAAATGTATTAATCCATTCCCCATACGTGACCACTGTCAATTAGAGAAGTATGCTGACATATACCGAGAGTCAACTTTATTCCTGTTGCAGCGCTATTTGATTTACAAACATCTTGTCAGCTAGTCATTACAGCAAACTCTGAGTTTGAAATTATTACCTACATTTAACAAAGGAGGGCACCAAGGTGAGAGAACTCATGTGCTGATGGTGGATTGGTATTCAAAATGCAACTTTCTCAGAATCATGTTTCTTAGGAGTCCAGCAGCCTGAGAGAGAAGAAAAGGGAATGTTCTAGGCATAGGAAAGACCTGAGTGAGTGCATCATGAAACTCCCAGATGCATCTGTGAATTGTCTTTTCTAGTTTATATTCCCTACAATCTTTAAATCAGAGCAAGATATAGTTAGACAAGACTTCATTAAATTTTATCTAACTCCCTGACCTTACTTATGTCAATGATGAACTATTCAGTGGCATTTTGTCTCTGTCCTTTCTTCAAATTTCTCCTCTTCACCAAGAAAACCCTCAGGTTTCTTAATCTAAAGGAAGTAATTACAATCAGAAGTATGGCTATCATTTGCTTCGTACTTTTTCTAGTAGCAGCCAGTCTTCTAAATGTCAAGCCTGTAAGTTAATTTTATCCTAATTTTACAGATGAGTAAGCTGAAGCCCAGAGACATTAGTGGTTTATTCAAGGTCAAAATTTAGTATGGGACAGTCTCTTCTCTCTGACTCTAACATCTCTTTTCTTTACATCATGCTTCATCTTAGATTGAAATCGTTCAGCATAGCATACACAAAAATCTAACCAAACCAACCAATATACAAGCAAACAAACAAAATGAGGCCGGAAAGTCTTGTGCCAGAAATAATGCACTCCAAAGTAAATGGAGATGTATCAGAAAGGACATCAGATTTTGAAAAGTCTCCAGTTTATCCGTCACTTTACTTCATTCTATTGTTGCTGCTAATTATTACTGTTCCATATAATTAATTACTTCTGACCTCTAGAGCATATATATTCTCTCCTATTTCTTTGTTTTTACACACTTTCAACTGCTATGATGTAATTCATGATCTGGTTGTAATATTCACTTATCTACTGAATGTCTATTTAGACTCTAAATCTTTTGATGGACACCGAGGATCCTTCCACAGTTTGGCTATTGTGGACATTGCTGCTATAAATATCAGGATGCAGGTGTCCTGGTGTTTCACTGCATCTGTATCTTTGGGGTAGATCCCCAGCAGTGCAATTGCTGGGTCATAGGGCAAATCCATTTTTAACTCTTTGAGGAACCTCCACACAGTTTTCCAGAGTGGCTGCACCAGTTCACATTCCCACCAACAGTGTAAGAGGGTTCCCTTTTCTCCACACCCTCTCTAACCTTTGTGGTTTCCTGCCTTGTTAATTTTCCCCATTCTCACTGGTGTGAGGTGATATCTCATTGTGGTTTTGATTTGTATTTCCCTGATGGCAAGTGATGCAGAGCATTTTCTCATGTGCGTGGTGGCCATGTCTATGTCTTCCTCTGTGAGATTTCTCTTCATGTCTTTTGCCCATTTCATGATTGGATTGTTTGTTTCTTTGGTGTTGAGTTTCATAAGTTCTTTATAGATCTTGGAAACTAGCCCTTTATCTGATACGTCATTTGCAAATATCTTCTCCCATTCTGTAGGTTGTCTTTTAGTTTTGTTGACTGTATCATTTGCTGTGCAAAAGCTTCTTGATGAAGTCCCAATAGTTTATTTTTGCTTTTGTTTCTTTTGCCTTCGTGGATGTATCTTGCAAGAAGTTACTGTGGCCGAGTTCAAAAAGGGTGTTGCCTGTGTTCTCCTCTAGGATTTTGATGGAATCTTGTCTCACATTTAGATCTTTCATCCATTTTGAGTTTATCTTTGTGTATGGTGAAAGAGAGTGGTCTAGGTTCATTCTTCTGCATGTGGATGTCCAATTTTCCCAGCACCATTTATTGAAGGGACTGTCTTTCTTCCAATGGATAGTCTTTCCTCCTTTGTCGAATATTAGTTGACCATAAAGTTGAGGGTCCACTTCTGGGTTCTCTATTCTGTTCCATTGATCTATGTGTCTGTTTTTGTGCCGGTACCACACTGTCTTGATGACCATAGTTTTGTAGTACAACCTGAAATCTGGCATTGTGATGCCCCCAGCTATGGTTTTCTTGTTTTTAATTCCCCTGGCTATTCAGGGTCTTTTCTGATTCCACACGATGGAATATTACTCAGCCATTAGAAATGGCAAATACCCACCATTTGCTTCAACGTGGATGGAACTAGAGGGTATTATGCTGAGTGAAATAAGTCAATCGGAGAAGGACAAACATTATATGGTCTCATTCATTTGGAGAATATAAAAAATAGTGAAAAGGAATAAAGGGGAAAGGAGAAAAAATAAGTGGGAAATATCAGAAAGGGAGACAGAACATGAAAGACTCCTAACTCTGGGAAACAAACTAGGGGTGGTGGAAGGGGAGATGGGTGGAGGTGGGGGTGACTGGGTGATGGGCACTGAGGTGGCTTGATGGGATGAGCACTGGGTATTATTCTATATGTTGGCAAATTGAACACCAATAAAAAATAAATTTATAAAAAAATATGCAAAAATGTCTTAATAAATTCATAAATATGAAAAAAAATAAACTCTAAATCTTAGGTTAAAATCTCCCTCCTCCTTGATATCCTTTTCAACTGCCTTACAAGGACTTAAGGCTTTCTCTTCAGTATGCACATATTAAGTGCTTCTATTCCAGGTATAGTTTATCATTATATTAACTCAGAGTTATTTGAGAGTTGTGATGTTTACTTTTATATGTCAAGCTGGCTAGGTCCTGAGATGAAGATATTTGGTCAAATATTATTTCCGATTTTTCTAGATGAAGTTATTTTTATACAAGATTAACATTAAATCAGACTTTGAGTAAAGCAGGCTATCTTCCATTCTAGTGGGCCTCATCCAATCAGTTGAAGGCCTTAATAGAAAAAGACTAACCGTTCCTAATGAGAAAAACTGCCAACAGTCAGCATTTAGACTAGAACTACAGCATCAACTCTTTCTTGGACTCCAGCATGCTGGTGTCTTCTGTATATTTTGGACATAACAGTCTCCACAACTATATTAGCCAATTTCATAAAATAAATCTTTCCAGATCGATAGGCAGATAGGTAGATAGAAAGATAATATAGATACAGATATAATTTTCTGAGTGTTCTGTTTTTTCTGGATAATTCTAAGGCAAAAACCTTGTCTTGTCATCTTGGTATTCTTAGATACTAGAGAGTTTGGAGCAGCATGTTCTCAAAGAATGAAAGGATGAGAGATTTCATAAGAATGGGAAAAAATGGGATGGTACTGGGTGATATGGAAAAGTCATAAATATATTTAGTATAACAAGAGCAAAGAGATTAGATTTGTTTAGGTTATATGAGAGTAGGTTTAAATTAAAATGCTTTTAAAAATTATGTTCTACAGTGTGTTGACATATAGTATATGCTGGCCATTAAGAAAAAAATGTTTTTCTATTCATATATGGAAAAAGTAGATGGAGTCTTTAAATAACCACTCAAAGAACCTTGCAAAAGAAGATATCACAGAAATCTCTAGGGTATTAGGTCTATAGGATTAATCAGTATTGTACCATATGGAAAGCCGGTTTGCAATAGATGATTGGAATCTTGGTCTGGCTAACCACCAGGAAAGAATTGTGGAATTATCCAGTGATTCTGCCTGCATATATTATGTTATATTTGCACAGAGTCTAAAAACCATGATTGCTGGATACATGGAAGACATATGAGTCAAAAAAAAAACCTGTCTTTTTCACCTAAATTGTGAATTCATATATACGAAAAGTATTCTTAAATTATATGAAAAATGCCTTTAAGCAAATTCCAAATTACTCTTATGATAAAGAACTAAATTATACAAAATTGATACTATATTTGAAAATTTGAGGCCTATAATCATATTAGCTTAAAGTGTTTAACACTCTTATAGAATTAAAGCACCTTAAAGATAAAATAAGTTCTGAATTCTTATAAGGCAGAGCTTCTCAACTAGAGTGTGATTTTGCTCCTCCTGGAGGATATTTAGCAATGTTTATAGATATTTTCGATTGTCACAACTCAGAGGCATACTACTGGTACCTAGTAAATAGAAGTTAGGGTGCTGCTAAATATTCCACGTTATGCAGGAAAGCCTCCCACAGTGAAGAATTACTCAGTCCAACAGGTCAATAGTGCCAAGTTGAGAAACCTATCCTAGAGATTTTGGATTTTCCTTGAGGCGATCTGGAGCCGTCTAAATAATTAATATCAGCATTTTCAAGGTCTTTACAGAAGCAGACCTAAACAACGCCTACCTCCTTGGATGCAGATTTTATTATTTCCCTTTCCCACTTGTGGCAATAAACAAAGGCCATCGAGATGAAAACAAGTGAAGGTTATCTTTATATATAACCCAGCCATCATCAATTTGTGTTTTTGGTCTCTAACAGTCCCACCCACAGACATAACTGCATGGGTTCCAGCATGAATGCTGGACTTATATCTACGGATGTCCACTACTAGGCATCTGTGGCTCAACCCAGAAAGTACAATTTGAGAGAAAGGTTTATACAAATGAGCTTCCAAGTAGGAGATGAGACAATATGTGACTATTAACTTTAGAAAGTTTAAAAAGGGGATCCTACTCTCTTTATAATTTCATTATAGTTTATACATATGCTATTTTTCATGGGTACACCCAACTCTATGCCTTGATCTTTTCTGCTTGGATTGTATATTCCTTATTTCCTTGCCTGCAAACTCTAGGTCAGTCCCTTCCAGTACAGAGCTCACAAAATAGATCCGAATATGGGAATAAAATTTAAAACAATGAAAACTAAGCCTCCCTGCTTCTGGCATCAACAAGGTAGCAGTTATTAACAATTCCAGGAACAACGTGGGAAAGGAATAATCCCAGATTATAGCAGCCCAGGAGGAAGTAGTATTTTACTGGTGAGTCTTTAAAGAAGCATCTTCAGTTCCACAGCAACACACTATAACTTTTGGACTCTTACCCAGACACATCAATACTTTTGGTGCATGGGAATCATGCCTTTCAGCCATTTTCTTCACTCCTATGCCCCTAGTCTTCTTATACCAGGTCCCTACACTCATATAAATATATTCAGTGTATCTATTTATATAGAGATATACATCTGTCTATCTATTGAGAGAATTACTACTATATACAAGATTCTAACCAATATACTTATAAGTAATGCTCTGGGTAAAATGTTGAGGCTTTGAAAATGAAACTTTAATTTCACTTAATATAAGTAGAATTTATTAATATCTGATATTTATTGAATATCAGATATTAATTGACTCATGATTGAACTTAATCTTATCAACAGTGTATTGTTCAAGTAGCCAAGACTTGTTCAAGTACCTGAAGACTCTTAATTCTTTACTTCTACCTCTGTTATGAAGAATCATTGTCTGAGTTTTTTCAAATATGTTGTAGAGAAATTACTTCCATTATTACTAAAGGATTGTTGGTTACAAAAAACATGCTTACTCAGCAAAGCCATCTATGATGTTCACTTGGCTACCTTGAAAAACAGAATATCTACTTTTCCTTTTGGATCATGCTTCCTGTTGATAAACCAAATACAGTTTTAGAGAGTGAAGGGTCATGCAGCTACATCAGCTTCTTCTTAAAGCCACGTCTATATAGGGCTAGGTTCTTTCTGAAATAAATATGCCTTGTAGTAGAATATTTAAGTTTTCTAATTGCTTTTCCTTTAAAGCTATCTCTTGTGTTTGGAAAGAAAAGAAAAAGAAAAGGAAAAGAAAAAACTCTGTCTCCCTCACAATGCACACATCCCTTTACCTCATTACACAAGGCTTTCTTGTATTTAGTAAGTTTTCCTGATTTTATTTACATCAGAATACAGATTTAGAGTTCAATTCTAATAAGATTGAAACAAGGTGTGAGTAGAACCTAAGCTGGCAAATTTTGCAGTAATCTTTCCATTACTAGAATCCAATTTCTGCATATATTGTCTTAGAAATAAAGCTGGAATGACAGCAAAAGAAAAAACAACTCATTCTTTTCAGCCTAATTGATTTAGGGAAAGCAATAATCCTTTGATAATTTCTTCCATCAGAGCATATGTTGTAAAGAAGCACATTTAGAACAAAAGTAAGCTACATTAAGTACCAAGAAATAATGCAAAGAATGGTTTGCTTTCTGAATATGTGAGATTTTCAAGAAGCAAAGAAAGAGCCTTTTTCTATGGGATATGCAAACTCTAAGCAACAGCCACAAATTCTTGTGGGATACCAATCTTGCTATTTCAGGTTATTTCAGAGTGATACTGACTTCTTCCCTCATGGACTATGTTGTTTGAAAGTTGTAATCCAATTCGAAGTAATTTGGATTGCAAAAACACCAATTTTGAGGAAAAGTGTATTTATTCTAAGAGATAGAAGTATCTCACAGTGTATCAGTTGGCTTCTACTGAAAAACACACCATCCCAAAGCATAGTGCCTTCATCTTAGTCTGTTTAGATTGTTATAACAAAAAAAAAATTATTCTGGGTAGCTCAAACAGGAAACATTTGTTTTCTCACAGTTCTGGAGGCTGGGAAGTCCAAAATCAAGGTGCTGGCAAATTCAGTTTCTGGTGACCATCCATTTCCTACCGAGTTCATAGATAGCTATTTTCTTGCTGGGTCCTCACATGAAGAAAGGCGCAAGGAGCTCTCTGGGGTGTCTTTTATAAGGATACTAATCCATTCAAGAGGACTCCACCCTCTTGAGCTAATCATATCCCAAGGCCCCCACCTTCAAATACCATCATATTGGACATTAAGTTTCAACATGTGAATTTTGGGAGCATACAAACATCAGTCTTTAGCAGCCTTAAAACAAGAAACATTTATAGGCACCAGGGCTCTGCCAATTATGGGTCACGGACCACCATATCAGACCAGCAGCCAGTTCTAGTATAATTCAAGGGTGGTTTCCACACTTTTAAAGGATTATAAATGAACAAAGAAGAATATGATATAGAGAAGTTATTTGGCTCACAAAGCCTAAAGTATTTATTTTCTGGCCCTTTCTAGAAAAACTGTGCCCACATCTGGTTTAGGTCATGCTTCTGTTATTCAGAAACACTCTGGGCTCAGCAGTCTGGGTTTTTTTTTTTTTTTTTTTTTTTTTTTTGGTCTTCACTAGGTTCTGTCACTCACCTATGGTCAGAAGCCTGTCAGTTAAGGGGCTCTGCTTGTGGAATTAATGGCTGTTGATTGGGAGTTGGGAGTAACCAGACTTATCATCCACTAAGTAACCCAGACTTATTTACCTGGGGGCTCCAAGAAGGAATACAGTAGTACCCAAGGCTTCTCCTTCACATTTTATAGGCTAAAGTAAGTCTCAAGACTGGGGGATGAGAGGGTTATGTGTAGCTGTGTTTACAAACTACCACACACAGAAAACAAGGGCTTCAAGAGCAACCGACATTTCCCTGGAACTGTAACAACGAAGTGGAAAGCTTTCAGCCACTGTAACCTCCATCCTGAGGCTCTCCTGCTTTCACATTTACATTTTGCTTTCTCTGTATTTTTTTAAAGATGTTATTTATTTATTCATGAGAGAGAGAGAGACAGAAAAAGAGAGAGAGAGAGGCAGAGACATAAGCAGAGGGAGAAACAGGCTCCATGCCGGGAGCCCAACGTGGGACTCGATCCAGGGTCTCCAGGATCACGCCCTGGGCTGAAGGTGGCGCTAAACCGCTGCGCCACCCAGGCTGCCATTTCTGTATTTTTATATCTTGGTATCCACTCTTTGGCATGGTTCCCATGCGTCTTCATTCTTAGCCTTCTGTGGCTTTCTCTGCTTCTCTTTACCTAGATGCCAACTGTATCTCAGCCACCATGAGCTCATATAGAACTTCTGGGGTAAGTAGTATCCTTTTCCTCTGTCAAACACACTTGGCAAATGAAGCACAGGCTGGTTTTCAGGCAATGTAATTTCATGGGTAAAACTTGCAAATTCATTTCCAGGAGCCCTAGTCACAGCCTAGTTCCAGATGCCTATGTATCTGCTCACTTTGAGTATCAACTAAAACTGACTTCAGCAAGAATCTGACTATGTCTCGTTTCAAATACTTGTTCCTGGCCTAACTATTTGGAGCTGACAGGTGACTAGAGGCATCCTGTGTCCCAACACCTATCCTGGGAGAAGACATCAGCACAAGCTCTGAGAAGCACAACTGGTCAAACTTTTAAAAGAGGTTGTAGAGAAGAAATGATTAGGAAGACTGGCTTGGACTCGTGAATATATTTTGTGCTAGAAATTGGAAGAAGGCTGAGCTTTATTTTATACTTACCTAGAGATTATAAATGACACAAGAACACATTTCTATCTCTGCTATATGTTTTGTATGTTATTATATAAAAACAACATATGCCTTACCTAGTCTATAATAAACTGATTAAAGAAAAAGGTTTTGCTTTCATAACTTTTTCTCAGTGGGTACCTGAATATTGATGTAAATTTTTAAATAGGTTTTCTCAACCCATGTATCATTACCTCACTATCTGGAAGGATATAATGCCTGGAAAATTTAATAAAATAACACAAAGAAGAGGTAAATATTATCAGATAATACTTTGCAATGAAAACTATGTAAAATTTACCAGTTTACTCAAGCATAATTGCATATAATTAAAACATGCTATGAGATCTGTTATGAATTTTCAACTAATGAAAGCATTTAATTAGTTCTGAGTAAGAAAAGAGGCTACATAACCAGTATAGATTTTCTTTATTGTTCACATTCTTTTCTTCTGGATAATCCATGCTCTGTTTATTGCCTTCCCACTGGTGCTGAGAAATCAGTATCTGGTCTTTTTTTTTTTTTTTTTTTTATTGTAAGATTTATTTATTTATTTATTTATTTATTTATGAGAGAGAGAGAGAGAGAGAGAGAGAGAGAACCCAAGCAGAGGGAGGGGCAAAGGGAGAGGGAGAAGCAGGCTTTCCACTCAGTAGGGCTCAATTCCTGGGCCCCAGGGTCACAACCTCAGTCAAAGGCAGATGCTTAACCAACTAAGCCACTCAGGTGCCCCTCAATATCTGTTCTTATATTCCCCTATTCCATATTACTTTCCTCAGTTTCTAAATGCATTATCAAAGCACATTATGTAACTTAAAACTGTAAAGTATTTATCAAGAGTGCCTCGTTTCCTCCAGAAACCAGGGATGCCTTCTCATTTTTCTTAGTACTGTCTGACTTGCTGGGTGAGGGGCCAAAAAACAATTTGCATTTGGTGATCTCTTTAGCAAAAAAAGATCAGTGGATCCATGCCTATTTCTGTCATTTTGTATGCCTCTGTTTTTGGTACAAAACTCAAAAGACTTTGAAAGAATTCTATGTTCTATGTTGGGGGGCCCTGGCTCATTTTTATTTTCCTGTGTCTTTCATAATCTTTCAAATAACTTTAAGGGTAAACTGGAAGGTGAGTTATTTGGGCAAGCACAGGTGACTCTGAATCCCAGTTCCAGAATGTATAGCTGGGTAGGGTTTAAGTAAGACACTTACACGTTCTAAGTCTCCACTACAACGTCTGCAAAATGGAAATAAAAATATGTATCTCATCATACTGCTGGGAAGATTAAAAAAGAAATACATATGCATTCTGTGTCTGGGACATTTTTAAATTACTGGAAACTATGTTATTTTGTATTTTTAAATTTAAATAAAGGAAATTCTTTTGCTTTCTCCCTTCATCACCTTCATAGAAGTTAATGAGTGACTCTGCTCCTATTAGTACTCTCTAACAGAGACTTAGTGTATAAGCATTTTATACTAAATGAAGGACTAACCTTTCCTTAAATGCTGCATCTTTAGGATTCAGCCACATATAAAAGTAATCAACACATGCAGTTCAACTATGTTTAGATTTCACTGATTTTTTTTCTCAGATTACAAAGCACCTAAAGGTAGGAGGTCTAGGATTAGCACAGTAGCTTCAATAATACTCCCTTTATCTTCTGCTCTGCCATCCTGTCACAGAATGGCTGTGACAGGGCATTCTGGGCATTTTGTCTGTGCTCTAGGCTGAAGGAAGGCAGGAGAGGGGAAGCAAAGGCATGACACCTGAACCTGCCACTATTTATATGTGCAAAAACAGCCTTCTTGCTTGTCTTGACCAGTCAACTTCTGCTCATATCACATGACAATGCCTATACATTTTTTGTTCATTGCCTTTTTAAAGACATATTGCCTTACCAAATAAGATTGGAATTCTGTTAGCAAGAGGGCAATGGAAAGTGGTTATTAGTGGGCACCTAGCAATTTTTGACACAGATACCTACAGGCACTTCAAAGGCAGCTTCTCCAGAAATATTTTAGCTCTTTTATAATCAGCTGAAAGTGTAATGGTAATATTGTCCAGTAGAATAATTCAGACTTCAGTAAATATGATGATGAGTAAAGTTCTGCCCATGGGTTGAGTTGTGAGGGAAAGATAGAGGTCATCGTCTCTAGATGAGGGGTGGTGTTCCCCTCAAAATGATGGGACAATCCCCACACTGTAGGTATAAACTAAAAAGTGTGGCAGAGTATCTAGATTAAGAACTGAAACATATCTACAACGAAAATCATTTGATATGGTCTTAAATTTTAGAACATTTTTTTCCTCCCTTGAATTGGGAGGAGGAGTACAGTAGGTATGCTACGTAATTTTTTTTAAAACTCTCTTAGTTTTCTTTACTGTGTCCTAAATATCATTAAAGTATTAAGCACTCACAGAGCCTAATCAGATGCTGTAGGGAATAAAGTCCTGAGACAGTAGAAGGAATCCTGGTCCATTGCAAGTCCTGTTCCCTGCTGCCTGTTGACATTTGGGATGAATTAGCAGTGGTCTCTCAAAAGAACTGTGCATGTAATTCCAAGGACGTGCCCAGTGATGAAGTCTGAGGTGGTTTGCAGGAAGGAATGATTACGAAGAGCTAGCATCTAGGTAGGCAGTCCAAGGGTTGAGACAGCTCCATCTTTCCCAAGATAGACTAGTGGAAGAGGTTTCTTGAAAAATTGATGACGATGTCAGATTAGCTCTAAATTTCTTATCTGAAAAATTATTCTGGGAGTCTGAATTTTAATGTAGATCTGATGAGTTTGGAGAGGAACCAAAATGCTTTGCAATAATCAAGGTATGGAATGAGCTGCAAATCAGGCACTCCCATTTGCTCTCCAGCATAGTTTTGAATTGGTTCATCTAGCAACAGGAAAGAGCACTGCATTTCTGTTCACCTGTACTATAAGGGGGTGGTACTAAATGTTATTATCAAGCACTTGCCCTGTTTTTCAATGCAGAAAGCATTTTATCCATTCTACAACTGTTCATAAAGAAATATTCTAGACAAATTAATGCATACATGGACTGCCAGAGAAAGCTGCCGGGAAGTCATTAGCTATCATGTAAATAATAGAAAATTGCTACCAAAGTTTTATAAAAGGACAGATGAAGGAAAATTTTCTTTACCTAGCGGATTAAGGAGTCAGTGGGAAAATGGCCTTTAAGCTGAGCTTCAAAATATGTGTAGAATTTAATGGGTAGAGAAGGTGGGTGGTGTATTCCCAATTAAGAGAAGAATGTTGGAAACTCATGGAATTATAAATTAAAAGGTTAAAACAGAGAGGTGCGGTTGGAGATCCATAGTATTAACTGGAGGAAGATAAAGATAACTAGTTATTTTTCTTCTTCCTGCTTTACTCCTTCCACTCCCTCCCTCCCTTATTTCCTCCCTCCTTCCTTTTTCCCTTCCTCTTTTATCCTTCCTTCCTTCTTTCATCCCTCCCTCCTTTCTCCTTCCTTCCTTTCTCCCTTTCTCTTTTATCCTTCTATTTTCTTCCTTCCTTTTTTCCTTCCTTCCTTCTTCCCCCCTTCTTTCCTTCCTTCTTCCCTCCCTCCCTCTTTCCTTCCTTCTTTTCTCCTTTCCTTCAATTTTTTTAAAAAGATTAATAAGCTTATTCAAGGAAGGAGAAGGGTTTTATCTAAGGTCGCTTTATTAGCAGCTAGGTATTGTGGCGTCTAAAAAATAAGAAAGAATCAGGTCATGAAGCGCCTTGAATTCTACAACAGTTAGACTTATGACTTAGGTAGTGAAATGCCAAAAGAGTAGCAGAGCCTTTCTTGGGATTTAGAAAAACAGTTCCAGAACTACTGGAAAGAATATGATTAGAGTTGGGACAATTAGTAAGAAAATAGTTGTAATCTGTAGGCAAGACCTGAGGAATATCACTGTAAAGGATTGAGAGAAGTTGAACATGAACAAAATGAAGATTGTTTAAATGTTCACATTTTGACACCTGAAAAACCTTGTCACAACATTCCATTCTTTCTAGATGTGATTATCTATGCAATGCTACTGTGACATAGTGGTGACTATAAGATACTGAGAATGTAGATAGTTGAATGTGTTTCTTCTTCCATTCCCATTGGTGGGAGAGAAGGTTGGCCTTACATCTCTTCTTGCTCTATTGTCAGAACGCTGCCTGGGTAAGATAGAGCAGTGATTGCTGTTTCTACTGCAATACTTACTATCAAATATCCGTCCCCTGCCTCCTTTATCCCTATGGCCAAATATATCAAACTTCTCAACTCCACTATCATCCCTAACAATACAAACTCTTTTATTTTCATTTATTTATTTACTTTTAGTTTCTTCTAAGTTTAATCTCAGAAAACATATATATTTAAAAAAAAAGAGGGACACCTGGCTGGCTCAGTTGATACAGCATGTGATGTTTGACTTTGGGGTCACGAGTTCGAGCCCCACATCGGATATAGAGCTTACTTTAAAAAAAGAATAAAATAAAATACTGATACGTGGTACAATTTAAAAAAGAGAAGCGATTGAATCATATATCTAGAGAGTATGGGGGACTGTGCTAATTGTTCAGCTAAGCCCTACATCATTTTATAGCCTATCTAGCATGTTACCTACAAGTAATTTCCTCAAACATGTTTTCTATCCTTCAGTAGCTAGTATCATGCTTCTAAGCTTCTGTTTTCTAATTTGGATAAATGAGTGAGCTTGGCTGAGGGGATGCATTGTCAAAGCTGATTTATGTTGTTGTCAATCCAAACTGCTTAGCTCTGTAGCCGAAATTATCCTTTATATGCCCATTGTTCAGAGTTCAGAAAAACACCGTCTGTTCTATTGTTCATCCATAGTCAGGATACAGATTTCCTGTGCTGCTGTTGTTCTTTTCCCTATGTATCAAGCTTTTCTGCAATAGCAGATGACTTTACTGCAGAGGTTTTTGGAAGCCACTCAGGAAAGGAGAGAGCAGTTTTACAAATGGGCCACAGTGTGCTGGAGGTGATGTAAAAAGAATATCTGAAAGCCTAAATAACTTTACCAGTCATTTTTATTTTCATAGAATACATTAAAATACTAATGAGAGAAACCAGTTTATTTTTTCATTATAGAATAAGCCATTAAAACCATAGTTCTTAGCGAAGACAAAGACAGCAGCATGTCAGAAGTATACATAAAGTGTGCTTAGTGATTATCTATGAGAAGCTCTGAGTAATTTCTCCGACAGTAGAGGGAATGGGGCTTTTCAATATATGCCTTTCTTTGATCAAACAGAATCTAAATAGAAAACAAAAGCTATACTCAAATTTGAGTAATTTGAGAAAGTTTGTTTGTAAATGAATTGTAAAAGGTAAAACAAAAAGGTGCCTGCATTGATCTTGGGAAAACTTTCTATTCTTACCACCCTGCACCTGAGTGAATTGAATGGTTATTGGGATCTAGAACTAGAGAGCTATGCAGACAGTTACCTTGAGAGAAAGACTGGCTTCTGGTCAAAGGGACACTGCTAGCACCAGTATGTCTCAAGGAGGAAACTAGAGAAACATAGAAGTCCCTACCCTCCTACCTTTCTCCTATCTATTGGAGCTCCCCATTGGCTAACCAGAACTGGGAACAAGAAAGCAAAGAATCCCAATGCTGCTGCTATAGGTTACAAGGCAATCTCCAAGATTAAAAAAAAAAAAAAAAAAAAAAAAAAAAAAAAAAAAAAAAAAAGCAGGATGGAATATGGAGAGGGGAAATCTGGTAAATTATTTGTTAAATTTTCCAATACTTATTTTCTCCTTGAAGTCACCTTTTCTTAAGGTTAATATCTTGACCTATTGATCACTTCATTTTGTTCAAGATCAAATAATTTATACGTGGTATTTTTTTTTTCTCTCCATACCTAGTGTTTTTACACTAATGCTTAGGAGGCTACGCCTCCCAAGGCTAGGCCTATGACAAGATGTGTGGCCAAGGAATCTGCTCAGAAAGGAAGAAAAAGGATTTTCACCAACTGTATCACCTCTCAGCATGGTTACAAAATGTTTTCCAGTGCTTTACCTTATCCAGTTCTCACAAGACCATGAGATAGGCAATTCTATCCCTGCATCTGAAATAAGAAAACTAAAGCCAAGAAGCTGATTTTTTTTGGGTAGCATGGTACTTCTTTCTTTCTTTTTTTTTTTCAAGATTTTATTTGTTTATTCATGAGAGACACAGAGTGAGGGAGAGACATAGGCAGAGGGAGAAGCAGGCTCCCCACAGGGAGCCCAATGTAGGACTCTATCATGGAACTCTGGGATCATGCCCTGAGCTAAAGGCAGGGTCCCAACCTCTGAGTCACCCTGGTGTCTCAGCATGGTACTTCTGTTTTGGGTTCTGTATGCTTGGCCCTGGGTCTCTGTATGTTCCTTGGGTCTGGAGAAGTTGCTATCATAATGCAGCTTCTAATGTTTGCTACTGTTTAGAAACTTCACAACTTTGAAAAAACTGTACACATCTTGCTTAAGTAAACCAATTCAATTCTTGACAAATGAGTCATTTATAATAAACAACAAGCATCTGAACAGTGGCTTCTGGGTTGTTCAGAGTTACAATTACATCTGCTGGACTGGAATGACTTATCTTTAGCCTCAGCATTATTCATAGCCTTTATATTACATGAGAGCCAAACAGTCTTTGGAATGGTTTTGGATGAATCTAGCAACAGCCTTGCAACTCACATCTTTAAGCATAAGGACAAACTTTGGAGTTCTTCATCTGACCTTTGCTGAAAGAAGGAAGTGAATTTCAAGTGAATTCAACTTTTCCAAATGAATTCAACTTCTCCTAAGATCATCATTTTATTATATTAGTAGACCTAAAATTCCGTTTTTCCCCAAAAAGGATTGCTAGCACAGCATATACAGCTTGTCAAGAATTTTGGAGATCTTCCTTTGGAATAATCCTTTGAAATTATTATTATAATAATTCCTTTGAAATTATTCCTGACCTAAAATGAGGGTCTCACTTTCTTTCCTGATTTTAATGACAGCTTAAATCACTTTTGCTTTTAGCAACGTCTGTATTCCCAAAGTGAGATCTTGTGTTTCCCACACTGTGTATGAAAAAGTTAGACTCAAACTGGAAGTGAACATTTCGTTAGTCTTAATTTAAGCACTTTGTAAAAGATCAAATATGAACATTTACCTAGAGATGGGAAATATACTGTAAAAAATGGTCCTATTCTTTCCACTTTATAATGTAAATTGAACTGAAGAAATTCATGGATTTTTCCTTTTTGCAGTTAGTTAGCTTTCAATAGTTTCTTAGTAAAATGCATTTCAGAAAAAAAAATTCAAGGAAGTCATTTTTGAGCTTCTTTCTTCCCACATTTGTGCTAGTGAACAAGAAACAATCACAGCAATGAATTAATTACTCTAATAACATCTCTCATAATCACATTCTTTAAAGAACAAGGGTCTTTTTCCTTCTTGTATTGAAGAGCAGCCAATCAAAATACAGAGATAATTGTTCTAAAACCTCCTTGCTCTCCTTTTTAATATAATTATTTTAAATATCTAGGGAGAAAAACTAAGGAGGCACAATCAGAGGAGGAATTAATTACTCTATTAACTTTGCTTTTACCCAGTTTCATTTATTCACAGTTCTGGAAGGGGCCCTCCAGAGGTCACCATTCCATGTATCTGCCACCTGTCAGGGATGCTTCTAAGCTGTGCAGACAGATGGGTACCCTACTAATGTTTTGCTCCACCATGTAGGTTTCATTTTTTTTCTTTCTCTGTCTTTCATTATTCCTTTTTCTGTGCCTTTGGGCTATAATTACCCAGAAGAATAAATAAATAAATATATATATATACACACACACACACAGTATCCTCTTCTTTTTTTAAAATAATTTTTAATAATAAATTTATTTTTATTGGTGTTCAATTTGCCAACATACAGAATAACACCCAGTGCTCATCCCGTCAAGTGCCCACCTCAGTGCCCGCCACCCAGTCACCCCCCCGCCCCCCGGCCTCCTCCCCTTCCACCACCTCTAGTTTGTTTCCCAGAGTTAGCAGTCTTTCATGTTCTGTCTCCTTTTCTGATATTTCCTCTTGTTTTTTCTCCTTTCCCCTTAATTCCCTTTCACTATTATTTATATTCCCCAAATGAATGAGACCATATATTGTTTGTCCCTCTCTGATTGACTTATTTCACTCAGCATAACACCCTTCAGTTCCAACCACGTCGAAGCAAATGGTGGGTATTTGTCATTTCTAATGGCTGAGGAATATTCCATTGTATACATAGACCACATCTTCTTTATCCATTCATCTTTCGATGGACACCGAAGCTCCTTCCACAGTTTGGCTATTGTGGACATTGCTGCTAGAAACATCGGTAGCCCCTTCTATCATTGTCCCTTCCCGTCATGATAGGTAGCAGATGAGCAGCCTGGCAGAGGTGCAGGGAACCCACCCTTTGCTTCGGTGGGCTTGCCTGCATCCCCCAGCAGGTGTTCAGGACCCAAATGTCAGCAACACTCAGCCCTCCTCTTCAAAGTGTACTCCTGAGGGCTCCACCCAGCATCACTGTAGCACAGTGTGTCACTAACCTTTCTTTTTGTGATATGGAAAAAAATGCTATAAATGTTAGAAGTAGTCATTTGTATGTTGTACAAGCATTTGTGGACGTGTAAAATAAAGGTTACATAATGCTTCTGTTTAAAATATATTTATATATATGTATATCTACATATATATATATCTTCATTTTGCTTTCTTTTCCAGGACCTTCTCCAATTTCTTAAAGATAATACACTATGTCAAAAGCGTACTTCATTAAATCTAGAACTTATTTTTGGAAAGGTAGCATGTCTTTAAAAATCTGTTTCTATTTTGAAGATGTAAGCTGAAAAACTGCAAGATGGATAATGATAGCATTCAGGAAACACTCCAGGGAGTAGAAAAAGACATGTTGGTAATACTGCCTCATTCCTACTCCTGGCCTTAAATTACATTTTGAACAATTTATTAAAAGCTTATTGTTGAGATTTTCTTTAGTCCTCTGCATGTTTATCACCTTTTAAACATTCTCTTTTAACATTTTAAAGAGAAAAAAATAAATTGTTCAAAATAAAAACGATCATGTTTTTGTGTTTTGTTTTAATCTAGTGCAGTAATATTCTTTCGGAAAAAAATGTAAAATAATTGAAAGACTCTGTGCTGGGGAATATCAGAGGAAAACTCCTCTAATCTTGTCCCATAAAATGAATGGCTATTGCAACTAGTCCTATATCCACATTCTCATGCTTTCTCCTCAGCATTCGGGAGTTCAGAATTTGAGTTAAAAATTGAGTAGATATAAGTTATAACCTTTGAGTCCACATCTAAAGTCGTAATGATTCTGATTTTAAGGAATTTTGGAGCAGAGTCTAGGTAATAAAAGTTCTTTGTCCAGAGGTACCCTGTAGCCAGGAGCTTCTGTGGAACTAAATTCAAAAGATTATATATTTCATACATCAGTCGGGTTTCATGTTCAAAGATGCCTAATGATCTCAGGTATTATATTTCCTCTATGTATCTTTTTCTCCTGTGTGATTCTTATGAAAGGTTAATTAACAATACTGTAGTATCTTCAGCACTGGTGTTTATTATATTCATTTCTCTCTGACCTCTAACAAGGAGGATGTTCACAATCTCGCAAAGAGAAAGACTGGAGTTATGTTCTCTCTGTTGTTTTATGTTGATTTTGATATCAAATCTGCTCCCAATAAAATGAATATGGATAGCTGCATTAGCTTTTGCTATGGACAAACATTTTAAAACAGTGGCTTAAAGCATCAACCATTTTCTCTAGTTCAGTTATATGAGTTAGCTTGATGTTTCTTCTTGTACATCTGTGGTCATCTGGTGGGTTGGATGGTGGTTAGATAATCCGTGACATGGCCTCATTTGAAAGTTTGGTGGTTAGAAGTCTGATTGGTCTATCGGGGTCTCACGTGGTCTTCTGTCTTCCAGCAGGTTATCCCAAGCTTCTTCACCTGATGTGTACTTTTGAATAATGCTCCTTCAGA
The DNA here is from genome assembly GCF_018345385.1 of Vulpes lagopus. Lineage (NCBI taxonomy): Eukaryota > Metazoa > Chordata > Mammalia > Carnivora > Canidae > Vulpes > Vulpes lagopus. Next base: position 5,646,353 of record NC_054842.1, read on the forward strand.
ATTTTTGCCTACCTGGAACCTCAGAATATAACCTTATTTGGAAACAGTATCTTTGCAGACAGAGTTAATTAAGATGAGGTTAAATGGATTATAAGTGGGCCCTATAACTGGGGCAGACACTTGACGGGATGAGCACTAGGTGTTTTTCTGTATGTTGGTAAATTGAACACCAATTCATCATCAATGAACATCAATTGTTGAACATCAATTCAACACCATTTTTTTTAATAAATTAAAATTAATTTATAAAAAAAAAAAGAAAAAAAAAGTGGGCCCTATAACCAATAATCCAATAACTGGTGTCCTTATAAGAAGGCAAGAAGACACAGAGACACACATAGAGAAGGCCATGTGAAGATGGAGGTAGAAAAAAAGGGAAAAAAAGATGGAGGTAGAGATTGTAGTGATATAGCTATAAGTCAAGGTAAGTTAAGGATTGCTGAGAGACACCAGAAGTTAGGGGACACATAGAACAGATTTCCCTTCATGACCATCAGAAAGAATCAACCCTATGGTCACTGTGATTCTAGATTTCTAGCCTCTAGATATGTAAGAAAATAAATGTGTTTTGTTTGTTTGTTTGTTTTCAGTACCAATTTACAGCATTTTTAATGGAAGCTCTAGGAAACTAATACATGGTGACTTCAGGAATCCAAAAAGAGAAAAGATGAGTAAATCTAATGTCCAAGTGTTTCCTAAGTCTCCATATCACATATGCTAATATTTCATAGATCGAAGTAAGTTATATGGCTAACCAGAGTGAAGTAATGAAAAACAATCTCCAGTTCTTGGTAGGAGGAGCTGTAAGTCACATTGTAAAGAGCCATGCACATATATGAGGATAATATCTGGCTGGTTTTTTTACATTTCACCTCTACAAACTTGAGATGTGGCTCCTACCCTATGTCTGAGGGAAGCACAATTTAGTCTATGGCTCAGGTATGCCCCTAAGGAGCATGTTGTTTTGAAAACGCTAAAAAAAAGGACATTATTTGATTAACTGATAAAAAAGACCGCCTTGAGTTGTACATTTAGGTTCTTAAATTCACAGATCAGAAATACAGTCTCTTGCGAAGAATGAACTGCAATTTAGATTTCATTGGACATTTTGGACAGTTACAAAGAAGAAATTCTCATAGTTGCCCTATTGGCATAAAGACCTCTTAGAAGACAGGTTCGACCAGGAAGTTTCCTAAGGTCATATTCCTGTTTCTCTGATTTTTTTTTTTTTTTTGTCTTCTACATGGCTATATCAGTTTCATGCAAAGGCATAAATGACAAGTAACACAGCATCTTTGTTATTGTTGGTTTCTTTTGGTGCGCTGGAACATTAAGAAAACAATTCCCTGCAATTTCTCATATATGTTTGTTCAGATGATGTACTAACTAAGCTTAAGTTTCAAATGACTTTGTTCTTTTGAAAATGACATAAAGGACATTACTAAGCCAAATGACAAAATTTTTATGTGGATCTTAGAGTAGACAAAATTACCATATCAATGTAAATTTATAAGTGTGTCAACTATTTTGGTGGTATGTAGGGGAATATTCCCATTCTTGAAAATACTCACCGAATATTAGGGGTATCAGGGACATGTATACAGCTTACCTTCAAATAGCTCAGAAAAAAATATGTAAACATCACACATAAGACATGCAATAAATTGTAACAAGTCAATAGAAGTAAAAATAGGTGTTCTTTTTACTATTTTAATTTTTACATTTTTAAGTTTGAAATTACTGCAAAACATAAAAGCATCTTATTATTTTACAAAATCAAATAGCAATCAACTCACATCAGTTCTAATTTCTCAAGTTTCCTCTCTAACATTGCACAATTTTATTTTTTTTATTCTGGGAAAGAGGTGACATTGCCTTCTGTGGGAAGATTTTCATCAGGTCAGCTCAACTTTGGAAAGGCCAAATTCTTATGATTTTTTATACTCATGCAGAGGGTCTAAGTAGGCAAGCAATCTGTCTGTCAGCCTGCACCAGATGTCCCAGCTATTAAGTTGATCTACTACCCAGTGCCCACACTCTCTCAAAGGCAGGCTAATGGGAGAGAAAAACAGGTAAGTGAAATGTCAAGGAGAACAGCAGTAAAAGCTCTGAATTGTATTCTAGTCTGCTTTGTAAACAAGAAGATGGATAGAACGTAAAGGCATTATGTTCAATGGCCCTCACTGAACATGAAAAATAACTTTTTCTATATTAATAAATGGCATTAGGTATATTCATGCCTCCCTTTTATCACAGCCAACACAGTCATGCAGTCACAAACCCAATGATGAATAAGAAAAATAGTCAATGTCTTAAAAATCATTTATTCAGTAACCAGTTTGTCAAGAAGGCTCAATGTGGTAGGGTTTAAAGGTGAAATGGCTTTATTTTTTCCATCACAGCTTTGTCAAATTTCACATTGCTATTCATTAATGATATGTGAATTTCACAGCTTTCCATTCACTCACAGTTATTAGAATTTGGACCATGTTAAAGCTTTAGAAACCAAACCAATTCACTGGCAGTTATTAAAATTTGGTCCATTTTAAAACTTCAAAGTTGAACTCAATTTAAAATTCATTTCCTTACCATACTCCACGTAATCCCGCATTCTCCTCCCAGCATCACTGGCAGCCAGTGCAAGCTTGAGCTAGGATGCTGGCTATAGAAAGAGAAGGTAAGATTTCTGGCTCTAAGACCCACACACGTCTTCTAGTCCAGCTCATTGAGAGAGCAGCAGAGGAGCGGGGAGGCATAAGTGAAATTTCTCCTTTATTAACCAGATAAAATTTTAATGTTTTTGTTATGGACCATTCCTGTTGCTTGGTTGGCTGACCCTGGTTATCTTCTAAAGGCAGACCTGCTTTCCTCATGCATCTCATTGATGCATGATATATGTTTGACTATCACATTGTGAGGTCTCCCCTTTTTACCTCTCCCTGCTCCTGAGTTTGGAGATCTTAAATGGCACCAGATGACTCAAACTCAGCTGCCATTTGACTCATGGAAAACTCACATATTCCTCTCAGGTGTCTGCTATGTGCCAGCTCACTCTACTTCTCTTCTTATATCCTTAGAAAGATCCAGTGGATTTACTGGTCCTTTGCCCAAGCAAGTGTTCAACCAAACAATTGAAAACCAACCCCTCTCCATCTTGTAGCTATTCTTAACCACTTGTAGTCACCTTTCATTTTCTTTGACAAGGAATAGTTGCTTTATTTTTCCTATCTACAAAACTTGAAAGATTTCCAATCCAAATCAAATATGATGTGATTATATTCACCAGATTTCTGATACAAAAATGTTTTTTGGGGATCCCTGGGTGGCGCAGCGGTTTGGCGCCTGCCTTTGGCCCAGGGCGCGATCCTAGAGACCCGGGATCGAATCCCACGTCAGGCTCCCGGTGCGTAGAGCCTGCTTCTCCCTCTGCCTGTGTCTCTGCCTCTCTCTCTCTCTCTGTGACTATCATAAAAAAAAAAAAAAAAATGTTTTTTTTTCCATGTTCTATTTCAAGTGTCCTGAAAGAAACGTGTCCTGAAAATTCCTCATAAGGAGCCTGGAATTCCATTATCATTAGGCTATAACAAGGCACTCCATCCCCACTCCATTCTTGCCAGGGGAATGATAAAATATGGGAAAATGGGGAGCTGAAATTGTCACCCATGCTGGGTAATAATGAACCCCTTTGCAATTCCACCTTTCCATTTCTCTATCCCCCACAATGTGCTTGACAGTGGAGACTTCTATTCCCAGCTGGTAATACTGAGTATTGAGTTACTTCTTCCTTTCCCCAATGGGTTGATGTCAGAGGGGTTCTAGTGGAGAGGTAGGAGTTTTCCAGCCACTCTGCTGTAACTAGAACATTCACAACATGATGTAACCAGCCCCCTGCTCCCACACGGTAACCTAGAATTCCCAGTCCTACTCAGCAGTAATAAAAAGGCTCTTTCCTTGAATATGAACAGAGATTGCTTGGGAAACCTAGACTTTCACCTTCCACTGGCAGCAATGAGATAGCATTACTCTTTTCTTAATGCAGCAGTATCAAAGGAATACCACTTAAACAAAAAATTTAAGTAAGATTCATGTAAATACCCCAAATTCCAGGTTCATATGAAAAAAAAAAAAACAATTACCTGTCATATCAAGAACTGTGAAAATAACTTCATTGGGAAAAGACAATAGACATCATAAAAAGGGTGACATGAATATTAGAATTCTTTGAAAAGGATTTTTTTTCAGAAAACTATAGTTTAGACTACTTTTTGATTAGAAAAAATAATATAGTACAGGGAGTTCCAATATAACTCACCTCCATTTCTCTTATTATTATTATTATATTAGTATGGTACATTTGCCACAATAAATGAACCTTTACTATTACTATTACTATTACATTGTTAACTGAAATCCATACTTTAATCCAATGTTCTTATTCTTTGCCTGATGTCTGTTTCATTTCTATTATCCTTTCTAAATAAAACATTACATTTGGTTTTCATATCTATTTAAGCACCTCTTCTTAGTGACAGTTTTTTAGACTTATTTTTGATGATCTTGACCATTTTGAAGAATACTGGTCAAGTGTTTTGTAGGATTCCCTTCTATTGGATTCTGCCTCATGTTTTTCTCAGACACAGGCTGGTGCTATGACTTTCTAAGAGGAAATTCATGGAAGTAAAGTGTCATTTTCATCATACTGTCACAAGAATACCTACAAGAATACCTAATATCTACATGATTTATTGCCTTTGGAATTGACTTTGATTAATTGGTGGAGATCACATTTTATGTCTCCACTGTAAGGTTCCTCCTCCTCCTTTCCATGGTCTAGGTTCTGGAAGAAATTCTGTTTGCAAAATTAAGACATAAAGAGTGGAGACTTATGGTTGCCTATCAGATTATTTACATACATTATTTGGAATTCTTCTGCAAGTGAAATTTATCTCCTTTATTAATTTATTTATTAAATCATTGCTTTATATCAATATGAATATTGATTTTTTAGTTTGTGATCCAATACTACTTTATTTATTGTATTGTTCAAATTGTTCAAGATTTGGCCTTTGGCAGCACTTTCAGTTGGCTTCTGAAACCATTCTTTTTAGACTTTTTCACTTAACAGAGAAAAAAATATATGTGTTTATACTAATCTGTGTATACACAAATATTTATAAATATTTCTATGTTTAATTATCTCTATATTAAACAAAATATAATTTTTTACTAATGTCTCTAACTCTAAACCATTAATATATGACTCATTCTTGTTTCTAGTCCTTGCTCACATGTGAATTCCACTCCAATGATAAAAAAGCTGGCTACCACTACCTGTCATCCATTTAATTAATTCTTTAATCCTAATATACAAGTATGGTGGTTTCCAGTATAAAGACAAACAGACTGGTGACAAAGGACCTAGCTCAGAAAGAAACCTATGTAAATATGTTCAACTGACCTTCAACATATGTACCCAGAATATACAATGAGGAGAGGATATGTATATAAGGTTAACTGAATACCAAATGAGGAAGTACAGTGTTGAGAAAAATGGATATCCATATGCAAAGAATGAAATCAGACCCTTATGTGATACACACACAAGGACACACGCACATACACACAAACAGTCAAAATGAATTAAGGACTTAAACATGAAACTATGAAACTCTGAAAAAAATATAGGTGGAAAACTTCATAATATCAGTTTTGTCAATTATTTCTTGAATATGACACCAAAAGCACAAATAACAAAAAACAAAAACAAACAAATTGGACTACTTCAAACTAAAAGTCCTCTGTACAGCAAAGGGAACAATCAACAGAGTTAAAAGACATCCTATGGAATTGGAGAAAATGTTTGTAAACCATATCTTTAATAAGGTGTTAATATCCAAAATGTATAAGGAGCTCCTAGAAAAACAAATAATGCAATTTTAAAAGTGGATGAAGGACTTCAGTAAGAATATTTCTCAAAAGAAGACATACACATGGCCAACAGGTATAATGAAGGGTGGTCAGCATCACTCATCACCAAGGAAATGCAAATTAAAACCACAATGAGATGTTACTTCTCATCTGTTACAATGGCTAGTATTAAAAAAAAACAAACATTGGAGAGAATGTGAAAAAATTGGAACCTTTGTACACTATTGGTAGGAATGGGAAATGATATAACTGTTATGGAAAATAGTATGGAGATTCTTCAAAAAATAAAAATAGAACTACCATATGATCTAGTAATCCCGCTTTGAGGTTTTTGTCAAAAACAAACAAACAAAAACAAAAACAAAAACCTGAAATCAGAATCTTGAAGAGATGGCTGCGTCCCTATGGTCATTGAGGCATTATCCACAATAAACAATATATGGAAGGAACCAAAATGTCCATTAATAGGTGAATGGATAAGGAAAATGTGGTATATACATACAAAACAATATTATTTATCCTTAAAACAAACAGAAATCCTGCCATGTGCAACAACGTGAGTGAACCTAAAGGGCATCATGCTAAATGAAATAAGCCAGTTACAGAAGAACAAATACTGCATGATTCCCCTTATCTGAGAGATCTAAAATAGTCAAACTTAGGATGCCTGGGTGACTCAGTGGTTAAGTGTCTGCCTCCGGCTCAGGGTGTGATCCTGGAGTACTGGGATCAAGTCCCACATTGGGCTCCCTGCATGGAGCCTGCTTCTCCTTCTGCCTGTGTCTCTGCCTCTCTTTCTTTGTGTCTCTCATGAATAAATAAATAAAACTTTAAAAAATAAAAATAAATAAAAATAAAATACATAGTCAAACTGATAGACACAGAGAACAGAATGATGGTAGCCAGGGGATGGGGGAAGAGGGAATGGGAATTTGATGTTCAATGTTTATGCAAGATGAGTAAGTTTTAAAGAACTTACTACAGATCTGCTACATAACATTGTGCCTATAGTTAATGCTATGTTGTGCACTTAAAATTTTAATAAGAGGCTAGATCTCATGTTAAGTGTTATTACTATAATACATACATACACAATTAAAATTGAGACCAAAAGGAAAGAGAGAAAACAAGAATTACTAATATCAGGAACAAACTGGAGGACATCACTGAAGACTCTACAAAGGTCAAAAAGAGTGCACTACAATAAGGTGCACTACAAACAACTTTACACTATAAATTTGACAACTTAGATAAAATGGATCTAATCATCAAAAATCACAAAGTGCCACCACATGGTTAAAATAGATAATTTGAATAGTTCTATAATTGTTAAGGGAATTGAATTTTCTTTTTTTCCCTTTTTTAGAAAGCTTTTTTTAATTTAAATTCCACTTAACTAACATACAGTGTAATATTAGTTTCAGGTGAAGGAAATTGATTTTTTTTACATTTCTCAATATTTATTATGATCTGAAAGTCAAAACTATTTAAAAAGACAAACACAGGGGTGCCTGGAAGACTCAGTCATTTATGCACCCAACTCTTGATTTTGGCTCAGGTCGTGATCTGAGGGTCATGATATGGAGCCCCAAGTAGGACTCTGCACTGGTCCTGGAGCCTGTTTAAGATTCTTTCTGTCCCTCTTCTTCTGTCCCTTCCTCTCTTTCTCTAAAAAACAAAAACAGACAAACACAGAAATCCTCTTCTCTGCTTCAACCATTCCATTTCCCTTCCTTCTGTAGGCAACCATTTAAACTGCTTTCTTGTTTATCTTTCCAGCTGCTTTGTGCAAACATATGTATATATTCTTTTTTTTCCATTTTTTTATTAGCTTCAGAGGTAAAATTTAGTGTTTCATCAATTACATGTAACACCCAGTACTAAAAAAAAAAAAAAAACACCCAGTACTCATTACATCAAGTACCCTCCTTAAATGCCCATCACTCAATTATACCTTCCCCTACCTAGCTCCCCTCCAGCAACCTCAGTTTGTTTCCTAGAGTTCAGCATCTCATGGTTTGCCTCCCTTTCAGTTTTCATCTTATTTTATTTTTCCTTCCCTTTCTTTATGTTCAATAGAAAATCTCATGAAAAAGAAATCTCTAGGGCTTGAATGTTTTTATTGTAGAATTCTATCAAACGTTTAAAAAGGAATTACTGTAGCATCTCTTCCAGAAAATAGAAGGGGAAAGAATATTTCCGAAGTCATTTTATGAAAACTTTTGTCACTACCTTGACACCAAAACCAGAGAAAGATAATATAAAAAGAGGAAAAAAAGCAAAACAAACCCTACATATCCTACATGAACATGAATAAAAAATTCTTAAGAAAATATCACCAAGTATAGTTCAGCAATATATTTAAAAAATTATATGTCATCACCCAATGGGACTTGGCCTTAGGACACCTGGAATTAAGAGCTTCTTCAGCTTACTGAGGAATATCTACAAAAAGCCTACAGCCAATATATATAATGCCTAATAATGGAAGACTGAACGTTTTACCTCCAATATTAGAAACAAAGCAAGGACATCTACTCTTACCACTGGTATTTGACATCATGTTGGAGACCTTAGATAGAACAATAAGACAAGAAAAGGAAACAGAATGTACATAGATCAGAAAGAAAAAAATGACACTTTATTTATAAATGATATGACAATCTTCATGGAACATTCTGAGACTCTAAAAGTAGAAATAGCAAAAACAATAAAAACTCCTAGAATTAATAATTTAGTTCAGCAAAGAAATAATGTACTATATAAGATCAACATGTAAAATTCAATTGTATTTCTATATACTCAAAATAAACATGTGGAAATTAAAATTAGAAATACAATATTTTTTTACAACAGTTTAAATAATAAAACACATAGGTGTAAATCTAACAAAATATGTATAGGACTAAAAAAAAAAAAAAATATGTATAGGACTTAGAATTTGAAAATTAGTTCTATATTAGTAGAACTATATATGTATAGGACTTAGATTTTGAAAATTAGTTCTATATTAGTAGAACTACTATTAGTAGTTCTATATTAGTTCTATATTAATATCTATAAATACTGTATCTAGTTATTTATAGATCTGTCTTTCCCAGACTATGGTTCTTTAGTAGAAGTCATATCTAAACATTTTGGTATATCAGTATTAAGCATTCTTCTTATTTTGTAAATGTTATGTTTTGTTTTACAAAGAGACTAGTAAGTAGATGAAATAATTATAAGTTGTATTTGGAGGTTTGAAATGTAGTCCTTAATTTGGTAGTTAAACATCTTTTAATCATTAAATCCGGGCAGTGGAAGTTAACACTGCCTCATGACTTCTGTGTTACTGTGGAGACTAGACTTCATTGTGATTCGAATCTTCAAATTGCCTTACAGCTTTCTCTGTGATACTTCCCCATTCTTTTCTAAACATACTTGAACTTTAGCTCTGCTAAAAAGGCAGGGAGGGACTGATAGAAGAAGATTTAAAAATAATAATTTTCCAGGAGAAATACCTGCTCACCCTAAGGACATAGAGCAGTTAGTTAATTAGGGTCCTTAAAATCTCTCAAAGAAAATATTCCAATGCCTGTGACCTTTGTTTTGGTTCAAGTTCTTGGTTTCTCTCTATTCTGTGACTTCAATTTTTGCTTTGTTTTATGTTGATTATATAAATTGACACCTTCTAAATTAAATGATCTTTAAAGGCAAGAGCATGGCATTATACATCTTTATATCTCTCACAAGTATAGCACAGCCATAATGCTTTGCTCATAGTAAGTGCCCAAAAATAGTTGAGGAAAAAAAGAACTATTTATTTACTGCCTATGTGCAAAGCACTGTGTTACATTTTGAAACACACTGGTGAAAAAAAAAAGACATTTAAGGGTAGGAGGCATACATTAAAACAAATAATCACATATGGAAATGTAAACTTACGTAGTATTATAACTAACATTAAGGGAGACAATTAATTAATATGACTATGGTGGGAGTGGAACTATGCCCAGAGCCATAAAAAATATGTCTGAATAAGTGATATTTAAGGTGACCTCTGGGCTAAGGAGTATACCAGGTAGAAAGCAAAGAAAAGAGCAGTCTAACAAGAAGGAGCAATTTTTATGAAAAGTAGGCAAATCCTTGGAAAACTGAAGTAGGTAACATAATTAGGGGCCCTCCCTATCTCTCTCTCCCCCCACTCCATATTCCTTCTCCATCTTTCCTCCATGTAAGAAGTTAGAAGATGCTCATCTCCCAAAGAAATAAGCTAGTTCACTAGAAGGTAGATCCATCTTACCCATATCTGAGATCTATAGCAGCGGGGGATATCTAGTCACAGCAAGAAACACAAACATGTGTACCCCTGTTTCTCCAGTGTGATAAAACAAACAAACAAACAAACAAACAAAATCTTACTAACCCACCAAGGTTGGGAGACTTACATAGTCAGGTAACCTTGATGTAAAAAATATTGACTATCATCTTCCTTATTCTAATGACTTTTGTCTTTAGTCAGTGACTGCTGAATTTTACTAACCTTAGCTACAGCCTAAATATTATTTTGTGTCTGGGAGGTTCATTTTTTTCATTTTGCAATTTTAAATCAAGTGCATTAAAACACATTTTAGATTTGTTCAAAGTAGAGATACAGTTAATGAACATACCACATCAAATTGTGGGAGACTAAAATATGAATATAAAAAGATTTACTGTGTCTAAATTTTATGTGATTGAAATTATTGATAGATATACAGTAAATTGAAATTTTTTCCACATCCTTGATACTATCAAAACCAGTTCTCTTTTAAATGACATTGGAAATGCTGTATCATTAAGAAAAAGAAAATTGTGTTGAAACCCTAATCAACCTTGATATATAATGTAATAGCCATGCCTGCTACTATTATTAGCCACTGATGTTCCAAATAATTTGAAAGCATAGAGAAGATAGTTTTGTCACAGTGGAGGTCATGCCGAGTAGAATAAACACTAGGCTAAAAAATTAACATGTTCTAGAGAATTCTGGTAAGAGGTAATTTATACATTTTCCTTTAATTTCTTTTTGTTCTCTTTTTTCAACTTGGGAAATTATCTAGACCAGTCTTTTGTATTTGCTTTTCCAGTAATTGTCAAGTAAGTCCTATAGCTTAGTATCCTCATAGAAACAGCAGCCCCTATTAACCATCTGTTGTCCTCTTAATTATGGTTCACTCTGATGACCAGAAGCATTCCTGTTAGCTTGAGAGAGTATTTCTATTTGACATCTTTTTATTCCACATTCCAAAACCCATCAGGGAGTTTTATAAGATAAACGTTTGATCTATTTGACAATGTGTATTAATAAATGATGCTTTTCAATAATGTTTAGGTTTAGAATAATTTAAATGACCTCCGTCACACAGGAAGAATATGGTAAATTGATGAGTGCTTTGTAAATATAAGCATAACTATTTGACCTCAATATTTTTTTTTCAAATTTACATTATGAGAAAATATTCAGGTGAATTATTCTTTCTTTTTTACAGCTAAAAGAAATGGAAATAGAGACAAGTTAGATACATAGCTACCAGAAAATTCCTAGTGACACCACAAGCATTTGATTTGATTTGAACAGAGGACTTGGAAAACACAAACTAGGCTCATACTTTGAAAATATCCCATTTCACATGAAAGAATAGGAAAATAACCATTGTAATCAGTGCTTAACATTTGGATTGAAAAAAACAGTCATATGTTTTGAATTTCCACTATACTTTTTTTACTCAAAAAATAACATTTTAGACAATGAGTTAGGGTAGATAGATTCTGTATGAACATAATATAATCGTGAACTATTCCTGAAAATTTTTATAGTTATGAGACTTTGGAAAAGTTATTCATGTTTTTTGGGTCTAGGTTTTCTCAATAACTAAAAGCTTGCATATTAAACAAAACAATTAAAAGTTGAATATCCTGACTTCGAAATAATCTGTATTTTTCCTTCCTCTAACTTCTTTCAAAATGTTCTCCTTGTCTTTGGTAGCTGCAGTTTCATTATGATGGTCTAGCTATGGTTTTCTTTTTACTGCGTTCAGTGTGGGATTTGTTGAACTTATGAAGTCTTTCTATTGCTGTTGTCATTTGTTTTGGAAACTTTGCCTTGCACACTTAAAATATTGCTTTGATCACATTTTATTTCTTATTCTTGACTAGAAATCTATCTGGGCTTATACTTACTATCCATCACTCCCTTTACTCAGGTATCCTTGGTCTTCTATCAGCTTTCTTTTTCTTCCAATGTATACAACTTTATTGAAATATATAATTCACATACCACAAATGTTGCTAATGTAAGGTGTTTAATTTCATAGTTTTAGTATATTTACAGAGTTGTTCAAACATTGCCATAATTAATTTTAAAATATTTTCTTCAACCCCAAAAGAAACCCTGTAAATATTAATCATCACTCCTCATTTCCTCTAAAATGACCCCCAGTCACAGGCAATTAGTAATGTACTTTCTGTATCCATAGATTTCACTATAGTGAACATCTAATAAAAATGAAATTAGGCAATAGGAGGGCTTTGTAACTTCTTCTTTCACTAAGAATAATGTTTTCAGTGTTCATCCATGTTGTATCATGCATCAATTTTTCATTCCCTTTTATTACCAAATAATCTCTTGTATAAATATACCACCTTTATTTATCCATTAATCAGTTGATGGACCTTTGGATTATTTCCACTTTGGTTATTATGAATAATGCTACTATGAATATTTGTTATGGGTTGAATTGGGTCCCCTTTTCATATGTTGAAGCCCTAGCACCTAATATCTCAGAATGTGACTGCTTTTAGAGATAGGGCCTATACAAAAGTAAATGGGATCCTTGAGATGGGCTATAACTCAATATGACTGATGTCCTCACAGGAAGAGATGATTAGGACACAGAAATGGAGAGGGATTAGCAATACCATGTGAAAACTCCCAAGGAAGATGATCAGCTATGAGTCAAGGAGAGAGGATTCAGAAACAGCCTGACTTATATACCCTGATCTCAGATTTCTAACTTGCAGATATATATATATATATAATACATTTCTATTAGTTAAGTCACATAGTTTGTAGTATTTGTTACAGCAGCCTTAGAAAAATAATGCAAGATATGTCTACAAGTTGTTTTTTTTTTAATATTTTATTTACTTATTCATGAGAGACACAGAGAGAGAGAGAGGCAGAGAGAGAGGCAGGCTCCATGCAGGGAGCTTGACATGGGACTCCATCCCGAGTCTCCAGGATCAGGCCCTGGGCTGAAGATGGCGCTAAACCACTGAGCCACCAGGGCTGCCCAGTCTATAAGTTTTTATGTCAATATGTTTTCATGTCTTTTGGCTGCATGCATATAAGAGTGAAATTGTTTGCCCTATGATAATTTTTAAGTTTTTAAGGAATGGACAGACTGTTTTTCAATATGATTGTACCATTTAACTTCCCATCAGTAGTGTAAGAGACTCCATTTCTGTTTCCTAATCATCTCTTCCTTTTTTATGTTGTATATCTTCTTTGGAGAAATTTCTATTCAAGTCCTTTGCCCATTTTTATGATTGGGTATGTGTCCTATTATTGATCAAAATTTGTCTTATATTCTCTAGATGCAACTCCTTTATCATATACATATTATCCAAGTATTTTTTTTTTTCCATTCCATCCATTGCCTTTCCACTTTCTTAATGGTGTATATTTAGGTTGCTGGATTTAATTTGCTAATATTTTGTTGAGGACGTTTTCCTCTATACTGATGGCAGATATTGATCTGTAGTTTTCTTATAATAATGTTTTGGTCTTGTTTGGTATCAGGATAGGGCAACTCATCAAATGACTTGAGAAATTTTACCTCCTCTTCTATTTTTTTTTTTGGAAGAATTTGTGAAGAAGTTATTAATTCCTTACATATTTGGTGGAAATCATCAGTAACAACATCTAAGTCTGGGCCTCTTTTTGTTTTGCCCGAGGATTTAAAACCTCTGTACTTGTTATAGGACTATTTATGTTTTGTATTATTTCTTGAATCAGTTGATATTTGCATATTTCTAGGAATTAGGGTTTTTTTCTCTAATTTTTCCATTTTTTTGTACATTTGTTCATGGTATTACCTTATACTTTTTAAATAAAATTTAAATTTTATTTCCTTAAGTTATGTATCAATGTCTTCTGGCTCTAGTCATTTGAGTTCTCTCTCTCTCTCTCTCTTTCTCTCTCTCTTTCTTTCTCTGTACAGTCTAGCTGAAAATTTTGTTTTATTTTCAAAGAACCAACTTTTGATTTTGTTGATTTTCCCTACTTTTTTTTGCCAATTCTCTATTTTATTAATTTCTACTCTACTCTTTATTATTGGTTCTTTCTGCTTGCATTACATATTGTTTCCTCTGTTTTTTCAGTGTCTTCTGGTAAAAAGTTTTAATTACCGATTGGAGTTCTTCTTTCTTTTTAGTACAGACATTTAGAGTTTCTCAATTCCCTCTAAGCACTGTCTTAGCTATATCTCATAAGTATGTGTGTATGTGATTTAATTTATTTTTTTACTAAGACTTTATTTTTTAGAGCAGTTTTTGGTTCATTTTTAAAATGAGGAGAAGTCACAGAGATTTCTTATATGCCTACCAACCACTCCCCAAAATGTACAGATTCCCCATTTATCAATATTCCCTACCAGAGTGGTATATTTGTTATAGTTGACAAACCTACATCATAATCACCAAAATTCCATAGTTTACATCACAGTTCACTCTTGGTGTTGTACATTTTATGGGCATAGGTAAATGTATAATAACAATATTCATCACTGTGCTATCATAGAGTATTTTCACTGCCCTAAAAATCCTCTGTGCTTTATCCAGTTATTCCTCTGCCACCAACATCTGGCAATCACTGATCCTTTTACTGTCTCCATAATTTTACTTTTTCTAGAATGTCATATAATTAGAACCATGTAATAAATGGGCTTTATTTTTTTAATATTTTATTTATTTATTTATTCATGACAGACACAGAGAGAGAGAAAGAGAGAGAGGCAGAGACACAGGCAGAGGGAGAAGCAGCCCCACTCAGGACTCGATCCTGGGTCTCCAGGATCAGGCCCTGGGCTGAAGGCGGCGCTAAACTGCTGAGCCACCTGGGCTGCCCTAAATGGACTTTCACATTAACTTGCTGTGCTTAGTAATATGCTTTTAAGTTTCCTCCATGTCTTTCATGGCTTGATAGCATTTATTTTTAGCACTGAATTATATACCATGCATAAATGTAGAAAAAATTTTATCCATATACCCACTGCAGGACATATTTGTTGCTTTGTGGTTTTGGTAATTATCAATAAAGCTGTTATAAACATCCATATTGCAGGTATGTTATACATATTTGTATGGACATAGTTTTTATTATTTGTTCTTTTTGTTTGTATATATATATATATATATATATGTCGATTTTAATTACTGTCTGGTGCTACTTAATTTCATTCTGAAGTACTTCCTTATTGTAGGAATGGATTCCTTCTGCCTTTATGTTTTTCAGTTTGTTTTGTTAATGTCATATATTAGTATGGTATATTTGTTGCAACTAATAAACCAGTATTAATATATATTATCTATATAAATATTAACTAAATTGAATAATTTATTAAGATATTCTTAATTTTTAACTAAATGCTCTTTTTCTGTCCCAGAATCCCATTCAGGATATTGGGACAAATTACATTGTAATGTAATGTCTTTTTAGGCTCCTCTTAGTGGTGACTGTTTATCAAATCTTTTATTTTTTAGTTTTTGATGACTGTGACAGTTTGGGGAAGTAATCATCAGATATAAGTAGTCATCAGGTGTGTCAGGGGATGTCCCTGTACTGGAATGTTTTTACACATTATTAGCCTAGAGTTATTTATTTTGTCTTCATTTTTAAAAGATAGTTTTCTGGGATATAAGAATTTTGGTAGCTTTTTCATTATTATTATTATTTCTTGTAGGAGTTTGAATATGTCATTCCACTGTCTTGTGATCTACATTATTTCTGATGTGAAATCAGCTGTTGGGATCCCTGAGTGGCGCAGCGGTTTGGCGCCTGCCTTTGGCCCAGGGCGCGATCCTGGAGACCCGGGATCGAATCCCACATCGGGCTCCTGGTGCATGGAGCCTGCTTCTCCCTCTGCCTGTGTCTCTGCCTCTCTCTCTCTCTCTCTCTCTCTGTGACTATCATAAATAAAAAAAAAATAAAAAAATCAGCTGTTAATCTTATTGGATTTTTTTTTTTTTTAATGTACTAAAAGACATTTCACTGCTCTCAAGATGTTCTCTGTGTTTCAATATCTGTGCCATGATAGGTCTGGGTGTGGATTCCATTGTTGCTAACCTACTTGGTATTTTTCTTGCTTCTTGCATTTGCAGGTTAATGTTTTTTATTCTATTTGGAAGGCTTTATTACCATTATTTCTTGATTATTTTATCTATTTCTTTCTCTATCCCCTTCTGCTAGTCCCAGTATGCACATGTCCGTAAGCTAAATGAAGTCCCACATTGCTCTGAGGTGTTTATTCATTTTCATTTTCTTTCTTTAGTTTTTCAAGTCACATAATTATTGATCTCTAAGTTCACCGATTCTTTCTCTACCATCTTAAATACACTTTTTTGTAACTTCTATTACTTTATTGAAGTTATCTATTCAATGAGACACTGTCACTATATCTTTCTTTAATTCTTAAACACAGTTTTCTTTAGTTCTTTGAACATAGTTATGGTAAACTGCTTTTAAGTTTTGTCGGTTGAATCCTACATAGGGGTACTCTTACACTCAAATTTTGTTCCCTACATTTTTTCCCTCATGCATGGGTCAAATGTTCTTGTTTCTTTTAGTGCTTTGTGGTTTTTGTTGTTGAAAACTGGAGGTTTTAAACAAAATGTTGTGGTAATTTGAATAGTTATGCCCATTCCTCTGGGGGTTGGTGGTGTTGTTTGTTTGCTTATTGCTCTACTGGTTTAGTGAAAAGTCACTCCTCTGGAAGCACAGCCTTGGCATATGCATAGTTACCCTGGGATGATTGCTTTCAACAGGACTGTCTTTAGTTATCTCTGTCCTTGATCTCTCCAGTAAACTGTCTGACTTTGTTGGTCTCACATAAAGCTGTTAGATTCCATTAATTGCCAGCTGATTGCTTATTGATTTTGATAATGTTCCAGGACATACATTGCTCTATAATTTGAGTTCCATAAATTAAAGCCCCTCCCTGGTGGTAATTTTGAGGCCAGTCTTTGAAGTTTTTTTCTCAACCCCAAAGGGCTCTTAGTTGCCTCTTTCTCCTGTTTTCTCCAGAAAAATAGCTGGCCTAGAGTTTAGCTTGGTATTCTCTTGAAGCTACCAGCTTTCTTTTAATTGCTTAACACAAAAATTCTCCATTATTTTCATAGGCATTGAATTTCTTGAATTTCTTTATACTCTATTCTAATAAAGATAGCCATTTCATATGATGGGGGCTTCAGAGCTCTCTGCTCTTATGGCCTCTCTCTCACCCTGAGCAAAATCTCTATTTTACTACTCTGGACTTGAGAGCATGATCAATGGCTAGCTTCTCTTGGAGTGACAACTGTACATTATGAGTTGGGAGCTGGGCGGGGACAGTGGCGGCTGGTTTCCTTAGCATGTCTCTCCCAGCATGGCTTCCATACTATGAGGGGGTGGGGAGAGGTTAACTGAGGACCTAATATACTGGTCTGACACTCCTGGAGGAAAGATTTCACTTCATGAGTGGAGGATGGGTATAGGACAGGAGTCTCTTACTCTCAGCTGTGATCATCTAGAATTTAATGTTTATAACAAAGATCTGGGAGGATAGGATGAAAATGGTCTTCTTGGTCACTCTCACCTTAAGTGGACCTGGAGGTGGTAGGAGTAGCAGCTTAGGGCTCATGTCCCATACACATCAGTTCTTCCTTACTCAGATACAGTAGATTTTCTTGAACAAATGTTCTTCATCTTTTGTATGCCTTGAAAACAATTTCTAGAGACTTTAAATAGTTGTTTTTTTAAATAATTTTCATAAATAAATAAATAGATAGATAGATAAATTTCATCAGTTATGATTGTTTCATTGGGAAGTGGGTCTGTGGTTGTCCTCATAATGTCATTTCAAAATCAGATTCTCTTTCCAGTCTCTTTGTTTTTCTTCCATTTTCCTAACTCTATCTTTAATTGTGCATAAGGCTTTATATTTTTTAAATTTCAATTGCTTTGTAGTTTATTTCTAGAAGTTTTATAATTCCTTTTTAATCATCTATGTAATTTCTTATAGTTCCTAATCTCTGCATTTATTTTCAAATTCGCTTCTTATTTCCTTAAACTTTTCATTATAGTTGTTTTATAATTTCTCTTGTATATGTTTGTGGTAAATAAACATAACAAAACATTTACCTTTTTAACTATATTTAATTGTACCATTAATGGCTTTAATTACATTCAGATTGTGCTCTCATAACTTGATATCTATTTCTTATGTATGTTATTTCTGCTGTGTTTTTTTTCATGGTGCCTGCTTTCTTGCATGTTTGATGAATTTTTAATGTAATTCATTGGTATTTTTGGAAACATATTTATGTTTGAGGGCTGCAATAAAGCTGTGTTTTTCCAGAAATGTTTGCATGAGTTTCTTCCAGATACCTAAGAGGATACCCAAGTACCTCCTGAGAGGTAACTACTGTCACTTAAATTAATACATTACTTGAATATTTTTGGATTGCCTCCTATTATAGGCTAAGCAATGACCCCTGAAGATACCAATGTCTTAATCCCTGGAAACTATGAATATGTTATCTTATTAGATGGGAAAATAAATTTTGCAAATATAATTGAGTTAAAAATTCTGAGATAGAAATATTATTCTCAATTTTCTGGGTAGACCCAATGTAATCACAGAGGTCCTTATTAGAGTGAGGCAAGAGGGTCAGAGTCATAAAAAGAAGATGTGAGGATAGAAGCAGAGGTCAGATAAGAGAGAAGATGCTAGCCTGCTGGCTTAGAAGATGGAGTAAAAAAAAAATGAGAAGGCCTCTAGATGTTGGAAAAAAGAAACAGATTCTTCCACAGAACCTATAGAAAGAACAAATCCCTTCATACCTATCTTAGAATTTAGAGAATATTTAATTATGGTTTACTCTGACTTGAAAAGTATAGTCTTTGGAGCTAAAGTTTTGGGGGAACTGTCTCCTATTAAACTCACTTTGGCTAGGCTTTAGGATTTTCCTCTCTTCTCTGTACTCACTGAAGTTTAAAAGACATCTTGTATTCCATTGGTTTGGCAAATGTCCTCAGGACAAATTATTTTAGGGCTTTGTTTATTTCCTTCATTTTATGCATTTGTGTAGATACTATACTACCCTTTCCCTTTGTCATCTTACTGACAATTTTAAGATATTCTATTATTTTGTTTTAGTTTTGTTCTATTTTGTAATTGTTATATCTTAAATGCTAACATGAGTAACTTTCCATATTATCAAAAACCAGAAAATTGTATTATTTCTTTAATCTTTCCTCCTACCTTTATATTTAATGTTATATATATACATACATATACTTAAAATATCTAATATTTAATTTATTTATTTTTTTTTTAATTTTTTTTTTTTAAATTTTATTTATTTATGATAGGCACACAGTGAGAGAGAGAGAAGCAGAGACATAGGCAGAGGGAGAAGCAGGCTCCATGCACCGGGAGCCCGACGTGGGATTTGATCCCGGGTCTCCAGGATCGCGCCCCGGGCCAAAGGCAGGCGCTAAACCGCTGCGCCACCCAGGGATCCCTAATATTTAATTTATATTTCACACTATAAAGAACATTTTAGATAATGTAGTATTATCTTCAATCTCCATACTCATTCAAAAGTCCTGTCGTCATTTTGATGCTGTGTTCATGACTATAAATACTTTATGTCATTAAGTTTGTTATCTCATCCTTTCATGTGGATGACTCTCCTAGAGCAGTGTTGATTTTTTTAAAGATTTTATTTATTTATTCATATTAGAGAGACAGTGTAGTAGGGGGACAATAGAGGGGGAGGGAGAAAGAGGAGGAAAGAACCTCAAGTAGACCCCATACTAAGTAGGGAACCCAACATGGGACTCAATCTCATCACCCTGAGATCATGACCTGAGCCCAAACTAAATTCTGACACTTAACTAATTGAGCCACCCAGGCACCTTGGTGTTGATTTTTGTTTGAGCACTCCTCATGTGCTTTGGATTGTCTGTATATGCTAACAATAGCTGCACACACAGCCACCATTTGAGGAACAATGGGTCATGTTGCTGATCTGTTTTGTATTATATTGGTGAAGGAAAGCAAATACTTGCATGTACTGGTCAATAAAATTCTTTTTTCCATTTTTAAGAATGGTAAGGAATTTACTCATTTTAATAGATTTTGGAAAATTAGAGTAAAATATAGCATGTGTCTGATATAATAACTTGAAATCAATATATAGCATATAGAAATTAGTATAAGATAAATTAATGTATATAAAGTATGACTCTGGAAATCAATGAGTTAAGGATAATTTATCCAACAAATTCTGTTGGTATAATTATTTAACTCTTTGAAAAATTGGAAGATATTGTCAGATCATGTTTAAGAGGCTGTTTTAATCATAGAACAAACAGGAAAAATGATAGATTTGACAATGTAAAAATTGAATATTTCTTTTTTTTAAACTGAGTAAATAAATTATATAGTAAACAATTCACAATAACACTTAACACAATAAAAATTTGTCAGTTTACTTTTGACTCCCCCAGAACTTAACTAATAGTCCACTGTTGATTGGAAGCTCTGAGTAACAGAAACAGTTGATTAACACATATTTTGTATGTTATATGTATTATATACTGTATTCTGACAATAAAAGGAGCTAGAGAAAAGAAAATGTTATTAAGAAAATGATCAGGAAGGGCACCTGGAAGTCATGATACCAGCAGGGATCCTGAGATTGAGCCCCACATTGGGCTCCCTGCTCAGTGGGGAGTCTACTTCTCCATTTCCCTCTGCTGCTCCCCCTGCTTGTGCTTACTTTCTCTGTCATGAATAAACAAAATCTTTAAAAAAATAATCATAAGGAGGGCAGCCTGGGTGGCTCAGTGGTTTAGTGCCACCTTCAGCCCAGGGCCTGATCCTGGAGACCCAGGATCAAGTTTCATGTCGGGCTCCTTCCATGGAGCCTGCTTCTCCCTCTGCCTGTGTCTCTGCCTTTCTCTCTCTCTCTGTCTCTGTGTCTCTCATGAATAAATAAATAAAATCTTTAATAAAATCATAAGGAAGAAAAAATAAATTGATAGTACTGTACTGTATTTATAAAACAAAATCTGCTATCTATATATATTCATCTGATGTTCTGTAATCCTTTCAAAGCCATAAAATGACCTTATAAGCAATGAAAGCTTCTAAGTTTTTTGAGTAGATGAGTGACAATGTTAAAGTGTGTGTGTTTTTCTGTGTATATGTGTGCATGTGTGATGGCTAATATGGTGGGAACACACAGTTTGATGTATTATAAACTGGGGGTGCCTGGGTGGCTCAGTCAGTTAAGCGCCTGACTCTTGATCTAAGCTCAGGTCTTGATTTCAAAGTCCTGAGTTCAAGCTCTACATTGGGCTCCATGCTGGGTGTGGAGCCTACTTTAAAAAAAAAAGCAAAGGTGATGTATTACAAACTGTATGTTCAGAGGTAGGGGTGTAAACTGAAGTATTATAACAAGATTTGGAAAAGGAAGAGAGAGAAAATCTAAAAGGGGTTTCACGATTTTGGAGAGAAGGCTTAATAATTTTTTGATTCTCATATTAAAGGAACCAGAAGAACGAGGGAAGAATCATCACTGTTTATACTCAGAGTGAAAGTTATTTTTTTTTTTTGAGTGAAAGTTTTCTGAAAATCTTTTGAAAAGATTCCTGAGAATCTCCTTTGATAAGTGCTGATACTAAAGCCAGAGAACCACCTCCTTCTGAAGATGTACATTTAGCCAAGAGTAGGGAATGTGGGAATTATATTCATGTTTCTTTTTATCTTTACGGGATTCTAATATTTTATTGCAAGAATTACAATGATTAGAGCAATGTAAAACAAAATGAAGGCTTCATTGAGTTAGCAATTTAAACTTGTGCTATGTTAGCATCATGCTGAATTATTACTCATCCTTGCTAATACAGCATTTAACAGGGAATTACACTGTCATGCCAGTCTAGTGTAAAAAGAAACCCTAATGGGGCATTTATCTTGCTGTAACATAAAATAAATCCAGATGTAAGCAGCATAGAGCTAGCTTAGAAGCTTTTGTCAGAGACCCATCCTGTTCCAGCTCTTCTTTGCCATCCTTAGGTCACCTATGGCTGATCAATAACGGCACCGATTCTTCACACTTCTCCGATTTAGAGATGAGGTCTATGTCCCCTCTCCTTGCATCTGGGCAGAATAAGTGACTTCTTTGAATAATAGAGTATGGCAGAAATAACACTGTGCCAATTTCAGACCCATACCTCAAGGTACTGTCAGTTTCTACCTCCTCCTTCTTGAAACACTTGTTCTTAGAGCCCTGAGCTGTCATGTAATAAATCCAACTATCCTACTGGAGAGATCATCCAGACAAGCTCAGAGACTATATAAAGGCAAGGGACCCAGCTGGGTTTCACCTATTAGCCATTTGTATCACAGTGACAGAAATGAGAGTAAGTTGTCATGGTTCTTGTAAACCAGCCCTGCTGTCCAGCTAATTTTCAATGGGAGACCTCAAACAATGCTCTATGGAACAGAAAAATCATCTGATCACAAAATTGAGATATATAATTATATGTTTGTTTTTTAAGACTCTAAGCTTTTAGGGTATTTTATATAAGTACACCAATGCATACATTAGTAGATAATATATCAATAGATGCTGTAAGTATCACCTTGTGGTGCAAGATAAATTTGAGCCATCATATCATGTTTCAGAAAGACATACAGCAGAAAGGAGAAAAGACAAAAAAGTATATAATCCCTATCTTTAGGAAGACTTCTCAGAATAACACTGCTTTTTAAATGCAGTTGGCCAAAATTTGGTCACATTAGCTACCCATCCAAATAGATTCAGTTATTTTACCAAAGAAGAGGAGGCATGGATGCTGAGTGAGACAAATAGAATGTGCAATATATCCTTTCAATTATTTCATTAATATAATCAATATTTTTTCTCATTAATTTTTGATAATTTATTTTTAGGGAAAATTCACTTCACAGCAAAATTGAGAAGTTTCAGAAATTTCCCATATAGTCCCTGCCACCATATGCATAGCATTCCTCATTATGATACTCCCCACCACAGTGGTATCTTGTTACAATTAATAAATTTACAATGACACATCATAATCACCCAAAGTCCATAGTTTATGATTCATTCTTGGTGGTGTGCATATTATGGGCTTGGACAAATGTATAATGATATTTATCCATCATTATGGTATTAGTATAGAGTATTTTCACTGTTCTAAAATCCTCTGTGCTCTATCTATTTTTTGCCTAAACCCACATCAATCTCTGACAGCGAATTTGGAGATCTTTTTACCATCTTTATAGTTTTTTTCTTATTTCAGAATGTCATATTGTTGGAATCATACAGTAAGTAGCCTTTTCACATTGGCGTTTTCACATAATAATATGCATTTAAGGTTCCACTATGTTTTTTCTTGGCTCAATAGAGCTATTTTTTTTTTTAGTCCTGAATAATATTTCATTGTATGGATGTACCACAAATTATATTTACCTATTCACCTACTGAAAGATTACTTACAAATTTTGGCAATTATGAAAAAGCTGCTATAAACATCCATAGGCAGGTTTTTGTGTGGACATCAGATTTCAACTACTTTGAGTAAATGCCAAGGAATACAATTGCTGCATCATATGATATGAGTATGTTTAGTTTTGTAAGAAACCACCAGACTGCCTTCCAAAGTGGCTGTACCATTTTGCAGTCCTACCAGCAATGTATGACAGTCCCTGTTGCTCAACATCTTCATCAGCATTTGCTGTGTGAGCATTTTGAATTTTGGCAATTCTAATAGGTATGTAGTGATACTTCATTGTTTTGATTTGCCTTTCAATGATGATCTCTGTATTAAGTTGAGGAAGTTCACTTTTCTTCCTGGTTTACTGAGTTTTTATCATTGGATTTTGTCAAATAGTATTTCTACATTTATTAATATGATCATGTGATTTTTGTTTTTAGCCTATGGATGTGATAGATTATATTACCTGATTTTTGAATGTTTAATCAGCTTTATATGACACTTGGTTGTGGTGTATATTCTTTTTCCATTCTTAGGTTCAATCTTTTAATATTCTGTTGAGAATTTTTGTATCTATGTTTATGAGAGAGATTTGTGTGTACTTTTTTTTTCTTGTAATATCTTTTCCAGGTTTTGATACTAGAATAATGCAGCTTCTATCCTTTGAAAAGGGTTATGAAAAGCTGGTATAATTTATTCTTTAAATGTTTGGTCAAATTCACCAGTGAACTCATGTGGGTCTGATGTTTTCTCTTTTAGATGGCTATTAATTACTGATTCAATTTCTGTAATAGATATAGGTCTATTCAGATTTTCTCTTTTTTCTTGTGTGAATTTTGGCAGCTGTGTATTTCAAGAAATGATCCATTTCAGGTTATCAAATATGTGGGTAGAGTGTTGTTCATAATATTTTTGTATTATCCTTTTAATGTTCATGGATTCTGCAGTTATGTCCCCTTTTCATTTCTGATATGAATAATTTGTGTCCTACTCTTTCTTAGCCTAATCAACAGTTTTTGAACACTTAACGTATTGTCAAATTTTCTTTTTTTCAAAGATTTTATTTATTCATGAGAGACACACACAGAGAGAGAGAGAGAGAGAGAGAGAGGCAGAGACACAGGTAGAGGGAGAAACAGGCTCCATTCAGAAAGCCTGACAAGGGACTTGATCCCGGGATTCCAGGATCATACCCTGGACTGAAGGTATAGCTAAACTGCTGAGCCACCAGGGCTGCCCTCAAATTTTCATTATAAAAAAATAATACACAATAAATTTTTATTACTTTTTATTGCTTCATAACAAATTACCAAAAATTTAGTAGAATAAAAACAATATACATTAATTAGCTTCTAATTCTTTAGGCCAGAATTCAGGTGGGCTTGACTGGGCTCTGCATAAAAGTTTCACAGGGCTGAAATCAAGGTTTCATCTGGGCCTATTATGCTAAGCAAAATAAGTCAGGTAGAGAAAGACAAATACCTTATGATTTCATGGGCAGCCCGGGTGGCTCAGTGGTTTAGCACTGCCTTCAGCCCAAGGCGTGATCCTGTAGACCATATGATTTCACTCATATAAGGGATATAAGAAGCAAAGCAGATCAACATATAGGAAGGGGAACAGAGAAAGAGGGAGAGAGAAACAAATCATAAGAGACCCTAAGATAGTGAACAAACTGATGGTTGATGGAGGATGATGGGTGGGGGGGATGAGCTAAATGGTGATGGGCATTAAGGAAGGCACTTGTTTGTTTGGGTTTTTTTTTAAGATTTTATTTATTTATTTATGAGAGACAGAGAGAGAGAGAGGCAGAGACACAGGCAGAGAGAGAAGCAAGCTCCATGCAGGGAGCCCAATGCGGGACTCAATCCCTGGACTCCAGGATCATGCACTGGGCGGAAGGCAGATGCTCAACCACTGAGCCACCCAGGTGTCCCAAGGAGGGCATTTGCTATCATGTGCATTGGGTGTTATATGTATGTAATCAATCACTAAATTCAAATAATATTATACTATACATTAACTAACTAGAATTTAAATAAAATTTTGAAAAGAAAAAAATAAATAAAATTTTTAAAATGTGTCACCTGAGCTAGTGTTTTATTAGGATGTTCTGATGAAGAATTTACTTCCATGCTCTCACTCAGATTTTTGGTTGAATTCAGTTCATTGTGATGGCAGGACTGAGGTCCCTGTTTCTCAGCTGGGGGGATTCCTTCAGCAACTTGTGCCATCTGTGCTCCTCTTATCCAGTTTCTCCATCTTTAAAGCAGCAACTCTGAGCTGAGTTCTCACACTTTGAACATCTCTGACATCTTAGCGTTCAGCCAGAAAAGCCTCCGTATTTTAAAAGATGGATATGTTTGGATTGGGCCCACCCAGATAATCTCTCTGTCTCAAAGTTAACTTTATGTAATACCATATTATTATAATATATTCAAAGGAATGATATCTCATCATATTCACAAGTTCTGTGGATTAGAGAGGAATATCTTTGGGAGTATATTTTAAAAATTCTTCCTACCATAGAATTCAATCCTATATTCATATTTACATGAAAGTTGACACTAAATTCTTCACCAAAATATAAAGTAAAAATAAAGACTAGGAAAGAACCATGTTTGTGATTTGTGCTCACCTGGCCTTTTATGAGTACAGCACTTTATCATCCTTTCTCTTTCAAGTTCTCTATTAAACAAAAGAGTTTCATGCTTCTATGTCTCTGCCACACTACTAAGAATTCAGTTTCCTAAATGCATGTTAGTGATGATGGTTTTCAGATCTTAATTCAACTATTACTTCCTCTATGAAAGATTTCTTATTCTCCCCTTTAGATCCCAATAATGCTGATAATTCCATTTTTGTTTTCCTTGTATGTTCAACAGACTTCTCTCCTTGTTTCCCTTGTATGTTCAACAGACTTTTATCCTGAATTACTATCCTGAATTACTAGAATTGTTTGCTCATATTCTACTTGGCCTACGAAACTGAAAATTATAAGCATGCATTTGTGTATTTCTATAATATTTAGCATGGATCCTAATACATGGATATCTGACATATATTTGTTCACCAGAGGAAAAGCTAGAAGACATTGAAACTAGTTTAAGTGGCCTTTAGGAGGGCTCCACCACCCTGCAAGCATATATAGAAGAATTCAGGGAGAGAGAAACCATTTAACAAGCTGTAATTTAGACATTTACCTCAATAATTTTTTCTGCTGCTTAAGCTTATGCATAACGGTGAGAGAATTCTTTATTTTCCATTGGAATCTAGAGACACCTTTTATTTCTTTAAAATGGCTCTTAGATACTGTCCTACATAAAAATCACTACTACTTTTAAATTTTTCACAATTTGGGACGCGTGGGTGGCTCAGTGGTTGAACATCTGCCTTTGGCTCAGGGTATGATCCCGGAGTCTCAGGATTGAGTCCCACATCAGGCTCCCTTCATGGAGCTTGCTTCTCCCTCTACTTATACTTCTGCCTCTCTCTCTCTCTCTATGTGTGTGTCATGAATAAATAAATAAGATCTTTAAAACTAAAATAAAATAAAAATTTCACTATTAAATTGGATTGCCTATGTGAAGAGCTGGTTCCCAGTGCCATCTTTTGCATTGTGCAATTTTGGGACATCATTCATTCAAATATTAAGGATCGAGTTTCTGTTATATGGAAAATTGGTGTTCACAGGATGGGATAAAGCTATAGTGTATGTATTGGAGAGTCCCAAAGTTCAATGGGGAAATAGACAAGGAAATAACTGAAGCTAATATCATTTGGACTAGTTTGGTCATGGGCAGCCCAGACTATATTAAAAAACAGTAGTGATGTCTTGAACTTTAATGAAAGGGAAAGCTTCCATGAAAAGTGACAGCAGAACTAAGTGTTAGCATCAGGGGAAGTGATGGTAGGGAGGAGAGGTTCCAGCAGAGTTTCTTCTTTCTGTAATAAAATTACAAAATTTTCTATTTGGAGTTTAAGGGAAAATCAAACTGCCCTTGAGGGAGCAAACACAGCAAACCGTTACCCTCCCTGCACTTTTTAGACTTTAAACTCCAAAGACAAGATTATCATCACACATTCTATATTGGAAATATTTACAAATAACAGTATGAGAACTTTGTTCCTGCTTTTTGACTCTAGACGTACCTTTGGTTTTTTGTTTTTTTTTTTTAAATGGCTGCCAAATCCTGTCTTACGTTACTTTTTAAAATTTCACAATTAAATGGTTAATCATGTACCTTAATTACAAAGGGAAATTGAAGGATACCATTATTAAATAGAAATGGCACATTAGTTACCTCTAATGAAAAAACTCAACAGACTGGATCATAGGACTTCAACGAGTTTAGAAAACAATAGGTAGATGGGGCCAGTATTTTGAATCACTGTACATAATAAATTTTTCCATGTGTCTGCTTAGAAAATATTTTTCTGCTGGTTGCTCCTGAAGAGTTCTGAGTTTGTCCTCCCTTTGACTTTGAATCTCTGTGTAGTAGTTTTCAGAAATTAGCTTTTATGTGATCAAACTGCTCGTTTTTGATTCCGGATTCAAAGCTTTTGTAATTATGTTCAGAGCACTGTAAAAAAAGTATAAATGCATCTTTAATGTATGGAGATGGGGAGATCAGCAGTCAAGTGAAACTCTGCAGCATAGGAGAGAGTGCACAGGAGGTCAGTGGAACTGTTGAAAAGAATAGAAATTAGATCCTGTCAAAAAGAGGTGAAAGAATCAGATTCATCCTAGAAAAGAGCTGCCAAAGAGGAATTTAATAATGTATTCTTTTATTTGTGGAGGCAGAATATTAGACATTTATAAAAATGTAGACAATATGAAACCTGGCAATACTCACTACCTACTTACCCACCTACCAATTCAGGAGGAATCCAATTATTAGGTATTTAAGAAGTTCTATTGCATAGACAGCATTTGCCGAATGTTAATGGAAATGTACAGCAGTTCACAGAGTATTTACAAATATCCAAGACTGAGAAGGAAAAAGCACATACAAGGTAATATATGTTATATTATGAGAGATTTTTTTTTAGATCTCCAAAAATAAAAAGAATTGTAGAATTAAAAACTCTTCTAATTATTCTTTTATGGTATAAAAATCAAAGTGTGTCCTGGAGATGAAATTTTGAAAAAAACAAACAAACAAACGGTACCTCACATTCAATGTACTTTTTAGATTTCTGAAAAATATACCTTTTTGCAATAAGCCCCCTGGCATATGCTCATTACCAAGGAAAATAAAACAGTTATATGACTAATTAGATTTCAGTATATCAGTTCAGGAAAAGCCTGACAACCCACCCCTTGTTATCCTAAACTAATGATGCCTTCCCACATTACATGAAACAATCAGTGGTGGTTCATTACAGCCATGTCGTCTTGCTCCATAAATGTCAAGAGATTAAAAGTGAAAGCTTTAGCTTCACATTTTTTTGTAGATGGGTTTTTAAAAGTTTAATGTAGTTGGATTATTTTAGGTGACAGTGACAGTTTCTTCATGATACCAAAATGTCTAGTAGAAAAGTGAAAAAACTGGTCAAAAACTTCTATTTATTCCTATTTGTATTCATATCAAATACTTTGTTTTATTGATTTCTTTCTTTTACTGTAATAGTTCACTGACAGGGTAAGCCAATGTTTGGAGTTTTAAAGACAAAAAGGCAATCTTTGTGTTTCTCAAACAGTTTATGGTGAATGAGCTTTGTGTACACACAGTGCTCTAATTGCTTAGCATATGAACTTCACAAGCACAGAGGTACCTTTCTTTTAAGATGTTCACAGCTTTCAGAAAGTCTTTTGTTTCATTTAGTTCAGTTCAGCATCTCCATGGTTTTGTAGTTAAGGCAATCTTTCAGTGTGCAATACTGTATAGAAATGATGTTCCCTGAAAAAAAAAAAAAAAAAACTATGGGAAAAGCTGTTTTAAATTACAGTGTGGAATATTTGTGACACACTCAACTCTGCATGAAAATTCTGAATCATTCATTGGAATAGATTTCTATAATAATGACAGGAGTCTATAGTAGCCTTCTCACCAATTTAAGCCTTTTACTGAATAGAAATCCCTTCCCTATTCTAGTTCCCTAATTATTCCCTCCAGAATTCAGTAGGAAATTAGAGATCACAATTAGGTTGGTTGAGTCTGAGGGTTTCTTTAGGAGTTTTTCCTCAGCTAGAAAAAGAGAGTTGGACTAAACAATTTCTAAGATCATTTGGAGCTTCTAATCTGATGTCTCAATGACCTAACTCTGTGACTAATTAATACCAAAAAAAAAAAAAAATGTCATTTTCTAAATGCTTTACATCCTTCATTATTATTTCAATATTCAACTATCAAAAAAATACTATAGATTAAACAAGATGGAACACACAAAATCCATGGATAAAGTAGCAATAACAAAAGTAAAAAGCAGTAACATTTTTTGACATCTGCTAAGTGCAATACATTCTTCTAAATATGTTACTATGATTATTTTACTTAACCTTCATAGTAAACTTTCCTGCTGCCATACTAATAGTTCCCATTTACAGATGAGATTGAATCTCAAAGAGTTTGTGTAAACTACTCTATAGTTTACCCCTAGAAGTGGAACCATTTGGATGCAAATCTGGGTCAGGCTAATTTCAGTTTCATTTCTTTTTCATGTTATTTTGCTGGTATTAGCATAGAAACAATCAATTTTAAGTTGAATGAAGAAAAAGAGATGGAAGCAAGTGGCATTTTCAAAGAATGGAAAAACTAAGGAGAATCTGACTACAGGCACCCACTAGTAAAGCCCCAGGTAAGACAAAGTGAATATAAAATCTATTTAACTGAGAATATATTCTCAGAAAATAAAAAATGCTGATTAAAAATACTGAGCTGAAAAAAATTGAACTGAACACCTGATTTGTATTCAATTAGTTTGCAAGAGCAGGTTTTGTTTAATTTGAATTTTCATATTCACATTTTTGTTTATTATAAGAACTCTCTTAATGTTTTAAGAACCTGCATGCCACACGAAGCAGGGGATAAGAAGTAGTGTCATGGTTTTTATTGGATTCTGGAGAAATATGGACTGCTAATGAGACCAAACCCAGACTGCAGTAAAGAGGATTGTTGAACTACAGGAATTTAAACTGTGATGAAGTGAAAACAATTTTGTTAAAAAAATCATTTTTTTTTAGAAATCTAGGCTTTTAAAAATTTTCAGTTCAAAGATATTAATGCTGTCTCATGTTTAAGACACTTATTTTTTTTTTTTTTATTTATGATAGTCACAGAGAGAGAGAGAGAGAGGCAGAGACACAGGTGGAGGAAGAAGCAGGCTCCATGCACCGGGAGCCCGACGTGGGATTCGATCCCGCGTCTCCAGGATCGCGCCCTGGGCCAAAGGCAGGCGCCAAACCGCTGCGCCACCCAGGGATCCCTGTTTAAGACACTTAAAGCATATTTTAGCGTTCTTTTAAAGAAATGAAGAAGAAAAGAAATACGTTTCCTCTGAATAAGATTTTAACAATTGTGTCAGTAATAGTCTAACTTCTCAGAGAAAAAACTAAAGGAACATTTATTTCAGGGATGATGGGGAATCTAGAAAACCAAATCAATTTTCCACTGAGATGTTATTCAGTTGCTAGAGAAGACATGATAATGGTCATAATAGAGTGTGATCAAAGGGTTAAAATAAATGAGAAGAAAAAGAAAAAAAGACCCAGAGGAAAAGAATGCCACAAGAAAATAGGTCCACTAATGAATGAGGAAGGGCATGAAATTAATGATGGCTCTAAAACGGCTGAGTTATTGAACTCATTTTTTAAATCTGCCTTTAACAAGAGAAATGAAGCAAAGAAATATAGACAATTAGAGAGTAATGAAGACATTGCAAAAATTGCTCTGGCCAACATGAAGATAAGGGAATTCCTTACTTGGCAAACATTGAAAGGCACACCTCACCCTGAGTTATTCACAGGATAGGTCAGCATGTTTACTAATCCATGCATGTTCATTCTTAGAAAATGAAAGAATGTTAGAATATTGGAGAATATGTAGAAAAGAATTTCTTGAAAGGCAATGGAAACTTTTGCCCAGGAAGGTAACCATCAGTAAAGGTGTGGCATATGATACCCATGAAAAATATTAAGAATGGGAAACTGGTCTACTATCTTCAAAATGAATAAAATGGGACATACGAATTCATACCCCAGAAGAAACTGAAGGGAAAGTTTTTTAAAAAGCAAAAGTCAAACATTGGGACATTAGGGTCACTTTTGATTTGGTAAGTCACCCAGTTGTGCTTGAAAAATTAATCAGAGTGATTCAAAGAAAAGTGATTTAATCATGGCTTTGGAAATAGGTCAAAGATCATCATGAGTGATGAGAATATATGGCAAATTATATAAATAACTAATGCATCTCAGTATGGGCTGGTATTGGTTCTGTTTTGTTCTAAAGCCTTGTTATTTATGATTAGCAAAATGATTAATGATTTGTTTAAAAGATTTTAAAATGGTATTATTCTCTTAGGCAGGGAACACTTGGAAAAAAGAACCAAAAAGATCAAAGCAGAGATTTACAAATCTCTAAATGAAGGTTATGCTAAAATGGAGGGGAGTGGTGAGAGTTCTACAGAACTCAGGGTCTGAGGTAGAGAATTATGCAACATCTTGCAGCTCAAATGGTGCAGAAGGCTAACATTTGTGGGAGCAGCAATGATGAAAGAGATCCCTGCATGTTCCCTTTCATCTTAGCTGTGCTAAAATTCTCTCAAAACTGGAAAGACTAGTTAATGTCGTTTCTAATTTCATCAATAAAAAGCATGGGAAACATTGCATCTTGAGAGCTGTAGATTCATAGAAATGCTGCTTAAAAGAAAAAGAAATGGACACAACAGAACCTGATGATGAGCAAGAATGAATTAACAAATCAGAAAACTTTGAGAACCTTAGTTCTGGGCTCCAGGTTTTTTTTTTTTTTTTTCGGAAATTTAGCAGACATGCCCAATTCAGAAAGTGAAAAGGCTAGGAAAAGTAGAACCAGATGAGAAAAGTTCTGATTGAGTTGGTGAGTTCAAGTCACAAAATTTGAAATGAAGCACAAGGATAGAGTAAGCAGTGATGATTTGGCATTGCAAAGAAATAAGTCATAAGGCATCTAAGGAACACTTGCTGTTGCCTGAGATAACTAGGATGTGACAGCAGTAACTTCATCCAGAGTGAGCTGGTGGGCCTCCTGATGCCTCTTGTATTTCACTCATGAGATAGAAGGGGAGGTATTCTAACTACCCAGTTCAAGGCATTTAAGTTCTTCTATTCATGAGAAGGCATCACTTCTCAAAGAAGATACATTATGTATTTTCCTTCTTTTCTTTATATAACCAAATACTCTCTCAGTGTTAAGGAGAGCTATACCCTAACAAACACTTGCAATGTCTGACACACTGACTATTATCACTACCATTCACATCACCCTTCCAGGGCAGACATTGTTATCTGTGTATCACAATAAGGAGAGGGATAGCATCTTCAAGTAGCATTTTTTTTTTCTTTTTTATCGAGTCAGGGACAATCCCAATGTTGTATAGGGTTAAGCCCTGAATTTGAGGGACCGATGGCACCTTGGGGTCTTGGAACTGGTACTCCCAAAGTACTTCCTGGTCATTCAGGAGCTGGGGGCCGGGGGATGAGAGGTCTGGGTTGCCATGAACATCCCATCACCTGGGAACTGGGCTTCCAGCTTTTATAGGGGATTGGGGATCTATGGGTACAAAGCAGCCAAAGATTGCAGGCCATTCTGGGGCTTGAAATCCCAGGTCTAAGGGGTTTTGAAAGAGGGTTATCTGAGGACTTGAGACCAGTGTCTTGGGCCCTCATATATTGGTGGCCTTCAGTACTACATCTGGGAGTACTAGGCACCTCAGAGTCCTATTTCCAGTGTTGCATAGTGAGGAGGTGAGGAGGCTGGAGAGCAAACTCAGGTAACAGGCTCTAGAACCTCTTCTCTTGTTCCACACACTGAGACCAACTTAAAGTGCAGAATGTTCTGTTCCTCTCACTCTCTGTAAAATCTCTGGTTTCACACTTTCTGTCAATGCTCTTTAATATATATATATAATATTTATTTATTTATTTATTTATTTATTTATTTATTTATTTGAGAGAGAGAGAAGCAGCTGAGCAGGGACCCCGCTGGGGGGCTGGATCCCAGGAGTATCATGACCTGAACCTAAGGCACACACTTAATGACTGACATTGTTCTTAATCCAAAGGAACTGAATTGTGTCCTTGGCAGAGTCAGTTTCTCAAGTGGAACAGCCCAAAGGGATTGCTAGTGATGAAGACATTTCCCTCCCCTGAAAGGTCTATGTCACATTGGCCCAGTGGTCACAGTTCTGACTATGGCCTTTGATGACTTGCCCTTGATACAAAGCATCCACAGCAGTTCTGTAAACACAACCAGTAACTCCCATGGCAGTTCAGTTGTAGTTTCTGTGCTCAATAGCTATGTTTTGCCTGAACAAAATTCAGCAAGAGATACGGGAGTTTTTGTCTTATATCCCTCGCACAACCATCTATATACATACCATATACATACAACATCTATATACATACAGGCACTCATCTTGGTGGCCTGTGATTTCAAATTCTTAATTCAAGGTTTTGGGGGTTTGTGCCAGATATCTAATTATTCAGAATAGCTGTTGATAGAGATGTAGGTGTCATTGGGTTCCTTTGAAATTCAGTATCTTCCTGAGCATAGCTTTATGTGAAAATATAATGTCAATTACCCAAATAGTTCATTCATTCATTCTATTCATTCATTCATTCATTCATAGAATCATTATACTTATATGTGCTAAGCTCTGACAGTATTTCAGGCATGGCATCCATCTTGGAACACAAGGAAAAAGCAAAAGATTCCATATATCCTCATCTTTTACTGGTGAATCTATTAAATTATGAAGCATTTGCTATTATTTGTTAAAACACTAAAATTTACAGATGACTTACCTATTATATAAAATAGATTCAAGGTTTTCCTTTTAATGTTTCACTCCCATGATTCTAATATGCTTTCCTAAATATGGAAGCAAACGAATTACTAACATAGGAGAATAAATAGTTTATAATATTGAATATCCCCTTGGGAGTATATTGCTTAAGTGAACTTGTGGTTAAAACAGAAAAAAAAAAAATAAAGTTGAAAAAGACTGGTTATTAGGAACAAAGTGTGTATGAATGACATGCAACCACAAATGTTATGTTATACAAAGCACTGTGGGAACACAGAGTATACTGGGCAGTTTCCTATCAAAGTGGAAATTAGAAGTGGTCCACAACAGAGGAATCAGGATGATGAACCCTACCAGTGCAAGAGCCTAGTGCAGAGAGCTGGTTTGGTGTCATGGATTTAAGCAGTGGTTTTGTCTAAATGGAGCACAAAGTTTATGAGCAAAGTGTTAGAATGAGCTAAGTTGGGAGAGGTGTCTGAGGGCGTTTTAAAATCATGCTAAGCATGTTTTGGACTGCATAATATAGTTATTGGCAAGCCTGCATACAACTATAGAAAATTTCAAAATACCACTCTTTTCATAGGCTTCTTTTCAAACTGCAATTATGAGCTAGGTCATCCAGGGCAAAGCAGCTTCTAGGTTCACGGAGAGTCAGTTCTGAGTCTGAGCCAGGCAAATTTCAGCCCCTAAACCCTCTCGGCAACAAAGGACAATTGAGTGTAATCCACCATGATGCCCAGCCCTGTGTACCTTATTCACTGTCCCAAAAATCTCAAGCCATCAGTCCAACACCATAACTTGACTCAAACCATTCTAGATGCTCTGCCCCACCCAGAGTTTTTGATGCCTTCTCCAACTCTCAAATATTTTTCTGTGCCTTTGAGGTTTCTACTTCTTAACTAGAAAATCCTCATAGGTTCTTAACCCCTTCTCTGAGTGTATTTGTGTTAATTGAAATAAGGCTTTTACCAAGTACACTTTCTCAAGCTGCACATCTCCCCACCTTAGAGAAGCCTGGATAATTTGTCATGGGTCAGATTTGCAAGCTACATTAGGGAGAATTCTGGACTTTTAAACAGTCTACATTTAGCCCAGGTCAGAGGATCAAGAAGGCCAATGGGAATATTTCTTATTTAGGAAAACTTATGTAGACAGGGTTTAGAAATTAAGAAATCAGATATTCTATAAAAGCAATAAAAACAGATTTGAATCCTAATCGTTAGTTATTAATGCTCTTCTATTCTAGGATCTCATGATTCCTGTATGAAGTTCAAACTTAAAAAGGTTTGTTTTGGGAGACAAAGAGAAGTATGAACTATTAATATTAATACACTGTAAAATCTGCTGTAGTTGAAGTATAAATAAATGTTATGTGAATATCCACAGAAAAAAAAAAAAGTTTTGTAAAACACTAGCTTTCTCCTGAAGAAGTCCAGTTTGAACACTGAATCCTCATAGTATTGAGTTTCACGCTATAGCCCCAGTAAATTCCCACCAATTCTCCAATGTGTCAAACTCTGTGTTATTACTTCTCTTCTGTCTGAAACATCCTTTTCCATCCAATACCTTTACTCACTTGACCAAGTCCTTCTCGCTTTGTAGATTGCAGCTAAGATGTTACTTTTTTTCTGAAAGCCCCATCTTATTCACCAAGTTTAGATGCCTCTAATATAAGTTCACATGCAACTTATATTTTCCTTTATTTTAATACATGCCATGATATGCATGATATGCCACTGTTTGTTCCATATTCCTTGATTTCCAACACCTGGAACAAGGCTTGCCATCATCAGTGTTCAATAAATATATCACTTGAACAAATAAAAGATGGAATGGATGAATGATAAAATTAGTAAACTGATGGATGTATAGTTCTTCTTTGCTAGTTTCTGAATGTGAGTTATACCAGAGAAAGTTACCATGTATAAAAAGAATGAAGTCAAATGAACTCAGAATTTAATCGAGAAATATACAAAAGTCATATTGAATTTATTCTTATTCAATAATCAAATATTAAATGCCTAGTTGTTATAACAAAAGTAACCCTTTTTAAAAACTGATTAAAACGCTTATTGGATTATTACTGTGCATGTCATAAAGTATTCTTGCTACTTTGCTCCAATAATTTGTAGTTTTTCATGTGTTTTAAGAAGTGAATCATGAGCTAAAACATTAAAAAACAACCTATCAGTTTTGCATATAGCACATATGTCAAAAGCTTGTTAATATTTTTTCTCTTTTCTTTCAAAGGACTTTTAAAGCATACATTAAAGAATATGTATGCATATTCAAAATAAGTGATTGCAAATCAATCGGGAAATTAGCTCTGTTCTGTCTGTATAGAGATCTCATTCGTAGTTTGGTGATCAGCATTCAGAACAGTTATAGCCCTAAGATTGAAGGAGAGCTCTGTCGATATACAGTCCACCATACACTACGAATTACTTCAAGAGTTGAAATCTTGTTTCACTTAAATTTTTTAAAAATCAAGGTGAAACTAGGCACATGCAAAGAGCAATACTTATTTCAAATTAGACCTGAACTTCTGGATATCTAGTCAAATAGAGTAAATTGTCTTGAAGGAAGAAGAAAGTTTGTAGATGGAAAAAGGATCTCTGAATATACCAGCCTTCATTCCTTATAAATCCCATGCCTTGTGGGCACCAGTGCCATCATTCTCCCCATGTTTGGAGTTGGCTCACTATCTGTCCTTAAATGACCTACTGATAACGTTACTATACTTACCAAGGTGTGGAAGCACGCACTTTTTACCCAAAGAAACATGTAAATATCTCCAGGAATTTATGTAGTGTTTTTATCAGTATAGGGGCAGAAAGAACAAAAGTAAAAGAAAGGATGCATATAAAGTTATTAATATGGATATTGAGATAGATTATATAGATAGATCACATACATGGAGAGATTATATATTCTAAACTAGATTTGGATTGTCACTGTTTATAAATTAGATGAGATTCTCCATTCCAATTACAGCCAACTTCTAGCTTTTGTTTGTAGGCTATATTCCAGTAAGACCCCTCTTACCTTAGGCTGGGTTGCAGATATTA
Organism: Vulpes lagopus; assembly: GCF_018345385.1. NCBI lineage: Eukaryota > Metazoa > Chordata > Mammalia > Carnivora > Canidae > Vulpes > Vulpes lagopus. The sequence continues at coordinate 5,684,171 of NC_054842.1, forward strand.
AACCTTGACTTACCTGGCTTGTTTCATGAGAAATAGTTTATGTTACCACCACTAGCAGCCATGCTTATTTTTAGTAGCTTTTCTGAGTTTCTAGAGTAATATGTAGCAAAACAAATCTCATGAGAATGAAAAAATATTCAGTGATCTCTGACAGTGCAATGTAATCAGGTTCCAGAATGTTTATAGCCTTTGTCAAAAGAATGGAACTAAGATGAAACTAAGGTACTTGGTACAATATTTCACAATCCCTCCCATCACCATAACAACAGATAACCCAAGTATCTGGGACATTAGTAGCATATCGAGACACTCAGCTTTCCTTTGTGAACTTTACTTTCAATTTGTAGATGTTTGCCTTTGGAGGTTTCATGTTCTTTTTCTTAAGAAGTTTTGGCAGCTTAGGTCGGTATGCACTAACTTAGGATCTGGAAAAATATTCCCAAGGGGACTAGATGTAACCAACATTTTTGACATTATGCATATTACTGTTCTTGCTTCTATAACAGACTCAATAGGCCAAAAAATTAAATAAACTTAATAAACTGAAAGGTAGTAGAGAGTGAGTTGTGTTACAGTCTAGGGTAAAAGCCGTCCAGACAAGAGAAATCAAGGATGCATGAATCTTAAAACAAAAGAACACAAGGAATGTTTGACAAGCAACACAGAGATGCATCTAGCAGGAGAGGAGAGAGAAGAAGGAAGAATGGAAGTAGAGGCTAGACCACACAGGGACACATACATCTTTGTGAGGCTTTTGGCAGCTCCTCTGTGTAACATGAGAAACCATTGAAATATTTTTTTTAAATTGAGGTGGAACTCACATAACTTAAAATTAACCATTTTATTTTTTAAATATTTTTTATGTAAGTGTAATGAACATACAGTCTTATGTTAGTTTCAGGAGTACAGTACAATGGTTCAACATTTCTATGTATTACTCAGTGCTCATTACAATAAGCATACTCTTAATCCCTTTTATCTATTTTAAAGTAAACAATTCGTTTAGTACATTATAGTGTTGTGCAACTACCACCTTGATCCAGTTCAAAACATTTTCATGAGTCTAAACTAAGACTCTGAATACCCATACCATTAAGGAATGACCCCCCATGTCCTCCTACCCTCAACCCTTGGTAACCATCAATCTGCTTTTTGTCCAGTGGATTAACCTACTCTGGATATTTCTTATACATGAAGTCTTTCTGTGACCTTTTGTGACTTAGTGTACTGTTTTTTAGGTTCATCCATGTTGTAGCATGTATTAGCACTTAATTTCTTTTTATGGCTGAAAAATATTGCAATAATATATGAATACATGAAGATTAATTTATCCATTCATGTACTGATGGACATTTGAGTTGTTTCTACCTTTTGGCTATTGTGAATAACTTTTCCATGCACATTCATTTGCAATTTTGTTTGACACCCGTTTTCAACTATTTTGGATATATACCTAGGAGCAGAATTGCCTAGTTACATATAATTGTGTATTTAACTTTGTAAGGAACAAAAACTTGTTTTCAGTGAAGGAATTTTGGTAAGAGAAAGGACCTGATATAATTTATGATTTAAAAGATTATTCTTAGTACTATGAAGAGAATAGCTTTCAGAGGATCAAGGCAGAAGCAATGAAATAATTCAGGTTTTAACTGCAATCATCTGCCTTGAAGCAGCATATAAGCAATGGAGAACAGAGAAAAGTGCTCCAATTTAGGGTAGTAAGGAAAAGATGACAAAATTTGCTGATGGCTTGGACATAACGGAAATAAAGGTGGCAAGGATGATTGTAAAATATCTGACTTGAGGTATTGGAAGATAGAAATGACCAGTGTTTTCTAAAAGGGAAACTGAGGAGTATTAGGTTTAGGGAATATAGCCAAAGGTTCAACCTTGTGTATCTTAAATTGGCAATATCTCTTTAACATCTGTATCAGATGCTATAACTATGTAACAAACTGCTACAAAATTTTGTGGTTTATTTGGTTGATGAATCTTTGTATTAGCAACTGGGTCTGAGCTCAGTTGACTGGTTCCGCAGACCTCATAGGGGGTTACTTGTAACCACAATAAGCTAGTGGATTAATTGCAGGATAGTTGACCTATGGTGTCTCAGTCTCAGATGGGATAGATCATTCTCCTCCACACGATCTTGTCTTCTGATACACTATCCTAGGTTTTTGTTTCTGTTTTTGTTTTTGTTTTTATTTTTTATTTTTTATTTTTTTATTTTGAGTGCGAGAGAGAGAGAGGGAGGGAGATAGTATGAGCAAGGAGGATGGGGAGGGGGAGAGCGAGAAGCAGACTCCCTGCTGAGCAGTCCCTCCCCTCCCCCACTGACGCAGGGCTAGATCCCAGGATACCGGGATCATGACCTGAGCCACAGGTAGACTTTAACTAACTGAGCCCCCATCCTAGACTCTTTGATGTGGAAATTTCAGGGCAAGATAAGAAAGTATGAAAATTGCAAGTTACTTTGAGTTTTGGCTTGCAACTTACACAATATCCCTTTCACTACATGAAAGAGATCAATGAAATAAGTTATAGATTCAACCAAGATTCGATGGGACAAAGAAGATTCAACCTCTTGATAGGACTATCAATATCACATTGAAAAGATATATATATATATATATATATATATATATATATATATATATATATATATATATAAAAGAAAAGATATATATAAAGCCAGAGTAGAATCAGTGGCTTTTTAAAAATAGTTTAATCTATCACAGCATCAAAGTTGTGATATTGTACACATAATCAGTTACATGTTCCTGAAGTTCAGGAAGGAAGATTTGGCTGACAAGTGCATGGGGATTGATGAAGAGAATCTTTCCAAATGCTGAGCCCTGATGTTACCTGGAAATTTGAAAAACAATGAAATAAGGAGGAAACGGATGTATCAGGGAGGTAAGAGGAGACCAAGTAAAAGTTGTGTCCAGGAAGTTAAATTTGGCATTGAAATGCACCAAAAATGACTGTGCATTTGTTGTTTATGCAGTAACTAGTGGCTTTTCTAACAGTTAAGTATCTTTGAAGTTACCTGACCAATATAGTGACTGTTTTCTCTGTAGCCCTAGGCTAAGAGTGGGGCGGTAGTTTATGTGAATACCAAAATTCTTTCTGTACTAAGCTCATTAAAAGATCTAAACTTCCATTAATATCCAGGGAAAGTAGGCCAGAAATTGTCTGCAATGCTAATAGGAGCTATGAATTTGAATTTTCATTGAAGTAATAAGGCCATGTGTTTTAAACAGTGGTAAAACTCAGCGGTGAGGGCAATTGAAAGACATTCACTTTATAACCATGTTGAAAAGCATAATATTTATCAAACATCTTCCTATCCATAAAATTTTTCTAGGTCCTCACAATTACAGAAGATTGAACAAACCACTTGATCTTTTTTTTCCAATGAGTTGCCATTTAAATAGGACCTCATTGATGAGATAATAAATTGTATAAACTGCTAAGGAGAAAAGAAGACTGATCATATTGACACAGAGACATACCTATGCAAATCATGGAAAGATATACTTAGTAACAGAGTACAGGAGAGAATGCATACATTAAAAAAAAATAAATAAAGAGTAAGCATTAGGGGGCCGGAGCAAAATCCCAACCAATTAGTAGTGTCTATAAACAAATCTCTTAGTCTAATAAAAACATCAGCTCTCATTTATGGTTTTTACAATATTTGAAGCACCATTCTAAGTAGACCCATATCTATTTACTTAGTCATCACAGCAACTAATAAGGTACAAAACGTTCTCTTGTGCTTACTTGTTTGCAGTGCACTTGGCCGCACCCACCTCCCACAAATGCACGGTTCCGTGACTCTCTGCTTTCCTGCCTTTCAGAGTTCCTCTAAAGCCTTAAAGCTACGCAGGTTGGGAGCAGTCCTTAACCAATGAGGGACAGGAGTCAGTGGATAATTACCTCAGATTTCTTCCCTTTGGAGAGATCATCTTGAGATGAATTCTATGGAGTTCCTTGCACAATCCCCAGAGCAACTGAGCTTTAGTTGTCCACCAGAGAAGCTGGTTTAGAGATGCATCTTTCATTACCTTTTCTTCCTTATTATTTCATTGTCCTGTTTTCCTCACTCTGCTTTCTGTGATTACCTTTCAAATGAATTATATCCAAATCCATGTCTCAGGTACTGTTTGTAGAGAGCCCAAACTAACCCAAACAAATTGTTCTTCATTTTAACAGATAGAAAAAGGAGGTTATAAACATTTAAGAATTTGATCAAAATCATCTACAGACATTATTAGAATTTAGATTGACCCCTAATCTTCTATCATTAAACAATACTTAATCTCTCAGAATCAAGATTTTCATTATTTAATTTTTACACATAAATAAAAGATTTATAAACTCCACTGTAGGATTCTATGATTCCAAATTATAATTTCTTATGCATAAAATAAAGAAAATGTACTTTCTTGATAAGAAATTAAGACAGAACACTAAATATTCTGTGACAGAAAAGCTCTATTTCTCTACTATTCTCAAAATAAATTATTAAAGGAATATTCTCATATTTTAATCTCTGAATGCTTTATTGCAATAGGTAATACATTGAAAGATCCTATTTTTAGGATTCTTAAAAGGTTTTCTTTGTAATCTCTAACTGGTGGTTAAGATCCTTCCTCCTGGATTTACAGGGATTTAGATGACAATTATAGCCTCCACTTATATGCAATTTTATTGTTTAAAGTACTTGCACATATGTTATCTCCCTTAACTGTTACAACAACATTATGAGGTAGACAAAATAATTTTACAGATGAGGAAACTTAATTGCAGCGATTGAATCTTGCCCACACTAATGTACTTGGCATATAGCAGAGCTAGGTAATGAATCTACATCTTCTTGTGACCCAAAGCAGGGATTTGTCTCCCGTAGCTTAGCCATTTATGAAGTCTTTGACTACAGCCAATGCTGAGGAAGACAGTAAGAAATTAATTCTCTGGGTGGGTCATGTGGAAAGGAGATGGTTTGTGAGTTTATAAATAGCAGCTTCCTGTGAATTGCCATCTTTTATTCTCTACATTTCCAAAGTCCATGTGGATGCATAGAGAAATTGGGTTCTAATAGAAGTTACAGAAAAGAAATAGAGTGTTTCACTACCAAGAACTTAAGTTTTAGATCCAGACAGGAATAGGTCATTATTCAACTCCACTGGAAATTCTTACCACTTACAGTTCTTCAGTCTCTTCACCTTCAGTTTGTTAACCTTTATAATTTATTTTAAAGATGTTCTTTATTTGTTCGTGAGAAACACAGAGAGAGAAGCAGAGACAGAGGCAGAGGGAAAAGCAGGCTCCCTGCGGGGAGTCTGATATGGCACTCGATCCCAGAACCCTGGGATCACCACCTAAGCCAAAGGCATATGCTCAACCACGAGCCACCCAGGAGTCCCAGTTTGTTCATCTTTAAAATGATACTGAAAGGGGCAGCCTGGGCGGCTCAGTGGTTTAGCGCCTCCTTCAGCCTAGGGCTTGATCCTGGAGACCCAGGATCAAGTCCCACGTCAGGCTACCTACATGGAGCCTGTTTCTCCCTCTGCCTGTGTCTCTGCCTCTCTCTCTCTCTCTTTGTGTGTGTGTCTCACATAAATAAATAAATAAAATCTTTAAGGGGGAGGGGCAAGATGGCGGAGGAGTAGGGTCCCCAGGTCACCTGTCCTCAGCAAATTACCTATCCAATCATCCTGAAAACCTACGAATTCGGCCTGAGATTTAAAGAGAGACCAGCTGGAACGCTACAGTGAGAAGAGTTCGCGCTTCTATCAAGGCAGGAAGACGGGGAAAAAGAAATAAAGAAACAAAAGGCCTCCAAGGGGGAGGGGCCCCGAGGAGCCGGGCTGAGGCCGGGGCGAGTGTCCCCAGGACAGGAGAGCCCCGTCCCGCAGGAGCAGGAGCTGCACCGACCTTCCCCGCGGAAAGGCCTCCCGGGGAATTGGAGCAGGATCCCCAGAAAGGCGGGGACGCCCTCGGGCTCCCTGGGGCAGTAACAGAGGAACTGCGCCCCGGAGAGTGCACCGAGCTCCCTAAGGGCTGCAGCGCTCGGCGGGACCCGGAGCAGCTCGGGGGGCTCGGGCGGCGACTCCGCGGAGGGGGCTGCGCGGCTCCGGGAACAGCTCGGAGGGGCTCGGGCGGCGGCTCCGCGGAGGGGGCTGCGCGGCTCCGGGAACAGCTCAGCGGCGGCGGCTCGGGCGGAGGAAGAAGCTCCGCGCGGAGGGGGCTGCGCGGCTCCGGGAACAGCTCGGAGGGGCTCGGGCGGCGGCTCCGCGGAGGGGGCTGCGCGGCTCCGGGAACAGCTCAGCGGCGGCGGCTCGCGCAGAGGAAGAAGCTCCGCGCGGAGGGGGCTGCGCGGCTCCGGGAACAGCTCGGAGAGGCTCGGGCGGCGGCTCCGCGGAGGGGGCTGCACCGCCGGGAGCGCGAATCCAACAGCGCAGGCTCCGGAGCACAGGGCGCCGGGACACAGCCCAGGATCCGGCCTCCCCCGGGACAGGCAGAGGCCGGGAGGGCCCAGGACAGCAAGGACGCTCCTGCCTGGAACTGAGCAGATCAGCGGCCCCGCCCCGGAGCCCCCAGGCCCTGCAGAAGGAGAGCCCCGGAGCTACTGCGGGGGCTGACTCCAGGGTCCCAGAGCTGCCCCCGCCACTGTGGCTTCCTCCCGGGGCCTCACGGGGTGAACAACCCCCACCGAGCCCTGCACCAGGCAGGGGCAGAGCAGCTCCCCCAAGTGCTAACACCTGAGAATCAGCACAGCAGGCCCCTCCCCCAGAAGACCAGCGAGACGGACCAGTTCCAAGGGAAATCAAGGGACTTAAAGTACACAGAATCGGAAGATACTCCCCCGTGGTTTTTTTTGTTTTTTGTTTTTTTGTTTTTGTTTTTGTTTTTGTTTTGTTTTGTTTTGTTTTGTGCTTTTTTTTTCTCTCTTTCTTCTTGATTTCTGATTGCTTCCCCCACCCCTCTTTTTTCTTTTTTCTCCTTTCTTTCTTTTTCTTTCTTTTTCTTCTCTTTTTCCCCTATTTTTTTCTTCTTTCTCTTTTTTCTTTTTCTCTTTTTTTTCCTTCTCTCTCTTTTTCTCCTTTTCCCAATACAACTTGTTTTTGGCCACTCTGCACTGAGCAAAATGACTAGAAGGAAAACCCCTCAAAAAAAAGAATCAGAAACAGCCCACTCTCCCACAGAGTTACAAAATATGGATTACAATTCAATGTCAGAAAGCCAATTCAGAAGCACTATTTTACAGCTACTGGTGGCTCTAGAAAAAACCATAAAGGACTCAAGAGACTTCATGACTGCAGAATTTAGATCCAATCAGGCAGAAATTAAAAATCAATTAAATGAGATGCAATCCAAGCTAGAAGTCCTAATGACGAGGGTTAACGAGGTGGAAGAACGAGTGAGTGACATAGAAGACAAGTTGATGGCAAAGAGGGAAACTGAGGAAAAAAGAGACAGGCAATTAAAAGACCATGAGGATAGATTAAGGGAAATAAATGATAGCCTGAGGAAGAAAAACCTACGTTTAATTGGGGTTCCCGAGGGCGCGGAAAGGGACAGAGGGCCAGAATATGTATTTGAACAAATCCTAGCTGAAAACTTTCCGAATCTGGGAAGGGAAACAGGCATTCAGATCCAGGAAATAGAGAGATCCCCCCTAAAATCAACAAAAACCGTTCAACACCTCGACATTTAATAGTGAAGCTTGCAAATTCCAAAGATAAGGAGAAGATCCTTAAAGCAGCAAGAGAAAAAAAGTCCCTGACTTTTATGGGGAGGAATATTAGGGTAACAGCAGACCTCTCCACAGAGACCTGGCAGGCCAGAAAGGGCTGGCAGGATATATTCAGGGTCCTAAATGAAAAGAACATGCAACCAAGAATACTTTACCCCGCAAGGCTTTCATTCAAAATGGAAGGAGAGATAAAGAGCTTCCAAGACAGGCAGGAACTGAAAGAATATGTAACCTCCAAACCAGCTCTGCAAGAAATTTTAAGGGGGACTCTTAAAATTCCCCTTTAAGAAGAAGTTCAGTGGAACAATCCACAAAAACAAGGACTGAATAGATATGATGACACTAAACTCATATCTATCAATAGTAACTCTGAAAGTGAACGGGCTTAATGACCCCATCAAAAGGCGCAGGGTTTCAGACTGGATAAAAAAGCAGGACCCATCTATTTGCTGTCTACAAGAGACTCATTTTAGACAGAAGGACACCTACAACCTGAAAATAAAAGGTTGGAGAACCATTTACCATTCAAATGGTCCTCAAAAGAAAGCAGGGGTTGCCATCCTTATATCAGATAAATTAAAATTTACCCCGAAGACTATAGTGAGAGATGAAGAGGGACACTATCTCATACTCAAAGGATCTATCCAACAAGAGGACTTAACACTCCTCAATATATATGCCCCGAATGTGGGAGCTGCCAAATATTTAAACCAATTAATAACCAAACTCAAGAAATACCTTGATAATAATACACTTATACTTGGTGACTTCAATCTAGCTCTTTCTACCCTGGATAGGTCTTCTAAGCACAACATCTCCAAAGAAACGAGAGCTTTAAATGATACACTGGACCAGATGGATATCACAGATATCTACAGAACTTTACATCCAAACTCAACTGAATACACATTCTTCTCAAGTGCACATGGAACTTTCTCCAGAATAGACCACATACTGGGTCACAAATCGGGTCTGAACCGATACCAAAAGATCGGGATAGTCCCCTGTATATTCTCAGACCATAATGCCTTGAAATTAGAACTTAATCACAACAAGAAATATGGAAGGACCACAAACACGTGGAGGTTAAGGACCATCCTGCTAAAAGATGAAAAGGTCAACCAGGAAATTAAGGAAGAATTAAAAAGATTCATGGAAACTAATGAAAATGAAGATACAACCGTTCAAAATCTTTGGGATGCAGCAAAAGCCGTCCTGAGGGGGAAATACATCGCAATACAAGCATACATTCAAAAACTGGAAAGATCTCAAATTCAAAAGCTCACCTTACACATAAAGGAACTAGAGAAAAAGCAACAAATAGACCCCACCCCCAGCAGAAGAAGAGAGTTAATTAAAATTCGAGCAGAACTCAATGATATCGAGACCAAAAGAACTGTGGAACAGATCAACAGAACCAGGAGTTGGTTCTTTGAAAGAATTAATAAGATAGATAAACCATTAGCCAACCTTATTAAAAAGAAGAGAGAGAAGACTCAAATTAATAAAATCATGAATGAGAAAGGGGACATCACTACCAACACCAAGGAAATACAAACGATTTTAAAAACATATTATGAACAGCTGTACGCCAATAAATTAGGAAATCTAGAAGAAATGGACGCATTCCTGGAAAGCCACAAACTACCAAAACTGGAGCAGGAAGAAATAGAAAACCTGAACAGGCCAATAACCAGGGAGGAAATTGAAGCAGTCATCAAAAACCTCCCAAGACACAAGAGTCCAGGGCCAGATGGCTTCCCAGGGGAATTCTATCAAACGTTTAAAGAAGAAATCATACCTATTCTACTAAAGCTGTTTGGAAAGATAGAAAGAGATGGAGTACTTCCAAATTCGTTCTATGAGGCCAGCATCACCTTAATTCCGAAACCAGACAAAGACCCCACCAAAAAGGAGAATTACAGACCAATATCCCTGATGAACATGGATGCAAAAATTCTCAACAAGATACTAGCCAATAGGATCCAACAACACATTAAGAAAATTATTCACCATGACCAAGTAGGATTTATCCCTGGGACACAAGGCTGGTTCAACACTCGTAAAACCATCAATGTGATTCATCATATCAGCAAGAGAAAAACCAAGAACCATATGATACTCTCATTAGATGCAGAGAAAGCATTTGACAAAATACAGCATCCATTCCTGATCAAAACCCTTCAGAGTGTTGGGATAGAGGGAACTTTCCTCGACATCTTAAAAGCCATTTACGAAAAGCCCACAGCAAATATCATTCTCAATGGGGAAGCACTGGGAGCCTTTCCCCTAAGATCAGGAACAAGACAGGGATGTCCACTCTCACCACTGCTGTTCAACATAGTTCTGGAAGTCCTCGCCTCAGCAATCAGACAACAAAAAGACATTAAAGGCATTCAAATTGGCAAAGAAGAAGTCAAACTCTCCCTCTTCGCCGATGACATGATACTCTACATAGAAAACCCAAAAGCCTCCACCCCCAGATTGCTAGAACTCATACAGCAATTTGGTAGCGTGGCAGGATACAAAATCAATGCCCAGAAATCAATGGCATTTCTATACACTAACAATGAGACTGAAGAAAGAGAAATTAAGGAGTCAATCCCATTTACAATTGCACCCAAAAGCATAAGATACCTAGGAATAAACCTAACCAAAGAGGTAAAAGATCTATACCCTAAAAACTATAGAACACTTCTGAAAGAAATTGAGGAAGACACAAAGAGATGGAAAAGTATTCCATGCTCATGGATTGGCAGAATTAATATTGTAAAAATGTCAATGTTACCCAGGGCAATTTATACGTTTAATGCAATCCCTATCAAAATACCATGGACTTTCTTCAGAGAGTTAGAACAAATTATTTTAAGATTTGTGTGGAATCAGAAAAGACCCCGAATAGCCAGGGGAATTTTAAAAAAGAAAACCTTAGCTGGGGGCATCACAATGCCAGATTTCAGGTTGTATTACAAAGCTGTGGTCATCAAGACAGTGTGGTACTGGCACAAAAACAGACACATAGATCAATGGAACAGAATAGAGAACCCAGAAGTGGACCCTGAAATGTACGGCCATCTAATATTCGATAAAGGAGGAAAGACTATCCATTGGAAGAAAGACAGTCTCTTCAATAAATGGTGCTGGGAAAATTGGACATCCACATGCAGAAGAATGAAACTGGACCACTCTCTTTCACCATACACAAAGATAAACTCAAAATGGATGAGAGATCTAAATGTGAGACAAGATTCCATCAAAATCCTAGAGGAGAACACAGGCAACACCCTTTTTGAACTTGGCCACAGTAACTTCTTGCAAGATACATCCACGAAGGCAAAAGAAACAAAAGCAAAAATGAACTATTGGGACTTCATCAAGATAAGAAGCTTTTGCACAGCAAAGGATACAGTCAACAAAACTAAAAGACAACCTACAGAATGGGAGAAGATATTTGCAAATGACATATCAGATAAAGGGCTAGTTTCCAAAATCTATAAAGAACTTATTAAACTCAACACCAAAGAAACAAACAATCCAATCATGAAATGGGCAAAAGACATGAAGAGAAATCTCACAGAGGAAGACATGGACATGGCCAACATGCACATGAGAAAATGCTCTGCATCACTTGCCATCAGGGAAATACAAATCAAAACCACAATGAGATACCACCTCACACCAGTGAGAATGGGGAAAATTAACAAGGCAGGAAACAACAAATGTTGGAGAGGATGCGGAGAAAAGGGAACCCTCTTACACTGTTGGTGGGAATGTGAACTGGTGCAGCCACTCTGGAAAACTGTGTGGAGGTTCCTCAAAGAGTTAAAAATAGACCTGCCCTACGACCCAGCAATTGCACTGTTGGGGATTTACCCCAAAGATTCAGATGCAATGAAACGTCGGGACACCTGCACCCCGATGTTTCTATCAGCAATGGCCACAATAGCCAAACTGTGGAAGGAGCCTCGGTGTCCATCGAAAGATGAATGGATAAAGAAGATGTGGTCTATGTATACAATGGAATATTACTCAGCAATTAGAAACGACAAATACCCACCATTTGCTTCAACGTGGATGGAACTGGAGGGTATTATGCTGAGTGAAATAAGTCAATCGGAGAAGGACAAACAGTGTATGTTCTCATTCATTTGGGGAATATGAATAATAGTGAAAGGGAATATAAAGGAAGGGAAAAGAAATGTTGGGAAATATCAGGAAGGGAGACAGAACATAAAGACTCCTAACTCGGGGAAACGAACTAGGGGTGGTGGAAGGGGAGGAGGGCGGGTGTTGGAGGGGAATGGGTGACGGGCACTGAGGTGGACACTTGACGGGATGAGCACTGGGTGTTTTTCTGTATATTGGTAAATTGAACACCAATAAAAATTAATTAAAAAAAAATACACTAAAAGTGTTTGAGAAACAATAAAAAAATAAATAAATAAATAAATAAATAAATAAATAAAATCTTTAAAATAAAAAAAATAAAAGTAAAATGATACTGATAATGATGTTTCAAATAAATATGAACATGAACCTAATTTCAAACATAGAGCAGAGTCAAGTCATAAATAGCCATGATCAACCTTTTGCTAATTTCTATATTCTGTTTTTCAACACATTGAAAAGGAGAAAACGAAAGAATCTATGTAAAATTACTTCACACTGGCCCTTTCTTAAAAGGGAAATCATTTTTAAGTTAGTTTTTTCAATCTGAGCAGTTTTATAGGGCAAGATTTTCTATGTTCTTCATCCTTTCACCCCCAACTGAAGAGTGAGAAATTCTTTTTTTTTTTTTTTTTTTGAGTGAGAAATTCTATCTGCATGACATTTTCATGTAATATTATCAAGTCAACAATACCTACTCTGGTCTACAATACCCCAAGCTCTGTTCTAATCTGTTGACACCATGTCTTCTTTTTTTCCTACAAGTTATTGATATCCTTTATAAGGATATCAATAAGATAAATATTGAGATGATGATATTTATCATCTCAACTCTTTTTTTAGAAGATTTTTATTTATTTATTCATGAGAGACACACACCCAGAGAGAGGCAGAGACACAGGCAGAGAGAGAAGCAGGCTCCATGCAGGGAGCCCCACGTGGGACTTGATCCCGGGTCTCCAGGATCAGGCCCTGGGCTGAAGGCAGTGCTAAATTGCTGAATCACTGGGGCTGCCCTATCATCTCAACTCTGTAAATTTATTCACATCGTTGTGTAACCATCACTACAATCCATCCTTATAAACTCTTTTGTTCTGTAAAATCAATACTTTATATATATTAAACAATAACTCCTCTTCTCCCCTCTCACCAGCCCGTGGCAACCACCATTCTACTTGTTGTCTCTGAATTGGACTACTCAAAATACCTCATATAAGTGGAATCATGCAACATGTATCTTTTTGTGTCTGACTTATTTCACTTAGCATTATGTCCCCTAGGTTCATCTCACATTGAAACGTGTATCAAAGTTGCCTTCCTTTCTTTGAGGGCTAAATAACATTATACTGTATTTATAAACAACATTTTATGTATCCAATCATCCATTGATGATGCTTGGATTGTTTCAACTTCAACTCTATTGTCAACAGTGCTGCTCTGAACATGGGTGTATAAATATCTCTCCTAGATTGTGCTTTCAGTTCTTTTAGATTTAGTAGACTTGCTGGATCATTTAGTAGTCCTATTTCAATTTTTTGAGAAAATTCCATGCTATTTGCCAGAAAAGAAGTTGCACCCTTTTTCATTCCCATCGACAGTAACCAAGAGCCATGAGGTGACTGCTTATTACAGTTTTGATTTGCAATTACCTAATGATTGAGTATCTTTTCACATGCTTGTCAGACATTTGTATATCATTTTGGGGGGAGATCTCTATACATCTTCTTTGCCCATTTTTAAAACTATGAATACTTCATGTGTTTGAATATTATCCTTGCACCAGAGCCTGTTAATCTTCTCTGTATCTTTCTAATTTTAGTATATATGCTGCTAAAGCAAACATCTAAGTTGTCGATGCCTAGTTTGAATTTTTAGTGTTTCATTAACACATTTTCCTCTTCCCAACAAACCACCATCCCCCACTGTGCACCTACAGTCAACATTTTTTCCCATAAAAAACATAAAAGGAGATTTGTATATATTCTTGAACTTATTTCTTGTTCATGTTCAAGTTATTGTATCTTTCCCTTGCTTGATTATTTATAGTCTTTGAGTTTTGTTTTGTACTTTTTCACATCACTAGGTTTAGGGAAGTGGAAAACTTTAAGGTCTGACTTAATGATACCACCTTAAACAGCCTGATCAAGGTAGAGTAAGGAGCAATATTTCAACCTTGCATCTAAAGAGGACATTAATCTTGCTCTTTTTAAAAAAATTTTTAATCAGAAGTTCCTAATTTTTCTCACCATTGATGTAAAAATCATTTATGCTTGCAGTGCAACCAACATAAATCATTAACACACAAAAGAATAGTAAGCAATCTTTAATCAATATCACTTCCTTCTATGAGACTCAGTGGAAATGAAAAAAAATACAATTTGTCATCGATCAAGAGTCTTGCAAATATTTATCCAGGGTCCCATATCTTCCCAGTTACCTACTTTGCTGTAGCCATGCTGGCCTTTTTTATGTTTTTAGGACAAATCAAGGTCATTTTCTTCACATGAACTATGCACATTTTGTTTCTTTTTATTATTTCATCTTTCATAGAGGTTTTAGCTCAATGCCATCTCCTTAGAGAGACCTCCTGACATCTTTTTTTTTTTTTTTTTTTTTTTTTTCTTTTTTGACCTCCTGACATCTAACTCAATGGTGCTATCTTCTGGACAGTCATTTTCCATTGCTGCATCCACTTTGCTTTCTTTGCAGCACAATGACCTTCTGAAATTATCTTATTAATTACTTACTGGTACACTTTTATTTTCAGCCACCCTCCCTCATTATGATATATGTTCCATGATTGCAGAGGACTGTGTCCTTGTTCACTTCAGTGCCTGAACCAGTGCCTGATTAATAGTATATGTTTAGGGATCCCTGGGTGGCTCAGCGGTTTGGCGCCTGCCTCTGGCCCAGGGCGCAATCCTGGAGTCCCGGGATCGAGTCCCACATCGGGCTTCTGGCATGGAGCCTGCTTCTCCCTCCTCCTGTGTCTCTGCCTCTCTCTCTCTACATGTCTATCATAAATAAATAAATATTTAAAAAATAGTATATGTTTAATAAATATGTGATGACTTAATACTTGGCAACAATGTCAATTAGAGATAAAAAAACATTTTCTGTAAAAGGGCAGATATTTTAGGTTTTGCAGACTATATGGTCTCTGTTACAACTGCTCAACCTTGCTAGGGTAAATCAAAAGCAGCCATTAAAAAAAAGAATAAGCTTGACTGTGTTGTGTAAAATTTTATTTACAGAAACAAGGAATAGACTAGATTTGGTCTATGGATCATAGTGTACAGACTGTCAGAGTAGATAATCTCTTGTCAATTTTGGTGGCAAGGTATACTCAGGTGCTGATTCATTCATTTTGGCTAGTGTCTGCAAAAGAAACAAAGATAAAATTGAATTTACTTCAAAACTATAAGTAATAATTTAGATAAAGATTAAAAGAATATTCCAGATTTTCTGTGGAGTAGTATAATTCTTGTTCAATCAGCAGCATTAGTGGGAAAAGGCAATTGGTGTTAAAGATAACATGTTGGTAGGAGAGAATGTGAAATCATCTTTACTGTATAGCAGTGGTACTAATACCTGAGTGTGCTTTCAAATAATCAGTGATTGCCAGATCACACCCCAAGGTGACCAGTAACTCTGGGGTGGTGCCTGAGAATTTGTGCTTCTATCTAGTTCCAGGTTATGCTAATGCTGGTGGGGTAGAAGCTGGTAAATGGAGAGGAGATGCATGTGAAGATGTGGCTAAGGTAATATAGGTAAGAAATGGTCTGCATGATGGTAGGGGCTGTGGAAATGATAAGCAGGATAAAAATGAGAGGGAATTATCCAGAAAAGTAGTACACACAAGTGTTAATTTATAGAAAAACTGAATTTATGGGAAAAAGATGAAATGGCCCTTGGGGGATGTATTGAATAAGAAGAGAATAAAGCCTCAGAAATAAACTATATTAGATTAACTGCATTTTTTTTTCTTTAACAGAAATACTAGACTCTAGTCATATGGCTGCATTGGATTACACATGGCATTTGATGATATATTTCCTGATATTGGATGAATCGACCCACTGACTTTGACAATATATGGCATTAGCACCTGCTTTATGAATGTAGGCAAAGGATGTTGACACATGTGCAGAACAATTGCGAAGGAGGATGACTAATGGTGGCAGTGTCTTGCCTCAGCCATATACCATTGACATATATGTCAGGATGGCTAAATTGATGTTTTTGACATAAAACTAGAGGAAATGTGTTAAATGAGAGAATGTTTGTGACATGATGAAGTAAAAAGTTAAATCTTATCACATTTTTTTAAATAAACAAATAAATCTAGCTCTTTTCCTAAGAGGAAAAGAGAAACAACATGTGGAGCTGAAAGATATCAATACTAAGATGGGATACACAAATTTAAGTGTTTATGTAATCTAATTAAGTATAAATGGACCAAACTTTCCAATTAAAGGAAGAAAGCTTCAGATAGGCTCAAAAAGTTGCAATTAAAAGTTAAAAAAAAGTCAAAACTGGACTATATGCTGTCTACATGATAAGTTGAAAACAAAGAATAGAAAAAAAATATGGCATGTACACTTTAATGAGAAGAAAAAATACTAAACAAAGTATATTTTAAGACAAGGCTTATTACCCAAAATAAGGTGGAACGTTCCATCATGATAAAAGGAAGTTACCTAGGAAAATATACTAATACTAAATGTGAATATACCTAATAAGAGAGCTTCAATAGGCATGCAGCAAAAGCTATCAGAATCAAAGGAAGAAATAGAAAAATCTACAATTAAACTTGTTAATGTACATTCCCCTCCTTCAGTTATTGGCAGAACAACTAAGCAAACAATTCAGTAAATATATAGTGGACTCAACATAATCAGCTTGAATTAATCGACATTTAAGGAATCTTCTCCTAAAAGATCAAAAGCTATAAACTTTTGGAGGAAAAGAAGCAAGTATCTGAGTGGCTCTCCACATTTATTATTTTCCAGGCATATCAGACATAGCTATAGGGGTATATGTCCTTTTTGGAACCTGTGCACCTTCCGCAGCCCACTTCCTATTGAGAGTTATTTTAAGACTTGCCACAACAATAACAGAACTTTCAGATGAGGCTAATGTTCTTTGCAACTTATTTTTTTCAAAATCTGATTAGCTTTCTTATTTTTTACTTCTAATCAGTTTTATGTATGAGAAGCCACACCAAAAATTATTTTTGAAACAGTTCTCCAATGTTCTTTATTTACTTGTTTTCCAGTTCCCTTAAACATCTCAACTTAACAGCAGAAACCTAAGGAGATGAGGCCTGAATATAGTACACCTCAAATCTGACCACTTTACTGAAGTAAAAATGATCATCATGTCTTTGTGAAAAAAAAACACAAATTTCTAAATGTCCAATTTTTAGTTCACTCCTCAACAATGTAAATGTGAAAAGAAGTTCCATATCCAAAATAATTATATTTTCTAACTATTGACAAAGAGTGTAAGTTCAGCTTAACAAGCACTTCATTCATTTGTTGCTATTAAATTATTTGCAAATAACAATTTCATTTAGTTACATAATTTTGTGGGTTAGGAATATGGGAAGGGTTTAGATGAGTAATTTTTCTGTTCCATGTGGTTTCCATTGGAATCATTCATTGCTGTTTTAACTGGCAGGTGAGTTTGAAGTGTCCAAGATGGCTTCATGTATATGGCTGTTGTATTCAAGGCCAATCTTACATAGAACCTCTTCCTATAAATGAATTCATAGGGTTTTTTGGTTCTATCTCTCTAGCAGAATAATGGAACATTTTCCAGTTAGCTCAGATATCCAAGAGAACCAGACAGAAGCTATCAGTCTTCTAGACTCGGAACATAGAAGCATAGAATCACTTCTGCCATAATCAATGCAAAGGAAATATTCTCCATGTTGCATATGTTTTGCATAGGAGATAGTTTTTGTAAAGGGGACATCTTGCCACATGCCTAAGCTTGTAGACAGAATGAATCAGATTAGTACATGCTGATGAAAGGCCCCAAGGCTTTCTTGAGCAAGTCAGTATTCTCAGAAACAGAAACCAAATAGCAACCAGGTTTAGAAGCATGAAGCTCTGTCTTTCTGATTATTTAATTTCAACCAGAAGAAAAAATAAGAAACATTGCCCATGTACTCAAACAGTAGTCTAAATTATACCTTATTTTGGAGATTGAGAAAGAGCACAGCCAAATGTGAAACTCAACCTGGGTGCAATACAGGGGAGAGGCAGTTCAGGCATATGTTTAGTTTTTGTGCCTTTCCTTCAACAATCCAGGGAATCTGAGAAGCTTTAAACACTAATATGATCTAATTTGGGCTACAAAATCTTAAGTGTTTTACCTTGTATCTGAAGTGTATCCACCACCCACCCTTTAACTTGCAACACCCTTAACTTGTTCCTTGTCTCAGCTCACTAAACCTTCCTGATATATCCCCATCCTTCTTTTAAGAAGCTTATTATTATCATTATTATTACTTTGCTTTAGTAAGAGGTGGGAAAGAAGTCTTCATTATGTAAAATGTGATATATAAATCTGTGTGGAGTGCTTCTAAAAGTAGAATGTCTGCCAAGTTCTTTAGCAACGTTACCAGTGTATAATTAAGTACTCATTTAAACTATAGTTTATGTTTGTGTGAAGGGAGAGTGTGGAACTCAGAAATAGAAGTTGTTGTGGGGTGGGATTTTTTTCTGTATTTTTAAATTATATGTTAGATTCCGTTTTTGACAGCTATGGCTTTTAAAGTCACAAAACTAGATTTTCAGTTCTAACAATATGGTGGTCTTGGTGACCAGAGCAATCCTTGAGAAATATAGTACTTAAAAAAGTTCTGGATAAAATATAAGATGTAGTATGAAATAAGACAATTTACAGAGGCTAAATATTGAGAAAGAAAGTACATTTAGAACAGTATTGAGTATTGACTATGGTACATTTTCTGTAGTATTTGATTATCTCTGATGGTCTAGAGCTAAGTATTTAAGTCAGTCTTTTTGTGTTAGAATGGAGATAAAGTCAGAGACCCATGCAATGCACGTGGATTTCATACAAGACCTTGTTATTAAGTCTGCATTTATGAAAGCCAAAACCCACAGTGAACTGAAGATAAAATGATACAGTGGGAGATGGACCAGATAGCTGTATTTCATCCTTGATTTTGAATGGAAGGTAATTAATATATAATAAAATAACTATAATTAAATATACATACATAGATTCATACACATGCACAGTTATTTTGCGAGTTGCTAAAAACAGTGACAAATTTAAATATTTGTGTAGCAAAAACCCTCTCAAAGACAAAGTTTAATTTAAGGTCATCCTATGTTGGTTAAATGCCCCTACGTGAAGAAAAACTGAAATAAAAAATACTATCTGGAGAAACATAACTTAGAACTTAACCTTCAGGAATCAAATATGTTTTACAGATAAGGTTTCAAAAAATCGTGACTTCACAATAGAAATAACAATAATAATAAATAAAAATATCTTATGCACAAGAAACCAAGCCACTATGAATAGAACTTCTGGTGAGAGATTAAAAAACAAAACAAAACAAAACAAAAAACAGTGAGATCACATATATTAAGACAGTAGATCTTGAATTTATCTGTTGAATATATTTAATAAAACATATTAGTATGACTTTTTAAGATTCCATTATATGTATGAGGAAGAATAAAAATCAAATTAACAGATGTATTTGTAAAAGACAAGAATTATAACAATTATATGTACATGGATATAGATACAGATAAATGTATAGTTTTATTTTTTATTTTCATTTCAATTTATGTACATAAATAATATATATGTAATTGGAAAATGGACAATCTAAAGAGTATATCAGAGTGAAAGAGAGAAATAACCAAGCATTGTTATGTCTGATAATGCAGCAGACTGCAGACATTAAAAAGATGAAAACAACATACAAAAAAGATGGTAAATGACAATGATGAGTAAGGAGTCTAACTTGAAGACAAATGCAATTTTAAGGAGAAAACCTCAATGAGAAAAAGAACTCTTTGGAACTATTTGGGAAAAAATAACTGAAGATTTTCCCAAATTTATGAAAGAAGCAAATCATCAGATTCAAGATAACCAAAGAATCCTCTAAACTCAATATTAAAAAAAAAAAACCTAAAAATAATAAAAATACCTACACCAGTATATCATAATTTAAGTTAGAAGACCAGAGTAAGAGAAACTATAAGCAGCCAGAGAGAAAAATAGATTATCATGAAATAATAAATAAACTGAGAACTGACCTCCCAAAAACATTAAAAGAAGGCCCAAATCAGTCTGATAATATCAAAAATATGGAAAGAAAAAATTGCAAATCTGCAAGTATATTTAACCTTATATGGGGTAAAATGATGACATTTTAAAAGACCAAATATATTTTGTATTTAAAGACATTAATTAAAAAAAAATAAAAAATAAAGACATTAATTGATGACATGTCTAAAAATGTGTACCTGAGGTGAAAGAAGTCTTATTAAACAAAGGAAATACTAAACATGTGAATAAATCTAAATAAATGTTTATAATAGTACTAAGAGTCTTTAGTGTTAAAAAAATAACAAGGTAAATGGCTCAGTAGGTTAAGTAGCCAACTTTTGGTTCTGATCAGGTCATAATCTCAGAGCCCTGGAATCAAGCCCAGTAGAGACACCCACACTCAGTAGGGAGACTGTTGGAGGATTCCCTCTCTCTCTCTCTCTCTCTCCCTCTGCCCCTTCCCTGCTCGTGCTGTCTCTCTGTTTCTCTAAAATGAATAAATATATCTAAAAAAAATAAGGTAAATTTTAAAAGTACACAGTCTATAACATAGATAAGAAAAGGATTCAATAATACCTAAGATCTTTATTGGAATTTTAGACTTGTCTAAATGTGTAAATTTAGACTTGTCTAAATGTGTAAATTCTGATCTAACTTTATATTTGTTTTCCTCTCTGTTTCCTTTGGACATTTTCTTATTGAACTGTTTTTAGTTTTCTTAAAACTAAATTTAGTGTTTCTTAAAACACCTTTTACTGTAACCATTCTATTTTTGAACATATTTCCCAACTTAGATATTGTATTGTTCATTTTCAGAATGTCCCTTTGGTTCTTTAATCTAGGCTTCAATTCTTTATTGAAATTCACCATGTTATCCATCTTTTCTTCTATTTCCTTTAACTTAATAATCATAATTTTTAAGTGGGCTAGGTATATTGTCAGCTCTTTCATTGATCATAAATATGTTTTATTTCCTTCTTTACATATCTAGTAATTTTTCATTTTATGCCAGACATGGTAGCAAAATAGCCTACTAAGATATAGACATTTGTATTTGATAAATGAAAATTCTCTTTAGGGAGAAAAAAAGAGAAATAAGTTAATAACATTAATTCAATTTTAAATTAACCTGAATTAAGAGTACAGTATAATTTGAAAGGTTTAATCTTTTGAGTTCCCCCAATCTTTAGATGAACCCAACCAGGATTTTGACTCAATCCTTGTGTTTTGTGGGTCTCAGTTACTTCAGCTTTAGGAGTGGACTGAGAGTGGGGTGTGAGGAGAAGGAAAACTGCAGGAGACAGTGTTCTGTCATCTGTCATTCAGTTTCCAGCTCAGGTTCTTGGTATTTTAATTCTGTAGGTCTTTGTTTCTTAAGAAGTATAAGACCAGAAGATATTAATACTCTCTGCCTTTCAGAATCTTTTAACTTGAATCTCTAGCTTTCCAAGCAGCCATAGCACTCATCAAATGTCCCATAGGGAAAACTGACCATGATTTGTGTTCTCTCAAATTTCTAATTTGTTATGCTAGCACCATTATTGTTAAATAATTTGCATATTTCTATAACACTTAGCAGAGGTTCTCTGCCAGAGCAAACTGGATCCTCAACTTGCATCCAGAAACAGAAAATTTTCTGGTAAATTTTTTTTTTTGAGAGTTGGAGAGTTCTAGCTTGTCTCAGAGATGTTCTCCCACCTCTGGAATTTAATTTCTAAGGCTCATTGCTTCCATTCCTCTACAATGCCTTTAAATTATGAAATTTAATTTTTTTTCTAGTTGTTGCAGGAAAATTGTTCTTCAGTGAACTTCCACATCCTATCTAGAATTCTTGAATTTCCCTGATGGCAATGATGTTGAGCAAATTTTCATAGATTTACTGAACATTTGGATATCCTCTTCACTTCTCTTGCCCAGATTTTTATTGTTTTTTTAATATCTGTTCTTATTGATTGATCGGACTTTGAAAAATTTAGGGAATGATTCCTTTGACATTCGTAGACATTGCAAATATCTCCTGTTTAGAGCTTGACTTTTTACTCAATTGATAACAGGATTTTTTAATTACAATTTAGTTCAGATGTGTAAATTTTTTTTCTTAGTAGTTAGTGATATTTGAATCTAGTTTAAAATACCATTTCCTATTCCATGGTCATTAGTATATTCCTCTATGTTAAGTCCTTGAAGATTTATTGTTTCATTTTTCACATTTAGGTAAAAAATTTACCACAAATGATTTTTATATGAGGTTACCTAGTTATGTTACATTGTTTTTCTATGTTCATATCCAAATAATCCAATATAATTTGGTGAGAAAACTGCCATTTTTTACTGTTCTACTTACCAACTGTATCATAAATCAAAAGTTCATACATGCATCTGCTAACAAATACTGTTGTTTCTTTTGTTGTTTGTTTATCCTTTACCAGACAACATACTGTCTTAATTAATATAAATGTTTTATTCCTTAGTATATAGTATAATAAATCTCCCAACATAATTCATTCTCAAGATTATCATAGCTTTTCATAGCTCATTTCTCTTTGTGAGTATGTTGAAATATTATTTACTCAGAGTAAAATGCACATATCAGTAACTATATAGCTTAATAAAATTTTATATATGTTACACCTATATAACTCTCACAATAAATTCAATTTACACAAAAAATACTTGCTGAGATTTTGAGCGGGTTTTGTTGTAGACTGACTTCTTTACTGGCCCTAATTATTGATCTCCCTCAATCTACCTTATGTAATATAACTTTGCTGTTTATCTCAAGAAATATAGTTTATTTCTATTCTTCTTAAATCTAGAATAGCCTTATAATTTGCATGGCCAATAAGATTTAGCAAAGGTGACATTGTCTCAGTCCAAACCTAGGCCTCAAAAGGCCTTGCTTACTTCTACTTGGTCTTATGAACCTCTTCCTTTCTATGAAAGAATTGCCCGACTAGTCTGTTCAAGGGATATAAGAGCAACACCAACAGTTAGCCAATCCATGGAAACAAAGCCACCTAATTTTTTTTTTTAACTAATTTTTATTGGTGTTCAATTTACGAACATACAGAAAAACACCCAGTGCTCATCCCGTCAAGTGTCCACCTCAGTGCCCGTCACCCCTTCCCCTCCAACACCCGCCCTCCTCCCCTTCCACCACCCCTAGTTCATTTCCCCGAGTTAGGAGTCTTTATGTTCTGTCTCCCTTCCTGATATTTCCCAACATTTCTTCTCCCTTCCTTTATATTCCCTTTCACCATTATTCATATTCCCCAAATGAATGAGAAAATACACTGTTTGTCCCTCTCCGATTGACTTATTTCACTCAGCATAATACCCTCCAGTTCCATCCACGTTGAAGCAAATGGTGGGTATTTGTCGTTTCTAATTGCTGAGTAATATTCCATTGTATACATAAACCACATCTTCTTTATCCATTCATCTTTCGATGGACACCGAGGCTCCTTCCACAGTTTGGCTATTGTGGCCATTGCTGATAGAAACATCGGGGTGCAGGTGTCCCGACGTTTCATTGCATCTGAATCTTTGGGGTAAATCCCCAACAGTGCAATTGCTGGGTCGTAGGGCAGGTCTATTTTTAACTCTTTGAGGAACCTCCACACAGTTTTCCAGAGTGGCTGCACCAGTTCACATTCCCACCAACAGTGTAAGAGGGTTCCCTTTTCTCCGCATCCTCTCCAACATTTGTTGTTTCCTGCCTTGTTAATTTTCCCCATTCTCACTGGGGTGAGGTGGGATCTCATTGTGGTTTTGATTTGTATTTCCCTGATGGCAAGTGATGCAGAGCATTTTCTCATGTGCATGTTGGCCATGTCCATGTCTTCCTCTGTGAGATTTCTCTTCATGTCTTTTGCCCATTTCATGATTGGATTGTTTGTTTCTTTGGTGTTGAGTTTAATAAGTTCTTTATAGATTTTGGAAACTAGCCCTTTATCTGATATGTCATTTGCAAATATCTTCTCCCATTCTGTAGGTTGTCTTTTAGTTTTGTTGACTGAATCCTTTGCTGTGCAAAAGCTTCTTATCTTGATGAAGTCCCAATAGTTCATTTTTGCTTTTGTTTCTTTTGCCTTTGTGGATGTATCTTGCAAGAAGTTACTGTGGCCAAGTTCAAAAAGGGTGTTGCCTGTGTTCTCCTCTAGGATTTTGATGGAATCTTGTCTCACATTTAGATCTTTCATCCATTTTGAGTTTATCATTGTGTATGGTGAAAGAGAGTGGTCCAGTTTCATTCTTCTGCATGTGGATGTCCAATTTTCCCAGCACCATTTATTGAAGAGACTGTCTTTCTTCCAATGGATAGTCTTTCCTCCTTTATCGAATATTAGATGACCGTACATTTCAGGGTCCACTTCTGGGTTCTCTATTCTGTTCCATTGATCTATGTGTCTGTTTTTGTGCCAGTACCACACTGTCTTGATGACCACCACTTTGTAGTACAACCTGAAATCTGGCAATGTGATGCCCCCAGATATGGTTTTCTTTTTTAAAATTCCCCTGGCTATTCGGGGTCTTTTCTGATTCCACACAAATCTTAAAATAATTTGTTCTAACTCTCTGAAGAAAGTCCATGGTATTTTGATAGGGATTGCATTAAACGTATAAATTGCCCTGGGTAACATTGACATTTTTACAATATTAATTCTGCCAATCCATGAGCATGGAATACTTTTCCATCTCTTTGTGTCTTCCTCAATTTCTTTCAGAAGTGTTCTATAGTTTTTAGGGTATAGATCTTTTACCTCTTTGGTTAGGTTTATTCCTAGGTATCTTATGCTTTTGGGTGCAATTGTAAATGGGATTGACTCCTTAATTTCTCTTTCTTCAGTCTCATTGTTAGTGTATAGAAATGCCATTGATTTCTGGGCATTGATTTTGTATCCTGCCACGCTACCAAATTGCTGTATGAGTTCTAGCAATCTGGGGGTGGAGGCTTTTGGGTTTTCTATGTAGAGTATCATGTCATCGGCGAAGAGGGAGAGTTTGACTTCTTCTTTGCCAATTTGAATGCCTTTAATGTCTTTTTGTTGTCTGATTGCTGAGGCGAGGACTTCCAGAACTATGTTGAACAGCAGTGGTGAGAGTGGACATCCCTGTCTTGTTCCTGATCTTAGGGGAAAGGCTCCCAGTGCTTCCCCATTGAGAATGATATTTGCTGTGGGCTTTTCGTAAATGGCTTTTAAGATGTCGAGGAAAGTTCCCTCTATCCCAACACTCTGAAGGGTTTTGATCAGGAATGGATGCTGTATTTTGTCAAATGCTTTCTCTGCATCTAATGAGAGTATCATATGGTTCTTGGTTTTTCTCTTGCTGATATGATGAATCACATTGATGGTTTTACGAGTGTTGAACCAGCCTTGTGTCCCAGGGATAAATCCTACTTGGTCATGGTGAATAATTTTCTTAATGTGTTGTTGGATCCTATTGGCTAGTATCTTGTTGAGAATTTTTGCATCCATGTTCATCAGGGATATTGGTCTGTAATTCTCCTTTTTGGTGGGGTCTTTGTCTGGTTTCGGAATTAAGGTGATGCTGGCCTCATAGAACGAATTTGGAAGTACTCCATCTCTTTCTATCTTTCCAAACAGCTTTAGTAGAATAGGTATGATTTCTTCTTTAAACGTTTGATAGAATTCCCCTGGGAAGCCATCTGGCCCTGGACTCTTGTGTCTTGGGAGGTTTTTGATGACTGCTTCAATTTCCTCCCTGGTTATTGGCCTGTTCAGGTTTTCTATTTCTTCCTGCTCCAGTTTTGGTAGTTTGTGGCTTTCCAGGAATGCGTCCATTTCTTCTAGATTGCCTAATTTATTGGCGTACAGCTGTTCATAATATGTTTTTAAAATCGTTTGTATTTCCTTGGTGTTGGTAGTGATCTCTCCGTTCTCATTCATGATTTTATTAATTTGAGTCTTCTCTCCCTTCTTTTTAATAAGGTTGGCTAATGGTTTATCTATCTTATTAATTCTTTCAAAGAACCAACTCCTGGTTCTGTTGATCTGTTCCACAGTTCTTTTGGTCTCGATATCATTGAGTTCTGCTCGAATTTTAATTAACTCTCTTCTTCTGCTGGGGGTGGGGTCTATTTGTTGCTTTTTCTCTAGCTCCTTTAGGTGTAAGGTGAGCTTTTGAATTTGAGATCTTTCCAGTTTTTGAATGGATGCTTGTATTGCGATGTATTTCCCCCTCAGGACTGCTTTTGCTGCATCCCAAAGATTTTGAACGGTTGTATCTTCATTCTCATTAGTTTCCATGAATCTTTTTAATTCTTCCTTAATTTCCTGGTTGACCTTTTCATCTTTTAGCAGGATGGTCCTTAACCTCCATGTGTTTGTGGTCCTTCCATACTTCTTGTTGTGATTAAGTTCTAATTTCAAGGCATTATGGTCTGAGAATATACAAGGGACTATCCCGATCTTTTGGTATCGGTTCAGACCCGATTTGTGACCCAGTATGTGGTCTATTCTGGAGAAAGTTCCATGTGCACTTGAGAAGAATGTGTATTCAGTTGAGTTTGGATGTAAAGTTCTGTAGATATCTGTGAAATCCATCTGGTCCAGTGTATCATTTAAAGCTCTCGTTTCTTTGGAGATGTTGTGCTTAGAAGACCTATCCAGGGTAGAAAGAGCTAGATTGAAGTCACCAAGTATAAGTGTATTATTATCAAGGTATTTCTTGAGTTTGGTTATTAATTGGTTTAAATATTTGGCAGCTCCCACCTTCGGGGCATATATATTGAGGATTGTTAAGTCCTCTTGTTGGATAGATCCTTTGAGTATGAGATAGTGTCCCTCTTCATCTCTCACTATAGTCTTTGGGGTAAATTTTAATTTATCTGATATAAGGATGGCAACCCCTGCTTTCTTTTGAGGACCATTTGAATGGTAAATGGTTCTCCAACCTTTTATTTTCAGGTTGTAGGTGTCCTTCTGTCTAAAATGAGTCTCTTGTAGACAGCAAATAGATGGGTCCTGCTTTTTTATCCAGTCTGAAACCCTGCGCCTTTTGATGGGGTCATTAAGCCCGTTCACGTTCAGAGTTACTATTGATAGATATGAGTTTAGTGTCATCATGATATCTATTCAGTCCTTGTTTTTGTGGATTGTTCCACTGAACTTCTTCTTAAAGGGGAATTTTAAGAGTCCCCCTTAAAATTTCTTGCAGAGCTGGTTTGGAGGTTACATATTCTTTCAGTTCCTGCCTGTCTTGGAAGCTCTTTATCTCTCCTTCCATTTTGAATGAAAGCCTTGCTGGATAAAGTATTCTTGGTTGCATGTTCTTCTCATTTTGGACCCTGAATATATCCTGCCAGCCCTTTCTGGCCTGCCAGGTCTCTGTGGAGAGGTCTGCTGTTACCCTAATATTCCTCCCCATAAAAGTCAGGGACTTTTTTTCTCTTGCTGCTTTAAGGATCTTCTCCTTATCTTTGGAATTTGCAAGCTTCACTATTAAATGTCGAGGTGTCGAACGGTTTTTGTTGATTTTAGGGGGGGATCTCTCTATTTCCTGGATCTGAATGCCTGTTTCCCTTCCCAGATTCGGAAAGTTTTCAGCTAGGATTTGTTCAAATACATATTCTGGCCCTCTGTCCCTTTCGGCGCCCTCAGGAACCCCAATTAAACGTAGGTTTTTCTTCCTCAGGCTATCATTTATTTCCCTTAATCTATCCTCATGATCTTTTAATTGCTTGTCTCTTTTTTCCTCAGTTTCCCTCTTTGCCATCAACTTGTCTTCTATGTCACTCACTCGTTCTTCCACCTCGTTAACCCTCGTCATTAGGACTTCTAGCTTGGATTGCATCTCATTTAATTGATTTTTAATTTCTGCCTGATTGGATCTAAATTCTGCAGTCATGAAGTCTCTTGAGTCCTTTATGGTTTTTTCTAGAGCCACCAGTAGCTGTAAAATAGTGCTTCTGAATTGGCTTTCTGACATTGAATTGTAATCCATATTTTGTAACTCTGTGGGAGAGTGGGCTGTTTCTGATTCTTTTTTTTGAGGTGAGGTTTTCCTTCTAGTCATTTTGCTCAGTGCAGAGTGGCCAAAAACAAGTTGTATTGGGAAAAGGAGAAAAAGAGAGAGAAGGAAAGAAAAGAGAAAAAGAAAAAAGAGAAAGAAGAAAAAAAAGGGGGGGAAGAGAAGAAAAAGAAAGAAAAAGAAAGAAAGGAGAAAAAAGAAAAAAAAAGGGTGGGGTGGGGTGGGGGAAGCAATCAGAAATCAAGAAGAAAGAAAGAAAAAAAAAGCACAAAACAAAACAAAACAAAACAAAAAAAAAAAACACGGGGGAGTATCTTCCGATTCTGTGTACTTTAAGTCCCTTGACTTCCCTTGGAACTGGTCCGTCTCGCTGGTCTTCTGGGGGAGGGGCCTGCTGTGCTGATTCTCAGGTGTTAGCGCTTGGGGGAGCTGCTCTGCCCCTGCCTGGTGCAGGGCTCAGTGGGGGTTGTTCACCCCGTGAGGCCCCGGGAGGAAGCCACAGTGGCGGGGGAAGCTCTGGGACCCTGGAGTCAGCTCCGGCAGTAACTCCGGGGCTCTCCGTCTGCAGGGCCCGGGGGCTCCCGGGCGGGGCCGCTGATCTGCTCAGTTCCAGGCAGGAGCGTCCTTGCTGTCCTGGGCCCTCCCGGCCTCTGCCTGTCCCGGGGTAGGCCGGATCCTGGAAAGCCACCTAATTTTGAAGCATGACAGAAACTGGCTGAGATAAAGAGTGTCCAGCTACAGCCATACACCAACATATAGAATTATAAGCTATATAGGATATTGTTATTTTATGTCACTATTTTTGTAGGTTTTTTTTTTCTTCCGTAGCATTATTTTGGGAATAGAGGGCCAATATAGGTTTCCATTAGTGCATTATAAATCATTTCAGTATAATCAACATCTTTACAATGTTAAATTTTCTGTTTCACGAATATAGATTACTCTTCCATTAATTTAAATCTTTAATTTCTTTCAATAAAATGCTGTGTATGTAGAAGTCTTACACACAAACTTTTAGATTTAGTTCTAAATATGGACTATTTTTATGCTATACCTAATCATCCCTCAGACTTATTTCATGATCATTATTATAACATAAAAATAGTTATTGGTTGTGTATTGACATTGTATTTCATCAAATTGATAAATTAATTTATTAACTATAAAACATCTAAATATTTTTTATTTATATGAATAAAATCTGCAATTAATGGCTGGTTTGTTTTGTTTTCAATTCACATAACTTTTTTTAAATGCTTCAAGTTTTTAGTTAAATTCTAGTTAACATGCAGTGTAATATTAGTGTTAACATGTAGTGAAATATTAGTTTTGGGAGTAGAATTGAGTGATTCATCACTTCATATATAATAGCTAGTGCTCATCACAAGTGCCCTCCATAATACCCATCACCCATTTAACCCATTCCCTACCCACTTGCCTCCATCAACCCTAAGTTTGTTCTTTATTGTAGAGTTTCTTTTGTTTCTCTCTCTCCCTCTTGCTTTCTCTCTTCTTTCCCCTTTTCATATGTTTACCTGCTTTATTTCTTAAATCCCATATATAAATAAAATCATATGTTATTTGCCTTTCTCTGACTTATTTCACTTACTATAATACCCTATAGGTCCATCCATGTTGTTTAAAATGGTAAAATTTCATTCTCTTTTATGACTGAGATACATATATTCTTTACTCATTCATCAGCTGATGAACATTTGAGCTTTTTCCATACTTGAGCTATTTTTGATAATGCTGTTATAAACATCAGGGTGGATGTGCCTCTTCAAATCAGTATTTTTGTACTCTTTAGGTAAATACCTAGTGATGCAATTGCTGGTTCATAAGGTAGTTCTGTTTTTAACTTTTGCAGGAAACTCCATACTGTTTTCCAGAGTGGGTACATGAGTTTTCATTCCCACTAACAGTGTAAGAGAGTTCCCTTTCCCCCCATCCCTACTGAAATCTGCTGTTTCCTGAGTTGTTAATTTTAGCCATTCTGACAGATGCGAGGTGGCATCTCATTGTGGTTTTGATTTGTATTTCCCTGATGATGAGTGACGTTGGGCATCTTTTTATATGTCTAGTAGCTATCTGCATGTCTTCTACGGAGAAGTGTCTATTCATGACTTCTACCCATTTCTTGACTGTATAATGTTTTTTAGGTGTTGAGTTTGATAAGTTCTTTATAGATTTTGGATACTAATGCTTTATCAGATATGTCATTTGCAAATATATTCTTCCATTTTTAAGATTGCCTTTTAGTTTCTTTGATTGTTTCCTTTGCTGTGCAGAAGTTTTACCTTGATGAAGTCTCAGTAATTCATTTTTGCTTTTGATTCTCTTGCTTCCAGAGACATGCTACAGCTGATGTCGGAAGTTGCTGCTTGTGTTATCCTCTAGGATTTTGATGCTTCTTTGTCTCCCATTTTGACCTTTCATCCATTTTGATTTTACTTTTGTGTGTGGTGTAAGAAAATGATACAGTTTCATTCTTCCATGTGTTGTTGTCCAGTTTTCCCAACACCATGTTTTGATGAGATTGTCTTTTTTTTCCATTGGATATAATTTCCTGCTTTGTCAAAGATTAGTTGACTATAAAGTTGTGGGTCATTTATGGTTTTTTATTCTGTTCCATTGGTGTATGTGTCTGTTTTTGTGCCAGACCATACTGTTTTGATAAACTACAGCTTGAAATGTAGCCTTAAATCTGGAATTGTGATGCCTCCAGCATTGCTTTTCTTTTTTTTTTTTTAATAAATTTATTTTTTATTGGTGTTCAATTTACCAACATACAGAATAACACCCACTGCTCATCCCGTCAAGTGCCCCCCTCGGTGCCCGTCAGCCATTCACCCCCACCCCCCGCCCTCCTCCCCTTCCACCACCCCTAGTTCGTTTCCCAGAGTTAGGAGTCTTTATGTTCTGTCTCCCTTTCTGATATTTCCCACACATTTCTTCTCCCTTCCCTTATATTCCCTTTCACTATTATTTATATTCCCCAAATAAATGAGACCATATAATGTTTGTCCTTCTCCGATTACTTACTTCACTCAGCATAATACCCTCCAGTTCCATCCACGTTAAAGCAAATGGTGGGTTTGTCGTTTCTAATGGCTGAGTAATATTCCATTGTATACATGAACCCCATCTTCTTTATCCATTCATCTTTTGATGGACACCGAGGCTCCTTCCACAGTTTGGCTATTGTGGACATTGCTGCTAGAAACATCGGGGTGCAGGTGTCCCGGCATTTGATTGCATCTGAATCTTTGAGGTAAATCCCCAACAGTGCAATTGCTGGGTCGTAGGGCAGGTCTATTTTTAACTCTTTGAGGAACCTCCACACAGTTTTCCAGAGTGGCTGCACCAGTTCACATTCCCACCAACAGTGCAAGAGGGTTCCCCTTTCTCCACATCCTCTCCAACATTTGTGGTTTCCTGCCTTGTTCATTTTCCCCATTCTCACTGGTGTGAGGTGGGATCTCATTGTGGTTTTGATTTGTATTTCCCTGATGGCAAGTGATGCAGAGCATTTACTCATGTGCTTGTTGGTCATGTCTATGTCTTCGTCTGTGATATTTCTGTTCATGTCTTTTGCCCATATCATGATTGCATTGTTTGTTTCTTTGGTGTTGAGTTTAATAAGTTCTTTATAGATTTTGGAAACTAGCCCTTTATCTGATATTTCATTTGCAAATATCTTCTCCCATTATTTAGGTTGTCTTTTAGTTTTGTTGACTGAATCCTTTGCTGTGCAAAAGCTTCTTATCTTGATGAAGTCCCAATAGTTCATTTTTGCTTCTGTTTCTTTTGTCTTCGTGGATGTATCTTGCAACAAGTTACTGTGGCTGAGTTCAAAAAGGGTGTTGCCTGTGTTGTCCTCTAGGATTTTGATGGAATCTTGTCTCACATTTAGATCTTTCATCCATTTTGAGTTTATCTTAGTGTATGGTGAAAGAGAGTGGTCCAGTTTCATTCTTCTGCGTGTGGATGTCCAATTTTCCTAGCACTATTTATTGAAGAGACTGTCTTTCTTCCAGTGGATAGACTTTCCTCCTTTATTGAATATTAGTTGACCATTAAGTTCAGAGTCCACTTCTGGGTTCTCTATTCTGTTCCATTGATCTATGTGTCTGTTTTTGTGCCAGCACCACACTGTCTTGATGACCACAGCTTTGTAGTACAACCTGAAATCTGACATTGTGATGCCCCCAGCTCTGTTTTTTTTTTTTATTTAATTCCCCTGGCTATTTGGAGTACTTTCTGATTCCACACAAATCTTAAAATAATTTGTTCTAACTCTCTGAAGAAAGCCCATGGTATTTTGATAGGGATTGCATTAAACGTGTAAATTACCCTGGGTAACATTGATATTTTCACAATATTAATTCTGCCAATCCATGAGCATGGAATATTTTTCCATCTCTTTGTGTCTTCCTCAATTTCTTTCAAAAGTGTTCTGTACTTTTTAAGGTATAGATCCTTTACCTCTTTGGTTAGGTTTATTCCTAGGTATCTTATGCTTTTGGGTGCAGTTGTAAATGGGATTGACTCCTTAATTTCTCTTTCTTCAGTCTCATTGTTAGTGTATAGAAATGCCACTGACTTCTGGGCATTGATTTTCTATCCTGCCATGCTACAAAATTGCTGTATGAGTTCTAGCAATCTTGGGGTGGAGGCTTTTGGGTTTTCTATGGACAGTATCATGTCATCGGCGAAGAGGGAGAGTTTGACTTCTTCTTTGCCAATTTGAATGCCTTTTATGTCTGATTGCTGAGGCGAGGACTTCCAGTACTATGTTGAACAGCAGTGGTGAGAGTGGACATCCCTGTCTTGTTCCTGATCTTAGGGGAAAGGCTCCCAGTGCTTCCCCATTGAGAATGATATTTGCTGTGGGCTTTTCGTAGATGGCTTTTAAGATGTCGAGGAAAGTTCCCTCTATCCCTACACTCTGAAGTGTTTTGATCAGCAATGGATGCTGTATTTTGTCAAATGCTTTCTCTGCATCTAATGAGAGGATCATATGGTTCTTGGTTTTTCTCTTGCTGATATGATGAATCACATTGATTGTTTTATGAGTGTTGAACCAGCCTTGTGTCCCGGAGATAAATCCTACTTGGTCATGGTGAATAATTATCTTAATGTACTGTTGGATCCTATTGGCTAGTATCTTGTTGAGAATTTTTGCATCCATGTTTATCAGGGATATTGGTCTGTAATTCTCCTTTTTGGTGTGGTCTTTGTCTGGTTTTGGAATTAAGGTGATGCTGGCCTCATAGAACGAATTTGGAAGTACTCCATCTCTTTCTATCTTTCCAAACAGTTTTAGTAGAATAGGTATGGTTTCTTCTTTAAACGTTTTATAGAATTCCCCTGGGAAGCCACCTGGCCCTGGACTCTTGTGTCTTGGGAGGTTTTTGATGACTGCTTCAATTTCCTCCCTGGTTATTGGCCTGTTCAGGTTTTCTATTTCTTCCTGTTCCAGTTTTGGTAGTTTGTGGCTTTCCAGGAATTCATCCATTTCTTCTAGATTGCCTAATTTATTGGCATATAGCTGTTCATAATATGTTTTTAAAATCATTTGTATCCTTGGTGTTTGTAGTGATCTCTCCTTTCTCATTCATGATATTATTAATTTGAGTCTTCTCTCTCTTCTTTTTAATAATGCTGGCTAATGGTTTATCTATCTTATTAATTCTTTCAAAGAACCGACTCCTGGTTTTGTGATCTGTTCCACAGTTCTTCTGGTCTCGATTTCGTTGAGTTCTGCTCGAATCTTTATTACCTCTCTTCTTCTGCTGGGTGTAGGATCTATTGGCTGTTTTTTCTCTAACTCCTTTATGTGTAAGGTTAGCTTTTGTATTTGAGTTCTTTCCAGTTTTTGAATGGATGCTTGTATTGCGATGTATTTCCCCCTTAGGACTGCTTTTGCTGCATCCCAAAGATTTTGAACAGTTGTATCTTCATTCTCATTAGTTTCCATGAATCTTTTTAATTCTTCCTTAATTTCCTGGTTGACCCTTTCATCTTTTAGCAGGATGGTCCTTAACCTCCACATGTTTGAGGGTCCTTCCAAACTTCTTGTTGTGATTTAGTTCGAATTTCAAGGCATTATGGTCTGAGAATATGCAGGGGACGATCCCAATCTTTGGGTATCAGTTCAGATCCGATTTGTGACCCAGTATGTGGTCTATTCTGGAGAAAGTTCCATGTGCGCTTGAGAAGAATGTGTACTCAGTTGAGTTTGGATGTAAAGTTCTGTAGATATCTGTGAAATCCATCTGGTCCAGTGTATCATTTAAAGCTTTCGTTTCTTTGGAGATGTGCTTAGAAGACCTATTGAGGGTAGAAAGAGCTAGATTGAAGTCACCAAGTATAAGTGTATTATTATCTAAGTATTTCTTCACTTTGGTTATTAATCGATTGATATATTTGGCAGCTCCCACCTTCGGGGCATATATATTGAGGATTGTTAAGTCCTCTTTTTGGATAGATCCTTTAAGTATGAGATAGTGTCCCTCTTCATCTCTCACTACAGTCCTCGGGGTAAATTTTAGTTTATCTGATATAAGGATGGCTACCCCTGCTTTCTTTTGAGGACCATTTGAATGGTAAATAGTTCTCCAACCTTTTATTTTCAGGCTGTAGGTGTCCTTCTGTCTAAAATGAGTCTCTTGTAGACAGCAAATAGATGGGTCCTGCTTTTTTATCCAGTCTGAAACCCTCTGCCTTTTGATGGGGTCATTAAGCCCATTCACATTCAGAGTTACTATTGAAAGATATGAGTTTAGTGTCATCATGATATCTATTCAGTCCTTGTTTTTGTGGATTGTTTCACTGAACTTCTTCTTAAAGGGGAATTTTAAGAGGCCCCCTTAAAATTTCTTGCAGAGCTGGTTTGGAGGTCACATATTCTTTCAGTTCCTGCCTGTTTTGGAAGCTCTTTATCTCTCTTTCCAGTTTGAATGAGAGCCTTGCTGGATAAAGTATTCTTGGTTGCATGTTCTTCTCATTTAGGACCCTGAATATATCCTGCCAGCCCTTTCTGGCCTGCCAGGTCTCTGTGGAGAGGTCTGCTGTTACCCTGATACTCCTCCCCATAAAGGTCAGGGATTTCTTGTCTCTTGCTGCTTTAAGGATCTTCTCTTTATCTTTGGAATTTGCAAGCTTCACTATTAACTGTCAAGGTGTTGAATGGTTTTTATTGATTTTAGGGCGGAGGGGGATCTCTCTATTTCCTGGATCTGAATGCCTGTTTCCCTTCCCAGATTAGGAAAGTTTTCAGCTATTATTTGTTCAAATACATATTCTGGTCCTCTGTCCCTTTTGGCGCCCTCGGGAACCCCAATTAAACGTAAGTTTTTCTTCCTCAGGCTGTCCTTTCAAGATTGCTTTGGCTATTCAGGAAATCAGCAAAGAAGCCAAACTTTCACTATTTGTAGATGACATAATACCCTACGTGGAAATTCTAAAAGACTCCATCAAAAAAAATTGTTATAACTATTACATGAATTTAGTAAAGTTGAAGGATACAAAATCAACATACAGAAATCTGTTGTAATTCTATACATCAATAATGAAGCAGCAGAAAAAGAAATTAAAAAAAAATCAATGTTATTTGTTTTACAATTGCATCAAATAACATAAGATACCTAGGAATAAACCTAACCAAAGAGGTAAAAGATCGTACTCTGAAAACTATCGAACACTTATGAACAAAATTGAAGATGACACAAAGAAATGGAAAAACATTCCATGCTTATGGATTGGAAGAACAAATATTGTTAAAATGTCTATACTACCCCAAACAATCTGCACATTTAATTCAATCCCTATCAATCCACATATCTTTTCATTATTCTACTTGCTTCATTGTGCTGGCATAGGTTTTTAGCCCATTGACAAACAGACCATTCAAAAGGATGTTTGTGTTAGTCATTTACAGATAACTTTATATAAGATAAAGAAAGTACTCTTTTATTTCTGGTTTCTGAGAGTTATTTTTTTTTCATAAATTTCTGATAAGTTGTATCAAATGCTCTATCTTTTTTCTCTAAGACAGTTAAATTAGATTTATCTACATCCATGAAAGAAGCTGGTCTATATTACTTTTCTTTTCAGATATCCTGTCAGAATTTGGGTATCAGATTCTATTCTACTCATTACCTAAGAAGATATCATAGATCTGCATGGTGGTATTTGCCATGGAAGGCAGGTAAGTATTGAGATCTCCATGTTTGAATGATTCAACTGTAGAATCATTAAAGAGTTATAATATAAGCTGATACTTTATTTCTTCTTATATTAGTTCTTAGAATATATCTATTTCTTTTTAAAGATTTTATTTCTTTATTCATGAGAGACACACACAGAGAGAGGCAGAGGCATAGACAGAGAGAGAAGCAGGCTCTATGCAGGGAGCCTGATGTGGCACTCAATCCTGGGACTCCAGGATCATGCCCTGGGCCAAAGGCAGATGCTCAACCACTGAGCCACCCAGGTATCCCTATCTATTTTTTGGCCAATTTTCAAATGCATTGCCATATTTCATATTTTTGTATCTTTTAAATATTAGTAGAATCAATATTTCTGCCTCAATTATTCTTCCTCATATCAGTCATTAAAAAAATCTGCCTTACAAGAATTTTTTAATCTAATTATATATGTTTTTTCTTTTTGTTTATTTTTTTTTCCTTTGGTTTCTTTTATTTCTTTTTTAAAGTGTATTCTACAGCCACCACGGGGCTCAAATTCACAACCCCGAGATCAAGGGTCATATACTCCACTGACTGAGACAGCCAAGCGCCTCTAATTTGTTATTTTATTTCTAACTTCTGTGGATGATTGATTTTTAATCTTCCTTCTCTTATAATACATGCATTTAAGGCTATGTATGTCCTTGAAAAAACATCTTTAGCTATTTTCCAAATTTTTCATAGATGCTGTTTCTTTCACTGAATTTGAATTTTAAAATATTGCCTAATGTCCATTATTAGTTAATCTTTTATCCATTCATCATTTAGAAGTGTATGAGCTAATTTCCAATTATTCCTGATATTTTATGTTGTTCTATTTGTTATCAACTTTTAACTTAGTTCTATTTCTATAAGGGAACATCTCAGTATAGTTTCAATCATCTGAAATTTGTTAGAATCTGCTTTCTGGTCCAGCCTAGTATTAAATTTTCTAAGTGTTTTATGTGTGCTTGAAAAATATGTATTCTATAGTTTTGAGGTATAGTGATTAATGTATCAGTTACATTTACTCATGTTACTCAAATCCGGTCCATATCTTGTTTTTTTTTTTTTTGCATTTTTTGACGAGTTACTGTGTGTTAAAATCATCCACTATGTCTTCAATTGCTATGTTCAGAAGGAGAAATGATAAAGAGGTACAATAAAACTTTCAGGAGTGACAGATACATTCATCATTGTGATTGTGGTAGTGATCTCAAGAGTGCATACACATGTTACAATTTATCAAATGATATACTTTTAATAGGCTAAATTTACTATATGTAAACTGTATCTCAATAGAGGTGTTAAAACATAACATATTATGTTAAACATATTTCATTACTTAACAAAGTAAGGGGGAATGCAAGGTGATCATAATAGACACAAAAATTCATTTGATAAATTTTAATTCATTCATGAAAGAAGATATTAGTGTATTAGAACCTGATAGAAAATGTCTTAATCTTTTGTAAAAAAAAAAAAAATGCTGAGGTGGTTAAGCAGTGTAGCATCTATCTTCAGCACAGGTCATGATCCCAGAACCCTGGGATAGAGACCCACATCAGGTTCCCTGAGCCTGCTTCTCCTTCTCCCTCTGCCTGCCACATTCCCTGCTTGTGGTGCATGCTTGTTCTCTCTCTCGCTCTCTCTATCTGTCAAATAAAATCTTCAAAAAAAAAAAAAGAAAGAAAGAAAATAGCAGACACAGATACTTTCTCTGCTTTATTAGTCATTTTTAATAAACTTTATGTGAAACTTCCTATTGAAGTTCCAATTAAAGCCAAAAAGATAAAAGGGTTTCAATACTGCAAGTTTTCACTGGAGTATCCTATCAACAGAAACCAATGCTGGGTACACACATGCACAACTATGGCTATCATGATATTTAGTGATGAAGTATTCAAAGCCTTCTTCAGTAGAATGAGAATGAGTTAAGTTCATCCTCTATTGCTCTATATATTATATATTAAACACCATACTAGTTAACTTAGATATAGTTAAATCTATACACAAATTAGTGATTTAATAAATATTGACAGATAAATAAATAAATGTATCTAGGATCAAAAATTGTATTTCTAAGAATACTTCTGATCTCTATCAAACACTTTTATCTGTGGTTCTTAAAATGACTAGGCTTTAATGCCCTAACTCATCTATTACATTTAATGAATGAACTTCTATGCATCTAGATGGGCAAAAGTTCTATATCATTATTAGGAGAACTTAGAAAGTAGTCACTCTAATCATTTTCTGTGTTCTAAGGCTTAGATGAAGAACTTGGGTTGAATAAGGCTGATTGAGACCATGATTAAAGATTCTAGTCACACATTTGTAAAGATTTCGTAGTACAGATCTTCTTTAATTTATCATGGGGTTACATCCTGATAAATGCATCGTAAGCTGAAAATGCATTTAATACACCCAAACTAAAGAACATAGGTAGGACCACCCTACCTCAACCATGCTCAAAATACTTATATTAGCCTAAAGTTGGGCAAAATCATATCACATGAAGTCTATCTCATAATAAAGTCTTGCTATCTCATGTAATGTATTGAATATTGTGGAAGTGAAAAAACAGAATGGTTTTGTGGGTACAGAATGGTTGTAGGTATGTTTGTTGTTTACATTTGTGAATGGGTAGGTGACTGAGAGGTGAAGCTTCCTGCCACTGCCCAGAATCATATTACATATGATTGCTCATATTACATATCACTAGCTTGGGAAAAGATCAAAATTCAAAATTCAAAGTATAGTTTCTATTAAATGTGTATCACTTGGCACCATTATAAGTTGAAACGTTGTAAGTAAAACCATTGTAAGTCAAGGACCATCTGTACTGTACATGTGGCTGTAGAGCAATCATTATGTTCAGTGAGTCTTTTTCAAAGTTTTATCGTTTAGAAGAATTTTTTTTTTGATGGCATACAGAACTTAGGGTATGGATACCTAACAGCATATAAAATAACTATCATTCACTTCATTAGATGTTATTAACTATAAATTCAGTGACTATCCTCAGGAATATTTATGAGCCTTTCCTTTAACAAATGTTGCTCTTGTTCTGAATCTCCTCCACCTGCTCAAGTACTTCTGGATACTTTTGCACAGCCCTCAGTAAGTCTTGTCAGCAAGAAAACTTTGTAAGTTTCTGCTCAAATGCAACAATCACTACTTGTTATTTTTCAATTTAATTTCAGTATAAATTAACTTATCTCTGTGCAAGTAGCATTAAAGCTAATAACCCTAAAAAGGATTAAGATTAGAAAGTAACGCTGTCAGTGACAAAGCTCATTAACAGCTTTTATCACTACAAGCTGATGAACTACATCTAGGATAATTGGTCTAATTATAATACATTTGTTTCTTTAGCCAGGTATTCTTTGCTTCACTCTCTACTGATTACTTATGGGTCTTAGTTTGGCCAATTAAATTTCTCTTCCCACTCTATCCATTTTTAAAACTGATAGCATATAGCTCAGATGTCAGTATACCTGTTCTCTGAATAGAACTTCCTTAAGGAGATAAGAAATAGGCAAAGGGATAGCTTTATCCTAGGGTGTAGGTAATAAACCAAGATATAGAGTGAATAACAATTCTTTTAGGGTTTCCACCCTAAAATTTTAAGTGGAGTTGCTAAAATTTATTTAAAACCTAAGTATCCCATAGACCCCTAATATATTCTACTTGCATCATTCCCATAGAACACATTCATTTATTTTTTACTTTCCTAGCAAGGAACAGAACATCCAACTAGAAGTCACTTAACAATAAAAAGAGTTAAATTACTTTATATAACACATTATCTGAAGTTAGAGAATTTCACATTTGGAAAAGTAGCTAATGAGTATCTCTAAGGAGATTTTTGCTCAGCTTCTACTCTATCATCCTCAGGATATCAGTTTTTCTTTCTTGTACCTATAAGCCCTCATTGTCTCAAGACTATTTCCATAGTTCCAGGTATCTGGACCACACTCAAAGCCTAAAAACAAGACAGAAATTAGAACAGAGAAAGTGAGTCATCACATGATTTTCTTTCCTATTGTCAGAAAAGCAAAATAGTTCCACAAGACCTTCCCTTACATTTTATTGGCCAAAAACTGATAATATATTCATGTCTAATTGAGAGACATTGGGAAAATTCCTGATTTTTCAGTGTTTTTACTTAGAAAGGGAAGGAATAAAAGTGTTTGGTAATGACTTTTGAATTTCCACCTAAAGGGGTACTTAAGAGGAAGATTGTCCCTTTTTTAGTTAAGTGGAAATCTCCATGAAACTTTATTTCTCCCTATTTATCCTTACTGTATTGTGTGTATTATAAAGGGATGAATTTGAATTCAAGTACTTGGAGATAGATCAGTATTTCCAGCTGAGTTCTCCTTGAACATTAGGATTCACTACAATGACAGTGATCAAGTTATTCATTGTCCAGAGCAGATATATTTGAGACTGAAAATGGGGACTAATTACTCTTGGACAAGTGAAAGCTCAGTAATGTCCCAAACAAACTGGTACATGCGGGACCTTACCTTTAAAAGCCCTACTTATATCACAGCCATAATATAACTGATCCCTAACTGTTGGTTTTATGACCAAGACAGGTAAAAATGACAGATCAATAACAGATAAAACCATTGGTGAAAGAGTGAAGCAACTGCTGCCAACTGATACCGAAATACATAGGTGATTCATATGTAAAACCAGCTTGAAACCTCTTCTTTCCCCTTCTCATTGCCATTGTCAACAAAAAGGAAAAGCTTTCTGAAATCTGAAATTCATCGATACTCCTCAGGCTGCCCTTGACAAAAGCTCTCACTCTGACTACAAGGTTTATTTATATACTCCAACTAAAAAACAATGGGGCAAGTAAAGAGTATTCCTCGAAGTTTTACCTAAAAGTTACCACTTAAAGCTCAATGGACAGAAATGTGCTATCAGTATACATATATATCAAATAATTAGGTTGTATACTTAAACTAATACAATGTTATACATCAATTCTGTTTTAATAAAATTGGAAAAAAAGTAGTATGTTACTATCATTTGGAAGCAAATTAAGCTGGACACATTGCTGCATCCAAGAAAACTGGTTTCTTTTAATAGGGATGAGAAGATATATACTGCAGAAGTCCTTGTCATATATATGGTATATGATAATGTGACTGATCATTTATCAATGGAAATTTAACCATCCTTTCCCTCAATTTTCACTATTATTATTAGTATTTCACATCTGTCTTTAAAGTGATGGTAACAGCAATGCAGTATCATAAAGTTTCCCTCTCTCAAATTTGACAAAACTATATCAAAATATAAGCTATGATCAATTAGTTTTTTATTTTGTTTTGTTTTACTACCCTCACCAAAAAGTGGAAAAAATTCTCAAACTTTTCATAGATACTCTCAACTTAGTTGGGAAGAAGGGTAAGGTGACAACCAGGGAATAAAAGTTTGTAATGCTCTTCTCTCCTAGAAATGTCTATTCTTTTACATGCTTCACTGTAATGTTTTTCCCTACTTCCTTTCAGGAAGGTAAATTGCTATTTATCCTTTGATTATACCTAAAACCACACTTCTCTAAGCAAAATGTTTTCCATCCAATGGTTCTTTTCTTATATGTATTCAGAGATCATACATCTGTCTTTTAGAATACTTAAACAGCATTTGTGCTGGTATTATCTGTGTGATTGTTTAATTATTGTTGTATTTTACTGTATACCTTAAGTTCTCTATATTGAAACAATAATAATTAATTTTATAAGTGTATATTGAATGTTTATGATATACAAGGGATTGTCTAGAGCTCAGGATACTATGGTTAACAAGACACAAACAGGATTAGAATATAGTGATTTAGATGAACTGTATTTGATAAGGCTAGTATGGAAGACATTTAAGAATAAATGTGATGCATGCAAAGTTAAAGATATAAAGAATTAGAAAGAAATAGATATTTAAAAAGCATGAAGGAGTAAGTAATATCAGACTTACAACCTAGCTGTAAAAATTCTAAAAATAGATAAAACATTCGAGGCAACTGTGTCTGGCATTCAGAACCATGACAGTTAAGAAGAAAAATAAACAAGCTGATCTTCTGCCTGTAACAGACCTAATGGAGTAGGTCTTCTGTGGGCTGATAACTGAACAGAGAGAACACCCAAGGTTGCATAATGCTGGTTCCAAGAATAATTTTATTAAATGGATGAACCCTAATAAGAATAAAAACAAACCTGACAGGAGTGAAACAACCTGCCAATAATTTATCTGTTTATAAAAACAAAAATTACCCTGTGGAGGAAGGTAGGTATTCCAAACTCTGTACAATGTATCATTCATGATTTTCAGAATAAATTAAAAAATACTAATTATATAAGTAGCAGAAAACATAGCCAATAATTAGTTTTTAAAAAGTCAATAGATTCTGATACAATATAAATGTTGGAAATAGATTAGAAACTTTACAACTAGCAATAATGGTGCCTCGGATAAACCTAATTGACTACAATACTACCACTGTGCAAAGCTAGATTAACAACTTTAATGCAGCTAATAAAAGTATGTTTGGCATTTTAAAGGGAAATAAGGCATAATGGGCGATTAGAAAGGAAAACTTAGAAATTTTAAGAAGGTAGAATGGCAATTCCAAAAATAACAATACAGTAATTGAAATGTATAATTCATCCAATTTGTTTAAAAGGAAGTGGTAGAGGGCAGAAAAGAAGAGCCAACAAATTAGAGAATAACCTAAAGAACACAGAAACTTCTGAAAGCAAAGCAGGTAGGTTATTAATGATCAGTATGCAACATGAAGGAATTTTTTTAAAGATTTTATTTTGTTTTTTTATTTATGAGAGAGAGAGAGAGAGAGGCAGAGACACAGGCAGAGGGAGAAGCAGGCTCCATGCATGGAGCCTGATGTGGGACTCGATCCTGGGTCTCCTGGATCAGGCCCTGGGCTGAAGGCAGCACTAAACCACTGAGCCACCTGAGCTGCCCAATGTGAAGGGATTTAATATTAAAATTTCAGAGTCCCAGAAAGAGAAGGGAGTTATCAAAACAGAAAAAATTAAAAAAAAAATTATTAAATTTGAGAATTTTCCAAATTTGATTAAAAATATAAACTCACAGAGGCAACTAAAACTATATATAGACATAAAAGTGCCAAAAACCAAACTCAAAGAAGAAATCTTAAAAACAAACCAAGAAAAATAACACATTTCATAGAAAGGAACAAAAATAAGATTAATGGTTTACCTTTTGTCAGAAACAGTAGAGACAAAGACATAATAGGATTAGAGGTAAAACTAAAATTAAGCAAAAAGCTACCCAGAAGTTTATATACCCAGAAGTTTAGAAGTTTATCTATAAGTGAAGATATCATTTAAAAAATAAGATTAAACAGAGCCATTTTAAGATAATCAAATGCTGAGAGAATTTATTGACTGCTGATGTGCTCTATAAGTAATGCTAAAGAAAGTTTTTCTGAGAGAGGAAATACACCATAAGGAAACTTGAGTCTACAGAAAAAAAAAAGAGAAACAAAGAACATGACAAATATGAAAGCAAATATAAGATATTATACCTTGTTCTT
The DNA here is from genome assembly GCF_018345385.1 of Vulpes lagopus. Classification (NCBI taxonomy): domain Eukaryota; kingdom Metazoa; phylum Chordata; class Mammalia; order Carnivora; family Canidae; genus Vulpes; species Vulpes lagopus. The sequence goes on from NC_054842.1 coordinate 5,728,251, forward strand.
TCTTTTGATTTCTTTATAGACAATTGAAATTTTAAAAAAATTAATAACTTTGTAAATTGTTGTATATAACATATAAATTAAAAGCTCATCGCAACATTACCACAAAAATTGTGGTAGAAGAGTAGAATTATACCACTGAATGTTTCTTACACTTTACACAGAGTGGTAGAATATTAATTCTAAGCAGAGATAAGTTAGGACACACACACACACACACTCACACACATACACAGAGGTCAACAACAACTAAAAAAATTCCATGGAAGTGTTAAAATAAAATATTGAAAGTAACATATATAAGCCAGAAGTAGGAATAAAATAATGAAAAGGGAACAGGAAACAGAATGATACAGTGGGGAAAAAAATTCAAGATGATATATTAAATCACAAAAAAAAATCATACATTAAACGTAAATGGGCTAAATACTCCAAATAAATGCAAAGATTGTTACACTGATTAAAAAGAAAAAAAAGTCAGTGTAGTTTGTTTATAACAAACTATATAAGGATATATACCTTAATGGCTCACATAGTTGAAAAGTAAAAAGATGGAAAAAAATGTATATTTAAAAGCATGAAAAATCATTTGTTATTCTTAATGTTAAACAAGATAAAATACTAGACACTTAGTATTACCAGAGAAAAAAAGGGGAATTTTATAACACTAAGAAAATCAATTTGTCGAGATATATATATATCCAAAAGTATATACATGTAAAAACATTAAAAATATATGCAACATAAGTGAGAGAAGTGGAAAAATAGACAAAAGGATAATTCCTAATCAAGGTATTGATAGAACCAATAAAATACCACACTAGTTTTCCCTTTAAAATGCCCATTCCTCATATTTTGTATGGCTGACTAAAATGCTCCTTTCTCTCATCAATTGAGTCTTAGCATTCTAATTCAAAACAGCCTCCCTTAACATTCATCTAGAAGGAAACATGACTGACTAGTATTTTTTTATGTGTTACTTTTTTGTAGAATGTATTGGTTTTATTATTTATTTATTTATTTATTTATTTATTTATTTATTTATTTATTATTTATGTTGTCATTGCTAGTTTCTCATCTACCCAAATGTAAGTTCCATGACTGCAGTCTTCTCTGCCTTACTGCTCACTATTGTGCCCCCACACCAGCAGTAGGGTCTGACAGAGAGAGGCTACACAATTAGTATGTCCTGAATGTGTAGATACCTGAACGTAGAATGATAAGTTTATGATCTAATGTTTTTAATTGAAGACATTGTGTTGATTATGAAGAAATACAATTTTAAGAATCATAAACATTTAAAGAAAAGCTTTGTAACATAATAAATTTTTTTTTAAATGTGTGTGTGTAAGAAAAAATAGAGTACTGGCAATGTAAATAGGAGGCAACATGCCTGGGTGGCAAAGTTGTTTAAATGTCTGACTCTTGATTTCAGCTCACTTTGTGATCTCAAAGTTGTTAGATCAAGGCCTTGTGGGGCTCTGGGCTGGGTGTGGAGCCTGCTTGAGATTCTCTTTTTCCCTCTCCCTCTGCCCCTCTCTCCCTCTCTCTTTCTCTCTCTAAAAAGAAAAGAAAAAGATAGAAATAGAAGAAAAAAAGGATGTCAAACAAATTTAATTATACTAATTTAATTACCTTTTATAGTAGGAAATTATTATACCAAACATTGATCAATTAAGAAATTGAGATGTTAGTCTCTCATTAGAAAATATAAAGGCAAGCAGTAATAAATTAAAATTTAGGCTCTATACATTTCAAGTGACTAAAGATAAAATAAAGAGGAAAGCAAAAGCAATATAGCAAATATAACACATATAACAAAAAATAGATACAAAGGAAATAAAGTTAATTCTAACAATGATAAAAGTAAACTGGAAAATTTGGCTGAGTAAATGGGAAAAACAATGTTATGGAACGTTATTCTTGTATAAAAGAGACATATGTAAAAGAAAGTGACACATTATTATTGAAAATAATAAGTATTGGCAAAGACACACAGGCAGATGCAAACAAATATTAAGCAGGGTCCTGACATTAACATCACATGAGAGTTAATTAAAGGCTAAATGCATTGTACAAGACAAATGTGCTGTGTGCCTTATAATTATAATACATGCAATCTACAGAAATATGTAACAGTTATGAATCTTTTTATAAACCAAACAACTTGGCATCAAAAATATAGATTCGAAACTGGATGAAATTAAAGTAGAACTAAAAGCTCAATAATTCTTTCAGCCAATAGTAGATGAAAAAAAATAAAATAAATAAGCCTATAGAGTCTTTGATTAATAATTCGTTCAATAAAACATACTCTTTTAAAGCATTCTTAAAATAATTTAAAATGGCTACACCTTAAGCCACAAAAAAATCACAACAAATTCCAAAATCTGTAAGCATATATTACAATCTTTTGAATACTAGTGGGAAAAAGTAGTAAAAATTAACTAAATTCTATGCAATTTAAAACTATCTCTCTCAAATAATTCTTGAGTTAAACAAGAACCGTTTTTATCATTTATTTATTACATCTTTAAAGACTTTACTTATTAGAGCAATTTTAGGTTTACAATAAAAATGAGAAAAAGGTGCAGGAATTCTCATTCACCTCTTCCCTCACATATGCATAATCTCCCCTATTATCCACATCACTCACTAAAATGCTACATTTTTACTGGGGATGAACCTACACTGACACAACATAATCATCCAAAATCCATAGCCTACCTTAGGGTTTGCTCTTAGTGTTTGTATAGCCTATAGGATTGGACAAATGTAGAATGATAAATATTCATCACTGTAATCCTATACAGAGACTTTCACTGCCTTAAAATTCCTCCATGATCAATCTTTTCATTTCTCTCCTTCTTATAGTTTATTTTTTAATATAAGTGAAATATACACAAACCCACAGAGTGTAAGTAACCCCAGTGTAAAAGGGAAACTTTTGCCTCAAACATTCAGATAACTGAAGAAGAAAGAATAGAAATGTGTAAAATAGTGAAATTCAATTTGTTTAAATTGGAAAAAAAAAAGAAAAAGAAAAATTTAAGAGGAAGGCATTTGCAAATATAAAGCAAACACTTATATGCTTATAAACAAGATACTTACAAGATAATAACAAGCACACATGATTTAAAAGCTTAGTGAATTATTAGGAAAACAAAGAACAAAACGAGTCACTAGATAAATAAAAAGATAAAAGTTTATAGACTGAGAACTGAGAATTCAGAAATAATTACAAACATATGGATTTGGAAATAAGTAGTGAGAAGTATTCTCCAAGTCATGCAAATACATTTGAAGGTCTATACAAAATAGAAGGCTTCTCATAAAACATCTTGACAAAAATTACTCAAGAAGAAAAAGAAAATATAATTAGATCTATAATTACAGAATATACTAAGGAAGTTAAAAATAATGTAGGGTCAAGGTGTTTTCTCAGTTGAATTATTAAAACCTTCAAAGAGCAGGTATCTTAAGTGCTATATAAATAGGGCATAGAGAGAGAGAAAAAAAGTTTAAAAATAATCCTAGAAAAGCAACAAGGAATAAATAACACAATAAGCAAAATAACAAATAGGAAAGTGTAGACCTGCACTGCCCAATATGGTAGTGACTAGCCGAATGTGGTTTTATTAATTTTAACTTTTTAAGATTCAATTTCTGAATTGCACTAGTCACATGTCACATTCCAACTGTTTTTTATCTTTTATTTTTATTTTTTTAAATTTTTATTTACTTTTATTTTTTGACAATAAGTTCAATGTTTTTTGCATGAATTCCTTCTGCATTTTTTTGTATATTTTTTTTATTGGAGTTCAATTTGCCAACATATAGTATAACATGTAGTCCTCATCCCATTAAGTGCCCCCCTCAGTGCCTGTTACCCAGCCACACCATCCCCCCCCCGCCCACCTCCCTTTCCACTACCCCTTGTTTATTTCCCAAAGTTAGGAATCTCTCATGTTCTGTCACCCTGTCTGATTTTTCCCACTCATTTTCTCTCCTTTCCCCTTTATTCCCTTTCACTATTTTTTATATTCCCCATATGAATGAGACCATATAATGTTTGTCCTTCTCCGATTGACTTACTTCATTCAGCATAATACCCTCCAGTTCTATCCCCACTGTGCAACTGTTTAATAGCCACATTTGGCTAGTAGTTTCCCTGCTGAATGTTTGAGAAACATAACACTTCAGACTTCACAAGCAGTTGTAGAAGAAAGCCCTAGTGAATTCCTCATTCCTGAACACATCAGAGAAACAAACTGGGACAGTCTAATTGGCTAAACTTGATCCATCAACCCACCTCTGAGGCCAGAGAACAGGGATACAGGGAGACACTGTGATTTATGGTTCCTGTAGAATCTCAAGGTAAAACAAACAATCCATGTCACCACACACTTTAAAAATACACTATACTTCCTTGGCACAAAAGCTTTCTGAGACACATAGACATCACACAGAATACAAACAGAAACTCACAGACAGAGACACTAGGAAATTGCTCGAGCTCACTCTGCTGAAGAAAATGCCAAAGCCAGCTCTTAAACCTAGCTGTTCTGAATATAGGCCCCGTGGAGTCCTTATGATATATCACCGGATGCTTGCTCAAAGCAGGTACTTTGGCATTCTCCTGGTGCTTAGAATTATTGGCATAGCATGTTTCCATGTTACTGAAAGAAAATTTGTAATCCACAAGAGCCTGCAAACTCTAAGTGTAGCATATAGAATCCAAGCATGTAGATTTTCAGTAATAATATTAGCACTTGTCATGTGCCAGGTTTGATAAACATTATAACATTTAATATATTGTATGCAAAAAGAAAGAGAGACAGATGTGGGGAGAGAAATTATTTGGTAAAAATAATAATATAAAGGAGATTGGGGAAAAAATAAAGAAGATTGGGGAACATAATGCTGATCCAATTTTATACAGAAACAGATTAGAAAAATAAAATACTCTTTATGAAAATGTCTAGCACACATACAGATGGTAGGTACTCAAAAAATGTCTGTGGCTGTTGTTGCTGGAAAACTTTAGAGAACTGAAATGTATCTCCCATACTTTACAAACAAGTAATGGCCTTTTTTTTCTTGGAAACCAGATATCTAACAGTAGGGCCTAAGAAAAAATTAAGGAACAAGTACTATATACTGTAATATTTGTCAATCTAGTGGCCTCCTTTTTGGTTTGACTATATAGGGTCAGTGTCGGTGGAATAATTGAGCTGACCTCAAAACAATCACAAACTGAACTCTAAAATAAAATGCCCCCATTGCAGTTTGCTGCCATTCACTTCCATAGCAGCATCCATGCCCAAAGCACATGCAATGGCAGATCTGATGCTAGCAGAGAGGGGAGATTAATCTGACTACAGATTACCAAGCTCATGTAATGCATATGTCCTGACTCTGGGTATTGACACAGCTGCATAGTGTACCACCAGGAAGCCTATTTCTGTGGATGTGCCCAGGAGAGTTTTCCTCTTAGGTATCAGTTGAAGACCCAGGAGCCTACTTAACCATGAAACTAACTGGAAAATTGGAGGGAGGTACATTGAAGAATGAAGTTCACCACTCTGAAAAATTCGAAATTGCTCATCCTAGGTCTTGGGCATGGTTCAGGAAGATATTAAACTGGCAGAGTTCTAAATACACATTTGGAGAAGAGAATGCTATAGATTAGACGACCAGTGAGAACACTAACAGTTTCAAAATGGATGCTATAGTGGGGTTGGGAAGACAATGGTTCAGAGTAAGAGACATCAGCAGTTTGATGCACTGATTTATTCACTCAACCAAAATTGATTATCTATTATAGCAAAACTCTGTTTTTGGTGAGAGGCTATGACAAAGAGAAGAAAAAATATTCAAAACCCAAGCACCTATGTTTCAAGAAGTCACAGACTAGAGTAGACAAATACATATCAATAAATAATAAAAGTATACTAATAACTTCCATTTGGTAAAATCTATGAGTAAGAAGAAATAAACTATGATAGTGATGTTTCTGAGAAACATAATGAGAACTGACCAAAGAAGTAGGTTTCCTATAACAAGATAAGAGATTTGCTTTTGTATATAAGTTTAAGATTCCAGAATAGACATGTGTGCTAAGGGTATGAACAGGGAAAGATACATAAATAGGATGAACTAACAGGCAAAATCAACACAAAAAAAGCCAAAAAGATCATTTTTATCTCATTTTAACACAGAATGTTGCATTTGAAGTACCAGGGAAAAGCATATGTTGATACCGGTATCTAGTGGTAAGGAGGAAATATTTATGGCATAAAAAGCATGCAGTTCTGGTAGTGTGGAATAAGCCCTAAGAGAAATTGCTTATTAACTTTAAAAATTCATTTAAAAATCATAGGAAGTCAGCTATGTCATTTTTGTGAACAAGGAAAGTTAAAATTTACTTTAAAAAAAAAAGGCACAGGCGCTGCAGTATCCATGTTGTGATCATAGATGATGAATTTCTCCTAAATGTTATCCTTCCCACCAGTGGAAAATAAAAAATGGTGAGGATCGGTATACTCACCATGGTCCTATGAGACATCAAGAACTTTAAAAGTGTATGAAATGATGGGATGCCTTGGTGGTTCAGTGTTTGAGCATCTGCCTTCGGCTCAGGGCTTAATCCCAGGGTCCTGAGATCGAGTCCCACATCTGGCTCCCTGCAAGGAGACTACTGACTACTTCTTCATCTGCCCATGTCTCTGCCTCTCTCTCTCTCTCTCTCTGTGTCTCTCGTGAATAAATAAAATCCTTAAGAAAAAATGTAGGAAATTAAAAATGCTTTCAAGTACTTAGTAGCATTTTTTTAAATTGAAATGGGCAAATTAAGCAATGGAAATTCAAAGACAAGACACTGTTCAACTCTTCAAAAGTCCAATTGAGAATTAAAACACATTAACAATTAAGTATGGGAAAACAAAATGCTTTGTTAAAGGCATTTATTTATCTGTTTACAAAACACATTTTTTCTTTGACCACTTAATTCTGACACTAATGCAGAGATAATAACTTAGTAATAATAGATTTATATCATCCTTATGACATAGATAAGGAAAAAGAACCAAAGATCGCTTTATTGACTGGAAAATGGTTAATATTTTTGCAGGACAAGAATCCAGGTTTTCTAATAGTGAATGATTGAGTTTTGCATTCAAGTAATAATAGGCTTCCAAAATAAGAAATGGATTTTTCCTTATTATTGCAATGGTAAAGATATAAAACAAGACACCCTGTCTATAGAAAACCAAAAAATCAGTCACATTACTCAGTGACTCAGTGTATTATCTGGAAATACTTTCCCCATGATGTTATTTACTTACATTATTTGCCTTGTTTACCAAGTTGGTCAGACATTTTGGCATGGCTTCAACATGGATGTTAGCCTAACATTGGAAAAATATTTCACCGAATGACTCCAAATGCTATTTACATGATCTGCCAAGATTGCCTTGCTGCCACTAGCACATATTCTTAGACTGAAAACTATCAGTCAAAGGTAAGAAAGACAGCACATTTCAGGCATATGGTTAATAAATGATAAAGATTAGGCTTTGTACAGTCTTACCTTCACTTCAGTGATGGCAGAGAAGAGAGAAGATAGTGAGGCACTGAATCTCCAAGGGATGTCCACATTCAGATCTCCATCCCCAGATCAAGGGATCCCCACATCCCTTCCCAGCTCTTAAACTCCCTAGCTACCTTGGAGAGAATTTCAGATATGTCTTATATTGGTCAATCCTTGTATAACTTTGCATTAAATCTGAAGATTAATGTGAAGTCCAGCTACCAAAATTATCCTCACAATTGATAACCTCAATGTAAAAGGATAATAAAACTTGATATTTATCAAATGCCTACTTATTTTAGGCCCTTGTCTTAATTTAAAATATTGTAAGATAGATGGTGATGTGTGTTTTAATTATAAATTCAAGAATTCAAGGAATCATGGAAACAATAGCTTGACTACACAGTGCATATTTTATTTCCCTCCATGAGGTACACTAAACTGTCATCTAGCTGACTAAGCACCTCTATTTTAGGCTTCTGTATTATTTGACAACATGTCCATTACCTCTTATGCCACATCTCACATTTTTCTATTCCCTTTTATTCCATCCATTGCTGTAGTAGACACCTAGACACAGGGGTAAATTGACAACATTTTGTCTCAGCTGTCCAAGGGTATATATTGCTTCCATAGGTATTCTCAAAGATCATAGAGATCCACAGGAAACCCCTCACACTCAATTATACACAAATATGGAAGTATGAGGGATTTAGCACCTCTTGTGACAACTCTTACCAGTGAGGCATGGGAGCCAACAGAAAACTGCTCTATTTCTTGAGTAGAAAGTTCTGGGGCAAGTGATGCATGACATTTTTGAGGAATCCAGCAGGGGACTGATTCCCAGTTGCCAGAGCAATGATAAGATAAACAAAGCACTCTTTGAATTGCTTTCTCTCTTTTCTGCTTTTGTGCTTGCCTTTTCTGCATTCCTGTACCTTGGATCACTTCCGAAAATAAAGTATCCACTTGTGTACCTTTTTCTTTGGCTTTGTTTACTGAAACAGAGACTACGACAGGACAGTCACCAGCCATCATGAAGAAAGACACTTTCCAACCCTGACTTATCATGTACAGTAGCCTCAAGGCTCTCTACTCTCATTTATGTGTCTGATTTAAAAGGGATTCATACTATCCAATCCATGGATAGATGAGTGAATAAGCCAGGGGAGTAAATGTGGCCAAGTTTCATGTGCTTCAAATTAAAGTAATCTCTAAGGTTGAAGAAAAGAGCCCAAAGTATGGCTTCCACACTAGTTGTAGGCAAAATGTGAAATATGAAGGGCCTAGGGTCTATCCAGTTCCCACCATGACACTTTAGGATTCCAGTAACATAACACTAATGCAAAACCAATTAACCTGTATTGTGGACCATAAGAATACTGATTTTTAAAATATTTCAATACTAATAATCTGGAGGCATATTTTAAATAAATGAACTCAAAAGTGGTGGTAGTAAAATCCGTAGGGTGTCTCTCTTTAGGTATGCAAGCTAACATAAGAATAAAGAGTGAAAATAGGAATATGAGGAAACCATATGTGGTAAGTTAGAATTCTGGGGGTAGTACTATATATGTCTATGTATTTTCACCTGAGAAAGACAATCTCTAGTCTTGAGTCTACATGTACCTGTGTATGTGCTGATCCCATTGAGAGCTGGGACAGTTGGAAATGTGTCGCTAAGCAATAACTGTTTACTGTTGAATTGAACATCTACCAACTGGAAGTCAATGTGACAAGCAAAAGGATATATTCTTATTCACCTGACTCTGAGTCCAAATACTTGATTTGAGTGGCTTAGTAGCTGTGTATCTTGGACGAGCGCAGACTCACAAGGTCTTGCTTTACTGTTTATAACAGAGGGTGTTCATTCTTTATTGATCTGTCTTACAGAGTTCCTAAGAGTGTAAAAGGAATATATGTGTGATAGAGAATTTTGATCATACAATATCATATACACTTGAAATATTATTGCTGATTGGGGCCCTCCCAGATCAGGCCACTATACCTGAGGTTTGTGTTTTCCAGGGCACCTGGAGCAGACTACTGGAGAAATGAAGCCTTTTCCATTGAGTCCTCAAAAGATTAAGAAAATAATTCAAAGGCTGAAAGGATTGATCTACAGGGCAAGATTAAAGGAGGACATGTAGTTTATCATTCTGTTAGGCAATGCCTAATGGAGGGTCAGGCCTGCAAAGATATATTTCAAAGGGGTAAACATTAAAGAGGGGGAAGAATTATTTCTGTTGAGACAAAAAGAAATAAGTAAAATCATTGAAAATGAAATGAAAAGTATGTGGATAGCAGAAAATGATCAAAGTTCTTTTATTTGAAATCTTTCAAGCTAACATAAAAAGCCTGGGTTTTTCCATCTTTGCACCAGTTTGTCATTGAGATGGTCTCCAACGGTATTGCTCTGACCCACTGACCCCCTCATTAGATAAATGCTCATCCTGAATCATAATCTTATCTTTTGAATTCAGATATCCATAGGAGAAAAATCATCACAAAATATGTTATTTGTTCCAAGGTATCAAAATCTTGTCCACTTAGCTTTTTAAAAATTTTTGAAAAGATTTTCTTACCACAAACTTTTCATTTCATATTTTTCTTGGGGAATACTTCTGTGAGTGTATGAGTGGAACTAATTGAAAAGATAAAATTTCATGGAATTTAAACTTACTAAAGGGGGAGGTAAGTTTAGTTGCATTACTATCTGAGGGGATGTGACAAGACCAAGTGAGATCCTAAGAACAGCTACTAGAACAGCTCCGTAAATGTTGTGAACACTGGAGTCTGCTTTTATATTCCTTGAAAGAAGATAGACATAATTCAAATAAGTTGTGATAATTTTTTAATCCAGAGGGGCACACATCAGTATGTTTTATTCTGGCAAAGAAATGTGGTCCAAAGATGGGAAAGAAAAAAAATTAAATTCTTCCCACTCTCAAAATAGCAAGACTATATTTCTCTTCAGATTCAACAAAGAATTGTTGTTTCATTTGAAGAAGACAATAGTTTATATGATACTTTTCAAGGCATAAACCATTGACAAAACTGTGACACTGGGCATGTTTGTTTTCAACTTGGCTTAGAGTCCATCTTGAGTTGGTCTTGAGCCCTAGACTTCTCTTTTCACATTGATGGGAGTCAGTTAGTTACCTGGGTTCCCATTTAGGCCCATTCCCATTTAGGCCTGCTGAAAGTAAATGATGATGAGGTCTTGCTGTCCAGTGTAGTACAGCCTTGTATGTATTTGGTTTTCCCAAAAATAGTAGGCATATTGATTCCTAAATTCAGAGGTCCCTCCACTTGCTCCCATTGTATAAAGTTCTCATGTTCTGGTACTTTTGACCCTGGATCTTCTTTGCCATCAAAATTACCCACTTTGTGACTTTTTTCCATCTAGAGACTGTCATGAGCGAATCCTGGAGGTTGTAGGAATTTAGTCTTTAATTTCAGTGTTGTGAGTTCTTGCATTAGTCACCTACTTCTTTGACTCTGTTTCTGCGTGTAATTTAAAGACAAGATGGTTTTTAAACATTCTGTCCCATCACCTTAAACCAGGACTTTTCAAATTTAGCACCATTGGTATTTTAGGGTGGATAACAAAGCATTCCCTCTTACAAAATGGTAACACAGGTCTCAGGCAATTATCTTGAGGAAATTCCTCAATCCTAAAGTGACCTAAAATATGAATTCCATATTTAGTAGAAATCCATTGCCCACTTACCATTCCTGCAATATAGCAGATCCATCTTTTCTCTTTCTCCCCTGTTTAATGCTGCTTCTGCATCACCAGATGTGGCCCGATCAAGGCTCCCCCGACAATGTGTTCCAAGCCGATTTGCCACAGCTGGTGCTGCTACATTCAGTTACAGTTTCTGTCTGTGGCTACAAGTAGGCCTGTTCCAGTATCAGTCTTTGTGCCATCTTGTTATACTCCTCTCCTCCCCTCCCTGAAGTCCTATCTGCACACTCACCTCACCCTACTCTGCCCCACCTGAAGAGGTTCATGGTTTCCTTTTTATGGCTTACTCACCCCCACCATGACTGTTGAGGAGAGCCACATCTGTGAAGAACTGTTTCTCCACCTGCACTGTGTCTGTGACAACCATGCTGCCTGTGTTCTCTGGGTGATGTGCCCACATCTCAACACTATGCTATTAGGGAAATGTATGAATAATATCAGTGCATGTGTAGCCTGATGCTATGAAATGAATATTTGAAAGTCCATGCCTTATATTCACACTCTTTTTGGATTTAGCAGCAGGCATGCTATATAATGCCAAAATTAAAAATCATTTATAAGCATTATTTTATAGACTTGTTAATAACAACCCTATACGGATTAAAAATGTGTTGATATATGTTGAAAAGTCTTTTGGATTCTTTAAATAATTATGTATTCCCTTTTCCAAGACCCTATTGGGAGGATTATTTTAATTTGAATTACTAGGGGACAAAACTCTGTCATAAATACAGTCTCTGGAAACATTATGTAGATAGATTCATTCATGTGACAGTCAGGCCTGAGATATGCCAGGCAAAAGAGATCTCTACCTACCTAGAAGTTTAATAAGTTTTGGAAGATCTGATGTACAGTAATACTTCCATTCTACATGTCATCATTTCTCTAATACTTCTGCCTCCACTAGTAAATATTAATGAGAAAAATTGTTATAATTAGTAAGTACGCTGGTGTCTCTTACCATGATTATTGCATTTAATAATTTCAAAGTTGGTTAATGGCCTGTTTGTATGATCAAAACTGCTCCAAGGCAAGACTAACTAGGACTGGACTTTTCTTTCATTTCATTGCGCCATCAAGAAACCAAGGAAGCCATTTGTCATTTACCAGGCACAAGATGGGATCCTTAGTCTGAACTATAAGAAGCGGAAGTCTGGATCCAGCCATTGATGTGTGTTCTAAATTCTTTGGCTCTAGGCACCAAGAACTGCCCTGGAGCAGTGAACAATCTAGTGAGAGACACAGACTAAGCACAAAAAACATACAGGAGAGAAAATCAGTGGCATATGTTCCCATCCAGGTGCAGTTCTTCACTAGATGGGATGGTCCATACAATAAGTGGAAATAGTTATCATGAAGAAGATAGCAGCATAAAGGATTCATTTTCAAAGATAACAACTCTGTCCTTAAAATTCAACTCTGTCCTTAACATTTTCTCTGTAAGAAGGCCCTCATGGTTAACACAGTCCCTTGGCTGCTCTTAAACAACATTTTGTAAAACATCTTCATTGAGATACAATTCACATGCCATATACTTCACCCATTTAAAGTATACAATTATCTTTGGCATATTACACGATTAATTCATTTAAGTTGTGATAATTAATTCATTTAAGTTGTGATAAAATGCATGTAACAAAATTTGTCATTGTTATCTTTTTAAGTATATCATTCATTGACTTTAACTGCACTTACAATGTTATGCAACTATTACTTCTGTTTCCAAACTTTTTCATTATGCCAAACAGAAGATCTATACCCCTTAAGCAATAATCCCTCCACTTCTCTCTCTCTCCAGCTCCCAGGAGGGGGGGGGGGTCTAATCTATTTTCTATCTCCTTGAATTTGCTTATTTTAATTATTTCATATAAGAGAAATCATATAATATTTGTGCTTGGCTTATTTCAATATTTTCAAGACTTATCCATGTTGTAGCTTGTTCTGCTACTTCATTCCTTATTATGGTTGAATAATATTACATTGTATATATATATATATATATATATATATATATATATATATAGTACATATTGCATTTGGGTTGTATCCACCTTTGGGCTATTGTGACTAATACATCAATGAACCTTGGTATTCAAGTGCCTATTGCCTTCCTACTTTCCGTTCCTTTGTTTATATCCTAGGAATGGAATTGCCAGGTCACGTAGGAATTCTATGTTTAGCTTTTGGAGGAATTGCCAACTCTTTTCCATAGTGTCTGCACCCTTTTATAATATCATTAGCAATGCACGAAGGTTTCAATTTCTCTATATCCTTGCTAAGACTTGTTATTGTCTTCTTTATTATGACCATCCTAGTAGATGTTAAGAGGTATCACATTGTAGGATTTTTTTAAATTTGTCTTTCTGTAACAATTAACAACGTTGAGGATCTTCTCATATATTAATTGGTCATTTGTATGTCTTCCTTGGACAAATGTCTACTCAAGTTCTTTGCTCATTTTAAAATTGGATTGTCTTTTTTTTAGTTATTTATTTTTAAAGATTTTATTTATTTACTCATGAGAAACACAGAGAGAGGCAGAGACAGAGGCAGAGGGAGAAGCAGGTGCCATGCAGGGAGCCCAACGTGGGACTTGACCTGAGCCGAAGGCAGATGCTCAACCCAGGCATCCCTGGATATCTTTTTACTGTTGAGTTTTAGGAGTTCTTGATATGTTCTGGAGATTAGCCCCTTGCCAAATATATGACTTCCAAATATTTTCTCCCAGTCTATAGGTTGTCTTTACATGTGCTCAATAATGTTATCTTGATGTAAAAAAGTTTTTAATTTAGATGAAGTCTTTTATCTATCTGTTTTATTTGCATGACTTCTAATAAAGCAAGAATTAAATAAAGGATGCCATTGGGACTCCTATTTTCTGTACTTTTTGAGCAAAATTATTTTGAGGTTACTCTTCTACCTGCTTATTAAAAATATAAAATATGTTATAGTAACACATGGAAATGTCAGAATACTTCCCAAGTAGATAACTCAACAACTTTAAAGTTACCGTTTGTTCAACAAACATTATTTAAGTATACAAGGGCTTAGCACTACATTAGCCCCTGAGGGAAAAAAATACAAAATATTTAAGGTATTACCCCTACTTTGAGGGAACTCACATATTAGCAGAAAGGATGGATATATAAAAAACCTTCTTAAAAGCAAAGGGGTAAATACTACCTACCATTGATACTTTTACAAAGTTCAAGAATAGGGATAACCAAGTAACAAATGAATTCCAATTGTTGGGGGAACAAATGAAATTTAAAGGGGGACTTTATTTTTTTCTCAAGTTTTTATTTAAATTCCAGTAAGTTAACATACAGTGTAATATTATTAGTTGCAAGTGTAAAATTTAGTGATTCATTACTTACATACAACATCAAGTGCTCATCAAAAGTGCCCACCTTTACCCGTCACCCATTTAACACATTCCCCTTAACCCTCTCCCCTCCAGTAACTCTCAGTTTGTTCTCTATAGTTAAGAGTCTGTTTCCTGGTTTGCCTCTTTTTTTTCTCCATATGTTCTTCTGTTTTATTTCTTAAGTCTACATATAAGTGAAATCATATGGTATTTGTCTTTCTCTGACTGACTTATTTAGCTTAGCACAATATACTCTAGCTCCATCCACATCATTGCAAATGCAAGATTTCATTCTCTTTTATGGCTGAGTAATATCCCATTATATAGATGTATATATATACACCCCATTAATTATATACATATACATATACATACACATATATGTGACATATGACATATTCTCTTTTATGGCTGAGTAATATCCCATTATATATATCCCATTATATATGTACATGTACATATATATCACATATGACATATATGTCTCATATTAATGTCACATATGACACACACACATATATGTCACTCTTCTTTATCCATTCATCAGTTGATGGACACGGGCTCTTTCCACCACTTGGTTATTGTTGATAATGCTGCCGTAGACATCTGAGAGCATATATCCCTTTGAATCAGTATTTCTTTTTTTTTTTTAATTAATTTTTATTGGTGTTCAATTTACCAACATACAGAAAAACACCCAGTGCTCATCCCGTCAAGTGTCCACCTCAGTGCCCGTCACCCATTCCCCTCCAACACCCGCCCTCCTCCCTCCTTCCACCACCCCTAGTTCGTTTCCCCGAGTTAGGAGTCTTTATGTTCTGTCTCCCTTCCTGATATTTCCCAACATTTCTTTTCCCTTCCTTTATATTCCCTTTCACTATTATTTATATTCCCCAAATGAATGAGAACATACACTGTTTGTCCTTCTCCGATTGACTTATTTCACTCAGCATAATACCCTCCAGTTCCATCCACATTGAAGCAAATGGTGGGTATTTGTCGTTTCTAATTGCTGAGTAATATTCCATTGTATACATAAACCACATCTTCTTTATCCATTCATCTTTCGATGGACACCGAGGCTCCTTCCACAGTTTGGCTATTGTGGCCATTGTTTCTGCATCATTTGGGTAAATACTAAGTAGAGCAATTGCTGAATTATAAGGTAGTTCTATTTTAACCTTTAAGGATCCTCCATACTATTTTTCAACAGTAAAAACCAGTTTGCATTCCTACCAAAAGTTAAGAGAGTTGCCCTCTGTCGGCATCATCACCAACACCTATTATTTCCCGTGTTGTTAATTTTAGCCATTCTGACTAGTGTGAGGTGATATATTATTGTATTTTTGATTTGCGTTTCCCTGATGATGAGTGATGTGGAGCATCTTTGCATATGTCTAGCGGCCATCTGTATGTCTTCTTTGGAATATGTTTATTTACAATTTCTGATCATTTTAAAACTGGATTGTTTTTTAGATGTTGAGTTTGATAAGTCCTTTAGAGATTTTGGATATTAACCCTTTATCAGATATGTCATTTGCAAATCTCTTCTGTAGGTTGCCTTTTATTTTTTTCCAGCTTGAAACTATATTTTTAACATAGCTAGAAATCCAATAACTATATATTTTTAATCAGAAAAAAAACCCTTTACTTTTCCTTCTTATAACAGTGTTAGCACAAGGAAAAAACACTTCCGGTTTAAAAATGATATTGTGTATTTGTGGAACTTTGTATTTGTGGCACAGGACACATTTTCAGAAGACCTATTTTACTTGTACCCATTTATGGTAATATTTGCAATGTTAGAATGTACTTAAATGATATATAATTAAGTAAATCAAATAAGGAACTCAAAAAGAAATGGTCTTCTTGAGTTACTCAGAGTACACAGAAAATTTGAGAGAGAACACATATTAACAACAACAACAACAACCACTGGCAAGCTAAATGCAAGTATATATGCTGAGTGTTTTTAAAGGTTTTAAAAAGCATGTTCAGTTAAAAGTGAACCTTTTCTCACTTATACAACAAATGCATTTCTATCTTCTTGTGTACAGCAAAGGGTTAGAACCTGAATCAACTTAATTATGACTTCAGAAATGTGCTACTTCAGAAATGTATTCCATGGAATTTTCTTCACTGCTCCTACCACTGATTATTCAAATAAACAAAGTACAGAGGGTCCCATCCCCTGAAACTGTTTTTAGAACCAGCACTTTAAATTAAAACATAAGTAGAAAGCTAACAATTCCTGGTATACTGCCTGGACTAACACTAATCTTAATGTAGGAGCTAAATGAATGTACAACAGAAAAGCTATCATTTACTTATCCTTGGAGGAGAGGAAGGGAGAAAAAGGAGAGGTGGGGGATATGGTGCAGTATTTAGCTGATTAGGAGCACAATGACTCATAATGCCATCAACTCCACAGTGAAGAACCATGGATCTCATCAATTTTAAAATTGATATTGAATTAAGAATTTTGATTTCCCTCTATGCATATCAATGAATTCAAATCTCATACTCTCCAAAATATGAAGATGAATAATGTAAGATAAACTCCAACTGCAATAGGTATTGCCTAGGTAGAAGACCAAACACCAAAGGGAATCCCTCCTTCCAACATATTTTGACATGGTAAGATTTCACCAGTCGAAATCTAACACTTATATATGAAATTATTAGCCAAGTAAGAAACTACAGCTGTTATGGGTATTGCCTTACATAATCACTATAGGTATTACATATTATACCCAGCATTACAGATGCTTGCCCAATTATGCTGTGAAGAATAATAGTATTGATTATGACAGTGAACAAGGACTATCTTGTGCCCAAAAAGAGAATGAGGCAGAGGGAGGCATGGTGAAAACAAGTAGAAAGCACCTAAAGAGATGGGTATTTTCTCTTTCTCCAGGAAAGGTCACTCTAAACACAGAAATATAAAAAAGAAAAGTATTCCCTTATTGCCCCTATGTGGAATAATGCAAAACATGTATTTTCTATATCAGATGAGAACCCGGCTAAGTAACCCAACTTTACTGCAGCATTATAAAAATCATCCCTTCACCACAGTATAAGATTTAAATGCATCTGCACAAGGGTGCACACTATATAGAAGGAGTAAAGTTGCTGCTACCCTGCCAACCACTTCCAGTCCTAACCCAAGTCCTACTGTAATATCAGTGGTCTGGATGGTTTTATCCAAATCAATCATATTTTAGAAATAAAGCATTTAAAAAGACAAGTCAAAATGTCTCAGTAACCATATCTCCAACTCAGTTTCATCTATTTAAATATTATATTTGTCTTCTGCTAATAAGTTTTTATTTCACTCAAACTAAGAGATAAATCTACACTGAAGTATCTTCCTTGCCCAATTAGTCCAAAGGGGAAACACCCCTGAAATTATTAGTAAAGAAAAATGTAAGGACTAACACACTATTTAAATAAGTTTTTTAAAGTATTTTTAAGGTTTAAAACATGTTTAAAGTTTGTAATTCCTAGTAGGAAAACATCTGAATGAATACCCAAATGGCAAACCACTGCAGAATGTTTCAGTTGTATATGCCACAGAGGGGTATGAATTCTCTTCACAGTACACCAGCTTTCTTCATGAGACGGTCAGAAGTATACTGGTTTATATTATTGTGACATCCGTTGGTGATCAAAGTTGTTTTTCCTTCAGGAAAGGCTTTATTTTTAAGGACATTACACATGACCTCTAAATTTGGCTAACAATTTACTGATCAGATTCATCACCTTTGGGTTACTCTGATATTTTGACATATTTGTTGGGTTCTGGGTCACATCCTGGAAGGCCACCACCACTTCTGGATCCTGCATAGCTTTAAGAACCTCTGGATCACTAAGAATTTCATTGAGCCCAGGCATTCCTGCCACTCCAGGCATCTCCCTGCCATTCCCCTGGGAAAATTACCAGGCATTTTCCTGAGAAAGCCACCTAGGAAAGAGCCATACTGAGCTCCTGGTTGTCAGCTGACTTCTTTCTCCCTCTGGGCTCTCTGATGTTCTTCCAAAGCCTTTGTAACCCTTTCTATTCTTTTTTTGATCTTTCACTCCACATTTTTGCTCATACTCTCTCTGACACTCAGCAATTTTCTGGGCCCTCAGTTGAACTTCTTTCAGCATTGCACTAGCATCTTCACCATAACCCAGTTTACCAGTAAGGGCAAGATCATGTGCTTTTTTTTCCCCCAATGGCCCGGAAGTCTGTGTGCTTTCCCTGGCCACTTCTAAAGGCTGAGCTGAATCAGGATTTCAATAGCTCTGTCACAGTCTCAAATGGCAGCATGTGGCTTCTGTAATTTGATGAAGACACTGGCTCTCTTGGCATACAGAATGGCCAAGTGAGGATTCAGTTTGATGGCAGTGTGAACAAGTCAATGGCTTTCTGTAGTTCACCATCATTTAGGGCATCCACAGCAGCCACTTTTTTTTTTAATCATTTACCCGATCCATCATTTCCTCGGTTATCTGTACATTTTCATCTCCTGTTTCTTGAGGGGAATCAGTATCTGGTTCAATCAGACCTTCATTGTCAATTTCTAGATCACTGTCCTCAGTTGATGGTTCTTCTGTCTTTATGTTTTCCTTCTCCTTCTTACTATCCATTTTTTCTTCCTTGATATTGTCTTCTGATTTAGTTTTTTGAGCAGCAGGTAGCATTTTACCACCCCCCCCCCCATACTCTCCACCCACCGCACAGCAAGGACATGTCTTTGGTGTGCAGAACGCTCAGATCTGACTTACACATTTTCATAAAAGCTAGAAGCCTCCTAACTTTACAAGAGTCTATATGGTCCAGAGGTGTGGCAGGCCTTGCTAAGGTTGGGCCTGATTCCAGGCATGGGTACTAGCTCAGAATGACCGTGTGGAAGGGGACAGCTGTTGTGAGGCAGAACAGACTAGAACCTCCCTGGCCATTGGATCCTCTTACCCAACAGTTTCCTGACCCCAGGTGCTTTGATGGTCAGTTCCTTCCTACAACCTCTGCCTCTGCCCCTGTACACTGCCTAAAACCTTCCAGAAGTGTGTCTGTAGGTTGCTTTTTAGTTTTGTTGGCTGTTTCACTGTGTAAAAGCTTTTTATTTTGATAAAGGCCCAATAGTTTGATTTTATTTCCTTTGCTTCATGTGACATATCTAGTAAGAAGTTGCTGTGGCTGAGTAACATCAAACATGTTACTGCCTGGCTCTTCTCTAGGATTTTGATGGTTTCCAGTGTCACATTTAAGTCTTTCACCGATTTTGAATTACTTTTGTGTATGGTGTAAGACAGTGATCCAGTATCATCCTTCTGCATGTTGCTGTCCAGTTTTCCCAACACAATTGGTTGAAGAGATAATTTTTTTCCTACTAGATAGTTTTTCCTGCTTTGTCAAAGATTAGTTAACCATACAGTTGAGGGTCCATTTCTGGGTTCTCCATTCTGTTCCATTGATCTATGCATCTATTTTTGCGCCAATAACCCACTGTCTTGATGACTACAATTTGTAGTAGGAATATAGCTTGAAGTCTGGAGTTGTGAGGCCTCCAGTTTTGGTTTTTATTTTCAACATACCTTTGGCTATTCAGGGACTTTTTGGTTTCATAATAATTTTTTTAATAATAAATTTATTTTTTATTGATGTTCAGTTTGCCAACATACAGAATAACACCCAGTGCTCATCCCGTCAAGTGACCCCCTCAGTGCCTGTCACCCATTGACCCCCACCCCGCTCCCTCCTCCCCTTCCACCACCCCTAGTTCGTTTCCCAGAGTTAGGAGTCTTCATGTTCTGTCTCCCTTTCTGATATTTCCCACACATTTCTTCTCCCTTCCCTTCTATTCCCTTTCACTATTATTGATATTCCCCAAATGAATGAGAACATATAACATTTGTCCTTCTCCGATTGACTTACTTCACTCAGCATAATACCCTCCAGTTCCATCCACGTTGAAGCAAATGGTGGGTATTTGTCGTTTCTAATGGCTGAGGAATATTCCATTGCATACATAGACCACATCTTCTTTATCCATTCATCTTTCGATGTACACCGAGGCTCCTTCCACAGTTTGGCTATTGTGGACATTGCTGCTAGAAACATCGGGGTGCAGGTGTCCCGGCATTTGATTGCATCTGTATCTTTGGGGTAAATCCCCAGCAGTGCAATTGCTGGGTCGTAGGGCAGGTCTATTTGGTTCCATAATAATTTTAAGATTACTTCTTCTGTGAAAAATGTTGGTGTTATTTTGATAGGGATTTCATTAAATGTGTAGATTGCTTTGGGTAGTATAGACATTTTAACAATATGTGTTCTTCCAATCCATGAGCATGCAATATATTTCCATTCCTTTGTGTCATCTTCAATTTCTTCATCAATTTTTTATAGTTTTCAGGATAGAGATCTTTTACCTCTTTGGTAAGATTTATTCCTAGATATCTTACATTTTTTATGGAATTTGTAAATGGGATTGATTTCTCTTTCTGCTGCTTCATTATTGACATATCAAAATGCAACAGATTTTTGTATGTTGATTTATATCCTGTGACTTTACTGAGTTCATGTATCAGTTCTAGCAAAATTTGGGGGGGAGACTTTAGGTTTTCTATATCATGTTATTTGCAAATAATGAAAGTTTGCCTTCTTCCTTGCCCATCTGGATGCCTTTTATTTCTTTTTGTTGTTTTATTGCTGAGGCTGGGACTTCTAGTACTGTGTTAAATAACTGGTGAGAGTGGACAACTCTGTCTTTTTCCTGACCTCAGAGGAAAAGTTCTCAGTTTTTCCTCATTGAGGATGATATTAGCTGTGGGGTTTTTTGATATATGGTCTTTCTTATGTTGAGGTATGTTCCTTCTATCCCTACTTTGTTGAGGGTTTTTATCATGAATGAATATTGTACTTTGTCAAATGTTTTTTCTGCATCTGTTGATAGGATCATATGGTTCTTGTGCTTTCTTTTATTAACGTGGTGTATCATGTTGATTGATTTGAGAATATTGAACCACTCTTGCAGCCCAGGAATAAATCCCACCTGATCATGGTGAATGATCCTTTTAATGTACTGTTGGATTCAATTTACTAATACTTTGTTGGGAATTTTTCCATCCATGTTCATCAGGGATATTGGCCTATAATTCTCTCTTTAGTGGAGTAAATTTTCTGGTTTTAGACTTAGGGCAATGCTGGCTTTCTAGAATGAGTTTGGAAGTTTTTGTTCCATTTCTATTTTTTGGAATAGTTTGAGAAAAATAGGTATAAACTCTTCTTTAAATGTTTGGCAGAATTTCCCTGTGAGGCCATCTGGCCCTGGACTTTTGTTTGTTGGGAAATTTTTGATTATTGATTCAAGTTCTTTGTTAGTTATCAGTCTGTTCAAGTTTTCTATTTTTTTCCTGTTTTCAGCTTTGGTAGTTTATATGTTTCTAGGAATTTGTCCATCTCTTCCAGATTTCCCAATTTGGCATTTAATTTTTCATATTCTCTTATAACTTTTAAAATTTTTGTGGTGTTGGTCGTTATTTCTCCTTTCTCATTTATGATTTTATTTGAGTCCTTTCTCTTTTCTTTTTGATACATATGACTAGGTGGCTATCAATTTTATTATTTTTTTTTTTCAAAGAAACAGCTCCTGGTGTCATTGATGTATTCTACTGATTTTTTAGTTTCTATATAATTTATTTCTTCTCTTATCTTTTTTATTTCCCTTCTTCTGCTGGCTTTAAGCTTCATGTTATTCTTTTTTTTTCTATTTAAGTTTAAGATTAGGTTTAAGATTAAGATTAAGATTAGGTTGGTTGATGGGTTGGTGGAAAGGGAGGTGGGCGGGGGGCTGACTGGGTGACAGGCACTGAGGGGGGCACTTGATGGGATGAACACTGGGTGTTATGCTATAGGTTGAACTATAAATTGAACTCTAATTAAAAAAAATATGTAAAAAAACTGTCTACTGAAAAAAAAATTAAAAAAGATTAGGTTGGTTGTTTGAGATTTTTCTTGCTTCTTGAAGTAGGCCTATATTACTATATACTTCCCTCCTAAGACCACATTTGCTGCATCCCAAATGATTGGACTGTACTGTTTTCATTTTAATTTGTTTCCATGTATTTTTTAAATTTCTTCTTTGATTTCCTGGTTGATCCATTCATTCTTCAGTAGCAAGTTGTTTAGCCTGCATGTATTTGTGGTCTTTCTAAATTTTTTCTTGTGGTTGACTGCGAGTTTCATGGTGTGATCAGAAAATATGCATGGTATGATCTCACTCTTTTTGTACTTGTTGAGATCTGATTTGTGACCCAGTACATGATTTATTCTGGAGGATTCCCCTAGTCCACTTGAAAAAAAAATGTGTCTTCTGCTGCTTTAGGATGAAATGTTCTGAATATATCTGTTAAGTTCATCTAGTCCAGTCTCATTCAAAGCCATCGTTTTCTTGTTGATTTTCTGCTTAGATGATCTTTCCATTGCTATAAGTGGGATATTCAAGTCCCCTACTATTATTATATTCTTATCAATTAGTTCCTTTATGTTTGTTAGTAATTATTTTATATATTTGGGTGCTTTCAACTTGAGTATATAAATATTTACAACTATTAGATCTTCTTGTTGGATAGACCTCTTTAGTGTGATAGAGTGTCCTTCTTCATCTCTTGTTACAGTCTTTGGTTTAAAATCTAATTCATCTTTTATAAGTATTGCTACTCCAACTTCCTTTTGACTTAAAAAGGGACTTTAGATTTACAAAAAGAACAGTAGGTAAAGAAATCCTATAAAATTTACTCACTTAAAAATGTACAAGTTAATGCTTTTTAGTATGTCCAAAGGGTTGTGCAACTATCACTAAAAACAAAGTTTAGAACTTATCCCCCAAAGGATTGCCATATCCATTAGCAACAACTACACATTCCTCCCATAATTCCTTTTCACACCTAGCCCTAGGCAACCACAAGTATACTTTTTGTCTCCATGGTTTTCCCTATTTTGAATATTTTCTATAAATGGAATTTTGAAATTATATAATCTTTTGTAACTCGCTTCTTTCACTTAGCA
The DNA here is from genome assembly GCF_018345385.1 of Vulpes lagopus. Classification (NCBI taxonomy): domain Eukaryota; kingdom Metazoa; phylum Chordata; class Mammalia; order Carnivora; family Canidae; genus Vulpes; species Vulpes lagopus. The sequence continues at coordinate 5,752,012 of NC_054842.1, forward strand.
TGTTTTCAAGGTTCATCATGCTGTGACATGCATCATTTGATTCCTTTTTATTGCTAATAATTCATTCATAGTTAATGTTATGATTGATTTGGTTATATTTGCACCGCCATTTTGCTTTTTATTTTCTGTTTCTTGTTTTAGTTATTTCTCTATTCCTCCACATATTGCTTTCTTTTGTATTAATGGAATATTTATAATATTTTGATACCTCTAATGATTTGTTAAATATATTTTTTAATTTTCCTAGTGATTACACAAGAGCTTACAATATATATCTTATCAAAATCTATTGCAGAGTCACACTTTTACTGGAACTCTTGTTTGTTCATGTGGTTTTTATTTATTATCTGGTTTTCCTTGTTTTCAGCCTGGAAAACTTCTTTCAGTATATCGTATGAATCAGGAATATGTACCAACAATTTTATAAGATTTTGTTTTTCTGGCAATGTCTTCCTTTTGGAAAGATACTTGTTTTTGGATATAAAATCCTTCACTGACAATTTTTTTACATTTAGCCCTTTAAATGCGTTTCAAATATGAAGTCAGTTGTTAATCTTATTGGGGTTCCTTTGTGCATGATGAACCACATATCTCTTAGTGTTTTAACATTTTCCCTAACTCTGGGGGTCCCTGGGTGGCGCAGTGGTTTAGCGCCTGCCTTTGGCCCAGGGCGCCATCCTGGAGACCCGGGATCAAATCCCACGTCAGGCTCCGGGTGCATGGAGCCTGCTTCTCCCTCTGCCTGTGTCTCTGCCTCTCTCTCTCTCTGTGACTATCATAAATAAATAAAAATTAAAAAAAAAAAAAAGATTTTCCCTAACTCTGGCTTTTGAGATTTTTACTGTGATATGAATCTCTTTGACGATTCATCCTGCTTGAAAGTCATTGTGCTTTTTGGATATGTAGATTAATGTTTTTCATCTAATTTGGGAAGTTTTCAGCCATTACTTTCTTAAACATTTCTTTCTCTCCCTTTATCTTTTTTTGTTAATCCCATTGTGCATATGATGCTATGTTTAATCATGTCCCACTTTTCCTTAGGGTTCTATTCATTTTCCTTCTTTCTTTTTCCTTTCCATTCTTCAGATTGCATAATATATCTTCGAGTTTGTTGATTATTCTCTCCTGTCAGTTCTAATCTATTGTTGAGCCCTTCTCTTGTTTTTAAAATTCTGGTTATAATACCTATCAACTCCAGAATCTCCTTTGGATAAAGATGTAAATGTAGGTGTAGATATAGATACAAATGTAGATTTTTTTTCCTGTCTCTACATTGATGTTCTACATTTGGTGAGACAATGTCATTATACTTTCCCTTAAATCGTTAGATGTGGTTTTTGTACATTCTTTTCACTTATTTATGGTATCTTCTCTGAGTTCTCTGTCTGTTAAGTTAGATATTTGTTTCCCCCCTCCGAGCTACATTTTTTTTTTTTTGCTTTCTTTCATTCCTGTGTATTGGGCATGCTTTCCCATTTTTGGATAAGTCTTATATTTTTCATGAAAACTGGCCATTTTAAAAAATATATTGCAATAACTCTGAATAATGATTCCCTAGCCCCTCCTTGGTATTGATATTTTTTGCTTGGTCATGTATTTATTGTTTAGTGGCTTGGCTGAACTAACTCTCTGAAGTTTATTTTCTCCACTGTATACAGACTCTGATGTCCCTATTCATATATTGTTCCTTGTTTTCATCTTTTAGGCTGGCTACCTATGTGTTGCCTCTGGGTCAGCATAAAGTAGTTGTTAGTGAAAGGTTGCCCTTGAGTCCCCTAGCTATTTATTTCTTACCTTTTAATGTTAGATGTGTATGGCTTTGAGGCTGTTATCCTATTTTATTTACATTTCTGCCCCATATACAACCAGGAAATGGTAGCTTGGAGTTTTCTCTTTAATTTCTTCAGAAAGGGCAGCCTAGGGATTGTATGCAGTTTTACAGACTATTGAAAATGAGTGTGATTATTTTTTAAAGTCTGCCTTCCTAGAAATTTCCACTGGATAAGAATAACTTACTATTTAACCAGTGTTTGGTCAGTGGTTATAGACTTAACCTTTGACCAAACAGTGAGGCTTCACCCTCGTTGATGGATCCGTGTGTGAGTTGGGGAATGCTTGCAAGCCTACTTCATTATGTTCTGATCACTCCTAAGTAGATGAAGCCTCACACAAGTGCAGTGTTTCCAATCCCAAAGGTTGTTTGTGATCCTAGGAGGCCTCTTCTTTGCTATGTCTTTTCCTGGTGCTCTCTACTAAATTAGCTGCCCCGCCATTTTATATGTTGCTCTCCGAGTCATTTCTGGGAGAGTTAATTTTCTTCCACTTCTTATTGTCCATTGCTTGACAAGGCTTCTATTGTTTAAGCATAGAATTCTTTACATGATGATCTAAATAAAGTCAGTCCTCTCAGGCATGCTTCTCACCTTTGGGCACAATCCCTAAGCTACTAAACCAGAGCTGGTAGTATGAATAGTGGACCTGACAAGCTTCAGCATCCACAGCCTGTCACGTCTCAGGAGATATTTCACCATATGAGTAAAGACTATGAAGGAGAAAATAAGTCTTAGTTCTTTGTTCCCTGCCTTCCAGAATAGAACTTCTGCAACACAAGATTGGGAAAGGGAGTGAGGGGGATGAGAAAAACCAGTGGTCTGCATCTCTTGCGTTGAAATCATGTAGCCCTAGACTGGGAGCCCCTGTCTTCTCAGCTGTACCGACTGGTTTCCATGAAGCGGGGGTGGGAGGTGAAGGGACAAAACTTGGATATCTCAAATACCACTGACTCCTGGTATTTTAATGAGATATAGTTGATTTTGTTGAGTGTGTTTCTATGTTATATGTGCTTTTTAGAAAATTTCCAGAACTTTAAAGAAAAAAAAATTTTAATGATTTGTACCAGATAAATTATTGTTTTGCTTGGCACAGGTTCTGCAGAGCTTGCTCCTCCACTCTGGAGCTCCAACCCTCAGTAGGTTTCTAATGTATAGTCAAATAAAATTATTCTTTTTTTAAATATTTTATTTATTTATTCATGAGAGCCACAGAGAGAGAGGCAGAAAAATGGGCAGCTGGAGAAGCAGGCTCCCTGCAGGCAGCCCAATGCAGGGCTTAATCCCAGGACTCTGGGATCACAACCTGAGTTAAAGGCAGATGCTCAACTGCTGAGCTACCCAGGGGTCCCTAAATTATTCTGATTAATAATTATTTTCCTTCAATATCTAATTCCTGAATCATTTTGCCCTTTCTGACCTCACTGAGGACATGGTCATGAATTTGGTAGACACTTATTTCTTGAGGTTTCCTATCTTGGACAGATTGCCCCAACCTCTCTACTTCTATTTTACCTATTACTTAGATTTTAGTTTTAGTTTTTAGTTTAGATTTTAGTATTTCCAATTTCTTCACATATTTGTTAATCTTTTCTCTGATTCCCTAATATAGCCATAAGGGTAATGTGAAGATACATGCTTTTGCTGTTTGCGACTTAAAGGATCATTATGTCCCCTGTCAAAGGAGACCCATATCAGTTGTTGTTAAGATGAGCATCTTCCTCTTATCTGGAGAGGTTATAACTAGGGAATTTCAGATTCTACAAAAAGGGAAAATATCACCCTAATTGCAGTTCAGTTAACTTAGCATTTAAATTGGTAATCATTTATTAAGATGTTAAATTTCTTGTGAAAACAGATCAAATTTTCAGTAATTTTGCTTGGATAAAAGTTTTATGCCCAATATTTTTAGAAAAACTTATCTGGTTATTCTTGTGACTTAAAATTTCTTGTCAACTAGAAACATCCTTAAGACTGAACAAAATTAATAATAATGTTCACATAATAATTAACTTTCACAACTGTTCATATATTCTCTCCAAAATAGCTTAATGATGCATATATTTTGCATTTTTGATGAAAAAAATTAAAGCATAGATCACTGTTCAACTTTGCATATTGGTAGCAGAAGTCTGTCTGAAGCCTGTCTTCAAAGCCTATACTCTGAAGTATATTCTAAAGTGATTGCTGTAAATGGAACATGCTCTCAACACTTCTGTGTATCTGGGAAATAGAAAACAAAGACCATGTGCAAAGACACAAAAGAATAGGAAATGCACTGATTTGCAACAATCTGCTTATAGACAGGAGCCCTTGAAGACCAAGCAAGGCATCAGATTCCTTCCAAGAAGATCTTGTATAGTATCACCAGTCTGTGGAAACTAATTCTTTTGGGAAAGGTTCAATCATCTAAACTCATAATGAAGTAATGAATTAATTCAAAGATTTATATCATGAGTCATCATCACTCCTCTCCCTATTATCCTTTGTCCCAGCTCCCTTCACCTGGACAAGGTGTTCTTTTTCACATTTCACTTAGGACTCTCTCACTAGTAAGTCAGCTGTTCTGCTCTGTAATTTCACCCTCATGGTGCTGATCCCATGGTAGATTTGCTACCATTTCCATGCTTCTGTGGGATTGCAAGGTCTGCTAGGAGAACCTCTGGAAGTTATCCCATAACATCTACAAATTTATTCAATATAATCATGAATAAAAATATCCTCTCCTATTATTAACTCCTGAAGATAACTGTGATCTTAGAATTTTCATATCTCTGTAGAAATACTTGCAACTTGTTATCCTTCCGTCTTACTTTCTAATTTTCTTCTTACCTTCCCCTGATTTTATATCTTAGTAATGAGATTATTTGACTTTCTGTTGTTGAGAGTACCTCTTTGTTTAAACATAGTAATAATGGATATATGACAGACTTTTTGGACCATCGAGCTCAGCAATCTAGATTGCCTAGAATATGAACTTAGATTTTTATTGATGAATATAGATTTTTTTTCTCTTTTACCATATTATACTTTTAAAGATTTTTTTAGAATTCAATTTGGAAAACCCTTTCTCTTTTTATCTTATTAATAAACCCTCATCTTGGTTTTTCAGTCCAATATATACATGTATTAATGGCAATAATGTGAAAAGTACTTTGGTTGGTGATGCTGGTAATTAAAAGGCAAATAGGACATGCATATGTTCTCCAGGACCTTACTATCACAGGGGAGCCAGACAAAAATAAATCACACACCACACACATAGCAAGCTGTTATAAGTATTCTGAAAGACATTCCTCAGTAAAACAAGGTGCCCTGTGTTCTAACATTAAAGTCTGTGACTCTTGGTCCCATGCACAGTACATGATAGGAAAAATTTTTTACTCTAGGCAGATATTTCCTGAAAATATCATGATTTTAGGAAGGAAAGCATGGAATACTTACTGAAAAGAAGAATGGCAAAGTAGGCAAAATGTTTTGGAGAGTGGAAAAGAAGGATCATTTCTTTTTTTTTTGTTTTGTTTTGTTTTTAGCTTTGGTCACAAAAGGTTGTTCGTCCTTTGTAGAGGAACTGCATTTCCTTGACCATATACTACAAAGAATGTTCCCCAAACGGTGTTATTTATCTATATGCTTGTGGCCAAAACAATGTAAATCTATACTTCCTTTTCTGTTGTAGAATTCTTTATTTGATAATAAACTCCTATGCTCTTTGTTGCTTCAATTCACCAGTGTTTTCACTGAGCTTTCAACCTAAATGTTATTTGAACTTGGGTAAATTCGAAATTGATGCCAGGCTTCAGTTCAGCTCATTTCCCTAATAGCCCACTCCTCCATCTCTTCTGGGATCATCCACCAAAAGACTTGTAAAGAAGGGTTTCCCAGCTTTACTTGAATGATTCAGAGTCAGTCTTCTGCTCCGTGCTCTGGAAATATTAAAATCCATCTCAGCCATTTCTTCAATATATGCACTATTCTCAACTGGAATTTCCAGTAAACATAAATTGAGTCTTTCAACATAAAAAACAAAACAGAACAGAACTAAGTTTGAATGTTACAGGCAGAAACCATTTTTTTTATTGCTCTTGGGTTTCTTGGTTATCAGTTTAGTATTTTAAAATTATATACAGTCTGCTTCTCAGAAATCAAGGCACTACTTTCTTCTTAATATTACATTTTTAAGCACACAAAACAGAGTTGAAGTTTGATTTTCTCTTTTCTACATTTAAACTCATGGTCCTTTAGTTCAGCTTCGCTGTCTAGCTGGATCCTAAATGTATTAGTACAGTATTATTTCCAAGAAACAGGAATTCTCAATTTCTCCCACTTTTTAAGGATTACATATTTAGCTTTGAGATTTCTACTTCCTTAAATCAGAAAAGTGTTTCGCTCCCACTAGAGTAATGACTCAGTAAGTTGTTATTTTTTTTGTGGTTGTTATAACCCAAAATCGAAAGACTATAGAAAATCCCAGATTAAATGTCTCTATCAGTGAGCATGTAGCTATATCTTGAACCTGCTAGCCTTAGGAAGTTCTCAGACAGTGTTTCACTTTGAGAAACTGCTCTTTGATTCATATGTTGTGTCGTAGTTACTTCTTTAATTTGGAATAAGTTAAAATTTCCTTTCAATTTATTGGTTATATTATAGATACTGGCTTCAGACATACTACAACATGTAATATAAATAGAAGACTTATTTCACATAGGCCTGTAGCTCATATTTGGATTAAATAGAAGCTTAGTTCATCAAAAGTGCACATCATTAACAGAGAAGAGAACTATCCAATTATATTTTAATAAAACTACTCAAAAGGTAGAATACATGCTTAAAATTTATTGTTATTTTATTTCTTCCTACCTCTGCCTCACCCCATGTTTCACTGTGTTGCTCATGCTTTAATACAAAAATAATGAGCTCACCATATTATGTGCACTTCCTAAATCTATGGATTTTTCTAGACTGACATAGTACTGCTATCTTTAACCCAGGTGGCAAGAGGTTTGAGGAAAGAAAGAAAATACACTCTGAGGTTTAATGGTGAGGAGGGTCTTTCATGTTTGAATCTTTGCTATTATCTGTAACGAATGCAATTTATACTGTTAATTTCTAATTCTTCCTTTAAATGAAGCATGATACCAAAAAACTATTTTTTAAAGAAATATTGCAAACCAGTTAGCAACATGTTAAAGGAACCCATCACTTTAAGCACTTGAGAGTGCTGAGTGATACCCTTTCTTGTCTTGTGAAGCATGGATAATATACAGAATGCTGACAAGAAATTCTGCCAATCTGGTACCTCCAGATGGTTGGGAGATAGGAATTTATCAATCAGATTGCTACCTTTACCAAACATATCATACAGTGCTGGTCATTTTTCTCCTTATAATATGCCTCATTAAGTAAAAGATTTTAAAGATGCTTGAATAAAATTGTGCATAAGATGGTATCCAGGTGTCCTGAATAACTTGACTCAGCTTCCCCATGAATCTGACTTACATTTGCAGATTCTCGGCCTTTGGACATTTTAGTTCTCTGAAACTTTAAGACATTATCTAGTGCTTAGGAAAAGTTAAGGGCACCATATCACTTTAGGAATATTAAATTCATCTTCTCATACAACGCTTTGACATTTTTATGCCCTCAAATCAGATATAGGCATCCATATATGTGGTTAGGTTTTACATATATGGAATTTGAGAGTTTTTGTTGACAATTAAGTTGAAGTAAGTTTTAAGATTTCAAATAAATAAATATAATGCAGCCATAGTATATAATCACATTACTATCATTGCCCTACTACCAAATAATTGACATAAATTCAAGTGACAGTCACATAAATTAAAGTTTCTATTTGTAGCTTAACATACCATGTGCCTTCATTCAATAGGAGATGGATGAAAATGAAGCTGAACTTGGAAAGAAATATTATGGCTATTAAATTTCATCATGGAATGTGCAAGAACTGACCATCACACATCAAGCTGAACTACATATTAAACTTTCTTCTCAATGTAGTTTTACAAGCTTTGAATTCAGTTTTCCAAAACCTTGATTAAATCACTAATGAACATATTGGACCCCTGATATCACCAATACATTTTCCTGACACTTCCTGGTCAGTTTAAGGGAGACCACTAGGGAATGGTAGAGCATCTTAGGGTGAATGACAGAGGGAAGCAATTGTCAAGTGTAAGCCTGAGGGGATAAATAAAAAAAGATGTTGCTACAACACAGACCAAGAGCTATCAGATGGGGACCCCAGCAGGATGTGGCCTGTCAAAAGGAAATACAACCTCCACCAATCCATGGTCAGGAGGAAGAGATCCAGGAAACTGAAAACAATGTCTCTTTCTTATTCCAAACATCTGCTTAGGTCTCTTATTGACGGGACACAACCTGAAGTCTTAGAATAAGGAAGTGTTGGGTCAGTCTCCCAGGTTATGGAGCATGGTAGGGACATGTGAAAAATAAATTTGGCATTAGAAAGTTGCTAAAGAGTAAATCCCAAAATTCCTCATCACAAGAAAAGGAATTGCTTTAGCTATGTGAGGTGATGGAAATTAGGTAAACTTATGTGGTGATTACCACATAATGATTATTTCACAATGTATACATATGTCAAGTTATTATGCTGTATTCCTCAAACTTATACAGTGTTGTATGCCTATCATATATCAATAAAACTGGAAGTGAATAAAAATAAAGTAAAAGTAGATTTGATGTGACAAACAGGGAATAGTATCTGGATTCAGGAACTGTGCTGATTCACAATCCCAGGTGTGGTTGGCATACTTCTTTCACATTATAGTCATAAAGGTAAAATTTGTCTGGCTTGTTTATTATTATTTAAAGAAATTTCATTTATGAAAAGCAAAAATGACCTCTGTTCTCCAGGATACACATTCTGGAAGCAAAAATAAGATTACATTAATAGCTTCAAAATAGATTTTTTACAACCCACTTAAATATCCATTTTCCTTTTCCATTGAAGTACCTCCCACTTCATGATTTATGATAGTTCAGCAGGGCCTGGACTAGGCTGAGGCAAATGGGACACTCATATCAGATGTAAAATTAAGAGAAGAGCAAAATCTCAATAATCAAGATGATTAATAGCTTAGAGCAGTACCTTAGAATAATATTTTAAAAACAAAATTATGCAGGAATCCATAATGAACAGTGCAGAAATCCATAATGAACAAATTATCACAATTTTAAATGAGGATAAGACCCAACCCCACTCTTGAACAATGCTGCCTCACTTGTTTTACCCTAATTCTTGTCCATTGCCACAAACATTTCTCGTCATGTCTACCCTAAACTACGTTATACTGACAAAAGTTTAAGCAAAACCAAAACAAATATGTAATGCAAAGGAATACAAGAAAAGTTGTCAATTAACTAGAAGATATATAGTGGATGAGATTAATTTTAAAGGAAAATAAAACATTAACATAAAAAATAAAAACATTAAAGTCTAATACACTAAAAGTAAGATTTATGAGCAGAGACCCAGAAATGCTCAAAGCTGAGTCAACAAATATAAAGTCAAAAAATCTTCAAGTGTAAAACAATCACATGTAAAAAAAAAAAAAAAAAGACTTAAAAGTCAACAAATTTAAGAGCAAGGGAGATCTCACATAGAAGAGGATATGCCAAACAGTTTAGGATTTTCCCTAATCTATTTTAAACTAATTTAACTTAATTTTATTTCACTGTTTTATAGATTTAAACATTTTCTTTTTTTTTTAATTTTTTTTTTTATTTATTTATGATAGTCACAGAGAGAGAGAGAGAGGCAGAGACACAGGCAGAGGGAGAAGCAGGCTCCATGCACTGGGAGCCTGATGTGGGATTCGATCCCGGGTCTCCAGGATCGCGCCCTGGGCCAAAGGCAGGCGCCAAACCGCTGTGCCACCCAGGGATCCCAGATTTAAACATTTTCATAGTTAAAAATTCAAATAATGGAAAAGACCATATGATGAAAACTTAATAAAGCCAAGTTATGAGAGAGAAGAATGAGGGTATAAAAAGGGAATAAGCAACACTACATAAACAATAGAATAATTCAAGGAAGGAAATCCTAATTTGATAGATTCCAGGAGATATTACAGAAATAAAATGTAAGAACAGGACACAATGGAAAGGAGCAAACAGAAATTAGACAGAACATCTTAGAAATTAACATTATAGGGGCACCTGTGTGGCTCAGTGGTTGAGAGTCTGCCTTTGCCTCAGACTTGTAATCCTGGGGTCCTGGGATGGAGTCCCACATCAGGCTCCCATCAAGGAGCCTGCTTCTCCCTCTGCCTATGTCTTTGCCTCTCTCTGTGTCTCTCATGATTAAATAAATAAAATATTTAAAAAGGAGAGAGATAAATTGACATTATAATTGTCAAAATAATTTAAAATATTTAACACAGAGGTTGAATAGATGTACTTTTATAGCTGACAACTAAATTCATTTGAAGGTAAATTCAGTTTTATTACAGGAATCCAGATTAAAAAGGCAATAAGTACTTGTTAGTGTACTTCAAACTATTTGCTGTGTAAAAGAACTTTACATGTCTTTAATAAAAGTAAGTCAGCACTTCTAGGAAGCTCTTGTCTAACCAAAGATTCAAGAACCCAACCTTCTTACACCTTCATTTCACCATATCATGACTTCCAAGTTGCACTGCCATTTGTTAGCTTTCAGGTGAAGGAAAGAGAGAACATGAGATAAACCACTTGTTATCTACATCAACATGTACTGAAAGGACACAGATAACTTTGTTTTAACTTCCCATTGGCCAGATTATTCAAACACACAGGGGCACTGGGAAATGATGTTTTACTGAGTTTCAATGGGAAATGACATGATTTAGTGACCAAATGGCCTTATATCCACCACAGAGGGAAATAAGTAACCTCGTAAAGGAATGTAGAGGTTTGGAGAAAATATCCAAGTAGACTATCATCCTTTAGTAAGAATTCTAAATGGAGAGAAACAGGCATAAATGAAAAGGAGAAATCATGAATTAAAAGAGAAGTGTTCTGGAATGAAGAAATAATTATATAATGAGGTGACATATTGAGTGAAAAAGAGGATTAATGAAGTATTGTTCCCAAATACATGCATTGAAAATCCATAACCTCAGAAACAAAGGGAATATTATAAAACCTCCCAAAGAGCAACAGAAAGTTATTCATAAAGAAGACAACTATCCACCGTCTCAACAATATTGAATACAAAAAAATGAAAAATATCCTCAAATTATGAAGGAGAAGAATCACTTTTGAACTTTCTATCCCCAATCAAAGGTGGGAACAACGTAAAGAACATGAAAGACGCTAGGACTCTCATGATCAAAACACTTTATAAAACACATTCATCAGGATGTTGCTTCAGCAAAATTAAAAGTAACATTAAGGAATCACATGAGCTAAAATAAACAATGGCAATTGATCATGATACATCACAGGAAAGCTAGAAAAAAACCCTGTAACTTAGCATACTGAAATACAAGTACAATTCAAGTTGATAATTTAAAAAATTTATAGGATCTAAGGTTAATTTTCTTCCATGTGATTTCAACTATAGGATCCCATTGTTTTATTAATGAGCTACAGATGAACATAATCATATTATGAATTCTACTATTTTTATTTTGAAAATCAAAATATAGACAAATCACAAAGAATTCAGTGTTATTTAACAGAACAAAATGTATATGCTATAAACCTTATTAATGTAAAATACAATATTTATAATAATTAGAATAAGGATGTGAGGTGGAGGAAACAAAAAGACCTTTAACCCCTTCTCTTTTATAGCAGGAAACTAGTAGGTGCTTTCAAAGTTTAATTAATGAAGAAATGGGAATTAAGTTTTAGTATTTAATCCTAAAATGTCAACCTTTGCAAGTGGAAACTAACCAGAAAATTTTATTTATTTTTTTCTTTAGGAAATGGGATTAAAGAAGAGACTTATATGTTATTACATTACCCTCACCACAGTTGGCATTTTTTTTCATTGTGAAAATATCTCATTTTTATACCTATAACATAAAAATGATATAAATATTATCCCCAAATAGTGTTGTTAGTTCTCAGGGATTATTTTATATATAATTCACACAGATTCTGTAATTTTTTTCCTAAGGAGACATATCTCCACTTGTAATTTTTTGTGGCCTGGGAACATTCATTAATGTTTATTTTTAGCCATATGACATTTTCTAAAGATAGATGCTATAAATTAGATGGTACTCATGGAAATGAATGTCCTTTATTCCCAATTGTTCATCCTTTGAGAATGCAATTAGAAGAAACTTGTAGGCTGATGTCATGAAAGTTAAAAGTAGAACTTAAAGAGAAATGAAGCAAATGACTGGAATCTTAAGGTAGAGTGTGAAAAAGTATAGAAAGCTAATGCATAAAGAGGAAGAATTTGAAAGTCAATGAAGATGGAGTTTGAAGAAGTGTGGAGAAGATCCAGGTAAGTGCTTTGTCTCAATATCATTGGGTTGCAAATTGATACTTTCTATTCAGACTTAAGAACCAAGGTCAACTTTTATTTCTGGGCTGATAATAAAAACTCATTTAAAAAAATAAGTAAGTAAATAAAAACACCCATGTTAAGAGGTTGTGATCTCTACATTTCTTTGAAGACTATAAACAGCACACATGTGTCGTCATGATTGTATCCTTTTGCGATTTCAGTTTTGATTTCATCTTTGTGTTTTATTAGGTTGGTCTGTTGAGGTTTTCTTTAAGGTTTCCATAGGAATGATTTTCTAAATTCCTCATGAGTGGTTAAACAGAGGCTTTTACTGGAGTATAAAGCTTTCACATATACTCATTTATTCAAACTGATTGTTTTCTTTGGACAATCTGCATCTCAATTTCATGATCTTTATAAGATGCTATGAGTAAGTACTTTCTGTCAATTTTTTCCTGCAACATCTGAGTTATCCATTTAAATTGATTTATACTGTGATGCCCATGGATGGGTTCAAATTGTGTATTTTACCTTTATTATCTTATACTATCTTTCTCTTGTTTAATATTTTAGACCTGAAATCAAATTTATTAGCTATTTTTATTGCATTCCAACTATTTTATTAACTTAGATTTAGCAATTGTTTTTCTGTTCTTTGAATTTTGAAAAATTCTGTATTCAACATACAGGTTGGGTTTAAAAATTTGAGAAAATCTGGTTATTTTAAGATGTACAAACATTCCATTTATATTTTATAATTGCCTTTATTCCTTCCTTTCAAATCCTTTTTATACCTTTTTTGTTTTATACTTCCATTATTTATCATATAAATTTTCTTCCAATTATTTTGTAGTACTTTATATTTGAATAAGCATATTCCTCTGCTAATTTGGAAGTAATGGATTCCTATAAGAGCTTCTAGTAGTTACTGTTGTAAACCAGAGTGGACACTACTCATCCAGCTCTTGTCTTAGTTGTCCGAATACATGGACTACTAGGATATACTAGGAGAACAGAGAAAATTAGCACAATCATATCAGTCCCACTTCATCTCTCTATTTTCTTTTATTGAAGTAGACACAATGTTGTGTACAACATAGTGATTAGACAAGTCTATATGTTACGCTGTGCTTGCTACAAGTGTAGCCACCATCTGTCATCATACAGCACTATTATAATACTGTGGATTTTTTCCTTACGTTGTACCTTTCATCCCTGTGACTTATTCATTCTATAAATGGAAGCCTATTATCTGCCATTCCCTTTCACCCATTTTTCCCATCTACCACTTCTTTCCTCCCTGCCAATCACCAGTTTGTTCTCTGTATTTATGGGTCTGTTTCTTCTTCTTCTGTTTGTTTAATTTTTTAGATTCCATATATAAGTGAGTTCATATGGTATTTGTCTTTATCTGATTTATTTCATTTTGCATAATACTTTCTACATTCACTATTTTGTTGCAGATAGCAAGATTTCATTCTTTTTTATGGCTGAGTAAGTCTATCTATAGCCTATATAGACTATACATATGTGTGTGTGTGTGTGTGTGTGTGTGTGTGTGTGTATAAAGTGACTTTCTTATCCGTTCATCTATCCATGGACACCTGAGTTTCTTTCATATCTTGGCTATTGCACATAATGCTGCAATAAATATAGAGGTGCATATATTTTTTTCAAATTAATGTTTTTGTTTTCTTTGGAAAATACACAATAGTGGAATTATTAGATTATATGGTATTCCTACTTTTAGTTTTATAAAATAGAATGACATACAATCTACCTATTTTCATTTACTGGTTTTATGTGGTTATATTCTTAGTTTCAGTTTTTTTTTTTCTTTTCTGGAGTTTCTTTCATTACTTCATACAATATACTTAAACCACTGTGTTTTTGGGTTTTTTAAACCAATGCTATTATATTTTCTTCCTTTTTCTATCTATTCTGAGGGTTTGTTAAATTGTTGTTTGAAGATTTGTTTATTTATTTTTGAGAGAGATGGAGAAAGAAAGAGAGCACATGGGTGGGGGGAAGGGCAGAGGGAGAGAATTTTCAAGCAGACTCCCCACTGAGCATAGAGTCCAATGTGGGGCTCAGTTTCATGACCCATGCAATCATGACCAGAACTGAGACCAACAGTCAGATGCCCAACCAACTAAGCTACCCAAGCACCCCTATTGCACTGTTGTTGTTTTTTTTTTTTTAATTTTTATTTATTTATGATAGTCACAGAGAGATAGAGAGAGAGGCAGAGACACAGGCAGAGGGAGAAGCAGGCTCCATGCACCAGGAGCCCGACGTGGGATTCGATCCCGGGTCTCCAGGATCGAGCCCTGGGCCAAAGGCAGGCGCCAAACCGCTGCGCCACCCAGGGATCCCTGCACTGTTGTTTGAATTTACATTTTCAAGTTTTATAATTTGTACTTTATTAAAAAATATTTTGCAAAGTTGATATGTCACTAAATCTGTATTCTAATGAAGTCATTCCCACCTATAATTATCAAGAGTTTTTCTCTCAACTCTTGTTGGGTGGATATGCACACTGGTGTGTGTGTGTGTGTGTGTGTGATTAATCATAATTTACTTTGTTGCTGTGGTCCTGAGCTGTTTTGGTTTAACTAAACTTACCTGACAATCTTATATATAACTTATAACTTGACTATGTATACTATACTTTTGGCATGGTTCTCCTCAAAACTGTTTTTCAAATCAGGCTGCATATTGGAATCATCTAGAGAGCTTTTAAATCTTTCAGTGCCCAAGCTGCTTCCCAGACCAAATAAATCAGAATCTGTGGAGGTGGGGAGCAAGCATTTGTTGTTTTGTCTTTATTTTTTCTGTATATATTTTTGTTAACTCCCCAGTTGATTCCAATGTGCAACTAGTTATCAAACCACTGTCTTAGATATAGTGAGACTCACTCAGTTCCATCTAGCCCTGGATTTGGGGTCAGCTGAAGATTGCATAGAGTGTTCCCCCAGCCTCAACCTGACTATGAATTTCATTTAACTTCCTTTTTTCTTAAAGAAGTCTTTCATTGTCTTTAAAATTCATTTACTTAAGCATGTGTCTGTGTACTCATTGTACAAATATGCTGTTAGAATATGATATGCCTTTTAGACTTCACAATCTATTCTTTCTCTAATTTAAGAATATTCTTGCTTTTATCTATACTCTTATTTTCATTTAATCTTGATCTGAGTTTATACTTGCTAAACATTTCAATATTCTTTTACATCTTATTGATCAAACAGTAAAATTTAAAATTCTTTTTTTGGTAATTTTTTTACTTTGAATGTTCCTTTTATTTTAGAATTATTATCATATGTCTGATTAAGAGTTTTTATTTTCATTGCATTCCTAGAAAATTTTGTTTGATTGTCTAGCACTGGGACTTATGATTATGTTTTGTCCATGTTGGACACTTTCCTACATCCCCATGTTATATCTTCATAATTAAATCTTGCATATTTAGGATTTCAGTGGCCTGTGAAAGGGAGGAAACTCTTGCCAAAAGAATCTTATAGAACATATCTTCACCCCTTGTCATCAGCAAAAATTAACTTGAGGAGCCTTATCTTTACTCCAACTACTAAGCTTGTTGTGTCTCAGAGAGCTGTGCCAACAGTTTTGCTTTATTTAGCAGGTTCCCATGCTAGTAAAGCTGGGTATATTTACTGAAGCTAACAGCAACTCAGGTTATTGCTGGTACATTTCCAGTTGAAATCTAACCACATCAACTGCACCTGGACCTGCCTCCCTCCCTAGTCTTAATTCTGAGCCACAGATAGGCTATAACTTCCCTGCTGCTGGTGTCTCATTAACTTTAATCCAGTTGTTCTGGCTGCAGGTATTATTTGTGATGCATACCTGGTATCCTAAGTTACTTTTGCCTCAGCCATTATAAAGCCACATAAGGATTAGTAAATGCCATGGGCAACTCTTAACGATGTTTTTTGACAAACCAGGTTTGCTCTAGTCTCTTCTAATTTGAGTTGTACAGTTTGGGGTTCTGCTTATCCCCATATCACTGCTTCCCAAATGAACTTTACTTAAGCATGTGTGAAATTGCTGGTATTCAAAACTCTTTCCATCCCATCACACCTGCACAATGCCTTCCAGAAATGTTGAAAAGTTTATTGCTTACTTATTGCCCATTTCTTTTATTTTTTGGTCATTTCTGAGAGAACTTGGAAGAGAATGAAGGTAAATGTGGAATCAACTCTCCGTCTTGCTCTGACCTGGTCCCACATTCTTGCTCTTCCTTATCTATAAAATGTCCATGAACTTATGTACAGAACTAGTTATTTCTTCAAAGTCCATAATTAATTTTCTCTGCCCAGAGGAAAAATAGTTTCAAAATCATATGAATGTAAAAATTAATCATGAATTTGGTGACTTCTTTTTCAGTTCTCAAGGACCCCTGTGAAATCTAACTTCACAATATCATGTTGTCAACCACTTCACATTATCATCAACTCATGGATAAGTTAAACATGTTGTATTTGGTATGTGATGCTCTTGTTTGGGATTACAGAACTTTACACACACACACACACACACACACACACACACACACACACACACAAACAGCAGTCAGTCCTTTGGCTTTCCCAAATGCTGTTCTTCAGGATCTGTGGCTCTGAAGAACAGATCTCCTTAAATGTTTATATGTGAACAATTATATGCCAACAAACTAGACAACCTAGAAGAAATGGACAAATTTCTAGAAACAAAATCTTCCAAGACTGAATCAGGAAGAAATAGAAAATCTTAGCAGAACAATTACTAGCAAAGATGTTGAACCAGTGATCAAAAACCTTTCAATAAACAAAAACTTTACTGATGAATTCTACCAAACATTCGCAGAATTAATAGCAATCCTTTTTAAATTCTTCCAAAAAATAAAAAAAAGGACTTCTAAATTCATTTTACAACTCTAGCATTACCATGATAACAAAACCATACAAGGACACTGCAAGAAAAGAAAATTATAGGGCAATATCCCTGATGAATATAAATACAAAAATACTCAACAGAATATTAGCAAACTAAATTCAACAGTACATTAAAAGGATCATACACCATTATCAAGTGAGATTTTTACAGATGATTCAATCATCTGTAAATCATATCAATCACTGAATATGCCACATTAAAAAATGAAGGATAAAAATTATATGATCATCTTAATAGAAGTAGAAAAAGTATTTGACAAAATCCAACATCCATTCATGAAAAAACTCTCAACAAAGTGGGTATAGAGAGAACATACCTTAACATAATATAGGCTGTATGTCATAAGCCCACAGCTAACATCATACTCATTGGTGAAAAGTTGAAAGCTTTTCCTCTAAGATTAGACATAAAATAAACATGCCCATTCTCATTATTTTTATTTAACGTAGTACTAGAAGTTCTAGCCAGAGCTTTTAGGGAAGAAAAAAAATAAAAGGGATCCATAAAAGACAGGAAGAAGTGAAATTATCTCTATTTGCAGATGACATAATATCACATATAGAAAATCCTAAAGACTTTACCAAAAGAACTGTTGGAACTAATCAACAAATTCAGTAATGTTGAAGGATACAAATTCAATATATAAAAATCAGTTGTAATTCTATATGCTAATAATGAACTATCAGGAAGAGAAGTTAAGAAAACAATTCCACTTACAACTGTATCAAAAAGAGTGAAATGCTTAGGAATAAAGCTAACCAAAAATGTGTAAGATCAGTACACTGAAAACTATAAGATTCTGAAGAAAGAAACTGAAGAGGACACAGATAGGTGGAAAGATACACCATGCTCATGGATTGGAAAAATTAATATTGCTAAAATATCCATTTACCTGAAGTGATCTACAAATTCAGTGCAATTCTTATCAAAATTCCAATAGCATTCTTCACAGAAATAGAAAAGAAGAATCCTAAAATTTGTATGGAACTGCAAAGGATCCTGGATCACCAAAGGGAACTTGAGAGAGGCTAAAGCTGAAAGCATCACACATTCTGATTTCAAACCTTATTATAAAGCTATAGCAATCAAAAGAGTATGGTAAAAATGATACACAGATCAATGAAACAGAATAGAGAGCCCAGAAATAAACCCAGGCATGGTCAATTGACTCATGACAAAGTAGCCAAGAATATATAATAGGGAAAGAACAGTCCCACTTCTGGGGATATATTAAAAGGAAATGAAAATTGAATCTCACAGAGATATGTGTACTCCCGTGTTTATTGCAGCATTATTCACAATAGGCAAGGTATGGGAACAACTTTAATATCAATGAATAGATGAATGGACAAAGATGTGGTATACATATACATATACATATATATATGTGAAATATATTTAATAATATATAGTATTTCATTATACTTATAAAAAAGTATACTTATATACTCTACTTATATCATTATGTAGAGATATATTCTTAAAAAAAGAGATATATTCTTATATAAATATAATGAAATATATTTTTTTAAATTTTAAAAATATATATTCATATATAGAAGTATATATATGTATTTATTATGTATAATATTATATATATGAAATATTATAAAGCCACAAGAAAGAAGGAAATCCCACCATTTGTAACAGCATGAATGGAATTGACAATATTATGCTAAGTGATATAAGTCAAACATAGAAAGACAAATGCTGTGTGATCTCACTCATATGTAGAATCTAAAAAAGCCAAACAGAAACAGAAACTGGAATGGGTGTTACTAAGAGGTAAGAGGTAGAGAAAATGGGAGATGTTCAAAGAACCCAACATTCTAGTAATAAGATAAGTACTGAAGATCTAATGTATCACAAGGTAATTATAATTAATAATACTGTATTATATACTTGAAAGTTGCTAAGAGAGTAGATTTTAAATGTTTTCACCTCAAAAATGAAATGATAATTATGAGACAAGATTGGTGTATCAGCTAACACTATAGTGGTAATGATTTTGTAATATATATCAAATCAACACATCATATACCTTAAACTTATACAATGTTATATATCAATTACATCTCAGTAAAATGGGAAAAAAATGCAAACAAACAAAAACCCCACAAACGTATTTGTCATTTGAATTTTTTAAATTTTTGTCATTCTAAAAAGTAACTTTATGGTAAGGTTACTTTTAACCTAATGTCAGTATATGCATTTATTGACAAACAAAATGATGAGTATTGCTTGTAGAATTAGAGATCATTAGAATTTTGAGAACTAGTATCCTTGGGTGGCTCAGCGGTTTAGCGCCTGCCTTTGGCCCAGGGCGTGATCCCGAGGACCCAGGATCAAGTCCCACATCAGGCTCCTGCATGGAGCCTGCTTCTCTCTCCGCCTGTGTCTCTGCCTCTCTCTGTGTGTCTCTCATGAATAAATAAATAAAATCTTAAAAAAAAAGAATTTTGAGAACTTTGAGGAATCAGCCAATATCCATGGGGACACAAACTTAACTGCCTAAAAAATGAGTAGCAGGGATCAGCCCTGAGAACTGAGAGTGTTTTTTCAACCCTGGACCAGCCAATCCAAATTAGTCAGAGGATCAGTTTGTGTATATGGCTTTCAGAGAAGAATAGTCATAATTCAACTGCCTCATTTTACTAATGACAAAACAGAGGTCACCAGATGGGAGATTTTAATGTCATTGTCAGTGCCATTGTTATGCTAGATACAATAAGACATGCGAGTGCCTCTGTCTTCTAATTTTTCTCCAGGACACTTGTCACTGAGAAAATAGAAAACTTACATGTGTATCTTCCAGACAATCCATCCTCAATTTTTCTATTAAAATTTTACAAATCCTACACCAAAAATTAGGGAACACAAATGATTTCTACAGTTGCATACTGTGTGTAGTTCAGAGAATGATTAAGACCAATACTGTAAGTCCTAAAATGTCCTTCTGAAATGAATGAATTTGTTTTGTCCTCATAATGAAGATGTAACAAATTAATTTGTCTTAGCAAGTAATGTAGATTGCAGATAGGCCTGAAATAAACACTATTATGTAACTGTGGAAGGCTCTGAAATGGATTCTGAATAACAAATTGCTGCTAAGGAATATAAACTCTATTTTCTAAGTGACACCTATTGAACTCATTACACAATCAATACAAAATGAGATTATATCTTTTGATGCTGCTTGCAGAAGTGACACTTACCAACTTCAGAATGTTAAATGAATCTGAGTTAATAAAAACAAAAGAAAGAAATATGATAATACTGCAGAGCAGTGTATATTTATATAACATACATATGAAACAGGTGATATAGTACATAGATTAAGTTATATATTTAAGAATCTGGCTGGATTTTTTGTTTGTTTTGTTTTGGTGGAGTGGTGAGGTAATGTGGTCAGAGGCAAAACATTTCAAATAAATCATTAAAGAAATCCAAGACCGCATTGCTAATAAACTATTCCTTTAAAGGAATACAAAGTGAACCTTTGACATAAACTAATCCAACATTTCAAACCCTGCATCTTTTGTCCAAAATGTTTTATTATTAACCTAAGCCCGAATAGCTCCAATTAGTTATGCAGTGAAAAATAAACTCATAGCTTTTAACAAACCAGGGCTAAGGAGAAGACTGAGAATCCCAAGCTTCTGATGTTTTAAAATCAATTAAAGTTTGGTTTCAGGAAAAAAACAAACAAACAAACAAACAAACAAAATAAATAAATAAATAAATAAATAAATAAATAAGTAAATAAATCCCTGGAAAATAAACATACACAATAAATGTAAATAAAAATATTTACTTTGTTTTTTGGGGTGTGGATGAGCTCAGTTCTGGATAAAATTATACTATAAAAATAGAATTTAGAATATGCAGAATTTTGTATTTGTAGATTACTTTAATTCTTCCTAAAAATTGCTAACATGATTAACAAAACTCAGCTATTTCAATCAAGTTAAGATACAAAGGATTTCAACCACATATGGCTAAATTATAAACACAATAAAAAAATTTGTCAGCTGAGATTGCATTTTCTTTTCAAGAGACCACTAACCATTCAATTTTAAGAAATCTATTAAGATACTACATTATTTAAAAGGTTAAGGAGGGAGAAAAAGCAATTATCTTCATAGTTGTAGAAAAGGTGTTTGATTAAATTCAACATCCATTCCTGATGAAAACTCTTAATTTAAAAAGTAATAGTTACTATTTAACATTAAAAATATGTATGTCAAGCTGAGATATGTATTTCAAGCTGAGAGTCACAATCATGCTTATGATCACATTATTGGAAACATTCTTGTTAAATACAAAATATGACAAGTAAAGATATTATCTTCGTTGATACTGAAAAGCTTCTAAGAGGAATTATACAAGAGAAAGATACAAGCTCTTCTAGAATTTAAGCTCCACAAGGGTCACATTTGTCTCTAATTCAGTATATATTTACTATTGAATTAATTGCTAAAATACATAAATTAAAAAGAAAAAAAGTATTTATATTTTTAAATTATTATGATCATTTACTTAAATACCCCAGAGGAGCAACTAAAAGACAATTAGATGTAAATGATTAACAACAAAAACAAAATTTAGGATTTATAAAAAGCCTAAGGCAAATAAAGAACATTTGAATAAATGGTATAAGAAACCTAATTTGAAGATAGATGATATTCATATTTTAAAAGTAGTTATTAAAACAAAATTAGCTGAAATATTTGATTTTTTACTATAAAATTGATCAGAGAACAACAAATATCACATGATTTCACTCATATGTGGAATCCAAAAAACAAAACAAATATATAAAAATCAAAGACTCTTAAATATGGAGAACAAACTGGTGGTTGCCAGATGTGAGGTGGATGAGGGGGTAGGAAAAACAGATAATGGGGATTAAGAGGTACATACTTCCATTCATAAAATAAATAATGGGGATGAAAACTACAGCATAGGGACTATATAGTCAACAATATTATAATAACATTATATGGTGACAGACTGTGACTACACTTATTTTGGTGAACACTGAATAATGTATGGAATTGTTGAATTGATATGTTGTATATCTGAGACTAATATAGTGTTGTATGTCAAATATACTTCAATAATAATAATGATAATAAACTGATTATAAATTAAATATGAAATAACAATGTGCATGAGGAGCAAAGTATATCCTACTGGGCAATAAAATGTGTTATAAAGATGAAGTTAAAAGAATATGTTACTAGTTTAGGAATATACCCTTTGAAACAAAAAAGAAAGTATAGAAATAGACTCAAGTAGATATAAACATAAAATGAGATTCACAATCCAAATCAATGAAAGAAATGGATCAGTTAATGAAACCTACAGCCTAAGTTACCAAATGCTTGATTATTCTACCCTAAAGAAATTCTGGCTAACTTGATTTATGAGCTGTTCCGTAGTAGTTGACCCAACCACCTATAAGACTACCAAAGGCTGGAGGAAATGGATAGAAATCCTGCAGATGCCAGAAGGGACCAAGAGGGAAGGAAAGTAACCTAACACAACCTGAGATCTTGCTCTTCCTTCATGCTAGTGCTGCCACTTTGTACTTACAAGGTATGTACCTGTAGATCATTGGGTGACACCTTCACAGACACATCCATATTTTCTCCCTACCTCACCTTTTCCCAACCTCCAATCACCTACATCCACTTTCAAAATCCATAGAATCCCATAAATGATCTGTTCCCCTTATCCTCTCAGAGGTGGATTTGAAAAATTTCCTCCACTCCCCTTGCTTGGCGCCCTGCCACAACACTTCTCTGCCACAAAAAACAAACAAACAAAAAAAAAAAAAAAAAAAAAAAAACCCCAAAAAAACAGTGTAGGTGTCTGGCTTCATGTAGCCTAGCAGCAGGACTTGGTTGGCTAACATTAACAAACAGAGGCACAAAAAACCTGAACACAGGTAAAGCTAATTTATCTTACTTCTTGCTCAAACAATGGTGCATGAAAGCATGAAAATAGTGAAAGAAAACCTGTGAGAACTCAGAAGGCATAACAGAGTGAGAGCATTAAAGATTACTACATTGCTTTTTAAAATATAAGGTGACAAACATAAAGTCAAAAGACAAACGATAAAATGGGATAATAGGGGGATCCCTGCGAGGGTCAGCGGTTTAGCGCCTGCCTTTGGCCCAGTGCATGATCCTGGAGCCCTGGGATTGAGTCCCGCGTCAGGCTCCCAGCATGGAGCCTGCCTCTCCCTCTGCCGGTGTCTCTGCCTCTCTCTCTCTCTCTGTGTCTATCATAAATAAATAAAATCTTAAAAGAAAAAAATGGGAAAATAGTAGTTTTGACATGTATACCTTACAGAGGATTAATTCCAGCTTTACACTTAAATCTTGCATGTTCTCTGACATTAATAAGGAAAAAAATTCATCCAGGAAAAAAATGTGGGAAAGATATGAAAAAATATTTCACAGAAGCTAAAATAAATAAAGGAATTTTTTTTTAAGGTTTTATTTATTTATTTGAGAGGGGAACATGAGAGAGCAGCAGGGGAGGAGGGAGGAGGGGCAGAGGGAGAGGGAGAAGCAGACTCCCGGCTGAGCAGGGAGCCCCACCCAGGCTCTATTCCAGGACCCTTGGGATCATGACATGAGCTTAAGCAGCTGAGCCATCTATTTACAGGATTTTTCTTTGCTGGTGCCCACGGATCTTGGTCACACAACTTCGAAGAATGAAGAGGTAGAACAGACAGTGGTGGGAAGAAAAGTAAGGTTTATTGAGGAATAGGAAAGTGATAGTACAAAGCTCCAGAGGAGGGAGGGGACTCAAGAGGGCTACTACCTGCATTTCGAAGTCTAGGGGCGTTTATGGGCTTGTTGGCTGGCTGTTTTAATCTGATTAAACCTCCCTGCGCCTGTCATCCAATCTGGTTTTTGTCACTCGGGAAAGGGTACTGGGCTCCTTCCAGACTGGTATAAAGTCCTTTTAAGGATAGTTTCCTCTTGGGATTGGGGTAGGGGGTGCTTGTCCCTGCCTGCCTGCCTTTCAACTATCCTTCATTACCTAGGCCCCCCAAATAAAGGACTTCTTATAATAAAATAATTTTAAAACACTTGAATTAAATAAATATATATTAAAATAATGAGATAGTACTTTTTAACAAAACAAATTGGCAAATATAAACTATTGATTTTACAAGTGCTGGTAAGCATGTGGAAAACTAATCCTTTCATCCAGTTCTGGTGATAATATAAAGTGTGCTTGGAAATTTGTCATTATCTATCAAAATTTAAAATGCATACTCCCTTCAACCCAAATTTTGCTTCTAGCATTCTCTTATGTGTCATGTCTTCTGTAAAAGGCTGTGTGTTATTCAGGAGAAGAGGACTCGGTTTAAACCATTTTAATGTAAAGTTATCTTTTAGTATAATAATATTCCTTTAGGTCTGTTCCTTAACCAAACCAAGGCTACTCTAAAAGCAAGTATTTCTTGATGAGGGTTAAGGTGGGACTGGGGTGGGGTGGGGAGGTTATTGGCATTTTCTTACTGCCAATAATCTCAGAAAATTCACTCTAAGTGCAAAAGTCATTCTCATTAAGCATCTAGGAGACAGCGATTGTTCTAGACATTTATATAAACACTGCTTCTAATTCTTCCTTTCACTCATCAAGGTAGGTGATCTTATCCACATATTAAGGATAAAGGAATTTGCTTTTCAGGAATGAAAGAGCAAGTTTGGATCCCCAAGGGGAAAAGATCCTATAAGGTAACATGGTGACAAGTATTGTATAAGAGGTGAGCAGAGAGAATTTGTATTCCTGCAACAGCTAATGTCTATGGCTGAGCTTGGAGAGAAGAATTCAGTATCACTTTATGTTAATCTCTAGGTCAATGCAATTAGTTTCACCCTGAGAAAATTTGCTTTCTTCACATTTATATAACGTAACACAGGAAGCTAGAAGTCAGAAGTTAAATTTAAATTTATAGGAGTATTCTCCTAATCATCTTGCAGTATAAAGAAGGATAAGCTTAGAGGCTCTTTACACTGAAGGTAGACATAAGAAAATATTACTGACCAAGTTTGTTCAGTGCACTGGAATATTTACATGAAGGGGATTGGATGATTCCTATTTATGAGAGTCTTGATCTCAATTAGGATGCTTACAGCTACAAATATCTGCAAATCCAATAAACATGACTTAAAGAAATAGGAATTTGATAGCCTTGTGTAACAAGAAGTAGAGAGGCAGAGTAGGCCCAGGACCAGTGAGTAGATTGGTTCAATGATGTCAGGGCTTTCTCATTGGCTTCCCTGTGACTACCTCAGAATTGTAAGGTTGCTGTCAGATAGCAAGCATCATATCCAAAACATGGAAAGGGAGATCTCAGATTTGTGTTTCTCCTTACAAGTGAAAATAACTTCCCAGAAGGCCTCTAACATTTTCTTGTATGTCTCATTGACTAGGGTTGTGTTCCGTGCTCATATCAAAATAATCACTGGTCAAGTCAGGAATTCCCATGGACAACTCATTTTAATCTACATTCAGTGATTGGGATTGATGAGTAGCCCACAAAACATGTAAAACCAAACTTGAATAGCCAGTGTCTGCAAAATCATTATGGAATCACATTGTTTTTAAATGCAGGATGATTCCTCAAAAATTGGAAAAAAAATTTTCATATTTTCCATTAATCTCTTATACAAGTTCTTGTCTAAAATACCAAAATGGACACATTTCTTTCTGTATTTTGGCATATTAACACTTATAAGTAACACATATATATATTTTTTATATAAGATACACATATCTTATAAATATATTTAGTAATTATTTAATGAATATTCTAATTCTGATCTCTCTACCAATGGAACTGATATTGCTGGCACACTTCCCTAACTGACCATGGCAAGACACAAAATAATTCTCATAGTTGAGATGACACCACATCTTGTGAATCTCTCACTTTAAGTAAATAATGAAATATTATTATTTTTATATATTCCTTTTTTTAAAAGGTTTTATTTATTTATTCATTAGACAGAGAGAGAGAGAGAGAGAGGTGGACACATAGTCAGAGGGAGAAGCAGGCTCCATGCAGGGAGCCCAATGTGGGGCTCCATCCTGGGACTCCAGGATCATGCCCGGGGCCGAAGGCAGGCGCTTAACTGCTGAGCCACTCAAGCATCCCTGAAATATTATTAATCAGCCTTTTCATTCACTTCTGAAAAGAAGTTTTAAATTCAGGTGCTTCCATAGTCTTAGTTAATTTCAAGACTTCAGGACTGAAGAAGCCCACCATTTGCAAAAAAAAAAAAAAAATCCATGGATTTATTTTATTTCTACTGATTGAAATATATTGGTTTTTAGAGGAACTGTCTTCTGGTTCCAAATTATGTATATTGTGCAACCTCTGTATGTATTTTCCAAATGATTTAAATGAATTTGAATCAGCTCATTAGGTTCCAGACTGGTGCTGAACATAATGACTCATTCCTAAATTAATATTGTCTACCCTGAACTACTCCTGTCTAAATCACTTTAATCACTGGAAAGATTCATACTTTTCAAAAGGACAGCCACATTCAAATGAATCCTGCAACAGTTCATTAGGTAGTGATGTCATTTACGTTTCCTGGGTCAGCAACTGTGTTCCTGCTCAGCTTTAAAAATGGACTGACTATGAGCAGATAAACAGGTACTTTGTATGCATTTGACGTTCATACATGCACAGAAGGGAGGCATTATGTTGGCATGAAATGTTTCAATTTGGGACATTGGTATGTCTCAGATTCAGCCTCATTTTTTAAAAAATTTTTCTTAGCTTAGCAGTTTTATTGGACACATGTTCCTGTTTTTCAGAAGCAGTTAATGTGTCAAATGCTTTGTCACATGTCAGTGACACCAGACAGTTTAAAAGGAGGTTCTAACTGGACTCTAGTTTGGGCACAACATAAAGCATACTTTTAGAAAGAACATCATATTTGACATTTAAATGAAGGGTACTTCAGGAAGACCCTGGAAGTGGTAGACATGATTACATTTCTATGGAATAGCAAATAAATAATCTAAGACACACACCCCTTCTCTGTCCCTTGAATTTTTTTTTTTAAAGATTTTATTTATTTATTCATGACAGAGAGAGAGAGAGAGAGAGAGAGAGAGAGAGAGGCAGAGACACAGGCAGAGGGAGAAGAGGCTCTATGCAGGGAGCCCGACGTGGGACTCGATTCCGGGTCTCTAGGATCACACCCTGGGCTGAAGGCGGCGCTAAACAGCTGGGCCACCGGGGCTGCCCTGCCATTGAATTGTTTAAAAAAGGACAAACTGGGAGTTGAATGTGCTTAACATCTTAGCATACTGATGACCCATCTTTGAAACTAACTTGTCTGGCAGTTCCTGAATGTGTATTCAAGAATAAATGTCAGGCCAATTCCAGATGAATCACCAGGGAAAGAGTCCCCTGCCCTCTCCTAGAAGGTTCTCCTTCAGGTGAGACCCACAGAGGTATGTGATTTATCTTAGTTCATAGTGCTGGAAATAAAACAAGAGTTAAACTGTGATCCTAATATCAGATTCACTAATTTACTGATCTATTAAATCATCCAAAGCATTTAGTATGTAAAATATCTACCTGTTGAGTGAACTAATCTGACACTAAGATTTTTTAAATATTAAAACGTATAAAATAAAATATTTTTAAAATAAAATAATTTAATCTTTATAACAGTTTTATATTATGGACAGAACACAGTTGGGACAGGTAATAAACACTCTGTGACTACTGGCATCTCAAAGTTGGAAGACTCAGACAGAGCCTGAGGTGGCTCATTGGCTAGGGACTAGAATTTTTTTTGATATTATCTTCATTACATATTTGATAATTGATGCTGGCCATTTGCTAGGAGCTCACTTGGACTTTTCAGCTGTGACACTTCATGTTACCTTGCCACGTGGCCTGGGGTTCCTCGAAGCATGGTAGCTGTGCTCTCTGGGTGAGCATTCCAGGAACGCCAGGATGAAGCTAAATCACTTTTGTATGACCTACCTTCAGAAATCAATTATTTTCATTTCTGCTTGGGTCACGAGCCTGCCTAAATTCAAGAGGCGGGAACATAGAGACACATTTCTCAATGGAAGGAGGATCAAAGTTGCATCGAAGGGCATGAGAGTTTGTTACAGCCATCTTTAATAGATGAAATCTGCCACACTCTACTTGACTAAAATAATGGAAAGCAGCCACTAGACCAGAGAATGTGAGCAAATAACCAAATACTATGGATTTCTCTATAGGCTTACTGGTACAAGGTCCCAAATAAAACTTTATAATGGAATCCTAAATATCATATTTAAAATGCTATGCAGGTGAACCAGTGACTATGTTTATGTGATTCTTTTCTTTCAGTCAGGGACTTATTCTTTATTTTCTTTGCCAGTGCACAGAGCAAAGTATCTCAAGTAATAGTAGGCCTCCTCAGGCAGAAAAGTTGTCCATTTTCTTTATATTAAATAGAAGAAATGGTTTGAGGAAAGACACACAAGTTAAGAAAAAAGCCCACAGGAGAACATACAGTATTAAAACCTGAAGAAATGGATTCTTCTAAGAACTTATTTTATGATAACTTTTTATTAATTTTTTATGAAGTTCACAATTAGATTAAGATGTGAAACACAGATATTTTGATATTGTAACTCTAATTGTAGCTAATGCATTTTCTCCTCTTGCAGAAGTGATTAACGTGGAGAAATCTTTTTCTAATCTGTTGTATCATCTTAAGTTATCCAGGCTATTTTTTTTTCCTCTGCCATCTAGGTCAAGAGTGACAAAATATAAAAATCTGCAGGAGCCCAAAAGGTGATGGTAGAAAGTAAACTGGCTGGTAAGATGCAAGAGCATTCTTTAGACAAGGAGCATGGTAAAAAGACATATATACGAATATGATATGTGTGTATATGGAAGACGGGAAAAGAGAATAATCATCTAGAAGTGAGAATTCTACAAAAAAAAAAAAAAACGGAGCGTACATTCTTATTCTAAAGAGTGCATTAATCATTGGAATTTAGATAATTGCTGCCATGTGGGAAAGTGACCCTAATGCTTCCTGCTGTGCTAAAAACCTTAAATAAACTGGTAATGTAGATTTTATTTTTAAAAAATACTTTGAAAATTTATTGATGACAAATTCATTTTCTCTAAAATATTCTAACACAGGACAGGAATTCCTTCATATTCTGGTCTCATGGTATAATATTTTGGTGAAGGCTTTATTCCTCCACTTTCTCTCTTTTAGGAATGATTACCCCATTTGGGGGGAAGCTTTTATGTGTGAATCAAGGTCTTGATCATATAATGTCTTAAAGGTGGGACTGTCTGTACATTGTTCAATCTTGAATCACTGGAAACCATCACAAAATCTGGCACTGACACAGTCCTAACAAAAGAATGAAAAAAATATCAGAACATTGTTTCGAAGTTAGATGATTTGCATAACCTTAGTCTAATTCCAAAACATCAAAGAAAGGAATGGACTTCAAGCCTGAGAATAGCCAGGGATAGAAATCCCCACATGAGGTAAATCTCCATTTCTTTGTAGTCCCTGATGGAAACATAGCATATAGCCAATTGGTCCAGCTGGGTTGAAATAAATCATTTTATTTTAATACATATTTCAAAAAACGTTTCTTTATGGATAAATGTTTCTGTCCCAAGAATTACTTCTAAAATGAATCTGCAATAACAAATCTTAGTTGTACTATTTAGGCATTGAAAATATTCCTATGGCACATTTCTAGACATGTGTTGTTGAAAAAAACTGAATCCTTAAAATACTGGATTCATCAAATATTAAATTTCACTACTAGTACTAACCTAGTACTAGTACTAATTAGCATTCCTTTTGAATGCTTAACAAACTTAATATTCCACCATAAGTAAATGAAAATATCTGTTTCTTCACATTCTTATCAATATAAACATTAACAATGCTTATGATTTTTTTTCCAATTTAATGAATGAGAACTAATAATTTGTTATCAATTTATGTTTCTCTGAATGCTAGTGAATTTAGGTATAGGTTCATGTATTTACTGGTGTGTTTTTCTCTTTCTGTGAATTACTTGTTCATATTTTTTTAAAGATTTTATTTATTATTTATTCATTAGAGACACATAGAGAGAGAGGCAGAGACATAGGCAGAGGGAGAAGCAGGCACCATGCAGGGAGCCCAATGTGGGACTCGATCCCGGGTCTCCAGGATCACGCCCTGGGCTGAAGGTAGTGCTAAACCGCCAAGCCACCTCGGCTGGCCTCCTTGTTCATATTTGCCTGATTATCCCTGGGATCTTTTATTGATTTTTATTATATTTTTATATATTATACATATTAACCCATGATATACTGTATATATTAACCCATGATTTCTTAAATATGTTTAATTTTTTTTCTTTTTGCCTATGTATTTAGCTTTAAGCTAATTTCTGTCTCTGTAGATTAAGAATGAGAGAATGTGACCTGGTGAAGCAACTTAATCTCTCTGTGCCAAATTTTCTCAGTTAAAAATGATAATAATCATAATATGGTATTTTGATTATTCAACAGGTACAATGTGTTAATACACATAAATTGGGTAGCACTGTACCTGGTACATATTAAGCAGTCAATAAATGTTAACCATTATAGTTTTTATGAGGAATCATACTTCGTATTAATTATAATTTTGTAATTGGTGGATTTGGTTCTCATATTTCTTTATTTTTGTTATCAGTGTTCATAAATGAGCCTGACTTATAGTTAGGTTCTGTACTGAGCTTTATGGATTCTGTTGCTCTCACAAAATCAACTACACAAAGCAACATAATTCATCTATGTTTTTTGTTTTCTTCAAGAAGGAGGCAGGAAATTATTTCTGAAGGTAACTCATTTGGCCTCTGAAGTTCTTAATTCCAATGTCTATTTAAGAAACAATCCACAACCGGATAAGCATACAAATAGCTCCAATCCAAGTTTTCCAATCAATGCTAATGACAAAAGTTCATGTGTCTGAGACATGATACAAGCAAGTTAATATTATCATAAATGCACTTCATTCTTCACTATAAACATTTCTTTCCTGTAGAACATGACTTGTACAATATAAAAGGTCTTGATGAGGACAGAATTCATTGCCAAAGTCCTACAAATTTGATTCTTATCATTTGTTATCCACGCACAACCATGCAAACTGTGCAGATAAGAAATGAATACTGGCATGTAGCATTATATGACCACAAAAAATCCCAGATGTAGACAATAAGATAAATTCCATGATGTATCTTATTTTGATGAAAGAAGGTTGCTCTATTTCTATGTCAACTGAATACAAGGGGAACTCAGAGAAGACATTGACAAAATCAAACAAGCCAGAAGTCAAGTCACTGAATAGAGCCTCTTTTAAAAGGCGAGAAAAATGGAAGCAAATAATTCTAATAATTCTTGATGCACAACATTCCTGATATTGGTGTAAGACAGAAGTAAAAGTAAGGCAAAATGGAGTAAATTTGGAAAACACTAATAAAGGGAAATGAAGATGAAGAAGGATAAGAAAATGAAGGCAAATAAGAGAACTCAAAATTACAAGAACTTTTATCTTTTACAATTTTTCTCTAGTTGTTCATAGGAATAGACAGCCTTTTTTAATTTTGTCTTATGTTTGTGTTTTATTTAATTACACCATTCCTGAAGTCTTTCTTCCTTCTGATTAATGTCATTATTCAAAACATATTTTGGAAAGGAAGATCTTTACTGAATATAGTGGGGAAATCATGTTTTTATGTTTCAAAACAGAAACTCCATATACACCAGCCTACCCCTATGTTCTAAAATTCAAAAAGAAAAAACAAATTTCTTTTCTTCCCTTATATTTGCCAGAAGCTTTAGAATCCCAGATTTTTATATACTAGGATATAGCTTTTATCATCTTTTTAAAAAGATTTTATTTATTCATGAGACACATAGAGAGAGGCAGAGACATAGGCAGAGGGAGAAGCAGGCTCCCTGTGGGGAGTCCAATGTGGGACTCTATCCCAGGATCCTGGGATCATGACCTAAGCCTAAGTTAGATGTTCAATCACTGAGCCACCCAGTCATCCTCCTTTTATCATCTTTTATATATAAATCTCAGAGTTGGGATGCCCAGGTGGCTCAGCTGTTAAGCATCTGCCTTTGGCCCAGGGCATGATCCTGGAGTCCTGGGTTCAAGTCCCACATCTGGCTCTCTGCAGGGAGCCTGCCTCTCCCTCTGCCTGTGTCTCTGCCTCTTTCTGTAGTCTCTCATGAATAAATAAATAAAATCTTTAAAATAAAATAAAATAAATCTCAGAGTTTACATTATTTTTATCTGAATGTAGACAGTACCATTTACTGGCATAGTTGCCTATTCCCCACTATTAAAAAAAAATGAAACTTATGTTAAAACAACTGAATGGGTTAAATCAGCATTTGGGGGAGCTATCTTCTCCTTAGGAATGTTTAGTAATGAAATCTATCAGACAATTTTGTAGCTTATGTATTAAAAAGGAAGGCATGGTTTCATACATTGATTAATGATCATCCAAAAAATTATGATGAAATCAACTCCCAATAAAATGATAAAATTTAATTATCTTTCTGTTTTAAAAATTTCTTATTATATATATATGTGTGTGTATGTGTATATATATATATATATATATATATATATATATATATATAAAACATTGCTTATATTTTAAAGCATCAAGGGTTGTAAGAAAATGAGGGCTAGTGGAATAGAAGTCCAGAGAGGAGAGACCAGCAGAGGTGACCTGAAGATCCTAGTCATTTTTGCTCTAGTGACATTTACTAGGTTTGAGTGCAGGTTAGGAATTGAGATGTGTGGCACATTTCAGGCAGGGGGACCTTCCTAGGGAAGAGAAGACAGCAGATCTTTCACCAGTTATATAGAGTTAAAGTGAGAAAGAATATATACATGGAGAGACCTCTTATACTATTGTGGACTTGCTTCTAAAATTTCTGATTCCTGAAGCTATACAGAAGACTAAAGAAATAAGCCTAAGCATTCTAAATGGCAAAGGAGCATCCTGGTCTTTAGAAAACACCAGAGAGTATCAGTGTGCAAGCGAGGAGATGAAATCCAGACTTGGCCCTGACAGAAAATCTCCTGCCTTAGAAATAGAGGCAATCAAAGATCTCTTTACCAGAATGTAACCTGATTTATATTGAGGTTGTCAGCCCCACATTCTTTCTGCCTAATAGAGCACAGTGTTGAACCTGTCTGGCTGAATATTACATAATCTGGAGTCTGTGGTTCTTTTTTACACAATCAAAACACTGAACTTGAAAAAAAAAAAAAAGAGAGAGAAAAAAACACTGAACTTGAAAAAGTACAAGACTATGTGAATTGTAATCAACAATTTAAAAAATAGTCAATAGAACAAGACCCATGGGTATCGGAATTAGCAGGAGAAGATTATGAAATATATGAATTAGCAGGAGGAGATTATGAAATATATAAAAATAATTATGAAAAATATGCTCACAGGATAGACAAAAAAAATGAAAAAAAGAGATAAGAGGATGGAAAATTGCAACCCTGCTTCTCCCTCTGCCTGTGTCTCTGCCTCTTTCTGTAGTCTCTCATGAATAAATAAATAAAATCTTTAAAATAAAATAAAATAAATCTCAGAGTTTACATTATTTTTATCTGAATGTAGACAGTACCATTTACTGGCATAGTTGCCTATTCCCCACTATTAAAAAAAAATGAAACTTATGTTAAAACAACTGAATGGGTTAAATCAGTTTATTTTATTTTTTTATTAACTTATGTTAAAACAACTGAATGGGTTAAATCAGTTTATTTTATTATTTTATTAACTTATGTTAAAACAACTGAATGGGTTAAATCAGTTTATTTTATTATTTATAGGTTTCAAAAAAACCTATAAAACCTATATAAACCTATAAAAAACAAATGGACATTTTTGAACCAAAAAGTAAATACCTGAAATTAGGAACTTTAAGGTGGATTTAACAATAGATTGGACATAGCATGATTAGTTAATAGAAAAACAGATAAATGAAAAATACAAAACTGATGCACAGACAGAGACAGGGGAAAAAGGGTGAGAGACACGTCCCACATATTCAATTAGTCTGATAGTTGTGTAAATGGAGTCTCAGAGGAAGAAAAGAGAATGAACATGATGGTAGAAATTAGAAATAAAGAGATAATCACCAAACATTTTCCACAATTGATGAATGACATCAATCCTGATACAAAGTTAACAGAAAAGGAAACTGAAAATCTTAATCTCATCTAAATCTGAATCAAGAATTTGAATCTGTAATTAAAAACAATTCCAGAAAGAAAAACCCAAACCCACATGGCCTCAAAGTGAGTTCTTCTGAATATTCAAGGAAGAAATAACACTAATATTGAACGAATTTATCCAGGAAGTAAGAAAAAGAAGAATACTTTCCAGCTCCTTTGTAAAACCCAGGGAAATCCAACACCAAAACTTCACAAGGATATTAAAGGAAAGGAAAATTACCAACTAATTTCTTTCAGCCACATAAATGCAGTGATCCTAAATCCAATCCTAGAAAATCAGACCCAGCAACATATAAATAGGATAATATATCACGAAATGTGTGGTTTATTCCAGGAATATAAGGTCGGTTTAGCATTTGGAAAAATGCATGCATATGTTCACCAAAAGACATTCACATGAATATTCATAGCAGCAGTATTCATAAAGCCAACCTGGAAACTACCCAAAGGCTTATCAACAGTTGAATGGATAAATAAATGATGGTATATTCACACAATGCAATACTATATAGCAATAAGAATGAACAAAATATAGCCACTCACAAATATAGTATTGAGGGGAAACAAGCCAGAAAGAAAAAGAGTACCTATTTCAAATGGAATTTACATAAAGTACAAAAAGAGGCAAAGTAATCCATGATGTTAAAAGTCTGGATAATGGCTCCCCTGCGGTGAAAGAAAGATCATGATTAGAAAGAGGCATGAGGGGGGCTTCTCTGGGTTAGTACATTGTGTGTTACATTTGTAAAAACGTATTAAGCTTTACACTTATGCTATATGCACTTTTCTGTGTGTATCATCACTTCAATGCCAAATTAACGAATAAATGTGTTCTATGTGGGGAAAGTGACTCACTTCAGGACAGTCTTTAAAAAAAGGAATTTAGTCTCTCCCTCCATCACTCATATTTGTTATTTTAGGAACAATACTCAAGAAAATAAGAAGTGTGGGATGAGGTTGTGTTATATGAAGTATTGAGACTATTTATTATTGATTTACTTAATCGAGGACTGTGTTTGCCTTTTACAAACGATTATAGGTTTACATTTTTCTGCAGGTGGAATTATTCACTCCGGGATGAAACAAAGGATACCTACTGATCAAAAGTAAGAAAACAAAAGATATGTCTGGGACAAAAAAAAAAAAATTATCTCTAACAAATCCATTAGAGAAGTAGCTTAAGTTTGAACAGCATCATTTACAGAATCAATCTCATAATTTTCTCTTTTGGCAGATTTTCAAAGTTTCCAAAATATAACTAGTTTTATAATTTAAGTCCCACAGCAGTGGTGCCGAGTTAATTTTCTAATTTCTTAGTATGAGAGTCAATCTGCATAATCAGTTTCTGAAACAATGGTGTATATTTTCCCTGTTAAGTATCTGCATAAAGGAGAGTATTCTTTGATCGGTGATTTATAAAAGAGAAAGATAATGAAGCTAAATACAATTAGTTCAGATCAACATATACTTTTAAAAATTTTATTTAAAATCAGTTTAGCTAACATAAACTGTATTTTTAGTTTCAGAGGTAAAATTTAGTGATCCATCAGTTGCATAAATACCCAATCCTCATTACATCAAGTGGCCTCTTAACGCCCATCACTCAATAACCCCATCCCTCCACCCATCTCCCTTCCAGCAACCCTCACTTTGTTTCCTATAGATGGAACTAGAGGGTATTTTGCTAAGTGAAATAGGTCAGTAAGAGAAAGACAAATAGCATATGATTTGACTCATGTGGAATTTAAGAAACAAAACAAATGAATATAAGAGAAGGGAAGGAAAAATAAAATAAGATGAAAATAGAGAGGGAGGCAGACCAACACACATTGGGCATCCAAAATGCCCAAGTACTTGCTATGTGATAATTCATATGTTAACAGTGGCTACTAGTTTGTAAATAATTAAATTAAAGCAACTTTAAATAATTGAAATTAATAATGTAAATACAGAATGTGTATTTCTGAAAAAAAAGCAAGGATTTATGTTCCTAGTATAGAGTTCTATAGAGTATACAGTTATGTTTCTAGTCTAGTATAGATGGCTAACCAGGAAATTCATATACATTCCTCAGACAGATAAAGTAAGAGTAACCCTCCTGAAAGAAAGGTATTCTTTCAGGAATACCTACAATTTTGCAAGGTATTGTGTTTTCATGGAAATGTAAAAAGTATAGTATCAATCAGTACAACTGAC
Source organism: Vulpes lagopus (assembly GCF_018345385.1). Lineage (NCBI taxonomy): Eukaryota > Metazoa > Chordata > Mammalia > Carnivora > Canidae > Vulpes > Vulpes lagopus. The sequence goes on from NC_054842.1 coordinate 5,788,824, forward strand.
AGTTGGGAATAGGTTTTCAGAATAAGTTGGCTTTTGTATGCTACTCATAGGTAATGGGTCTTTACATAAGGACCTATCGGTCCCATGATTAGGTCTGCCTCTTAGTGAGAGGACTAGGGCATTAGATTGAAAATAGATCTGAGATGGTGAGGAGCTGAGCAAGCATGGCCATCAATTCATCAAGGATGCCTCAAGTGACATGCATAGAAGGGTAAAACATTAAGTGAAATTTGGATACAATTCTCAGTCATATTCTGTTTTGTGTGTGTGTGTGTTTTGTTTTACTGGTCAACAATTATGGAGTTCTCGTTTCAGATATGGGAGTAAAAACATCTGGAAATCCTTCCCATATAGCTATAATATTCTTCATTAAAGTAACATTTCCAATCATCAGTGAGTCAGATGTGTAAATGTTCCCATGAGTCTTCTGCAGACAACTGTGGACCCCTGTGGATATGCATTTCCAAGTATCCTAAGATATCTACCTATTTACCTATAACTTTCTATCCCATAATAATAGAAGCTGTGTGCATGCCTTGAGAAAGGCTAACCATTACTCTGTTGGCTCATCACTCTTCCTCACTGGAAGGGTAAGGTAATCTTTCAAAATAATATATAAAGTCACTGTTTTGGCCATCCTTACTAGCCATTCTGATGCACTGACATAATACCAGTTAACACAAATAATGGAAATTTGCTATATTCTAAGGTAGATGAGCTGAAACAAATACATATTGAACTTTCATCTTGGAGTATGAGCTCAGTATCCTGAGAACATAACTTAGTGCAGTTTTGGCTACATAGCAAAGGGTCAGTACATACTTAATTGAACTGAACTGACTGGAAGAACATAGAATTTTTAACTTATGAGAAGACTATTTCATTATACCACCTGGAAGTACTCTCTGGTAGCCATGATTTCTTCCACAAAATGGCCAAAGGCTAGTCCTGTTCTAATGTTTGTGTCATTGTCCCCTGAACTTAATTTATTAAGCTCTGATCATTAATTTACTAAACTTCATGGGGGACAGTGTGGTCACAGTGAAGTAGAATATCATACAGGGGTATGAAAATCAGAATTTTATGCTTGAGCTCATCTGAGACTTGGGTTAAGTCACTGGCTTTTCTGTCTCTTACATTTGGCATTTAGATATGTTGCTCCCAAATATGAGTTACTTTATATCTAGGGATTTCTGTAAAAGGTAATATGGTTGTTAGGAAGGTCTTTTGAGATTATTTGAGGAAAAGATCTGACATGTGACATGTGAGAGCTTATTGTTTTATTAAATCGGAGTCAAGTGGAAGGTTCTAGTTCAAGAAATTACTAGCAAAATGGTACTCAAAAAGATTCAAAGAGTTAATGTCCAGAGAGTGATATGCTTGAGAAATATGCCCTGCCCTCAGAGAGCTGAGTTTTTGGAAACAATAAACATTAAACACTGAAGATTAATTTTTTGGTCTATTTTGCATATTTTCCCTCAAAACCACAGCAAAGATAAGCTCTATATTTTAAATTTTTGTTGAAGTCATTTTTACAATGATATTCTTCTTTTCAGATTGCTCTTGAGATACCAGTTTAATTGCATCACATAATTAACTGTTTTGCATATACAAATAACATATTGTTATTTGGCTGGGGTATGGCTTCCATCCTTTGTTGAAAAAAATTAATTATAATCTGACACAGAGATTAGATAAATTACTGTTAGTTCCAAATGTTAAAACCAAGGCACTATTAATACTTGCTAGATCAAATATTAGTAGGCCTACTAAATATTCATTAATTCTCAGATATCTAATATACCTAGAAATCATTGCACTGTATCCTGTCCCTCCCTGCTCCACCACTGTATCCACTGTTGTATTTACCGTTACTAACAATGGGGTTTTGGCTGCCTACTCTGTATGTCATGCTGCAGGACTGGCTGTTGAGCCTGCCTTTTAAAATACAAGGAAATTGCAAGAAAAGACAAAGGAGTAAGATTTGCCCAGTATTCTATGCTGTTAGGTCATATTCTAGAATTGCTCCCTATCCTCCAATTCTTTTGAGCTAAAATTTGCCAAAGTAGATAGAAAATGACTAAACTATTGATTTTATTTGCCACATGAATGTTTGTGTTTTTATGCAAGTGTCCAACATTATAAATCATCTATGATACCTAATACAGATTTAAGTATCCTACATTTACCTAATACAGATTTGCAACAAAAGTTGCAAAACATTATCAGTGGTGACACGGTGGTGATAATGATGAAGATGAGCCTATGTCATAAAAAGTTTCCAGCAAGAATTTAGTACAGTTATCAAGCACTTCTAGAAAATGAGCATGCACCAACGTATTTCACACGTTCCTGAGAAATGAGTCTGGGGTAGAAATGGTGGTATAAATTGCAGTGTAATGTGATCTAACATAAATATGAATTTTACAGTATATCATTTGGCTTTTGGCTGCTGTTACTGAATATTTAAGTGTCCTCTGGATGCCTGCAAATAGCATTGCTTCAGAAACGGAATGTGGTGAGGTCCTTTTTGTTTAAATATCCTGCAACAATAACTCACCCACCATCAACAAAATGGGCCTGCAGATGAAAAAATGGTAGCATTTGGAAGCCAGTTGATAATGTGTTTTTGGACTTTGGATAAGCTGCTTATTTTGAAGAGCTGCTGCCAATATCTCTTCCCACCACCAAGCTGTCGGGAGCATTTTGTAGTCGTGCTTAGTGTAGTGCATTTATGGATATGTTTGCCTGGGTGTTTGAATGATGAGATCACAGGCCTGTGTATCACTTGTGGAAGAAAGCTGGAAAACAATCCTGCCTTGCTAGGTGTTCAGTAACATTTGTGGTTAGGGAATTTGGGAGGAAATAAAGGAAATTTTGAATAAAGCTTTAAGAGGGAGAAAGAAAGAAGCAAGGATGAAGGTATTACATGACTGTATCAGACTTTCTAGACTAAAATAAATCCAGATTATCATTTCACAGCAGTGTTATACAGTAGAAGTAAATGCAAACCATATATGACAAATTTTCTGGTAGTCAGATTTAAAAAGTAAAACCAATTGGGCAGCCCAGGTGGCTCAGCGGTTTAGCGCCGCCTTCAACCCAGGACCTGATTCTGGAGACCCGGGATCAAGCCTCACTTTGGGCTGCCTGCATGGAGCCTGCTTCTCCCTCTGCCTGTGTCTCTGCTTCTCTCTCTCTCTCTCTCTCTCTCTGTGTCTCTCATGAATAAATAAATAAGAGTTAAAAAAAAAAAAACATTTAAAAAGTAAAACCAAATGGGTGCAATTTGTAATAATATACTTTAGTTAATCCACAATTATATTATTTCAACCTGTAATCAATAAAAAACTATCCATGACATATTTTACTTTTCTTTTGTACTGTATCCATGACCTGGTATATATTTTACATTTGCAGCACATCTCAGCTCAAGTTAACCACATCTCCAGCACCTGACTGCTATATGTGGCTAGTGGCCACTGTACTAGATGCTGCAGGACCAGAGCTCCTCATAAGATCAGCTTAAAGCCAATCCCTAGTGAAGACCACATCACTTCTTAGAATCTACCCCTGAGCTATTCTGCTTTTTTCATCTATTTCTCCCCCAAATACATCACTTCTACAAAAAAATCCTCATCTTGGGCTTTGCTTCTAGGGCAATTGATCTAAGCCAATGCTTCATGAAAATCATTATTTAATGATGAATCAGACTTATTTCTTATTGATATGACCTCAGCCTTGCCATAACTCCTGTCTCCCTGCTCTTCAACTTCTACTCATCTCTTCCTAATTCCACTTGTACTGGAGAACACAGTGGTGTTCTATAGGAACCACCACAGTTGGCTGTAGGACTTCTCCCTATCCATTGAAAAGGAGACACCGAGTCACATAGTAAGGTGACAAACAGTGATGACTATGGATTTGGACTTTATTTTCCAATTTGGAACCAACTTTTGTGCAAGGTGTTCATAACACTTCTATCTCTGGAATGTGTTCTGCCTGTTTTTAATTTCTCCAAATGCAATCCCAGGTCAGCAAGAGTGTTCAGAGTGAGCGATAAATGCACTGAGGTAAAGTATCAAAACAAAAATCCTTTTCAAAAGACCAGTATCAAAATGGAGAATAAGAGTTTTATAATTCCCTGTGAGATATATTTGAATATATCCTTAACTGTATTCCTTTTTTAATATCACTCACTCAAGTTCCATTAAGAGAAACACAACAAGCATTTGTTTCCTCTCATCATTTGGGAGCAAAATAAAAGACCTTTACAAGCATTCCCATTTTTATGTAACCCAGGCATAGTGATGGGTAGATTGCTAACTATTCCCAAGATGGCAGAAAATTGGCTAACAAGGGAAAATGTAATGCATCTTCAGACAGAATTGACTTGAAGATAACACTGAAGCCGTCTGTCTGTCAGGCAGCTATGCAATTTTATTTTATTGACTTTTTTTTTTGCTTGCTTTCTGTTTGTTTATTTTTAAGACTTGAGCAGAGGCAAACTGGCAAGTTGCAAACCTGCTGACTGGCAAGTGGTAAGAACATTAATGACATTTTAAAATCAGTTCAAAAGAAGTTGAAAGTAGAAAGAAAACTTCACAATTTTGAATTAAGCTTCAAATAGTTCTGATTTTTGTTCTCATTCATTTGAATTCATGGTAATCTCAAGTGCATTTTTTCTAAGGAATTCTTAGAAAATTAGCCATGGTCATAAATAGGAGAAATGGGTTGGTGAACACAAAGTTTTGTTTCTTTCATCAGTGAAGATGATCAATTGAAATAAAGGATAAAAAAAGGTAATGCAAAAATGAAGGAAAAAAAATAAATGACATCAAAGTAAACCAAACTGTCAAGTGAAAGAATATCCTTAGGATGAGTGTTTCAATCCAGTCAAGCAGCTATAACAAATGCAATAAACTGGGTAATTTATAAATGACAGAAATTTATTTCTCACAGTTCTGGAGTCTGGGAAATCCAAAATCCACGCACCAACAGATTTTGTGTTTGGTGAAGGCCCATTTCCTAGTTCATAAATGGCCACCGGTCTTCTCTCTTTGTCCTCCCTTGGCAGAAGGGTAAAGGGAGCTCTCTGGGGTCTCTTTTATAATGGTGCTAATCGCATTCTGGGGGGGCTCTGTTTTATGACCTACTAATCACCTCCCAAAAGCCCCACATCTTAATACCATCACATGGGTGGTTAGTTTCTCCCCACATGAATTTTAGGGGCAGGGCACATGCACAAATAATCAGTTTATAGCAGCAAATATCAAACTGATCAGATGATGGGAATTATATTCGTTAACATCTGACCTTACTGGAAACACTCAACCTTTTAGAGCCACAGTGTTCATCTGTAAAGGGGAGGACTGGACTAAGTAATTATTAAGCTCCCCACCAGTACTATGGTTCTCTTATTCCAAGTCATATAACTATTGTAAGATTCTTGATGTGGAACTGCTTGCTTTGCCCTGACTGGAGGTATATTCCTGGGTCAGTACATATGGTGGAAAGAGTTTTGAGGACAGATAAATTCAAGTTTAAATTCTACACCTACTACTTATCTATATGACCTTGAGCAAATTACCGGCTCATCTGAAAAACAGAGATAATAATACCTACTTCCTGAGTTTTGCTGACGTCCTTGAAAAATGTCTGGAACAAAATAGGCTTGGGGAAAAAAAAAATCTACCTTTTCTTTTCAGTTACTGGGAGGCCATTTTCCTGACACATCTCCCCTGTATGTGAGAAAATATTTCTCCACAGGAAACTGGCTTCTTCCTTAGCCTGTGCAAAGCAGTGTGGATGGAAGAGGGCCAAGGGGGCCTCAGTCCACTCCTAGAAACAACTTGTGATGCCCAGGGGATGCCATTCTATGTTAACCATGTCCCCCAGAAGACCAAAAGAATCTAAGGGGACCAGGTGGCTGCTTAGGTAAATAAGCAGACTGATACAAAGAAATGTTTCCTAAGATTCAACTTACAACAAGAGATCTAGAGAAATAATGCAGAACACTGCAGAAGAGGAATTAGGAGAGAGAAGGGGAAACTGACCTATGGATCTGTCTTGATTCCTGGCAGCTTTCATGTGGGATCAGGGCACAACTGACTTTCAGTACACTTGGTATTTTGATCCACTGGCAGAAGAAAGGATTTGGGAGTTTTCCGCATCAAAATTGCAAAAAGAATACTGCTTTGTATTTTTCATAATGTAAAATAAAGCCACTGGCATTGTGGTTCATTTTCTCTAGCACTTTCTCAGTAGATAATAAGCAACATAGGTTGTGATGGTGGTATCTTTTTGCATGATTTTTCTGAGTAGATGAAGATATTTTGTATGTCAAATCATCATTATATCTAATATCTCCCGTTTAATGTGTCCAGGAACGTAATTTTTGATTTGAGCAATTTGCATATGCATATTGTCTCATTATCTTCATACAATACTGTTTGGGAAGACTGATTCCTAAACACATGATGGGAATACAATTATTCTGATGAGCTCTGATTTAAATTATCAGAAAACTTTCTAAATGTGTTTACATTCTGGATTGTATAAATTAATCATTAAAAAAAGAATTAAGGATTTAGTAGAAAGGTTGTATGGCTTCTTAACTAGGTTTCCTTTTTTTTTTTTTTCCTTTTATACATGTATACTGAGGTGTTCCCTATTAACTGTGAGTTATGTCTAGACTGCTAATATACTGGAAGAGAAGTGAAAAGAAAGCAAGAGAAACCTGATATTTAGGACAATCACATCAAAGTAGAAAGAGGTTAACCATTTTATTTATTTTTTTAAGAAAATTAGATTTTTACCAAGCCTATAAATACTAAATATAACTTAATAATCTTTTAGTAAAACTTGTTTGCATGAAGAACTCCATTTTAATTATGGGTCTTAGCTTCGATGTTTCATGTGTATTATAAACTGCTTGAAGGATAATAATCAGTAAGGACTACAGGAACATGGATTATCTATCATGCTACATAATCATTCATTCAAGAAAACATTTACTGCCCACATGCTATGTGCCAGGCACACAGCCAGAAGCCAAGTGTATAGCAATCGTGATGACAGAAACCGTGTCACAGGAAACTGTCAGCTTAGCAGGACAGAGATAAATGAGCAATTACCATTGACTCTTCTGTTGCTCAAAGCTGAAGAGCAAGACCCCTCCAAAAAGCCATAGCATTCCCACAGTTGTAATTAATATTCCTTGTTCTTCCTACCAAATGCATACAGATATTTGGGTTTTACAACCTTCTTATGTTCAGAAAGACATGAATATGCTGTGCTCCCACTGAGATTTGTGTCTTATACAATTTTCTGTTCTAACTGGTGCTGTTTCTATTCTGAAAATACTAAGTAAATTCAAAGGAAGAGAAGAAGGGAAGGAATGGCGACGGGAGGAGGAAGAATCATTCTACTATTGCATAGTTGGAATGCATGGACTTTGGAGTCAGAAACAACTGGGATTTAATTCCCTGTCCTCAATTTCTAGTTATGTGACTTTGAAGAAAAATCAATTAAGCTTTAAGAGATTCATTTCCTTTTTCATGCTATGAGAGAGGAGACACCTATGCCACAGGGTGACCATAAGAATTAGAACAGGTAATTATATACCATTTCTCTGTACCTCATTTGTGAAACACCATAGATGCAGTCCTATACAGAAAAGGTTTAATTCAGCAGATGCATCAGCATTTGACTGCTTAGACCATAGAACTGGACTCAGAATTTAAACAGCTTTGCCCATTGAAAGCTTTTTGGACCTGTCTATCGTCCAAATTCTCCTGAAATCTCAAAGCCCTCCACTTAGCTCCATTTCCTCATAGAGGAAGCCTTCTCATACCCCAGCCATTCATAAGTTGTTCTCTGAACAACCCTAAAGCATCAGCACTTTTAAGATTAATACATTTAAATGCACAAGGCATTTAAGGTGATAAGCTTAACAGAAGAAACAAAGGCTCTGACCATCTTTTGCTAAGAGAGTGATGTATTGACCTCTTTGAGTCTTGGTTCTTTCATCTGTGAAGCAAGAGTAGAACTCCCTATGAGTATTCAGTGAACAACAGAAGGTCTGGCATAAACATGATGACCTATAACATGAATCCTGCAGATTCTGATTACTTTCTCTACCAGTTTCCTAAAGTTAGCATGGCAAATTACTACAAACTGGATGTCTTAAAACGTTGCAAGTGTATCCTCTGACAGTCTGGTGGCCCAGAAATCCCAAATCAAGGTGTCAGTAGGGTGGGTTCCATCTGGAAGTTCTGAGGGATAATCTGCCGCACGTTTCCTTCCTAACTTCTGGTGATTGCCAGCAATTCTTGACATTCTTGACACAGTTTGTAGCTACATCACTCCAATCTCTATCTCAGTCTTTACATGGACTTCTCCCCTCTGTGTGTATCCTTCGGATTTCTGCTTCCAAGTCTCTGTCTCCTTTCTCTTATAAATACGCCGGTCATTGAATATTTAGGACCATAGTATGACCATATTTAAACTTAACTAATTATATCTGCAAACGTCCTATTTTCAAATTATGTCACAATCTGGGGCTCCTAGTGGATGTGATTTGGGAGTGGGGGCACTATCCCACTCACTATCCTTTAATTATACTCTGGTGTCCCCCCATAACATCTTACATAATGCTGAGCATATCGGAACTATTGAACAGGTAGCATTTAGGTAATAATGAGCCTGAGCTTTTTCAAGAAAAGCCTTGGCTTCATAGCCAAAGACTGTATCTCTTAAGCTTCAAATGTACTGTCTGAAAAATTCACTCTATTGTTCACAAACAACAAAATTATTAGCACAGCAGACCGAAAGTGCTTTTTAAAACCCATACCCATATTAGTGATGACTAAGTAATAGCATAAATGCAAGAGACAGGAACACTTCCTGCTTAAAGCATACACCGAGGCCAGCATTTTCCTTATACTGTGAAAATGTGTCTAAAAGCTAAAAGTATACCCACACGCAAGCAGGAATAATTTTTCAAATGAATTAGATCTTTTTACTCACATCTCAATACCTACATTTCGGTGATAACTGTGTGTGCTCTTTGCCTGAGGTTTTGTTGGTGTCCTTTCTAAAGTTGGAAGTCATGAACCAAAAGAGCATGGAGTTAATCCTGGTATCTTTTCTATCTAAAATAATAGGTCCATCTAGCCTTTTATTTTATCATTACAGTTTCTCTTGTGAGGATGTAGGAGCTTTTGAATTTCTAACCCTTTTGAGAATTGCAAAGATAAACTGACCTTTACAGAATCCATTTGGGATTTAGCAGCTCCTCTCCCACTTATCTTACAAATCACCACCTCTATTTCCTAATATTATAGTAGGATGTCTTAATACAAAAATGTAAAATTATATACACAGAAAATTACAATATGTTGTAATTAAGGGTATATTATTATTAAACAAGGAATTCAGCCTGAATACTTACTCTAGCAAGGCACCATGAGTGCTACTCAAATGGGAGGTACATGACCATCTTCGGAGATTGCTGATAGAGTTCATGCTTTTACTTCTGGAATAAGGTCTACAGTCTTGGGGCACCTGGGTGGCTCAGTCAGTTAAGCATCTGCCTTTGGCTCAGGTCATGATCCCAAGGTCCTAGAGTTGAGCCCAACATTGGGGTCCCTGCTCAGCAAAGACTCTGCTTCTCCCTCTGCTCCTCCCTGAATGCTCATGCTCTCTCGCTCTCTCTCTCAAATAAATAAATCAAATATTTAAAAAACAAACAAACAAACAAATGAACTACAGTCATGGTATGCCAACCAAGGGCTTTCAGAATCTATTCCAACTTTCCCCTTGCCCACCTATCTTTACCTACCATGACTCTGCCATAATTATTCATCCCTGAAAACTAATGAACCCTGAGCATTCCTTGAATATACCAAGCTTCCTAACCTCTATGCCTTTGTGCACATCAATTTTTCTGACTGATTCCAGTTTGATTCCAGTCTCCTTCCCTTTGGGTTGTATGTTATGTGTACTTAAAGATATATGTGTCCCTAGGGAGGAAAAATCTATAGTACTATGTCTTTTCTTAAGTACACAAAATTAATTATAATTGTTGGTTATAAACAAAAATAGAGTCCTTATCTCACTGAATGAGGCAAGTACCTCCAGAAATGGAAGGAAGGGAAGGCCTCCAGCTCTGCTCTTCTGCCATTCTCCTGTGTTGGTTGCATTATCAGAGCATAGAAGTTCCAAGAGGTGCATATTAGCATACCTAGTAGAAAAAAAATTAGTCACTTTTGTCTTGTGCTTCTTTCATTGGAGAGAAAATAAAACCTTCCCAGAGATCACAGAACACACCTTATTCCTGAACCAGATACCATGTTTTCAGGATTCACATAATCTAACTATTTGGTGTGCATAGATGTTGATATTCTACTACATTATTATGGTTAAATCCCACAATATCCTGGAAATGAGGGCAGAGGCAATCGAAATTTGTCATAACCCTCAAATTTCAAAATCCAGGTCCAAAGATACATTATGATCTTGTGCACCCAGGTCTTCATTGTGAGGGAGGAAACAAAGTCTTCATTTGATGGTCCCACTTACTAATTATATGATATGAATCAGTTATTTTTGTTCCTCTGGAAACTTGTGCGTTTGTGTTTATAATAAATAACTTTGGTAAGAAATTATGTTCTCTATGGGTTTTATTTATATTGACTAGATTTTTGCATTTGTATGTTAAAATTAAAGCTCCAGTGCATTTACAATGCTATAAAAATATACAATAGTAGCTTAGGTAAATCTGGATAAATATGAGGGAGATAAAATTGTGTGTTTAAGATGGGATTGATGAGGTGGTTCAAAATTTCACATCTCATTTGCTATTCCTTTAGTCTTCATTCACACTATTAATGGGCTTACAAAGCTGTCACTTGGCCATTGTCCATTATCAGAGATGTACCAAAGAACTTTCTACAATAATGGAAATGTTCTATTACTATTCTATCCAATATGTTAGCAACTAGCTGAATGGCCATTGAGCATTTGGAATGTGGCTACTGTGACTGAGAAATGGAATTTTAAATTTTTTAAAAATATTTTATTTATTCATTGGAGACACAGAGACAGAGACAGAGACAGAGAGAGAGAGAGGCAGAGACACAGGCAGAGGGAGAAGCAGGGAACCCAATGCGGGACTCAATCCCGGGTCTCCAGGATCAGGCCCTGGACTGAAGGCGGCACTAAGCCGCTGAGCCACCTGGGCTGCTCTAATTTTATTTCATTCAAATAAACATATGGCACTAGATTCTATTGGACAGCCAAGTCTATAGTCTCAATTGCTCCCTTGCTTCACTTCAGGTATAATCAACTATAAGCGGCTTTCACAGTTGCCATGCCATTTTGTGTCTAATGTACCTTTGTCATCATCTCTTCCTTGCCTGCAGTGCCCTTCCCCTTTTATCTACCTGATAAACTTGCTCTTTTAAAATCAAATTGTCACTTCCAATTAACCTATTCATCCTTAATTGCTCCTTCCTTTGATGTTTCATGATAGTGTGTATTACTATTATCCTTTTTAAAATAATGTTAGGTGAAACTATTATGTCACTGTTCATTATTACTCATCTCAATGTGTTTGCAAATAAACTTAGCTTTTAGGATTGTATTTTTTTATAGTACTGTGATTTTCAGAAGATTAATTGATATTGTGACAAAGAAATGTCAGTATATGATTATGAGAATTATAAACTTGCTATCTGGGAATCCATGGAGACAGTGGAAATAGCTCTGCCAAATTAATTGATAATAACAAATTCACCTAAGTTAGATTAATGAAAAGTAAAAACAAAGGCAAATTGACTGTTGATATTACTATAAGGGGTAACATTTCTAGGGAAGAAGCATGAAACATGGGCCATTAGTAAGAAATACTGTATAAAAATATTCAATGAGAAATACCCCCAAACAATGCTAGACTACTCAGTTGATGCTGAAATATGCTGTAAAATATTACTGAATCCTCAGCATCAGTTTTAGCATTAGTTGGTGAAGTAGTTAGTATAATGGAAACCTGGAAAATGTGATTCTCATCTCACCCCTTAGATTTGCAGGCTCTGTGATCTTGGGTGTTAGAAGTTGGAAGAGAGTCAGTAAAGTGTTCTTCATATTGAGAAGGCACTTTGAGACCAAAAATGAGGAAAGCCACTCCATACTGTTTATACAAACATTTATTCAGAGTAACTTACTGACAAGAGGGAATTGGGCTGGTGAATGATCCATGCAGCTACACAGCTATTCTGCTCCTCCATCCTCTGCCAAGTCCCAGCCATAATCCCCAGCCTACATATAGAGCAAAGGGCATGGTGGTAAGGTCACAAGGTAGTTGTCTAAAATGGTGCCATCTATGCACTACCTTGGAGAAGATCAGAACAAGCATCCCCACATTTTGGTCAGAGCATTCATTAACCCACATGAGGTTCAGAACACATGGCCCCCAAAGAAGTCATTGGGCAGGCATGAACAAGATGGAGAGGCAAAACCAGAGCCCATATCGTCATCACTCCTACACTGAGAACGTTTCTTAACTATTCTGAAGTTTTCCCAACTACAAAATTACCTGGCTCACATACAATCCCATGAGATGATAATGCATGTGAGATGTATTCTATAAACTGTATAATAAAGACATTGCCATGGTGGTGATGATTATTGTTATTATTTCCTAGTCAATCTGTTCAATAAATAGTTTCTGAAAACCTGTCTTTTATCTGTCCTATGGTACCATTTCTTCCAATAGGTACTATTTAGTAGACACGTGAATAGAAGTTAACATTCATGGAAAAGTTCTAGGAAGTACCAGATACTCATGTCTAAAAATCAAAGCCTTTAAGATCTAGCAACCTGAAGGACAAATGAAGTTTGATAGGACAAGTCAATTCAATATGGAAGGTAAGTACAGAATTCTATAGCACTTTATTATTACTGCTCAATAAACATACTAAAAATTATCTCTGCAATTTCCTCTTCTACCCGTATAAAATCTTCAAATCATCTTTGACCACATCATATTCTTTATTTCCAGAGTGTATTAACTCCATTCCTTCCCATTCATATTACAAATTTCTTGGGATCCCTGGGTGGCGCAGCGGTTTAGCGCCTGCCTTTGGCCCAGGGCACGATCCTGGAGACCCGGGATCGGATCCCACGTTGGGCTCCCGGTGCATGGAGTCTGCTTCTCCCTCTGCCTGTGTCTCTGCCTCTCTCTCTCTATCTCTGTGTGACTATCATAAAGAAATAAAAATTAAAAAAAAAAAAAAACAAATTTCTTGATGGGTTTTCTTTCTCCCATGATTTTTGTTGCTGATCTACTCTTCCTGATTTTTCCAGGTTGGAATGCACTTTCCAAATTCAAATATGTCATCATTTTCCTCCATAGATACTTCCATCACTGCTGAAGGACTATGGATGAACCCAGGTTTCTTAGTTGGTTTATAGGACCCCTTGTCTCATTTGTAAAGCCATCTCCACCATTCTGACAAATCTGTCCATGTTGTTTGCATACTGTGGTTTCCCTGGGAACAGAGTTTGTTTGGATATTTCACTTCCTCTTTAAGAGCATCCTTCATTACCTCCATTGACTGAAGAACTTTCATCATCAAGATTTAAATGAATATAATCTCTATGTACCAAGCTCCTCAAAACAGGACTAATCTATCACTCTTAGAGGATTCTCGCTAATGTGGTCTTAGCTCTTAATAGTGAGTACTTCCCAGAGGTCTGAACATCCACGAAAGACTGCAAAAACCTCTCTGAGGTCCTCAGCATGCAAAGGACTTAAGTTATAATAAGAAGAAATAGCACACTTGGTATTTAGGAGCAGAAGGTCCTAATAGGCATCTTCGAATCACCCCTTTACTGGCTGTTCTGGCTAATCATAATTTAAGTCATTATCGAGCCTCTATGAGATGCCAAGTGATTTCTTTACAAATGTTGCACAGGGGACATCTAGGGAATTGGTTCAGGATAACGATTCTGCCATTTTTATTCCTGCAAATATAGGACAAAGCAGCAAATAGCATCACCCGAGGGTTGCAATGCTCAGGAATTTCAATTAAAAAAAGTAATAAGTTAAATTTCACCAAAAATGTTACCCACTGCTCTTCAAGTAAGTACAATAAAATAAATGCAGATTTGGAGTTTTATATCAGACTATATTCATATCGGACTATATTTATATAAAATACCAGATAGAACTGATTTTTTTTAGAAAGCTGGAGAACCTACACTTCTTTTCAAAGGCTTGTAACTTAAAAACTGCTTCTATATTTCAGTCAAAGTTTTCTGAAAGGAATTTTTCTTCCGGCCAGAGATTTTACAAGAAAATGTTCAAATGAGGGGGAAAAAGGAAAAAAAAAGAAAAAGAAAAAGCTTTTAACAGAAAGTTAATAGGGTGGCCTAAATGGAACCTGAAATGGAAGCATTCACCCCCTTAATGTGACTCTCTGTGGAACTTCAAAAGAAAAGACAGCCTGACAGGCCTTCACTAAATGCAGGAATGAGGGTGGGCTGCAGTTGTCATTAGCTGGGATGGCTACTTCATTTCTCAATGTATTTTCTCTACAACTAAAGCAGTTGCTCATAGTATTTAGATTATTTAAGCACCAAAATACTCATTGGCTAGAAAATTAGTATGTTTCTCTGTGGACTTTGTTTTCAGTTCTGTGGAGAGAACAATCATGTTGAGTTGTCATTTTTCATCTTAAAGAAAATGTGCTCCTAAGAACAGAAGGCATTAGAGACACATTCCTGTACTTTGGGAAAAATAACTGATAGTGTGATATTTTCCATTTTCTTTCTGATCTTTGTCATGAAAATGAGAGCTCTGACTGTGAATATTTTTTCTCTAAATGCCAGTGATGGTCCTTCACACTCATACATGTGAGTGTTGGTGGAATATCCACTTCTTGTGCGAACAGTGGCTCTTTGCTTGGTGTGAGGTAACACTTGGAATATTACTTCAACATGACTTATTTCATCCTCAATCTTGCCCAAAGCCTGAGATGTGAAATATTATTATCTACATTATCTAACCTCTGGGTTTTTGAATTTAGGTTTAGCTCCATTTATAGTTGAATAGTTTTGTGTGGAAACACAAAATATAAAATTTAATAATGTAGTATAGTTGGTCTCCACTCAGAATAATATTTATTAGCATGTGATTCACACCCCAATGTCTAATAAGTAATATATCTAAGCTATTACTGCTATATTCCTGTTTTCATCAAAATTCCTCCTAACCAAAACCTTGAAGAGACCAAGCTTATGTGCGATCCCAGGGCCAAGGAAAGAGCATTCCATTGACTAGCAGCCCCGAGGGATGAAGGCTTTGTAAGATGGATCATGGGATAATGAACAGCCAGATCCCCCATCTGCCCAAAGCACAAGCACAAGGCTAAGACAAGAGGAGTCAAAACCAGGTAGAATCAGGAAGCAGGTACACATGATGCACAGATGATGATCAGGAGAAAGTGTAAGCCAATCAATTGAGCTAGTGGAACGGTATAGTGTATGATTCACGGTATAATCTGAAAAGGCACAGAAATGGCATGAACTTCTTTATTCAAACAGTTGTTTAGAAAAGAAACAACTATACCTGGAGGTCTCAAAGAAATAAAGATAGATTGAGATATGTATAAAATACCTCTTACTGATAACTGTAGTGCCCAGGCCACAGAAAGCAATTTTCTAGGGGTAGTTCTGAAAGAAAGCTCATTCCACTGATTGCAGAACTTGAATTTCATGTGAACCACTTACTAGCTATGTGACCTTGGGCAAGGTTGGCTTTTTTTTAAACATCTCTTTGCCTCAGTTTTCTCATCTCCTAAGTGAGAATTAAATAGTATATCTCATACAATGTGGTCATTAATATTATATGAGTCAATATATATTTAAGTGCTTAAAGCACTGTGATTATGGGTCGTGTTTCCCAGGACATTGCTAGGATAAGAAAAAAGCTTCAGAATTGTAAGGGCCATGTACAATAAAAGGAATCTGGAAGCTCCCCAAATATAGATCTCATCCTCCCTGCTTGTCTGTTATTCTGGCCGACTACCTGGCATTGCAGGAGAGGTGGCAGAGAGGTGGGTGTGTGCTACAAGAAGGAAATCTCTCATAGCCATGAAGTATTTATATCCCAAAAATCTTCAAGAGGAAGAGTCCTAAAATTTAAAAGAAAGCAAGATATATGCACAATGAAGATTCTAAAAACCAAATGTGAAATGAAACTAATTAAAGCTATACACAAAAAAATAAAATAAAATAAAATAAAATAAAATAAAAAATAAATAAATAAAAAAAGCTATACACAACTCAAACCCAGTTCAATACCTGAAAAAAATCAAAGAGAACATTCTTTCTCCTTATCTTCCTGGCCATAGAATTTGTATGGCCTGTTCGGTGAAAAATTTTGCTCCAGTCTTTATTGTTTGTACTTAAACCAAATGTCCAGAATACAACAAAAATGTATGGAAAAGCATAAAAGATTTGAAAATATGACACATAAGCAAAGGTAAATATATACAATAAAAGCAGACCCACATAGATTCTGACATTAAAATTTTAAAACAGTGGTTTTTTTAATAATTTTTTTAATTTTTATTTATTTATGAGAGTCACACAGAGAGAGAGAGAGAGAGAGAGGCAGAGACACAGGCAGAGGGAGAAGCAGGCTCCATGCACCGGGAGCCCAACGTGGGATTCGATCCCAGGTCTTCAGGATCACGCCCTGGGCCAAAGGCAGGCACCAAACCGCTGCGCCACCCAGGGATCCCTAAAACAGTGTTGAAAATCAGTATTATAAATCTGGTAAAGAAATTATTGGAAAAAATGGACAAAAATGTGTTAGATGATGGAGAATTTCAGCAAAGAAAAATGAAACAGAAAAGTAAATATTTAGAAATATGTATTACATATGCATGTATATGTATATTACATACCATACATATAAATATATGAGGAAGAATAGATGAACAGTTCAAAACAGAGAGCCCAGAAATGAGTCAAATGTAATCAATCAATTTTTGTAAATAGAGCAAAGGTAATTCAATGAAGAAAGGATAGTTTTTTAAATAAATGATTTGGGAACAGCTGTACATCCATGTGCAAAAAAAAATTAATCTAGATATCTAGATACAGACCTTATACTTTTCATGAAAGTTACCTCAAGTAGAATCATAGACCTAAATGCCAAATGCAAACTATAAAACTCCTGGAAATAATATATGACAGAATCCAGATGACCTCAATTTTGACAATACTGTCTTAGACACAACAGCAAAATTAATAAATTAGGCTTCATTAAAATGAAAAATATCTGTTCTTCAAAAGATTTGGTTAAGACAATAAAAAACAAGCCCTTGACTAGGAGAAAATATTTGCAGAGCACATACCTGAAAAAGGATTGGTATCTAAAATATGCACACACTTTTAAAACTCAACAATAAGAAAACAAACAACCAGATTAAATAAATGGAACAAAGACATTAACAGACACATCACAGAGTAAGATATGAAATACACAATAGATAAGAAATAAGATAGAAAACAACCATATAAAAAATGCTTCATATCCTCTGTTATCAGGGGATTACAAATTAAAAGAACAAGGAGGTATCATTACATACCTATCAAAATGGCCAAAATCCAAAACAATGACAACACCAAATGCTGGCAAAGATGTGGAACAACAGAAACTTTGATTGAAAGTGGGGATGCAAAATGGTATAGCTCTTTGGAAGTCTGTTTAGACATTTCTAACTTAGCATACCTTTACCACATGACCCAGCAATCATGCTCTTTGGTATTTAACCAAATTAGCTGAAAACCTACATTCACACAATAACCTGCAAATGAATATTTATAGATTTATTTATTTATTTATCTTCATTTTTTTCAGTAAAGTTGACACACAATGTTATATTAGTTTGTATATAAGTGATTCATCTTCTCTATATGTTATGTTGTGCTTACCACAAGTGTAGCTAGCTACAGTCTGTTACCATGCAACTCTATTAGAGTATCATTGACTGTGTTCCCTATGCTGTACCTTTTATTCTCATGACTTATTCATTCCATAACTGTAAGTCCCTATCTCCTACTCCCCTTCACCCACTTTGCCCATCCCCCATATCTCTTTCCTCTGGGATCCATCAGTTTGTTCTTTGTTTTTATAGGTCTGATTCTACTTTGTTTGTTTATTCGTTTCGTTTTTAGACTGGCAGTTTTATTTATAACTGATTGATATTGGAAGAAATCAAGATGATTTTCAGTAAAACAAGTGAATGGATAAGTAAACTGTAGTATAGCCATACAATGAGATATTATTTAGCAATAAAAAAATGATCTATCAATCCACGAAAAGACATAGAGTAAGTTCAAAGGCACATTGCTAAGTGAAAAGAAGCCAGTCTGAAAGTCTCCATACCATATTATTCCAGATTTATGACATTTTGGAAAAAGATAGACTATAGAGACATAAAAAGATCAGTGGTTGCCAGGATTTCTGGGGGAAGAAGAGAAGGATAAGTGAACACAGGGAGTTTTTAGTGCAATGAAACTGTTTTGTGTGCTATAATGATTGATGCAGATCATTTTACATTTCTTAGTCTATAGAATATATAACACAAGGAGTGAACTCTGATATAAACTATATATTTTTAGTTAATAATGTACAAATATTCGTTCATCAATTGTAACAAATGACCACACAAATATTAATAAGAAGGAAACTGGGAGTAGGCTCATAGGGCATATAAAAACCCTATTTACAGGAGTGCCTGTGTAGTTCAGTCAGTTAAGCATTTGACTCTTGATTTCAGCTCAGGTTATGATCTCAGGATTGTGGGACGGACCCCACATTGGGCTCTGCATTGGGCATGGAGCCTGCTTACGATTCTCTCCCTTCCTCTCCCCTTCCATTCCCTCTCCCCCACTTTCTTAAAAAAACAAAAACAAAAACAAAAAACAAAAACAAGACCCAAAACCTATTTAGTCTCTCAGTTTCATGTAAATCTAAAACTTCCCCCCAAAATAAAGTCTGTTAATTACAAATAAATAGATGATAGGTAGATAAATGTGTAGAAATTCTAGAATTTAATATCTGATGTTAAGAATTTTTTGGATGTGCAAAATAGAAGCAATAAAATATGATTGGTGAAACTAAAAAAAAAAAAGTACACTATATATTTCCCAAACTGAAGACAGCTTGGGAAAAGAATGAAGAAGTAAAATAGAACAATAGAAAACTATTTCAAATGGTTTAATATATGATTAATTGAATTGCCAGAATATTGGAAAGAGAGAGAATGAAGAAGATGATATTTTTGAGAAGCCAATTGCTAAAATTTTCCAAACCTGGTGCAAAACATTGGCCCACATATGCAAGAAATTCAGTGAACCCCAACCAAAATATATTAGAAGAAAATTCCACCTTGAGCATCATAATTAAATCACTGAAAACCAAAGATAAAATGAAATTCTGAAAAATAACCAAATATTTTATTTACAGTTTTTATTTGTTTTTACTTTTGGATAATTTCCAGTCTGGGGCTCTTATAAATTAAAGTGCTGTGAACATTTGTGTACAAGGTCCTGTATGAAAATAAGATTTCATTTCTATGGAATAAATGCATAAGGGTACAACTGTTGGGTCTTATAGTAAATCCATTTTTAGTCTTGAAAATAATTGCCCAGCTAGTGTTCAGCATGACTACAGTCTCTCCTGCAACCTATGAGTGATGCAATTTCTCCACATCCTTGCCAGCTTTTATTATCACTATTTTTTTTATTTTAGCCATTGATGTACTGTGATATCTCACTGCAGTTTTAACTTTAATTTTTCTAATGACTAATGATGTTGAATATCTTCTCACTAGTTTATTTGGCATCTGTATATCTTCTTTGGTGAAACGATTGTTTATGGTCTTTTGCCCATTTTCTAATTAGATTGTTTGTCTTCTTAATGTTGGGTTTGGAGAATTTAATACATTCTGGATATTAGATCCCCGCCAGGTATGTGACTCAGGTATTTCCTCCTAGTGTGCTATTTGTCTTTGCATTCTTTTCACAGGGTCATTCACAGCACAAAAGTTTTAAATATTGATGAGGTATAATTTATCAGGTTTTTTTTTTAGTGGATCATGCTTTTGGTGTCAAGTCTAAAAACTCTTTGCCTTGTTCTAGGGCTTGGATATTTTTTCCTATATTCTTCTCTAGGACTTTTATAATTTACATTTTAAGGCCATGACTTACTTTGAGTTAATTTTTGTGGAAGGTATGAGGTTTAGATCAAGTTTTTGTTTTTGTTTTGATCTTTGGGTTTTTGTTGTTGTTGTTGTTTTTCTTTCTTTAGTCTGATCATATATCTGGAAAAGTTACTGAAATCTATTATTAGTCATAATAGCTCATTGTTGATTCTAGTGCTCTTTCTATATAATATTATAGTCTACAATAAGAAGACTTATTTAAAATTAAAAATTTTTTGAATTTAAAACAGCTTAAGTACATAGTATAATTAAAACACCAGCTGACTTTCCATAAGAAACACTGGAAACTAGAGTCAATGAATTGACATCTAAAAAATATTGAAAGTAAAAACACAATAGTCTAAAGTTGTATAACCAGCAAAAATATACTTATTAACAATATCAGGAATAAAAATGGAGTACTCTTCAATTCCCATGAGAATTATGTGGGTAATATGAGAATATTTGAAAAAATCTTATGCCAAGCAGTCCTACAATTTAGATGAAACGGGTAAATTTTTTGAAAGACACAAATTACCAAAACTGATACAAAAATAAAATATCTGAGTTACTCTATATCTATGAAATCTAGTAAAATAAATACGTAGCTAAATTTCCCTGAAGAAACCTAAGCACAGATTACTTCACAGGTAAATTAAATCAAACATTTATAGAAAGAATACCAAACCTACACTGACTCATTTGGAAATTAGTGGAAAAAGAAACACTTTTTAGCTCAAAAGACCAGCATCACTTTGATATTAAATTCAGAAAAATGTATTAGAGGAGTAGAAAGCTATAGATCATTATCCCTTTTGATCACAGATATAAAAACCCTTGACGAATATGTGCAAATCAATTTCAACCATATATAAACAAGAAAATTCACCAAGGTCAGGTCAACCTTATCCCAGGAATCCAAGATCGCTTTAATATTTAAAGTCAATTAATGCAATTTACTATATATACAAAAGAGAAAAAAATATCATCACCTCAGTAAAGACAAACCATCACAAAATTTTGTATCTATTCATGGTAAAAATTTTGAGCTGTTAGCCTTATGGGATTTTTTACAGCATGAAAATCAGCAAATGTTACAAATATTTTTTTTTTCTGCCTCTGAAGAGCTGGTTGTTGAACATTTACTGGCACACCACTGATCATACAGTCTTGTGGCAGAAGGAAAAACTCAATTTGAAGACACAGAGAGAACAATACTCATAAGCTTCCTAAATTAATTTAAAAGGTTTAGGGCATCTGTGTGGCTTAGTTGGTTAAGTCTGCCTTTGGGTCAGGTGATGATCCCTGGTTCTGGAATGGAGCCCCTCATCTGGCTCCCTGCTCAGCTGGGAGTCTGCTTCCCCTCCCCCCTTCTTCCCTTCCTTCCTTCCTCCTTTCCTTCTCCTTTTCCCCTCCCCCACTTCCCCCCCTCCCCCTCCCATTGCTCCTGGGCACTCTCTCACCTGTGCATATTTTCTTTCTCTCAAATAAAATCTTTAAAAAAGCTCATAATAAATTTATTTTGGCCAGTTATTTAACTCCAATTTATCAATTTATGCTAAATAAGAATAGGTATTTATTTTTTTAAGATTTTATTATTTATTAATTCATGAGAGACACAGAGAGAGAGAGAGAGGCAGAGATACAGGCAGAGAGAGAAGCAGGCTCCATGCTGGGAGCCCGACCTGGGACTTAATCCTGGGTCTCCAGGATCACGCCCTGGGCTGAAGGCGACACTAAACCGCTGAGCCACCTGGGCTGCCCAGGTATTGACTTTAAACAGAGGTGTTTATGTTTTAAATCTTACTATGTATATTATTTCTTTGCTAATGTCTATCAAATTTTTTGAGGTGTGATAATCATGAGGCATATGAATAGATAGGCTAAGCAATTCTTACTAACCCAGATTGATTAAGCAGGAGGATATTAGAACTTTAGAGTTTGATACATGTTATTAATTTCAAATTTCCAGATTTCTGTCTTGCCTTGTGGCATACAATGAAGAGTAAGGAAGGAAAGCTAAAATAAAAAGATGACCAAGCAGTACATAGTCTCTTTTTTCCTTTCTCGCTTTACAGGTATACAAAAAGGAAAGATTAAAAATTAGCTCATTTAAAGTAAAAATGAACTATTGGGACTACACCAAAATAAAAAGCTTCTGCACAGCAGAGGAAGCAATAAAACTAAGTCAACCTACAGAATGGGAGAAGATATTTGCAAATGACATGTTTGATAAAGGGTTAGTATCCAAAATATATAATTTATAAAACCCAATACCCAAAAAACAAATAATCCAATTAAAAAATGAGCAGAAGACATGAACAAACATTTCTCCAAAGAAGACATCCAGATGGCCAACAGACACATGAAAAGATGTTCATCATCACTTACCATCCAGGAAATGCAAATCAAAACTACAATGAGATATCACCTCACACCTGTCAGAATGGCTAAAATCAACAACACAAGAAACAACAGTTGTTGATGAGGATGTGGAGAAAAAGGAAGCCTTGTCCACTGTTGGTGGGAATGCAAACTGGTGCAGCCAGTCTGGACAACAACATGGAGGTTTCTCAAAAAGTTGAAAATAGAGCTGCCTTGTGATCCAGCAATCATACTGTTGGGTATTTACCCCAAAAAATACAAAAGCACTAATTCAAAGGGATACATGCACCCCTATGTTTATAGCAGCATTATCTGCATAGCTAAGGTATGGAAGCTGCCTGCATGTCTATCAGTTGAGAATGGACAAAGAAGAGGTGATTATATAGATATAGATAGATGTAGATATAGATATAGATATAGATATAGATATAGATAATATATATATAGATATCTAAATATATATAGATATATGTATTTCCATGATATGTATCATGGAACATATTATTCAGCCATAAAAAGAATAAAATCTTGCCATTGGCAATGATGTGGATGGAGCTAGAGTGTATTATACTAAGCAAAATAAGTCAGAGAAAGACATATATCATATGATTTCACTCATATGTGGAATTTAGGAAACAAAACAAACAAAGGGGAAAAAAAGAATAAGAGGCAAACCAAGAAACACTCTTAACCACAGAGAACAAACTGATGGTTACCAGACTGGAGGCAGGTGGGGGAGATGGGTTAAATAAGGAATGGGGTTTAAGGTGTGCACTTGTAGTGATGAGCAGTGGGTGCTTTATGGAAGTGCTGAGTCACTATATCGTACACCTGAAACTAACAGTAGAATTGAAATAAGAACTTAAACAAAACAAGTAAAAAAAATAGCTCATTCATTTCTATGGCTCATTCTGTAAAGAGAGAAATTGATATAATACAAAAGTTCTTTTGGTATTTTACTTCTTAGTTGCCTCATGCAGCTTTATTTCTCATACCTCCATTCAGAATTTTAAAAATGAATCTCTTTGTCTCTTGCATTTGTCATCTTTGGAGTATTTTTAGCCAGATTTATTAAGTAAAAAAAGTAGTCTTACAATTGTCCTACTAGGCATGCTGGGGTTAGCTTCAGACAGGAGAAAACAGTGCAGTTCAATAATGCTCTTCCTTTGAGTACCTCTTCCCGGGCAAGAGATCCTTTAGCTCTTCAGAGGGTTTTCTCCAAACTCCAAATTTACTGCAAGGAAAGCCAGAGGACCTACATAACTAAAAAATGAAAATAAATTTATGGATATGATTTACCTGCTTTCATAGTTGTTGTTGTTTTCCTACTTAGAAAGGTAGCCTAGTGTACTGGAACACTGTGGATGTTGGGCCCTCAAAGAGAGACTTTTATCACAGCACTTCCTCTTGCTAGATGCAAATCCTTTAAAATCTCTGAGTATCAATTTCCTTTCCTATAACAAAGAAAGGCAATACCCACCTCAGAAGTCATTATAGGATTAAATGAAATCCTAATAAGCACTTGACACATAGAAAATGCTTGTGAGCCATTGCTTGTGTCGTTAGAGTTATTGCAATAATTATCATTGCTATAGGAAATAAAAGTTGTCATTCCTGAGATTCACATATTTTTGGTAATAGCTAAGCTTCAGCCAAACTGGAATTATGTAATAAGATTATCTTTGAAATTGGGAGGGGGTTGGTGGGTATGGAGTTTATATAGTATTTGAAAGTTTTGGTAGCATAAGAATCTCTTGGGATACATGTTAAAAATGCAGGTTCCCATGTTGCAGCCATAGAGCTTTTGATTCAGCAGCTCTGCTGTGGAACTTGAGGGACTGCACCATAACAAGCAACCTTACGATTTTCAGGCATGGCATTCCAGGACCAAATAGGGGATGTATTCATTCATTTCTAGATGGGCCATGCAGTCTACATTTGTTATCTCATTTCATTTTGAGGGTTCAAATTGGGGGAGAAAATGGAGCTGAGAGATTTTAGATCTATTTCAATATATCCGTAACGGAGCACGTGTTTGGGCCCTTGGCAGAGGGTAGCACATCAAGTTTTGTTTGCTTAATCTGGGTCTTCTTGAACCATACCCTCCCTCAGGGATTCATGGATGATTATCTAGGGGATATGGGGGTACAGAGCAGTCTTGCCTGACATATGACCTGTTCAGACCCACAGGGCTCTGCACTAAAAAAGGCCCTATATTTGCTTTCATGCTCTGCTGTAATTGTCTGGACATTTTCAACAATTTTTGAACAAGGTGTTTCTCATCTTCTTTGATATTGAGTCCCACAAATATGTCCCACAATGAGGAAGTTTGATCATATCAAGGCATTAAATGACTCTTAGGTAACAAAGTAAGAATCTCAGGTATGGTTTTATATGCCCCACATCACATTGATCAAAATGAATAGAACCTAAATAATTTGAATTGAGGTTGGTATTGGCCGTGAGATCCTTATTCTGCAAGTAACTATAGAAGCCATCCCGGGAAAGGTCCACATCCAGGAGAAGCCCACAGGCAGCAACGCAATTAAAGAGCCGAGAGGAAGATTAGTGTTTAAATCCTAGGGACTGGTCCTGCAGCAGTGCAG
Source organism: Vulpes lagopus (assembly GCF_018345385.1). NCBI lineage: Eukaryota > Metazoa > Chordata > Mammalia > Carnivora > Canidae > Vulpes > Vulpes lagopus. The sequence goes on from NC_054842.1 coordinate 5,814,097, forward strand.
ACAGCAACCCCAGGCCCTCCTTTCCTGACTTAATCATGCTCCCATCCTTCCTGCTGCAGCTTGAAGTTTATTTCCCGGGGCTGCTGGTGCAGGAGAGATAAAGATAACCAAACATATTCCTCTTTTGCACCCTCATTTTCAACTTAAAAATGTTCACTATTTTTTGTCCTACTCACATTTTAAAGTAACACAACAGCAATACAGATACAAATGTTTTCTCCCCTTTCCTGTGTTCCATGCTCCTCCTTTGTTTTACATTTGACCTGCAAAGCACGCCAAGATAAGCCCCATCTTTCTCTCCTCCCTTCATCTTCAATAGCATTTCGTAAGGGTGTTTTTAAAGTGAAGATGAAAAAGTAACACAGAGGGACTATGAAAGAAGAGGAAAGAAATGCTAAGTGATTAAGAACTATCTTGCAGTTTTCCTGGTGATCGGTATCTGAAACAAAAGCATTTGGCTTTGTTTCATTTATAAGTAGAGCTAAGCTAACTCAGTAACACCTGTAAATTTCAAGCCTCAAATATGTGTCCCCACAAACCAGAAGTATAGTACAGGTGTCACAGACAACACCAGAGGCTGCTACATAGAAGGTAGAGCTGCGAGGAACAGGCAACGAGGGATTGGCAGGCAGGCAGGTGAAAACAGTTTTGGCTTCCAGATGAAGCATTTGAGAATTGTGTTGCTTGGGAGTAATTTTAAGCTTCTGTCAGCCCGGGTTTCTTCATTCCTGAAATGGCAATTGCATTAGAGACATCAAAAGGTAGATGCTAAATTTAAATAAAAATGGATCGGGAGCAGAAAGAAGAGGGTTAATTACCCTTCCTGGGAAAGGTTGCTCTCATAACAGTGCCCCTGCTGCTCAGCTTCTTTCCATCCAGAGAGATGGTGGAAGGATTGATAGCAAAATGGGGGAAGCAAGCAGGGTAGAGCACAAACCAAAAGATCCACATAAGTGAGAAAATCAGTGGAACAGGGGAAGTCGAGCTGGCCACCAAACAAGGATGCAGCCAGAGCAGGTATGAGATGCTAGAGGGGCAGCACCAGGGAGATGCTAGGAGCTCTCATGTCTCTCCCATGAGGAGATCAAGGGCCCAGGTTATTTGTCAAATGGCAACTTTGCCCTCACTCCCAGTTTCTGGTACTTTGGAAATTTCTGCCAGTTCTTTGCAGTTGTACATAGACAATGTTTAATTGTAAAGAAATGTGTAAGGAAGAAATAGAAACATCGAAGGGGAGAGTAGGACAGCTGTGACCTTTGAGGACATTCTTCCTGGGGACATATTCCAAGATGGTGCTTCCTAAACTGTAGTGTGCCACAGAATCCCACACAGGAGTTTGTTAAAATTGGTCATGAGATACACCTCCAGAGTTTCTGATTGAGTAGAAGTGGGATAGATCCTAAGAATGAACATTTCCAGTGGGTTCCCAGGTGACGCTGATGCTGCTAAACCAGGGACACTCTGAGAACCACTGTTTATGGAGAATAGTTTAACTACAATCGGAAGCAGTTATTACAGCTCCAAAATCAGCGTATTGGTAGTATTGTCTTATCTGCAAGTTTCCTATTTTCAATGCCCAGCACAAAGTGCCATCAAAATCAGCGTATTGGTAGTATTGTCTTATCTGCAAGTTTCCTATTTTCAATGCCCAGCACAAAGTGCCATCAAACTGCCATCAGAAATTACTGGACATGACTGGCCCCCCAAAATGAAGTCCTAAAGGAGGTATTCATCTTCCAAATTTGAAATCGTTCTTTGTATGTCTTGAGTGTTTGATTTTTCCCCACTTCAAAGGCCTACTTTGTTATACTTTCAATAATAGTTGCTTACAGAAAAAAGGGGTAAAATCCTTACACAGGAACGTAACCTTTTAAAAACCATTACAGAACACAGCTGAGCCTCTGAAAGGTGCATTAGGAGGACAGCTGTGGAGGAGGCATTTTGAGGAAATCTCCAAGCCTGCAATTTGAAGTTCCTTTAACCACCTCCAGTGTCCCAAAGATCTCAAGCTTTCATTCTTCAAGACAAAATGATATTTCCAGAATTTTCCCTTTGGTTGCCTAGGATTCCAACACATGAACTCCCATTTATTTTTTTAATTTTTTTTAATTTTTGACTCCTTGGAGATGTACTCAGAGTTAGCTCCAGGCAGTCTGCTGCAGATGTATGAGAGCATGGGCAGCAGACCCTGACCATCTTCAAAAAATAGCATTCGTGATACATTAAGAATAAAATCAAAGAGGAAACACAAGAGAGTGATATGCTGAGCAAGATATTTGTAGCACCATTTGTACTTCCAGGCTAGAGATGACAGAGACTAGGAATAGGATGTGACCAACTTGTGAAGAACTCACCAAGTGGCCTCCACTTCTCTTGTTCATGTGGGTTATAGCTATTTCATGGCTTCAGAATTAAAACTAAAAATAATTGAAAATATTTACTTACTATCTTAAAATAACATGAATAAACCTGTTAAATTTTAACAGAAATGACACATTAAAAAATAACTACTATATTTCTCCAAGGCGAAATGAATTTACTGAGAAGAAAACACAGTTTTACCTTTTACAAATATCTCTAATTTCCGACTGAAAGAAGACAACTGGTTTCTCATACTGTCTCTGCATGAAATGTTTTGTGGCCTTTTGTTTTAGTTAAAGTAAGTGAAAAAAAAATTGGCCTCACATATATACAGTTGGGAAAAGGAGGGTGATTTTCAGAGCCTTTTCAGGTAAATATGGATATTCTTCTTTGAAACACGCCTACTCTTCTCAAGTGCTCGTTTTGTAAATGTTAGTTAAAATGTAGAATCTGAAACCATATCAATGAAAATTTTCATACTGTTATATTGAAACTCATTGTTCTATCTTGCATGTTAAGTGGATATTTTATTCATGCATGATTTCATAACCCAACACAACATACACACACATACAGGTTACACCAAGGAAATGCTGAACAGAAAAAAAGTGAAGCAATATTAACATTAGCCAAAATTGACATGAGGCAAGCAGGATAAAGGATTTGAAGAGAAATCATTTCCCTCCAATATTTAGGGCATCTGCAACATATCTTTTATATCAATAAAGCAAAATCTATGATAATAATAGAGCAATTTCATGTCCCTCTCTCAGAAGTTGGCAGATCAGAAAATAAAGAAAAAACCAAAAGGGAAAGGAAATTTGAACACTAAAAATGAACAAGTCTTATTTCATAGATGCAGTAAGAATAAAAGGAAGACGAAGGAAGGAAAGAATCTTTGAGTCCAGTAAATATAGAATGCTAATTCTTACCAAATGTATTTATGATATCAAGTACATGTTGATGTAAGAAAGATGTGAGGTTCAGAACCCATGGCCAAGAAAGAATTCTTGAGATGCTTTTGGTGCAAAAAGGTGGTTTTATTAAAACACAAGGACAGGGATTGTAGAAAGAGCTGAATTGAGGTCATCGGGCTTGGCCCATTATAGACCTTTACGTTGGGAGGAGGTCAAGGGCAGCATAAGTCTCCAAGGAATTTTAGAAGCAAGATCTCCAGGACCAGGATGCCTGGGTGGCTCAGCAGTTGAGCATCTGCCTTTGGCTCAGGGTGTGATCCCAGAGTCCCAGGATTGAGTCCCATGTCAGGTTCCTTGCATGGAGCCTTTTCTCCCTCTGTGTATGTCTCTGCCTCTCTCTCTGTGTCTCTCATGAATAAATAAAATCTTAAAAAAACAAAAAAGATTTCCAGGGCCATGACAGACTGGCTATTGTTGGGGAAATGTCATTTATTGCTGTCTAATAAAACCGTAGTCATAAGACCCTTCAGATGTATAGTGGTAGGTCATATGCTTGGGGGATGATTGCCAACATGCATCTTAGGGGTAGAGATAAAGGAAGTTTCCAAAGGAATTTTTACATGTGAAAGTGGACTTACAGGATCCTAGAGGTTGGGCTAAGATATCTTTTGCCTTTAGCAATGTATTAACATCCAGGCAGCTGAGTTCATAGAGGAAGGTCACTCTGCTTGTTTCAAGAACTTGTGAATGGGCTGTAAGTAGTAAGAAAATTTAATTTTTCTTTTCCCTATATTTCCCACATCACATGTGATATGATGTGATATTAAGCTGCAAAGAAAAACTTCACAAGTTACAAAAAGCAGTAGTCATAAATGCTATTCTCCTGACCATAACACAGAAATGAACATACAGACACAAAAAATAGAGCTCCCAAGTATCTATCCACTGAAAGTTTAAATTATTGTCCCTGGTTACACAAAATGTAGTCAGAAGTAGTCAGAGAAAATATAACAGGCAAACTGCATTAGTTTTAATGTAAACTATCCCTGGAGACTGAGATGGAAAGTGTATGTTTGTTTCCATCTTTCTGCAAAATAGGATTTATCTTTATAATAATAATTTTACAAAATCAAAAAATTGAACACAGAACACTGTATGTAAATGACAGAAGCTTAATCAATTAGGATTCACCATATGCTAGTGTCCATTGAGTGGATTTAGTTGAGACATGAATGAGTCCAAGTTCTTCAAGGGATGTCCTCACATTTTGTCTCTTCAGCCTTAGGTTCTGTGTGGTCTTTTTCAAATGTTGAGTTTATGCTTGTTGGCAAAAACAATATCAAGCATTTCCAGATCTGCATCCTACTAGTATAGCAATTGCAAGTAAAAGTGAATTTCTCTTTCCTAATAATTTTAGCAAAAATTCTGAGTAAGAATCTCATCCGTAATGTAACTCCCTACAATAGCAAAGTGAAGTGTTTGTGGGAAGAGTAGGAATATGTCATTTCAATTGATGGCTAGAATACAATTGGTGATTTTTAAAAATGCTCATTTGGAAAGCTAGATTTTAGCCTAAGAATAAGGAAAACTCCAAAATTTGATTTAGCTCTCAAAGAGAAAACAACAATGAAGCTTTAAATAAGCATAAAATAAGATTGAAATGAAATATGACATACACATTATGGGATGGTAAAATGTGAAATTATAAAGATGTCAATCCCTTCCAAATTCATCATGATTGAAGTCCCAAAAGAATTTTTAAAGACTCTTGGAAAGGATATTTTAAAATTTATCTGCTCCCACTAGAAAAAAAATAAAGTGCAAGAAAAGTCAAGAAAATGTTCATGAAATTATGAGATCTTTGTCAGTATGCAGAAAAAATACTCTAAAGCAACAATAATTAGTCCACTGTAATATTAGCATGCGAATAGATAAGTAAATGCCAGACTCAATGGAGAAAGACCCATGAATAACTAACTGAAAATGATCTTTATGATTAATTTCACACTTTAAATCACTGAGGTCAAAATAGACTCTTTAATAAATTAATATGTTGATAATTTATTGGTAACCTTTGGGGGAACACTATTAGATTTATTTTTCTCACCTTGCAAACTAGATTTCTCCATGTCAGCAGGTATATTCTTGTATGTTCCTATTTTTATTTGTATTTATAAAAACATAGATTACTTTATCTTCATAAAAATGATTAAAGACCAAAGAAAAGAAGGAAGCAAAAAAGAATTTTTATTAAAAAAATTCTAGCAATTTTATATCTCCAAAACTACAATTTTTATAATGCTTTAAGTCTAAAAAGAGATTATGGTAGATAATCCTCTCTGGGGAAGATGAGTTTGGGGGGGCGGGGGGAATAAGTGAAATATATTTGCTTTTTGCCATTTTATTGGCAACCACACAAGCAAGATTAACTTAAATTAGCAATACATGTCATCTCCAGAATGAATCGTCTACATATCCTCAGCACTCATGTCCTGGCTCTCCTCCTCGGGTTGGTTCTCATTGGCTTTCACAGTCGTCTTGACTTTTTAAATGTCCTGTTCTCTTAGACATTATTTTTTTCAGATCAGACTCCTGGAATTACAGTCATTGGTAACCATGAGGATGGGTTTCCTGGGACCAACCTCCAATTTGGTAGAGTCCTATTGAAATGTCAATCAAAGTTCTAGGCAGCCGGGGAAGAAGGCTTCCCGGGAGCATTCATATTCTGAAATGTAAATTATGGTTTGCCTTGACTTCCACTGCAATCTTTAAGATGTCCTCCTCCCTTTGTTCAGAAAACATTCTCAGTGCAGCTGGGAATGCTATTTCCAATTAACAGATAAATCTCCATGTAAGGAAAGTAAGACAATTAACATACTACAGTTGAGTTTGGAGGCTTTTTTCTCATAGGCTACATCAGCTTTCCCATGTCTGAAAAGAATCATGGTTGGGGTGGAATATGATAGATTTAGAATGGAATAAAATTTTACTATGAAATATGCTTATTAGAGCTCAGGAATCATAAACGAGAAACCCTTGCCAGCCTATTTAGGTTTGTGTACTATTATAATTAAAGAGCATTTTATAAGTGCAAATAGATAAAAATCTATTTGTAATTCAAATTATCACTTTAAAATATTTATTCTCCTTTGAGAAATGTTAAAAATAATGAGGAAGAATCATTTTTGAGGAATATCAAAGTTATACACCCTCACTCATTCACACATACACAGACACACTGATGGCCTGTTTACATGCCTATTATACCTTTTCCCAAATGTGCTAGAATTGAACTATTACCTTCAACAAGTCATCCTCCCATCTGTATGCACCTTTGCCATGTCATTTTGCTGTCTCTTTCACTAAAGGTAGAGCATGTTTCCCACTGCTTGATTTTGGACAATAGGATATTTGCAGATCTGATGCAAACAAAGGCTCTGAATGCTGCTTGAAAATGCTTAACTGACTCTGCTTATTAAACAGCTTAAGGGCAGAACCAACTGTTAAACAACTTAAGGAAAAAGTTTCTGATTTGGTACAGTTAATGATTTCTATGATATAAATACTCCCACCATAGCCAGTTTCAAGCTACCCATGAGACACTGGTGAATGTGAAACTGGGAAGAAATATGTAGTAACAATACCATTTTATAGGATGTCCAATGAAGGGAAGGAAACATCCTTCCTCTACGCTTCAAGGTCTTCCAGTTGGACTAGAATTAAATTGACATGAGACAGATTAAGGGGAGAAAAACCTAAAGATTTATAACATGTGCAGAGTCCCAATAATGAAATGGAGACCTAAAGAAATGACCAAGGCAGGCAGTTTTTATACTTTTTAGACAAAGAGATAATCAATCTGAGAAATTGACAGAACAAAGACAACTTAGGTGAGCTTCAATTAGTAAGAAATTCTGAGCCTTATTTGGACTGAGGTAATAAATTAATAAAAAGAAACAAGGGTTGTTTATATATACACTTCTCAGCTCTAAATTTCCATATTTGGTGATGAGGATGTCTCTTTACCTCTTGGTACATGGACGACATCTTTCACATGGAGATTTATTTCCTGCTGTCAGAGGGACAGAGGGTCTTAGTGTCCTTCCTGCGCAGGCTGTCTCTTAAGTAATTTGTATTTAAAATAATCAGCATTCCAAAGCGGCACATTTGGAGGCAGCCTGCCCTTTAGCCCCTACCATACAGATACAATAGACCTAAATGACCTCAAGTTTCTAGATAATAAGAGAATATAAAAAAAAATCAGCAGAAATGGTGAGTTTTTAATATTTGTCTGTTTTCAATGTATTTAACTGTATATAATTTAAGTCTTAATAATGGCTGTTTTTAACAATCAGCCTACAAAAGGCTGAAAATGTAACAATCAACTCTTATAAATAAGTACAACCAGTTGCAGCACACCTTTGCTTGAAATGAACTTTTCTCATTGGCCATGCTCCGCCTCATCCTTGCCATTTCTCTGAGAAGAAAGCATCTGGGCCAGCTCACTGGTTCAAAGGGAATAAAGACATGAAGTAGTGTCTCCCAGCTTATTCAGAAGCTTGCAACCTGAAGCAGAACCTCCCTGCTAACGTCTCCCAGAGCTTGAGCAGACAGACCTACAACTGCTGAGATCCGTGGAAATGAATGATTGCTATTACAAGCTACTGAGTTTGGAAGTAATTTGTTACATGGTATTAGTGTAGTAGTGTGTGATTAACATATCAAATTCTTTCTGAGAGGTAAAGAAATAATATCACATTTTTAAAATTATAAGTCAGTAAGTTATTAATCATTATCTGAGCTAATTATTATTATTTATTTTCATAATTTTTGATGGAATGGAATTTAAAAAGATATAAAGTTATATCTTGGATCATCTGTCTGGCCCGTTTGTTTATAGGAGTCATTGTGTTACTTTAGTGATTGCATTTGTTTGATATTTACAATTATTTTGATACCAAGTAAGTATTCATAGTAACAGCATTTAGCTATTAATGTGTTGGTAAGCAAACCTGACTGACATCAGGAGGGTGTGTTTTAATGTCAACTTGTCCAAAGTCATCTCAGGCCTACATCTGTTTTAAATTACCAGTAATGTAGATACACTTCTTCTCACAATAATAACTCACAATCAGAGGATAGTTCTACAGAATGAGATTCTGTGGTTAAGTTTTTTTTTTTTTTTGTGGTTAAGTTTTTAATAAAATGAGGCATTGATTTGACATCATGAAAATGCCAATGTAAAGGAGGCAATGGAATTAATTTCATTGTTGTCTAATGAACAACAAAAGCATAGAAAAGAATTTAGTATGCAACCATCTATAGGCAAAAAATGAAAGTCATAGCATGCAGGATAGCCATAGCATGTAGGACAGTGATGGTTTCCCAACTGTTTAAAAAAATGGAGGAAAAAGAAAGAGAGAGAGAAAAATAAAAGGTCCCAACACATAGACCTTACAAGTATGCCAGCCTTAAAATCACACATGGATTAGCAAGCAATTTCATATTTATATCACATCAAAAAGTGCTCTGCCAGAAACATGTCACTTCTTCCAACTTCCCCTGCCCCACCCTGGTCTAAGTCACCCTGAAGTTGTACCTGCTCTCTCCCTGAACACCACTCCTTCTGCTCTTGTTTCCTATACTTATTCTGCTAAAACAGAACTCACATCACATCAATCATCTGCTCAGAACCTGCCAAGGCCTGCTCATCTCACCTAGAGGGGCTGCAAGTGTCTCTGGGATCCTTCTCACCTTCCTGCTTGCTTTCTCTTCCTTCACTTTCCCTTCTATTCCACCCTGTTTCTTACTGCTTTGCTCACCCTGAGAGTACAATTCCCTCTCTAGACAATCAACAACCATGTGCTAGAACTGTGAGAGCTTTAGTTATTGCTATTCTCAGGGCCCCAACTTTGCTCCCCACATTATCCTTACTGTTGACTCCTTATACTCAAGCTCTAATAAGACTGTCTTCTTACTGAGGCCTTCTCTGACCATCTTACTGGAAGTTGAACACCGTGCCCTTTCTCTCATTACCTCTGTCAATACAAAAATAACTATACGCTATATTATGCCAATTTATTTCATGATCTCTTTCCTTCCACAAGAATGTAAGCTCCATGTGGGCAGGAATATGGATCTATTTTGTTCACTGCAGTATGTTCAGTGCCCAGAGCAGTGTCTGCACATAATACATGCTCAATAAATAGCTGCCAATTAGATAATTGTTTGTTTATAAAGCTGTGAAGGTTAGATGGGGTCACCTATGCACAAGCTTTGGCATTGTGTATTGTTTTACAGAAATCTCCCAGCAAATGTTAGTGGTGATCATAATCTTTTTCTTATTGAAAGTCAAATGTAGGTGACAATGTGTAAAATATGGAAGAGGGACTTAAAACTTAAGAGTCGGGCATATTTTTTTAAAGTGTTCTAAATAAATCTCTAACAGACCTGATGATTTTTCAAAACTATTTAGAAGCTTTGGACCTAACATTATAAAATACCAAATTTCAAATTCACTCAGATCTCTCTCCATTTCAATTCTCAAGAGAAAGTAAATAAAGTGACAGATGAAACAAATGTGATGAAAGGCTTACATTCTTGGGTACTTCTCCTTATGTTCGAACTCAATAAAGAGCTGACTTGTCTCTGGAGCCTTTGCCAGCAAATAAACACACTTTTCCTTTGCTGACTCCCATTCCTGGCAGGCTCACTAACGATGCATTGTTCCAAGCTCTTTAGTTTCTTCTTCAAGGCACTATCCCTCAATGAACTCCCTGCTCATGTGTTTGTAGCTATCACCCAGGTTCAGATTGTACCCAGTTTCCTCTGGTTTTCTTCATTTCTCCTTCTTTCTACAGTTTTACATTCCTTGCTATTACTCAATCTTTTTATCTGTCATAACTTTGTTAGAAATGTGGAACTCTCTCACTAGGATATCACTTGCCTAAGTTATTCTACTGTCTTCACTCTTTACTTTCATTCCCTTGGAATGTTTCATCAAAGATCTTAACTTTTTTTTTTCTTATACTAATTAATTCCTTGGATCTTTCTTTACGTTTTCCACCTGCAGTTGCATTTGCAACAAAGTATATTGAAATACATTGGGGATCCCTGAGTGGCGCAGCGGTTTGGCGCCTGCCTTTGGCCCAGGGCGCGATCCTGGAGACCCGGGATCAAATCCCATGTCAGGCTCCCGGTGCATGGAGCCTGCTTCTCCCTCTGCCTGTGTCTCTGCCTCTCTCTCTCTCTCTCTGACTATCATGAATAAATAAATAAAATCTTTAAAAAAAAAAGAAATACATTAAGATATGTTTCCATTGTTTTCTGATTGTTCATTAGTACTTTTATTATAAAATATTTCTGCAATATAAAGTATACTGAGAATAAATATCTAATATCCATATACCTACCACTCAGAATGAGAAACGCAATATTAGAAAATGTTGAAGCCCCTTGTGCACTCTTCTGTGATCAGTCTTTTTTTTCCACAAATAACAACTGACTTACTAAATTCATTTTTTATCTATCCCATGCATGACTTCAAAGTAAAGCTATACATTTTTGTTTATATTTATTTCTTTAAGCAGTAACTGATATTTTTCATGTTTTACATTTCATGTAAGTGTTGTCATGCTGTTTTTATTCTCAGCATTATGCTTCAGAGATTCACCTGTGGTGACATATGTACTTCTAGTTCATTCTTTTTCACTGCTATATAGTACTCTATCACTTAAATATACCATAATTAATTTTTGTAGTTTGCTATAGATTCTTATTTGTTCTCCTCTGCCTAACAGCTGCTTAAATAATCTTTCTTAATTGCCAGCTTAGTTCCTGCCCTGCTAAGGAACATAAGTAGCTCTCCATTGCCTATAATAACACTAATTCTTCTATGGCTAATATTTAAGATACTTTACTGCACTCTTCAATAGCACTACCATTCTCCCAAATATTTTCTCTATAGCTTGGTAAAACCTATCCTATTCTCATCCCTTAATAACATCTTACAAATACACCACAGGAAACTAGCCACTGCAGTAATTTTTCTTTTCCTTCACTCTTTTATCTACTACCCTGTTATTTCAAATCTTTTACATGATTTAGACCTGTTTTTTCTACTTTAATCTCTACCTACTTCTCTTTCTTGCCCCTGCCAACATCCTTCTTACACTAGTGGTAAATATTCTTTTTCATGAATACTCTTTCAAAGTACCCATTCTCTTTAAAAGTATTCATTGGACCTCCACTGGGAAGGGGTGGGATACAAAGCCAGATACAGAATAAAACCCCTGTCCTTTAGAGACTCAGATAATTACACGTCCATAGACAATGAAAGTTCAGCAGAGTGAATACCATGTTCAGATTTTACGTAAGGTATTGTAGAAGCACAGACATGACTTCTTGCTTGTCTTAGGGAGAGAGGGAAGAACAGAACTTTAGGAAGAAAATAATAGACCCATAATGAGTTTAAAGGATGAATAACCAGTTGAGAAGTAAGATGGTAAGCAAATGGAAAGGGGAAGGAATCTGAACAAAATATTACAAGCTGCATCAAATCACACATAGTGGGAAAATTTTGAAACTTGAGAGTTAGGGAGTGATCAAATAGCATTTCCCTCATAGAAGTGTTGTAAGGATTAATGAGTCAATATATCTAAAGTGCTTTACTTTTTTAGTTCCCAATACCCAGTAAATAATCTTTAATTGTTAGCCAAACAATAGGAGGCCTTGAATGCTAGGGTACAGTTCTTGGATCACAGCAAGTTTAAAAAGGGATTTTTTTTTTAATTTTTATTTATTTATGATAGTCACAGAGAGAGAGAGAGAGGCAGAGACACAGGCAGAGGGAGAAGCAGGCTCTATGCACTGGGAGCCTGATGTGGGATTCGATCCCGGGTCTCCAGGATCGCGCCCTGAGCCAAAGGCAGGCGCCAAACCGCTGCGCCACCCAGGGATCCCTAAAAAGGGATTTAAATGAGGAAATGACATAGTAGGCTTTGCTCTTTATAGGGAATACTCTAAAGGTATTGTGAATGGATAAGACAGGAAGGAGGGGCAAGAGTTAAGAGGAAACTGCAGTTCCCACTAAGGAGGCCAGGCCAGGTAAACCAGTTGCAGTGAAGATGAGGAGGATGAGTGTTCAAGAGCCATGTAAGCTGTTGACCTGCCACTGAATGTGGTAAATGAGGAAGAAGGAAGACCCAAAATGGTAGAGAGATGGCTGCAAAGAAGAAGGTGCACCAAATGAAATGAGGAAATTCTCCTTAAGAAACTGAGAGCATTTCCTGTTTGTTCCTCACTGAACCATCTAATAATGGCCTAATATCTGGCTCTCAATACAATGTGCCCAAAAATGTGGCTGATGATGACTGAGACTAGGAAACAATGATCTCTAATGAGGTGTATTATGACATATGACATTAATGGATCATGTACATTAAAAGCAATTAGAGCAATGTTAGCTGAGCAGAATGAGCACAGTTTCTGGTACCTAAGGAAAAGGCAGGTATTAATTTACAAAAACAAAAACATGCTTCTGAGAGTGATTCCTGGATTGAGACTTAAAGCCACTTTTTTTATGATTGAGAAAATTTTGTCTTCAGAGTAGTATACTAATGCGGCTGTCAGATTCATGTTCTTTAGTTGCTCTGTGAGATAAATGTAATATTTTAAAATATTAATGCCATAATGAGGCTTAAAATACAATCAGGAGTGTATCATGATAGCTTCCTAACTTGGAGACCAAGGCCTAACTAGCTGTTTTAATTCAATAGCCATTAAATCAACCTCCCTTGGCTTCTTCTATGTTTACCAGAGGTCAGGAAGTATTTTAGGAAGTGGAGAAACAAGGATAAAGAACAAAAATTCTGCCTTGGATTAGATCACAGTTAACCCCAAACAAATAGACAAATAAAATAGAGAAGAACCCAATTATAGCAAAAGTATGCATAAGACACAAGGATAGTCTGTCAAAGGTTTGAGAGCTAAGAAAGGATGTGGAAACATATCTGAGATATATTTCCAAAGTATCTCTTTGTCTATAAGGTGGGGAATGGACTGAACAAAACCAACATGAGAGACAGGAGGATATGATACATGGCTGTTGGACTGCCCAGTTGAGGAAAGAATTCATACTTTAACTAGGGAATAATGTAGAATATGGGGGGATAGAGATGAAGAAGATGGTGGCCAAAGGAGTTTTGGAGAAGAGCAAAGAACATGAAAGTGGTGAAGTGGTGGTCTATTGAACACGTAGTGATGTAGGCATGATTTCCATCTAACACCAACTGGATGAACCAGCAGAGGTGACATGATATGGTGGATGAGGGCACACTTTGCCTGAATTTGAATCCTGGAATCGCCACTTATTCTGCTGAGTGTCCATAGGCTTGTTTGCTTACACAAGCCCCTCATTTTTCATGTCACAACTATCACCAGAGACCTTAATCTCTAGAGGAAATAAAACCAGCCAAGTCACATAGTTACCATCCTGAGACATTACCTCTGTAGTACCTACCTCATTGAGTTATTGTGAAGATTTAATGCATTAAAATGTAAGAGTGCTTAAAATAGTGTCTGACGCATAGGAAACACAATGGGAGTGTTGGCAATCATTATCTTATTCCAACATCCAGGTGGACAGTCTGGTAGCATCTGAGAATTTCCAGAGGATGTATAATATCTTGTACATCCTAAAAGTAGATGATGCTTTCCTGCCAGAAGGAAAGTGTGGCACCCAGGGAGAAGCTGGCACTCTGCATAGCTCTCAACACCCCAACTTTGCTCCCACTCACCAGAACTTCTTCCTCTCTTTTAATTATGGCCTTGCTCGGCATCATTCAGAAAAGTCCCTTATGCTTAATCTGTGACTCATAGTCCAACCATTTGAACAGTACAAATGTTTCCTCTGCAGAAAGGAGCAGATGCTCTGGTGGAAAACAAGGAGGGGAGAAATAAAGCAGAGAGTCTCATAAATGCGGAGGAAGTTGGGGCTAAAGAAATCACAAGTTTTCACAGACATATTAGCTTATACAAGCTCCTTATTTTTCATAACACAATAATCATTAGTGACCTTTGTCTCTACACAAGATAAATCCAGCCACAGTCACATCAGTTACTAACCATTCCAAGAGTGTTGATCTGCCATTGGATGCCACACTGAGTGGGAAAGGCTTCTCTCCAGGTAGCAATAAAAGAATTATGAACTCACTCTGGTACTCCTCTGGGACCCAAAAAGAAAAAAAAAAAAAAAAAACATCTAAGTCTGGCACCTAGGTACTTTCCTGAGTGGGTTGTCATGGCAACAGGGCATAGCAACTGTTTTCAGGATTCTAAGACCTTGGCAATTCTCACGAGTTTCTCTGCCTCAGCTTCTATGTATGCACAGACATATGGATACCAGAAATGTTGCCAGAATTGAGAAAACGATTTGAAATTCATGCCAGAATTCCTCTGGGTTACACAAGACCTCAGCCGACCTCACAGAGTTTAGCTTGCTCGGCACCACCACTGATAGTATGACCCATCCAGTTCATACTGCTGGGGCTCAGTTGCTCCAGCTGTAAAATGAAAGGGTTGGACTCAGCAAGCACAAAGGTTAATGTGAGCTTCACAATGTTAAGAGTCTTAGGAATTTTACAGAGTATACTCCTAGAGTTCTTAAGCTTGAGTATGCTGTTGCAAGAAAGAAAAAAAGAAAACCTCCACTAAAATTATTATTGATGTAATCATTTACTCTTGATTATGTAGTTTGTTATTCAAAGAAACTATCTAACTTATTGTGTACAATATACAATATGTGTGTGTGCGTGTGTGTGAATCCAGCTTTAGGTCAAGCTCTATTCTCCCCCAAGAATCCAGAAAAAGAAGAAAAGGATATACTTTTTATGAGTTCAGTGATTGTGTCTATCTTGTTCACTATTATGTCCTTAACACTTTGGACATGATTAATAAATATTTGGGGCATAATTGAATGAATTAATGAATGAGCAAATGAATGATGAACATAAGAATGAGACACAATAGGCCTACCTAAGTTTCTTCACATCTGCTAAAAAGTGCCTTGTGAGAAAGCACACCCTACATGTTGAAGTTTTCTAAAGCTGTATTACAAATAACCCTAAAATGTGGTGACAAAAAAAAATCATTTAAAATTTTATACTGATAGATTTCTGTGAGTCATGAATTCAAGAAGAATATAGTGTTGAGAGCTCTTTGTTCCCCTGAATGCCTGGAGCCTCAACTGGGGCTGACTTCTACAGCTGGGCACTGAAAGATATGGAATTGAAGGATGCACTTACAAGATCCTTCTTCAATCATGAGTGTAGTGCTGCTGGAGATTGCTGAAAGTCTGGGCTTATCTAGGAGAACTCCCACATGGGACTTGAGCTTCTGTCAACGTGGGGACTGACTTTAGAGAGGGATGATTTAGAGTATGGGCAATTCAACAGATCAAAGCAGAAGCTGCAACTTATTTTGAGTTACCCTCAGAGGAATTGTGTCACTCTGCCATGTTTTATTGACTGTGAGTCCTTAAAACTAGTCCATACTCAAGAATGAGTGATAGTGCACAGTCCCAGTTGTGCTGGGATGAGGGACAAGCCACCAGTTGCAGGAAGGATGGCAGAGTACAAAAGGCTCTGTTAAAAAATTTGATGTCAGTCTGATTTTTGTTTCTTCGTACATGGTCTGTATTCTCTGAAAGCTTTTAGAGCATTCTTTGTGTCTCTTCTGTTCTGGGATTTTACTTCATTATGTTGAAACATGCATTTTCTCCTTCTTAGTCCTGCTAGACTTTCTATGAGCCACTTTCATCTTAAGTTTTTATTTTTATTTAATTATGGAAAATGTATATTCATCAAGTATTTCCTATGATACATTCTTTGACTCCTTTTGGAACATTATTATCCAGTCTTTACCACCTCTACTTTAATTCACCTTACTTTCCTTATATCATACCCTGCTATCTTCTAAGAAAATTCTTCCATCTTGTCTTTCACTTTTTTAACCAGTTTCATCTGTGTCCATTTTGGTACTTATACCATCCACCAAATATTATATTTTGTCTACTAAGTATTTGCTACAAAATATTTTTACTTATTTAAAATTTAAGACTTCTCTTTCTCATTTCATATTGCCAGTATTTCCCTCACTTGAGGAATATTTATTGTACTCATTTTAAAAAGTCATCTGTTTGACTATTTCTTTCTTTCGTAAAACACTTGTAACTTTCAGGTGTCTAGTCATGTTGATTTGGGGCACAAGCCCCATTATAATGTATAATGTAATGGGTAAAAGGTCTGGTCTTGGTGTGTATCCCCACTGAGATACCACAGAATGGCTTTGGATGTTTCTCTGTACTCACAAGCAATGCTGCCAGTCAGCAAATCACTTTTAGATTTTTAAGGGAAAATGATATAAAGATATTTTTCATTACTGTAATCCACCAGCCATGAGAATTGGGTGGAAGGGGCTAAAATAATGAATACTCAAGAGTTGTTTTAATCAAGCCTTCACCCCACAGGCTCTTTTATACTGCTCTTATACTAAACATTCAACACCAACAACCTGGTCATTGCAATTTCTGTGGGAAAAGGTCAAGAAATAGCTCCGTAAATGTCTAGCTTCTTAACTGCCTCAAGTCCCTACACCACACCCACCCACAATACACACACACACACACACACACACATACACACACACACACACACCCTGGAGCATGATAGCCTTACATTTCCCCCAAATCTTCTTGCCCTTGTATTTTTCTGATTTTAAGAAAGGAGATCCAGCAGCCTATATTCATTTCCCATCTCATCAATAATAAAGTCCTCCAATATTTTCCTAAGTAAATATATTTCAAATAGGAAAGGGATAATGAAATATCATTATTCTCTCTAATGAGGTGCCCATAGAACACACATGTTTTGTTGGAATTTCACTTCAGGCATAATAATGATGATTATAATTATAATCAACATTATCATCATCATCATCACTGTTGCTGTAGCTATTATTATAAACATTCTAATGTATTCACTAGTTCCTTTGTGCCATATTCTATAATAATCATTTTACATCTATAGCCATTGAAATCTAGGGCCTTTGGACAGGTTCCTTATAAGGTCATATGCAAAGCTTCAGAATTCAACAGAATGAAATAAAACAAAACAAAATGAAGAGACCAATTCCTTATTCCAATCTCTCAAAGAGCACAAATGGAAACTTAGTCTGCCTCTTTTCCTCACCTTCCTAGCTCTTGGCCTTCCCGTGTTCCCCAGGCTTTCATTATATGCCCTCCTCCCATCTCTTTACTCTGTTATTTATTCATTTAACTTCTCTGCTAAATGCTTCCCATCTTCTTCCCATCTGATAGGCTCTTACTCTGAGTCTTAAGTCTGATTCTTTTGGGCTTATTCTGTATCACAAGACTTCTCTGGCAGAGATGTACTCTAAATATGGGTCAAACACTGGAAATTTGGAGTTACAACTGAAGTATTCTTTTTGGTAGAGTGAAGAAGGCATGAATATCTTAGTACTTCCTTATTAATATTTTCTCTCACAAGCCTGTGACCTCATTTACTTCTCTTGACAACTCTATGGGTTAGATACCATAACTATATTTTCATGTGAGGACAGCAAGTCACAGAGAGGTCAAATTCTTGTCCAAGGTTATAGTAGATAGTCTTGTGAATGAAGAAATAATGATTTAGAGACAGATGTTCTGCTCTTAATGCCCATTCCTTAAGTCTATGGTATTGCTCTACTTTTTCCTGAGGTACAATTCCAAAAAGAACATCAAAGTCCAGATTCTCGTATAAACTGTCCTTTTCACCTGAACGTTTTTGTCAAGGGAGATATTGTATTTAAAAGAACCTGTCTGAGCATTCTGACTTTGCTTCTGCTTGCTCAAGTGTATCTCCATTCCCAAAAGAGCTGCTCACCTGAGGTCATCACTGCAATTTTAGTCTACATAATTTAATAGACCTGTTACCAGTGTAACACTTATTAACAACCCATTAGTAGTCATTCAGGTAAAGCTAGACAATCTCATGTACCAAAGCTTTTATTGTAGAATTTTAAGTCATTAGTTTAATAAATAATAAACTATCTACCAGAGATATTCACTATAAAAGACCACACTTTGAATGTGCTGGCATGCGTTATTAAATATAATTAAATTATCCAACTGAAGATTTGAAGCAGTATTTCTCACAACCCACTGTGCTCATGAACTTATAACCAGCTCAGGAAACCCAGTACTAAATTCTGAAACCAGAATTCAATTTCCAGTTGCTGTGAAGACAAATATGAGGTTTGTCTACTCATTTGAGATATGCCTACAGAATGCCAACAAGTCACCCTACCTGGAGAAATCTTGTTGTATTTGGTAAACTGAAGAGCCAAAAGAAAATAATGGGACTTTTAAGATGTGAAGCTTCATTTGTACCTGTGGGCCAAATCTCTAGTAGCAAAGAACAAACAAACATTTGGACAATTATTTAGAGAATACTTTACCTGCCTTCATAAACAATTCTAGACAGAAATAAACTAGATGCATTTTTGTTTCTGGCATGAAAACCAAGGAGAAGTAAAAACAGTCAATTCCAGGGTTCAGAATCTGCAAATCTGTAAAAACTTTAAGATCAAATGATAGGCTTTTTATTCTCCTGTGCAATATTCCAGATCAAAATAGTTAACTCACTGGTACTCAACAAACAGTTGACTGAATGACTGAATTAAGGAATAAACGAACTTTATATTTCTGTAGTGTTTTTTAAGTTTCTTTAAAAGTGTATTTATTTAAGCCCTAATAAGAAATGGCAGGAATGGTGCTATTATTGCCTTACAAATAAAAAAGCCAAGGCACACACAGAACAATATGGAAGAAAAAACAAGGGCTTTAGAGCAAAGAGGATCCATCATAAATTTTACCTCTATCTTCACATTAGCTTCACAATGCCTGAACGGCATTCCTCTCCAGGCTTGCATCCCCCAGCAACCCAATGGTAATAAAAATATCTAATTCTGGAGTTGTCATGAAGTGTCAAGGATCATGTATCAGGGAATAACAAGTATCCGATAAATCTTCTTTCTTTTCTGCCCCATTTTCTAGCTTTGTTTATGGAAATCTTGAATGTTGATCTTGCTTTATGACAATTAGAAAGATGTTACTACCTTTGTTGTTACATACAGCTTCTTTAAATTTGCCAGGCTTGAGAAACATAAGATAGTTTGATGGAAATCATTCATTAATTTTACATATTGACCTAATCTTTCTTTATCACTCACATATTCCTATCCCATCTCATAGTCAGGCCATGCTAGATCCAGAGCTAAGGGAACATTCTGTCTTAGCCTAAAATTTTGATATTTGGTTCATCATGAATTTTCTACATTTTAAGTTATATATATATATATATATATATATATATATATATATATATTACATTGAGGGACACTTTCCTCACTTTCAGTAGAGTATGTGACACTTGATCTCAGGGTCATAAGTCCAAGCCCCAAGTTGAGTGTAGAGCTTACTTTTGGAAAGAAGGAGAAGAAGAAGAAGAAGAAGAAGAAGAAGAAGAAGAAGAAGAAGAAGAAGAAGAAGAAGAAGAAGAAGAAAGAAAGAAAGAAAGAAAGAAAGAAAGAAAGAAAGAAAGAAAGAAAGAAAGAAAGAGAAAGAAAGAAAGAAGAGAAAGAAAGAAAGAAGAAAGAAAGAAAGAAAGAAAGAAAGAAAGAAAGAAAGAAAGAAAGAAAGAAAGTTTGATTACTGAGTTTTTTGAGGATTCTTTAATTTTGCATCCAAGTTGAGTGTATTACTTGCCTACTTGCCTCATCCCATTCCAGGCTCTGTAACTCCATGATCATCTTCATATGTTCAATCTCATTTTTCAGCAGTCTGAATCTGGCTTAAGCTAGCAGATACCAGAAGTGTTCAAAAAGTAGGGGAGGCCTCTGCCATTGGACCTTACAAGGCTGTGGAAGTAGAAGAACCTCCTACTGTTCCATGAAATTGAAAACATCAGGGCAGAACACAAAGTCTGTTAAGCCCAGAGCTTAACTGGAATGATTGTATTTGGTTTGGTTGTTTGCAAGATTTTTATTTATTTGGTTGTTTTTATTTACTTTGGCAGCAAGCTATGGACAATCTTAATTAGGGATTGAAGAGAGGAGATGGAGATGTTCTGTTCTCACATTGTTTGGCCAGTCACTTCCCCAGAGCCGCGATTTACATGACGATAGGCCCAATGAGCTCCATTAAATACCTCTTGACCCTTTATCTCAGCAGCACGAGTTGCACTTCACAGGGTGGTCCCGAGCCTTTCCTCCATTTTCCCAAGAATATCAATTCAAAATCATGCACACCAAGTAAAGTGGAACCCAGATGACACAGCAGGAACTGAGCCCTTGTGTTTCCTGACCAGCATTAGCTCGGCTTGAGTCAGAGCATGATATGTTTGTGGCTGGGTTCCCAGGAGGTCACTGCATTGGCTACCTTGCTGATAAAAAATTAAATGCTGAGCTTAATACCGATAACAGACCCCATTTTGGCAGACGCTAAAAAATCAGAAATCAAAATTGACTTTTCAGCAGGAAAAGTGAACAATGTGACCAGCAAGCATAATTTAGTTTAGTGCTTCCTAAAATATTTTCTACACAGGAAATTAACAATAATTAACATTTATTGTCTGCTTATGAAGAGCCTGGTGCTGATCTTGGTCCTTTTGTTAATATATTTAACTGTTGCAATGACCTTATAAGATAGTCATTATTTTTAGACTTGCTGAAGGTCACCCTGCCAGGCCATGGAGCTCTGGCAGGCTCTTGAATCTGTGCCCTAGACACTGTGTAATATACCTCTCAAGTTATTAAGGAAAATAAGCTTTAGAAAAAATCAAGTACACAGAATCTGTTACAGACTGAATGTTTGTGTTCCCCCAGAATTCATATGTGGAAGCCCTATGCCCCAGTGTGATAGTGTTTGGACATAGGGACTTTGGGAGATATTCAGGTTGAATTGAGGTCCCAGAGGCGGGGCCATCATGATGGCTTTGGTGTCTTTAAAAGAGAACATACCAGACTAGCTTTCTTTTCACCATGTAGGAATGTAACCAGAAGGCAGTTGTCTGCAAACTAGGAGGAGGATTCTCACCAGGAATTGAATTGATCTTGGATTTTCTAGCTTTCAAAACTGTGAGAAAGAAACTGGTGTTTAAACCATCCAGTCTATGGTATTTTGTTACAGCAGCCTGAGCTAAGGTGCAATACATGGTATGTGTGCTTAAGTATGTATATGTGTTTGGGATCTGTCTCTCCAAGGTCAAAATTTTGAAGGACTGTGTCAAGCAAAGTTAAGTAGATTTTCAATTGCAAACCTTATCAGAACTTTCAATAGACTAAGGTGAACAATGCTTCTCTAAGAGAAGAGTTTCGAGGGTAAGTTTTTCCAAAGATATTTGACTTGGACCATCTCACTGTGATGGAACCTCGTTCCTAAGGTGCATTTCATTTTGTCCTGGCCCCTTAGTGTTAACAGTGACTGCCTGGATGGCAACCACAAGTTTACCACCAACAGCGGGTCACTGCTACCACCACATAGATTTCTGCCTGTCTTAAGTTGTTACACCAACCTCTGAGTGAGGAATGTTTAATAAAGTGTGGCCACACATGCCCGCCCCGGCCCTGAGAGAGACACAGGCATGAGGCACAGCTGGCCAGGCAGCCAGCTGAAAGTCTAAGTGATGACCCAGAAGGGTATGCAGAGTCACTGGGATTTCTTAATGGGCACTTACTGCCTTGTGGAAAGGGTAAGAAGAGATTTCATGGAGCTTGCTGAGTCTGTTGCTGTGTAAGTCCCACCTCTGGGGAAGTGACTGGCACAACAGTATCAGATGTCAGTGGTGCAGACATTTAGCAGATGCAGTGGCGCCGCACTTGCCAGTGTGTGAGCTACAAGGGAGGATCTGACTGTGTGAGCGTGGGAGTGTGTGCAGATTGGTACTGTTTTTTAAATCCGTTGCCCACCAAGCAGGAGCAGAATTTGAATGGTGGAATTTAACGTGAGATTTGGTGCACATAGGTAGAAGTAGCTTCATTCCCACAGCTGCATTTTTAAAGCAAAAGTCCCAGACATACACACTCTCACACATACATGAGAAATCAAATTGCCCGGGGCACCCATGGGAAAGGCGTGCTATTACTCTGCTGCCAAAGCAGTTGTCAGATCTCTGGTAATATCTCAAACCAGAGCCTCGCCTTTTATGTGACAAAGACTCTTAAAAGCCTGATAGCTTGTTCTAGGGAGAAAAAAAAAAGAAAGAAAAGAAAGTGAATAGATGGAATTATTCGAAGCTAAAGTTGAGAGAAATAAAGAGGTAGAGGATTCACATTAATACATGATATTTTATTCTTATTATGCATTTTTATCCTCTGATTTTCAAGCAAACAGTGCCCAAAGTAGGGCTGGTCTCAAAGCGGATACTCAGAATTCTTGAGTTGTATCGAATTAAGTTGAATCAAATCAAACCAAATCAAATAGGTTCTGTGAGTGTTCACCTCTGTCCAAGGAAAGATTACGCAAGATACTAGATTTAAGAGAGATACCATCACTCCTCAGTATGGCACATGAAGCAAGGAGAAAATGAAATCTGTGTCCCAGGCAAGAGTCTCTAGCAAGCAAGAGAAAGTCTCGTCTTTTATGTCCAGAGTGAGAGCAAGATCAGAAGCAAAGTTTCAGACAGGAAACAGATCTGAGAAAGTAATTTGGAATTTAGAGCCCAGAGAAAAATCCCCAAATCTCTGTGCTCAGGGAAAAGCTTGCTGGGGCTAGGAATGGGTTATTAATGTGGAATATTTATGATGGTCTAGTCAATTGGTCAAGAGTGATAACAAGGAGGCCTGATACTCAGATTTACAGACCACTGTGGTGATCAGTATTTTCCAAATTTCAGGAACAAGGGCTAGGAGAACTATTAGGGCAATGAAATTAGAGCAAGGCTTGGTTTGGGACGCTGATCCTGAGAATCCTCACCTCTCTCAAAGCCAGAGAATTAGAAAATGGTTAGGTGGCTTTCTTCATGTGCATAAACGGGGTTGAAGCACATGAGCCAAGCAAAACATCTATTCATATTAAATAAGATGATTTTCACAGAAATAATTGTGACATTATTTTCTCTAATTATTTGTACTTCCAGAAGGGAAACTCACTTGAATGTCTCAAAGGGTATAGCCCTGCTCCCTTGCACTAAGTAAATATAGTCTGGCATGCTCTTGAAAAGATAGCAAATCACCCTCCCACCTCAAGGCTATATTTTATGGGTCCCCAAGTGGTTATCAATGTGCTGGAACCATTTAAAAATCTCCAGATCCTCAGCTAACTACCACTTAACCTTCCAAACCTCCTATTTTCCCACTTGTAAAATTTTGCTAAGAGTAATTCACAGCACTTACCTGATGGTCACTCTATGACAAATTCCATTCTAAGGTCTATATATGAATTCACCCATTTTAATGCCTATAATCACCCAGTAACTCAAACTACAACTATCTCCATTTTGGGATGTGAAATTGAAGTGTGAAAAAGATAAAGACCTAAGTGAGAACATCCACATTTGAACCCAGGCCATGTTTTCTAAGTCAGTTTATTTAACCAGAAAATTATGTCTCCTTCCAGGGACATTCATTCTTATGTAGTATGAACATAGTAAAGGTGAAATGCTAAAGAGGCACAGGGTAAAGCCTGCTAAATGTTGTTTTCCTTCTTGTTTTGTCCAACTCTTACTTCCCAGGCTCCTCTCAGATTATGAGCAGGGGAAAGGAAACTAGAGTATATGTGACTTTTAATCCCTTAGGTAATTCGAAAAGAATTCTAAAATTGAAAAGTTTTATGTTTTGTGAACCCATTTCACAGTTTGTAACATTCGTTCTCAGGAGGTTCCTTCCTGACTTCTGACTTAATTCAAACACAAGGAACAATAAGGTGTTTTTCTCTTGTTCTATTAAGAATTCTGTTTTACAACACTCCTAGGAGTTTATGATTATGTCAAACATGCCAAGTTTGTTTGGTCAAAAATCGTTTGGCTCTCTGAAGGAGTTCTTTTTTCTGATGTTTTCATGTACAGTCATTGCATTTCTATATCAGCAGACATCTCCGGACAGCAAGTACATTCTGCTTCCTGAGTTGCCAACAACTATTTCCAAAAATTAGGCCTGAGTGTGATGTGCTGCGGTATTCTGATTCACTAACTGCAGGCTGAGCTAGATTCTATATGTGCCGTCTCTGTGTTTTCCTCCTTCTCCCCATCCTGGACTTCTTTATAGAAGTCTTTGGAATCCTAGCGAATATCTTAATAATATGAAAAATATCAGGCCAGTCTAGAACCATTCGATGTCTCCACAGATTATCACAGGTTTAGGGGTTAGGGTGGCTTTGCTTTCATGATCAAAAATGAGAAATATATGCAGGATGTGCCATCATTTTTTTTCATAGCTGGATGAATCCAACCTCTGTGCATGCTTATGAAGCATTGCAAAGCAATTTAGTACAGTAGAAAATGAGAACAATAAGATAGAATGAGTATATCTATGAGTATATCTATAAGTAAAGATTCATGTTTTATTTGAATAAAATTGGCAAGTAGAAATTTTGTAGCATTTTACAAGCGTGAGGAGAATACTGCCTTCCTACTACTCCCATGGATTATGAATTTTTCAGATGGACTTTGGAGAATACATGAACCCCTGAAGTGATATTCAAAATTTTATAGTTGCATTTTGTGGGGAGGGGATTCAAATCTTTTTTTTTTTTTTTATGTTCTTCAGATGGCCTATGACCTAGTGAATTAAGAGCTAGGGAAAATAAATAGATATGAGCTCAATGTTCATCTCTGTACCAATTGGAAATTTGGCCTACATGTAACTTGTTGTATTTTTAAAAATACATCATCCAAAACTCTTTACTGAGTTTTTAATGTGTGCCAAACACAGTGCCAGTTGCTAAGGACAGTATAGAACTTCAGATCCTTTCCCTCAGAGACCTAAACCCTAACAGGGAATTCATGGACAGGTCTGCATTGGTGCCTGCCACTGGTTGACTCCCAGGTTTGCCATTCACTCTACCTTCTCTATTACTTTGCCACTTGAAATGGATTCTCTAGTTCTTGCCCATCTCCTCACCTTTTCTGGACCTCACTGAGAATAAGGAAATAATGGGATGGTTTTTAATGTTTTTCAAGTCTGAGAAGTATCTAGACTCTCCTCCAGCATAATAAGATGAAGGAGTAGGGACTCCCCGGTAGCTCAGTGGTTGAGCATCTGTCTTTGGCTCAGGGCGTGATCCTGGAGTTTCAGGATCATGTTCCACATCAGGCTCCTGGGAGGAACCTGCTTCTCCCTCTGCCTGTGTTTCTGCCTCTCTCTATCTCTCTGTGTCTTTCATGAAAAAATAAATAAAATATTTTAAAAGAATAAGATACAGAAATTATAGGTACAGAAAATTAATCATAATGCAAAGTGTTTGACTGTATTTTTTGATACTCCTGTATGATTTCAGACTTCTATGAAGGCCTCAGTCCTTGCATTCCTCCCTGACTTATCTTGAAGACCTTGTGGGGGAAAAAAAAAGTTAGACACTGACATTGCAAGGAGGGAGATAGGTAATGGAGGGAGTCCCGAGAAGAAATGCAGAGCCCTTCTGCCAACTGAAACACACAGCCATGGGATGTACCTTAATAATCTAGGATGAATTTCTGTGCCTGTGGTAACAGCAAAAGCACATGTATGTTGAATACACAGACCATTTAAAAATCTCCACCATCCAATGGTATCATCCACATGATAACTTATCATTTGAGCATGAGGTAAAGCACAGGTTTCTCTAGAAATCTGTATGTGCCTAACTACCTAATACACAGTTTTATAGAAACAGTACCACTCTATTCTTTCATGATATCACCAACCAATTCAATAACCAAGTTTTAAGGTTAGAATACAGAAATCAGTTAACATTACTCATCTGTGGACAATTAACTAAATAGTACATTTGCCAAAGTTAAAGTAGGTGACTTATAAAAGGAGGGAATGGGTGTAATGATACCAGGAAACCCAAGCTATTTTGGTTAGTTCCAGTAACTATCAGCTTAACCCTGGACTTTGTATGAGAAAGGATGAACAAAATAAACCGTGAAGTCACAGAACAGGTAACTGACCTCAGTTTGTGGCATGGGGGGAGAGAATTTGAAAGATAAATTTTTCGTCCAACCATTTACGCTGACGAAGCTGTAAAGTTAACTCTGAGATTGAAGTTCATTGCAATGGAAGTTTCATATTATAAGTCAGGTTTTATTCCTAAATATTTCTCTGTGTTATTGGCTCAGAAATATATAAGTACAGGATACGCCTGGGTGGCTCAGTGGTTGAGCATCTGCCTTCAGTTCAGGGCATGATCCTAGAGACCCAGGATTGAGTCCCACATCGGGCTCCATGCCAGGACCCTGCTTCTCTCTCTGCCTGTGTCTCTGACTCTCTCTGTGGGTCTCTCATGAATAAATAAATAAGATCTTAAAATAGAGAAATATTTAAGTACAGTATTCATTTCTGCTTAAGACTCCAGAGCTCGTAGAAGATATAGCTGTTGCTGTTGCTATCTGGTCTGATGCTGCTCTAATTTTCTTACTTTCTTACTCCTGCACAAATCCTCAGTTTGGGCATTTGCAGGGGTAGAATCTGTTTTAGTATGTTAACAATTGTCTCTAAAGTGAGAGTTGGTGCTTTTCAAACAAAGCACTACATTTTACTTAACATTTTCTGGAATGAATTCAGGAAAGTTGCTCTGAATTTCAGTTTATATAAACTAAGATTTCATAAAATAAAACAGTCTATATTGACTGAGGACTCTATAATTAGTCATTTTGGCCAAGAATATAATTGGAAATATTTCTATGTACTATGTAATATTCTTGCAACACCTATCTTGGAGACAGGGGTCTGTTCTGAGAAAAAGCTTGTTTTGTGTCTATAGAATCACTGAGATCCTTGACATTATTTAGGCCACTATTAGAGAGAACCAAGATGGATCAGCAATTTTGTTTTTAGTTCTTAAACTGTGAAAATATCAAACTATCTTCCCAGTGAGTTAGTGTATATTATATGGAATCAGAGTGACTCTCATCCTGCAAATCTGCTAGACAGGGAGGCTCCATAAATCCAAGGGATTACAAACTCACCAGAGAAGGAGCTGGAATGACTGAGCCAACCTATAAATTATTTACCTTGGTCATCCGGTAACCCCACTGTCCTGTCCTGTACATATCATATCTTTAGCCCTTCAATAGTGAATGGGGGCTGTCTCCAAAATTTGGCTATTGTTGATTATGCTGCTATAAACATCAGAGTGCACATATCCCTTCAAATCTGTATTTTTCTATCCTTTGGGTAAATACCTAGCAGGGCAATTGCTGGATCATATGGTAGTTCTATTTGTTAACATTTTGAGGAACTCCACACAGTTTTCCAGAGTGGCTGCACCACTTTGCATTCCCACTAATAGTGCAAGAGGGTTCCCCTTTCTCCACATCCTCACCGACATTTGTTGTTTCCTGTGTTGTTAATTTTAGCCATTCTGACAGGTGTGAGGTGGTATCTCATCATGGTTTTGAGTTGTATTTCCCTGATGATGAGTGATATGGAGCATCTTTTCATGTGTTTATTAGCCATCTGGATGTGTTTTTTGGAAAAGTGTCTATTCATGTCTTCTGCCCATTTCTTAATTGGGCTATTTGTATTTTGGGTGTTAAGCTTCATAAGTTCTTTGAAGGTTTTTGATACTAACTCTTTATTACATACATTGTTTGCAATTATCTTCTCCCATTCATAAGATTGCCTTTTAGTTTTGTTGATTATTTACTTCCCTGTGCAGAAGCTTTTTATCTTGATGAAGTTACAATGGTTCATTTTGCCTTTTGTTTCCCTTGCCTGGAGTGAAGTATCTAGTAGGAAGTTACTATGGCTGATGTCAAAGAGACTTCTATCTGTGTTTTCCTCTAGGATTCTGATGGTTTCCCATTTCACATTAAGGTCTTTCATCAATTTTGAATTAATTTTTTTGTATGGTGTAAGAAAGTGGTCCAGTCATTATTCTGTATGTTGCTGTCCAGTTTTCCCAACATCATGTGTTGAAGAGTGTCTTTTTTCCATTGAATATTCTTTCCTTTTTTGTGGAAGATTAGTTGACCATGTAGTTGTGGGTCCATTTATGGGTTTTCTAGTCTGTTCCATTGATGTCTATATCTGTTTTTGTGTCAGTACCATTCTATCTTGATGACTATAGCTTTGTAATATAGCTTGAAATCTAGAATCATGGTGTCTCCAGTTTTGTTTTTCTTTTTCAGAATTACTTTGACTATTTGGTCTTTGTGGTTCCATACAGTTTTAGGGTTGTTTGTTCTAACTCTATGAAGAATACTGGTAGCATTTTGATTCCATTAAATGTGTAGATTGCTTTGGGTAGTATAGACATTTTAACAATGTTTGCTCTACCTCAACATAATAAAGGCCATGTACAAAAGACCCACAGCTAATATCCTCCTCAATGGGGAAAACCTGAGAGCCTTCCCTCTATGGTCAGGAACCAAGACAAGGATGGCCACTCTCACCACTACTATTTAACATAGTACTGGAAGGCTTAGCCTCAGCAATCAGACAAAAAAAAAAAAAAAAAAAGAAGAAGAAGAAGAAAAGAAATAAAAGGCATCCAAATTGGCAAGGAAGAAGTCACTATTTGCAGATGACATTATACTCCATGTAGAAAACCTGAAAGACTCCACCAAAAACTTCCTAGAACTCATATAAGAATTCAGCAAAGTCACAGGATGTAAAGTCATTCTGCAGAAATCTGTTGTATTTCTATACACCTATAACAAAGCAGCATAAAAAGAAATTAAGGAATCAATCCCACTTACAATTGTACCAAAAACAGTTGCATCCTCGGAATAAACCTAACTAATGAAGTAAAAGATCTATACTCTCAAAACTATAGAACAATTATGAAAGAAATTGAAGAGGACACAAAGAAATAGCTTTAAAACTAAAGGGCTTTTTCATATCCTATATATTCAAAAAATTCCTTCTTGGTATGAGTTCTTTGATAATGAAAGAGATATACATACTGACTAAAGAATTCTCCATGTTCACTGCATTGGTTTTGTTTGCTGTGCCTTTGATGATAGCTAATAAGTGTCAAATACCAACTGAAGGCTTCTCCACATTCAAGACGTTGATAACGTTTTTCTTTTTTATGGATGAGCCAATGTCAAGTAAGTGTTCAATCCTGACTAAAATTTCTTTCATACTGACTACATTTCTAGGGTTTTTCTTTGGTGTGCATCCTCTTGCCTTAAACATAAACCCCCAGATTCTTTTAGTTGAACTAAGAGAGGCATCCCAGAGACAAACAATGGGAAGTCAGCACATTTGTGTCCAGTATGTCATAGTGTCTAAGAATTCTGGACTGAGGTTACTCACCCCAAGTAAGACTAGAAGTTCCTTAGGATTATCTATCCCCTGGTTAAAAGAGAGCCTGTTCTATACACCCAAAATTATTCTTTATATTCTGAGATGCCATTTCTGCAAGTGCTGTCATCCCCAAATAAAGTTCCACCCGGGGGATTTATATATAGGACATAGAGCTGCAGTTGGCCTTTGCCCATATTTTCAAATCTGGCTCTTGGTCTTTCATAAGCGAGCATACCTAACATCAGCACATTTGTTCTAACTTTTTCTTGTCTACTTTTTTTTTCTATCCAAGGAAGTAACTTTTTTTGTTGTTGTTTTTAACCACCTGGGAACACTGTAAGATGTGGAAATGCTGAAAAATAATAGAGAAGTTGACATTTGCCTCTTTTCATATATAATCTTTTTGCTCTCCTCTCTTTTCCTTTCGCCATTTTTCACTCCTTCTTCCATCCTTTAATTCTGTATTTTTTTTCCTAAATGTAATAAGTCTTGGCTGCTATGATTTTGCTTATTCTTTCAGGTCCTTCACACAATAAATACTATCAAAGAATGGAAAGGGAGGGGAGCTCAGATAAAAATAAAAAAGGAAGCTCTGCAGCTTTTGTTACATTCCTTATCCTATAGTCATCTTTCTTTCCTATGATTCAAGGACACGTTTGTTCTTTTATTTTTTTCCTGGATATCATAACACATATTTTTATTCCCTCCTGAGACATTTATCAGTTAGGCTATAAAACAAGTCATGCCAAAATTAATGACTTAAAACAATAACCATCTGTTAAGCTCACAATTCTATGCATTGTCAGTTTGCACTGGGCTCAACTGAACAGTTCTGCTTATCTGGCCAGGGTTGGTTGTTCTCAACTGGGCTCATCCATTTGTCAGGAGTCAGCTTCCAGGCTGGCTGTGGATTAGTTGGTCAAAGGTGGCCCAGGTTGTTGGTTGGTTTCACTTGCTCTTTCATCCTTCAGCAGGCAAGACCAGGCCTACTCACTTGAGTCCAGGGCAGGATAATCCAGTGCTGACAGGAAATGTACAAGTTCTCTTGAGACTGCCTCAGAACTTACAAAATGACTTTTGGTTGCATTTTATTAAACAATTCAAATCAAATATTAGAAGAGGAAAAGCGACATAGATTCCAACTCTCAATGGGTGGGCAAAAGCTTGCAACCATTCTTGTAATCTACCACAGAGAATAAATAGAGTAGTGCAGTGTAGCTCTGAAGTTTGAGTTTGGAGTCAAAATATCACAAACCCCATCTTTCACAAATGACTAATAATGTTCACATTCTTTAACTCTCTTTGGTTCTGTTTCTAAATGTAAAATAGGGGTAAAAATAATATCTGTTATATAGAGTTGTTAAAGATAAAATAAGAATATATTTATATTCCCATATATTATGAACTTAGCACAGTATCTGATACATAGTAAGAAAATATATTTGAGCTATTGTTGGAGTGTTGTCATATTTTTATTATTAGAGCTCTAGCCTGGTTCTCCATTTAGATATACTATGGTTTATGTGTAATTTTTCAAGGCCTTATAAATTCCATTGAATCCCACAAACACCTTTGTCTTAAAAAAATATTTTTGTATTTGTTGACCACATACATACTTGACCTTGGGATGGCAAATGACTCTAATCTTCTTCTAACTTCATGGCAGATGCAATTCATTGATTTTGGCAAATTTTTTTTTCAGAATTTTTTTGAACAGACCTCCAGAAAATTACTATCTGATGACTAGAGGTGGTACAAGAGATAAAATGTTCTTACTATACTAGAGATGGGGTCAGAAGGTGATGAGCACTCTGGCAATTAGTCTATCTAATTAGGCTAATTAGAACCAATTAGGCTTCTAAGGAGGAAAAATAATTGCAAAAACAAAGAAGCCTCTTTGGAAAGGATCATAATTCATCATGAAAAGTCAGGCTGTTTTCAGAGAGCAGCCTGGCTTATGGGTGAGAGAATGTGTAGGATACCTGTTCTGGAAATCAGATTATATTATAATCATTAGGTGATTTTAGCAATAAATTTACAGAGGAGTGACTTTTGGGAAACCACTTAATCTCTCTGAATCTGATTATTCATCTGTTAAATAGGAAATAGAGCTGTGAAAGACTAGAGAGGATCTGAAAAGAAACTGATCAAGGCACTTTAAGAAATAAGAGACTAAGCGATCAGTTCAGCTCTGTGTCTAAAATATAGAATATTTTTTTTTAATTTTTATTTATTTATGATAGTCACAGAGAGAGAGAGAGAGGCAGAGACACAGGCGGAGGGAGAAGCAGGCTCCATGCACCGGGAGCCTGATATGGGATTCGATCCCGGGTCTCCAGGATCGCACCCTGGGCCAAAGGCAGGCGCCAAACCGCTGCGCCACCCAGGGATCCCAAAATATAGAATATTTAGATTGAAATATGTTTCAAATACGTCAGTGCCATGTACCTCATAGACAATACAGTTGGGAGTGGGTAGTTTCTCACCGTTTAAGAGAACATTTTTGAAAATCTATGTTACAAGGGTTCAAAAGAACTCTGATGTGGTCCCAAGTCTCCCTCCTTACATGAGAAGGAAAACTACTTCCACATTTCTCCTTGCCTCTTCTGATTCACAATTAACCTGATAGGCTTGGCTATAGTGAAGGGAATAACCACACAACAGTCTGTAAGGTAATAAATATTATCTCAAATACTGGTTTGTAGTTTTCCCAGCAAACTTAGTGGGGAAGCCTTGTGGTTTCACATCTTCATGAGTAAGTCTCAGAAAGTGAAGTGCTTTCCCCAAGATTGTGCAAGAAGTCACTAACAGAGCAAGTCCTCAAAGACAGCTTTTTTCCAATGTTCTTGGCTCAATCCACAATATTCGATGCTTAAGGGAACATGACCACTTGATAAGTTTGTAAATGCCATGTTTGATTGCAAAAGTGTCAGAAGGCTACTTAAATAAATATTTTCAACACAGAATCCTTATGATAAAATGTAGTTAATATCCTCAGTAGAAAAAAAATTAATTTGGAGCTTTTATTAACTCCTTATTTTCTTGTTAACTTATATTTTGCATTTACTATATACATTATATGAATAAAATAATCATTAAACCAAAAGTAAATAGGTCTTAGAATATTTTTCTGTTCGCCCCTATGATGGAATTATTGGCTTTTATTCCTAAGGATTCAGAGCATGAAGATTTTATAGTATAAGATGATGATGATGGTCACCATCATTGAGCTTCTGTGTGGCACTTTGGAAGAGTAAAATGTCTTATGTCACACATTATTTTGCATAGCAATCCCAGGAGTTAAGTCAGTATGATGTGCACTTCACAATTAGAAAAATGGGGAATGCCAAATGTAAGAAAAGCCCAGTAATATGATAACTCTCACCTGATTTTAACACATTTCAAGCAATAGAACTGTCAAGATACAAAAATAACATTAATTTACCACCATTTCAATACTATACTTGGATATGAACATAAAAGAGCCAAGAGGCTTTTTGGACATCAAGTCCATAAAGATGATTTATTCATTTATTCAATGACCCAGGTTCAGAGTTAGGTTCTAGAGATACAGAACATAAGTAAGAACATAAACATCGAAATTCCTGATAGAGCACACACTCTCCTAAGTGAAGAGATTGATGAAAAATTTAAACAAGTAAAAAAATTTGAAAATTTAACTACAATGTTATAGGGATCTGGTATACTGAGGGAAGATTGCCTAAGAATGTAATGCTCAAGGTGAACAAGATGGTTAATTTCATGTGTCAACACATCTGGGCTGAGAGATGCCCAGATAGCTGGTTTGTCAATGAGGGTGTTTCCCGATGACATTAGTATTTGAATCAGTAGACTGAAGAGTATGCCCCCTAATGATTACAGATATCATACAATCTGTTGAGGGCCCAAATAGAACAAAAAGGTGGAGGAAGAGCAAAATCTCTCACACTCTCTATTTGAGCAGGGATATCTATCTTCATCTACTCTTGCACATTGGAGCTACTAGTTCTATAGACTTTGGACTCCAGGACTTATACCAGTGGCCCCACTTGTTCTCAGGCCTTGGGACTTGGACTGAGTTATACCACCAGCTTTCCTGGTTCCATAGCTTATGGACAGCATATCATGGCATAGCAAAGCCTTCATAATCATGTGAGCCAATTCCAGTAATAACTCTATTCTTATCTATCTATCTATCATCTATCTATCTATCTATCTATCTATCATCTATCTATTTGGTTTTGTTTCTCTGGAGGAGAAGCATGATAACATAATGAGGCATTACATGCAGTTATAAGTGAACTGGAGAAAGAAAGAGAGAGAGAGAGCTCCTGCAGGCAGAAGGAACAGCATTGTTAGAGTCCCAGTGACAAGAAAGAACACTGCATATGCAGTATGACTGGAAGACAAAACTGGCTGGAGAATGTAGTGTAAGATGAAACTGAGCAAAAGTCAGACATGGATTTTGTTTAATTTCCTTAAGTGATTTTTAACTTCATCCGAAAAGCAATGTAGTGTCTTAATTAAAGATAGGTACAGATAGTAAATAAGATATGTATTTTTGAAAAAGTCTCTGTGGTTTTAGTGTAGAAAGGCATTCAGAGTGGGGAGGGTACATGAGGATGGTGGGTCCTGCTATGGGGCAGGTAGCTTGTTAAAGGGCACATAAGTTAAGCTAACAAAAAGTAGAGAGATAGAGGTTAAGGAGTAAAAAAATTGAAGGTACATGGATTTCGTTAAATGATAAGATTGGGAAAAGGGAAGAAATAAGAATAACCACATTTCTGGCTTATCGAAGTACGTGAGTGGTGGAACCCTTCACCAAGATGGGAAGAACTGAAGAAGCTTATGGGAGTTCCTGTGATGGTGGATCTGGAAAAGGAATATGGAGGTACTGTGTTTGCATCTCTCAAACATCCCAGAGAATATGTGAGGTCATTTGTCTATTACATCAGGCTAGAATTTGAAGGACAAATCTCAGAAGGTGGTATTTTAAAAAAAGGAGTCATTTAGAGTAAACACCCCATTGACCACAGGCGCAATGTTGAGAAATTCCAACTTTTACCAGAGAAAATAATGTAAATGAGTCAGAGAAGAGGGATATTCAAAGAAAAAAAAAAAACAAGAGAATAATATGCCACGAACACCCAGACACAAGCCTATTTAAAGAAGCCCAAAGTTCCAAGTGCTGCTCAACTATCAAATAAAATAAGATCTATAAAATAA
Organism: Vulpes lagopus; assembly: GCF_018345385.1. Classification (NCBI taxonomy): domain Eukaryota; kingdom Metazoa; phylum Chordata; class Mammalia; order Carnivora; family Canidae; genus Vulpes; species Vulpes lagopus. The sequence goes on from NC_054842.1 coordinate 5,849,112, forward strand.
TTACTAAATTTAATAGCCATCACTACTCTTAGGTTTTGGTAGAATTATAGCAGCAGAATTCAGCTTGAAGTGCAAATGAAGAAGAGAGTAAAGTGGCTGAGAATGGAGTACAGGGAAAGAGAAGTTTTGGTGTAAAAAGCAGTAAAGACCAAGAGAATGGGAAGACAAGCCACAGACCAGGAGAAAATCTTTGCAAAAGACATATCTGATAAAGGACTGGTATTCAAAATATCCCTGCCCCCTCAAAAAACAAAACAATTGAAAACAAAAACTACTATTAAACAATAAGAAAATAATCCATTTTTTAAATGAGCAAAAGATCTAAACAAACATCTCACCAAAAAAAGATATACAGATGGCAAGTAAGTATATGAAAAGATGCTCCATTATATATACAGTCAGGGAAATGAAAATCAGACAACAATGAGCTGTGACAATTAGATGCACCTATAAAAATGGCTAAAATCCAAAACACTGAGAACTTCAAATGCTGGTGAGGCTGTGAATCAATAAGAACTTTCATTCAGAGGGGAGGGGCAGGATGGCGGAAGAGTAGGGTCCCCAAGTCACCTGTCCCCACCAAATTACCTGGATAACCTTCAAATAATCCTGAAAATCTACGAATTCGGCCTGAGATTTTAATAAAGAGAGACCAGCTGGAATGCTGCAGTGAGAAGAGTTCGAGCTTCTATCAAGGTAGGAAGACAGGGAAAAAGAAATAAAGAAACAAAAGGCTTCCAAGGGGGGGCGGGGCGCGAGGAGCCGGGCTGAGGCCGGGGTGAGTGTCCCCAGGACAGGAGAGCCCCGTCCCGGAGAAGCTGGAGCTGCACCAACCTTCCTGGGCGGAAAGGGGCCCGCAGGGAGGTGGAGCAGGACCCAGGAGGGCGGGGATGCCCTTGGGCTCCCTGGGACACTAACAGGCACCTGCGCCCCGGGAGAGTGCGCCGAGCTCCCTAAGGGCTGCAGCGCGCACGGCGGGACCCGGAGCAGCTCGGAGGGGCTCGGGCGGCGGCTCCGCGGAGGGGGCTGTGGGGCGGGAGCGCGAATCCAACAGCGCAGGCCCCGGAGCACAGGGCGCCGGGACACAGCCCAGGATCCGGCCTCCCCCGGGACAGGCAGAGGCCAGGAGGGCCCAGGACAGCAAGGACGCTCCTGCCCCGAGCTGAGCAGATCAGTGGCCCCGCCCCGGAGCCTCCAGGCCCTGCAGACGGAGAGCCCCGGAGTTACTGCGGGGGCTGACTCCAGGGCTGCAGAGCTGGCCCCGCCACTGTGGTTGTTCCTCCTGGGGCCTCACGGGGTGAACAGCCCCCACTGAGCCCTGCACCAGGCAGGGGCAGAGCAGCTCCCCCAAGTGCTGACACCTGAGAATCAGCACAAGCCCCTCCCCCAGAAGACCAGCGACACGGACCAGTTCCAGGGGAAGTCAAGGGACCTAAAGTATACAGAATCAGAAGATACTCCCCCGTGGTTTTTGTTTTTTTGTTTTCTTTCTTTCTTTCTTTTTTTTTTTTTTGATTTTTTTTTTAAAGAATTTTATTTTATTTTATTTATGATAGTCACAGAGAGAGAGAGAGAGAGGCAGAGACACAGGCAGAGGGAGGAGAAGCAGGCTCCATGCACCGGGAGCCCGATGTGGGATTTGATCCCGGGTCTCCAGGATCACGCCCTGGGCCAAAGGAAGGCGCCAAACCGCTGCGCCACCCAGGGATCCCTTTTTTTTTTTTTTTTAAAGAATTTTATTTTTTTATTTTTTTTTTGATTTCTGATTGCTTCCCCCACCCCCTTTTTTTCACCTTTCTTTCTTTTTCTCTTTTTCTTCTCTTTTTTCCTTTTTTTTGTCTTTTTCTTTTTTCTTTTTCTCTTTTCTTTCCTTCTCTCTCTCTCTTTTTCTCCTTTTCCCAATACAACTTGTTTTTGGCCACTCTGCACTGAGCAAAATGACTAGAAGGAAAACCTCACGTCAAAAGAAAGAATCAGAAACAGTCCTCTCTCCCAAAGAGTTACAAAATCTGGATTAGGATTCAATGTCAGAAAGGCAATTCAGAAGCACTATTATACAGCTACTGGTGGCTCTAGAAAAAAGCATAAAGGACTCAAGAGACTTCATGACTGCAGAATTTAGATACAATCAGGCAGAAATTAAAAATCAATTGAATGAGATGCAATCCAAACTGAAAGTCCTAATGAGGAGGGTTAACGAGGTGGAAGAACCAGTGAGTGACATAGAAGACAAGTGGATGGCAAAGAGGGAAACTGAGGAACAAAGAGACAGACAATTAAAAGACCATGAAGACAGATTAAGGGAAATAAACGACAGCCTGAGGAAGAAAAACCTACGTTTAATTGGGGTTCCCGAGGACACCGAAAGGGCCAGAGGGCCAGAATATGTATTTGAACAAATCATAGCTGAAAACTTTCCTAATCTGGGAAGGGAAACAGGCATTCAGATCCAGGAAATAGAGAGATCCCCCCCTAAAAACAATAAAAAACGCTCAACACCTTGACATTTAATAGTGAAGCTTGCAAATTCCAAAGATAAAGAGAAGATCCTTAAGCCAGCAAGAGACAAGAATTCCCTGACTTTTATGGGGAGGAGTATTAGGGTAACAGCAGACCTCTCCACAGAGACCTGGCAGGCCAGAAAGGGCTGGCAGGATATATTCAGGGTCCTAAATGAGAAGAACATGCAACCAAGAATACTTTATCCAGCAAGGCTCTCATTCAGAATGGAAGGAGAGATAAAGAGCTTCCAAAACAGGCAGGAACTGAAAGAATATGTGACCTCCAAACCAGCTCTGCAAGAAATTTTAAGGGGGACTCTTAAAATTCCCCTTTAAGAAGAAGTTCAATGGAACAATCCACAAAAACGAGGACTGAATAGATATCATGATGACACTAAACTCATATCTGTCAATAGTAACTCTGAACGTGAAAGGGCTTAATGACCCCATCAAAAGGCGCAGGGTGTCAGACTGGATAAAAAAGCAGAACCCATCTATTTGCTGTCTACAAGAGACTCATTTTAGACAGAAGGATACCTACAGCCTGAAAATAAAAGGTTGGAGAACCATTTACCATTCAAATGGTCCTCAAAAGAAAGCAGGGGTAGCCATCCTTATATCAGATAAACTAAAATTTACCCCAAACACTATAGTGAGAGATGAAGAGGGACACTATCTCACACTTAAAGGATCTATCCAACAAGAGGACTTAACAATCCTCAATATATATGCCTCGAATGTGGGAGCTGCCAAATATTTAAACCAATTAATAACCAAAGTGAAGAAATACTTCATAACAAGAAGTTTGGAAGGACCTCAAACACGTGGAGGTTAAGGACCATCCTGCTAAAAGATGAAAGGGTCAACCAGGAAATTAAGGAAGAATTAAAAAGATTCATGGAAACTAATGAGAATGAAGATACAACCATTCAAAATATTTGGGATACAGCAAAAGCAGTCCTAAGGGGGAAATACATGGCAATACAAGCATCCATTCAAAAACTGGAAAGAACTCAAATACAAAAGCTAACCTTACACATAAAGGAGCTAGAGAAAAAACAGCCAATAGATCCTTCACCCAGCAGAAGAAGAGAGTTAATAAAGATTTGAGCAGAACTCAATGAAATCGAGACCAGAAGAACTGTGGAACAGATCAACAGAACCAGGAGTTGGTTCTTTGAAAGAATTAATAAGATAGATAAACCATTAGCCAGCCTTATTTAAAAGAAGAGAGAGAAGACTCAAATTAATAAAATCATGAATGAGAAAGGAGAGATCACTATCAACACCAAGGAAATACAAACGATTTTAAAAACATATTATGAACAGTTATACGCCAATAAATTATCTAGAAGAAATGGACGCATTCCTGGAAAGCCACAAACTACCAAAACTGGAACAGGAAGAAATAGAAAACCTGAACAGGCCAATAACCAGGGAAGAAATTGAAGCAGTCATCAAAAACCTCCCAAGACACAAGAGTCCAGGGCCAGATGGCTTTCCAGGGGAATTCTATCAAACGTTTAAAGAAGAAACCATACCTATTCTCCTAAAGCTGTTTGGAAAGATAGAAAGAGATGGAGTACTTTCAAATTCGTTCTATGTGGCCAGCATCAACTTAATTCCAAAACCAGACAAAGACCCCACCAAAAAGGAGAATTACAGACCAATATCCCTGATGAACATGGATGCAAAAATTCTCAACAAGATACTAGCCAATAGGATCCAACAACACATTAAGAAAATTATTCACCATGACCAAGTAGGATTTATCCCTGGGACACAAGGCTGGTTCAACACTCGTAAAACAATCAATGTGATTCATCATATCAGCAAGAGAAAAACCAAGAACCATATGATCCTCTCATTAGATCCAGAGAAAGCATTTGACAAAATACAGCATCCATTGCTGATCAAAACACTTCAGAGTGTAGGGATAGAGGGAACTTTCCTCGACATCTTAAAAGTCATCTACGAAAAGCCCACAGCAATTATCATTCTCAATGGGGAAGCACTGGGAGCCTTTCCCCTAAGATCAGGAACAAGACAGGGATGTCCACTCTCACCACTGTATTCAACATAGTACTGGAAGTCCTCGCCTCAGCAATCAGACAACAAAAAGACATTAAAGGCATTCAAATTGGCAAAGAAGAAGTCAAACTCTCCCTCTTCGCCGATGACATGATACTGTCCATAGAAAACCCAAAAGCCTCCACCCCAAGATTGCTAGAACTCATACAGCAATTTGGTAGCGTGGCAGGATACAAAATCAATGCCCAGAAGTCAGTGGCATTTCTATACACTAACAATGAGACTGAAGGAAGAGAAATTAAGGAGTCAGTCCCATTTACAATTGCACCCAAAAGCATAAGATACCTAGGAATAAACCTAACCAAAGAGGTAAAGGATCTATACCCTAAAAACTATAGAACACTTCTGAAAGAAATTGAGGAAGACACAAAGAGATGGAAAAATATTCCTATCAAAACACCATGGACTTTCTTCAGAGAGTTAGAACAAATTATTTTAAGATTTGTGTGGAATCAGAAAAGACCCCGAATACCCAGGGGAGTTTTAAAAAAGAAAACCATAGCTGGGGGCATCACAATGCCAGATTTCAGGTTGTACTACAAAGCTGTGGTCATCAAGACAGTGTGGTCCTGGCACAAGACCAGACACATAGTTCAATGGAACAGAATAGAGAACCCAGAAGTGGACCCTGACCTTTATGGTCAACTAATATTCGATAAAGGAGGAAAGACTATCCATTGGAAGAAAGACAGTCTCTTCAATAAATGGTGCTGGGAAAATTGGACATCCACATGCAGAAGAATGAAACTAGACCATTCTCTTACACCATACACAAAGATAAACTCAAAATGGATGAAAGATCTAAATGTGAGACAAGATTCCATCAAAATCCTAGAGGAGAACACAGGCAACACCCTTTTTGAAAGCGGCCACAGTAACTTCTTGCAAGATACATCCAAGAAGGCAAAAGAAACAAAAGCAAAAATGAACTATTGGGACTTCATCATGATAAGAAGTTTTTGCACAGCAAAGGATTCAGTCAACAAACCTAAAAGACAACCTACAGAATGGGAGAAGATATTTGCAAATGACATATTAGATAAAGGGCTAGTTTCCAAGATCTTAAAGAACTTCTTAAACTCAACACCAAAGAAACAAACAATCCAATCATGAAATGGGCAAAAGACATGAAGAGAAATCTCACAGAGGAAGACATAGACATGGCCAACATGCACATGAGAAAATGCTCTGCATCACTTGCCATCAGCGAAATACAAATCAAAACCACAATGAAATACCACCTCATACCAGTGAGAATGGGGAAAGTTAACCAAGCAGGAAACCACAAATGTTGGAGAGGATGCGGAGAAAAGGGAACCCTCTTACACTGTTGGTGGGAATGTGACCTGGTGCAGCCACTCTGGAAAACTGTGTGGAGGTTCCTCAAAGAGTTAAAAATAGACCTGCCCTACGACCCAGCAATTGCACTGTTGGGGGTTTACCCCAAAGATTCAGATGCAATGAAACGCCAGGACACCTGCACCCCGATGTTTCTAGCAGCAATGTCCACAGCAGCCAAACTGTGGAAGGAGCCTCGGTGTCCATTGAAAGATGAATGGATAAAGAAGATGTGGTTTATGTATACAATGGAATATTACTCAGCCATTAGAAATGACAAATACCCACCATTTGCTTTGACGTGGATGGAACTGGAGGGTATTATACTTAGTGAAGTAAGTCAATCGGAGAAGGACAAACAGTGTGTGTTCTCATTCATTTGGGGAATATAAATAATAGTGAAAGGGAATATAAGGGAAGGGAGAAGAAATGTGTGGGAAATATCAGAAAGGGAGACAGAACATAAAGACTCCTAACTCTGGGAAATGAACTAGGGGTGGTGGAAGGGGAGAAGGGTGGGGGGGTGGTTAATGGGTGACGGGCACTGAGGGGGACACTTGACGGGATAAGCACTGGGTGTTATTCTGTAAGTTGGTAAATTGAACACCAATAAAAATTAATTTATTAAAAAAAAAAAAAGAACTTTCATTCATTGTTGGTGAGAATGCCAAATGACACATATATTTTTGGAAGACACTTTGGCAGTTTCTTATAAACCAAACATATTCTTACCACACAATCCAATAATTGTACTCCTTGGTATCTGCCCAAATTAGTTGGAAACTTATGGCCACACAAGAGCCTCACAAAGATATTTATACCAGCTTTATTAATAATTACCCAAACTTGGAATCAACCAAGATGTCCTTCAGTGAATGGATAAACTATGGTAAAAACAGACAATGGAATATTATTCAGTGTTAAAAAGAAATGTATTTTCTGTTCAACAACACTCATCACCAGTGAGGTGCAAATAAAAACCACCTCACACCTATGAGAATGGCTAAAATAAAAAAGATAAATAACAAGTGTTGACAAGGATGTGGAAAAAAAAGGAATACTTGTGCATCGTTGGAGGGAATGTAAATTGGTGCAGCCATGTGGAAAACAGTTTGGAGAATTCTCAAAAAATTAAAATAGAAATATACTATCTCGTAATTCGACTACCATGTATTTACCCCCCAAAAATGAAAACACTAATTTGTATTTACTGCAGCATTATTTCCAATAGCCAAGATATGGAAGCAAACTGAGTATCTATAGGTAGCCAAATAGATAAGGAAGATGTGATGTGTGTGTTTACACACATGCATGAAGAATATTACATAGTCATAAAAGGATGAGATTCTTGCCATTTGCAACAATAAGGATGGGCCTAGAGGGTGTTATACTAAGTGAACACAAATACCATATGATTTCACTTATATGTGGAATCTAAAAAAACAAAATAGATGAATAACAAAAATCAGAATCAAACCTGAAAATACAGAAAATAAACTGATGGTTGCCAGAGGAGAGGTGAGAAAAGGATGGGCAAAATGGTGAAGGGGAGTAGAAGATACAGGCTTCCAGCTGTGAAACAAATAAGTCACGGAAAAAAAGGCAAGCATAGGAAACATAATGAGTGATATAATAGTGCTGTGTGGTGACAGATGGGAACTACACTTGTGGTGAGCATAGCGTAAGATACAGAGAAGTTGAATCACCAAGGTTTATATCTGAAACTAATGCTAACATTGCATGTCAACTATATTCAGATAAAAGTAAAGTAAGTAAGTAAAAAGGAAATACATTATCAAGGCACAAAAAGACCTGGAGTATGCATATTACTAAGTAAATTGCATATTATTTGTGAAATAAACCATTGTGAAAAGGATACCTATAGTATTATCCCCACTGTATGACGCTCTGGCAAAGGCAAAACTGTAGAGACAATAAAAAATTCAGTGGTTAACAAGGATTAGAGGGCAGTAGCAATAAATGGACAAGGCAAAGAGGATTTTAAGGGGGGAGTGAAACTATTGTCTATGATACTATAATAGTGGATATATATCATTATATACTTTTCAAAATCCATAGAAAACAAATTAAGAGCAAACCTGATATGAAATGAGGATTTTGGTTGATAATGATGTATCAATGATGTAGATTCACAGACTACAACAAATGTCCCATCGTAGTATAGGATGTTGGTAATGGAGGAAACTGTGCATCTATGGGGGTGGGTGGTATCTATGAACTCTCCATACTTACTTTTCAACTTTGCAGTAAACCTAAAATTGTTCTAACAATAAAATCTATTTAAAAAAAAGAAAGGAAAAAAGTAGATAATAGAAAGAAGAACAAAGAGTTTTTCTTTTTCTTTTTAATGAGAGAGTGTCGAACAGGCTTAAATGCATGGGAATAAATCAACTAAAAGGAAAAGATAAGTAGAATAGATATATAGAGATTTGTTTACTAATCCTAAAAATCTACTATTTTTAATAAAAAATAGTGCAATGTTACATAGAGAGTTAGATACTAAATTAACTAAGAAAGATAGTAGGACAGGTGTGCAGTGTTGCATACCCACTTGGAATTGGTTATCACAAACTTATAATGAAATTAGTTTATGCTATTAGGTAGGATTCTCTAGAAGTGCTCAAATTCTCATCTTGTAGGCATATAAAAAGTGACTATTTGGGTTTATGCAAGGCTGGCATTTTTGATAGATAAGTGAAAGGGTAAGGGAGTTTATGACATTCCCACGGGTAAATCACAGACTAAAGGTAAGTTAGTATGATCCAAAGAACCCTGATTACTTGATTTTACATATTTATTCATTAATTCATTCACTTTTTATTACCTATTTACTGCATGCTAGAATATTTGGGTTTTGGGTTAGAAGAGTAAAAAAAACAACAAATTCTTCTTTTGTGGAATTTACTTTTTACACAAATGGACAAATGCATATAAAAACCTCAAGTTTCATGAGTTTATGAAAAAATGAGGCAGTGTACAGAGGATATAGAGGATCTAACACTTTATTAGACTTCAAGGTTGACATACATTGCATTCTGTGTATGTGTTGCCCCCCTCTAGATGTGAGAGAAAGGATGGCCCTGCTGGTCCAAGCTGTGGCTATTTTAGACAACAGGGTAATGGAGCACACAAGTATAAGCAAATGAAGGAGGGGAATAGGAGGAGGTATGGGAGAAGAACATTTTAGACAGAGGGAAGAGTGAATAATGAATACACTGTGGTAGAAGTGTGCTTGTTATTTTCAACCACCTGAAAGAAGTGTAGAGAGGTAGACAGAAGGAAGCAGTATACCTTGCAGTGTTTTTAAGGCCATGGTAAGGACTTTGGCTTTTACTCCAAGTAAGAACATATTTTGACTTACATATTAACAAAATCTCTCTGGCTATTATCTTGAGACTAGATTGGTGGGGCAGAGGTTGGGGAGAGAAGCAGTGGGTGAACAATCAGCAGCTTTAGTGGGTCAATTAGGAAGCAATGAGACAGATGAAAGGTGATATCTTGGTTCCAGGTGGTGATTTTAAAGATCCCAAAAGCACATCAGATTCTTGAAACATTTAAGATGTAAAGCCAACAGGACTTACTGTTGTTATGAAATTTGTAAACTATTATACCAATAAGTTTAACTGGGTCCCCCCCATCCCAACACAGAACATCTATTCTTTTTAAATAAACTTTTGTGCAAGAAAGGAATAGAAATATTTTCATATACGTGGAATTTGGAGTCCAACATCTAGGATTCACAGCTACATCACTTCTGGAAGCCTGGACAAACAATTCCATCTCTTGGTTTTATACTTTTGTCATAAGTGTCAAATGAAAAGATGTGCATATAAATGCCTAATACTTTGCCTAACAGAGATGAGATGCTTGACTCCTGATAGCCACTGGATTCCTGTGCTAGGACCTTGTCCTGAATGCTTTGATAGTTATGGTTAAGCAGCTGGCACTTGAACTGAAATGGACCAAGCATCTCTTTGGACTGACACATATTTCATTTATTTCACTTATTTTATATTATTGTTTTTATTTCTTCAAGGTAGTTGAAGTAAGGTATAAAGCATAGAAACATTGTGACCTGCCATGCTTTTTATCATGGGATGAAAGCCAGATGACAGCAAGGAGCCTGGATGATGCTATACATCAGAAGGAAGCAGAAGTGAGAGATGAAGAGAAATGTCATTTCTGCTTGTTCCTGAGTCTCTTACTGTAATTGCCCTTCCAGAAGCTTGCTGGCTTGTTTTCTGAACAACTCATGTCTATAGAGTATTTTTTTTTTTTTGCCTTAAAGATCGTTGCATATAGGGACCTCTGGGTGGTTCAGCGGTCGAGCGTCTGCCTTTGACTCAGGATGTGATCCCGGAGTCTGAGATCGAGTCCCACATCAGGCTCCCTGCATGGAGCCTGCTTCTCCCTCTGCCTGTGTCTCTGCCTCTCTCTCTCTCTCTGTTTCTCATGGATAAATAAATATAATCTTTAAAAAAAAAGATGGTTGCATATAAAATAATGATATAATAATAATAATTAGTATTTTCATCATCATTATTATTATTTACATCCTAAGAAGTCCCTATCTCTTTAAAGAGATTGCATTTTATATTGTATATAGTGAGGACATCAAAGTGTTTTATTTGGAGGGTTGCAATGAATAGATCTGTATTTTGGAACCATCATTCTCCTAACTGCGGAAGGAGCGATTTGAGAGGAAGAACACTGGAGCATGGAGAGCTTTTTGAGACTAGTGCAGTACTGTAGGTGAGATATAATGGGAGACTGAGCCACACTGAAAGTTTGGATGGAAAAGAGACATACCTGGATGGTAAAGATGATCATGATTTTAAAGTGATTTGTTGTTGAGACAGGATGAGGGCACATTTTTAAAATAAAGTTTATAGTCGAAATGCCAAATTAGATAAACTGTTAAAAAAATACATTAGAATGAGAATAATGCATTCAGCTGGAATACACTGGGCCTGAGATACTGTCATTTCTGGGTGATTGTACGGATGACTTGAAGGGATCCTCAATAAGAGGTGGGAAGAAGACACTGTGCTAGTGGTATAGACTGGGGTGGGGGGCGGTCAGCAGTATACCTGCTGTACTAAATTCATACAAGGTGTCAGAACCCCCTCAGAGATGACAGAATATAGACAGTAGTGAAACAGTCTGCTGGGGAACAGCAAAATTTAGGGTCAAACAGTACAAGAAAAATGTCCCAAGAATTTAGAGTCATATCAGAAAGGTAGAGGCAGAATCTGGAAAGGATGCTATCAAAATAAAGGTAGTGTTAAGGAGGAGTCCTTCCCTTTAAAAGTCAAAGAAAAAAAAAAGTCAAAGAAAAATACACTAAGGAGGAAACAAAAATAACATTTTGGGGGTTTATAGTTAGAACATTATTGAGTGCCTAGAATTAGCTCAGTAGATACATTTGATTGGATGATAGATGTAATAACAACTTTGCAGATTAAAACACTCAGAGAGTAGGTCCCCTGAAATGTCAGTCCTTTCTGCAGATCATTATTAGGAGCTTCTGGTATGATAAAGATATTTATAAGGTAAGGCACAAAGCCTCAACAAAAGAAGTTATGACTCAAAGTCCTTTCTGCTTTGTCCGCATGTTTAGACTTCAGTTTGTGTTTAGGGAGAACAAAAGAGAGCGAGAGAGATGTTGCCTGCGGACATACTTTAAATGCAAAGGTAATTTCAAAAGAAGCTCCTTATTTGGGTCACTGCAGTCCTGGTTCTGGAACTCAACTGTACTGGTCAGGAAATCTGATGCTGTCCTGGTGCTGGAGCTGACTCACAGGAAGTGACTATCTTAACTGAACTCTCAAATGGATTATAAACAAACCAGGAAGCTAATTTAATTTCCATGGCTCTGAATTGACCCAATTTTTCATGTCCACTGAATTATACACCTCTCTAGGGTAATCAGAGCCATATAAGACCAAAAGACATCTGGTAAACATGATATTAGGGCATAGACAGTAAGAAGGAAGGTTATAGGCATAACTCATCAGTTCAAAACCAGCAGAAATGTTTTTGCTTCACCTCAGAGCTTTTCCCCTGGATGTAGAAAGTACCTTGCCTTGTTCAATGGAGTGGATCTCTCATAGATATTCTTGTTATGGTTACTAATTACTTTATCTTTGCTCATCTTTCCTTGAGCACCATTCAGGCTGCCATTTTCATTTGTGGCCCAAAACACATCAACTTATGAAATACAATTCACCATACAAGTAAGTTTGGGAGTCAGGCCAGCATTTACTTATTTATTTACTTATTATTTATTTACTTATGAATGACTTTGAGCAACTCAAACAATTTGATTGCTTTCTTAGCCTACTTCATAATATGTGAAAAGCAATACCTAATCTTCAGTTATATTGTGAGAGTAGAAGAGATAATGTACCTAGTCCTACATTCAGCACATAGTACACACACAACAAAACATAGAGACTGTTTTCTCTGTTTATGCTTTTCTCTCTGTCTCTCTCTCATTCCGCTATATTTGTACCTGGATTCAACTACACATTGCTTTGAATGTGCTTTGATGTGGCCATTCAACCCAATAACTATGCAAACTTGTGGTAATCAAGTATTGATCACTGAGAGGTGGCAGGGAGGAAGCCACTCTAAAAATTGCATGCATTTGAGTGTTACTTTTTTTTAACACAACTATTTCAAAATTTATAGAGATTAAATTTTGAAATAACATTATATAAATTGGTAGGTGAGCATTTCTTTAATTTATTACATGTTTTTAAACTTTAAGACTTCTAAAAATGTGTAAGAACTTTGAGAAACTGTAGAAGAATTTCTATCAGTAAAAGAAGGAAAAGAACAATTGGAAATATAAAAACTAGTGAAATAATGCAGGACAAATCAAAGATGGATGCTCAATGTAAATAGTCAATAAGTTACAATCAACATGAAAAACAAAATATGAACAAAATATATTACATCTGTGATCCATGTAGTGCTAGATATTGGGGGCACAAGTTAATAACAGCAAATACATGTGCTTATTGTTCCTGAGAAGGAAGATTTTCACTCAGTCACTTACTATCTAATATTTGGTCTATTCTGAGACACGCAGTTTACTTGTGAAATAAATCTATAGACAGTGCAATTTAGGAAAAGTCACTAAGATTAATTTACTTCCAGTATCTAACCACAGATTACTATGTGTTAACTCTTAAAAGAGTTTAATCATGCACTCAGTAAATTCAGTATTTGAGAAGAACATGATTGTTAATTATCTTTACAATTTAAATTAATTAAGAGTATTACTAGGAACTCTGTTAAGTGATAGTTGGTCTATATATTTTAAACTGGATGAAGCTAGTTATTATACCTATTGTTTTTGTTTTTTGTCATTCCTATTGTTAATGCTTTCTCATATATTAATATTATTGCTATCACCAGTAAGGGTATACTCAGGCCTCATTGTTAGAATTGATGATGACTATGTCCATTTTATACATTTATTGTAATTGGTTAAATTATGGTTTATCAGGTATGTTGGTAAATTTCATCTTCCTGAGGTTTTTGCCCTGGGCGTTTTAACCGATCCAGCAATGTCACACATTCTCAGTCATAAATTTCTTGACTCTTCCTGAGCATAGGTCATTTTTAACTGATTACTAATTTAATTCAGGTTTTACCAGAGTTTGATTTGCTTAACAGTCTATGATTGAAATTATTTTCTGTATGCTCTTAAACATTCTGTATTCCATACTGTTTCAAAAAGGTCACAATGGAATCAAACTAGAACAAAAATGATACAACTAAAAATACAGTATGTGTTGCCAAATATGGATAATTTAAATAACATAAAAATACAAGACAGTTTAAAGTAGGTCAAGAGAGTGAGGCTTTTTGCAAATTACTAATATTGCTTTGAGCAAAAGAAAAAAGAAATGTGATTAGTTACATTGTCGTTGACGGGGGAAAAATACAAATATATATAGATATTCCTCTTGAGAAGCAGATCTTTCAGGGAGCAGAAGTGATTAAAGCTATCCTTTATTTCCCTATTTTGTTAAGGAGGAAAGGGGTCTAGCTTCACACTGAGAAGTCAAGTCGGAGGATTAAATATCGCTCCTTGTATTCAAAGCACCACAGGCTGTTTCTGCTGGGTTTTCCAAATTTTACTTCTGATACTTTTCCTTGTAGAAGTTTTGACTTTGAAAGTTCAGGCATTTTTAAGTTTTATCCGTCTGCAAAGCACATCTTGACTTTCTTTAATGTAACTTGCAAGCTTGTTCTGTATTTATTTCACCCTTGCATAACTCAAAAGTAGCGGAACAGATTGTACTCAGATTGGGCAAAAGCAATTACCAAACCCTTAGATGAGGGCTAGTCATGGTTCCAGAAGATAATTTTGGGGAAAGCCATGATGGCACATAAATAGAGGGTTATTAAAGGTTTTTCACTGACAGCTTGGCACCATAGTGCTTTCTAGCACCAATCCTCTCAAAAAGATCTACATTGTCACCTCAGAAATTGGGCAGCATATTTTACATTCGGCATTACCTTCAGGTTTAGCATATGCTCCTGGATCTATGCTCATGACAAATTACAATGGCAATGAAAATAATAAATATTGACTAAGGTGCTTGACAAGGTGCTTTCATTATTATGTTTTCCAATAGATCTTTACAAACCTGTGTCATAAATGACTTTTCCTTCTTTTTTACAAATAAGACAACTGAGACTGACTTAATTAGTAAAATACCACAATTCCACTTAGGCTTTTAAGAGGTTAGATCAGAACTCTGATCCTTTCTTCATTCATTCGATAAGGAAAAGCACACTGCTCTGTGAGGGGAAAATGCAGGCACCTGACTGAGGCTAGGTGGCCTTTGTGAAGAAGATACAGCTAAATGCAGACAAGAAGGGAGGCTCTTTTTAGCAGGCTCTGGCTCTGCAACTCACTTTCCAACATTCTACTCACTCTCTTGGAACAAAGTTTTGACAATGACACAAAGAAATTTCAACATTAAAAAAATAAAGACCTCATCTTTGTCTTTATTTAAAAAGAAAAAAAAATAAAACTGGATAACAGTCAAAATTCATTTAATCTTTAACAACTTTCAGGATAATAGGCCAGCATATAAGTACATAGGCTTCTCCAGAAAGTACTTCTAGATCCTCAGCCCAAATGTGACAGATTGCCTCCTGAAGCCATGTAAGACTTTATTGAGTCTCCTCTTCAGACACTTATACCTACCTTGGGTATAATTAGTTCTGTCCACAAGGGCAGACAACCATGACATTTCCACATTTGCATTCTCGAAGGCATGCTGCTTCAATATTTGATGTTTAATTGAATTGGTGAATGGAGATACATAATCTGTGTATGGGAACGATACACACACACATACGAAGCAGCAGTGTGTAGCAAAAGAGGATGGCTGTGGTGCCGGATCAAGTTGGATTTGAGTTCTCGCCCCACAGTTTGGCCTTGCTTAGTTACACTGCTCTGGACATTGGACTCCTGTTTGTAAAATAGATACTAACACCTCACCTTTTGTGGAGGCCGTTGCAGAGAGCAAACACAATCTACATGAAAATATGATGGGTTGATTTAATAGCTCAGAGATTGGTAACTACTATTAATGTCTTATAATTCTCTTTCATTTATGATTACCAATCTCCTATAGCTATCTGGAATTTGGTCAAGGAAAATGGGGAGGGTCAGGGAATTCTTAGTGTTAGAATATTTAACATACCATATAGGTATTTGTGACATATCAGCATGTGATATATGATAACAGTTCAAGACATTATAATCTATGAAGCAAACAATCATATATAGATTACATTTCATTCTCAACAATTAACTAATATAGCATTCTTGTCCAATAAAAATGTATTACGACATGAATGATACTGTTTCCAAGATTTTTTTTAAAGATTATTGGAAGGTATCTGAAAATAATTGCAAAGTAATAGGACTGCATAAGGTAGAAATCATTTAATACCTCTATATGTGTTAAATCACCCTTCCTTGGTTCCTGTAAAGGTATCTTTAATAACCACCATCCCTGGTGAATCTTCCTGCTGACTTTGCAACTGATGAGAATAAGCAAACAAGCCATGCCAGCCCTAGCCCTTCTCTGACCCACAGAGAGAGAAGAATGTGGGGCAACAAGAGGAGCAGAAAGAAAAATGTGAATTCAAACTGTTCAGCCAAAGCAGGGATGTTAATCCCCAAAGCTCATGGCGAGAAATCAATAAAGTCAAAATAATAATAGAATATATCCATCTTTGTTGGTGTTTCAAACTCACCAAAAATAACACGAGCAAGAAAGACTCTAAATAAACGGAGAGCATCTTTGCAGTAACCCATCAGTGTCCCTTTATAGCTACATTTGCCCTCAGAGAGAAAAAACAATACTACAGATCTATTTACATTTAAATTTCTTCTAGTTGTTGAGACAATATTGCCACTTAAATGCTGCCTGTCTGGAACATAGCAGACAATGGTCTGATTATCCTTAACATTATTATTTTCAGTCTCTTCTTTCTCCTATCCTGGTAACTACTATCTGGAATCATATTCAAGTAAAGAGGAGATCGGGTGTTTCCAGCCATCCCTGGGCATTTCCTGGTATCCTTAATTGTCACACGCTGATGGACCATACGGCAGAGCTCTCTTCGCCGAGTGCTTTGATTTATACATTCACACATTTGGGTGCTCTGAGCAGCTTTTGCTAGTAGATTCCACCTGGTGCGCAGCTGATAATCGCAAGAGAAACATGGTGCTGCCCTCCCCACATTCAGCTTTATGAACAGTGGCTTTTATCCACTTGGCTTATGCAAAATCTGTCCACTTCAAGAGTGGGAAGAGTAAGCTTCAAGTTCCTTTGATGCCAATTGGGCCAAGATATTCGAATCGAGGGTACCTGACTCATGTCTCCCTTCTTTGCAGTGACCATGGAAACAGCATTATAGATGCTCTGTGTGTGCAGTAGGCTGAATGTCTGTTTGAAATGCTCAGGGAAAGATAACCTTTTAAAATTTTAAAAACAAAATTTTTGACACAGGCCTAACACTGGGTTTAATGAAGCTGCAAACAATCCACTAAAATAGAGTGCAATTGTTCTCTGATATTGTAACCTGAGCAGTTCAGGCTAAGAGTAGTGTAGGTTACAAACATGTATAATGTACCCCTTCAAGAGTCAGGACAAAGAGTACTTTGTGTTATTCTAAGATTCAGTACTACCTTGGGATGTATATGTGTGTATCTGTGTATCTATGAACATGCATGCCCTCACCCTTGGTGCGCGCATACATGCTTTCCTCCCCAGATGGCCTTCTTTCCTTCCACTCTGCTCTTACTGCCATCTCTGTCTAGAGTCTACCTATCTTTAAGGTTCCACTAACATATCACCTACTTTACGTAGTTCATCTGGTCCTCTTCAGCTGGGAGAAACCTGTTGTACCTCTGAATTCACAGAACACTGCTTCTTATCTGATTCTCTCTAACAACCTTGTTTGTCTTGTGTTTAAGTTGAGTGAACATAGTTCACTCATGTCCCAGTAGAAGGGTACCTTAACAGCCTTATTTGACACATTGGTGGCCTCAGAAAATGAATTTTTTAAAGTTTTTATTTATTCATGAGAGACACACAGAGAGAGGCAGAGACACAGGCAGAGGGAGAAGCAGGCTCCCTGTAAGGAGCCTGATGCAGGACTCAATCCCAGGACCCCGGGGTCACAGCCTGAGCCAAAGGCAGACACGCAACCATTGAGCCACCCAGACATGTTAAATATATGTGGAACACTCACAAGTATCATACCACAAACCCAAGGCCTAATGTGGGTAGTATAGGTAATAGAAATCAATACACCAGTACCAAATTCAAATGTTCAAGATTCTCTAATTTCCTGAGAAATCTGAGTGGGTTCTTCAAGTGTCCCTAATGCCTGAATAGAGGAATATATGTTTACTGCATCATAGTGAGGTACATAAATTAGCCCAGCTGACAGGTTTTCATTCCCTGTAACTCTACCTCCATCAGGCAATGTACCAACACCCAAAAAAAGCAATGTCTTAACTGGAGTGGGGATCCAAAAACAAACCAAAGAGCAAAAAGGCCAACTGAGAAAAGGACTTCTTAATCCTTGGCAACACAGCCATGGCTCATTTAATGTCGACTTTAAATATTTTGGTAAAATGTGTTTTAATTGGTTCAGAAAGCACTTATTGATAATCTTGCTGGGTTCTGTGGGAGGGTACTAAACAACAAGAAAGAAGCACCTTTGGCAGTAACCAAAACTGGACATATACATGTAAATAGTTTAATGCTTTATTATTTTTGAAGATGCCACCATCTTTCAAAGCAACCAAATGCCAACTTACCTTTTAATCTTATTTCTACCTTTCTTTCAGCATTTATTTACTTGCCATTTCTAATTTCATATTTTTCTCACTTATTTGCTTATTTATTACTGCTTTACTTAGAAATGTTAGAAGTGTACTGTGAGGACTTTCACAGTATATATGGTCACACTTTGAGCATATTGCACTGTCCTTTTATATAACGCTCCTGCCACATTTCCCTACAAAATGGACATTTTTGTTCCTATAATTTGAGTATTGGAACCTATTTGAATGTCACTTAGTCTAGGTTTCTCCCAGTTGGGTAAGTGCCCTTTTCAGGAAGCAGACACACACTGATCGACATGTACATGGCAGCCTCCAGTGTCAGCTTACTAAACCCCCAGATAACTAAAAGCAAATTCCTCTTCCGGACAGCTTTCATTTTACAGAGTAGTGTGCTTATTTGGTTGGCTGTGTTTTGTTGTTTTCTGTTAATTATTTGTTACTTATCTTTTTAGTTAAGATTTCATTTTTGCAGAGCAGTTTTAGGTTCACAGCAAAATTGAGGGGAAGGTGCGAAGATTTCTTACACGCCTCTTGCCCCCACACACTCACAGCTTCTCCTATTATCAACATTCCCCATCAGGGTGTTATACTTGCTAAAACTGATGAATCCATGTTGACACATCACAATCACCCAAAGTCCATAGTTTACTTTAGTATTGTACATTCTATGGGTTTGTATAATATATATAATGACACTTAATCATCATCACAGGTAATATAGAATAGCTTCACAGCCCTGAAAATCCTCTGTGCTCTGCCTATTTATCTTTCCTTTTCTTCTGGACCCCTGGCAATAACTGATCTTTTTACTATCCCCTTAGTTTTGCCTTTTCCAAAATGTCACAGAGTTGAAATAATACACTAAGTAGCCTTTCCACATTATTATCTTTCACTTCCTAATATACATTTAAGACTCCTCTATGTCTCTCCATGGCTTGATAGCTTTTATCTTTTTAGTGTTGAATAATATTCCATTCTCTGGATGTACCACAGTTTATTTATTCACTTAGCTACTGAAAGGCAATGTGGGCTGCTTCCAAATTTTGACAATTATGAATAAAGCTGCCGTAAACTCCCATGTGCATATTTTTGTGTGGATATGTTTTCAACTCCTATAGGCAAATACCAAAAAGCATGATTACTGAATTGTGTTGTAAAAGTATGGTTAATGTAGTAAGAAATCACTAGATTGGCTTCTAAAATGACTGTACCATTTTTTCATTCCTACCATCAATGCATGAGCCCACCTGTTGCTCTATATCTGTATCAGCATTTGGTGTTGTCAGTGTTTTCGATGTTGTCTATTCTAATGTGTACCATTCTCAAGTGTATGGTGGTATCTCATTGTTGTTTTAATTTGTATTTCTATGATGACCTATAATGCGGAGAGTCTTTTCATATGCTTACTTGGTATATATTCTTTGGTGAGGAATCTGTTAAGGTTTTTGACCAATTTTTTTTTTTTTTAAATCAACTTTCCTGACCTATGATTTGCTGTAAAGTGAAATTCATTCATTTGATGTGTGCAGGTCAATGACTTGACAAATGTTTTTTGGTTTTTGACCAATTTTTAAATCAGATTGTTAAATTTTGAATTATTTGTATATTTTATTCCAGTCTGTCACTTATCTTCTCATTTGCTTGCCACTATTTTTCACAGAGAAATTTTTAGTTTTAATGAAGTCCAGCTTATCAATTATTTCTTTCATGGATCATGCCTTTCTGTTGAATCTAAATCACCACCATATACAAAATCATTTAGGTTTTCTCCTATGTTATCCTTTGGGAGAAACTTGTTTATTTCATTGCAGGAAGTGCTAATAGGATTATGTTTTTAGTTTCAAATTCCACTTGTTCTTTGCTGGCATATAAGAAAATGATTAACTTTTGTATATTAACTTTGTATCCTGCAACCTTGCTGTAATTGCATATTATTAGTTCCAGGAGTTTTTTTTGTCAATTCTTTTGACTTTTTACATAGACAATTATGTCATCTGTGAACAAAGACTCTTTTATGTTTTCTTTCCCATTCTGTACACCTTTTATTTCTATGTCTTGCCTTCTTGCATTAGCAAGGACTCTAGTACAGTGTTGAAAAGGAGTGGTGAGAGAGGACCACCTTGCTTTGTACCTAATCTTAGTGGAAAAGCTTCAAGTTTCTCACCCCTAAGTATGATGTTAGCTGTATGTTTTTTGTACATTGCCTTTATCAAGTTGAGAAAGTTTCTCTCAATTTCTAGTTTACTGAGAAATTTTTATCATGATTATGTATTGGATGTTGCCAATATTTCTCCATCTATATGTTCATATTATTTACTTTTTTTAATCTAATGATATGATTACATTAACTTTTTTAAAGCATTGACTAGCTCTTACTATCTGGGATAAATTCTACTTGGTCATGGCATGGTGCATAATTTTGTTTAAGTATTCTTGGATTCATTTTGTTGATATTCTGTTGAGGAATTTTGTATCTATTTTCATGAGAGATTTTGGTCAGTTTTCTTATAAAGTTAGAGTCTAGTTTTTATATTAAGGTAATGCTGGACTCAGAATGAGTTCAGGAAGTGTGCCCTCTGCTACTATCCTGTAAAAGAAATTGTAGAGAATTGGCATAATTTCCTCCTTAAATGTTTGGTAGAATCTATTATCTATTTTTATACTGAACTTCAAAGGACCTGATTTCAGGAACAGACATGTTCTTATCTATCTACAGTTCATCTCAGTCAGCCATTCCAAACTAAATGTCAAAAGTTCAGTTTGTGGCCTTAAGAGAGAAAAAAAACATGTTTTTCACAAGAATAAAACCCATAGCTTTAAGCTTTTCATTATCATGTACATTCTGACTCGGTGTAAACCCTAGCTCACCATTTAAAGTGCAAGTTCTTAAATAATTTTTTAAAAAATTCTCTAAGCTTCAATTTCTTTGTCCATAAATTTGGCTTAAGATAATATCTTTGTCTTTCTCATATAATAATTTTGAAGGTCAAATAACTGAAAGCTTACAGAAGTACTAAATAAGATGCCTATAAATGAATAATTTGTGACATACAAGCTTATGTGCACTCAAAATATTACCTTGAAGCAGAGTTTCTAAGTAACTATATGATTCTGGAAGAAAAGAATGACTCCAGACTCATTTCATCTGAATATACACCACCATGAAGACTATTTGGATGCCAGATGCCATTAATAACTTGCTCCATTGTGATCCCTTTGAATATTCTAGGAGCATCTGGGTATGGAAAGTTCAAGAAAAGCAACCTCAGGTGTTTTATGGAGTAAAAACCTGTTTCATTTGGCTATGTAACTTGCCCTCCCTTTCTATGAATTCTAGAACCATTTCTAGGCTGTGATGGGAAGAAAAATTCTTTATTTTGGCATATTGACTTAGCAATTACATCTAAGAGGTACCCTTGTCATGCCCCCACACCCAGATTTGTCATTAATGTGGGGATAATCATTCACAACTAGAAACCACCAAACAGTTACTTGAGAGGACTCTCCTCTTTGCTTAAGTGGCCCTCACGTAGCACATAACTCAAAAAGTCCATGTTTTCTAGGAAACACCCCTTCCTCCGCTTCAGCCTGAGATAACAACAGATCCTGCCCCTGATCAGGCATCAGTAAGAATATATCTGTCATGTAATTGAGGAGGTTGTGGCGTTGGGAGACCTAAGTCTTTGACCTATAACCTTCTGTCACTTGCACAGTAAAGACAGAAGAAATCACATTATTCATTGTGGTGGCTAAATAAGGAGCAGTGTGTGTAAGGATTTACTTTGGTAGGATTTTTCATTTAATTAAATCTGATTTTACATCTGCGCAAGGGACCTCATTGATAAGGGGATGGGTACTGGAAAGCTTTGTTGTCCTATAGAACTTATTCCTGCTATAATATAATGAATAGGCTATTGGTTATTCATTGGTTTCAGTTCTTGAGGAAGGTTACTGTTCTTGAGCCAACACTGTCATCTCTATCCTGTATTTACAGAGCAATCTTATTAGTCTGTGACCTTGGGCAAGTCACTTAACCCTTCTGACTTTTGGTATCAAGAAATTATTAATGTATACTAAACAGAGCTGTTGTCAGGATTACATGAGGTAATGAATGTGAAAAAGCCACATTACTTAGAAGGGGAAACTACCTGCATTACTTCAGTTCAGCTCACACTACATCAGTGGGTGAAGGATTGGCCAGTTTATTCATTTGGAGCCTGTGTGTGTCTGTGTGTGTGCACACACCCACACACCCATATGCTTAAATTCCAAATTGACTCTCATTATGCTACAAAATAACAGATATTTAAAAGAGCAGACAAAAGACTCCATTAGGAATCTACCAAAACTGGACGTAGAATGGAGGACGCTCACTTTGGAGTAGAACCAGTGGTGTGCTGGAGTAGTTTGTACTGTCCTGTGAGACAAAACTATCCAATCCTTGGGAATCTTTTTAGACAGTTGTTAAACACAGCCATTATTAAAAGTTAAATTTCATAAACATAATTAATTAAATTATAGTAAAAATAAAGGTAATGAATACTCAAAATGTATCACTTCCTAATTTTGTTTTTACTACATTTCACTATTATTTATATTCTTAGGCATATTGTGTCTGTATGGTATACTATATAATGGTCACTTACTGTGCGTATGGCAGAAGTAATGGCATGTCCTTGTAATATTAGGGTATCAAAGGCTGTAGCTTCCATCTTGGGTTTTTGTCTCTTGGATTACTCAATCTGGGGAGGCCAGCTGCCATGTCCTCAGGACACTCAGGCAGCCTATGGAGAGCTTACGTGGCAAGGAAATGAGGTCTCCAGTCTACAGCCAGAGAGCAACTGAGGCCTGCCAATAACCACATGAGTTTGGAAGTGTTCAAATGTCTGTAGTCCCAGCAACAGCTTCACAGCAACCTCATGAAAGACCTTGAACCAGCCAGTTAAGCTGATCCCAGGAACTGATAACTACTACAGCAGCAAAATATCTAAATATTCTTCAGTTTGATGTCTGATTTTAAAGGGGTTTGTGGAAACCTCTATCTTTTCCTAAATGTTACAAAGTTGTGGACAAACCCAAAATTATGCCCACACTTAGTATAAATACTTCTCTTTTCATATTTTGCTTGTTAGTAGGTCCAGGCAAAGGACAATCAACTCTACAGTCCAAATCTATTTCATTTGAGGGAAAAGCTTATTATTTTAAATGTGAATTTAGATATGAAATAACATAGCCTGCTTGACAATCCTTATTTTTTTCTCTTAAAGTATGAACAGTCAACATACAAAATTAAATCAGAGTTATCTAAGAAAGCCTCTGGAAGGTCTATGCAAGGTATGTGTAGTTTCTTCTTAACAAAAGTAAAAAATTATGGAGTTGTCCCTTTTTGGGTGAGAGAGGAATGGTGGTCAGGCAAATTAAGGATCGTTACCAAAGATACAGATTAAGTCATAAATATCTGAAGACAAGAAATATTTATAATGAGCATTGTAAAAAACATACACAATAAACGATTGTTGAAAAATAAGCTTTTAAAAAGTAAGAAATAGTATTTCAGTGATTTAAGGATATGAAAAAGGCACAGAGAAATAAAAGGACATTTTTGTTTGTTTGTTTGTTTGTTTTGTTTTGTTTTTTTTTTAAAGGACATTTTGGAGCCAAGGAAGAAACTTTATAAATGTTACCAAAAAATAACTTACAAGTAGATGATAAATTTATAGCTTTAAAATATAATATCAGTATGTTAAAAAACAATGTATATATAATATTAGATCAATCTTTATAAACAACAGCTTTACAAATAGAAAATAATACTCATTATTTTGTATACATATTCAAAATTTTCTATAACTATTAAACTAGCATAGTTAAAGTTTATAATAATCATTATCTTTTTTTAATAATAAATTTATTTTTTATTGGTGTTCAATTTGCCAACATACAGAATAACACCCAGTGCTCATCCCGTCAAGTGCCCCCCTCAGTGCCCGTCACCCATTCACCCCCGCCCCCCACCTCCTCCCCTTCCACCACCCCTGGTTCATTTCCCAGAGTTAGGAGTCTTTCGTGTTCTGTCTCCCTTTCTGATATTTCCCACACATTTCTTCTCCCTTCCCTTCTATTCCCTTTCACTATTATTTATATTCCCCAAATGAATGAGACCATATGTTTGTCCTTCTCCGATTGACTTACTTCACTCAGCATAATACCCTCCAGTTCCATCCACGTTGAAGCAAATGGTGGGTATTTGTCATTTCTAATGGCTGAGGAATATTCCATTGTATACATAGACCACATCTTCTTTATCCATTCATCTTTCGATGGACACCGAGGCTCCTTCCACGGTTTGGCTATTGTGGACATTGCTGCTAGCAGGAAACCACAAATGTTGGAGAGGATGCCAAGAAAAGGGAACCCTCTTACACTGCTGGTGGGAATGTGAACTGGTGCAGCCACTCTGGAAAACTGTGTGGAGGTTCCTCAAAGAGTTAAAAATAGACCTGCCCTACGACCAGCAATTGCACTGCTCAAACTGTACCTCAAAGATACAGATGCAATGAAACGCGGGGCACCTGCACCCCGATATTTATAGCAGCAATGTCCACAATAATCATTTTCTTTAATCAGAATTTGTTTTCTCTAATCAAAGGGCAGAAATCTAATACCTGTCCAGCTGTTATATAAAATGACCACTTATTTTTCATATTTTTTATAATTTGTAGCTTTTTAAGAGATAAAAATATATTAATGTATGTTTAGTAACTAGCGTTTTGTGTCCATTTTTACTTCTAAATTGTCTGAGCACCCAAAGATTATTTACTGGTTAACTCAATAATGTATGGAAGTTACAATTTAATTTACACATGAAATCCTTATGATTTGTAGCATTGTCAGAATTTCATACAAGTAAACCCTTTAGGAAGACATCCATAATGAGTACTCCATCTAGTTCACTCTGCCCAATCTTATCAGATCTCTGAAATTCTGATCAGCTTCCCAGCAGCCATGCTCTGCATGGCCTCCCGTGCAGTCTCACCCTGGACCATGAGCAGCTGAAGATCAATTTTTACTCCAATTTTCATGAACTTTTTTGCTCCATTTCACTTTTCTGTAGTATCCTGCCCCTAAAATCCCATCTGCCCCAGTAGATTTAAACTCTAATTGGTATTTCTTCAGTTTAGTTCTGCCTGTTTAGATTCTATTTCTCCACACAGGCATTCATATGGTGGACTCCTACATTACCCCAAAGATTTAGATGTTTCCCAATTCATCCCTCATATTATTAAATCATGAAGTAAAATTTTCTTTTTAAAGAGCATATTTCCTTTTGGATTTTTTTCTGGAAGGAAAATCTCAGGAGTTGAGTTCCTAGGGACAAAAGAATGACCAGGTTTTCAATAATTCACAATATGGCAAATGCACTCTGATATACAACTGGGAATCTTTGCTGCTTATAGAAGTGGCACAAGTGAGATATTTTTATCCTAAGCAGCCAAAAATCCCACACCTAAGCATCACTAGAAAACATATCTATTGGGTCTTGGGTTTGCCCACAGTTGTATCCTACATATATTTAGAGGTACCCAGGCTTCAGTTATATATATAATCTGTATTGATATCTATATCATCTATCTATACATTCAGATTTTCTATATATAAATAGAAACAAATTATAAATGCTAACAGAAACTTAATTCTACAATAATAGGCCAGGAACTTCACTGGAACTCATCACATTTGTGCTGCTGAAAATAAAAGAAAGCATCTACAATTCCATGGGACAGCCTCATGCTTTTAGGCATACATACCAAAAATTGCAATATTTTGGGAAATATGAAAAAGATGTACAGAATTTTTAAGTGTTCCAAAAGTTGCCAAGTGAGATCATTTCCTGAATTGAAGGACTATGCCAAAAACATTTTGAAGATTCTGAATAAGAAAGTTCTTGAGTCATTGGTTATGCTGTGGTTTTATAGCAGAAGAAAAGCTAAGGCAGCCCAGATACAGTTACTAAAATAAGTCCAAGACTCACAGTTTTTTCTCCCTTGTTCTGTCTTTTGTGTTATTTTCCTGTGTGTGTGTGTGTGTGTGTGTGTGTGTGTGTGTAAGTGTGGAGGGATTTCCTATACTAAATCCTTTACCTCTCATATTTTTAGGAAGTGATACTTAAAACAACTTGGGGGAGGAGCTGTAGGAAATTGCAGTGAGGCAGGATTCAAACCTAGGAGACATTTTGTCTTTCATGTGTATTTATGCAAGTGAGTTATTTCAGTCTTTCATTTTTCCCAGCCAAGGAAGATGGTGGCAAGGTTATTTTCTAGGCAAAGCCTCTCTCTTCTGACACACAGAAGATGGCTTCCTTCAAATTTAGCTTTTCTGTGCAAAACTTCTCTCAGCCCCCCTCTTCTGATTTAAAAAATTGAACTCGGTCTAGGAAAGGTCTTCCCCAGGCTTCACACACCTCTTTTCCATCCTTGGGAAGGAGAGGTTTATCTTTGACCTGTCAGTATGTCCCTCACCTTTAGAATTGTTATTTGGTGGCTCTTCCTAAACTCTACAGCCACAGATATGTATTCTTTTTTTAAAATTATTTTTTTAAGATTTTATTTATTCATGAGAGACACACAGAGAGAGAGGCAGAGACACAGGCAGAGGGAGAAGCAGGCTCCATACAGGAAGCCTGATGTGGAACTCGATCCCAGGACTCCAGGATCATGCCCTGGGCTAAAGGCCAGCGCTAAACTGCTGAGCCACCCAGGGATCCCCCATAGATGTGTATTCAAAAGTTCTTCCTCCTATTCCTCTGTTCAGTTTCAACTACTCTGGGCAGTCATTCCTCTTATTTTGTCTATATTTTCAGCTTTCTCCATGTTTCACTCAAAACACATTTACATTTTTGTTTCTTATCCTCGTTGATATTTTTAGAGCATTTCTCAAAAGAAAAGGGATAAATGCTCGTTTTTGCCATTATTTTCAACCTGGATGCCCAGTTCTTTTGTTTTAAATAGGTACACATGGTTGGATCATTAATCCAGTCCAGAGATTTTCTTTAGATTCTGATACTACCTACTGTTTAGAATTTTAAAAAGTTGGTGTCTAAAGCGTTTACAACAGTGGAGGAAATGATGCTGCTAATACAGAATTCTGGGATTCTGTTCATTTCAGTTTTCTGCTGTAAGCAAACCTCAGTAGGTATAACCATTTACCAGGTTTGATAATATTGGTACTATAAAAAGCAAACAGAGGCACTCATCAGCTATGACTCCTCCATTACCTACATTGCCTCAAAATTACTTTCAGCATAATTTTAATATTCACAGGGTAGTTTTCAAATGAGCCTAAATTTTACTCTGAATGCATAAGGAATAAATTATATCTATTCCTTGAATTTGCGTCCAGGTTTTTTTGATGGGCTTCTGGTACTGGAATTCATTTACAGTATGGTAAAGTTCTGTGATTCATTTTTAAAAAAGAGAGAGAGATCATGAGAGTTGAAATAAGAAAAAAGTGTATGAGAAGTTAAATTCCATACAAAAATAGCTGCACTTTTGAAACATAACAAGTAGGAGAGATTAAAAATCAACGTGTCTAGATATTTATGGGGTTTTTTTATCCTTTGGCTTGAATTATTCCACCACAGTATTTATTCCAACTGTTAAATAGCAGTTGTAGACAATCTTCTCTACTTCTTTTTGGGGTGTCTCAGAGATCGTCAGTAAATATATTCCTGGCCAAAAGATTCTCAGATTGATGGTGCTGGAAACCAAATCTCATGATGATGCAAGAAGTTCTTTCGTTTGGTTAAGGGGTTCTGATTTTGGCTTATGTGTTCTCCTCCTGTAAAGTTCAAGTGAACCTGGTTCTAGGACTAATACATATGAATTTTAATAAACAGACAAAAATATGAGCGGGAAAAGAGTCATATCCAGTGACAAATGGGTCCTGGTTTCTCCTGAGGAGGTAGTCTTAGAAAGGACATTTCTGCTGAAGCCCAAGCTATTCCAGGAGGGTAGGTACACAGCCCCTTCCAGGGGGTGCATTGAGGAAGTAAACTTTACCAGTATGTACAAGGCAGGAAAGAGTAGAATCCCAGAAAGGCAGAGAAGCAAGGCACTCAGTGCATGCCAGACCTGGCCAGGAGTCCACACGGATTCAATGATCAATGTTGAGAACAATCTATGTAGCTCAAGAGGTTTCTGAGATTAGGGAGAACTGATAGACATGGTACTTAAATGACCAGAAATAGAAGTGATGGTACTGATGCTGTAGCCAATATGGCGAGGTGTTGTTAAAATCAAACCAAATGGAGAACAGGCTTGAAAATCCTCCAACAGATATTATCACTTAAGACATGTAAACAAAACTAAAATCTACTTTATTTCATGATCATAAACAAAACTTAACTTAGGCTATTTCTTATAAATGCTTCTCATTATCATAAAAGAAACATCTTTCTAAAATGGTGTAAGATAATAACTTTTAACTAATCTCCTGCTGTCTGAATACCCCCATTGTAATAACCAATGATATAAAGGTTAAAACACCTTCCTCATTTTCACCTTATTTAGCCATCCTGTGATATCATGCCTCTCAGCTTCATATCAGTTTTGGATTTGTCTTTTTTGTTTTGTGCATGTCCCAGTGGTGGGATTCTCACTTCCTCCCTGACTTCTTCCCTGGAGTGAACTAAATAAGTTCTACTCTCCGAGAGAGTTATTCCTTGTGTATCAAATGCACATTTCTGTGGCTCCCTAGGAACTATCTCATCCAGCAGGGTGGAATTTTAATTTTTTTAAAAAATTTTAATTTTAGTATAGTTAATATACAGTGTTTTTTAATTTTTTTTATTGGAGTTCAATTTGTCAACATTTAGCATAACACCCCGTGCTCATCCTGCCAGGTGCCCCCCTCAGTAATACGCAGTGTTATATTAGTTTCAGCTGTACAATATAGTGATTCAACAATTCCATACATTATTTGATACAGATGATGTGGAGTATACTCTAATCCCCATCACCTATCTCACTCATCCACCCACCCACCTCATCTCTGGTAGCTGTTTCTTCTCTCTATAGTCTATTTCTTGGTTTCTCTCTCTTTTTTTTCTTTGCTCATTTGTTTGATTTTTAAATTCTACATATGAGTGATATTATATGGTATTTTGCTTCCTCTGATTGGCTTACTTCACTTAGTATTATAGTCTCTAGCTCCATTCATGTCATGTCAAATGGTAAGATTTCATTTATTTTGAAATGAAAATCAAAATTCTTTATCCAATCATCAATCAATGGGCACTTGGGCTGCTTCCATAATTTGACTATTGTAGATAATGCTGCTATAAACCTAGGGGTGCATGTATCTCTTTGAATTAGTGTTTTGTATTCTTTGGGTATATACCCACTAGTGTGATTGCTGGATCATGGGGTAGTTCTATTTTCAATGTTTTGAGGAACCGCCATACTGTTTTCCAGAGTGGCTGCACCAGTTTGCATTCCCACCAACAGTGCATAAATGCTCCTTTTTTTTCTGCAACCTCACCAACACTTGACATTTCTTGTATTTTTTTATTTTAGCCCTTCTGACAGGTGTGAAGTGATAACTCATGGTAGTTTTCATTTTTGGATTTGAAGACCCACAGCTTGTGAGCTGTTCTTTTGTGAACAATAAACTCATTAAATACTATTTTACTGATCTGTTTTAATTTTGTCTACCTCTGGATTTTTGACAGTTTGGGTACTTTAAAGTCAGACTTACTCAAGGCTTGCCCCTAGAGGCAACTAGCCAATGAGAAAGAGGAGCCACAAGATTGGGAGTTTGCATCTTAATACAAGGAAAATATACATAAGGATCAGGAAGTACTGTTCAAATATATTCTACCACAACAACCTAAAAAGCTGAGACAAAAGTACTATTGATGAGAAAATGGATCCCTGTCCTAAAACAATGGGTCTCTGTTCTGAGTCTCCTTTTTTTTTTTTTCCAGTAAGAACCAAATAAAAGTAGTATAGATAAATAAATAAATTAATACCCAGACCTGGTCCTTATTTTTGCCAAGGAGGTAGAACCATTTAAGTAAACCACTTGTGAATGATGTATGCCAAAATCATATACATATAGGTAACCATTAACTTAGGCAATTATATGCAGAAATGTATATGTACATTTATATTCATTTATATTGCCATCTTTACTTATTATGGGCCCTCTGGAGTTTCAAGGGTAACATAACCAGGGTAAGACTAGTCTGGCTAGCTAGCTCAAAGAGAAATATTTTATGGAGATGTATACATGGCACTAGGCTTTTCTCGGTCCCTTACATTTCAGTCCTTCTCTATTATCACAATGGGGACTCTTACCAAAAGGTGTTTTAAAAAGCAGCATTTATGTATGGAGATCTCTCTGGAGCATCTTTTGGTGAAATTTGGCACTATCCCAATGATACAGAAAATTTTTTCAGACAAGCTGGTGACTTGAAACATCTCAATTCAAGAAAAATCTTTTTAAGAGCATCCCGAGAAGAATTCTGGACTAATAATACCTCAATCACAAAGAAGAATATAAAAACCTTACGTCATAACGAAACACACAAATACAACGCAAAATGACAACTTGATAAAATAAAGATAAAATTCAACATTTTCAGGTAAGATAGGAATCCAGAGAGTTTACTCGTGTACACAGAGCATCCCTCCTTGCTGAGACAAAAAGCAGGCTTGGACCAAGAATCTGAGCATGCCACAACCTCAGTCTCTTGTTCTCAGAGATGCCCTGGTAACTGCCTGTGAAAATACAATTTATAAGATGCCATTTGAATGTCCTCAGAAAGACATCATTAGTTAATGAAATTGTAGCTATTTAAGCACCTATAATAAGTAATGGGAATTTCAATTCTACTGATAAAAGGATATTATTTATAATGAGCCATACCACCAAATGAGCTCTGAATGTGGAAGGCTAACTGCTACATTGTGACTTAGGACATTAGCATGAAGTCTGAAGCTGCACATGCTGATTGCAAGGAGAACCAGGATATGGAGAAAGCATGAGAGCTAATGAGCCCAGCCCGCAGGAATATTTGCCTCTAGATTCTTCTTGGGTTGTTGGGGCAGATATGGGAGAAGGGAAACTAGTTCAGAAAGAGGGAACTTTTTCCATATTATTATAAAATTCAAAGGGAAATCCAATGGTTTTTTAAATACTGCTAGAATGTTTTGCATTTTACTCTATGAAATGTCAGCAGCAACTGTATGTAGAGAGATCATCCAATGCTGTAAATTTCTAAGGATCAGGGTTCCTTGGCCCTCGTAACATTTTTTAGAATAGTCTCCCTCCAGAAAAACCATCTTTAAGTTTGAGATCTTCATGTTCTACTACCTTCAGTTCTTAAACTATCGAGACTTAGGACATTTACTTCCCTTGAAGATTTTAGCTCCAGGTTTATAGCCATCTTCATTATGTTCTGCCCGCCATTATCCTTGGTGATGCTAGTATTCACATAGTCTTCCAATTTAGTAGTTTTTCACTTCCTTGACCTCCTCTCCTCAAGTGACTTTGTCCTCTACTCTGTCTAAGCTATGGTCATACCTAAACCTTTTCATTGCCAGTGATTTAAACCCTCCATAATCTCAAACTTAGCCTACCATCTTTCTGTCTTTCCAGTTCACTTAATTCATAACCCAATACCAAATATCTGTGAATCCCCCAAGGACTCATGAACCCTGCATTACTGATCATATCACCTTTTTCTCTGTCTCTTACTGTCTCTTGCTTTCAAATGCTTCCTTATACTACATAGATAGTACCTGTTGTCCTACTATACAATATGTATTAATAGTGCCATTATTCATGCTTAAAGTGTTTCAGTCTTTAAAAGAGAAGACAGGCAAGGAGTGCACCAAGGTTTTGCAAGAAGGAGATTTATGAAGCCCTTCAGTTATGGTTGACAATACTTCCCAAATTTACTTCAAAACAACTCTGTGAGGACACCTGGGTGGCTCAGTCAGTTGAGCATCCAACACTTGGTTTCAGCTCAGGTCATGATCTCATGGGCTAGAGCCCCACCTAAGCCCTTTGCTTCTCTCCCTTTGCTTTTAACCCCATTGCTCTCTCAATCTCTCTCTCTCTGAAATAAATAAATAAAATCTATTTAAAAAACCCCAAAATTCTACAAAACTTAATATCTTGCAAGACACATGTATTAATAAATATTACTGCAGAAAGCACCAGATCCTAGTCATTACTGAGAAGACATGCCGTCTTGGGCAGCCACTTAATTATAGACTTCATTGTTTCATTTTAAAAGCAATGTAACACATATGTATAATCCACCAACTCTGTGGGCCTGACACTGCTCTAAATATAGCTGACATAACAATGAATAAAAAGGTTTTTGCATTTATGGAGCTTGGATTATACTGGGAGAGAAAAAAATAAGTCACCACACAAATATTAGGTCAGATAGTGGTGAAAACTCTAACAGAAATAAATCATAGAAGCAGCTGTAGTGATGGGATAAAGAAAAACAACTATAAAGGGGATAGAAAGGTGAATGCATTTGAGCAGAGTGGACAGTGGGATAAACATGATAGTCAGTGGGATAGAAAGGTAAATGCATTTGAGCAGAGTGGACAGCCAGTGCAAAAGTCCTAAGGTAGAAGCATCAAAGGAAAGCAGAGTTTGCTACCCAAAATATGCTTCTTTGGCATAAGGATTATCTTGAGCTGGTTATTAAAAACAAACAAACAAATCCAGCAGATAAAGCAGAAGCTCTAAAAACTGAGTAAAAGTTACCTTTTTGTAAGATGCATTTACATTTATAAAGGAAATCTCCATTTGTGAGGGTGTCCCTCTCTGTACAGAGAAGGCTTACATTTGTGTAACACTATCAGTGGAAAAGACCTACATTTGCATAACAACCTGACCCTTGTTTCTTGTGCTTCTCCTGACCTCTTCATAACTGGCATCCCTCTTCCGCTCCAACAACATTTTTTGTCTTTAGGTGCAGGTGGTATTTAAGGAAATAGGTTGGGCCACTGTGGGGAGTTACTTGATTTTTCTGGGAATCTCACAGGTATAAGGAGGTATACATGTTATTCAACCTCTCTTTGTTTTTGTTCTGTCGGTCTGTCTTTTATTATAGGGGCATCTCAGCCAACAACCTAGAATCGTAAAGGGAAAATTATTTTTCCTTCCCTACAGTTTACTTGGTAGAGTAGTGGACAGCAAAGAGGCCAATATGATTAAAGCCTAGTGAACAATAGGGGAAGTAGAAGAAGATGGGAATCAGAAGAGAAAGTCAAGCACCAGTGGAGCCTTCAGGACAAGGAAAGGCTTTGGGATTGAACCCATCAGATGATTTACAGAAGGGGGTCATCTAGGCTTCTGGGAAATTAATAAACCACAGAGGTAGAGAGTGACTATTTGGCACATTCTTGTTTTAATCCAGGTTAGAACTAATGGTGGCTTCAAGGACAATGACAGGGTAGAATTTTCATAAATGGTAAAATTCTGAATATATTTACTGATAAGTTTAATGTATGTTCTGTTGACCAAGAGGTAATTCACTGAAATTTGAAGCAACCAACCATTTATTTGGGCAATTAGAATTACAATTCAGGAGATAGAGATGCAATTAAAAATCTGACTCATGTTCCCTGGAAGATGAAGATGGGGCAGGGTTTTATATATATATATATATATATATATATTTTTAATTTTTATTTATTTATGATAGTCACAGAGAGAGAGAGAGAGAGAGAGAGAGAGAGAGAGAGAGGCAGAGACACAGACAGAGGGAGAAGCAGGCTCCATGCACCGGGAGCCCGACGTGGGATTCGATCTCGAGTCTCCAGGATCGCGCCCTTGGCCAAAGGCAGGCGCCAAACCGCTGCGCCACCCAGGGATCCCGGGGCAGGGTTATAAAAGAGAAAGGTTACAAGGGCAGTTCTCAGTCAAGTCTGTTATTTAAAATAGGGATTGAAACAAGCCTGGGATACCTGGGTGGCTCAGCGTTTGAGCATCTGCCTTCCTCCCAGGGTGTGATCTTGGAGTCTCTGGATGGAGTCCCACATCAGGTTCCCTGTATGGAGCCTGCTTCTCTCTCTCTGCCTGTGTCTCTGTCTCTCTCTCTCTGTGTCTTTCATAAATAAATACATAAAATTCAAAAAAAAAAAAAACACCAAAAAATATGTCCAATCAAGTTAGCTCCTCTCAAAATGAAGAATGTGAACAATTCAGATGTCATGGTAAAGAGGGGG
Organism: Vulpes lagopus; assembly: GCF_018345385.1. Classification (NCBI taxonomy): domain Eukaryota; kingdom Metazoa; phylum Chordata; class Mammalia; order Carnivora; family Canidae; genus Vulpes; species Vulpes lagopus. The sequence goes on from NC_054842.1 coordinate 5,883,716, forward strand.
TTATATCCAGGTTTAAGTAGGGCTTGCAGCTGACAACAAGTTCATATTTCCTCTGATGAGTATGTGCATATTTTTCTTCTTCCATTTTAACATGCTTTAAGAGTATCTCTTAGCAAGGCTTTCTTGCTCTGTTTTTGAAATGATCTTTCACAGTTATGAAAGAACCTAAGATTTTTAATCTGAGTAACTGTTCAATTTACTAAAATTGAGAACTTTGGGGAAAGAGCAGGTTGCAAACCAGGGTTTGGTAGGAAAAAAAAAAAAAAATATATATATATATATATATATATATCTCTTTAACTTGAGTCAAAATTTGATTCCCTTAAATATTTATTCATTGGTCATTATTCAGTCTTATGAAATCATGCAAAAAGTTCATCTAAGAGCCTTTAGAACATATGAAGACAGTAATTACTTCTGATGTGAGGTTTCTCTGTTCTGTGTTAAATATCCTCATTTTAAAATGACTCACTCCATACACTAAATTGGTTTTCCTAGACCCTTTATTCCTAGACTACTTTATTCTTTCCCTAAAAATATGCTGATAGTTAGCAAAACCCCTTACAAACATGTATCTTGAAATAAGACAACCACAGTCCTTCTCATCATTTTATACAGCAAATATTTTAAACAGCAACATGATCCCATGTCTCTCCATGGAAGACAGGCCTATTGTGCTTAAAAGAAAATAACAAAAACTAAAAGCAATGTTTCTATAAACACAACACATTTTCATTTAATTTTGAGTTGTAACTGGGAATGAAATCCTTCAGACTACTGATACTCTGGTAATGCTGGTAAAAAATATTCTAATCAGTAGAATTTGTAAGTCAAGTTTAATTTGTTTGTTTCCTCTGAATCTGCTAAACTGACTTAAATCCCTTGCCCTATCTTTTCATGAAGGTTAATGCAACAAAAGTTTCACTGTGAAAAAATAAATACAGTTTTGAACAGTTAGTAAAGAATAAAAAACAGTATCTTGTATGCAAAAGCAACAATGAGAAGAGGTAGAATTACTACATTTAATTGTCTAAATTAAAATCAAATTACTGTTGTTTCCTTAAAAACACTTCTTGCTATATATAAAGAATAGGGAACAAAAGTGAAGTTCTGTACTTTGACATCAGTAAAATGCCTGCCAATGTATGAAATGAAATATGACCCAGGAAATTGGTTTAAATTGACTTGCAAAAGAACACAGAAGCATGGATTAGAAACTAGCTAAATCATGAAAAAGAGCAATGATCATTACATCTGTGGCCTCTCTATGCTTCAGATCTCTGTGCATAGTTAACCTTCTTATTAGGGATGTTTTCAACATGGCAATCTGCAATGTAGTGGCTTAGGAAGTACCAGTTTCATGCTGGTGTTGAAATGAGCTTTATGTTGAATTAAAGTTGACCACAAATTGTCTGACAGTCTTTCCATCAAGAAGTGCACTTTATGTCCTTTCCCCTATGAATATGAACTGTGGCTACTTTGATCAATAGCATATAGAAGTGACCTTATGACAATTTCTTGTTCCTGGAACAAAATCTTCCACTTCTATCTCCCTTTTGTTTACTGCCTCTGGAATCCAGCCATTCGACTGTGGGAAACTCAAACTACACAGAGAAGGCATATATAGGTCCTTCAGGTGATGGACTAGCTAAGGTACCAGCCAACAATGAGGACCAACTGTCAACCCTGTGGAGAAACCACCTAGTCCAATGGAGTCTCACATGATGCCAGCTCCTGCTACTATCTGAAGACAACCGCATGACAACTCCAAGCAAGGACCACCCCCCATCTTACCCCTCCAATCCATAGAACTATAAGAAATTGTAATAAATTTGGAGAGTAGGCATGGTTGTAACACAGCAATAGATAACTATAACTACCTTTAAATAGTGACAAATGTAGACTTTAAAACATAAAGTTATAATCCCTCAGTAAAAAAAGATGTTCTTATTGATTTATTTTGGAAAGCATTTAAAGATGCATGCACTGGATACTAAGATAAAATCTACAAATAAATGTCATTCTTACCCCACAAAAAGTCTACCATAAACTTATTTTTTTTAATTTCCTTTTGAAGTCAGTAAAGGGTAAAAGGGTTTTGCTCTATCTACTCTTCTATGTAGTCTGATTTAAGATAAAAATTTCCTTATGTTTTAATAATATCTTAAAAAGTTAACAGGATTTATTTTATTTTTATTGTTTTTTGAGTTTTAGATTATAATATTATACAGATTTCAGGTTATAATTTTAATAGCCATACTTGGGATAAGCTATATTTAAAGTCAGAAGAAAGTATTGCAAAACAAACCAAAATTTCCTCTGTGGGGAGAAAAGGTGTTCACCATTTTACAAAGTAAGTGTGATATATATGAAATAGTCACTGACATAGGAATGAATAGTCTTTTTAGCCCTTAGTAGGCACTCAACAAGTACCTGTTAATCAACTGATTGATGGCCTCTCCTACATATAGAGCTTCCTTGTCATAAAGACAGACAACTTTGTACATCTCTGGCTGTATCCTGCATGCAAGGAAATGCTCCAGGCTGCAAAGCAAACACATTTATATAAATCAACACCTAGAGGACTCTCTTAAGACTTTCCTTCATCAATCTTTATCTAACTCTCTGACAGTTTATGGCATAGTATTAAACGTCCCAGTACGATCTGGGTCTGGATTTTAGATGTAGTAATTGATTTAAGACTGTCTCCAATTCCTTCAAGAGAGAAGAGAAAGAAAGAGAATTACGTTAACTTGTTGTTGTTTTTTTTTCAATATCCATAGCAAACACACATAGGGATTAAAATGCTGGCATGGAAGAATTTATACTGCTTTAAGAACTAATTTTGATTTTTTTTCAAAATCTTTTGAATAAATAAAATAATTGGCAAGAGTAACCAGACAATTCAAGTAGAGTGAACTTTGAAATTGCCACCTGTATTAAAAACAAAAACAAAAACAAAAAACTCTTTCCACTCTAGCACTGTGATCAGCTAGTATAATCCATTACTGACTCCAACTGGGATTTTTGCCAACATTCAAATTGCCACCTTATCAAGAGTCCTTCCCCTCTTTCCGTGTATGCCTCTTCCTAAGAAAAGATGAATTTGAAAGAAAAACGAGCAGGTGTGTACAGAAAATTAGTTTTGTTAGAAGGATGAGGAAAGGTATGATGTGAGAAGCTCAGAAATAGATGCTTTCTTGTCACTTCCTGTCTTTTGGTATGTGAGGAAGATCTTTTCAGTATTTCCATCAGAGTAAAGAGGACTTAAATTTAAGTGAAAGAGAGAGAATTTCTCTCACTGACATTTCCTTTATCCTAAATCATTCAACCTGAGGGAAAATAAAACAGATTCTCATCCCGTTTTCTGTAAATACCCTATCCTCTCAGTTGTTTTTTTGAACCATTGTTTGTACGGTACCTGTGTGAGTGTGTGTGGTGCCTCTGTGGGCATGTGTGAAGGTATCCTCTACTGTAATTCAATTCTGAAGTTTCAAAGTATACGGCAAGGTTGCAGAAGAGCACCTAATTGAAAGACATTTGGCAGCCGACTTTGTTCACATTTCATCTATTGGATAGTGAACATGACTGTTTTGAAACTCTGCTGGATGCTGTATCACAGAGATTATCAGCCTAAGTGAGACAAAAATGAATCTGCAAAAATGAAATATGATATAGAGACCTACTGAATTTCAAGGTTAAAGAAATGTTTAAGACGCTCAGACATAAAAAGTAAAACACCAATTTCAGGTTCCCAAAATTTCATTGGTGAATTTATCAAACATTTTACTCATCAATCTCACACAAACACTTCTAGAGAAGAGAGAAAAGGAAATACTGACTAGTTTGTTTTATGGGGCCATTAAAACCGTGGTATAAAAATATATTAAGTGCATAATAAGAAAGGGAAATTACAGGTCAATTTAAATTTAATCTTCAGATACAAAAAAAATGGTACCACAATTTATTTTAGAACTAACACTATTAAGAGAAAAAAATGGATAGAAAAAATGTATTCTCTTCCTAGATTCTATCTCAATATTTTTAAGATGAATATTGTCCCCTCCCCAATATCATTTCTACATTCCTTGCAACTATAATTGAAATACCAGTTGTTGTTTGTTTTTGGTAAGTACAGTGACTGGCTTATTCAAATATTAACATAGAAATGAAAATAGACCCAAAAGCAAGAGAATCTTGAAGGAGAAAACATGTATGAAGCAGAATTCAAAAATGAGAAATAGGTCCCTACAAATAACTTAGCTTCAGTAAGGCTGAAAATTGGGTTTTTCATTAATTGTATATCACTGTTCTCCCCACATAATTCTTTATTTAAACTACAGACTTACATGAGTTAGTAAGCACCTTTATATTTATAATAAATTGTAAAATCTAACAGTAACTCTTTGGCTCTACAATGTCACAGACAGCATTTGTCTTACTGACCACTATATTTCTAAGCTTAGCACAATGCCTGATACATAGTAAATTCTCAATAAATATTTGGACATAAATGTGTTGATGATTAACAGAAGAAGCAAGTAAGGATAAAACCAAGAAATCTGATGATCCTCATGCCAATTTCTTAATATGTAGTAAAGGAAAAGTTAATTTTCCTAGTAGGCTACAAAGTGATGATATTTTAAAATGATTCAGTAATAAAGACTGGGTGCATAAAGTTATGTAAGTAAAAAGAAAGTTGTAAGAGAATAAAAAATGATAAGCAAAAACAATACTAAGAAGAGATGAAATGCAGATTTAATGCAACTGTAAAGAAATATAGGCTCATCCATAATGAAAAGCACATGGTTATGCATGAACCTGAAGTTTATCCAGTGTGTAAAGTACTCAATCAACTCTTCCTTGTGCTACAAAGTCATAAATCCAAGAGTCAAATATTCTACTATGAACTGGCTAAGTGGATGTAGGGGGCTCAGATTTGATTTGTTTCACATGGGTAAGTATATGTATTTATCTTACTTTAAAATCTTCCTTGCCCATAAGACATTTCTTTCTGAAGGTTTTTTTTTTTTTTTAACCCTATCTACTTGGATCAAAAGACCAAAATAATAGGCCTAATTTTATCTACTAGAGATGATAAGGTACAGTCTTTTTGGTTTATTTTTTATTGATTTTGGATTATGGCTCCATTAGATATTAGAGTGAATCACAAGCTCAAAAAATATAGAAACAGTGTAAGAGGATTCCCTTTTCTCCGCATCCTCTCCAACGTTTTTGGTTTCCTGCGGAGAAAAGGGAACCCGTTCCTCAAAGAGTTAAAAATAGACCTGCCCTACGACCCAGCAATTGCACTGGTGGGGATTTACCCCAAAGATTCAGATGCAATGAAACGCCGGGATACCTGCACCCCGATGTTTATAGCAGCAATGTCCACAGTAGCCAAACTGTGGAAGGAGCCTCGTGTCCATCGAAAGATGAATGGATAAAGAAGATGTGGTTTATGTATACAATGGAATATTCCTCAGCCATTAGAAACGACAAATACCCACCATTTGCTTCAACGTGGATGGAACTGGAGGGTATTATGCTGAGTGAAGTAAGTCAATCGGAGAAGGACAGTGTATGTTCTCATTCATTTGGGGAATATAAATAATAGTGAAAGGGAATATAAGGGAAGGGAGAAGAAATGGGTAGGAAATATCAGAAAGGGAGACAGAACATGAAGACTCCTAACTCTGGGAAACGAACTAGGGGTGGTGGAAGGGGAGGAGGTGGGGGGCGGGGGTGAATGGGTGACGGGCACTGAGGGGGGCACTTGATGGGATGAGCAAGTGTTATTATTCTGTATGTTGGCAAATTGAACACCAATAAAAAATAAATTTATTATTAAAAAAACAAAAAAAATATAGAAACATTTCAACATTGACTTTCAAAAAGTAAATAAAAGTTAGAAGCAATAAAAAAGAAAGGAAAGAAGGAGGGAAGAAAGGGAGGGAAGGAGGAAGGAAGGAAGGATGATAGAATAGTTATATTCTTTTTATATGCATATAAAAAGCCATATATAGCTACATGAGCACCCACAAGTAAAGAGCTTGGAAGTTGGCACTCTTGTCCTTAGATCTTTCTTGCAACCATTAGGGAACTAAGGTCAAAAGTTGTATTGTCACCCTTATCTATGGAAAGACAGGTGCATCCAGAGAGACAGCACCAAGATCTACTCTAGCCACAAACTAATAAGAGCTTTTCAATGGTAATGTTTATGAATTGCTGGAGGCTGAGTATGGAACAGAGTGAGAGAGAGAAACTCCTGGGGTGGCAATGTTAGGAGTCCCTCTACATATCTGTGGACTCTCTCTTCATGAATTCTACCAGGTTCTCCAGGTGAGAAAAGAAAAGTCTTCTATGGCCCTGGCAGTGGTGAAGAATAATCATTGTGAGATCCACCCAGAGCCTTCTTCATAATAAAGACTTGCCCTCCGGAAAGAGCTTGAGGAGAGCAGAGGTTTGATACCTTATCCGGGTGGTCGAGGGGAATCCCCAGTCCCAGCCCCTCCAGGCATCAGGATAGAATGCATACTGCTTTTCCCCTCACTTCAGATAGATGATAAATAGGTGAACAGACAGATAGATAATAGAAGATAATAGAGTTAGATAAATTTTTTAATAAAGTTTACAAAACTTATGTCTTAGACTTATTGAGAACCGCTAGATTGAAATTCTATGTTTTATAATATAATTATGCTTCTTACAGCACTAAAAAACCAAAGGCTATCTTTCGAATTTAGGACAACTTGGATAACCAATAGAAGGTAACAACCTAAACAAATTATCTTTCCTTTGTAAATTGAATTACTTGCTTGAATGGTTCAAACAAATGTATGCTTTTCTCTAATGGTGTAATTAAAAAAAATCTATCCTGTTACTGGAAAAATGATATGTATATGTTAAAAATGATATGTATACATTAAAAAGAAAAATGTTTTCATATTTGTGATATGAAATCACACAAAATTCCGTCATATAGGCATTCACTCTCTGTTTTTGGTGAACATCATTGCAGACATCAAAATTTGCATACAGAAAAAATGGGTAGATAGATGCCTTTTAAAAAATATAATCACATACATGAGATTTCTATAAATGCTCATTAAGTTTCACCAGAAATTAATTGAAGAACATGTAAATTTTACTAGAAATTAATTGAAGACAATATAAAGCAAATGTGGCAGATTAAATATTTTTAACTCTACTGTCTCTTAAAAGATCACTAAAACAACACTATGTAGACAAAATGGTCATAAACTTTTAAGTAGGAAAAAAACGAGAACAAAAACAATAGGGAAAGAGAGATTATCAGCGCAATTTTGGAGTTTAGAAAGTAGATATACAAGAGCTTAAACCTCCAACATCTAGAAAGCCTAGAGCTAAGCCTCTTGCAAGAAAAAGGGGGGAAAAAAGGCTAGAACAAACTCAAGGAATGGAAACACACACACAAATTCTCATTATTACAAAATTTCAGAATGGTAGAGATAAAAGATGGGTGTCAGATACAAATGATCAGTTATTAAAATTCTCAATGACTAAAATTTGAAAATCCATAAAGCAATATGTTAAAATCAGAGGAAATAATTTGTATCTTAGAATTGTATACCTGTTCAAACTGTCAATCGAGAGTAAAAGTCTTGATTTATTCCTTTTATGCACCCATTATCCAGAAGTTAAAGCATGATTATCCTACCAAAATGAAAGAATCAAGAAACAGAAGTTTATGTAACTTATAAATATTGTTTTCAGAATGTAAGATAGGAGAGGGAATTTCTGGAATTTTTGTAAAAGGAAATCCCAAAGGTGAGTTGTACAGTAGGTATACAAAGCAAGTGGATTACGTGGAATTGATCAGTAATAAATACACAGGGCAATTTGGGAAGATAGAAATGTTTCAGAACATTACTACTTGGTCCAGTGTAAATATATTTATAATAGAATATAATTTGTACAATGCTTTAATATAAAACCTAAGATAATATCTACATTATGGAATATTGGGGATTTGAAAGGAGAGAATTATGTTCATGAAAACATAATCCACAAAGCTAAATCCCCATTTTTTATATTAGGATGAAAAAATGTAATATGTGAAACAGAAAAAAAAAGAATAAATTTTATGCAACTGCAGAAATTAAAAACAGCTAAGAAAATAGTTAAAAGTAATAATTTCCAGAGTGTGGAAAGAAGTTATGGAATTGACCTGGAGGAAAGAATGCTATCTTTTTTATTATATATAGCTTTTAGAACAAATTTTACATATTCTGCAATGCATTTTTGTATAAAAACAAAATCTAAATTTCAAAAATTAAGGATTTAAAGTGAAACCAAAGGTATTGCTGAAATTCATATATATCTTTTTCCTAATTTTACCTTTTAGTTTAAATAGTAAAGCTTTAAGCAAAATCTGGAATTTAGGATCATTTTATTTATTTTTTTCTGTTTCAAAGCTTAAAGGTTTATTGATTCCACTAATAATGATAACAAGGAATTAAACACTCCTACCTTGCCCCTTGCTATCCTCTCTGTCCCTATCAGTTTTGGTTAGGGATATTACCACTTTAACAGTATCACGATCTGTAGAATTTCCACTTGGTTTCTACCCAAATTCACAGAGTAAGTTAGCTTTGGTTTAGTATTTAAATGGATTATTGCACACTGCTCATTGTTTTACCATGACTTTGACATTTTTGAATTCCTGATGTTTATTCATCTTCCAATTGTATCGACCTCATTTTACAGTTTTTTTTTCATTATTATTCAAGAAAGGCTCACCAGGAGCATATTCCCCAATCCTCCGTATTTGACCTTGTCAGATCATTGCCAAAATGGAAGCATGACTTGTCTCCTTACAAAACTCTTGTGTTGCACTTTGTGTTTTGATGCTAGTTATTGTTAGGAAACTGTGTTCCTCTTTGATGCGTGGATGTAGATCTTTACCATGAAAGTACTGTCTTTTTAATTTTAATGTTTCCGTTCTTGTTTCCATTTCTTTGATTTTTATTTCCAGGAATAATGTCATGTATGCTTGTTTTCCTTCTTCTTTGTCTCTCTCCTTATTATTCTCAACTGTTCATTATCTCTCCCTCACGGCCTCCCTTTCCCTCTTTTTTTTTTTTTTTTTTTTTTTTTTACTTTGTGTGACTTAAAAGTTTCCTAACATGTATGTGACATGTGACAGTTTGCTTTTCCACTTACCTTTCTTCCCACGTGGCTTTCATCTCCCCAGTGGCTTTACTTTTCACTTCCATTTCTTTCCCAATCTTGTTGAGTTCATTTTGATCACCTGTGGTTTTTGTCATCCTGTTTTAACTCATCAACATCTCTGATCTCCATTTCAGAGAAAACATATTTTCATTACTCTTTCCTGGCACTATGGAAAACTATTTGGACTCTTTCATCTCCTGGAGTAAGAATTCTCCCAGGGGATGCTTTCTCTTTTATTTTGTTCATCCTCTTTTTCTCCTTCTGATTTCTGTCAATGTCAATGTCTATGACCAGGTCTTCAGCCAATACCATATTGATAATTATAAATATTGAATAGGGTGTTTAGCTACATGCTAGAAAGGATTGTGGGGAATGTAGGAAAGGTATGAGCTAGGAAGGGCTGAACCTAGCTAGATTCTATTTGTGCCCAACACTCATCAGATCCCACATGCCCTGTTCTGAAGGCACATTTCCTCTGGGGTTATGCTGCCTGGATGGTTTGTGAGGCTCATGAGGAATCCCAACCAGAAGTTTGTGTTATGATCTGGCTATTTTCTTTGTCCCCTTCATCCTTCACCTGGAAGTATTTCAGTCACTGTCCCATAACCAGGAGGCTGAATTATACATAAAATATGATGTGTCTTCAGTTTATTTTTCTTTCTCTTCCAATTATCTGCCATACTCTACTCTTGCATTCATCCTGTCCTTGGTGACCAGTAGGATTAAATCACAGACTCAGAGAATAAAGAAAAGTTATAGCAGAGGGAATTTTCAATTGGAAACTGTAGAGACAGAAAAGTCAGAAAACTTCAAATTTGGAGCTGTGACTGATATGTTTGCTTCCTGAGAATGATGTTCTGCTTGATTTATATTGATTTCACAATATATTATAAAGGTAGGATGGGACTGAGCATCCATACAGAAGACTATAGCTGTAAGCTAGCGAAGTGAAATTCTTAAAAATCGTCACACCGGATACCAGCATGAAATGTGTGGATGCTATAGTGAAAATGTATCTTCCTAGATGAATATGGATACTGGCTATCACAGTGATGTTATGCTTGGAGTTATTTTAGCTCTTATGCTTGCTGCTCTGGCACTCATCACATACAGTAGAATCCTCAGTCTACTAAATATTGGCGACTGAAGATTTTGAAAGTTAACCGTTAACCATTAAATGTTCTTGTATGCCATTTCAGTTAGTTAAATCAAATGTCAGGATGTCACTGCAAGATGATTGCCAGCTTAAGTGTACTTGCGCTATTTAGTAAAAACATGAAACATGATAGCACAGTTATTAACATGGAGGGCTTGTTCAGATCATATTTCTCATCTCTCTGAAGTGATGCTTTGCTACTGTAAATTTTGTTTCTATTCATTGTATTTTATAATTAACCTCTGGGGTAAAAATTTGAAAAAAAATCTATAAGCAAAAACAACAGTTTGGGAACAGATATGTCCAGCACAATCCCAGTGTCATGCATCAACACATTCATTTGGCACATATATTCTTTCATATTTTATATGAACATACACATGAGAAAATGTAATTTTACTTTTGTTTTCTTTTTCCATGTAACTATATAGAGAATAACAGATTTTTTTCTATAGTATCATACAGCTTTTTTACAAAAATGTAATAATGCATTTTTAGCAGCTTTAAGGTATTATTTTATTTTTTTTTAATTATGATAGTCACACAGAGAGAGAGAGAGAGAGAGAGGCAGAGACACGGGCAGAGGGAGAAGCAGGCTCCATGCACCAGGAGCCTGACATGGGATTCGATCCCGGGTCTCCAGGATCGCGCCCTGGGCCAAAGGCAGGCGCTAAACCGCTGCGCCACCCAGGGTTCCCAGCTTTAAGGTTTTAAATCATGGTTCAGATCATGGAGCACTTGTTTTAAAGCTCCTTATAGTTCATTACATTCTTCGACACATTTGCCTTATCTGGTATTTACTTCTACCTTAGGGATTTCCCCCTTATTTGTTGTTTTATACTATCTTTCAATGAATATTTCAATTCATCATTTAATGAAGTAAACACAGAAGAGGAATTTTCAGATTAAAAGAATATGAATTTTCCAAGCTTCTGTTACATTTCAACAACCACTTTCTACTAAATTTACACTGGCTTGTAATTGTAATTTATGTGAGGCTGTGCATTACCTTGCACTGTCCCAGGCACTAATGGTTAATCAATAGTTATAACTTAGCCAAAAGTCAAAAACTGAATGAGATAATTTTGTTCCCTGAAGTCTTACTTTTTGAATTACTGTAAATGAGAAAATATCACTCTGTTTAATAGTGATTTACAATGATTTTTCATTGAATACTCCTGTAAATCCTTTCACCATTTTTTTCCACTAGAGTTCCATTTTTTTCAAATAAATGTATATATTGTATATATGTTTATATATGTGTATATATATAATATAATCTCACTCTGACATTGACTCTTCTTTGTCACTTGCTTTTTAATTTTGTTCACAGCTATTTTATATTAAGAGAAATATGGTAGTTTTTAGGTAATAAAATCCATCAGTATTTTATATTACAGCTTCAGAGCCTACTGTCATAATATGAAATACCTTCAGCAACCCAAAATTATATCTCTGCTTTCATATTTTTATAAATGTATTTTATTGCAAGTGTATATTAATACATCTACACTTAATTTGATGTTAGAAAGAATTCTAACATACCTCCTCTCTTGTCCAAACACAATTTATTGAATTAATTATTTTAACCATTGGTTGGAATTCCAATTGTATTATGTAATAAGTTGTTATAATAAGTTCTTGGGCCTATTTTTCAACTGCATAGTCATTTTCACTGCTCTGTTTGTCTTTTTCTGTACCAAATTCTGCCCTTGTTCTTCTTTTATTATTCATAAAGTTTTCAATTTGTTCTTTTATTGTTTTTTTTTCTGAAAACGAAGTATAGAATAATTTTGTCAAGTTTCTAATATAATCCAAATAAAATTTTAAGAAGAATCCATTTCTTCTTAAATATGGATGGATGGAATTTATGCATCCAAGGACATGAGAAGCATGTATTTTTATGTGAAAATTTCCATTGATCAAATAATGAACTCTTGTTTCCAAAAAGGCCTGGTACAATTATTGTTACATTAAGCATTTTGGTTTTTGTTTCCATAATGGGACCTTTCTCCATCCCAACCACATCTAATATTCTTAAAAGCTCTTCATGTTTGTATGTAAACTGCATCTTGAAGAATTATATTATTAGTTAAAATACCTTTGCAATTTATTATCTTTACTTTTTAATTTAAACACTACTGCTGATAACTATTATTTATTATGCATATATTATATACCAGGTTTTACACTAAATATTTGGCACTTGTTTAATGACATCACATGACAATTTAAATGATTTGTTATATAATCTTGTCTGATTGCAGTATTCTAGCCAATAAGAGCTAGATCAATGTCAAGTCACAGTTTTAGTGTTCTATCTTTATCTCTGACTTCATTGGAAATGCATCAATTATTTTACTTCTAAGTTAAAATCAACTATTAGTTTGAGATAGAATGCACAAGTAATATGCGATTTATCTTATAATAAAAATTTTTCATTATAAAATACATATAGTAAGTACTATCAAATGCATTTTAACATTTTTAGTAGTATCTATCATAAAGATTGCATTTTTCATTGCGATATATCAATATATTGTAACCCTATTACTATATCAGTATAATGAGGTTATACCATAGTTTAAAAACACTATGATATGGACACCTGGGTGGCTCAGTGCTTAAACATCTGCCTTTAGCTCAGGGCATGAACCTAGAGTCCTGGAATCGAGTCCCACATCGGACTCCCTGCATGGAGCCTGCTTTTCCTTCTCCCTAGGTCTCTGCCTCTCTCTCTCTGTGTTTCTCATGAATAAATAAATAAAATATATTTTTTAAAAGTTTTAAAAATGAAATTAAATAGAAACACTATAATAGTCTTTTTTTCTTAAAATAATATAGTATTAAGAAGTCATATTAATTCCTTGGTTAAAGAATTCTGTTTGAATAAATTTTCCTTCAGTAAATGTATACAAGGTATTGTATACCTAAATTACATTAGAAAACACAAACAAGGGGCACCTGGGTGGGCTTAGTCTGTTGAGCAATCAGTTCTTGATTTCAGCTCAGGATTGGGGCATCAAGTCCACATCAGGTTCCCCAGAAAGTCTGCTTGAGATTCTGTCTCCCTCTCTCTCCCTCTACCACTCCCCAACCTACACATGTGTTCTCGCTCACTCTCTCTTTCAAAATATAAATAAATAAATCTTTAAAAAAAAGAAAAGAAAAACAAAATTATTACTCCAAAAATATTACTTGGTAATGGGATTTAACCAAGAAATTTTACTTTCACCAAAATTAATTGGAAAACATTACATCATTTTGTTTTAAAGCATATAATCTAACAAATTATATGACATATTTCACTCATAAAATTATATGAATAGGATCATGTAGGAAGTTAGATTAGTAATTTTGGACAACATTTTAAGTTTACTTAATTATTATTGCTCTGTTTAGGTGTATATATATTTGTTTTAGTCAAATTGGTAATTTAGGGTTTCATATATGTTTAGTATTCACTCACACCTGCAGTTATACCATCTTTCTAATTGGTATAGTTTACTTATTTCTCCTGATTTTACTTGATAACTCAGCTAAAAGCTTAGGTGCTCTATTAGTTTTTCTTAAGAATAAACGTTGTTTTGTTACCAACTTTACTATTCTGTTTTTAAATTACTATTTTCATCTTTATTCATTCTCTTTTACTTGTTTCTCAGAATTATTATATTATTCTTGCTTATTGGAGTAAATACTTGATAGACATATATTCATTTATCTTGAATAATAAATCAATAAAGATATGAAATTCTAGGGAAGAATAATGTTTGTTTAAGCACTTGTTTTGATGTGCAGTTTTATGATTAACTTCTTCTATTTAAGTAATCTGTATTGAAGCTATCTTTTCAATTTAATTTAATTTCTTAGAAATTTGTGAATCTGTGGATGTGTAGGGGGTATTTCATGATAGACTACTTAGTGCTGCAGTAACTAAGAAGGCTCAATACTTCAATTTCTTCAAATGACAAAGGCTTACTTATTTCTCCGACATATCACCGTTCAATTCAGGTTAGGTTGTGCAGGCATCTGGTCTACTTCCATTCTACAATTTTCTTTTGTTCTTACATTTTTTTATTTATTTGAGAGAGAGATCACAAGCAGGAGATAGCAAGAGAGGGAGAAGTAGACTCCCCACTGAGCAAAGAGCCAGATTTTAGGCTAAATCTCAGGACCCTGGGATCATGACCTACTAAAGGCAGATACCTAACCAACTGAGCCATCCAGGTGCCCCCCATTCTGCAAATCTATTATCATAGTGTCCCTCCTTCCCAGCTTCAAAGGGGTAGAAATTGAGACCATTATAAATTCCCATAATATAAAGAAATATGTTTCTTCTCTCTACAATCCCATTGACAGGAATTGAGCCACGTGGTCCCAACCTCACAACATGAGAGGCTGGGAAATATAGTCTTCCTCATGTCCAGGAAAGAGAAATGGAGTGATAACCACATCACAGTTCTGTGTCACTATATGTATGTTTATTTTCCAATCATTTAATTAATTTATTTATCCCTGGTTATTAATTTTGCAACTTGCTGAGTTGTGTCTGGAAAATAGACTGTGAAGTTAAAGTGTGTTGAGTTTTTCTTTAAGAACTTGGATACAATTAATTTTGTTAAATATCCCATGAACATTCAAAAAGTATGTGAATTCCTTCAAAAACAGAAAATTTGATATATCTGTAATCAAGTTTCTTAACTTTATTCTTAAACATTTCCTATATATCATATTATATTTCTACCTAGAAAAATATTTTGTAATTTCTTCATATATGTGGATTAGTTGCTTTATTTGAACTAAAGTCCACGCTTTTTCAGACTGCCTTAGTATTTCCCTACTGTCTGTTTTCAGAATCTAGTCCAGGTTACCACATTAAATTCAGTCTTCATGTCTCCATAGGTGTTTATGGACTGTAGCAGTTTCTTAGATCTTTATTTTTGATGACCTTGATAGGTTAGAAGATATTGTGTAGCATGTCCTACTTAAAGTAGGATTTGTGTGATGCTGTCAATATAATTAGAGTGCAGTGATAGGTTTGGGGGAAAAAAACAACAGCAGAAAAATGCTATTATATCACATCATATCAAGGGTACATACTTATCACAGTTTATGTTAACTTTCATTACCTGGCAGTTCTCTTCATTATAAAGTTCTTTTCCTTCCCTTTTCCATACTATGTGTACTCTCTGCAGGTAAGTCACTTAGGGTAGCTGACACTTAAGGAATGATACCTTAGCTCCTGTTCAGTGTCAAGTGTCTACCTAATTTGTTTGAAATTCCTCTTCATGGGAGATTTGTCTATTCTCCACATTTATTTTTATATCGGTATGTACTCATGAACGTATGTTTTGTACTTTGCATTGTAATCCTGCACTACCTAATTTTGTTGCTCAGATTTTTCTAGCTTTGGCTATTGTAAGTTCATTTAGTTAGTTTCTGTTTCCATTTTGTTACACCCATGTACTTATTTTTACACTTACTTTGCCTACACCAATCCTAGAATAAGACATTTCTTCAAGGGGTCATGGTTCCCTTTTTTTTTTTTTAAGATTTTATTTATTTATTCATGAGAGACACTCACACACACACAGAGAGAGAGAGAGAGAGAGAGAGAGAGAGAGAGGCAGAGACACAGGCAGAGGAAGAGGCAGGCTCCATGCTGGGAGCCTGACATGGGCCTCGATCCCAGGTCTCCAGGATCAGGCCCTGGGCTGAAGGCGGCGCTAAACCGCTGAGCCATCGGGGCTGCCCCCATGGTTCCTTTTAATTAATTATGAAGATATCAGAAACCAACCCTGAGTGCTGGGTGTATTCATTGCTACTGGATACCTTTGCTTCAAGGCCTCCCCAGCAAACAGAGCAAAGAAATATATGTATATATAGTAACCTGTGTATTACACGTACCTAAGTATTTCTATATGTAACCATCCATATCTATTTTAGCCAAATTTGAGTTTATATTGATGTCTCCAACTCTATTACCACAAGGATTATCCACATCTATTCCCTCTTGCTTATCTGTAAACTCCTACTCCAACAGTGAGAGAAACCTGGCTCCTATCATCTGCCATCCATTTAATTAATTGTTCAATTCCAGTATATATATATATATATATATATATATATATATATATATATATATATATAGCAGTGTCAAAATTAACTCATATACCTATGAGAATCAACTTTATCAACTACAGTGTAGTGATTATGAATTATTTCCTTTTGCCTTTAGTCTTACAGACTTTAGACATTTCCAAAGTCATGTCGGTTCACACATTTCTCCTCCATCCCTTTCAGTGAGATTTATATACATTTATAATACTGGTTGATTGTTTCATCATATTCTGTACTCCATACTGGGATTCTCCCAATATCCTAAATCACTTTTTTAATTAAATTAAAATTTTAAATTTTAAATTAATTTAGTTAAGATTCATTCTTGGTGCTATAAAATTCTGTGAGTTTTAACAAATACATAGTATAATACATGGGGCATTATCATATCATACAGAATAATTTCAACACCCTAAAATATACCCTGTGATTTATCTATTAAATTTTACCCACCTCTTCCTAATCCACTGGCAACCACTGCTCTATTTACCACCTATATAGTTTTATTTTTTCCAGATTGCCATAAAATTGGAATCTTGAAATTATTTAGCCTTTTCAGATTGACTACTTCATTTAGCAATATGTTCTTAAGGCTCATTAATGGCTTTTCATTGTTTGATGGCTCATCTATTTTCAATGCAGAATAATATCCCATTGTATGGATATGTCAGAGTTTGTTTACCCTTTCATGTATTGAAGGACATCTTTGCTGCTTCCAGTTTTGGGGATGATGAATAAAGCTTCCATAAACATTATAGGAAATTTTGTGCGCACATAAGTTTTCATATCAGTTGGATAAGTATCTAAAAGTGTGATTGCTGGATCATATGGTAAAGACTAAGTTTAGCTACAGAAGAAATTGCCAAACTGTCTTCCAAAGTGGCTGTACCATTCTGCATTCCCACCTGCAAAGAATGAGAGTTCCTGTTGTTCCTTGCCAGCAATTGAGATTGCCACTTTGGGATTTTGAGTCTTCTAATGGGTCTGTATTGGTCCCTGATGGTCATTATCATTTGCTATTTTCTAATGCCAAATGGTTTTGAGTATCAATGGATGTGAGTATTTACCATCCATGTATCTCTTTTGTTGTGTTTGTTGAGTTCTTTGCCCATTTTTTGATTAGATTGCTTTCTATTATTAGATTTTAAAAGTTCTTTGAATATTATTGACAAAATTCTTTATCACATATATGTTTTGCAGGTTATCTGTGGCTCATCTTTTCATTCTCTTAATACTATCTTTCTCAGAGCAGAAATACTCATTTTTAAAATGTTCACCTTATTAGTTGTTTTCTTTCTTTCATCATGCTTTTGATGCTGTAGCTAAAAATGATCTCCAAATTGAAGGCTACTTAGATCCTACTATATTTTCTTCTAAAAAAATGTATAGCTTTGTGTTTCACTTTTTTGTGAAAATCTTTGTGTCCAGATTCATTTTTATTTTTCCTTTATGTACATCCAATTGTTGATGTACCCTTTATTGAAAAGAATGTTTTCTCCCATGAATAACTTTTGTTCCTTTGTCAAAGACTAGTTGACCATATTTATGAATGTCTATTTCTGAGCTCTTTATTCTGTTTCATTGATTTATATATTCATTCTTTCACCAATACTATATTTTCTTGACTACTGTAGCTTTAAGGTAAATCTTAAAGTTAGATACTGTGATCCTTTGAAATTTGTTCTTCTATTTCAGTATTATGTTTTCTATTCCAGGTCTTTTACTTTTCCAAATAAACTTTAATGTCAATTTGTCATGATGTAAAAATAATCTGTTGGTGTTTTGATAGAGTTTGTATTGAATCTATATACCAGAACTGGAGAGAATTGACATCTTAACATTATTAACTACTCCAATCTACATATGTTTAGGTCTTCTCTGATTCATTTCATCAGAGTTGTATAATTATCAGTGCCTGGAATTGGAATCTGCACATATATTGTTAGATTAATATCTAAGTATTTAATTTGGGGGGTTGCTATGTGTTATTGATTTTTAACTTCACATTGCCGATATACCGAGAAACAATCAGCCTTTTTATATGAGGTTTTCTCCTGTGACTTTACTAATCTCACTCCTTATTTCCTGGAGTTTGTCTGATTCTTTAGAATTTTTTACATAATCGGTTAGGTTATCTGCACGTAAAAACAGTTTTATTTCTCTCTTCCTCATCTGTTTACCTTTTGTCTCATTTTTTTTTAATCTTATTGTACTATCCAGGACTTTGAGTATGATGTCAAATAGGAATGGTAAGAGAGGTTATCTTTGCCTATCTGTTACCAATTTTAAGGGGATAGTAAGTGTTTTTCATGAGTATTTCCTAATTTACTGAGCACGTTTATCATGAATAGGTATTAGATTTTGTCAAATACTTTTTCTGCATTCATCTATATGGTCATATAATTTTTCTTCTTTAGCCTATTGATATGGTGCATTACATCAGTTGGTCTTTAAATTATTGGGCAAAACTCATATACCTTAGAATAAATCTCAAGTAGTCATGATATATATTTTTTATACATTTTTGAATTGTATTTGTTAATATTTTGTTGAGGATTTCTGCTCCTATGTTAATGAGATATATTGAGTTGTAACTTATCTAATAATAGTTTTATCTGGATTTAGAATTAAAATAATACTGATCTCCTAGAATGTTTAGTAACTATTTCCTCTGCTTCTATTGTTTTGGAAGAAATTGTGGAAAGTAACTATATTTTCTTTCTTAAATATAAAGAAGAATCTACCAATGAATTACCATCTGGACATGATGGTTTTTTTAAATTATAACATCATTTCTTTATTAACTATAGGCATATTCAGACTACCTATTTATTGGCATAAGTTTTGATAGTTTGTGTCTCTCAAATAATTAGTCCATTTTACTTGATTTATCATATATGGGGCCATAAGTTATTTATAGCATAACTTTATTATCCCCTTAATATCCATGTAATCAGCAGTAATAATCCCTATTGCTTTTCTAATATCCATAATTTGTTTTCTTTCTCTCCTTTCTAGTAGCCTATTCAGAAGTTTATTGATACCTTTGGCCTTTTCAAAAAAACCAGCTCTTGGTTTCATGGATATTTTTCTATTGTTTTTCTGATTACAACTTCATCAATTCCTGCCCTAGTTTTTATTATTTACTTTCTTCTGCTTGCTTTAGGCTTAGATTGCTCTTCTTCTATTTTCATAAGTTGAAAACTTAGGTTATTGATTATAGATCTTTCTTCCTTTTTTTAATTGATAAACTCAATACTATGCATTTTCCTCTAAGCAGTGCTTTCACTGCATCTCAAAATCTTGATAGGTAGTATTTTTGTTTTCATTTGTTTCAAATTAAACTTTTCCTGAAGCACTTTATTTGACCATTGCTTTCTTACTCCTGTGTGCTGTCAGCTCTATCCATTGGAGTTAGTAAATTAACCATAATTGTTTCAAATTCCTGTTCTGATAATTCTAACATTGTTATCATATCTGA
Source organism: Vulpes lagopus (assembly GCF_018345385.1). Classification (NCBI taxonomy): domain Eukaryota; kingdom Metazoa; phylum Chordata; class Mammalia; order Carnivora; family Canidae; genus Vulpes; species Vulpes lagopus. The sequence continues at coordinate 5,903,686 of NC_054842.1, forward strand.
ATCTGATTCTGATAACTTTGGGTATGGCTTATAATTGTTTCTTAATAGCCATGTATGATAAATAAAGAGATCTTCTGTAAATAGGCTTTGAGTAATTGCTGAGAAACTGAAGGGTTTGAAAACATACTACAGTTCTTGATTAAGTCTCAGTATTTTAGTGAACTTGTGACTCTGGACTGTGGCCTTTTCACAAACTTCTCGGTCTTCCCCTCCTCATCTTATCCTTTGGTTGGACAGGGTACCTAGAGCGGGGTGGAGTTGAGTATTTCCCTTTGTCCAGTTAGGGTCTTATAAAACCCCAGCAGGGTATGGTCTGGTTGAGTAGTTTCTCAAGAGAATAGACCTTGTTAAGAAGAAATGAATCTGGTGTCTTTATAAATGATGCCTTTCCCCTACCCCATGCTGGAAGCTCTGGATAATTTTTTCTGATGTTTACTATGAGAACCTTCTAGAGATCCAGGTGGTAAAACTCAGGAAGGAGTGGGGTCTCCAGTGAAAAGATCCTTTTATAGTTTTTAATTCTCAGGGTTGTCCACACTGAGCCTCTAGCACTTTGTCAATTACAGTTCAAGCTTCACTACCCAACCCTGGTTCCACCAGAGGTTTCTGCTCTGGTTAATTAGTCTTCCTTCTTAAAACACTTGTCACGTGTCTCTATTTGAGAGACAGCATTTTCCCCATGACTTACTTCTCTGCCTGATCTAAGAAGAGTTGTTGATTCTTCAGATCATTCAGCTATTTACTTATGGCTAAGATAAAGTGGTAACTTCTAAGTTTCTTACATGCTGGATCAGAAACTGGAAGTCTCCCTTATTGCACAATATGGTACATATTAAAACATTTGTGCTCTGTTTTGTACAGCTGACTCTATGAAAAATATCATGGATATAGTTACTAAAATCTATCAATATAAAACTCAAATGACATGAAATCAATATTTTATGGAAATGTTCATAGAAATAGAAGACATGGCCTTGGCCTTCAATTCTCTGCCAATGCTTGCTGGTTGAGTTGTGGAAGAGATTGACAGATTTGTATTACCACTGAATCCAATATGCTAGTTTTTGGAACAAAGAGATGCTTGTTCATTCAACTTTTAATTATTTGAGAAATTGAATAGTTGTAGAGTTTATATATTCAAAAAGGAATCAGAAATGAAAGTGGCAGTGTAATTTATGTTTTCTCACTTAAATTACATTGCATATAAATGACTTAAATTTGAGCTCTAAGTAAAGAAATTACTTATGACTTAACTATACAAGTTTGTGAATTTGTATTGAAATTGAAGCTTTTTTCATAATAATAATAGCTTTATACATTTTGTAACATGAATAAAAATGCAGAAGATTTCAGTTATAGTTGTCATGTAATTGACTAAAAAGCTATAAGAAACATTGAGGCATTGAAAAATATTGATAATTGATATTGATAATTTTATAGTTACTTTTCCCTGTATAGAATATGTCTTTAATTTGATGTTGACAAAACTGAGCTTCTATATAAACTAAAAATTTACTTGAATTGGACAGTGTTAAAACTGATATTCTTACTTTTTTAAAAAAATATTTTATTTATTTATTCATAGAGATGCAGAGAGAGAGAGAGAGGCAGAGACACAGGCAGAGGGAGTAGCAGGCTCCATGCAGAGAGCCCAACATGGGACTCGATACAGGGTCTCCAGGATCATGCCCTGGGCTGCAGGCGGTGCTAAACCGCTGCACCATCAGGGCTGCCCGATATTCTTACTTTTAAATCAAATTGAATACTCTAAAAACAATAAATGTATTTTGTTAAGAAGGTTGCAATATTAGAGGAAAAGGATTTTTTGATACTAATTCAGATTTTGCAAAACATTTGAGTATATTTGGAATAACTTGGATTTGAAAAACTACTTTTAAAAAAAATAGGCAAAGGAGGAAAAGAAGGAGGAGAGAGAGAGAGAGAGAGAGAGAGAAAGAGAGAGACTCAAGCAGATTCCCTGTTGAGCATGGAGCCCAATCGGGCCTCAATCTTATGATCCTGAGATCATGACCTGAGCCAAAAGTAAGAGTCAGTTGCTTACCCAACTGAGCCACCCAGGTGTCCCATCTACTTTTTCAACTATAGATTTTATAAATTGTAAATACAGATCATATACTTTTGATGAAGATTTAACAATCAAATTGAGGTGTGCTAAAATACATGGAATTTTAGAGTTAGTACAAAAATGTAAAATATTTCATAAATGCTTTTAAATGTTGATTATATTCTGAAATTAATGTACTTTTATAAATTGGATTACATATTATTTTTAGCCCAACATTGGCTACCAGAAAACTTAACATTGCATATGTCATTCATATTATATTTTGTTTGGATAACATCAATCTAAACTAGAAATGAGGTTTGTCTTAGGCTAGTGATAGAAAATAGTAGGGTAGAAGAAATTTAAGAAAAAAGAAAAGTGAAGAGATGACAGAAATTGATAGGCCCAATCTACAGGATTTACTGATGGATTTGGATGATGGGTAGAAAGAAAAAAGGAGAGAAGGGAGAATGATTGCCAGATCCCTGACCTGAGCATTTTGGGGTTATAATCTGAGATAGGTCAACTGTAAGAATAGATTTATGGATTAAAATGCATCAAACGAAAAATTGTAGAACTTCTAAATGATAGTTTCAGCCCACTGGAAGGCAGCTAGAATAAGAGAAAATCACCTATATTAGGCTATAGTTCCATTCTGGTAAGGCTCAACCTACTTTGATTTAACCACACAGAATCCACCAGGGACTCCAACTGAGAACCAGGGAATTTATTAGGGCCCCTTCTCCTTGGCAAGACCTGAACTCCATCTTTGCTATCAACACAATGAGATTACTGAAAGTCTTGCTGGGTTTTTTGTTTGTTTGTTTGTTTTGATTTGTTTTGCTTTTGTTTGTTTGTTTTTCTTTTTGGCCATCATCTCAACAGCTTTAAGGTTCTCACCCCAGAAAACTTACATATAAGTCACTCTCTGGAGAAGAAAGTCCAAAAATATTGAACTTACTTCTCACTTCCCTTCTGTCTAGGATATTGACCTCTCAAGTTCTGGATGTGTTGGTAGACCACAAATACAACTTTTGTTTCCCAGTCATTTGGGATTGCTAGTAGTCCTCTGACTTCTGTGACCCTTAGTAATTTGCCTCTCCTCAACTTCTCAGCCTCTCTCCATAAACCACGAATGGGCACATTCCCTGAGGAGAAATGTGGTATGCAGAAAGTTAGTCTTATTTCATTCTGAGATTCCATCTCTTCCTGTCCTGGTTGCCTCAGCAGCTCTCCAGTACTTTCAAAAAGGCAATGGTCAGCTACAAACTACTACTACTACTACTACTTCATTATCCAAAGCAGAAGCCCAATCATTTATGGGTCATGAATTCAGTTATTCTGGTGCAGTATTGCTCCAACAATTCTCATCTGCATTATTGTTCTAACTTCTCCACTGAGCAGATATGTGGGCACATATTAAGTCTTAACTTGGCAAATCTCCATTTCTCTTATTGTTCTAAGGATAGTTCAGAGGAAATAAAATTCTAGGGGGATGCCTGGGTGGCTCAGTGGTTGGATGTCTGCCTTCAGCCCTGGGTGTGATCCTGGGATCCCAGGATCGAGTCCCGTATCAGGCTTCCTGCATGGAGCCTACTTCTCCCTCTGCCTATGTCTCTGCCTCTCTCTGTGTCTCTCATGAATAAATAAATAAAATGTTTTTAAAAAATTCTATCATTTTTACAATCTGTGTTTTTTTTATTCTTTGATTTTTAACCCTTCTATATCACCTTATTTTAGGTATATTTCTTAGATACAGAAAGCTTGCTTATTTGTATTTATTTATTTATTTATTTATTTGTTTGTTTGTTTGTTTATTTATTTATTTTACAGATCTGAAAGTCTTTGTTTCTAATCTGGAAATTATGCTCTGATAGATGCCAGAATATGTCACTTAAAAAAGATGACTAGAGGAGTCTAGAACATGGCACCTAATTTGTGCCTTTTTGAGATATTGATTATTTTGAGCTGTAGGCCCTTCAGAAATAGCAAATATAGTGGAGGCTTTCTCTGAACTCTCCCTAACTGCTTCAAGACAGAGCCTCCAAAAGAAGCTCAGATGTCATAGATTTCTCCTTCCCTTCCCCTCACCCCAGGAGTTTCAACAACTGGAGAACATTACACTTGCCACAGTAGAGGGGACTAGAAGTGCCACCACACCTGGACACACTTGGTCACAAACTATGACACCTCCCAACTGTTCTTCTGAGGGCCCATTCATCTTTCCTACAAATCATTTACTCTCTCCTAGGAAGAGCACACATCCCTGGCCTTTTCCTATTAAGCTGATAGTTAAACCTGAACCCTAAGTCACCTTGAAGAGACACTCACTTTTCCCTGTATACCTCCCATGTATACATGAGGTATACATGTTAATAAATCATGATTCTTTTTCTTTCATAAATTTGTCTTTTGTTACAGGGGTCTCAGCCAAGAATTTAGAAAGGTAGAGGACATTTATTTTCTCCTTCCCTCTACCTCAAGCCCAAATACTGTGATAGCCAATGGACATGATCTTATTCTCCTTACCTTAAATGTTTATATTCTCATTCATGCCTCTTTGGTTTGTAAAATTCTTACATGTTTCCTATTGCTCAAGATACATATGTTCTTTTTTCCATTAATTTATAAATTATTAATATGATTTTTATTTTAGTAACAGTATGTGTAATATAAAAACCAAAACCTATATACCTATGCATTTCTACAAATATCAAGAGTAATTAAAATTGTAATGGTTCACATTATACTTTCTGATGCCAATTTCTCACATTAATTCTAAGAAAACAAGACTTCACAGAAGAATATTTTCTCCTTTTTTTGTCTTTTATATGTTTTCTTTAAGAAATTATTTCTGATATTTATATTGTATCATACATGATTAACAAATAATAAAACAGGAATTCTACTTTTATAGTTTTTGTTGTTCATGGTCCTTTTTATCCTCAATGCTATTTCTTCCCCATTTGTAATATCTTTATTTTATTTAGTCTTATTGGCCACTCTATTTCCTCAGGTAACACTTTCAAGAAAAGAACAAGAATGATAAATTATCTGAACTAGATAACTGTAATGATTATTTTCTTGTTCATAAATACAGTAACTTATTTGTACACGCAATTATTTTTTCCTCAAAATTGATAAGAATTTATCCATTTTTTAAACTAGTACTTAGTGTTGCATAAAACTGTTGCCAACAATATTTTTTTCACTGTAGGGCAATAATCAAGTATGAGTGTGTGTGTTCCTATCTAGACTTGTGGACAAAAACAATTACAGCTTTTCAATTGTTACTGTGTTAGTCTCTTTTCCTTCATTTTACCTGAATTTCAGCAATTTCTACTAACAAACACATTTTCTTTATTCTCAGAAACATCTGGCATTATTTATTTGAATATTTATTTTTTTCTATCTTCTTTTCTTTTGTTACATGCTCACAATGACCTCAAAAGTGGGTATCATACCCCACTTACAGATTGGTGAACTAAAGCACAGAAGATTTTACAACTCTCCCAGGCTGATCAGACTACAGTGCTTCTCTCTTTTCTTTGAGAAAAGGAATATATTCAGTTAATGTGCTTTTAAAAATACATCTATGGGAGGGCACCTGGGTGGCTCAGTCAGTTAAGAAGGGTGTGCCTTGAGCTCAGACTCATGATCCCAGATCCTAGGATCTAGCCCCACATTGGGCTCTCTGCTCAGTGGGGAGCCTGCTTCTCCCTCTCCCTCTGCCTGCCCCCCACATGCTTGTGCGCTCTCCCTCTCAAATAAATAAATAAAATCTTTTTTAAAAATTAAATATATATTTATATTTAAATATTTATATATATATATGGGAACAATATATCTATTGGAAAGGTAAAGCTCAAGGGACTACACAATTTGTGTTAAGCACTGTCACATAATACATTGCCAGGGGGAAAATACTAAATACTATAACTATAAAATATGGGGCTATCTTTTCTAATACTTCTAGTTTTTCTAATTTCTAATATTTAAAAATAGTTTTCAAAAATGAGCCACAGAAGACAAAGTCTTGATTTCCACAGTTCACAGGAATGCATCTCAGGAGGGGCACTGTGAAGGACTGCCTGGCCCCTGTGGATGGGACCCACAAACACATACTTGCAACCAAGAGAATTGTTTGTAAATTCCTCTGCATGCAGCTATGCAACCTGGTTCCTAAAACCAGCCTGTTCCTTTTTTATTAAGAAGACTTTGCAGTGGCAAAGCAGTCATCAGCTTATGCAAATTCCTATGGGCACAAAAAAAGGGGACCTTTTAAGCTGCCTATTACTTTATTATTGCTGAAAGAAAGAAAAGAAAAGCATAAAGGGGGGAGGGTGGGGAGAATTAAGGATCTAATAACAGTGAGAGCTCGCTGCCCAGGTTGCGTCTCTTGCTGTGTTTGAATGATTTTTCTTTGTCGACAGCCTTGCACTGGGCTATTTTTAGCATCTCTTTAATAATTGAGCTGTAGCAATTGTGCTCAGCAGCTGGAACAGGCAGGGAAAATAGCAGCTCAAAGAAATAGTGCAGCAGGGTCATAATTTAAGTCAAGCTGCATTATAGAGCATACCTTTCTCAAAGGTAGAATGCTGAGGTAGAAAATAAAAAACTTATGAAGAGCAGAAAGAAAGAAAGACAAAAGTGAGTGACAGATGGAGAGGCTTTTTTTGTCATTTTGGTTTTTTTAGTTTTCTAGTTTTTTAAACAATCCTGAAAAGGAGCCCTGTTGGACAGATTCTTTTGATGGTACAGAAAGCAGGTATGAAGGGCCTTGCTTCAAACCGTGGCAAACAGGACAAGGAAACTAAGACTGATAGCAGAATTGACACTTTTCCTTGTCCCCAGGGCTGACGGGGAAAAGCCTTCCTGCATAACACAGGCAACCCAATGACACAGAGTGGCATGCTGCCAGAAAGTTAGAAAAGGAAATTTTAGCCACCTGCAGAGGAATTTTGATGAAAAAGGGTAAATCTCACATTCCCCAACATCTTCCTATCTAGACAGGGTGCGGGCAGGGAGTATACATCTTTGGAGAATATAGCTGGACTTTTCAAAGTCCCATTGTCAGATCCATCATTAAATACCTGACTTAGGTCATTAAGCCTGTTGGGCATATGCATCTCCCTTTGCTGAAACATTTGACTGCATTGCTGGGTCCCTTCTAGGAAGTCTGAAGAGCCCAATGAGAGATGGGTATTTGCCAAATGGAGACTTAAGTAGGGCCCTTATGTCTGATCAGCAGAGACATTCATCTGACTAATTCGGGCAATCTAAACAAACAAATAAATAAATAACCAAAATGATCAAGGTTATGACAATTAATTAAATGTTCAAACTAACTAGAAAGCTGTCTTCTGATCTCGCAGAGACTGCTAGAGATTGATGGGGTTGTAAGCTTTCTTCCTCAGCACAAACTTTCTTCCTTTTACGTGTTCCTTTTTTTCTTTGCTTCACTACAACCTTCTTTGTCCTGCACTATCACCATGTGTTTCCTTTGCTTGTTTCCTTTTCTTCACTGTATTTCCCTCTGCCACTCCCCCACCCCTTCTTTAATTTCCTTTGGGTTTTCAGGCTGAAACCTTAAGCAATAGGAGGAAGTTTCTATACTGAGAGGGAGTGGTGTGACATTCCATCCAGTAGAGGTCAATATGACAAAGGGAATTTCTATAGCGACCTAGACATAGACTATGGACAGGATATAACACAGGTGACTGGCTACCCATGATTGCGCACATGGCAAAGAAACAATCTGCCCCACCAGCATCTGTGTCTTTTAATTATCAAAACAGACATTTACTTTAAAACTAGTCTTTAGAAACTTTGAAATAGAAACTCAATATAAAGAAGAAACACTTTTCGGGCAGCCCTGGTGGCTCAGCGGTTTAGCGCCGCCTTCAGCCCAGGGCGTGATCCTGGAGACCCGGGATCGGGTCCCATGTCGGGCTCCCTGCAGGGAGCCTGCTTCTCCCTCTGCCTGTGTCTCTGCCTCTGTCTCTGTGTCTCTCATGAATAAATAAATAAATCTTAAAAAAAAAGAAGAAACACTTTTCATATACTCCTCAAACATCATGGTAAATATCAATTCATGCTTTCTTCTAGATAGGAAAAAGAAAGAAAGGAAAAAAGAAAGAAAGAAAAGCTCTGTTTAAAGTTCCAATATTGATATATGAGTCTAAGTACCTGACAGATATTTTAAATCTTTAGTACATCAACAAGGAAGAGTTTTCAGGTGTAATAAACTTGAACAACCACCAAAAGAATCAAGTTAGATCGGTGTGAAACCTGGTGCATGTCAGAACTCACTTTTCCATAAGACTTCATTCGATAATAATTGTTATGATGTAACGAAGGGACAATTGGATAAGTTTGTTTGGCTGGACCGCACTGTCCTAGATACAAAGAAATTGCAAGGTATTTGTAGAATTGTTTCTGAATTTTCTGAGGCTTTTATTCTTCCAGTCTTTGAGCTGTTCAACACCCAGAGCATGCTGGGTTCTGTCTTCTTGCGGGCAAGGAGAGATAGCCATGTATCACTACACTCGTAGGCATTTAGGTGAATGTCAATTTTTAACTTCACAGGTTTTCCTGAAGGTCTACTGCAGCAGTCAATTGGATCCATGAAATTGAAAATGAGATCTGGTGGGGTTTGAGGGATTAGAACTTCAGAGGAGGAACTTGTTTTCTATGAATCCCCTGACTTGGGCCACAGAATTTAGTTGCCCTCTGTATTGTTGTTCTAGAACCTCTGGAACAAATTGCCACAAATTTGGTGACTCAAAACAACAAATATTTATTCTTTTACAATTCCGGAGGCCATTTCCTCCAGAAACTCTAGGGGGAGATCCATTCCTTGCAACTTTCAATTTCTCGTGGCTCTTGGCATTCCTTATTTTGTCACACTTCATGTCAGCTCTAACCTCTGTGTCACATTGCTTCCTCCTCTTCTGTCATATTTCCCTTTGTCTCATTCTTAAATGGACATTTGTAATTGGATTTAGGGTCCACTCAGATAACTCAGGATAATGTCTCCATCTCAAGATCCTTAAACTAATTACATCCGCAAAGATTCTTTCTCCAGATACGGTAATGTTCACAAGTTCCAGGGATTTGAAGGTGGACATATCTTCTGGGAAGGCTGCTGTTCCACCCACTACACACCCTCAGCCCAATAAAATGCCCACATCCCCAGATCCATTCAGACACTGTGGATACTCTAAATAAGACATTTTATTTGTTGTTGTTGTTGTTTTTGCATGATGGCCCTAAAAATAAGGATAGCTAATATTTATCGAGTGATTAGCCTCATCGGGGCCCATAACTCGTAAGAGAATTCTGTATTTGGCTGAAACATATAGAACTACTAATATTTGTTAGTTTTTGCCCACAAAACCAGCCATTTAATTTGGTTTACTCACAAATATTCACTCATTTAAAACTAATATTTGTTCCATAGGAAGATGATCATTATTATCCCCAATCTACAGGAAAAGAAAGGAAGTAGAGAATGTAAGAGAACCTACTCAAAGTCACATAGGCAGCTTTTAGTAGCATCAGTATTCACCCAAGATGGTCAAGTTCTTACGCTTCTACTTTTACCTGCCTCCAATCCAGTTGTTCTGTTGTGTGTGAGCGACTTCTGGGCTTCTGCCAGATGGTGAGCTGCACCCATCCCTTGTTCTTGACGGCAATCAGGGCATTTTATGTCTTTTCTTAAATCTGCATAGAAAAGGTAGAAAAGGAATGAAGAAAGAAGATGGATTTTATGAAGCAGGTGGGGGATAAAAGTACAAAAGATAAATAAACAGTTACAACACAGAGAAAATGAGTTGAAAACAAAATAAATAAGATTCTTTTTTCTGAAAGAAAAGGATAGGAAAGACACATGTTTGGGCAGTGATCCTAATACCCAGAACCATCCTGAAGATGAATTTCACTAGGTGCTAAGTAACCACAATGCCCTACAAGGTTGCACCTGTAATCCCCAATTTATACGGGGAAACCATGGTTAGTCACTCAGCAAGGTACACACTAGAAACTAGATATTCAAAAATGAAAGCGAGGAGAAGGGGGTGAGGAAGAGGAAGAAGAAACATTTCATTGTTTATTATTTTTCAAATCATGAAGAAACAACCAAATAAAATACTCAGCAATCTGTAAGTGCTAAACTTCTGAAACCAACACCAGCTCATATGGTCCCTTCATTTAAAGAGTAAGAGGTAAAGAGTACAGAATTAGAGTCACCACCATGGGTGAGAAAGGAAGAAAGTGAAAGAAGACAGAACAAATATATATATACATATACATATAATATAATATATATATCACATACATCACAGATATAGGTCTTGTATATATACAAATACATAGGCATGTACAAATATAGAGATATATATCTCTATATAATAATATCTGTATTATTCATAAACACATGCAAGTTAAGTTTTTGGTAAGTTATGTTACATTAATAGAAATGAATGGATGAATAAATGAATGAATGAAGAACAGTCCGAGGGCAGAATTTCTATTTGGTTTTACATTAAACCATGTTCTACCGATCTGTAATAAAAAAAAAAAAAGTAAATCATAACCCCACAGTAGAAAACATGAAGTCTTCTTTTTCTTTAATTTTATTCTTTTTGTGTCTTTTGTTTTAAGCAACACCAAGAACTGAAGATTAGGAATGCTTGTCCCCTGAAAACAAATCTCTGTGAAAGGAACAGCTACAAATATATACAGAATGGGGTATTGAAAAAGGCACAGGGATGCCCCCAGATGCCATATCTTTTCAATGTCGCCTTGTGAGGAAATTGGACCTCTACCTTTTATTAAGATGTAGTGATTTCCTTCTTAAATACCATCTGCTCAGATAGGATACCTGCTGAAAGAAACTGTTACTTGAGGTTTTTGACATATGCTTTGTTTTTGTTCTTGTGGGAACTGAGTTATTCTTTATCCTTCCTTGCATTCGGCAAAATCTTAACTATGATGTTTGATGTTCAGGCTATTTAAATGATTAAAAAAATGATAGCATTTTCCCTACTGTTTAAGGAGCACTGCATATTCACTATAAAGAATTTGGAAATTTGAACAAATAAAAACGATGAAATTACTCAATAATCCTAATAACCAGAACTGACCATTATTAATGTTTACTAAATTTCCTTCAAACTCTCTTTGTGTTATACACAAATATCATAAAGTGCAATAATACTGTATGGACAGTACTGTTTTTCATCCTTTTTACTTTACATCAAATAATGAATGTTTTCTAAGCTTAAATATTCTCTACAACGTGATTTTAATAATAGGATGATTCTTTCTTAATATGTACATAAGAAGTCAGGATTCTCTAGAGAAACAGAACCAATAAGATACATGTAAATACACACACACAGAGGCTTATAATGTGGGTGGGCCTCATCTATTCAGTGTGGTTTGTGTATGTAGGGGAAGAGAAAAAAGATATCGAGTTAGTATAAGGAATTGGCTCATATAATTATAAGGATTCATTTAGTCCAAAATCAGTAGGGTGAGCCTAGGTATAGGAGATGCAGGGAGAACTTATGTTCCAATTCAAAGGCCATTAGGCAGGAAGATTCAATGTGGCAGATGAAATTTAAAGGCAGTCAGTAGTAGATTTCTCTCTTACACAGGGGCAGGTTTGTTGTTTCATCCTACTAAGACCTTTAGCTGATTAGATGAGGCTCACCCACATTATGGAGAGCAATTGACATTATTCTAAGTCCATTGATTTGAGTGTTATTCCCTCCCCAAAACACGCAGAATAAATACCTGGGTACTTGTGGCCTAGAGAATAAAAACACCAGAATAAATATCTGACTAAATATCTGGGTACCTTGTGGCCTAGCCTAGCATATACAAATTAACCATTATAATGTGTATACTTTGATTTATTGAATTAAATGTTATGGGCAGATATTTATGTGATTTTTATTTTATTATTTTTTTAAGATTCTATTTATTTGGCAGAGAGAGAGCACAAGTAGGAGTGACAGGCAGAGGAAGAGGGAGAAGCAGGCTCCCTGCCAAGCAGAGAGCCTAAACACAGGGCTCAATCCCAGGACTCTGGGATCATGACCTGACCAAAGGTAGATGCTTAATGGACTGAGCCACCCAGGCACCTCTAGGTGATTTTTATACACATGGAACTTTACAATCAATTATCCCCTCCTCACCCATGGTAGACAGTGATATTTTCTCACACAATTCTTCCTACTAAGAATGGACTAACAGAACTTTTTTAAAAACAGTGACCTACACTGTCAGCTAATCAAAGTTGGTATATCCCCAGAAGTATATTTCCTATTTCTCATCCCATGTGAATGATATGAAATCATTGTCCCCCCTTCTCCTCCTCTATTTGTCTGAAATAACTACAGTATAGGGACCATCACTGTTTGCAACATGCACTGCTAATAGGACCTCCCTTGTCAGCATCTCCTGCTTTAATTGTAGGAGCTACAGCCTATTAAGATGTAATACCTAACTCACTGACCAACCCCACCCTACTTCTTAGGCCTATCCCCCCCCCCCCCCATTCTTACTTTAAATGGATTTTTTAAGTGAGGATGAGGGCATGGAAGTAGGAGGCACTATTGAGGCATAGTAAATAAACAATAGTCAGACATCTCAAAAAGCAACACACAGTAAGAGCAGGAGCAGGAGAAGTCTAAGTGGGCATGCAATTTTCATTACTTATTTTTGAATATTTGGTCAAGACAAAATTGTGGGAGATATGCCAATTGTCTTTTTAACTCCTGCACTGCCACCCATCCCCTCCCAAATGCTTTTCTATGAAGACTAATCTATTTATGTCATGAGGTGCATTTCAGATGTCGGTGGCTATGCTTTAGTCTCTAATCCAGCTCAATTGACCTCATTTTTAGAACGAGTTCCCTCCAGTTCTAGAATGGCCTAAGAAATAGAGTTTTCTAATCAGTGTTGGTGAGATTTTCATCTTTATACATATTTTCAATTGCAGAGAAGTTGAGAAAGACCATTGCTAGACCTACAAATCAGACACAATTTTGACCCATGGCGTATGTTTAAAATATGAATTCACACTTCTATTATCTTGAGCTGTTATATGCCCACTACAATCCACAAAGGCCAGTGACCTAACAAATTGAAGTGACTTGATAAAGTTATTTCTTAATACTCTATTGTGGATTTTACATTTGCAACTGTAACTAATTGCATTGAACGTGAAATCTAATTAAAACCTCATTGTACCATCTGTGTTCTTTGGTTAAAGGACATTACTATTAAACATGTGTTGAAAAGGAAGTATTGAAAGAGTTACTTAAAATTCAGTTTCTTCCATTCTCAAAGACTGGATGGTGGCAGAGTGTAGTACTCCATTGTTGTAGCCAGTCTCTGAAAGCTCCTCAGAACCATAACTAATTTTCCTATTAGTCACAGACTAGAGATTGCACTACCAAATTAAACCTCACAATTTCAGCAATGGTGAAGAGAGAAACACACACAGAAAGAAGGGAAGAACCTTGGTAATGCACACACACAACAGTTTTCCAAGAGTCCAAGGGTAGCATCTTATCTTCTCTTACCTTATTTAGTATAAATGAAAAGTATGTTGTTTAACCAGTGAGTTTGGGATTTTCTTTGCCTGTAAATGAACTAGTTTCAATGATTGTAACCTCTCAGTATTACATGATACAAAAGTTAGAGAGAAGTAAAAAAAGGAGCATAAAAAGGATACCATTGGAGTAAAATCCACATGTATGACTGCAAAAATAATAATTGACTACCATAATTTAGCCCCTGCTGATATATGCTATACTTAGTTTATTCCTCTTTCATGGTCACATGATATCCACAAATAAATCACTGTCTTTGAGTCTTAGTTGAGATACTAAAACCAGTTGCAAAGGAAGTTATTGCAGTCTCCTAGTCTGTTACAAAGCTAGAGAATATTAAGACATTTCCTCTTGGTAAGTCTTACTTAGGTTAAAAAAGAAGTCCTAGAGTAGCCTCCAGTTGATTTATATTCTAGCAGCTGCAGTCATGACATCAAGATGCAATAAAACGATCTCTCATTTATGCATGCACCTGTTGTTAAAGGGGAAATCTAGGACAGATGGGCAGGTGCTGTAGGGTTCTAAGTAGTGGTGGGCACCCTGATAAAATATATGCATTTTCAGGGCAGCTGGGCCAGGGGCATAGGCATAAGTATTGGAACATCCCTTATCGCTCCTTTGTTAAACTGACCTCCTTATTCACATACAAGCAGCCATCAATTTCCATGTGCTACTCACAACAAAACGTGTTGGAAATATTCTGTTTTTCCCTTGTTTCTGAAGCTGTGTACCCTGCAGCAGAAGACTCAGGAGCATACAATAGACCCCAACAAATATGATTGACTCATGGGGCAACAAGAGCTTTAATTTTTAAAAATATTTTAAAACTTATTTTAATTTAAAAAAAATTTTTGTGGGGCAACAGGATGATCCAGGACAATTACAATATAGATGTTTTAAAAAGTAGCTGCTCAGGGGCTCCTGAGTGGCTCAGTCAGGTAAGCACCTGATTCTTGGTTTTGGTTAGGTCATGATGTCAAGGTCATGAGATGGAAGTCCCAAGTTGGGCTCATGCTGAGTGTGGAATCTGATTAACCTTCTCTTTCTCTCTCTGTCTCTGTCCCTCCCACCTGTGCTTTCTTTCTCTCTCTCTTTAGAACAAAATGGCTGTCTGAAGTAAGTATCAAGCAGACTCAATGATCTATGAGTCTCCCAACAGCCATATCAAATAGGCAAAGCAGAGATTCTGTTTTGACACTTGAGGATGCTGAGGTTCACAGAAGTTGAGTGATTTGGCCAAGGTCACATACCCCAAAGTTGATCCAGGATGAGTATTCATCCATTAAACAGCTCTGAGTTACCTGGGCATACCCATATCTGAATCTACTTTCTGACTTTATCACTTGTTTCCTCACTGCTACTCAAGTCTTCTCATCTGCACATGGTTTGATGGGAGATCAAATGTAATGACCTACACCTGACAAGAACAACATGAATAACAAACTCAGGACTGTAACTGGCAGACAGCAGGTGGCCTGTACATTCTGTTCCCCACTCTCCTTCTGAGTGAGCATACACCTAAAATACCTAAGGGAAGTTTAAAGGGAACTGCAAGGATCTGTGTCTCCTCTGAGCCAGTTGTCTTGCCCAGGCATAGCCTGATCACAATCAAGTCAAGATTGGGCTCTGGTTTGAAATCAGTCAGTCCACCCTAAAGGTAATTCAGCCTTTGATTTAAGGTCCTCGGTATTCAGATGCTTCCCACCCAGCTGACCACACCTCCCATTTGCCCTGGGAAGCTGGGTAGTGGGGAGTGAGAGGCATCAGTAGTCATTTGAAACCATCCACTGAGAACAAATGAGAAATACTTGATTCTGTGAAGAAAATCTCATGCTTTTCCAGTTTATTGTTATTTTCAAAAGAAGAGAATGTCCTCAGTCTTTTGACATAAGTGACGTATGTGACTCTCAGCCTTGGAGGAAGTTCTAAAAGGAATATTAGTCAGTAGACTCCTTACGTCCAAACAATCATTTAGATAACAAAGCTCTCCGACCCTTGCAAAGTAGGCTCTGTGGCTAGAATGCCTGAGTTCTCTTTATCAACTCTCAGCAATAAACCATCCTGTATTGGCAAGCCAGGCTTCAGTCAGGACTTGAGAACTGTCAGCATTTCAAGCAGCATTAGGAATTCCTTACCTCCAGTTTTTACATATAAAATAAAACTATGGTAATCACATTGGTGACAAATAAGTCCACTGGGCTCTTGCTAGTTGCTAATCACCACACCAAGACTTGACAAACAATAACACTCTAAAATAGGTAATATTAACTGCATGTTATGAAAAAGAAAACCCAAAGAGCTTATAATAGTATTCATGGCAGTCACATATGTTGCTTACTATGTGCTACTATGAACTATTCTCTCTATATATATCTATATGTATCTATTCATCTATCCATCCATATATTATATATATATATTAAGATTTTATTTATTTATTCATGAGAGGCACAGAGAGAGAGGCAAAGACATAGGCACAGGGAGAAGCAGCCTCCCTGCAGGGGACCTGATGTGGGACTGGATCCCAGGACTCCAGGATCAACCACTGAGCCTCCTAGGCGTCCCTACATATAATTTTAGAACAATCTTATGAGAGAAATATTGTTTTATTCCTATTCACAGATGAAAAAATGGAGGCAAAGGAGGATAAGTAACTTGGCCAAAGTCACACAATAAGAATAGTACAGAACAGACCTGAGCCCAGGAGATCCAGTTCAGAGTCCATACCTAATCAGAAGTTAGAGAGCCTCCCAAGTGCAAATAAAATATTTGCTTTAAAAAAGGATAAATAAATGGATGGATGAATGTTCCTATGATAATGTAGCAAATATGGTATATGATATAACAGAAATTCCTGCTCTGAACAAGTACATTATTGTGCTTGTTATTTGGTTCTTAAAAATTTTCTGTCAGCTTGGATTTTTCCTTTTACAAACAAAATACTTGAAACAAAGGAAAAACTTTGTTTTCTGCTTTCATCGATTGTGGAATGAGACATCAGCTGCACAGTGATTATAAGGCCTCTGGGATAATGCAAATGTATCTTGCTTAATATTACTTTCAGTAATTGGATAAAATATTCTGAATATATCATATAAGAATTAATGAGAGGGGGGCCTGGGTGGCTCAGTGGGTTAAATGTCTGCCTTCAGCTCAGGTCATGATCCCAGAGTCCTGGGATCGAATCCCAGGCTGGCAGGTTGTCTGCTCAGTGAGGAGCCTGCTTCTCCCTTTCCTCCCTGCTCTTGATCTCTCTTGCTATCTCTGTCTCTCTCTCTCGAATAAATAAAATCTTTAAAAAAAATTAATGAGGAAAAAAAATCAGGAATTTATTATCCAACTCCCTTACAAACAGAAGCAGAAACTATCTTGGTTTAATATCACTAGGTCTGATATTTCTGATATTTAAGGTAATAGAATGGAGAAGTGGGATTATTTAGACACAATATTCAGGAATTACGTGGGATGACTGACCCTTCATAGTATGAAAAGTAAGCTTTTATTACTTATGATGATAATTTTACAACTAATGTCTGATTTATTAAAACTGGAAATTCTTTCAAATTCTTTCTTTTTTCTGATTCTCAACATCTCCAAGATAGAGTGCGCATTTGATGGTTTGTAACCTCCTTAAAGCATCCCAGGTGCAGTCTGAAGGTGGCCCCCTGTATGCAGAGGACAAGGAGAGATGAAGAAAGAGGCAGGCTCCTCCAGGTTGGTAGATGCAGGTATAATAAACAAAGGGAACCTACACAGGTGGCTTGTCTTGAGCAGCAGCAAGACAAGAGGATCCCCACACATACCTGCCATATCTTAGTTTATAAAGAAGCTCTCAGTTACGTATGCTGTGCAGATGTCCTGAACACCACATCATCATCTCAAGACTGTCCCTGAAGCAGCCTCTGGGAGCAGGAAAGGCAAACAGAACCCACATTCCAGGGCAAGAAAGGGGATAGGACTCCAAAGTACCCAGGCCCAGCTCATGGGTCAACAAGTGATCACATCTTTTTGATGACCTTCCCCAACAGCATTGGATAACCGTGGACAAGTGGATTGAGGCTTTAAAATCCAAATTTAAATTCGGGTAGAGATGTTCAGCTGGCTCTTCTTTTAAAATGATTAATATGGGACGCCTGGGTGGCTCAGCGGTTGAGTGTCTGCCTTCAGCTCAGGGCATGGTCCCGGAGTTCCGGAATCAAGTCCCCCATCAGGCTCTCTGCATGGAGCCTACTTCTCCCTCTGCCTGTGTCTCTGCCTTCTCTCTGTGTCTCTCATGAATAAATGGATAAAATCTTTAAAAAAATAAATAAATAAAGTGATTAATATTTGTATGAGTATAAAAAAGGAAAATACAGAAAAACATACAAAACTTAAATATCAGTGTTTTAATTAATATATTGATGTGTTCCAAATTATGTCAACTGCTTGCTTATGTCTGTGGATTTTACAAAGTAAGGATCTTTCATGATGATATGTATACATATCATTATCCTTTTCCATGTGATTAAATATTTCTCAAAACATAATTTTAATGCATGCAGAATATTTTATGGGGTTAGTGAGCCCTAGTGTATTTAACCAATCCCCAATTAAAATTTAGATTTCCGGGGATCTCTGGGTGGCGCAGCAGTTTAGTGCCTGCCTTTGGCCCAGGGCGCGATCCTGGAGACCCAGGATCGAATCCCACATCGGGCTCCCTGCATGGAGCCTGCTTCTCCCTCTGCCTATGTCTCTGCCTCTCTCTCTCTGTGACTATCATAAATAAATAAAAAATTTTTAAAAATAATAAAAAACCCTTTAAAAAATTTAGATTTACTGTTATAAGCAAACCATAGTAAGCATTCTTGAACACTGTCTGCACCTCTGATAGGATCTACAGAGTATCTAGGTGTTTCTCAATAATTTCATGAGGATTAATATCTTAAGAAAAATGCCTATGAATGTTGTTCGCAAAGTATATCAAAGAAGAAAAAATTGAAAGTGCTGTATGCTATTTCATTTGCAAGTAAAAGCATCGATTAGGTATAAATTCAAGCAATGTCATCAGATGATAGTTTTCTAAATTGTATCTTTATTGTAACAGTTGAAAAACAAGCTTGTTACATTATTCTAGTTTCAGTTGAATGTATTTGAAATGACAATTTCATTGTAACCTTTATTTACATTACTTACTGGCCCATGTGAAAAAGTATAAATGGAGAGAAATAATAACATATTATTTCTTAAGAAATAATGATGTTTCACAAGTAATTACCATAACAATTAACACATTTTTATAAAGGAAATTGGAATTTTATAGGATGAAATAAAAGCCATCTACTTGGATACTATTTTGATATGAAGTTTGGAGAGCACTCACTATCCAAATATAGCTTTGAATTTAGGGCATCTAGGTGGCTCAGGGTTTGAGCGTCTGCCTTTGGCTCAGTTCATGATCTCAGGGTTCTGGGATTGAGTCCTGCATCAGGCTCCCTGCAGGGAGCCTGCTTCTCTCTCTGCCAATGTCTCTCCCTATGTCTCTGCCTCTCTCTGTTTCTCTCATGAGTAAATAAAATATTTTAAAAATAGATGTAACTTTGAATTTATAAAAGTACTCACGAGGCAAAATTATGGAGACAATAAAAAAGATCAGTGGTTTTTCAGGGGTTGGGGTTGGGGTGGAGAATGAGTAGTTGGAGCATAGAGGATTTTTAGGGCAGTAAAAATATTCTGTATGATATAATAATGAAGAATACTAGTCATTGCACATTCATCCAAACCTACAGATGAGAAATATGGACTTTGTATGATTATGATGTGTCTGTGTGGGTCCATCAAGTATAACATGTGTACCACTCCAGTGAGTAATATTGGTAATGGGGGAGATGTGCATCTGGTGACAAGAAGGAGTATACAGGAAATCTCTATCCCTTTCTCTCACTTTTACTATGAACATAAAACTGTTCTTAAAAAATGAAGCCCCTTAAAAAAAAAAAGTACTCATGTTCTCACATCATTATTTTTTCAATAGGAGTATAGTGAATAAACCAAAGAAAATACACATTCATGTAAAACACTCCCTTTTCCAAGAAAAAAAGAAAGAAAAAAATAACAAACATACCCATTTTTTACTTCAAATATTACATACATATTCTTACTTTATTATTTCATGCTGCCATGTAGAGATTTATATGGGTTAACTAGTATCTTCTTTTAAAAAATAACTACTGGCAGGAAGTTTAAATACGTGCTCTTCTTTGTACAGTCTGGTAGTTTCATTTGACTGGTTTTAATACTGAGCTGAAATTCTTAGTGTGAACAGTTGGTACTCCCAGGGAAGAAGAATTGAAATGGATGCAGTTTGTAGCTCTTCAGGAAAGTCTAGGTCTGGCTGTAACAATTAGAGATGCTATAGGAAATAATAAAGGAAGTTGAATAATGGGTGTAAATTTCCCTAACTCATCAAATCCATTTGCTTTTGTACAGACTATTATTGATTTAGTAAGATTCACTCTCTCTACTATTAATGAGAAGTTCTTGCTGTCATATGCATGTGTGCTATAGTGCCTCTGTTACTGTGTGATGTATCCCCTTAACTCACCTCTGTTTTCAGCTACATCTACAGGGGCAGTTCTTTGTTTTATATTTTACTTTCTATTTATTCTATGTATTATTGAAGTGTAGTTGGCATATAGTGTTACATCATTTTCAGGTGCACAACATAGTGATTTCACAATTCTATACCTTACTCAATGCTTAACATGCAGAGCTATGATAATATCATTGGCTATATTCCCTGTATTATATTTTTCATCTCTTTTTCATCTCTATGATTGATTGATTGATTGATAATTGACCTAGAGCTGGCATACAATGTTACATCAGTTTCGGGCATACAACATAGTAATTTAGCAACTCTACGTGTTATGCTGTGCTCACCACAAATGTATCTCCCATCTGTCAACATACACCTTTAGTACGGTACCATTGCCTATATTCCCTATGCTGTAATTTTCATTTCCATACTTTTTATTTTATAGCTGGAAATTTGTACCTCTTAATCCTCTTCACCTCTTTTACCCATCCCACCATGACTAACTTCCCTTCTAGCAACTACCAGTTTGTTCTCTGTATTTGAGGTAGTTTCTTTGTTTATTTGTTTTGTTTGTTAGATTCCACATCTAACTGAAATCATGGTATTTGTTGTCCTAATTTCCTCTATCTGCCGCCTTGTGCTGCTGGCATATAGAGCAAGTACCAAGGCCTCTCTGGATCCTGCTAAGGGCCTTTTCTGAAGTTCCTGTGCTCATTGGGCTGGGCTTACAAGATTATTCTGGAAGTACATAACTCTTTAATGCCCTAGAAGTAACCCTCATCCAAGGAGGTGGAGTCAGTGGATTAATGCCCATGCTGGCTTTCCATTTTCAGCTGAAGATGGAATCTTGAGAAGTATCCTACCTCCTCCTCAGGAAGGTCTGATAGAATCAAGACCCTTTTGCTTCTAGGAAGGATACTGATGACTAACTTTTATCTGGATTTTCTTCCTTTTCTTTCTCACTTTTTCTATTCCCTCATTCCTGCTTCTTGGGATCACTTCATCACTTCCTTAATTAACCTCAATACTGGAGTCTTTCAGATTGTCTTTGTAGGGGACCCCAATGAAAACATTGGGAGGGGGGGAGAAAACATTCTGTGGTTTATAAAAATTGACAAAATGAGTTAATGAATAAATGCAGTTTTTGAGTGAACATGCTTCTTTCAAAAGATGATATACATGAAGATAAAAGCAATATATAGACTTATAAATATTAGAGACAGGGCAGCCCAGGTGGCTCAGTGGTTTAGCACCGCCTTCAGCCCAGGGCATGATACTGGAGACCCGGGGTTAAGTCCCAGGTCAGGCTTCCTGCATGGAGCCTGCTTCTCCCTCTGCCTATGTCTCTGCCTCTTTCTCTCTGTGTCTCTCAGGAATAAGTAAATAAAATCTTTAAAAAAATAAATAAATAGATAGATAGATAGATAGATAAATAAATAAATAAATAAATAAATAAATAAATAAATAAATATCAGAGACATTTCTTTAAGGATTAATAATTTGTAATTGAAAATCACAAACTTCAACAAAAGGGACAAAACAGAAAATCAGTCGATTCTGAAATTTGATTCCTCTTAGAGGTTTTCCTCGACATGGAATTAGAACAAATAATTGGTCTCAAAACAGTATTTAACAAAGATTTGAGTCTTCTAAGTTATGTGATATCACAAACCAAGCACAGTTCAAGAGACTGATTTTCCCCTTCAGCTGCTGCTTTCTGCCACTGCCCCTCATACCTCTATCCACTTCTGCCAAGCAAATAATAAAGACCCATGACACTTTGCCTATACCAAGGAGCTTCTGGTGAGAACAGCTCAAAGAAAGAAAATAACTCATACTAATGCAATTGTAGTAAACCTTGGAGTGGATTACAGTATTCTTAAATTATTATACATTTTGAGCCAATGGTTTTCTCTGTTGTTTTTTTTTTTTCCTTCAATTTTCTGTACTTTACTGTAATTGATCAATTCAGCATAATCAACATCCTGGAAATGACTAAATTTGAAGACAAACCAGTATTATCTTGAGTTTTAAGAACAAATTCATATAAGGGTAGACAATTAACAAATCACTATAGGAAGGCTTGCTTTGAAAGACAAAAGGTCAACAGTAAATATTCACTTTCTCCTGAAGCTTTTCTCATAACCATTAAGTACAACACTGGTTTTCCCTTAGAGATTATCCAATCCAGGCATTTCAAATACAGATATTCTCACTCTCCAACCCTAATTGATTAATGATGCCTGCCAGATTAGCTATGTTCAGAGGATTATAAGACTTTGCACAGAAACAAGAGAAAGGAAACTGTGATAGATTAAAAATGTCTGTCATGGCCTGAATGGGAAGGATGTCAGTTATGCAGAATCTTAATTCCAACCTTCACTTCTAGAAAAGGACAGTAATTCTTTCAATGCTGAGACTTCAATTTTGAGGAAATCATTAACATTTAAAAGTGTTAAAAACTTTGAAACTGAACTAATTTTTTTTTTAAATGTGGTTATGATCAATCTAATTGTGCTGAAATTTCTGCGTATGGCTTATCTAAGTCATCTTGGATATCTTTTTTTCAACAAAATTGAGCTATAAAAAATATGGGATGTTAAATCATCAGTGTGGTCAGGATGTAAACATTGCAATACTCCAGAAGTTCCCACTCAATCTCTACCCAGTCACTAAACCCAGAAGTAATTCCATCTATCTTCTAAAACCATTGATTGGTTTTGTATGTTCTTAAACTGCATAGAAATGGAACTGGAGTATGTACATGGGCATCTTTTCATCAATGTCAGCTTATTTTCTGTCTCTGTGCTGGTAAGTGATTATTCACAGTAAATTAATTGAAAGCCCAGCATCATAGAAACAGAAAAAGTATTGTAATTTCTAAAAGAGATTGTTATGGAGAAAGGGTTATCTTATATTCTATGCAAATCCCTAATATCACTGCAGTACCTCTTTAACAGGGCTAAACTTCCACCTGCACCTTGGAAAGGCTTTCTGGAAAACTGGATGCTCTAAGAAACCTCTATATAGAAATAACTAGTAATGTTAGATAAAATATAACAAATAGTCTTTTAAATGCACAAATGGCTTCAACAAGCCTCCAAAGAAAATTGCCAAGGACCAGGGCAGAATAAAGAAAACTGAAAACCAGAAAAGCAGTTTCACAATCTACTTCCACAGCTTCCCTGCAATAAGGGGATAAGAGGAAACCACACTCCACAATCAGGGAGAAGAGATGGAAAATTCTGCCCTTTCAAGGGGTGGCCCTGGAACTGAGACGGCCTCTTAAGCTAGGATACATCAGAATGTCCCATGTGCAGTCCAAGTACAAGCAAGAAATAAACCTTTTTCAGTTGGTGCAGGGAGGACAAAGGAGATGGTAGAAATTGAACAAAAACAAAACCAAAATCTACATAGAATTTACTTAGATCATCTTGCCTGGATTTGAGATTCCAATTTAAACAGCTTGTGTGGTCTGGAAACTCTTAACAAAGAAATTAACATAAACATGGCCATCCCTGGGTGGCGCAGCGGTTTAGCGCCTGCCTTTGGCCCAGGGCCCAATCCTGGAGACCCAGGGTCGAATCCCACGTAGGGCTCCCGGTGTATGGAGCCTGCTTCTCTCTCTGCCTATGTCTCTGCCTCTCTCTCTTTCTCTCTGTGACTATCATAAATAAATAATAATTTAAAAAAATTAAAAAAAAAAAAACATGGCCATACACCTGGAACACCTGACAGACAGAGGCAGTCATGCATCCTTAACCCAGATCTACAGGATTGTCATGAGTGCAAGAGCCCTACTACAATTACAAGATACGTGGGTGAGAATCAAGATTTACAGAGAACAATGTTATGCATGTGATTTAATTTATTAAACAACTTGTTAAAATATGATTAAAAAGACTAAAGCTAAAAAGCAAATAAAAACTGTAAGAAAAAACAAAATACTATCAGGAAGAGAAGAAAAAGGTCAACATAAAATTATACAATTAAGTATATATGTATATGCACATATATATACATATTATACTTAAACATTTAGATATAATATATACAAGTTATAAAAAGTATAAAATCATTGGTGAAGTTGAAGATATATATAAGGCCATTATGCAGAAAGAAACAGCAAAAATTAAAGGATAAAAAATATGAGAAAATTTAAGAAAAATGAGAGAGGACATAAAAATAAAACTTAGCAAAAAAAATAAAAATAAAAATAAAACTTAGCATACCCAATAATGAGTGATCCATGATAAAAGAATTCAAGGAACTGGAACAAAAGAAACAAAGATATACTTTTCTAGGATTAACAAAAAGCATGAGTTTTTAGGTTTACAAAGCATAACGGATCCCAAGCACAGTAAATAAAAAGGAATCCTCTCCTACTAGGAAAAGTGTAGAACACTAGAGAAAAAGAAAAGCTTAAAGACAGGAAGTAAATACTAGATTATAAGAATGACACAGATTTCTCAAAAGCAAAACAAAGATTAAAAGTGTTCAATTATATTTGTAAAATTATGAGGACAAATGATCATCAACCTGAAATTTTATGTCTAGAAACATTATTCAGTAGTAAGTATCAAATAAATATAGTCTCAATGACAAATCAAACATGACAGAGTGCATCTGTGTTTTTCCTTTCTTTTATGCCATTCTCTGGTTTTTATTATTCAAGTCAAATTCACTTATGTATATTACTGTACAATTTTTAAACACAACATTAGAAAATCAAATCCAACACTGCACCAAAACTGTGTAGTCTTCTAAATTTAATGTTGATTATTAAGTTTGGCTTATCCCAGAAATACAAGAATGTAATATTAGAAATCACTCAAAAATATGTGTTTAATAACACAAACCCTTTTCATTTGAGTTACACATTTTTGGTCATTTTGTAGATAAAACACTGGAGAAGTTAATCTACTGTGATGCCTAAGACAAAATAATATTTAATATTTAAAAATATAGATATAAAAATTATATTTAATGTTATATTCATTATATACTGTTGTATAACAATGTTTCCACAAACTTGTGACTGAAAATAACACTCTTTTATTACCTCAGAGTTTATTAGATAGGAGTTTTCAAACAGCTTAACTGGGTGGTCTGCATTATGATCTCACAAGGCTGAAATCCAAGTGTTGGTTGGGGCTGTAGTATCATTTGAAGCTCATCTGAGAAGAATATACTTCCAAGATCATGTGGTGTTGGCAACATTTAGTCCCTTAGCTATTGGACTGGGACTCTCCATCTCTTGTTGGCTGTCAGCTACAGGCCTTCATCTGTGTCTTGCCATTAGGCCTTCTCAAGAAAATTGTTTGTCAAAACTCCTAAACTTATTCTATGAGGCCAGTATTACCCTGATCCCAAAACTAGACAAAAGCCCCACTAAAAAGAGAACTACAGGCCAGTATCCCTGATGAACATGGATGCAAAAATTCTGACCAAGATACTAGATAATAGGATACAACAATATATTAAAAGGATTATTCACCATGACCGAATAGAATTTATTCCTGAGCTGCAGGTGTGGTTCAACATCCACAAATCAATCAATGTGATACATCACATTAATAAAAGAAAGATCAAGAACCATATGATCCTCTCAATAGATGCAGAAAAAGCATTTGACAAAATACAGCATCCTTTCTTGATTAAAACTCTCTGCCGTATAGAGATGGAGGGAACACACCTCAATATCATAAAAGCCATATATGAAAAACCCACAGCAAATAGCATTTGCAACAGGGAAAAACTGAGAGCTTTTCCCCTAAGGTCAGGAACATGACGGTGATGCCCACTCTCACCACTCTTGTTCAACATAGTACTGGAAGTCCTAACCTCAGCAATCAGACAACAAAAAGAAATAAAAGACATCCAAATCAGCAAAGCAGAAGTTAAGCTTTCACTCTTTGCAAACAAAATGATTGATACTCTATGTAGAAAACCCAAAACTCCACCAAAAAAAATGATGTTGGGAAAACTGGACAGTCACATGCAGGACCACTTTCTTACACCAAACACAAAAATAAACTCAAAATGGATGAAAGACCTAAATGTGACAGGAATCCATCAAAATCCTAGAGGGAACACAGGCAGCAACTTCTTTAACCTCAGCTACAGCAACTTCTTGCTAGACATGTCTCCAAAGACAAGGGAAACAAAAGTAAAAATGAACTATTGGGATTTCATCAAGATAAAAAAAATTGTAAAGCAAAGGAAACAGTCAATAAAACTAAAAGACAACCTATGTAATAGAAGAAGATATTTGTAAATGATTTATTAGATAAAGGGCTGGTATCCAAATCTATAAAGAACTTATCAAACTCAATACCCATAAGTCAAATAATCCAATCAGTAGATGGGCAGAAGACATGGAGAGACATTTCTCCAAAGAAGACATACAGACGGCTAATAGACATATAAAAAAATGCTAAACATCACTTAGCATCAGGGAAATACAAATCAAAACCACAAAATACCACCTCCGCGGGTCAGAGTGTCTAAAATTAACAAGTCAGGAAATGACAAGTGTCAGTGAGAATGCAAAGAAAGAGGAACCTTCCTAACTGTTTATGGGAATGCAAACTGGTGTAGCGACTCTGGAAAACAGTATGGAGTTTTCTCAAAAAGTTAAAAATAGAGCTACCCTATGACCCAGCAATTACTCCACTAGATGTTTACCCAATTGGTAAAAAAAATACTGTTTTGACAGGGCACATGCTCCCTGATGTTTATAGGAGCAATGTCCATGATAGCCAAAATATGGAAAGAGCCCAGATGTCCACTGACATATAAATGAATAAAGAAGATGTGGTATATATATGCAATGGAATATTACTCAGCCATCATGAAGAATGACATTTTGTCATTTGCAACAACATGGATGGAACTAGAGGGTATTATGCTAAGCAAAATAAGTCAGTTGGGGAAAGACAAATACCACATGTCACTCACATGTAGAATATAAGAAACTAAGCAGATGAATATAGGGAAGGGAAAGAAAAATAAAATAAGATGAAAATAGAGAGGGAGGTAAACCACAAGAGACTCTTAACACTAGAAAACAAACTGAAGGCTGCTGGAGGGGAGGTGGGTGGAGGGATGGGGTAACTGGGTGAAAAGCATTAAGGAGGGAGCCTGGGTGTTATATGCAACTGATGAATCACTAAATTCTACCCCTGAAACTAATAATATAGTATATGTTATCTAAGTTGCATTTAAATTAAAAAAAAAAGTAACTGTTTGCTTTTCAAAGCCTACAAGAAAGAAAGTCTCCTAGCAAAATGAGTTAAAGTAAGATCATCATGATAATGACATTTTATCACCTTTTCCATATTCTACCGATTAGAAGCAAGACACAAGTCCCAAGCACAGTCGAGAGGCAGGAATTTCCAAGGCACGAATAAAATCATAGAAATCTTGAAAGCCACCTTTCAGCAGTGATGGTAATCACTAATGTATTTTTATATTTAATATATCTTATAGCTACAAAAAGATGAAAATAAGTTATTTTTCTTTTCTTCTTTTCTTGTCTCTTTTTCTTCTTTTCTCTCTCCCCTGACATTTATCTTTTTATAAGGCAAATACTATGCATATCTCTTAAGTTGAGATAGCTTACATGCAAGGTAAGTATTGATCATGGCTACCTGTCTATATCACAGCACACAAACGATACTTTTAAAGAAGTAAACTCACCAAGAGCTTTGAAGTGCATGATGTTTTCTAATGCTTAATAATTTTAAAAGATAATGATATAATAAGAGCCAACTGAGTGGGGAAAGACAAGGTTCTGGAGATATATTCCAAATTTTTTGGCTTTAACAAAACACTACAGTATAGAAAAAATTAATTTACACATTTCATTGAATGCAACTACCTCAAGTTGGGGTCTACCAGACCAACTGACTGACAGTAAAATTCTCCCCTTGTGCATTGGTCTGAGATTTTCTTACTGTACATCTGCAGAATGAATTTTTCAGGGGAAGTGATTTATGTCTATTACATTGTCTCTCAGAAAGACTAATTTCTTTCAAACAAGTAGAGCTCATTAATTTAGATTACTTCTTGGAAAGTCTGACCAAAATATTCAGAAATAACTATACTTGTTAAAAAAATACCGCATAAGCTCTTACTATATAAAGATACTATACTTTAGACTTCAGAGTACATAATGTTATAATTGTGTCCCTGTATTAAAGAAGAGTGACATCACTATCTATAGTGAAATAAAATAACTCAAACTATACCAGCAAAAAGATGCGTAGGTTTGGAACTAATGAGATTTTGGTTTTTCTTAAAGTTTTATTTATTTATTTATTTATTTATTTATTTGAGAGCAAGAGAGTGTATAAGTGGTGGGGTGAGGCAGAGGGAGAAAGAGAGAAAGAAGCAGACTCCCTGCTGAGCAGGAAGCCCAACTCGGGGCTACATCCCTGGACCCAGTGATCATGACCTGAGCTGAAGGCAGACGCTTAACCTCCTGAGTGACTCAGGCATGTCAAGATTATGTTTTAGTAATCTATATTATTTCCTCTTTAATAACTTAGCGTCCTTTTTTTCTGTTTTAATTGTCTTAGACTTACCAGCATTACATGACTAACTACTTTGGTATTTTGTTAGTGGTAATTAAATTATCTTTATTCGCTTACTCCAAACCAAGTTTTTTTCTGAGAATTTCATTTATAGACACCAAATTGTCTTAAGTTGCATCTCAAAATTGTTAGAATAGCTTCTTAAGTAGATGGAAGGGGGCAGCCCCAGTGGCCCAGCAGTTTAGTGCCACCTTCGGCCAGGGCCTGATCCTGGAGACCTGGGATCGAGTCCCACGTCGGGCTCCCTACATGGAGCCTGCCTGTGTCTGTCTGTGTCTCTGCCTCTCTCTCTCTCTATCTGTCATGAATAAATTTTTAAAAAAATAAAGTAGAGGGAAGACCTAGGCATCCTACATAAGAATCAGGAATCTGAAATTTTAGCCATTATTTCTGCTCCCTAATTGTCTACATTAAGTAATTTTGAATCTGCTTCCTATTGAAGAGAGACACCCTGGGATAGCCTCAAATCATTTTGTCTTAAAATGTTTTCTACCTTGTCCCTAGTTCATATGAAGAATTGCTGTATCAAGTCAGAGGAAGAAATCAAATATCAATGTATTAGTAATGACTGAATTCATCAGTATTATATGCATATTATATGCAGGTCTTGAGAAGAATAGATGGAGTTTAAAAGATAAAAGATAGGTTATTATGATTAATGATGTATCCTTCATTCTTCCAATCCTTTATGTATTCAAAAGCCAAAGTTGTATTAAAAAACAAAACAAAACTCTCTCTTTCATTTCTTTCTGGTAACTGTTTATCATTTTCCATTGCTTTAGGATAAAGTCCAGATTTCTAAAAATGTTCTTAGGGTTTTTTACTATTTGACCTATACATACCTCTTCAGCTTCAATTTATACTGTTTCCACCCCACATCTTCAGTTTATATCACCCATACCCAGATCTTTTATTCCTGCCACTGTGGCACTTTTCTCAGTTCCTCAATGCCATATGCTCTCTTCCACCAAGGTATCTTTGCACATACACTTCCCTTCCCTTTACCTGAAATCTGAATTTTAAAAGTATTCTCCCTTAACACAAAAACTTTCTCTCCCTATCTCTCTCTCTCCCCCTAGTTAATTCTATCTATACCTTTAGGCCTCAGGTCAATTTTTACTTGCTCGAAATAGCCTTCCCTAGTTTTCTAGATGAGATTTAATCTCAGTATTATATATAGCATTTAACAATATGTGCATCTTTTCACTAGCAATTAACATAATTGTAATTTTCTATAATTTGTGTGACTATATGCCCATCTGTTTCACTAGACTGTAAGCTGCATCAGGGTAATATCTATTTTGCTCACCATTTCCTAAGTCATGTCACCTAGTTAGGATTTAATAAATCTTTACTATTGAATTAATTTATCATGGCTTTACCATAATGTTCTCTCCCACCGCTGTCATATAATGTAGATAGTTACTCTATTATGACAGAAGAGAGCAATAATTTGAAAAGATGGTTCCGTACTATCTGCATTGTGGCAAAGGGCTTCCTTTGATGTACAGGAGTCTTTTCAATAGGCTCAAAGAGCACAGGGTCTTTAATTTTCATGATGAAAATTATAGCTTGCTTGATTAGCCTTTGTCATCACTTAATGACCAAGAACAAGATTCTGAAAAAGGAAGGAAATAATGACACCCACTTCCTCCAAAACCTAGCAAAACATACCAATACGATTTAATAATGTATCTATATTACAAAATCACTTATGATTCAACTTTTACTAATGAATCAATAAGGCAAAAAGATCAAATCCTTAAAAACAAAAAAAGCAGATATACCTCACTAATAGCTTTACAAGGAAGGATGTGAACAAAAGGTATTGCATTTATGACACAGATGTAAAGAATCTGAAAGCCCCTTTAGAAAAACAAAAACAACAACTACAACAGCAACAAAATTACCTGCCATTGTGGATAATCAGTAACTCAAAGGATAAAGGGAGAATTATTTAATTTGCCATTTATTTTGCCCTGGCTATGAGAAATGCAGGAATGAGCACAGAGAAAGAACTAATCACTAAAAAATGATTAAGCTAATCATTAAATTAATCGTTAAAAAACACATGGAAAATGCCTTTGAAAATCTCCCTTCCAATGATAATTAAGTGTTCTATATTCAAAACATTGAAGCATTGTCTATTTTCTCTTTCCTTCTATCCCTTCATTGCTGTTCTTGGCAATAAAAGAGTAGATAGAAAAGTAACCTTCAAATAAGAAAAAAAAAATGATGGCACATATAGGGACTAAAAAAACCAAAATTAATCAGGAAAGAACCACTCAAAATACATTTGAATAGGAATATTATAGATCACCATTTAATGACTTTTTATTTTGGTAAATAATAGCATGATTAGAAAAGTTCTAAAACTCATTTACTTGGAAATATTTTAAAACTTTCTCTTGAACAACTTCTGGATTGCAGAGAAAATCAAAATCCCAACTGTACAGTACAAAAATAGCAATAATAAAGTCTCTGAATATGAAATCAAGCATTTAAAGTGTATGAAAAGACATTGAAGAATGTTAAACACTTGCATTATTAAACAAGAGAGGAGAAAATACATAACTTTTTTTTCAAACTCATTAAGAAAAAGAACAATGCAATTGAAAAAAAAAGAAGAAAACTAGTAAAAGGAAACACACAGAAAATAATTATTTAGTAAATACTCAGGTAATAAAAATAGCCTTGATATATAAATTTAGGTACTGATTTTTAAAATCTAATAACATCTAGTTTTTAAAAATAAATTTTAAAAGGGAATCCAATCACAGATTAGTAAAAAAGCAAAGGTAAATAATCATATCTTACGAAATAGAGAAAATATATCATAAAACCATAGGCAAAGTTGCAAAATCTAAGTGTATTTTTTTGAATAGTCTTTCAATTTATCTGTCTCCTTCAATTTCTTTCAGAAATGCCTTATAGTTTTTAGTGTAAATTGAAATGTTTTGTTAATTTCCTTTATCGATAGTTCCTTGTTAGTGTATGGAAATACAACTGATTTTTGTGTGTTGATTTTTTTAAATCTTTTTAAATCTTCCAACTTTGTTGAATCCTAACTTTTACAGAACCTTTAGGATTTTCTGAGTTGTGCACTTAGATTTTTATGTTTTAATTTTTTTTTATTTTTTTAATAATCACTTAGATTTTTATTAAAGTGAAACTTATGTGAGAAGATTCTACAGAATATGCCCTTCTAAAATCTATAGTTATCACTTTCTATAAATGTGTATTTTTCATATTGAACTGTAGTTGACACACAATATTATATTAGTTTTAAGCATACAACACAGTGATTTGGTGAGTTAATACATCATGCTATGCTTAACACTAGTGTAGCTACCATCCATCTCCCTACAACACTATTACAGTACCATTGACTATATTCCCTATCCTATAACTTTCATCCCCATAACTCATTCATTCCTCAACTGGAAGCCTTTATCTTCCACTGGCCTTCACACCCATTTTGCCTATCCCCCTACCTCCTCCCCTCTGGCAACCACCAGCTTGTTCTCTATTTGTGGGTCTGTTTCTGCTTCTTGTTTGTTTATTCATGTTTTGTTCTTTAAATTCCACATATAAGTGAAATCATATGGTATTTTTCTCTCACTACCTGACTTATTTCATTTAAAATAATACTGTGGGGCAGCCGGGGTGGCTCAGAGGTTTAGTGCTGCATTCAGCCCGGGTCATGATCCTGGGGTCCCGGGATCGAGTCCCACCTTGGGCTCCCTGCATGGAACCTGCTTCTCCCTCTGCCTGTGTCTCTGCCTCTCTCTGTCTCTCTCTGTGTCTCTCATGAATGAATAAATAAAATCTTAAAAAAAAAAAAAAAGGGCAGCCCAGGTGGTTCAGCAGTTTAGTGATGCCTTCAGCCCAGGGTGTGATCCTGGTGACCCGGGATCAAGTCCCACGTCAGGCTCCCTGCATAGAGCCTGCTTCTCCCTCTTCCTGTGTCTGTTCCCCCTCCCCCATCTCTCTCATGATTAAATAAAATCTTTAAAAATTTTTTGAAAAAAAAAAGAATAATACTGCATAGGTCCATCCATTTTGTCACAAATCACAGGATTTCATTATTTTTTATGGAAGAATAATGTTCCATTGAATAGATATACCACTTTGGGGTATTTTTTTAAAGATATAGAAATTAATTTAATTAACTACAAAGGTTATTAAAATGCTTTGGAAAAAAATATCCAATAGCCATTCCTAATTGTATATTCTTAAAGAAATAGAAACAGATGGGTAATTTTGACATGACTTCTCTCTCTCATTTACAAACACATACACGAATGCACACATACAGATAATGCCTAGAAACTTTGAAAAATGCCCAGGAATATCACTATGATTTATCAATATCATGTTTATACCAAAGCAATTAGTTAAGAGTATAAAATAAGAGATGAAAATATAGATTGAAAGAGACAAAATTATTATTTTTTGAAGATGTTATCAATACATGCCAGAAAACATATATTGAGAGAATAAAAATTTAAAAAAAAATAGGAATCCAATAGAGTGGTTGCAAAATCAATGTATTTCATCTATACAAACAATTAACAAGTTCAGAATATAATGAGAGAAGAAGTTCCTTTCACATAAGTGACCAGAAAAAATGAAATGTTTCTGAATGAAGTTAGTAAGTAAAACACTATATGAAGAAAAACTTAAAACTCTACTTAACAACATCAAAGAAGGCTTGAATAAAGCAGAACATTTAACTAACTAGTTTTGGATAAGAAAATTCAACATTGCCAGTATCCCATGCCATAAAATTTACATTTCCATTTCAAATGAGCTTATAGGAAGTTTGTTAGTTTATTAGTGTATACCTAAGATGGTGGTGTGTGTGTGTGTGTAAGTCAGAGGGAGGGGCTGGGAGAGAGAGAAAAGACACCAAGGGTGGGCAATAAGGGAAATAGACTTGGAAAATAATACAGTAAAATTGTTAGGAAAAAGTTTTTTTTAATGTGCAAAAAAGAAAGATACCTGCAGATAATAGACCATGTAAAGCTTAATTTTTGTTTTATTCCGGCATTCAGAGACATAAAAATCAATGAAATGACTTAAAGATTTCACACAGCCTTAAATAAATATTGGAATAAATGTGTGATAAGGACAATATTTCAGACAAATGATGTGACCCTCTGTTTGGAAAAAGAGAAAAAATGCATAATCTTTCTCTCTTTAGACTATAATAGCAGTTCAATTTAAAAATTTTAAGTATGGGACGCCTAGGTGACTCAGCAGTTAAGCGTCTGCCTTTGGCTCAGTGCGTGATCCTGGAGTCCCAGGATCAAGTCCCACATTGGGCTCCCTGCATGGAGCCTGCTTCTTCCTTTGCCTATGTCTCAGCCTCTCTCTCTCTCTCTCTCTGTGTCTCTCTCATGAATAAATAAATAAAATCTTTTTAAAAATTTAAATATAATGTATTTAAAAGAACTCTAAAAAAAGCATGAGTGATTAGTTTGTATCTTACCTGAAGAAGGCATTTTTAATGATAGCATGAATTCTAAAATAAATAAATAAATTTGAAGCAAATATTTTAAAACATTGATACTAATGACAGATTTTTATTAAGACAGTAAACTAAAGATATAATTTGCACATATTTTATATTTATATAATTACAAATAAATTTCAAAGAACTTTTGTCAATATTAATAAACAGTCACTCTATAGAAAAAAAAGTCAAAGAATAAGAAAATCCAGTGCACTGAAAAAGAAATACAAACAATGTTGAGAAAATGTATTAAATTTTATTAAGAACCAAGTGCAAATAAAACAATTAGACACAATGTTCATATGCAAATATTTTTAAATTTGCAAATATTAAATTTTAATCTGTTTAATGAGCCATTGAATAGGGCCATTTTTAAGACAAGAGGGAAAATGTTGTTTTGACTGTGTAGACTTGGTATTTGATTATAATAGCAAACTGTTCATTTTATTGAGTTCAACAATGATGCAGTGGTTGCATAAAAAAGTGTCCTTGTGTATTATAAATGGAAACTGAAATAATGAGGGATAAACATAATATGATATCAGTTTTATCAAACACTTCAGAAAGAAGAGATGAAGCAAAAGAATGCCCAAATATTAATATTGTATCTATGTGATGAATACATTATACTATTTTCCCCACTTTAGGTCTTTGAAATTGTTCATATTAGGTTAAATAAAATAATTTCCTATATGGGCCAGTATGTGAAGAAGTAGGCAGCCTCTTGTATCTAAAGGTCAAACTAAAATTGGGTGCCCATTTTTAATCTTCATCTTAGTGGATAAGGTCTTGGATTCTCCTCCACTGTCTCTCTAAATTCTCTAGAGAACTCTGTCTCCTCCTTACCCCCACTTCACTTACACCAATACACAGAATACTCTTATTCATGCAGTGGTTGCAAGGACTGGCATAGGCCATCTTACCATCTTACAAAGGGATGAGTGGTTACTAGGGTTACTAGGAATATGGATATACACATACATGTACATGTATCTACATATAATCTATAAATATATTTATAACTATATAGATTTTTAGATTCACATATAAATGTACATATATATACACTTACATATATATAGTGATATATATAGTGCTTATAACAGTGCCTCAAATCTTTTTCTTTTTAAGATTTTGTTTGTTTATTCATGAGAGACACACAGAGAGGCTCAGAGACACAGGCAGAGAGAGAGGCAGGCTCCCCAGTGAGCAGGCAGCCCAATGTGGGACTCCATCCCAGGATCCTGGGATCATGATCTGAGCCAAAGGCAGACATTCAACCATTGATCCACCCAGGTGCCCCAACAGTGCCTGAAATCTAAGGAGTCCAATTAATGAAAGCTAATATTATTGCCAAACATATACCCCTAAACCTTATTTTCATGTAATTTGGTGGCTATTTGATATCTCCAAAGACATCTATATGCATATCCAAACTTAGTTTTTTACCTGGCACCTGAACCAGGTACTCTTTTGGTGTTCCTTAAGCCAATACCACTATCCAATTTTTTGCACAAAGGAGAATCTAGCATGTTAAGTTTCTATTCCTGCTGTAGCAAATTATCCCAAATTAGTGGCTTAAAAGAACACAAATTTATTGTCTTATATTCCTGAAGATCAGGATCTCAATCTGAAATGGGTCTCACTGAGCTAAAATCAAAGTATTGACAGGGCTTCATTCCTTTGGGAGGCCCCCAGAGGAAACTGATCCTAGGTTTTCAAGTGCTGCTCATAGCAATGTTTCGGTTGTCTCTCTAATTTCCTCCCATATTTTCACTGTGAGGATCTCTGCAAGTAAAATTGAAGAGAATGTCTCAGAAAAGAGTAGCTAAGTAGATGGTATTTTTAAGACCAAATGAAAGAAGATCTCACATAAATGCATTAATTTTATCAGAATAAGTTTATTTAAAGAAAATAGGGTTGATAGACCAGTAAGAAAGAAAGCCAGATTCTATGGCATCCCTAATTAAGAGAAAAGGAAAAAATATATATAAGCACTGAGTGTCAGTGTAAGAAATGCATTTACTACTAGAAGGACTGATAGGTTTGGATCCTGATTCTGATCATTATCTATCTATAAAAAATATGGAGAAAGAGAGGGTCAGTGTAACAACAGGAAATGAGTAAATTAATTAAGCAGTTCCATGAAGTCCTAGGGAAGAAGAGTGATTTTGTTGAAACTAGGAAAGATCCTAGTGAGAAATTCTTAGGAATGTATCAAATTATGTATCAAAGTAGAAGAGAATGAAAGTGAGAGAAAAAGCTAATGCCTGGGAAGTATATACTTACCTCTAAACAAAACTGAGGAAACCAGTAGCTCTATGTGAAACCAAAAAAGATGGAGAATATATAAGATCCTGACAAAATAATAAAGACCTATTATTAGAGAATACAGTCATGTAAGAAGAGGCAAATATCTTTCATGCATGTAAAGAAATAAACTGAGATATCACAATTTAAAAGTTAAGATCATTTGGCATAACTAGAAAATAAGCTTAATAGTCATATTGTATAGTTACTTATAATTAAGAGATGTGATATATTTTAAATAAACCTGTAACATCTGGATTATTAGTCTATTCAATTAACATTTAATGTAGAATTTAATGAAACTACTTTATTAAAGTTCTTCCTTCATAAAAAAATGAAAATAGGGAAGGAATTTATTAATGAAGACAAAATGAGATGGGATTTGCTTACACAGATCCAAAGTCTAAGATCAGAAACTTCCAGTTAATTCCACTTGTACATCACCTTCATTTACACTCAGGACAGGCTGTAAAGCCCTCTATGGAAATAGTTTATTGAAATAATTATGTACTATATCATGGACATTAGTCTGCAGGCTACAAAATTGGAATCTTATTGACTTGGGTTTTCTTCACTGGAAATAAAACAGGCAATTAGAATTGTGTTTGTGTGTGTGTGTGTGTGTGTGTGTGTGTGTGTGTGTGTTAGCCAAAGCCCGTCCAGCAAGTAGGGAATGAATATACTTGAGAGGAGGCACCAATTTGATTTCTATGCCACATATTCAAATATGCATAAGAAACTAACTCACAAAAAAAAAAAAAAGAAAGAAAGAAACTAACTCACACTAGAAGTATCAAAAAATCAGACATTAAATGATGAAACGACATTCTTTATCTCTGAATTGTTGACAGAGTCCAAGTCTAGGACTCTGGGGGTCCTCAAGGGTCTATCTACCCTTGCTTTTGTCCACTTGGTTTCATATTACCCTTACTCTGCCCAACAAACTGCCTGATTCCTCAACTGCTCTTCTCAGTGGGAGAGATAATATGTATCTTCTTCTCTCCAGCAATAGAAAAGGACTTTCATTTTGATACCTGCTTATTGTGACATTAATTTCTTATTAGGTTCTTAGTGCAGTAACCTGTGTTGCTCTACTCTTCACCCAGTACTTATTCCATCGAGCATTCTTATTTCTGATTAAAAGATTATCATTGTGGTAACCATGGACATTCAAATCAGAACTTCTAAGACCTAGTGACAATAAGCCTGCTCTTTGTACCCCTTCTCCAGCTTTTTTCCTCCACTTTTCTCAACTCTCCTATGTCCATCAAAGGGTCTTCTATTCCTCTGTTTGCATAAACTGCAAATGATAGAACCATGATAAAAACACTAGAACAAGAAGAGATGTTAGAAAACTCCTACCTATATTCTACATTGGAAACTGATTCTGTTGTGAATGCACCATTTCTTCAGTTGGTATTGACTATCTAGAGTATCTAACTGATAAGGATAATGAGGCTTTATTTGTACCCAATAGGAAAGCTCCATGATTATTAACAATGTCTGGTTCAGTCATGGGATGAGATAGTGAGGTCACTTAAACTAGAAATGGCACACTTTGGTCTATTCCACTTTCCTTCTTATCAGTTGAAGGATCTAAGGTTTTTAAAGTTTAAATATCTAGTTTTCTAACACAACAGCTAGTGGATGTCACTGCTGGAAAGAGAAACCAGATTCTCTGAGACCTAGAAGCCCAATGTCCAGGTATCAAAGGAAGTCTGATTCCACAAGCCACATCATCTTTAGTTCTTGCTGTGGTGAATCACAGTCACAACCATTTTAAACTTTCCTTCTTTATTTATATCCTTTCCAACATTTAAGTACATTCTGTTGCCTTCTCATAAAAACTGATGCCACTGGAGTTTTTGCTTGTTTTCTATCTCTCACTGATTATTGCTGTAATCAATTTTGTTCTTGGTACTAGATAAATCTTCCTTATGAGCTATAATCATAGTCTTAATCTCAAATTTAAAAATGATCAACACTAAGTATTTCCAAGATATAATTCATTCCTCCAACTACATTTTAAGTTCTTCCATGATGTCAAACTACCACTTTGGAAAAATGTCTCCTACTATGATCGAAAAAGCTCTTTTGTTTTTTCCATATACCTGAATATGGCATCATAAGTTCGACATAACAAAACCCTCCATCTGTTGTCTCTACCCAATTGTTGGCAACTACTTCACTCTTTACAGCAGCTCATCCTACCTCAGTGCAAACATCCACACACATAGATTCAGTTTACTTTTAGCCAACAAAAATCTCATCAGTGCTGCCAGCTGAAATAACTACAAGACCAAAGTATTACATGAGGAACTTAGCAGATGAGGAATCACAAAGAATGTTGGCTCAAATCTATGCCATACATAGTAAGAAACCCAATAAATGTTTTTCTGTTAATGATGTTGATATAAAAAGATTGTAGTTACTCAGTTTGCCTATAATTTCATTAGCTTGGAGTATATCTACATACTGATTTTCTCCCAAAATAGACCCTTTAAAATCCCTAGACAATTCTTTTCATTACTTTCCTGAAATTGATCAATTTCATCCCTGGCTTGTTTGACAGTCAACAAGGAAATTGAATTGCTTTTGAACAAGTAAATGGGTTTCCACTCCTTTTCCTACTTGAAAGAAAATACTTATTTGCAGCCCAGATAAACAGCACACATGTCCATTTCCACAATACAAAAGTACTTTGAAGAATCATTCAACTGGAAAATATATGGGGGTAAGAAATTATACACAAGTCCAGAAAACACATTAAGGTTAAAAAAAATCTGACAGTGTCTCTACCTATTTATTCCTTGTATAAGGGACTGCAGTAGCACCAAAAGCTCCAGTTATTTTTGGCATCTCTTAACTATAAACTGAGTGGGCTGAGATTGTGGGAGATGAGAGTAGGGAAGGGAAAATATCAGCTAGATATATTAGGATTTTTTTAAATGTTGTTTGATAGTGTTTTTAATTTGATTAATTTTAAGAGAAAATTAGGAAATAGTATTAGTTAATAATAGTTAAATTCTGGATACATTTAATCCCATAGAATCCTGTATCCCCTACAGATACACTATATCACTTACAGCCTATAGGAAGCATATTGTCAGAGACTCTTCCATGGGTCTTATCATAAAGTCTGCCTCATGGCCTTCTACTATGTGGTCAGTTCATGTTTTCTCCCGAAAAGACAATTCTACCAAGGTGGCTCTCTGTGATGTACTCATTCGGCCCATGGTCATTTTGTTCTCTGTGCCTAGCAGGGTCAATTGTGGCTTTTTCTTTTTTTCCTGAGAGTTCTATGTTTTAAACTAGAATCCAGTTGTCCCTGGTGTATTTACAATTAACCCAGGAGTTTTCCTCCTGACATGATCATTGAGTACTGCTCTTCTATGGCAGCCATAGCTTTAGAAATTAGTTGTCAGTTTAGAAATTCCAATTTCTGGGCAGCTCGGGTGGCTCAGCAGTTTAGTGCCTGCCTTCGGCTCAGGGCGTGATCCTGGGGACCCAGATCGAGTCCCACGTCAGGCTCCCAGCATGGAGCCTGCTTCTCCCTCTGCCTATGTCTCTGACTCTCTCTCTCTCTCTCATAAATAAATAAAATCTTAAAAAAAAAAATAAATTCCAATTTCAGGACTCTATTTATTTCTGTTTTCCAAGTAGATGCTACTTTACATCATCAACATCATATCATTAAATTTTAATATTTATATGCCAATGTATACAGATCTACATTTTAAAAATGCAACAGGTTTTATGAATGTATCACGATTTATTTTACTTTTATTTTTCACCTCAGTAAAAAAATACCTACACTTCTCAGAAGCTATGAAATCAAGAAGAGAATGTAGTGGAATATTAAGTGTTGAAGGAAAAAACGCACGACTCTAAATTCTGCATCCTCACAAAAGTATTCCTCAAAAATGAAGTCTACAGCCATACTATCTTGAATGTGCCTGATCTCATCAAAAGTGAAAGAGATATGCTAAGAAAAAAAGGGAAAATTGAATCACTTAAATGCTTAATTAAAACCACAAAAGACAATGGAAAGCCATAAAATAGTGGAAGACAGAAATTGGAACAAAAAAACAAGAGCAACAAATAGAAAACACTAACAAATGTGGTAGATATTAACCTAACTATATCAATAATCATTTTAAAGACGAGTGGTCTAAATATACCAATTAAAAGAAATTATCAGAGTGGATTAAAAAAACAGACCCAACTGTATCTTGTCTATAGAACATCCATTTAAAATATAAAGACAAATACAGATGAAAAGTAAAGAGTTTGGGGATCCCTGGGTGGCGCAGCGGTTTGGCGCCTGCCTTTGGCCCAGGGCGCGATCCTGGAGACCCGGGATCGAATCCCACATCGGGCTCCCGGTGCATGGAGCCTGCTTCTCCCTCTGCCTGTGTCTCTGCCTCTCTCTCTCTGTGACTATCATAAATAAATAAAAATTAAAAAAATTTAAAAAAAAGAAAGAAAAGTAAAGAGTTTGAGAAAAAAATCCATGCTGACACTACAAAGAAACCAGGAGTACTTATACTAATTTCACATAGAGTAGATGTCAGAGCAAGGAAAATTATAAGGGATAAAGAGGTACATTACCTAATAATAAAGGGATCAATAATCCAAGAAGATAACACAATCTTTAATGCATATGCATTAAAGAATCAAAATACTTGAGAAAAACTGATAAAGTTATAAGGAGAAACAGGTGAATCCACTATTTGGCTGGAGATTTTATCATTACTCTATCACAAGTGAACATATCAAATAGAAAATCAGTGAAGAATACAGTTGAAATCAGTAATACAGTCAACTGCATATAATTGACATCTAGAGACTATGTCATCTAACAATGAATCCAGATACAGACTTTATATCTTTTGCAAAAATTAACTCAAAATTGACTGTAGACCTAAATGTAAAACACAAGAGGATAAAGCTCTGAAAACATATCTAGAAAGTAATCTAGATAAGCTAGGACATGGCAATGAATTCTTGGATACAACACTAAACACAAAATCCAAGAAAAATATAATTGATAATCTGGACTTATTAAAATAAAATTAAAAAATTGCTCTGTGAAAGACAATACCAGAGAATGAGAAGACAAA
This sequence comes from Vulpes lagopus, assembly GCF_018345385.1. Classification (NCBI taxonomy): domain Eukaryota; kingdom Metazoa; phylum Chordata; class Mammalia; order Carnivora; family Canidae; genus Vulpes; species Vulpes lagopus. The sequence continues at coordinate 5,945,500 of NC_054842.1, forward strand.
GGGACACAGACTGCAACAGAAAAATCTGAAAAAGGACTGCTAGCCAAAATAGACAAAGAACTCTTAAAACTCAACAATAAGAAAATGCACAACACAGTTAAAAAATGGACAAAAGACCTAAACAAGTACCTCACTAAGAAATATGCACAACTGACAAATAAGCATATAATTAAGCGCATGAAAAGAGGCTTAATGTCATCAGAAAAATGCAAGTTAAAAACAACAGTGAGACACTATCTACATAACTATTAGAATGACCCAAATCCAGAACACTGTGAAGACCAAATGCTGGCAAGGATGTGAAGCAAAAGAAATTTTCTTTGGGAATGTAAAGTGGTGTAGACTCTTTCAAAGACTGGAAGTTTCTCACAAAATAAACATACTTTTGTTCATACAACCCAGCAATTGCACTCCTTGGTATTTACTCAAAGTGCTTGAAAACTTATATCCACAGAAAATCCTGCACATGGAGGTTTATAGCAGGTATATCCATAACTACCAAAACTTGGAGGCAACCAAGATATCTCTCAGTAGGTGAATGGACATATAAGTTATGGTACATTCATGATAGAATATTATTCAGTGCTAAAAAGAAACTAGCTATCAAGTCATAAAAAGATATGGAAGAGCTTTGAATACATATTACAAAGTGAAAGAAACCACTATAATCTCAATTATATTGCATTCTAGAAAAGACAGAATCATGAAGACATTTAAAGATCAGTGGTTGACAAAAGCTATTTAAAAGGAAAAATAATTATCAACTTAAGTTTTAAACTATTTAATAATATTCCATAACATGAATATTATGTAACTACTGAAGTCATTCTCCAATTGGTGGAAATTTGTATTTTTGTTAACAGTAAGGCTGTAAGAAAATTCATTTTTCACAATTGTTCTAACCTTAGACTTAAATGATTAAAAGTAGAAATTGGCCCAGAGACTGAGAAATTTTGAAATTTGATACTGATTGACAAACGCTCTCTGAAACCTGATGCCAACATTTAATTCTACTAATAGAATATGAAAGTTAATTTTTCCCTGAAACTACACTGATATTGAGCACTATTATTACTTTTTTGGTCTTTACCAAACCAATGGTGGTAGACACATAAATCATTATAAAATATTTGCATGTTTCTTATTGTGCAGATGAAATATTCTTCATATGTTTATAGGTCATTTGTATTTTTCCAATAATTGCTAGTTTACATACTTGTCATTTTTCTGCTGAGTGGTTTGTCTTTGATTATTAAATAAGAATAAGTGATTGAACTAAGTATCCAAATTAAAATGTTAAAAAAATAAGATGAAAACAAAAAGAATAAGACAAATCTTCAAAAGAGGGAAAAAAATAATAATAAATAACAATATTTGTAATTTATAATAAATATTAAAGCATTAAAAGAATTTTATTTTATACATACAAAATAAATATACATGAATGTTTATTTTATAAAAATGTTAAAATAATAATAATAAAAATGTTTAAAAAATGATCATTGTATAAAATAATTATACAAATAGACTAAATAATTACAAGAATTTTGAAATACTACTGAGGTCATAATCATAGACATATAAAAGATTAAATATAAAAACACACTGTACACTATCCCATGCTAATACATTTGAAAATCAGGGTGAAATATCTTTTTTTAGAAGTTTGTAAATTATTGGAACTGATTTGAGAAGAGATTCATAACAGTGGAAGAACACTTTAAAATTTGTCTAAAGTACCCAAAGAAATGTTTCATGGACATCTATTTCCTGGGTAATATTTTTAAATGAGTGAAAAATAATATCGATGTATTTGTTTAAAAAGTCTTTGCTTTTTTTCTGAGACATGTAATGCATTATAGGAAATATATTTAAATTTTAAAAAATATTACTGCTAGAATTATGAATATTGCTTAAGAAATTTAAAAGTCAATTTTCTTTGCTGGTCCTTAGTAATACGAGCTCTAATAATTTCCATTTATTCAAAAAGTACACATGGTTGGATAAATAAATGGAATCTATTGGAAACTATAGATGTTGGCTTCATTCTGTGTGTGTCTCTAGGAAGTAATTTTATTAAAATTGTCATACTTTATTTGCAAAGGTAAATTTGCAATGATGATTAGTTTTAAGTGAGGTCCTCAGCTCAGGTAGTTTTATGGATGAAGTCTATCAAACCTTCAAAAAATGACAATGCCAAGTGCAATAAGAAGTTCTAGAACATAGACAATCCCTGCTTTCCCATTAATATTATACAGCTCTCAAAACCCTAAAATGCAATTAGATTTGAAAAAGCCCAACAGAAAATGTAAAGACCCATCTCAACTAGAGTAAATAGTGACTCATCATATTGTGAGTAAATAGTGTTTTGAAAGAAATAAAAAAGTTGTTTGATATAAGAATAGCGACTAATATAATTAACTATATTAATACAATTTTTAAAGGGATCTTTTCATTGGTTTAAGAAAAAAACAACAATTATTAGGGACACTTGGGTGGCTCAATCAATTAAATCTCTTACTTCAGCTCTGGTCATAATCTCAGGGTCCTGGAATTGAGCCCTGCATTGGGCTCCCTGCTCAACAAGGATTCTGCTTCTCCCTCTCTCTCTCTGCTCCTCTCCTGCTTGTGCTCCCTCTCTCTCACAAATGAATAAATAAAATCCTAAAAACAAAAAGCAGGGGGCACCTTGGTGGCTCAGTGGTCCAGCATTAGCCTCAGGCTCAGGCCCTGACCCTGGGGTCCTGGGATAGAGCCCCACATGGGGCTCCCTGCGTGGAGCCTGCTTCTCCCTCTGCCTGTGTCTCTGTGCTGCCCCCCCCACTTCTGTCTCTCATGAATAAATAAATAGAATCTTTAAAAAAAAAGAAAGAAAGAAAGGAGGCATGACTCTACTGATTTTGTGACCTAAAAGTACATTAAATGGAAAACATGATAATCAAGGAAATAGCCAAGTATAAAAATTAATCAGTGCTAGCCATTTACAAAACATAATGAAAAGTATTCCCACAATAGCTAAAAACCTATATAATACAAAAAAATAAACATAAGGAAAATATGCAGAATTCATAATAACATTTCAAACTTTTAATTATGGATATCAAATAATACTTGAGTATATGCAAATGCAAGACTGTACCACATCTCTAGGAGGTAAGAGTTAATTTTGTAAAGATATCTATTTTTTATGAAAACTTATACATACACCATAATTTATAATCAATATGTCACTATTTTTGCTGATTTGTTGTTTTTAAATCATTTTGAGTTTTAATTTTGGTGCAATGTTGAGCACTTGTAATACAATCAAATTTCATTTACAAAAATATTTTTTTGGAATATTTAAGGCATTTTTTTAAAATTTAGGACAATTTTGAACCCAAATGAGAAATAGAGGCAATATAAAAAATTAATATATAGCTATAAAATTACAATAGAATGTGTCAAATAGATGAGTGGTTTAATTTGACATGTTGAAAATCTAGAAGAAAATATAAGCATAATAGTACTTATTAAGCAGTAACTATGTGCTAGACAATATTCTAAGGGCTTTATATACAGTTACATTTATTCTACACTACAACCCTTAGAAATAAGTCATAGTATTATCATTCTCATTATCAAAGGAGAAAAATGAGAAATCTTAAGTAATAATTTGTCTTTCTATACCTTATATTATGCAATCTCTAAATGCATACTAAAATTGTAATCTAAAATCAGTGGAACACCAGATAATCATTATAAATTATACAAAAATAATGGGTAAATAAATAATGTGATATTCCTTATTCCTTATTAATTATATGTGTATAGGAGGGGCAGGATGGCGGAAGAGTAGGGTCCCCAAGTCACCTGTCCCCACCAAATTACCTAGATCACCTTCAAATCATCCTGAAAATCTACGAATTCGGTCTCAGATTTAAAGAGAGACCAGCTGGAATGCTGCAGTGAGAAAACTTCGCGCTTCTATCAAGGTAGGAAGACGGGGAAAAAGAAATAAAGACACAAAAGGCCTCCAAGGGGGAGGGGCCCCGCGAGGAGCCGGGCTGAGGCCGGGGCGAGTGTCCCCAGGACAGGAGAGCCCCGTCCGGGAGGAGCAGGAGCTGCACCAACCTTCCCGGGCGGAAAGGGGCCCGCAGGGAGGTGGAGCAGGACCCAGGAGGGCAGGGATGCCCTCGGGCTCCCAGGGACACTAACAGGCACCTGTGCTCTGGGAGAGTGCGCCGAGCTCCCTAAGGGCTGCAGCGCGCACGGCGGGACCCGGAGCAGATACGAGGGCTCGGGTGGCGGCTCCGCGGAGGGGGCTGCGGGGCGGGAGCGCGAATCCAACAGCGCAGGCGCCGGAGCACAGGGCGCCGGGACACAGCCCAGGATCCGGCCTCCCCCGGGACAGGCAGAGGCCAGGAGGGCCCAGGACAGCAAGGACACTCCTGCCTGGAACTGAGCAGATCAGCGGCCTGCCCCGGAGCCTCCAGGCCCTGCAGACGGAGAGCCCCCGAGCTACTGCGGGGGCTGACTCCAGGGCTGCAGAGCTGGCCCCGCCACTGCGGTTGTTCCTCCAGGGGCCTCACGGGGTGAACAACCCCCACTGAGCCCTGCACCAGGCAGGGGCAGAAGCTCCCCCAAGTGCTAACACCTGAGAATCAGCACAGCAGGCCCCTCCCCCAGAACACCAGCTGGACTGACAAGTTCCAGGGGAAGGCAAGGGACTTACAGTATACAGAATCAGAAGATACTCCCCCATGTTTTGTTTTGTTTTGTTTTGTTTTTTTGCTTTTTGATTTGTTTGCTTACCCCACCCCCTTTTTTCCCTTTCTTTTTCTTTCTCTTTTTCTTCGTTTTTCTTCCTTTTTTCTTTTTTCTTTTTTCTTTTCTTTCCTTCTTTCTCTCCTCTCTTTTTCTCCTTTTCCCAATAGAACATGTTGTATTGCCACTCTGCACTGAACAAAATGACTAGAAGGAAAACCTCACCTCAAAAGAATCAGAAACCGTCCTCTCTCCCACAGTTACAAAATATGGATTACAATTCAATGTCAGAAAGCGAGTTCAGAAGCACTATTACACAGCTACTGGTGGCTCTAGAAAAAAGCATAAAGGACTCAAGAGACTTCATGACTGCAGAATTTACATCCAATCAGGCAGATTAAAAATCAACTGAATGAGATGCAATCCAAACTAGAAGTCCTAATGACGAGAGTTAACGAGGTGGAAGAATGAGTGAGTGACAAGTTGACATGGAAGACAAGTTGATGGCAAAGAAGGAAACTGAGGAAAAACGAGACAAACAATTAAAAGACGATGAAGATAGATTAAGGGAAATAAATGACAGGCTGAGGAAGAAAAACCTACGTTTAATTGGGGTTCCCGAGGGCGCCGAAAGGGACAGAGGGCCAGAATATGTATTTCAACAAATCATAGCTGAAAACTTTCCTAATCTTGGAAGGGAAACAGGCATTCAGATCCAGGAAATAGAGAGATCTCCCCCTAAAATCAATAAAAACCGTTCAACACCTCAACGTTTAATAGCTAAGCTTGCAAATTCCAAAGATAAAGAGAAGATTCTTAAAGCAGCAAGAGACAAGAAATCCCTGACTTTTATGGGGAGGAGTATTAGGGTAACAGCAAACCTCTCCACAGAGACCTGGCAGGCCAGAAAGGGCTGGCAGGATATATTCAGGGTCCTAAATGAGAAGAACATGCAACCAAGAATACTTTATCCAGCAAGGCTCTCATTCAAAATGGAAGGAGAGATAAAGAGCTTCCAAGACGGGCAGGAACTGAAAGAATATATAACCTCCAAACTAGCTCTGCAAGAAATTTTAAGGGGGACTCTCAAAATTCTCCTTTAAGAAGAAGTTCAGTGGAACAATCCACAAAAACAAGGACTGAATAGATATGATGACACTAAACTCATATCTTTCAATAGTAACTCTGAACGTGAACGGGCTTAATGACCCCATCAAAAGGCGCAGGGTTTCAGACTGGATAAAAAAACAGGACCCATCTATTTGCTGTCTACAAGAGACTCATTTTAGAGAGAAGGACACCTACAGCCTGAAAATAAAAGGTTGGAGAACCATTTACCATTCAAATGGTCCTCAAAAGAAAGCAGGGGTAGCCATCCTTATATCAGATAAACTAAAATTTACCCCAAAGACTGTAGTGAGAGATGAAGAGGGACACTAGATCATACTTCAAGGATCTATCCAACAAGAGGACTTAACAATCCTCAATACATATGCTCCAAATGCGGGAGCTGCCAAATATATCTATCAATTAATAACCAAAGTGAAGAAATACTTAGATAATAATACACTTATACTTGGTGACTTCAATCTAGCTCTTTCTACACTTGCTAGGTCTCCTAAGCACATCTCCAAAGAAATGAGAGCTTTAAATGATACACTGGACCAGATGGATTTCACAGATATCTACAGAACTTTACATCTAAACTCAACTGAGTACACATTCTTCTCAAGTGCACATGGAACTTTCTCCAGAATAGACCACATACTGGGTCACGTATTGGGTCTGAACAGATACCAAAAGATTGGGATCATCCCCTGCATATTCTCAAACCAAAATGCCTTGAAATTAGAACTAAATCACAACAAGAAGTTTGGAAGGACCTCAAACACGTGGAGGTTAAGGACCATCCTGCTAAAAGCTGAAAGGGTCAACCAGGAAATTAAGGAAGAATTAAAAAGATTCATGGAAACTAATGAGAATGAAGATACAACCGTTCAAAAATCTTTGGGATGCAGCAAAAGCAGTCCTGAGGGGGAAATACATGGCAATACAAGCATCCATTCAAAAACTGGAAAGAACTCAAATACAAAAGTTCACCTTACACCTAAAGGAGCTAGAGAAAAAACAGCAAATAGATCCTTCACCCAGCAAAAGAAGAGAGTTAATAAAGATTCGAGCACAACTCAACGAAATCGAGACCAGAAGAACTGTGGAAAAGATCGACAAAACCAGGAGTTGGTTCTTTGAAAGAATTAATAAGGTAGATAAACCATTAGCCAGCCTTATTAAAAAGAAGAGAGAGAAGACTCAAATTAATAAAATCATGAATGAGAAAGGAGAGATATTGACCAACACCAAGGAAATACAAACGATTTGAAAAACCAAGAACCATATGATCCTCTCATTAGATCCAGAGAAAGCATTTGACAAAATACAGCATCCATTCCTGATCAAAACTCTTCAGAGTGTAGGGATAGAGGGAACTTTCCTCAACATCTTAAAAGCCATCTACGAAAAGCCCACAGCAAATATCATTCTCAATGGGGAAGCACTGGGAGCCTTTCCCCTAAGATCAGGAGCAAGACAGGGATGTCCACTCTCATCACTGCTATTCAACGTAGTACTAGAAGTCCTCGCCTCAGCAATCAGAAAACAAAAAGACATTAAAGGCATTCGAATTGGCAAAGAAGAAGTCAAACTCTCCCTCTTTGCTGATGACATGATACTGTCCATAGAAAACCCAAAAGCCTCTACGCCAAGATTGCTGGAACTCATACAGCAATTTGGTAGCGTGGCAGGATACAAAATCAATGCCCAGAAGTCAGTGGCATTTCTATACACTAACAATGAGACTGAAGAAAGAGAAATTAAGGAGTCAATCCCATTTACAATTGCACCCAAAAGCATAAGATACCTAGGAATAAACCTAACCAAAGAGGTAAAGGATCTATACCCTAAAAGCTACAGAACACTTCTGAAAGAAATTGAGGAAGACACAAAGAGATGGAAAAATATTCCATGCTCATGGATTGGAAGAATTAATATTGTGAAAATGTCAATGTTACCCAGGGCAATTTACACGTTTAATGCAATCCCTATCAAAATACCATGGACTTTCTTCAGAGAGTTAGAACAAATTATTTTAAGATTTGTGTGGAATCAGAAAAGACCCCGAATACCCAGGGGAGTTTTAAAAAAGAAAACCAGAGCAGGGGGCATCACAATGCCAGATTTCAGGTTGTACTACAAAGCTGTGGTCATCAAGACAGTGTGGTACTGGCACAAAAACAGACACATAGATCAATGGAACAGAACAGAGAATCCAGAAGTGGACCCTGACCTTTATGGTCAACTAATATTCAATAAAGGAGGAAAGACTATCCATTGGAAGAAAGACAGTCTCTTCAATAAATGGTGCTGGGAAAATTGGACATCCACATGCAGAAGTATGAAACTAGACCACTCTCTTGCACCATCCACAGAGATAAACTCAAAATGGATGAGAGATCTAAATGTGAGACAAGATTCCATCAAAATCCTAGAGGAGAACACAGGCAACACCCTTTTTGAACTCAGCCACAGTAACTTCTTGCAAGATACATCCAAGAAGGCAAAAGAAACAAAAGCAAAAATGAACTATTGGGACTTCATCAAAATAAGAAGCTTTTGCACAGCAAAGGATACAGTCAACAAAACGAAAAGACAACCTACAGAATGGGAGAAGATATCTGCAAATGACGTATCAGATAAAGGGCTAGTTTCTGAGATTTATAAAGAACTTCTTAAACTCAACACCAAAGAAACAAACAATCCAATCATGAAATGGGCAAAAGACATGAAGAGAAATCCCACAGAGGAAGACATGGACATGGCCAACATGCACATGAGAAAATGCTCTGCATCACTTGCCATCAGGGAAATACAAATCAAAACCACAATGAGATATCACCTCACACCAGTGAGAATGGGGAAAATTAACAAGGCAGGAAACCACAAATGTTGGAGAGGATGCGGAGAAAAAGGAACCCTCTTACACTGTTGGTGGGAATGTGAACTGGTGCAGCCACTCTGGAAAACTGTGTGGAGGTTCCTCAAAGAGTTAAAAATAGACTTGCCCTACGACCCAGCAATTGCACTGTTGGGGATTTACCCCAAAGATACTGATGCAATGAAACGCTGGGACACCTGCACCCCGATGTTTCTAGCAGCAATGTCCACAATAGCCAAACTGTGGAAGGAGCCTCAGTGTCCATCGAAAGATGAATGGATAAAGGAGATGTGGTTTATGTATACAATGGAATATTACTCAGCCATTAGAAACGACAAATACCCACCATTTGCTTCAACGTGGATGGAACTGGAGGGTATTATGCTGAGTGAAGTAAGTCAGTCAGAGAAGGACAAATGTTATATGTTCTCATTCATTTGGGGAATATCAATAATAGTGAAAGGGAATGTAAGGGAAGGGAGAAGAAATGTGTGGGAAATATCAGAAAGGGAGACAGAACATAAAGACTCCTAACTCTGGGAAATGAACTAGGGGTGGTAGAAGGGGAGCATAGTGGGGTTTGGGGGTGAATGGGTGATGGGAACTGAGGGGGGCACTTGACGCGATGAGCACTGGGTGTTATTCTGTATGTTGGCAAATTGAACACCAATAAAAAATAAATTTATTTTAAAAAAATTAAAAAAAAATAAAACTGAAAAAAATTATATGTTTATAAACATATTAATAAAATAATATTCCTTATTCCTTATTTTATAAAAATATATTATTGATATAATTAAGATCTAAATGTAACTATATGGTTTCACAAAAAAATGTGGAATTGAAGAATCAAAACAAATAACAAAGAAGAAAAAGAGACAAACTAAAAAACACACTCAAGTACAGAGAACAAACTGGCAGTTTCCAGAGGGGGTACAGAATTGTTGAATCATATTGTACACCTGCAACCAACATTTTATATTAATTACACTTCAATAAAAAGATAAATTTTTTAAAAATGTAATTCAAAAAATAAATTTTGAAGTGGAGAAGTCTTGGAGTTTCTAAGCATGAAAAGAGCAGAAATTGCAAATAAATATATTGAAAAACTTGATTATAAGAATGATATGATTTTCTGTTTAAGGGATATTGATAAACCCAATGGAAAAGGCACCAGTAAAAGAATCAGAAAGTTACTTGATGAAGAGTTTCTTCCACATCTGCCTTGCTTCTAATCAGTTCTTAAATGACTTATATTTACATATAAACAGTCAGGCAAGGATCACTAGACCCTTAAGGAAAGACTATAAACTGTTAGAAAACGAAACAAAACTAAACTAAAATAAACAAGCATAAGTAGTTTGAAAAAAAAGCCAGGACAATTGAAGGAAAAATTTTAAAATGTTACACTTAATACCTTCTCAATGATGGGATGTTGCATCCTTGAAAAAGAAGAGGATATTACAAAAAGCAAACAACCTGAAAGATCTCTAGAAAAGTTTTCCTTTATGGACAAATACTTAATGAAATGGTGACATTTTAAATTTGTGGAAATTTGGGCAGCCCTGGTGGCTTAGCAGTTTAGCGTTGCCTACAGCCCAGGGCGTGATCTTGGAGAGCTGGGATAGAGTCCCACATCAAGGTTCCTGCATGGAGCCTGCTTCTCCCTCTGCCTGTGTCTCTGCCTCTTTCTCTTTCTCCTTTCTGTGTATTCTCATGAATAAATAAATAAAATCTTTAAAAAAAAATTTGTGGAAATTTAAATAAATTAAGAATCCTCCCTCCAATAAAACAAAAGAGATAAAATGGAAAATCAGCCAGAAAGTATAATATCAAAGTAAGCTCACCTGTCCCTCAAAAAGAGAGAAAGACTATAGGAGGAATTTATAAACATATTAATGAAATTACCTTAAAGAACTGAGAGAAATGAACTTCCACATTGAAAACTTTCATGAGCACAATAAATAAAAACAACTAGCAGCAAGACATGCTATTGGAAAACTTCCGAAGCCTGGATTAAAAACAAGGTTTTAATGTTCCAATAAAGAAAAATAACAAGCCACATGCAAAAGTATTAGAATCATAATGCCACCATATCTCTTAAAATAAACAATGGGTGTTGGAGAAAAAACGTGCAAAAAATTGAGAATTCAAGAGTAAAAGTAGGAGACATCTTTTCAAAAAGATATATAGGCAGCTACTCTTAGGAAGATATGCTGCATCATCACAAAAGATTAAACCAAGTAGCAATAGCAATAATACTGATGCCAACAAAACAAGCAAAATAAAATGTGTGATTATTTGGGGTCTTAGGGATGGCAATCCAGGAGACGCAGATTCTGTAACTGAGCTAATGTAGAAGTCCCTCCATGGTGAGCGGTAGATAGCAACTACACCAAGTGGAGTTGTCACACAAAAGAAACTATTTGCAGTAAATAAGATCACAGGGAATAACTTCCCAAGCCCTGACTTGGTAAGCAGGGGTCAGTGGGTTCTTATTACTTAGGGTTTAGGATGAATATTCAGAAAAGGGAGCTTTGTCATCACATGCAAGCCTGACATAAGGTTATGCAGGTGTACTTATAAAACATGCCTGTATATGTATCCTATATTATGTTAATGAAATTCGTGCTCCTCATAGAGCAAAGACTTTAACATTATAATGAAGCAGAGGTAACTGTGGACAAGGGGAAGGCACTTTGTGCAAGCTCCCACAGGCAGTATAAACTAGATGTGGTCTTGGGCTCCTTATCTTCTGATAAGGAGTGTAGGGCCTTGCTTACTTTTCAAACAGTACTGGGAATTTTACTACTGCTTTGTTGTCTTTGATATGGTTAGGCTATTTCCTGGCCTGACAGAGACTGTTAGTTTTTTTCTGTTCCCTTTGTTTCCTTAAAATCCTTAACTAGTGAGGTTTCTGTATTTCTTGAAATTCTGACATCTCCTAGGAAGGTCTGCAGGAAGTGTGCTTGGCCAAGTAGAGCCAAGCATAGAGCATGGAAAATAGCTGGGCACCTAAAATGATGTTTTACAGGTAGATCTAGTCTTTCTTTCTGAGGACTCCTAACTCTTTCTGCTTACAATTTGATCAAAATTGAAAGTCTGTTCCAGAGAGACAAAGGAGGTTAGAGTTTATAAGGAGCAAAGAAGGAACCTACATCATTTGTTTTGAATAAAATATGATTGGTGCTTGGCGTTAGTTACAATTACACTAATCAATATGTGATTGGTTGTCAGGGCTAGTGTTAAGCATTTATGTACAGTCCATTTATGTACATTTTAACATGCAGCAGATGTCTTGACTTTCAGCTGAGTTCAGCCAAGATTCTGAGATTTTGAAATAGAAGATGTGCATAGGTCCAATTTCCTCAATGTCCTCCTGACTCCATTTTAAGTAACCATCTTAACAAACCTTACTCTATCCATTACGGTTAAGAAATAAAAAAATTCCAAAATAAAATTGCCCCACAACAATAGTAGGCTTAAAAAGTATCTAGTTTTGATTGAAGCCAGAAGATAGAGGACCAGAAAGTTCCCAGGGCAGGATTGAGAGCAACAAGAAATGCAACTGAGTGATCAATTGATGTTGAGACCATCTTGAAAAGAATTTGTTGAATGAATGAATGGAAGGGAAAGTGTAGGAGGAATTTGAGGATAATGTAAAAAATACGAATCCTCAGTGTCCGTGATAGGAAGTCACTACATCATCTATACCACTGAAAATCATGAGATAGTACCCTAAGAATCTGTTTAGAAGTATGAAAGGAATACTAGAATAAATCTCTAAAATGTTAGGAAAAATTATAAGAGTTAGAAGTATTGTTGGATACAAGACCACATTATTTTCATTTTCAGCTTTGTGATACTTTCTGTTTTACTTTTTAAACTACAGTTGTCTAGTAATTTCATAAAATAAAATTGAATTTTCTGTACATTAAATAATTGCTTAATGAAAACTTAAAAAACAAATAGTGAACCAAGAAAAATGGCTAACATAAACAATAAATAGTGTTTAAGGTCATTAATACACATTGTTTATCTAAAAATTAAGATCACAACAATAAAATGAAAAATAAGACCCAGAAGGGCAATTTGTAAAGAAAAAAAATAAAAATAAAGCAAATGCAAACAATGTCCAATTTGAACTGCCAGTTAAGGAGATTCTCTGTCATTTTTTTTTAAGATTTTTATTTATTTATTTATTCATGAGAGACACACGGAGAGAGGCAGACACAGGCAGAGGGAGAAGCAGGCTCCATGCAGGGAGTCCAATGTAAGACTCCATCCTGGAACTCTAGGATCATGCCCTGAGCCAAAGGCAGACGCTCAACCACTGAGCTACCCAACCGTCCCTCTGTTATTTTTATACAACATCTTTTAAAAGTTTGTTTGTTTAGAAAGGATTTCTATTATATAGCAGATGACTGCTGATTAGAGTTTGAATACTATTTCTGTAGAGCAATTGTGGCAAAATTTATTAAAATATTTTAGATGTGTATATTCTTTTTAATGTGGTCATTCTAATTCTAACAATGTATACTAAGAAAATGAGAAAGGCTGTATATCATAGTAAATGGTGAAAGGTATTTGCATTGCACCTAGCTATCTCATGGTCACGCTTTTAACCTTAGATCCATAAAATAATCTAAATGGCCAGTGATGTGAATTAGTTAATATATTATAAAACATTCCAGATAATATATCAGCATGCAAATATGTTTGTATATTGTGAAAGAACTTCAGAAAGTACTATTTTTCATATCATTTTGCTAAATTTCTGTCATCAGCCATACCTCTGTTTTTTATAGCAGTGGAGAATCTCCTTTTTGCTGCTTCTAACACAGCTTCCATTCCCTAAGAGTTTCATTATAACCCATTCTCCATGATCTTGATCTTCTATGGCTCAGTTTCTCCACAGAGTCAACCTCTAGAACTCTGGATGGAGAAGATATGGAGAGACGTGAGTGAGCTAACTATTTGTAAGTAACTTAGGTGACTTCTCTACTATTCGGTTTGTGTGCTCTGTCTCTGCCTTCCAGGAGACCTGGCATGTCAGAGGATAAGGCTTTCTCTACTCCTGCAGGAAGATCACCTTTTCTCCATTGCCTCTGGTATAGTCACTTCACTTTTAACTTCTTTCACTCAGATGCCAGTCCCCTCTCCTTTGCCTCCTTCTCATCCTATTCTTTCACGTTCATGTTTTTCCTTCTCTTATTCTTGCTGCCTTTGCCTGATTATATCTCTTTGTATTTCATTTTCATAATTTAATTCATTTTGGAAAGAAACAAAGACAGCCATCATGTATTCGGTCCTTTGTGTGTAGCAGGAAATACAGTAAGTCCTTTTCAAAGTGGGGGTGGATGTTACTGAACAAATGATTTACAAAAGGCTAGGAAAGAGTCGGTCATATGAGATTCTTTAGCCTTCTTTTTCTTCCTCCACCTGGGACCAGGAGCAGCATTGTATCTTATCACACAGAAACTCATCTGCCCCATACACTCATGGCCAGCTCATTGTAAGAAGGGCATCTCTGCATGTTCACTGGTTAAGTCACACTTCTCTCACAGCCCATTATTTCATACCAGGTTTAGGGAAATTCTTGGGTTTTGATCATGCCACTCTAAACAAGGAGGCATTGGACTTGCCAATCAGGGAATATTTAGTTTGAAAGACTTAGGATCCCTGAGTGGCTCAATGGTTTAGTGCCTGCGTTCGGCCCAGGGCATGGTCCTGGAGTCCCGGGATTGAGTCCCACATCAGGCTCCCTGCATGGAGCCTGCATCTCCCTCTGCCTGTGTCTCTGCCTCTGTGTGTGTGTGCTTGTCTCTCATGAATAAATAAAAATCTTTTTAAAAAATGTAAAAAGAAGAAAAACTCTTAATAATTTGAACTGTGTGATTCTGTATATAAAAAAAACAGATGGATAGCTTGCTTGAAAATATATGTAAGGTATGTTCTGTAGGATAGTGTCATGTAGGTTTATGATTTAGTGTAAGTAACAGACATTTTCAGTGCTCCACTCAGTTCCTTTGGATAGGATTCCTTTATTACTATAGCACACCCCAGCTTGACTAACAAAAGCCAGCCCCTCGATTCTTGTTCAGAGGACTGCCATGAAGCTGCTACAGCCCTTTTTTCCTAAATGTGTAAAGAGCCAGAGACGCCTGAGGATTTCATCTTCTCACTGGCCCTCTGAAAATAACTGTTGTTATGGAACTATGGAAACCCAGTTCCTTTGCCTTGGATGAGGATACCTCTGAGTTATAACTTATGTCCCTAAATGTACCTTTGAAATCAGCCTGCAGCCATCTTCCATGGAATTTTACCTGAGATTATACCCTTGACTGCCTCCTTGTGCTTCCTTGTCTGGCTCCCTGACTTACTTACATGTGTCTCCGGGTAGCACTTAATATATCATGTGCATACAAGTCTTAATATATCATGATTACTGGTTCTCAAGAATTGGACCTGAGAAATAAAGCATTCATTTTGTTTCATGTCTTAAGTTTATGTGATAGAGTATATGTTAGTTTTAAAATAAAATTGCACTCTGCATCAACCTTCTCTATAACTCAAAGTACTTCTGATGACATGACATCTAATGACTTTTGAGGGAAGACAGTTTTCTATTGCAAAATTCTAATCTTAATGAGTAAAATGAGTTTTGAGAGAAGACAGTTTTCTATTGGAAAATTCTAACCTTAAGAAAGTCAACAAAAATACATTATCAGATGTACAAACATTCAGAGAATATGGCAGCTGTGTATTATTCTTTGAAAACTTTCCTGAAGTCATAAACTATTATTCTATGAAATAAATAAAAACAAGAATTGAAAACTCTAAAATAGTAGATAAATTTTAAGACCTATCTTTTGTGCTGATTACAAAACAAAAACAAAAACAAAAAACAGATAAAATGTTTTGATGACCAACATATTTTAAGGGCTACTTCATACCAGGCAGATACTGCTACATCAGGAATACAATGGTGAGCAAACAAATAAGAGTCTGTCTTCATGAAGCTTAGACTTTATTGAAGAGACAAATATTAATTAAAATAATAAATGTTAAATTTTGTCTGTCCTAGTGCTGTGGTTTGGGGTGGTGGGGTTTGAAGCTGACAGTTAAGAAATAATTCTTGAGATTACAGGAGCCAAGGGCAGAAAAAGCTGCATTACAAGTTTGAAGGGTGACTGATTATATAAGATTTTCTATCCTAGGGAGGTGAAGGTGATGTTAGGGTACTAGGAGATTGAGTCTATAGGTTTGTGGAACTCTAGCTATTGATAAGATTGCTTTTTTTCCATTGCCTAATGATTTCATTAAGACAGTTGCAAACTGTTGAAGACTCATATCCTGCTTGACTGCGGTCTCTATCAGTTCACCACTTGTTTTTCCCTTTCCTTTGTTCTTGGGCAGCCAGGAGTAACACAAGAATATCATACATATCCCAGCTGCAGGGGGGAAGTTGGGTTGCAGGGTATAATCTTGTGTTTTTCTCTCAGCTTGCCTTTTATTCCCTTATCACTGGATACTATAAGATTTGACCTAATAAATTCAAGGATGAGTATGAATTCCTCACAAATTCCTACAACTTTCAAGTGCCAGTCACTTATCGTTGATATCCATAATCCTGTTAAAGAATTCTTTTGATCATCAAAGAGATTAGACTGATATCCTGTATAAACTGTGTGAACTGTACTTCTCTCCCCAACAATCTGCAGAGACTGATCTTCAGATCACCATAATCACCAATCACCAGATCTAATGATGTCTGTGCACATGTCTTCAGTACTTCACACCACGACTTCTTACTTAGGAGCCCCTTCTCTCTTACTTGTCTTGTGCTGTGCTTTTGCCATTCACCTATGGGTACTCTGTCTAAAACTTCTTCCTCTCTATCTTCTAAAGATTTCCAGTCTCCTGGGTTACAGCCTTGCTTGCAAAGTTATGATCCCAAGTGGCACCTGTAGGCAAGCAGACTCCCAAACTGTATCCAGTCCCCATCTTTTTCCAATATCCCACCCAAAAACCTATCTGCATGGATATTTAATGCACAACTCCAAAACATACATCTTTGAAGTTCACTGTTGTTAATCATATTACTCTTCTTGCAGTAACACGTTAAAATTTTTATCATAATGCCAGCTTGTCTCTTATGTAAACTTATTATAATTATCTATTTACATCTTTGTCTTTATCATATATATAAAGGTATACAACATAGTTGTATCATATATATATACATATATACATATTTATATATAACATATGTATATGTATTATATTACTATATATATAACATATTTACTCAACAAAGTATCTAGCACATATCAAGGATATAAATATAATTTTGATGAAAGAATGAAAGAATTAAATGTGCAGGTTGACCAAGCCATTTGCTTGTTGTACATTAACATGGCTCCATATTAAAAGGGAATTCATGAGCAATCCATTCAAAATAACTTATAATGCACATACTGCATGTCAGGGATAAAAATCTTTGCGGACACAACATGAATAAGTCATAGGTCTTGCCCTTGAGGAGCTCACAGTCTAAGAAAAGATAATATAGGCCCATAAAATACATCCATAGTGGATTTGCTTCAAGAAGAAAATTATTTTCTATTACAAAAGTCACTTGCACTAGCAGTAAAGTCCTACCTTAATTTAAATCCTCAGCAGAATACCCATCACATAAATGACAACTTGGGGAAGTACTTCACTTTGGAGTGTATGCCTGGATTTTGAATTTTAGCTTCCCCTAAGCCCAGTTCAGTGGATGATAGTGGATTGATTCTCACATCAAAAAGAAAGCAAAGCTATACATACTTAACCTTTGTAACCAGCTACTGCTGGAAAAATAATAAGCAAGTCTTAGGAAAGGAAAGGAGCTACTTGAAATTCTGCAGTTCTTTTAATCTTGTGAGGGATGGTTTATAAATCAATAAATAACAATAACATCAAGAGGTGTAATTACATTCTCTATCCACTTAAAAACACTGGGAAGAAGTGGTTGGTTCCAACAACTTTGTTCCTTTAAAAGTAATAACAGACTTAATCTTTACTTCTGGAAATAGGACATGAGTCTGGGTCTGGTCAGTGTCCTTTCACTGTGCTAGAAACATTCTCACAAAACTAAATTGAAAAATAAGTCTATGTCAAGGGATTTTTCCCAAAAACTTTCTCAAATTAGAAACATCTACATCTGTAAAGCTATATATTAAATAGCTCCAAAAAGTATTCAAAAATTTATTAAGATATTTGGAATCTTAGAGATCAAGTGACTCATTTCAAGTGAGAAAAAAGTGTCTTAACTAAAGCAATACAGCTACTTTTTTGATATTACCATATTATAATCCTACCTAAAGGCAAAAACCCAAAAACCCTGCTTAAGAATTTAACTGAACTTGGTGTAATACCACTCAACATTTTTTCTTCTTTTGTAGGTAAGCAATTGCTTCTATGCCAAAGGTTTTTCATTTTTTAATATAGAACTGTTGGGCCCTTCCCCTGATTATTTGATTAAAATGACAGTGAATTTTACTTTCTAGAAACAGATAGCTTTATACCTGTTCAATTGTATGTGTAAAACAATTTCCCTAAACATTCAAATGGAAAGTAATCCATGAATTTGTGCTCAGAGTTCATCAACATATGTTTCCTTCTTTTTAAAATAAATTCTTCTCTTACTTAGCTCTTGGATTTTTAAAATGGGAGGTTTGATGTAGGGTTTTAGAGCAGTACAAATCCCAATAGGAACCCAGGCAGAAGGGAGGATTCATCAAAAGATTTAAGTGGGATGAGCTGGAATAATAAATAAATAGGTAAAATTACACCAGTGACTCATGAAAACCTTCTTGGAATTTATTGAAGATTAGGTCAGGGCAGATACACTGGGAACATGCTACAGTGGCTTGTTTTTACAGAGGTATGATATTCAGGTGCCACTGACCCTTTCCAACTCAAATCTTTTTTATCATATGAACTTCTTTTTTCAGCTATAATAAGCAACCAGACAGAGTTTCTAGGCTCATTCATCAAGAAGAGAGAATCTTACATGGATATCCACTGGGGAAATAATCTTTTTAAAGAGATATAAAAAGATGATGGCAATAGCTTCACCCCAGCAGATAGGTAAATTGAGAATTTGTGTACCTGGGTTTACCTCCTCTTCCATGCCCCACAGGTCTGAGGTTTGGGCTGCAATCAACTATGTGACTCAGAAACTTATCTGTCTGTCTGTCTATCTCTTTCTTACTCTCCTGATTTTTGATTGTAAATACAACTCAGATACAGAATACCAGACAAAACAAATGAATAGTGAATTCTTATAAAGCAAATACTGTTATCAAACAACACAAATTAAATAGAACTTTGCAAGCTAATGCAGAAGATCCTATCTTCCTACCAAAAAGTAACCTTTCTCCTGGTGTTGACTGCAATCTTGCCTGTAATAGCTTAACAAATAAATACATTAAATAAACATGCTAGAAAAGGAAATAATAAAGTAAGGTACATTCAGTGACATACTATGCAGCAGCTATAAGATTAAAACTGAAGTATTCAGTAAATGCTTTGTGAATGTGCAGACACAGTTCTAGCTTTTGAGAATATGAAGATGAACAAAATAAGCAGTATTCATGTCCTTTTAGAGGTAACATTTGAATGGAGGAGACAGAGAACAAACAAATAGTATGATTGTAGTTAGTAGAAATACTCGGAAAAGCAATAGGATAGAAAGATGCTGCCCAAGGGAAGGGCCTTTGGATCCATGAGCATGTGAGCAGGGAGCAAAGTAAGGTAAGAGAGAGGCTTCCAGCCAATATGACTAGCAAGGAAGACACAATCTTTGATTAAGAGCAAAACTAGAGTGGCAACGTATCAGGAGATAAATTCCAGGGGAGAAAAGTGCATATCCTAAAAAGGATCAGAAGCCAAGGTAAGGAGTTTGGATTTTATTTTTATTGCATTAAGAAACCTTTGGAGGCTTTGAACAAAGAACCATCATGGTTACGTTTTTAAAGACCATGTTGGCAGCGAGGAGGAGGAGAAATATTTAGGGGCCTCTTGCTGTATGTCTAGAGGAAGATGATGAGGAAGCTCTGTAGAGAAAAATATGGAAAGGCCTCCAAAGCATATTGTTGATTTAAAAAAGAGAAAGCAAAACATGTCTAATGTGTGATCCTCCTTATGTAAAAATAGCAAAATTAGTACTTTCAAACCACACAATATAAACTGTATGTGTGTGAGTATGTGTAAATGCTTATTTAAAAGGCCCTCAGGAGAGGCATAGAAGGCAACACACCAGACAAGTAAAATAACTCTGGGAACAGAGTGGGTTTGGCCGTGGGTGGGGATGAACACTTTTGCATGATTTATTTTTATTTTTGTTTTTGCAGCAATTGTGTATTCATTTATTGGTTGCATATCTAAAATACAAATTATTAGGAGTATAAAGCTGAATGAAACTGGTGGGTATTGTCAAAATAAGGATTATAAAGATTTTCTTAACTGCTACCTTAAAAAAGATAAATATCTTAGAGAATAGGTGAATCTGGAAGTATAAACTAAGTCCAATAATTTTACATTTACAAATTTACCGTTGAAGGGAAACCAAATGTGATGCCCCAAAATATGCCACTTTGGCATGTGGATTACTTTGAACTGAAGTCCATCCAGACCCAGCAGGTTCAAAAACAAACAAACAAAAACATTTACCTCTCTCTAAACCATCTAAAAAAATTTATATGGGGAGCTTGGTCCCGAAAGACAGCCAGAGTTAATTTTTATCTGAAAGGTCTATCTGTAAGGCAATGCAAACATCTAATTATCAAACGTCTGCTCTTCTTTTCATCCTGTGAGTTACTCTCCTCCCTTTTGAAGTCCTAGGTCCCTATCCTATCCCATAGCTCAGGATGGCATATAAACCTCAACTGCCTGATTGCCCTTGAGCCTCATACCTTTGGGGTTCTGGTATGAAATTAAATTTGTTTTTCTCCTGTTAATCTATTTTATAGCAATTTAATTATTATACCAGCCAAGGAAGCTAGAAGGAAGAAGGGAAACATTTTCCGCCCCTACACTGTCAAATTACTTTACTACAAAGTTAATTTTGAAAAAGATTGGATATACATTTACAAAAACGTTGAGTAGGATGTTGAGAAGGTGTGAGAACATGTACAGATTTATGACAGATCATCCAGAGACTTGGATCTAGAATTGCTGATAGAGAATAAACAGAGAGGAAAAGCTAGTTTTAAGAGCAGAGGGTTTGGAAAAAGGAGAATCTTGAGAAGGAACCTCACTCTCCATTTTCTAAGGGGACAATGGAGGCAGGTCACACATAACTCTCTAAACCTTCATTTCCTCTCTGCTAAAATGTGGCTAACCATTCCTACCTGATAGAGGAAAGAAGATAGGAAGATAGAGGAAAGAAGAAAGACAGACAAAAGGAGAAGTTTATTATTTAAAAGCACAACTGACAGCTACAGCTTCTACCCCCTAAGGAAGTGGTTGTCTTTTCTCCCTGGGGCAGGTAACCTTTTGTTTAGCAAAACAAAATGATAGGATATTTGGCTGTGATAATATTGGCCTCAAGGCATAGTAAGAAAAAAATCTTGTGAAATGAAGGTTAAATTGCTGTACAGGATAAATAAGAATTTGTGTTTCAGAACTGAGAGAGAGAAGCCCTCTAGAATGAGAAAAGTGTGGAGTTCAGCCAAGGAGAGTAGCTCAAGGCCTTCTTAAGAAAGCAACCATCTAATAATAGCCAATTTTAATCTGTTTCCTGGTTGCATGGCAGTGTGGCAGACTGACACCCATTATCTACAAATTTCAATAAAAGACTGCCCCAAGGGGGGGAGTTTTTGATTCTTAGAACTCTAGTGAATGAATATTGGGAAGGTGTCTGTTTTGGGGGATTCAAAAGTAAACTACGTGTAAGATTCCAGAAGAATCATGGGTTTCTGCCACAAGTGCAATAGAATTTGTCACCAGTGACAGGTATATCTGAGTTACATAGAGGTGGTTGAAACAATGCCAGGAACAAAGCAAGTGATCAATGAATATTACTTTGTGTGTGTGTGTGTGTGTGTGTGTGTATTTTTTTTATTGGAGTTTAATTTGCCAACAAATAGCGTAACACCCAGTGCTCAGCCCATCAAGTTCCCCCCCAGTGCCTGTCACCCAGTCAACCCACCCCTCACCCATCTCCCTTCCACCACCTTTTGTTTGTGTCTCTCATGCTCTGTGACCCTCATTGATATTTCCCACTCATTTTCTCTCCTTTCCCCTTTATTCCCTTTCACTATTTTTTATATTCCCCAAATAAATGAGACCATATAATGTTTGTCCTTCTCTGTTTGACTTACTTCACTCAGCATAATACCCTCCAGTTCCATCCACATTGAAGCAAATGGTGGGTATTTGCCATTTCCAATGGCTGAGGAATATTCCATGGTATACATAGACCACATCTTCTTTATCCATTCATCTTTCGATGGACACCAAGGCTCCTTCCACAGTTTGGCTATTGTGGACATTGCTGCAAAAAACATTGGGGTGCTGATGTCTTGATCTTTCACTGCATCTGTAATGAATATTACTTCTGACTAACCCATAGAGAGTGCTTGAGATAGCTGCCTCATTGAGTGTGGTCATAATTCTAGTTTAGCTAGCAATGTCAGCATTGCATATTGCCTGCCACTGGGCAATGTACTACTCTCTGGACCTCAGTTTCCTTATTTATAATATCTGAATACTAATTTTAACTTATACATGTATGTGTTTGCAAGAATTAAGTTAACATTTATATGCCTTGAATATTGAAGTAAATAATACATAATATTATTATTAAATATTTATTTCCTGTACTTATTGTACTATAAAGTAATGTTAGTGCATTTAATTGCAATGAAGGCAGCAAGACATTCTGGAAACAGCAGTAACCCCAGGAGATTAAGAACCCAGCCCCACAGTGCCATTTACTCACTGAGGGAGGGATCTGAGCCCAACAGTCCCTGAGCTAAAAATGCTTATTTATAAAGCATAGACTTAAAACCAGATACTGCAAAGATATATTTCCATTCTTACCATCAAATTTTGAATCTCTAATTATATATAAATGTATCCATTACTAAAGTTCACATACGTGTTTTTTTTATAATAAATTTATTTTTTATTGGTCTTCAATTTGCCAAAATACAGAATAACACTCAGTGCTCATCCCGTCAAGTGCCCCCCTCAGTGCCCGTCACCCATTCACCCCCACCCCCCGCCCTCCTCCCCTTCCACCACCCCTAGTTCATTTCCCAGAGTTAGGAGTCTTCATGTTCTGTCTCCCTTTCTGATATTTCCCACACATTTCTTCTCCCTTCCCTTATATTGCCTTTCACTATTATTTATATTCCCCAAATAAATGAGAACATATAATGTTTGTCCTTCTCCGACTGACTTATTTCACTCAGCATAATACCCTCCAGTTCCATCCATGTTGAAGCAAATGATGGGTATTTGTCGTTTCTAATGGCTGAGTAATATTCCATTGTATACATAAACCACATCTCCTTTATCCATTCATCTTTCGATGGACACTGAGGCTCCTTCCACAGCTTGGCTATTGTGGACATTGCTGCTAGAAACATCGGGGTGCAGGTGTCCCGGCGTTTCATTGCATCAGTATCTTTGGGGTAAATCCCCAGCAGTGCAATTGCTGGGTCGTAGGGCAGGTCTATTTTTAACTCTTTGAGGAACCTCCACACAGTTTTCCAGAGTGGCTGCACCAGTTCACATTCCCACCAACAGTGTAAGAGGGTTCCCTTTTCTCCGCATCCTCTCCAACATTTGCGGTTTCCTGCCTTGTTAATTTTCCCCATTCTCACTGGGGTGAGGTGGGATCTCATTGTGGTTTGGATTTGTATTTCCCTGATGGCAAGTGATGCAGAGCATTTTCTCATGTGCATGTTGGCCATGTCTATGTCTTCCTCTGTGGGATTTCTCTTCATGTCTTTTACCTATTTCATGATTGGATTGTTTGTTTCTTTGGTGTTGAGTTTAGTAAGTTCTTTAAGATCTTGGAAACTAGCCCTCTATCTGATACGTCATTTGCAAATATCTTCTCCCATTCTGTAGGTTGTCTTTTAGTTTTGTTGACTGTGTCCTTTGCTGTGCAAAAGCTTCTTATCTTGATGAAGTCCCAATAGTTCATTTTTGCTTTTGTTTCTTTTGCCTTTGTGGATGTATCTTGCAAGAAGTAACTGTGGCTGAGTTCAAAAAGGGTGTTGCCTGTGTTCTCCTCTAGGATTTTGATGGAATCTTGTCTCACATTTAGATCTCTCATCCATTTTGAGTTTATCTTTGTGTATGGTGAAAGAGTGGTCCAGTTTCATTCTTCTGCATGTGGATGTCCAATTTCCCAGCACCATTTATTGAAGAGACTGTCTTTCTTCCAATGGATAGTCTTTCCTCCTTTATCGAATATTAGTTGACCATAAAGGTCAGGGTCCACTTCTGGATTCTCTGTTCTATTCCATTGATCTATGTGTCTGTTTTTGTGCCAGTACCACACTGTATTGATGACCGCAGCTTTGTAGTACAACCTGAAATCTGGCACTGTGATGCCCCAAACTATGGCTTTCTTTTTTAAAATTCCCCTGGCTATTCTGGGTCTTTTTGATTCCACACAAATCTTAAAATAATTTGTTCTAACTCTCTGAAGAAAGTCCATGGTATTTTGATAGGGATTGCATTAAACATGTAAATTGCCCTGAGTAACATTGACATTTTCAGACCCGATTTGTGACCCAGTATGTGGTCTATTCTGGAGAAAGTTCCACGTGCACTTGAGAAGAATGTGTATTCAGTTGAGTTTGGATGTAAAGTTCTGTAGATATCTGTGAAATCCATCTGGTCCAGTGTATCATTTAAAGCTCTCGTTTCTTTGGAGATGTTGTGCTTAGAAGACCTTTCAAGGGTAGAAAGAGCTAGATTGAAGTCACCAAGTATAAGTGTATTATTATCTAAGTATTTCTTCACTTTGGTTATTAATCGATTGATATATTTGGCAGCTCCCACATTCGGGGCATATATATTGAGGATTGTTAAGTCCTCTTGTTGGATAGATCCTTTAAGTATGTATAGTGTCCCTCTTCATCTCTCACTACAGTCTTCGGGGTAAATTTTAGTTTATCTGATATAAGGATGGCTACCCCTGCTTTCTTTTAAGGACCATTCGAATGGTAAATGGTTCTCCAACCTTTTATTTTCAGGCTGTAGGTGTCTTTCTGTCTAAAATGAGTCTCTTGTAGACAGCAAATAGATGGGTCCTGCTTTTTTATCCAGTCTGACACCCTGAGCCTTTTGATGGGGTCATTAAGCCCGTTCACATTCAGAGTTACTGCTGAAAGATATGAGTTTAGTGTCATCAAGACATCTATTCAGTCCTTGTTTTTGTGGATTGTTCCACTGAACTTCTTCTTAAAGGGGAATTTTAAGAGTCCCCCTTAAAATTTCTTGCAGAGCTGGTTTGGAGGTCACATATTCTTTCAGTTCATGCCTGTCTTGGAAGCTCTTTATCTCTCCTTCCATTTTGAATGAGAGCCTTGCTGGATAAAGTATTCTTGGTTGCATGATTTTCTCATTTAGGACCCTGAATATATCCTGCCAGCCCTTTCTGGCCTGCCAGGTCTCTGTGGAGAGGTCTGTTGTTACCCTAATACTCCTCCCCATAAAAGTCAAGGATTTCTTGTCTCTTGCTGCTTTAAGGATCTTCTCTTTATCTTTGGAATTTGCAAGCTTAACTATTAAATGTCGAGGTGTTGAACGGTTTTTATTGATTTTAGGGGGGGGATCTCTCTATTTCCTGGATCTGAATGCCTGTTTCCCTTCCAAGATTAGGAAAATTTTCAGCTAGGATTTGTTCAAATACATATTCTGGCCCTCTGTCCCTTTCGGTGCCGTCGGGAACCCCAATTAAATGTAGGTTTTTCTTCCTCAGGCTGTCGTTTATTTCCCTTAATCTATCTTCATCGTCTTTTAATTGTTTGTCTCTTTTTTTCCTCAGTTTCCCTCTTTGCCATCCACTTGTCTTCTATGTCACTCACTCGTTCTTCCACCTCGTTAACCCTCATCGTTAGGACTTCTAGTTTGGATTGCATCTCATTCAATTGTTTTTTCATATCTGCCTGATCGGATCTAAATTCTGCAGTCATGAAGTCTCTTGAGTCCTTTATGCTTTTTTCTAGAGCCACTAGTACCTTTATAATAGTACTTCTGAATTGGCTTTCTGACATTGAATTGTAATCCAAATTTTGTAACTGTGGGAGAGAGGACGGTTTCTGATTCTTTCTTTTGAGGTGAGGTTTTCCTTCTAGTCATTTTCCTCAGTGCAGACCGGCCAAAAACTGGTTGTATTGGGAAAATGAGAAAAAGAGAGGAGAGAAAGAAGGAAAGAAAAGAGAAAAAGAGAAAAGGAAGAAAAAAAGAAAAAAAGAAAAAAGAGAAGAAAAAGAGAAAAGAAAAGAAAGAAAGGAAAAAAGTGGGTGGGGGAAGCAAACAGAAATCAAAAAGCAAAAAACAAAACAAAACAAAACAAAAACAAAACAAAATAAACAAAACACGGAGTGTACCTTCTGATTCTATATACTTTTAAGTCCCTTGACTTCCCCTGGAACTGGTCCGTCTAGCTGGTCCTCTGGGGGAGGGGCCTGTTGTGCTGATTATCAGGTGTCAGCACTTGGGGGAGCTGCTCTGCCCCCTGCCTGGTGCAGGGCTCAGTGGGGGTTGTTCACCCCGTGAGGCCCCAGGAGGAACAACCGCAGTGGCGGGGCCAGCTCTGCAGCCCTGGAGTCAGCTCCCGCAGTAGCTCCGGGGCTCTCCGTCTGCAGGGCCTGGAGGCTCCCGGGCGGGGCCGCTGATCTGCTCAGCTCCAGGCAGGAGCATCCTTGCTGTCCTGGGCCCTCCCGGCCTCTGCCTGTCCTGGGGGGAGGCCAGATCCTGGGCTGTGTCCCGGCGCCCTGTGCTCCGCGGCCTGCGCTGTTGGATTCGTGCTCCCGCCCCGCAGCCCCCTCCGCGGAGCCGCCGCCCGATCCCCTCTGAGCTGCTCCGGGTCCCGCCGTGCGCGCTGCAGCCCTTAGGGAGCTCGGCGCATCTCCCCGGGGTGCAGGTGCCTGTTAGTGTCCCAGGGAGCCCGAGGGCATCCCCGCCCTCCTGGGTCCTGCTCTAACTCCCTGCAGGCCCCTTTCCGCCCGGGAAGGTTGGTGCAGCTCCTGCTTCTCCGGGACGGGGCTCTCCTGTCCTGGGGACACTCGCCCCGGCCTCAGCCCGGCTCCTTGCGGGGCCCCTCCCCCTTGGAGGCCTTTTGTTTCTTTATTTCTTTTTCCCCGTCTTCCTACCTTGATAGAAGCACGAACTCTTCTCACTGTAGCATTCCAGCTGGTCTCTCTTTAAATCTCTGGCCGAATTCGTAGATTTTCAGGATGATTGGAAGATTATCTAGGTAATTTGGTGGGCACAGGTGACTTGGGGACCCTACTCTTCTGCCATCTTGCCCCTCTCTTAAGGCACATATGTGTTATTTAAATATCTTATATATAAACACAATTAAGCTCATTTCCCATTCCCTTGGCAGAATTCTCTAGTGGTTCATAAAGTGAAAAGTGGATTTTTCTCTAAGCCACATATTTTTATGGAAATGCCTTTGTCTCTGTGAGGCTTGGGCTGCCCATGTATTAAAAATAAAAGGTCGTTTCAGAAGAATGGGATAATATTTTGACCCAGTATTTAGGGTGTCAGAATGGATGGAGGAAGGAGGCAAGGGGAAGTTGGAGATATGGCATACTTTCTGGTTCTGAGGGTTGCCAGTGAGAAGGCATGGTCACTAGGGAGCAAAAAGGAATCAGAGTCTTCCTGGAATATAAGCAGATTAAAGGTACCAATGAGAAGAAGGTAGTAATAGAAAGGGAGGAGCCAGAATTTATGCGAGGCAGGAAGATAACTTCTGAGTTTTTCCCCAAACTAGCTAATATGAAAGTGACTTGCAGGTGAGAAAAAAAAAAATCCTCTTCACACCTAATGTATCAGGCTATAGAAGAGAATATCTTGAACCAAACTCTTGGCGGTAGAGAGAAACGGATATGCTTGCAATATCTTTGCAAGTAAAATAGATGTATTTACTAATTGATGCTGTAGATGGGGGTTTGGGAAGAGGAAGAATGAAGGATGATGCTACCTCTCTGATTTAAGCAACTGAGTATTTGTTAATGTCACTTAATTAGGTGGGAATGAGTAGAAAAGAAATAAACATAGGAAAGAAAATAGGAAACTTGGGGTTTCCATTTTGGACCTGTTAATTTGAGATGGATGTGTAACTTCCAAATGGAGAAATCAAATAGTAGTTTGATAAATAATTTTGGCATACAGAGGACAAGTTCGAGGTAGACATATTCTCTCTGTTGTAGCCCACGCATGAGTGGCATTTTAAAGCATCCCAGAATAGATGAAATCACTAACACCAGGAGGGCCTAGCATCAAACCCAGGGAACCAGCATATAGATTGGAAAAGAAGAAACTAATAGAGGGGAAAGAAAAAGAGGGGTTAAAGGGGTAGGTGACCTTTAGAGAGGTCTTTAAGGAGGCTAGAATATTCAGCTTTGTGAATTGCAGCTAAGAAAAGAAGGAGGTCAAGCATAGAGAAGAATCTTTTGGGTTTTGAACATGGTAGTTACTATTGACCTTATAAGAACAATTTTGATGGTGTCATCGGAGCAAAAACCCAATTGAAGGTTTTCAGAAATGAGCTTAAGGTATGACTGAACAGAAGTAATTCTTGCAGTAAATTATTTTGCAAAAATTAGTTGTTGTTGTTGTTTTTCTTAAAGGCAGAAATATAGAGGGGAGCATGATCAATTTGAATTTGTTAAAGGTTTCTTAAGTGTTTTTGAGTGTTTCGTGCTCATTGCTTGGTATCTCATCCTAACACAGTCTCTGACTAAAATGAACTAGTAGTGGTGGCCTCTGTATCTACCGTTCCTGGTTTTTGCAGGAATTCAATTTAGTTGGAAACCTCCAACTAAATTTAGATGGAGACCTCTAGTTCATTATGGGTTTATAGAAGTCCCTCAGAAGCTTGGAGCCATCCTTGATTTGAAGCCAGAGGCTAAGGTTGATACTAAAGCAATCCAGGTAGAAGTATCTCATTTAGGTGTGGAATTGGTTAGGAATGTTGTAGGGACTGAGTTAATGTACACAAGACATTGCTCATTCTACTTGGGACACTGTAACTAATGGGGAGGAATCAAGGTTGCAGTTAAAAGCAATGCCTCGTGATAACCTTGAAGAGAAGCTGCGAAAGTAGCTAATGATACATGATTAGCTTAAACTATAAAGCAGTCCTTCCAAGGTCTGACTTACACATTAAACTTTTGTCAAAACTTATTTTCTTTCTCAATATTCTGGCTTTGGCACAGCTTCACAGATCCCAGGAACAGTTTACCCATTTAGTTGACTCAGACACAAGTGCTCTTGTCCTAAGAGGAGACCCATGCATGGCTGGTACCTAGTGAAATGGGATCTGAGAGGTAGAGATAATAAGCTTGAGGCCCTTAGTGAGTTAAATGCTGGTCATGTTGAGTGGAGCCTACACAGATCTTTCTAGCACAATTCAGAACCTAGAGAGTCCAATTACATTCAAGTTAATTGACATCAGATAGAAGAATAAGTAGAGTAAGTTGAAGTCAGTAATTTAGGGGCCTTCTCCTAGCACAAAGTGGCATAGGCCACTTGGAGTTTCTTCTCTGGGATTTGAAATTTAGAAGAATAAAAAGACTAAAATGTCTGGTATCCATTTGGTCTCCATGAATGTGTGCTGAGCAATTGGGACTGTGATTCTGCTTCTTACTTCTGCCAACTGCCCGACTTCCTACCTTGTTCCTTTAATCTAATCAATTCAGCTCCTGATATCCTTCTGGGGGACTTCATTTTACCTAAATGAACTAGGGCTGAATTTTTGTTGCTTACAATCAAGGAGCCCTGACTTGTTCTGTGGACAAAATCCTGCAGAAGTTAGATAAAAAGAAGTAGGTAAAAACATACACCGGAAACCACAAGGATGATGAAGGTGAACAAGAAGGAGCCACAGATGAGGTTTCATTTATCCAAATCTCAAGTGCAAGAAATGTCTTTTTAAATTTCTTATCATCATACTTAATCTGCTCAGAGAGCCTCCTTTTCATCTGAATGACATACTATTTAATTTGAGTTATTGCAGTCTTCCTCTTCCTATTCTGAAGTATACAAGAAACTGGAACTTACCTGTCATCAGAAAAGGAAGGAAGAGCCCTGCTCTTGATCTGATGTGGTCTCTACTGTGGGTCCTTTGGTCATCTCTCTTTACTCCACAGTGCTGATTTCAGATGCCACATCACAGTTGTCCTGTCACCCCATCTGCCACCGCACTATGGACCGAAGAGCAATGACCAAAGGACCTGTAGTAGAGACCACATCAGACCAGGAGCAGGTCCTTCGGTCACCCCATCATCCAGAGAAGAAGGTGCCAGAAGGACACCTGTCTTCAATTTCCCCCTCAGTGCCCAATTCTTGCTCCACAACAAGCTGGAATTGAAATTCCAGCTACTACAACTTCTCTAAATCAGATATTCTGGTCCATACCCTCCCTCTACCCTGGAAAATCCAAACCCAACATAATAGTTGGCTTTTAGAACCTCAACAATGACTGCTTTCTTGGAGGTAGAGGTGCAGAAAAGAAATGCTAACACCAGTTAGTCTTTTTTTTTTTTTCTTAATAGCATTCTCTCTTAAGTAACTGATATAACACATACCTTATCATGTTATAATCACTTTGTTTCTAACTGTAAAATCTATGATAACATGAAAAATTTGATCTATCTTTACATGCTTAGTCCCTGGCTCCTGGACCTATTGAATACTCAATAAATGATTGTTAAATAGAACACCACAAAAATGCACTATTTTTAAAAGACTCATCTTAACATCTTTGCTCCATTTCTGAGAATACCTTTTGTGTGAAGTCATAAAAATGCATTGATGAGTAGAGAACATCCCCAAACCAAGATATTCAAGTTCTTTTCAATAATTAAACTCTGAGGAACAATTTAAAGCTTGCATAGTTTTCTCTCAAATACTCTCTAGAGACAGCTGGTGCTCGCTGGGGTTCATGGGCTTCATTACAAGTTCATTTTCCTCTTTTCAGTGTTGGATGTACAGGTTGAAGTGAAGAGGAGGGAACAGGAACACAAGTTAAACAGGTGGGATCTGGAAGGTGGCAAAGCCCTTGTATACATAGTTAAATAGCAGTCTGTGTCCAATCTTGGCAATTCTAGGCTTTCATGTTCTAAATGAAATCAAGCCAGCAGTTGCATGGGCATAAGATGGCATTTGGGGACTATAGTTCTAAGATCTGTTCAGTCAATGAGATGCCCTCAACAAGTCTGTTAGATATTTTGAGCCTCATTTCTCTCTCTCTCTCTGAATAACATAATTTATAAACTGCTGTCCCAAGAGAAAAGGGTAAAACAAATGGACTTTCCACATACCCAGCAGCATATAGACCATGCTAGAACTTTAATCCAAAGGGGTACTTGGGTTACCCAAGTTAGAATTTAACAAAAGTACGCAGGAGACCTTTCTGTTTGTATCCACTCAGATCCCTGAGGCCTTGCCATCATGTTAGGGCTTCCCAAAACTAACTCTCCCCCTTTATCTTTCTTATCCCATTATAGAAACACCTGTCAGTCCTGCTGACTGTGTAAGAAAATAGTGTGTTCTCAGATAACAGCTTCTAAGCCCTAAAGAATGATCTCTGGTGAAAATTTTAGACTGCACATCATGGGCAATGGAGAAGGCACGTGGTAGGAGGTAGTGCTGAGAAGAGTTCACATCTAGCTAATGAAGGATGGTCTGAGAGAGACTATTAGGGACAAGCCCCCCCCCGGCCCCCCCACCCTGCAAGAGGAAACTAACCTTCAAAGTATTTTAACACCACCCTGGAAGGAACCCTCTACTCTTTCCCACAGTAAACAACTACCTGATAGGTAGGTAAGCACATGGACCAAAATCTGATTGAGTGGCGGATGCATGGAAAGTTGGTCAGATTGAAACAGCCCCCCAAAATTTCAAAAAAAATCCATAGACTTAGAACTTTGGGGTGCACCACTCTGTACAGTCTATCTCTCCATTCTTCAAAGCAGTGTGACCAAGAGCCACAGGCACTAAAGAAAAAGAAATCCTACAGCATAGCTCTAGAGAACATTTCTGTATCCTGCACAGTGACTAGGAAATGCTGAGAACCCACTTTGATTTAAATAAAAGCCACTACATACCTGTGGAATGGCAAGGGATTGAATGTTTCACAGTTCACATTTCAAAGGACATCCTATCAATTATCTAATTTTATCCTCACTAACAAAGCACCTTATAATTAGACAGGATTAATCATTAAGCATAATTTCACAAGGTAAGGAAACTGTAGATCATACAGAAGAAAAGAGGGGGAAAAAAAGCACTATTTTTAGTTCTGCCCTTATATTGTGGACTGGCACTGAGAGGATTACGGCCTACACAATGCATGGGAAGATTACAAGATTAGCATGATCACCATCCTTACTGCTACCATTGGAGGTAAGACCTGTGGAAAATCTATGCTATACCTAAATTTAAACATTTTAATATTTAAGGTGTGTCTCTTATAAATGCTTTATGTTACAACATGAGATTCTTATCTTTGTTAAATTTTTAAACTCAGATTAACTCAGGTAGTAGATCAAAAATAGAAACGGATAAATAATCTAGGGCCTTGGTTGGTTTTCCCATCTCTGATTTAGAGTAATAAGTTTTTTTTGTTTTGTTTTTTTGTTTTTGTTTTTTGAAAGAGAGTAAGAGAGAAAGTGCAGAGAAGGACAGAGGGAGAGGGAGAGAGAATCTTAATCAGGCTCCATGCCCAGGGTGGAGCCTGGCAGTGCAGGGCTAATCTTGGTACCCTGAAATTATGACCTGAGCTAAAATCAAGAGTTGGACACTTAACCAACTGAGTCACCCAGATGCCCTTAGAATAATCAGTTTGTAAACTAATTATTTATTCAACAAATATTTACTGAGCTGCTTATGTTTTCAGGCACAATTTTAGGTGTTGGTGTTTCAGCAATAAACAAAAGAGGCAAAATTTTTACCCTCTTGACCTTTATGTTGTGGGGGGGTGCTCTTGGGTAATTGAAGATATAGGACATTAATTAGATCCAGATGGTCTCAAGAGAAGAAAGAGCACATAGGAAATCTTTGGTCCAGGGATGAAATTACTATCTTGTGGTGACATTTAATCCAAATATACAAGCAGCAGCTTTGCCCAATTAGAAACACTTTGACCATGACAGGTGACAGTGGGATAAGTACATTCAAGGACAGGTGTGTGCAAAATGGGAAAAATGTGGTTGACCTAGTAGCTTGCTTCAGAAAGGATGTGAGTTTTTAGTTTGGTTTTATATTTTAATTTGGAATCTCAAGTCACTGAATCATGTCATCTTAAAGGTGGAAGGATCTGCAATAGATACCTTATTTAAACTGTCCCAGTCTAAGACATCGACAACTGAGCCCAGACTTACCCATTGAAATTATTTAAAAAGTACTTTGAATCATGCTTAGCACAGATCACATCTTTAACAAATATGTATTTCTACATTTATTTTCAAGAAATGATGGAATCTTACAGGATTATGTTAGCTGAGGGACTGGTATATTATATTTAAGTTGTGATGACAGGTATGTTGTCCATTTATTAATGAGAACTACTTCCTTATGCTACCATTGCTCCCAGGGGAAGGAGATGAGAGACCAAGATTCTAGTCTTGCTTTAGAACCTGAGAAAATTATGAAGTGCTTGAATATATTGTTCTTATGATTTAAAAGATAATATCTATCCTGCTTCCTTTATGTAGACTCAGTGAGGTTTGTGAAGTCATTAATGTAAAAGTTCCTTAAATAAAATATTTTAAAATACTGGACTGATACTAAACAATCTTGCTGCTCTACAGACATACTAAAGAATTGATTGTTTTTGGATCAATCTTCAAGGCCATCAAACTTCCCCAATACCTCTTTCAGTTACATCTTCTTTGCCTTAGAATGTTGTGGTTAAGAAAGGAAAATATATATATAATATTAAAATATATGTACGGTATCCAAGACAGTTGATGGACTGGGCAGCAATTTTGAATGACTTCATTGAGTGTGATTTTTTTTTTTTAGCAATTCATTTTGAAAGCTGTAACACAATATGGTGTAAAGATACAGGGGTCATTCAGTATTTTCCTGACACCTATGTATATGCTTTCATATTAATTATTTGATGTGTTGGGTGGAGTTGTTGCCTATTGGGAACACCAGTTAAATATTGTTTTGCAAGATTTTCACTTACACAGAAGTGGTAATGACATAGCTCAGTCCTCAGGGAAGCAAATGCTTCATTGGTTATCTAGAAACTTCTTCTATTTTATAGGCCATATAGGCCTATACAGTGTCACTAGACATGTGAGAAATAAGTCCTGATCTCTGAGGTCTTATGCCACAACTACTAATGTGACAAGATAGTGAGGTACAAAAGATCAAAGCAGAAGAAAACTAAACCTTCTTTTCATTCAATAGGTCATTAGAAATACATTTATTATTTGACTTTCTTATTGGTAATGTAAGAAAGATTTCTAGGTAAAAAAAAAAAAAAGTTGTTATCTTGCCAAAGTATTATTGGATTTTTTTTTTCATTAGTTGAGCTAAATCAAATCTCAGATGGGTAGTAAACTGGAAACTATTTAGACTGTGTTTTTTTGTTTGTTTGTTTTTAACTAGCCACATTTGCAAAAACAATTGTCTTATAAAATACCAATGGTGTCTTTTTCACTTCATTCCTTAGAGAAAAACAAACAAAAAAAGCACAAACATCATCAACAACAACAACAACAACAAAAAAAAACAAAAACAAAGTACTATTCTTAGCAGCCATCCTTAAAAGAAAGACCCCAAGCTAACATAATCAGAGAAGTTTGGATGATTCTGGGGGTCAATTTTTCTCTCCGCTTACTGTGAGCTAAGGACCTTTCCCCTATTCTTTCTTCTATTACCACATTGCAATACTATTCTGTATGTGGGTCAGCCTCCCTAGTTTGGGTCTGCATGATGAGGGCAAGACCTTATCTTCAGGCTGCCTGAGCCCCAGAGAGGGAGAGTTTTTCACTAAAAATGGAAAAGAGATTCTATTTGGTTCAGTTGAAATATTTATTCTACCCAATTGCTGCAAAAGTGATGATTCCTTTATGAACACATGTTCCCAGTAGTTGGTGTGAAGGTAAAGAAGACATGACTCGAGGGCATAGCCTTGACCAAAGGCTCTGGAATTAAAAGATGGCATATGAGAGGCCAAGAATGAGGTTAGGGGTGAAGGGAAAGCAATTGGATGTTAAAACCCCCTGTTTATACTTCCAAGTTGGACTCAGGTGCAGCTCTGTTTTGTTAAGATCCTACAGTTTAGTTTTTGACTTGAGAGAAGAGCTGAGAAAAAGCTGACCTTGGAAGAACTAAACAGCCTTAAAGTTAGTTCATACATTCATATCAAACTTCCCAGTGTATAGGGCCTATATATGCTTTCCTTTTTAAGGAGTGTATTATAAATATCAGAAATGTATTCCTTACTATCATGTATTCCTTACTAAGAAATCCATCATAAATATCAAAAATCTTTTAGGTAACATTAATCATGCTGCACATGGAAGGCCATAATAATAGTATCTAGAATACTTTAAACAAGAATTTGAAGGGCAACTGGTGGCTCAGTGGTTGAACATCTGCCTTTGGTTCAGGGCTTGATCCCAGAATCGAGTCCCACATCCAGCTCCCCACAGGAAGCCTGCTTCTCCCTCTGCCTATATTTCTGCCTCTCTCCCTGTGTCTCTCATGAATAAATTTAAAAAAAAAAAAAAGAATTTGCAGTTATATAAGATAAATAAGTCAACAGATCTAATTTACAATGTGATGACTATACTTCATATTTCTGCATCAAATACTGGAAATTTGCTAAAAGAGTAGGGTACAAGTGCTCTCACAACACACACCCACAAATGGTAACCATGTGAAGAGATAAGATGTTAATTAGTTTGTCTGTAGTAATCATTTCACTATGTATATCAAATAATCATGCTACACACCTTTAATACATATAATTTATATTGAAAATAGATTAAAATAAATAATTTAGTAAACAAGAATTTGCTGTTCAAGTTGACAGAATAACATTATAGAAAATTACTGTTCCCATAGTCAACTGCAGTTTTAAACATTTTAATGAAAAAAAGAAATGTATATTTATGAAACTTATGAAAATATGAATAATTCACAAAACGCAAATGGCTTAATCCCTCGTGCCTAATATATTCAAATTTATAATTCTGCAGGGAAAAGAAAAGTGTTGATAGTAGTAGGTGGTAATTTTTATTTTCCTCTCTATACTCTTCATATTTTCAAGTTATTAATAACATGTATTAATATCTAATATAATTGGGAAAAAAATCCATGAAAAACTTCTGTGACTAGATTTCCAAAAACCTGCCTCTTCTTACAGAGATTTTTTTGTGTGTGTGCTATTCTGCTATAAATCATTCCAGATGACTACATGTCTTTATATTCATGAAATAATAAAGAGATTTTATTTTTAACATTCAACTGTACATTCCTGACTTTTATAGTTAATATTTTGATGGGACTGGCTCTCTAAAATGTCTTTTCTAAAGCCTTAGGTAGACTTTTTTGTGGACTCAGATTATATAAAGTTATTGTCACGAATCTGAAAATCTTTCTTCATAATGGGGTTCATTCTACCTCTGACTAAATTAAAAATAATCCATACTTTCAGACACGACTTTTTGAAAGCTTTTCTAGTCTGTCTTTAATTTTGTTGTTGTTTTATTAACTGTTCATCCTGTCATAAGTGACATCTCTGAATATCATATACATTAAAAAATTTTATGTCTTGACAGTACTGCTATAAAACCAATGCCAGGTAGGGTCAGAGTAAGTTGTCAAGCTGTCAGCCACTTCAGCCATCTTTAGTGTTCATATTATTGGCCCGCTCAAGGCAAAATGATAAAGTAATCAAAGTTCGTTATTAGTGGTTCTCTACTTTTTCACTTAATAATGTCATTGTGTTTCCAGGAGCTCACACCTCCCTTAATCAATTCACTACCCCTCAGTTTTATTCTTGAGCAGTGTCTCAAAAACTGTTTCTTACTTCCTTCAACTCTTATCAAAAATGATCTGTTCTATAATCTCTAGGGAACCCTGTTCCCTGCATTCCCTAACACGATAATCTGGTCTTGTAAAATTTATTGCAGATAATTTAATTATCAGCAAATAACAATGACCATCTATATCGTATACCTTTACACATGCATTTTCTTACAGAGGAAAGTATTACCACCTCATTCCCAAATACCTGAGAAAGTCTCTGTAGATACAGATTGACAGAGTGGCTGAAGGGGAACTTAAAATGAAAAAGCTAGCTGGAAGAGGTCACATGACCTGGTCATTAGCAAGTGGCAGAGCTGCACACCCTTGGTTGACTGTGCTTCTCTCTCCTCTGGTCCATTTATAAAAGCAGGATTTGCTAGAAAACAATGGAAATAGTGATTTGTATATGGGGGAAGCATTGATATGCTGGAAGAAGCAAGGGTTCTCTGCCCCATTCACAGAATGGACTGGAACAGATCAGGCTTTTTTCTAATTTACTTTACTTTGAGACACACATCAACTTGGAAAATATATTGTAAACTGATTCTTATAAGATACTTAGAAAAACAGAGAGAAACAAAGACAGAGAGATAGCGAGAAATAGACAGAGATAAGAGACAGACAAATAGGAGACACTGAGGCTGAGGCCATACATTTTCCTGTCCCCAATCCCTCCATGTGCATACTGTCAGCATTCTAAATCTCATTATAATAATAAAAGCAGATCCCATGAACTTCAGAGCCTTTCCATTCTGGTCTCTATTCCAAGCCAGATGGCCCTTTCATTTTTCAGAGCAGTAACTGAGATAACTAATAAGCAAAAAATAAATACTGGCTCTGCTGGAGGAACAGAGGTTCCCCAGTTCACCTTTAATAAAATGTGTTCACACCTGTTAAACAGCATCATGACATTCCTACAGACTGATTTCTTAAGGTTTAAGCGGTTCTTGAATATTTCATATGATATTTCTTCAAAGATTCGTATAACCTCAGAACACGGTCAGCAACTTTCAATAATACCAAAAGGAAGCAAAAGTAAAGGTAGCACAGAGAAAGATGCACACATTTTCTAATGTTTGTTCCACTTCCTATCATCTTCCTGCCTTTAAAATGCCCTATGTCTTTCAGGTCATCATAGTTTTCTCAAGCTGAGGACACCCTTCTGATTGGCCTGTGGGAGCTGAAAACTTCACAACCTCTCTTTGTCAACCTTTATAGATTCACTTGCTGCTGCAATTCCTACCTGCTTCTTTCTTTCACTTGATCATGTTTATAACCAACCCCTAACCACCTCCCATTAGCTCCAGCTCACCTCTCCACATTTATAGAATGATTTGACATCTGTTGTTAATTAGCTTCTAATGATCTTATCTTATAGTATTTATACCCCCTGCAAGTCTCCCTACACACTGAATCAGGGCTGGTCAGGCCTGACAATGAACAACTTCTAGGACTAGTCAGTTAAGGCCCCTGGGGCTTCTGTTCTGTTCTCTTAGATTGTTTGCCCTGAGGAGTAATAGATACCATGTTGTGAGGTCACTCAAGAGGCCCAGAGAGAGAAGAGCTGAGGCCTCCTGCTCACAGCCTGGATAATTTGGCAGCCATGTGAGTTATCTTGAAAGCCAATCCTCCAGCCATAGTCAAGCCTTCAGATGATTGCAGCACTCATCGACATCTAACTGAACTCAGAATAAATGTTGAATTAGCTCTGCCCAGCCAAACCACTCCTGAATTCCTGGTCCAGAAACTGTGAAAGACAATACACACTTACTGTTCTTTTAAGCACTAAGTTTTGGAACCATTTGTTATGCAGATAACTGATACAACATTTTCCTGTAGCTATGATGTTTGCCCCTGTGTGGGCTGAATGGCTCCTCACTGTGATTCTGTGGCCTCAAGTGCTTTCAGACCTCATATGAGCCATGTCAAAATTTAATCTTGGCTTATTTGGTTTTCTTGTCTATCTTGATCACTTGCTACAAAATGTTTGAGGAATTACCAAATTCTCTCATCCCTGAAGGCTGCAAGCCACAGTAGCATTTAATTGTCACAGATAACATATATCATGGACTGGTTAGAATTAATGAATAACCTCAATTTTGCCCTAGTGATAAAGGGAGAGAGAGGGAGTGCCACCTAATTCTATTCCACCTGAACTTTCATAAACATAAACCATTTGATTGGTTTGCAACTCTGATTTGCCTAGATATTTCCTCTGCAATATGCAGTGGTAGAAAAGCCTCAGCAGAATATTTCCAGATGAAGATTATAAGTGAAACACACATGTTTATCTTTTTCCCACAAAAATGATGGCAAGACAAAGAGGAAAAGACAGCAGATAGCCGATGGGAAATAGTGGCTAATTTTTGGAAGATGCAGAATTATTGGGAATCAATGAGTTAATAGCGTTATTACAGCTATGAACCTAGAGGACTATTGGAAGTTTGTATGAAGAGTAGTTAGATCCCTGGCTCTGCTCCAAACTCCACATAACCAGGTCTAACCCAGAAGGGCAAGAGGATAATTCCATAAAGAAACAGAACAACAGGGAATGCAGAGAGGGCAAACAGGGTGCTGAATTGCAAATGATGGCTCCTGAAATCAGGCAAGTGGCCTAATATCTCCTCAGTTAAGGGAATAGCAAAATGTTTCATCCCTACCTTATCACTACTTGAGGAAGCTCAGTCAGTCCTCCCTCTCCCATACAGACACAGAGCTTCCAATAGATAGCTTACTGCCTTAGTCTTTAACAAAAGGGGCAACCAATAATCAAAGGCATTTGGTGGATGTCTCAAACACAAGAGCTAGAGAAAAATATAATCAAATATAACAAAGGAAATGAAAGTGAAAAGAGAAAAAAAGAATACAGGAAGCAGAATAAAATGTCCAAAATATGACTTTATCATAAATATTTCCAGAAAGGTAAGAAAAGGGGCTGCAGCCATGCAACCAGAATAGGAAACAAAAATACCAAAGTAAAGAAAACAGTTGGAGTACAAAAAAGAGATAAATAAATACACAATAAAAAATACACAGTAGCAAAATTTCAAATAAGACAAGAGTTAGAAGAATTTGAAGAAATCTAAAATACTGTATAAAATACAAAGTTAGAAAATAAGAGAAAATTCAAAAGAAAAGTAGAGGATGTATGCATGAGGGTGAACATCCACTATATTAGTCCAACAAAAGAAAACGGAAGACAGATGTACAAAAAATAAGTGCTCTAGTCTTAGAGGGCTAAAGAAAGAAAAATGAGGATTCCCAAGTATTAATATAAATATTAATAGTATATTTAAGCTAAATAGAGGGACCTAGCATCAACTGGGTAACTGCTGAATATGCTAGGTATTTACAAAGATAAGTTAATTTCATTTTCTTAACAACTCCATGGGAAAGGCACTATTTCCCTCAGTGTACAAATGAATAGATTGATGTTTAGCAAGTTCAAGCTAGTTCATAATTGCTAATAAATGATGAAGACTGAGTTAAAATTTATGCCTTTATACCATTGTATTCAAACTTCTAATACTCTTCCAAAACTTTTCTCAAAAAAATGTTCCATAAAAAAAATACTATTCCCTGAATGGCTTTGTAAACCTGATGCTGCTGAAGAAAACTGCAAAAAAGCATGGCAGAAAAATAATAGTGAGCAGAACAGATCCTGCCCTAATGTCTTTTATTATTAATGTGCACTGCTTTGCTTTATAGGCCTTGCACTCTTACAAAATAAACTGGTAGATAACTGTTTATCCCCCTTTCCTAGACTCATCTGAAAAGGAGTTGTGGGCTTCTGGAAGAGCTGTTGCAAGTAGAGATTTGAAGGTGAATCTACCAATGAGGGATGTCCAAAAACAATCCAGTGGTGGGGGTGGGCAACCTGTGCTTACTATTGCATCTTTTTCTTTTTTTCTGGTCTGCCTTAGGGCTATGTTCATTTTCACTGAGCGGTTCTCATTGCTTATTAGTTCTAATTAGGTATGGACATTTCAGCCATTGAATGAGGACGTTTGAGACTATGACCACACAAAATGTTCCCACTGTCTCCATGAGGCAGTGGGACTAACAGTCCGCTATTAAACCAATAGTATCTCGGATTTCTCCTTGTCCTTTCTCGGAGCCGGCGGAAAAGAATTAGTAAGCCAAGATATTAGGTTGAAATTGCTCTTGATTACAAAGCACATCAGCAGAGAAAGGGAATGAGAAAGAATTAGTCCTGTGATTTGCTGGCAAAGCTTGGTTTAGAAAACATATGACTGTAACATAACTGAATTTGTCATATTTTCTATTGCTTATAACCTGGTATTTATGAGTTAAGAATGTTGGATAAATGTGAATACATTTTTTTTTTTTAAGAGATGTATTCCTTATTTGAGAGAGAGCGCGCGAGAACTCACAGGAGTAGGGGGAGGGGCAACGGGGCAGGGAGAAGCAGACTACCCATGCAGGGAGCGCAAGGATACTGCTGCAGGGCTCGATCCCAGGACCCGGGATAGGACCTGAGCCAACAGCAGATGCGTAACCAACTGAGCCACCCAGGTGTCCCTAAATACATATTTGTACACTTTTTTAAAGAAACTGTTGGAACTTGCCAAATAGTACTTAATATATGTGTAAAATTCTGCAGAGCAATCTCATTAATCCAAATTAAAGAGAAAATGTGAATTAGTATATCTTTTTATCCCACATAACAATAATAGCACTAAATAGTAGCACTCCTGTGAAACTTCCTTGCATTCCTTGCATTTAAATAAAGGCCTGGGGGCAGCCTGGGTGGCTCAGCGGTTTAGCGCTGCCTTCAGGCCAAAGCCTGATCCTGGAGACCCGGAATCCAGTCCTACGTTGGGCTCCCTGCCTGGAGCCTGCTTCTCCCTCTGCCTGTGTCTTTCTTTCTCTCTCTCTTTCTCTGTGTCTCTCATGAAAAAATAAATAAAATCTTTAAAAACAAACAAACAAACAAACAAACAAACAAACAAATAAATGTCTGTCTTCATTTAATGCTTCATTTAAATGCTTCGTGTATATATAGGAACTCCCTGAACCCACACAGCAACCTTTGCGGTTTCTATTATTTCCACTATTTTAAAAGAAGAACACAGTTAAATGATTTGTCCAGCATTACCCATCTAGTAAGTGGAAGGTAAAGGGTGTGAAATTCTAGAAGTCTCACTTGAATGTCCAGTCTTAGCTACTAAGGTGCACTGCCTTTTGTAGACAAATATAGTTTTATTGCTCTTAAACCATAGATCAAATGATATAATCTCCAAGAAATGCCCAGTGCCTTGTATGCACTGAATTAACACTAATCTCCTGACTTAATTTCAAATGCATCCATTGTTACTTATGTTAATTTAGAAAACCATTTGGAGCCATTAAAAAATATAGGAAATGATAGGATTTTTTCTAACAGAAAACTACAAAAGTAGAAACAAGAAAATTAACCTGCTCAAAAAAGGTATGTTAATATCAACTAATCTAATTTTTTTCTATGTATAAGTTTCTATTGCTATTTTAACACAAGTAGGTTCATTTTGGACCTTTTCATAAATTTTTTTCTTAAAATACCTTATATGTGTGTGTGTGTGTATATATATGCACATATATATGGTACCTTATATGTATATATACCTTATATGTGTGTGTATATATATCTCTACTACATACATATATATATGGTATATACACACACACACACATATATATATACATACACATATGTGTGTGTGGATAGATAGATAGATGATAGATGATATACGGTTTGGTCTACTTTCTATATCAATAGTATTTTATGGCTACTTATTCCATTTTGTCATATTCCTGTTAGTGGATAAGTATCTGTTCCATCACTAAAAAAAAAAAACAAAAAAAAAAACCACTAAATTGTGACACATAAATGGGACAACTCATTAG
The DNA here is from genome assembly GCF_018345385.1 of Vulpes lagopus. Taxonomy (NCBI): domain Eukaryota; kingdom Metazoa; phylum Chordata; class Mammalia; order Carnivora; family Canidae; genus Vulpes; species Vulpes lagopus. Next base: position 5,988,446 of record NC_054842.1, read on the forward strand.
TGGAGTATTTGAGCTAAACATGTTTCTTACTATTGTGACTTTCTACTGTGTCAGTTTAGCTAATTCAGAATGATGTCTTCCAGAATTCCTCTGTCTGTATGGTTATGGATAAGAACTGACCAGAAGAGAAATTCAAGATTTGGAAGGTGGAAGCAAAACAGCAGCCATGGTTATACTTGGCCAGTCAGTGTGATGTCTGTGATGTCTGGCACTGTTGCTATTCATGCCCATACCGTACACCTGCTAGCTCACCTTTATTGGCCAAGTGAGGCTCAACAGTGGGGTCCCCCTCTCTTCCAGCAATCATTATTTTTCCTCCTTTGGCATCTCCACTCCCGTGCCAATTGTGTGCTTAATTCCGTAGTGCAAGCCACCTGCATCATCAAAGTTGGTCACTTCAAAGCAAAGACTGACAGGGGCTCCAGCTTGTCCTCACAAATGTCAGCACATTTTCACTGCTTCCAGTTTGTTCTTGTTCTCACCTACTTTACGCTCATATTCCAAGTGCAGCTGGTACCCAGCTAACAATTGTGAATATTTAAGAACTGTTATTTGCCTGCTTTGCTCACTTTAGACTCAGCGCTAGGGCAGAAGCCAATTGTGTAAGGTCAAATCTCTATAACAAATCTCCTATTCAGGAGATAAGATACATTAATAAAGACATTGATAGAAATACAGATGTAGATCTTACTGGTTCTACTTCTCTAGTTAAGCCCTAATTGTTATACTTCTTAAGAAAGATATTAAACTGAGGATTCCAATCCTTAACAGCTGAGATTGAGTTTCAAAAGGAAATTCAGTAAATTAAGATATCTCCAATTTGGGAAAAGTTCTGAAGTAAAATTCACTTGAGTCCATCTCAAAGATGGCCATTAAAAGAAATTTGTTAGCAAAGGCTGACAGTTATAAGTATATAACTTCAGAAAAAAATTCAATTTTAAATAATTCATTAGAAATATTATAATAATGGTGTTAACAGATTCAGGATGGTGAATGTTCTAGATTTTATAAAACTTAGATCAGATACTGATCCACAGAAGAGAAACTGTCTACCTGATTGTTAAGAGATTTTTGTGCTTCTACAGTCTCTTAGCTGATGAATGCTAAACCTGCTGTTTAGCAGTACAGTAAATATAAGCCTTTCTGGGAAACACACAATGCTTTTTTTTTTTTTTTTAGAATCTGAAGAATTTATTATAAACAAACAAACAAACTGCACTCTTGGCTCCCAATCATAGTTCAGTGGAGACTGATTTATGCTACTTTCTGGCCTAACCACTGTACTATGGCTCTGTCTTCTGGCCACCCGTGTCTGTCTACTATGATGATACAAAGCTTAGCAGGATGGAATTGCATGATATAGCCATGCTCAACTGGAATGAGTTTTTGTTTGTGAATCAGACTTAGATATTCTGGTTTGGAAAGAGCCAACCAAATGAAACTTAAGCCTCTTGACCTTGGACTGAATTCTGTTCAGGTTATACTTTTCTAATGTAAAGTTTATTACTTTCTATTCCTTTTCCTGCGTAGCACTTAGCATACTTAACAGAGGACTCTGGCATAACTAGGTGGTATTTATTCTGACAAAATATTACTGGGAATATAAATATTTCAGAAAACATTTGCATGCCATGATAGTGATACCTTAAGTTTTAGAACCAGCTAATAAAATGGCTAGTCTAACTGCGTAGTTTTGTTTATTTGTTTCCACTAATTTAGCATGGGCCTAGACAGCTGCTATCTTAATTGCTCCAAATCAGTTTTCTGTTGTTTGAATATTTAGTGGAAATTTCTATGAGTACTTAAGATGCTTCTTTGGTGAAATGCTTATAATGGAAAAACAGTTTTGTTTTGTTTTATTTTATGTTTTTATTTATTTTTGGTGTCCCCAAGTCAATATGTCTTGGCTTATGTGGATATGGGTACAGTGTGCCATGTAATTTGTGGCTTCAACCATTGATACATCACTGCTTCTTCTGTGGCATGAATTTAATATATAAGAACACTGGACAGGAGCTGCATGGAAGTGTTCTAATGAGGCTGGCCAACACATACTCAGCTACTGCTGAGGAAGATGGATTGTCAAATAAGCTACCCAGCGCTCTGACAAGCTACCTTGGTGTGATAATCTAGTTTAAGATCTTGTTACATTATTCATTACTTTTCTCTGCTACTAATCTTTACAGCATGCTTCTGTTATGTTACTGTTTGCATTCTCAGTGCTGTGGAGACTGTTGTTTTATGATAAAGATAAAGCCCTTCATTAATTTGCCCATGCTTTGCAGGGAGAGCAAGAGAAAGCAATGATAGTTTGCTGGTAGTGTGCTGTTCACAGACTGCTTCCTGCAACTGGTCATTCCCACTGGCTGCAGAAGAATTAATTATATGTAAGTTGAGATGATAGCAGGTTTCAACTAGGTCTCTGTCAAACACCCATGGAAAGGGGGACTAATTAAAAGACTTCTGAGTGCATACCTCCTTATGACAACACCAACCTGGTTCCACCATGTTAACATGTTTGCTTATAAGCAGATGGGTGCAAGGGCAAACACACACACGAATAGTGATGGTTTGGCAAGCACCCACAGTCCATTGTCTTTCAGCATCAGCACCACTGTAAGAATAAGGAGAGTTAGCACGCAGATGCAGTTGAGGAATTGCAGAAAACTTTTTTTTCTCAAGAAATAAACAGAATAAGTCCTAGAAAACATTTTCTAAAAATAGCTCCAAATAATACTGAAAAAAATGTAAAAATTGAAAGGAATTGAAATGTTATATTAGGATTAATTTTCTTAATGCAAAAGAAAGCAATAAAAGAGGAATAAAGAAACAAAAAGATAGGAAACAAAACAAAAAGTAAAAAGGCGAACATAAATCCAATTATATCAATAGTAACATTAAATGTGACCCGATTAAACACCCAAAAGGCAGAGATTATCAGAATGGATACTAAAAGAAGATCCAACTATTTGATGACTATCAGACCCACACTTTATATTCAAAGATACAAATAGGTTGAATGTAAATGAATGGAAAAAGATACATAATGCAAATAGAAGCCATAGGAAAGCTGGAATAGCTATAGTAATATCAAACGAAATAGACTTTAAAATAAAATTAAATGTTGCAGGAGATAAAAAGGAGGATTTTATGTAATGATAAAAATGTCAATCTTCAGGAGGATATGACAATTATAAACATATATGCACCTAATAACAGAGCCCCCAAAATACATGAAGCAAAAACTGATAGAATTGAAGTGAAAACAGGCAATTAAAAAATAATAGTTGATGCTTCTCCCTCTGCCTGTGTGTCTCTGCCTCTCTCTGTGTCTCTCATGAGTAAAGAAAATCTTAAAATAATAGTTGGATATTTCAATACCTTACTCTCAATAATGAACAAAACAACTTGACAGAAAATCAACAAGGAAACAATAACAAAAACCAAGTTAGAAATTGGAAATAAAATAATATACTCTATATAACCAAAGACTCAAGAAACAGAAGGGGAATTAGAAAATACTTGGTGATGAATGACAATAAAGACACAGTATAACAAAACGTATGGGACATAGCAATGATTATGGGGAAATTTATAGCTTGAAACACCCATATTAAAGAGAAACATCACAAGTCAATAACCTAACCTTTCACTCTAATCCACTGGAAAAAGAGATCAAGATATACCTAATGAAAGCAGAAAAAAAGAAATGGTAAAGATTTCATTGGAAATTTGTGAGAGAATAAGAAAAAGAAAACCAAAACTTGAATCTTCAGATAAGTCAACAAAATTGACAAAACTTTAGTTATTAGCCAAGAAAAGAAAGAGAAGATTCAAATTACTAAAACCAAGAATTAAAGAGGGAATATTAATACTGCCCATATAGAAATGAAAAAAAATCATAAAAACTATGAACACACATGCCAACAAATTAGATAGCATGGATACAGTTATACATGTATAAATTTTGAGAAAGGCACACACTACAAAGTGAATCAGTAAGAAATAGAAATCTGAATAAATGTATAATTCAAGAAATTGAATTAGTAATCAAAAAGATATCCATAGGGAAAATTCAGCAACAGTGGTTTCAATGACATATACTATGGAACATAAAAGAATGTATATATTTTTATACATAACATATGTATTCTTAAAGTATAAAATATAAAACAAGGTGTAAAATAAAATATACATTTTAAATAAAATAAAATATGAAAGAATATATTATATATAAAAGAATCCATATTCTATATAATCTGTACATTAAATATACATTCTTAGTTTGAGATATAGTTGACAAAATTATAATATATTTAAAGTGTACTTGATGATATATATGAATATGTGTAAATGGATTCCCACAATCAAGTTAATTAACACATCTGTCACTCTACATACTTACCTTTCTTTGTTGTTGTTGATGTTATTTTGTTTCAGTGAGATCACTTAAGTTCTACTTTTTCACCAAAAATCAATTATACAATATAATATTATCAATTATAGTCACCATATAATCCATTATATTCCCATACTTTATTCATCTTATAACTGAAGATTTGTACCTTTTAACAACTTCTCCTTGTTGCTACCATCTCTCAACCCCTGACAAGGCAACCATTCTATTCTGTGTATTTTGTTTTCTTTTTTGAGATTCCACATATAAATGATACTATGCAGTATTTGTCTTTCTCTGTCTGGCTTATTTCATTTAGCATAATACCCTTTAGGTTTATCCAAGTTCTTGCAAATGGCAGGATTTGTATCTTTTTTAAAGCCGAATTATATTCTGTATGTATATATGTATATATATATACATAATTTTCTTTAATCATTCATCCATTGATGGGTACTTAGATTGTTTCTATATCATGGGTACTGTGAATAATGATCTGGCAAAATTATGAATTATTTTGTCAGTTCTAAGTAAGATTCAGTTATTTTTATTTTATTTAGCAAACAATCTAGCATAACTGGGCAAAGATTCAATGACAAGTTAATTCACTGTGCTTTACCCTTTGTTGAATTAAATGAAAGGGGTTTTTTTACATAACATTTGATTTTACATACAATATAAGTAAGAACTTCCTTTGAAAATCATCATCACGAAAGCAACATTAAATACTATAAATCTAGTGACCTGATTATAAGGCTTATTATTAAGTTTTTAATAAGGAATTAAACTTTAAGGTATTTATAAAAGAGATGAAAGACTTCAAGACCTCTATGCTTTTTTTTTTCATCAAGAGAAATCTTCAGCTTAAAACCTCATAATTTTTAAGACCTCAGAGTTTTCTACTGCATTTTAATATAGGAATTGTCATTGGATTGTGTATCTCTCTGCAACCTAAGAAAAATCAGAATTGGTTTACACTTCTATGTTATTTAAATAGCTAAAATAAAAGCTAGGCAATATTCTGGTAAGCTAGGAATAATGTAATTATATTTTAACTACAGGATTAATGTTATTACAGGTGGGACTTTGAAACATCAGTCATTGCTTTGGATAAGCTAATAATAATAAAGAAACGATGTCAGAAGGCTACATGGGAAAATGGGTGTGATTGGTCCATGACATGGTCTCTATCTTTCCCTAGTTAGCGGGAGTGAGTTTATTATAAAAGCAAATTCAGCACACTGAAAACTCTCAAGGGCCAGACCTCAAATGTTAGAGAAAGTTAACTTTGCTTGGATATTTGAGCCTTAATAAATATAGGAGGCCAGTGTGGAAAGGCCCTGGGAATAGTGGCATCACGAGAGAGGAAAAAGCTTTGATAAACGGGGCCCTAGACTATCTGTAATTATAGAAGCAACCTAAGCAACATGGAGTGACAATTTTTGGGAGTTTACTTTATGCAAGGCACTGGGCTAAGAACTTTATACTCAGAAAATCAAAAGAGATATTATTTCACTATACAGATGGGAAAAGAGATTCAGTAGCACATGTAACTTACCCAAGATCACAGAAAGCAAGGATTCTATTGCATGTATTCTGGCACCAAAGTTTAGGTGCATTAATGCTACCCTCATGCAGAAATGGGAGACTCGAATGCTCAGTGGCACCTAGACAGGATGAAAGTGAAGTGATGTACGTTGAGTGTAAAACACCAGGAATTGTGCCTATGGTGGAGATACAACCTATGTTCATTCCTTAGAAAGGCTTAATTTTAATTTGCTTTGCTTTGCTCTTTTAAATTTAAAAACATTTACTAGTCAAAAAAAAATTTACTAGTTAAAGACAGATTCAACACAGCTTGCCCATTGAAAGCCTACCAAAGAGGGGGTCAAGTTCAAGGGCTTTGAGGGAAGTCAGACCCAGAAAACTAGACATTTTTTTTTTCTCCTGAGAAATAAGTGGATCATTTTCAATTAACACTTGCATCAACTAGGAAAAAAGAAATGGGTGCTAAACCCTACAGAGCTTGGCTCTTCTCTCTGTCCTCTACTCATACTTTTCTTTTTTCCCCGATGCATTTTGCAAAACAAATTCAAGAATCCACTTTAATTGGTGGGATGTCAGCTCCTTAAGTCTAAGGCAGTAAAACTCAAAAACATAGAGATGAACCACAAGCCTCTGAAGTAGCTTGTCATTAATCAAGCCTCACTACATGGAATGGAATAGGCTAGAGAGAGGTGCTCAGAGGAATGCTTTTTCCTTATAAGTACAAAATAATAAGTTGAAATGTTTGTTTCCTTGAATTATGCCTTGTATTTGCTTTCCTATGCAACACTTTGCTAACTCTTACGTATTGTTGACATGTTGTTTCATAAGGCACAGTAAAGAGGACTGCCTATAAACCTAAGCTTTACAGCAAACATGCCTGGGTTTGATTCTTGACTCTCTTTTTAAAGGCTACTTGTGTAAAAGTTATTCCATTTATGAGTACTTTAGCTTCCTTAATTGTAAGATGAGGATAGTAGTACCTGTCCAAGATTGTTGTAAAGGTAAAAAGTAAATGTCTCTTGTTAAGATTATTGTTACTTGCCAAACTTCCCAACCCTCCACGTTGGGTGTCCACACCCAAATCTACTGGTATTTCTCCCATCAAACTAAATTATCTTGATAGAAGTTTTCCTTCCTTCTCCCATTGTGTATAGGTCCCATATTTTTATGGGACTTATTTATTTTTATGACACTTATTTAAATAGGTGTCATAGAAACGTTATATCATTTTTTCCCATTTAACTTATAATGTTGTAAAGGTTGAAGCCATATCTTATTCACCATTTATACCCATTGATGTCCAGTATAATATCTTACTGGTAATAATGACTCAAAAACATTGATTGAATAAATCCAACACTCTTTCAAGCATTTTACTTACAAACATTAAATTGCACAAATTGTAGTTGTATAGGATGATAAGATGATGTAAAGTGAATATATTCCATCACTAAGGTTAAATAACATACTATTAGTGTATCACCAGTACCTGGAAAGCCACTTCTCAAAGCCTGCCAATCATATCTATCAACTCTTATACTGATGATCTCTATCTCAGCATTTAACACCCTGCAGTATTTTAGTTATGTCTATGTTTAACTATTTGTATCTTCCCATGTATAATACATATTCATAGATAAGAGTGTTTATTATTTTTTTGTTTTCTGATGTTACAGATATAATTATTCCATGTCATCTTATGTAACAGTTCTTTCACTGTATTTGCCAGTAGCTTTTCATCCTATGAATATTTCACCATCTATCCATTCTAGTATTGATGGAATTATAGCTTATTTTTTGTATTTGCGGATTTTATTTTATTTTTTTAAAGATTTTATTTATTTATTCATGATAGACATAGAGAGAGAGAGAGGCAGAGACACAGGCAGAAGGAGAAGCAGGCCCCCTGCAGGGAGCCTGATGCAGGACTCAATCTCAGGTCTCCAGGATCACACCCTGAGCTGGAGGCAGGCGCTAAACTGCTGAACCACCCAGGGATCCCCAGTATTTGTGGATTTTAAATGCACTTCTAAATAACCCATAGGAAAAAGAATATACCTTAATGGAAATGAGATGTCATTAAGGTCATGTTTACAGTTGAATTTATGGCCTAAGATGCATATATTAGAAAAGAGGAACACTCAAACATAAATCAATAGTCTTAGCATTTATATTAAGAATTTAGAAAAAGAATAAACTTAATTTCAGGAAAAAAATAATAAAGATAAATTTAGAATATGATGAAATAGGAAAAACATGCAATAAAGGTCATCTACAAAGTCAAAGTTCAGTTCTTTGAAAAGACATTAAAATTGACATGCACTGGGACACATGAGTGATGTAGTTGGTTAAGCATCTGATTCTTGGTTTTGGCTCAGTGTCCTGAGATCAAGCCCTGCATTGGGCTCCACACTCAGCATGGAGTCTGCTTCAGATTCTCTCTCACTCTCCCTCTGTCTCTCTTGCTCATGTTCTTGCTCTCTCTAAAATAAATAAATATATCTTTACTAAATAAATAAATAAAAAATAAAACCAAAAAGCTTTGGCAAAACTAATTAAGGAAAAATAAAAGACAAGGCTCAATAACAAATCAAAACAAAAAAGTTACATCACTACAGATCCTACTTTATAAACAAATAGTAGGATATTCTGAAAAACTTTATGTCAATGATATATGGAAATTATATGAAATGCATAAATTATAGGAAAACATAAAAATTGACACAATTTTCAATCTCTTTTTCTAGTGTCTATGAAATAAAGAAGAAGTCTATGTCTTCAAACAAAAGTGATTAGAATTTGCCTTTTGTTTGAAGGACTTTGCAATCTGGTAGACTAATTAATGGACACAAATCTATAATAAGAGATAAAAGAAAATAGGGAATTGGAGCTATGTAGATATTCTACTTTGAGCACTTCTGATGTCCTAAGTTTTTTCAGACCAACTGATAATAAAGATAAAATGCTAAATAAAAGTATTTCAAAAATTTGGCAGCAAAAACTAACAAAATAATAAGGTATTATACAATCAGAAAATTTGAAAGGAAAATGGGAACTCAGAGGTAAGCAATTTAGCTTTTCCTTGAGGGCATTTGATCCTGGGCATTTGAACTTTACTTTTGATACCTTACCCTGAGTGACAGAAAATAATTAATGATCAGAATTCACACAATGAGGGGAACATAAACCCACAAATATCTTGTCTCCTAAAACACTACAGCCTTGGGATAAGATTGAATCAAATTATCATGGGCATTTTTGTAGCCTGGTTCATATGGACTTCATGATTTGAATTTGATTTAAGATGGTCTAAGACGGTGAGTGCCTTCAGCTACTTGGGAAAAGCAGGTGCATATCCTCTTTAGAACAGCACACCTTCATCCGTGACCTGATATCCCTAAAATAGTTTTACAAATATAACAAGCATCCCACTGTGAAGGCAACCAAGCAAACAAAGTAAAAAGATACCATGAGCAAGAACTAAGGCAAGGGAAACAGACCAGCAAAGACTTTATATACTGGAGTTATCACATACAATTTAATACATAAAGAATATCTTAAAATATTTGCAAATAACAGAAAACTAGAAAAAGTGATAGATGTTATGTTATGACAGCTTATTTAGAAGAGATAGAAAATTCAGCTGGCAGAATGGCATAGGCTTTCTGAATGTGGCAACATTTAAGTTGACCTATGAATATTTTTACAGGGAAAGATAGAATTGGCAATGCCTTTCAGATGGGAAAAATCTCCTAAATAATGACATGAGGCCTGTAGCTTTAGGTATCTGTTATAAGTGAAAACTAGTCTGATTTGGTGAATTGGATATATGAAAGGGAGGGTTAGGGATAAGAGCAGTGATGTATTTCAAATGTTAGGCTCTGTGATGATGAGATGGACATTACTCTTGTCATCATTTTTCCTGCTCCTGAAGCCTTAACTACTTTTCCAATTTAAAACTAAATACAACCTATCATCTAGGCAACTCTTAACTACTCTAGTCATCCAGAAGATTCTTAACCCAATTATACAGGTGACTAGAGGAAGGCATTGGGGATAATCTTCAAAAAGCCAAAAAAATTTTTTTTTACTGTATAAAAAAGTAACTGAGAAAAGCCTTGGATCATGAATCCTCTTAAAGTATATCTACAAAACCATGGTAGAAAATGACAAAAGATACCCGTGGTAGGAATTTTAAATTCTTCAGCATGCTCATGCAGTCATGCAGTGGACAAGAGAAAAAATCATAATTCAAGATTTGAAAAGATACCACAGCCATATATTTGTTATTCTGGATGTAACAGCCTAGTTAGGACATTAAAATGTGCTACAATCAGGTACTCTTTTTGATTATATCTATGCAATTTCAATGTTAGAGATATGATAAATAACAATGATTATATATGTGTAGTCAAAGTCTATGTCTTCTTAAGATGAAAGAGTGAAAACAACACTGATGAGAGAGAAAGGCCATGTCCCTGTCAGCTCTGAAAATTTAGACAAATTTTTGGACAATAACAAGTGATTGGAAATGGATTGATGGACAAACTAGAGCAGAGAGAAACAGCTACTAGTGCCCCTTGGAAGTGGCTGAAGAAGATGAGAAATGCTCTTCTATGAATAGAGAAATTCAAACTTGGATAAGTGAGGATCAGACAATGGGGATGAGAGGGATAAAAACCAAAATGATCGCTTTAAAAACTACTTATGGAATAAATGTGTCAATCACATCTTTTCTTTTTCCTATCCTTTATCAAGAGTCAATGATATGGCTCATTCAACCTCCATAATGAAACCAGAGTGATCCTCTGTGAAGAAATAAAAATAAAATAATCTTCCTGGAGGAAATGAAGGGTCCTAGTCTAACTGTGAACAACTGGCTCCAGAGCAAATACCTCTAAATTATAGTGACTTAAAATGGTGGCCTATTTTTTATCATTTCTATTGAGATGCTTTGTAACATGATGACTGACTTCCCAGAGAGGACATTCCTCAAGGATCAGCCTCGATTACAAACACTGAACAAAATAAAGTGTGAAGGCGATATAAAGACTTACTTAGAAATGGATGCACAAATTTAATTTCTATTAACTTTCATGGGGAAAAAGGTGAACTCTGGCAAAAAGAAACAAACAAAAACAAACAAACAACAACAACAACAAAGAAAAACAAGTAAAACAAAGAAGGAGAGGGAGGAGGGAATATGGCAGATCCAAGTCAGGGATCCAGTAGACCAAGTGAAAAGGCAACAGAAAGAGCTCCCACATTGAAGTATAGTGTTGATCACCTGAAATGGTTATGTTCACTCCTAGGGAGTAAACTAGTTTGGGAGGGAATGGAGGCAAGCTTAATTTTTATTTAACTCCATTAGCACAGATCAAATTAGTATTTAATATCAGTATTACTTTTACAGTGATTTTTCAAAGCAAAGCTCAAAAAAACTTCTAGTTTTCTTCAATATCAAATATAAAATTTATTTTAAAGTTAATAACTTTCTATAGTTCTCAGATTCTTCTCATTTATACTTTTGGGATTATCTTTGATGTAAGTTTGATGTCCTTTAGAATTTTCATTGTTTCAGAAAGCGGACTTGATTTTTTTTTTATAACTTCCTCTAATTCTTCTGGTCTTTGAGTTTGTTTGTTGTTGTTTTTTTCCTCTGACCTTCATCTCACTCAGTGGTTTTTTGATTACATATAGAATTGCTGATGGGAAGATACTGCCCTCGACTTTTATGTTCTACCTTTCTGATTAACTTAACTTAACTAGGGAATGCACTAATTAAGAAAATCAGACATCACAAGAAGTGTAACTTTACTCAAAACAAAGAAGCATGGGTGATCAACAAAGCTATTCATTTACAACCACAGTGGGCAATCTACATTGAAGAGGAAAATTTAAAAAAGAGGCAGGAAGAAAGGAGAGAGGAAGAAGGGAAGGAAAGAAGGGAGACAACAGGTATAAGGGAGAGTGAATACAACCCTCTTTGTATAAAACATCTTCTAAAAAGAGAGCCTTTCTCTGGGGATTAAACTATGCTTTGTGTACATTATCTGATTGAACTTGTTGGCATTCAGTAAATTGAGAACAATGAGCAAATTTGGGATAGAGTGGAATTGTGATTCACAGAATGAGAGCAAGGCCTCAATCATATTTTCCTTACTCTCTAGCTATTCTATTACATATCATAATTATAAAGTCTCACCTTGCAACCTTACAGATCTAGCAAGGAAGGTCTCTAGGAGTTTATGAAAAAGTCAAACATGAGGGTGTATTTCTGTGTTTGAGGTTGCATTTTTAAGTTGGAATAAAGTTTGAACTATGTAAGTAGTCAAGCCCAATCTATCTGACCCCTCTTGGCCTTTTCCTACTCATAGGAGAAGTATGGCTATCCTACAATTGGGGAAAATCCAGTTCAATACGCATATGACAGTATCAAACAACATGCCATCAGTTACATTTCTGTGGTGTAGAAAACCTTATTAAATATCTGACTGGCAGATCTCAAAGCCCATGCCTTGTGTTTTAGTTTAACTACTGTTACATAATAATACACTCTCAAACCCAGTGGCTTAAAATAGCAACCTTTTATGCAGCTCACAAGTCTGTGTGTTGGCAATTTAGCCTGGACTTGGCTGAGTGATCCTTTGGTCTCAGTAGGTCTCTCCCCTGAATATATTGTTAGCCTCAGTTCTGCAGAAGAACTGTGTGTCTGAAAGTTGCCTACTATTGGTGGGGTGATATAGAAGTAACAATGTCGTGCATCTTTGCTCATCCTCCAGCATCATTGCTGTAGAATTTCTCATGGTGATCAGGCAGACTTCTGAAAGAGCAAACATCAGCATTGAAAACTTGAAGGCCTAGGCTTGAAACTGACACTTCTGTTTGGTACAGCCTACTGTCTAAAGTAAGTCACAAGCTCAGCCCAGATTCAAGAAGTCCACCACCAGATGGGAGGAAGTCCAAAATAATATTAGAAAAGATGTCTGATGCCTGGAGCCGAATTATTGCAGTCATTTTTATAAACAATCCACTTTATCATCTTTATTGTTTTCTGATACTGCTTTTAGGGTTCTCCACCATTACATGTCAAATCCAAGATAAATCACAAATTAATTTTGGAAATCAGGAACTACCCCAGAAATGACAAGATGTTTTAACATTAAAAATCTATATTTAGATTTCAGTGTATTAACAAAGGGTAATGTTTAATATCTAATTGTAATTGTTCTATGCTTAGAACATTTCCTTTGTCATTATTGATACAAGGTTGAATACAATGTTTATATCCATTGCCTCATTTAATTGTAACAAAAATACAAAGAGATCAATGCTAATGTCACATAGTTTGTAAGTAAGAAACTGAGTCTTAGATATTATAAGGCACTTGTCCAGAGTCACACGGGAATTAGCAGATAGGGACTAAAATACTACTTACAAAGTAAAATCATCTTAATTCAAAAGCACAGAACCCCGATGATGATAGGACCAATAAAAGGGTTTCTCTATACTTTCTCAGTCTCTTCTCTCCACTCACAGTGTACCATCTTTAAGAAGCAAATCATATTTTCTAGTGAGTATGATGAAGGTTTACTTTGCTAAGTGCTTTATGCAGAAAGGGTTCAAAGTCCATGACATCATAGAGCTGACAGCATATGAAGGCTTAAATTCCTTGGGAACCAAACAGCGGGAACATTTAGAAAAGGACAGTGTGAAACTGAAACTTTGTGCTTTGGATTTTAGAGGACAAAGGATCCTACAGTCATTCCAGGAAGCAAGAAAGCTGAGCTCCAAAATATTGCATTTATACGTAACACCACTTGGATGTTAGGGAAGCTAACGTGTCTCTCTTGGGGGAAGTAAAGATCTGATGAGTTAGTCCACTGGTCAGCCATACCTCAGTGTTTTTTTTTGTTTTGTTTTTTGTTTTTTTCATTAGATCACAGCCTAGTTGAGTCACTGAATCAGGACTAAGAGCCTTGATTTGGAACCAAGATAGTTTAGGAGGATTGGGAGAATGAGAATATAGAAGGAATAAAGAAAGCATTCATTCATTCATCAACCAAAAAGACTGCTAAACAACAGGCAGCACTCAGTTTGATGATGGAGAAAATCTGATTAAAGTGAAATTATTACTATTATTTGGATAAAACATAGGCAATTCCTGAGATAAGAAAGAAAGCCTAGTGAAGAGAATAAATGATAGTCATTATTGTTGTTTTATTTACTATTCACATTAGATGCTGAGAAAATTCATGTTTGGGAATGATTAATTCTTCCCTAAGTGGAGATGTGCAGGATGAGAAGTGGTTTCACTGATGGGGTGGCATGTGAGCAAGATCTTGAAGAATGAGTAGGAGTGTGAAAATATGCTAAGCTACCTTCTCTGAACACTGAAAATGTAGTATGAGAGGTTATTATGAAGCAACTGTAGTTAGTACTCTGCCTTGTATAACAACAGAGGCACAGCATGACAAGTAAAGGATCACAATTATTGAGTTCTAATCATGATTACCAAGCTTGTTTCCTTAGCTTAGGGAGTTAGTTTCTAATAGCTGCAGAAATCAATGAGTGACCATGCTTTCTGTAAGTCTTTCAGACAGAGCTGCTACTAATTGCTTTGTAACTGTGAGTCTGACTCTGTTATCAACCTTACTTCTCAAGTGATCCTGTTCGGGTGTAATTCTCCTTTTAATGGCTATTTGTACAGAATGGCAGAACCACAATGGCCCTTGGAGACATCTTGTCCAGACTTTTATCATTGGAGCCCTTTCTCTAGACACAATCCCATTTAACATTGTAAACAAATCAAAGAGGAGTACTCAACTTAAGGATTTCTTGTATGGCCTGATCTGTTCAACCACTGCTCAGACTCACAGCTGCAGTGATCCTGAAAGAAGCTCCCTGTCACCTGATCAAAAATAGTGATTGCAGTCTTATCTAATACCTTGTTTTTTACAGGGGAGGAAATTGATACCCAGAAAAGTTAGGTGATTACTTGAGGTCACACAGCAAAGATTTGTGATAACAACCCCACATTCATGTCACCTTCTACTCTACCATGGTTAATGTCCCGGGTCTCCTTAGTAACAAATATCAGGGGTTGGGCACAAAGAGAAGGATAACATTTCTGCCACTTAGAATAAAGCTCATTTCATTCTTTCATCTCCTCACATGAAATAATCAAACAGAAAATGTCTCAAAAGCTTGTTAACAACACAGAATTCTTGGCTCCATTTTGGAATTAATAAGTTAAAATTTTCTAGGTCAGAACATGAGGTCAGATATTTTACAAGGTCATCCAGGTGATTCTGATGTAGCCCACCAGACAACAGTCAGGATTTGTCACTGGACTTCTTATTCTAGGTAAGTTATGACTTATAAAACTTTGGCACTTAGAAGTACAAGTATAGAAGAATATGTGAGTGATATTAAACTTACAGCAGGACAAGATAACTTCACCCATGGAAGAATTCCATAGAGAGCTCATCAACAACTCTAGTTTGGGTGAGCTGTGGGCATTCCTACCAGTTGTATTGTGTAGATTTCTGCATAAAAGTAATTGACATGTACATTATCACATGACTACAAAGTCTAATGTGGAAGGCTATAGGAATCACATTAATACTTTCACTCAGTTATCCCTCTATATGTAATGATCTGATAGTAAGGATATGCTCAAGTAAGACTTCAGCCTCCAAAATTAAGAGCTTCAGTATAGATGTAGGAAACATAAAAACAGTCAAAGCGAATCTTTCTGTAAAAAAAATCAGTCAAGGGGGCAGCCCCGGTGGCCCAGCAGTTTAGTGCCACTTTCAGCTCCGGGTGTGATTCTGGAGACCCAGGATTGAGTCCCATGTCAGGCTCCTTGCATGGAGCCTGCTTCTCCCTCTGCCTGTGTGTCTGCCTCTCTCTCTTTCTGTGCCTGTCACGAATAAATAAATAAAATCTTTAAAAATATCAGTCAAGGAATTCACAAAAAAACAAGATATAAAATACAGTAACAAGTACCTAAAATGTGGAGAAGAGAGCAGAGAAAAATGGTTCCAACTTAAATGATGATCAACTTAAAATAGACTGTCATATGTAGAAGTTATATACAAAGCTAATGGTAACCATATATTAAAAACCACAATAAATATGCAAAGAATAAAGAGAAGAAATCCAAATATATCACTAACAAAAATCAATAAAACATGAAAGAAAGACAAGGACCAGAGAAAATTTTCAGAAATTACTACAAAACAAGTAATAAAATGAAAATAAATATGTATCTATCAATAATTACTTTGAATGTAAATGGAGCAATGCTCCAATCAAAAGACTTAGGATGACAGAATGGATAAAATGACAAGACCTATCTATATGCTGCCTACAAGAGACCCATTTTAGACCTAAAGACACCTACAGGTTAAAAGTGAGAGAATGGAGTAAGATTTATCATGCAAAAGAAACCCAGAGTAGCAATACTTATGTTGGGCAAAATAGACTTTAAAGCAAAGACTATAACAATAGACAAAGAAGGACACTAGATAGTAATAAAGGGGATAATGCAACAAGATGATATCAATGTATCAACAATTGATAATGCAACAAGATGATATAAGTATTTACGCACCCATTATAGGAGGACCCAAAAACATTAAAAAGTTAATAATAAACATAAAGGGACTAATTGATAATAACACAATAATAGCTGGGTACCTTAACACCCCACTGACATCAATGGACAGATCATCAAAACAAAATAAACAAGAAAATAGTGGCTGAATGACACTGGAACGATGGACTTAACAGATATATTCAGAACATTCAGGCCTCAAATAGCAGAATATCCTTCAGAATATATCACATATTAGCACACAAACCTCAACAAATTCAAGAAGATAGAAGTCATTCCATGTATCTTTTCTGACCACAACATCATGAAACTAGAAGTTCACCATAAGAAAAAATCTGGAAAGACCACAAATATGTGGAGGTTAAATAACATGCTGCTAAACAATGAAAATCAATTAAGTAATCAAAAAACAAAAATAAAAAAGTACATGGAAACAAATGAAAATGAAAACACCATGGTCTGAAACCTCTGGGACTCAGCAAAAGTGAGGGGGAAGTTTATAGCAATACAGGCCTACCTCAAGAAGCAAGAACAATCTGAAATAATCTAACCTTTCGCCTAAATGAGCTAGAAAAGAACCACGAATAAAACCTAAAGCCAGCTGAAGGAAGGAAACAATAAAGATTAGAGCATAAATAAATGATATAGAAAAAAAAAAGAACAGATCAATGGAACTAAGGGCTAGTTTTTTTTATTTTTTTAATTTATTTTTTATTTATTTATTTTTAAAGATGTTATTTATTTATTCATGATAGTCACACAGAGCGAGAGAGAGGCAGAGACACAGGCAGAGGGAGAAGCAGGCTCCATGCACCGGGAGCCCGACGTGGGATTCGATCCCGGGTCTCCAGGATCGCGCCCCGGGCCAAAGGCAGGCACCAAACCGCTGCGCCACCCAGGGATCCCGCTAGTTTTTTTTTTTTTTTAAATCAATAAAATTGATAAATATCTAACCAGACTTATCAAGAAAAAAAGAGAAAACTCAAATAAACCATGAATAAGAAAGGAAAAATAACAACCAATACCACAGAAATACAATCATAGAAGAATATTTTGTAAAACTATATGACAGCAAATTGTTGGATAAACTGGAAAAAATGAATAAATTCCTAGAAACATACAAACTAGCAAAACTGAAACAGGAGGAAATAGAAAATTTGAACAGACTGATAACCAGTAAAGAAACTGAGTCTATAAATAAAACAAAACAAAATAAAAAAACTTCAAACAAACAAAAGTCCAGAACCAGATGGCTTCACAGGCCAATTCTACCAAATATTTAAGTAAAAGTTTATACCCATTCTTCTTAAATTATTTCAAAGTATAGAAAAAGAAGGAAAAAAAAAAAGAAAAGGAAGGAAAAGTTCCAAATTCATTCTGTGAGGTCATTACTACCCTGATACCAAAATAAGATAAAGATACCACTGAAAGAGAGAACTATAAGCCAATATCCCTGATGAATATAGATACTATAATTCGTAATAAAATACTAGCAGACTGAATTCGACAATACATTAAAAAGAAATCATCCACCACAATCCAGTGGGATTTATTCCTGGATTGCAAGACAAAAAGGAATAAAAGGAATCCAAGTCAGAAAGGAAGAAGTAAAATTTTCATTATTTGCAGGTGACATGATACTGTATATAGAAAACCTGAAAATTTTCACCAAAAAAACTTCTAGAGCTGATATGTGAATTCAGTAAAGTCACAGGATACAAGACAATGTTCAGAATCTGGCGCATACACCAAAAATGAAGCAAGAAAAGAGAAATTAAGAAAACAATCCCATTTATAACCACACCCAAAATAATAAGACACCTAGGAATGAACCTAATCAAAGAAGTGAAAGACTTGTACTCTGAAAACTATAAAACACTGATGAAAGAAATTTAAGAAGACACAAAACATTGGAAAGAAATTCCATCTCATGGATTGGAAAAATAATCATTGTTAAAATGTTTATACTACCTAAAGCAATCTACACATTTAATGCAATCCCAATCAAAATATGCACAAAATTCTTCACAGAACTAGAACAATCAAGCCTAAAATTTGTATGGAACCTCTCCAAATAGCCAAAGCCTCTTGAAAAAGAAAAGCGAAGCTGGAAGCATCACAATTCCAGACTTCAAGTTATATTACAAAATTGTAGTGATCAAAACAGTATGGTACTGGCACAAAAATAGACACATAGAGAAATAGAACAGAATAGAAAATCCAGAAATAAATCCAAAATTATATAGTCAATCTTCAACAAAACAGGAATGAATATTCAATGAGAAAAAGTCTTTTCAACAAATGATGTTGGGAAAACTGGACAGCAACATGCAAAAGAATGAAATTGGACTACTTTCTGGTACTATACACAATAATAATTCAAAATAGATTAAAGAACTAGATGTAAGACCTGAAACCATATAAATCCTAGAAGAGAACTCAGGTAGTAACTTCTTTGACATCAGCTATAGCAACTTTTTTTCCGGATATATTCTCCTGAGAGAAATAAAAGACAAGAGAAATAAAAACAAAAATAAACTATTGGGACTACATCAAAATAAAAAGCTTCTGCACAACAAAGGAAACAGTCAACAATGGGATTGGCTGGGTGGTTCAGTGGTTTAGTGCCTGCCTTTAGCCCAGGGTGTGATCCTGGAGACCCGGGATTGAGTCCCATGTTGGGCTCCCTGCACGGAGCCTGCTTCTCTCTCTGCCTATGTCTCTGCCTCTCTCTCTCTCTCTTTGTCTCTCATGAATAAATAAATAAAATCTTTTTTTTTAAAGGAAACAACAAAACTAAAATACAGCTTACAGTATGGGAGAAGATCTTTGCAAATGACCTGATAAAGGGGTAGACATGTATAGAATTTATAAAACTAAACACCCACAAAATGAATAACCCAATTAAAAAAATGAGCAGAAGATATGAATAGACATTTCTCCAAAGAACACATACAGATGGCCAACAGACACAGAAAAAATACTCATCATCATTTATTATCAAACTACAATAAGGGGTCATCTCTATCAGAATGGCTGAAATCAACAATATAAGAAACAACATACATTGGCTAAGATGTGAAGAAAAAGGAATACTCGTGTGCACTGTTGGTGGAAATGCAAACTGGTGCAGCCACTCTGGAAAACACCATGGATGTTCCTCAGAAAGTTGAAAATAGAAGTACCTTGTGATCCAGCAAGCACAGGGCTGGGTATTTACCCAAAGAATACAAAAAACACTAATTCAAAGGGATATAGGTATCCCTGTTTATAGCATTATTGACAGTAGCCATGATATGGAAACACCCAAGTGTCCATCGATAGATGAATGGATAAAAAAGTGGTATATATCCACAATGGAATAGTACTCAATCATAAAAAGGAGTGAAATCCTGCCGTTTGCAACAATATGGATGGAGCTGGAGAGAATATTGCTAAACAAAAGTCAGAGAAAGATAAATACCATATGATTTTACTCATATGTAGAATCTAAGAAACAAAACATATATGGAAAAGGAAGAAAATAAGGGAGAGAGAGAGAGACAAAGCAAGAAATAGACTCTTAATTACAAAGAACAAACTCATGGTTACCAGAGGGGGAATGGAAGGGGTCAAAATAGGTGATGAAGATTAGGGAGTGCACTTATCCTGATGAGCACAGGGTGATATATGGAAGTGTTGGATTATTATATTGTACATCTGAAACTAATATAACACTATATGTTAACCAATTGGAATTAAAATAAAAACTTAAAGGGGCACCTAGGTGGCTCAGTTGGTTAAGCGTCTGCCTTCTGCTCAGGTCATGATCTCAGGGTCAGGCTCCCTGCTAAGTGGGGAGTCATTTCTCCCTCTCCCTCTTGCCCCCCCCCCACTTATGCTCTCTCTTGCCTTCTCTTTCAAATGAATAAATAAACATTTTTTTCAAAGAAATAAAAACATATAAAAAATTTAGCCTCCAAAATTAAGGCCACTAAATCTCTTGAAAAATCTCAATATCCAAATGTATTTGTAGCCTACTTCTAATGTAGGTGAAGTAGAGATGCCTTTTTAAAAAACAAAATAATGAGCTTTATAGATTTCAAAAGGATCTCAGAAATCAAACAGTTTATAGTTTATAGAGACTGATTAGGACTAAGGTGGGGCCCATTCATAGGTGGCATCAGGGCGACGCCTTGAGTAAAATACGAGAAAAGTGAGTACCGTTTTTTTTAAGTGAGTAAATATCTTTTAATAAATTATTAAACAGTACACAAAATAAATAAAAACAAAATGGGATAAGGAGGAAATTTATTTCAAATTAGGATGTGGATTACTTGGGAACATTATAAATAAACTATTATTTTTCAACATGTTTCTCTTAAATCAAATTTAGACATACAATAGTTTAAAAATAAGGGATTCAACCTTTTTTGTTTCTCAGGATGAGTCTTGGTAAGACTGGCTTGATTTTTAAGACACTGTGATTTTAGATGGAAAATTTTCTACAAAGAAGGATCAAATGGCCAGCATGCTAATAACGGTGATTCTGGGGGCTGTCCTAAAAAATGCTCAGTCCACTAAGCAGACATTTACTCTTTAACCATAACTCATACCTCTGAGCATATGCATTTTATTCACTGAAATTTGGCATTTGATAAAATGTATAGTTCTGCCTGAATGTGCCAATGGCTGTGGCTTAGGTAGCTCTGTCCCCAACTCTTCTTAACTACATCAGTTTACAAAAGAGACGTGAAGGGGACAAGTCTGCCTGCTGATAAGGACAGAACCAAGAAGCTATGTGTTACTACCTGCCCTACCCCCTCCCTGCCCCCAGCTATCTCTTCTTGCCAGCCATGGTTAGAGCAGTAGGGAAAGCACAGGAACACAGGAAATGCTTCTTCCTATGGTGGGATGGTCTGGGTCTGTGTGCCAACAAGTGTGGTGCTTGGACATGTATCATCTTGGGATCCAAAGAGTCCTAGAATCTTGCTTTCACATCTAAGATCTCATGCAAATTATTTCATCAGTCTGATGGTGTGCCACCTTTGGGCCTTAGTTTTACAACGTGAGGAAGATAAGAACACTAGCTCCTTCTCAGATCTGCTGAGTTCATTTTTTCTTTTCAGCACTTACTGCAAAGCAATTAGTTTTCTCCTCAACCTTCATCATAGATTTGATGCCCAGATGCCTATCTTTTGACAAGTATACCAGTTAGCTTGCATTGTGTAATGAACCACTCCAAAACATTTGAAACAAGAATAATTTCCTGAGGTCAGAGTTCTGCAGATTGGCAATTTGGGCTGGATTTAGCTGGTGGTGTGTTAGGAATTTGGCTTCTCTTGGCTAGGCTTGCCCATGCATCTGCATTTAGCTGGTAAGTCAACTGAAGCTGTCTGCAACAATGTGCCTTTATCCATTTGAAGAGCCCGGATTTCTTCCCATGGAAATAGTGGAGAGACCAAGAAAGCAGAGTGGAATCTGTAAGATCTCTTGAGACCCAGGCTAGGGACAAATACAATGTTGCTTCTGCCACATTCTTTGGGCTAAATCAAATCATAAACCCAGCCTAGATTTAAAGGGTGTAAAAGAAATTCCTTTCCCAGATGAGGAGCTGAAAGAATTGGTGCAATGTTTGTAATCTCCCACAGCAGGAGATCTGGAGACTATTTTTAATTGATGGAAGGAGCACTATACTGCATGACAATGCTTAGTTCATTGTGATTTCACTGTGATGATTTTACTACCATCATCTACAAAGCATGACATTTGGACCGAAGCTTTGCTATTTTATTTTAATTTAAACTTACGTCTCCTTGTGACTCATCCAGAGCTAAGATAAGCATGGATGCCATGCATTTATTTATTTGGGAGTTGAGGGCTCCTCCTTTTTTTTTTCTTTTTGACAGGTGTCCTGGGAAATCCTTCTGGAGTAGCAATCTGGCCCTTCTTCTCATTTTGCCAATCTGATCACCCTAGGGTAGGGTGATTTAACAAGAGTAATTAATCATTGTGTTTTCCGAAATTGGAAGCCAAGGCACATTAGCCTCATCCCAGAGAACATGTATGCAAGTGAGGGGGTTATGAAGGAGTGTGTGTAATGAGAGAGGTGAGAATCTTATAATTAAGGAGGAGCATAAATAATAATGAAAGTCATTAGTGCCACTCGGTTGAAAGAATGTCATAAATGTAATTGGGGCATTAAAGTGAAATCCATTATGACAAACATTAACACATACAAAGGAGGAAAAAATGTGGTTCTTGAGCTTGACAGATAGTGTCAGCTTCCAGTGGGGCCCAGATGGCATTCAGGAAAATGTTATGAACAGTTTTATTTTAATATTTTTGGTTATGTGATATTTGGGAATCGAATGACACAAACACACAAGGAATTTTCACATGCCTGGCCTTGAAGCGGCTGGCAGAGAAGAGAGGTCACCAAAGGCAGCAGCAGAAGGAGGACTTCTCTTCTGGTCACACCAGTGTTTTCCTAGGTACTGCGGTAAGTCGAGGCAGATGATGCATCTTGGCATTTGTCCCCTGTAAAATTCCCTCCTGAACCAGACATGCAGTTTGGATGCTTTCTTTAAAAAATAGCAAAGTGTGGGGAGAGCGACAGGGATGAGAACGAGGACATTTAAACAATTATGCAGGAAATTATATGATGCTAAAATTGAACACGGACAGACTGTTCAATGGCAGGATTCCCACTCGTGCTGAGCTTTGCAAAGGGGAGGATTCTTTTCTTTCTCTCCAAGACTGTAATTTTTGAGCATGAAATAATTCAGAATATAAAACAATAGGAAAAAATTAAATATGTCTAGAGATGGAGGCAAAGAGAAACAGAAAGAAGGCAATTAAAAAAAGAGAATTAAGATGAAGTGTGTGTGTGTGCTCAAGGGGAGGGAATGAATAACAATAGTGATAGTAGTTTGGGAAGAGAAATATTCTTCTCTTGGGTTTCTTTTCAGTGCAAAAATGACTCAAGGGGATCAAATCCCTGCCAGAGAAGGGTATGAGGACTCAGTGTGTCTGTATGTGTAAAAGGTGTAGCACACTGGAAAATGGTGACTCTCAATAAAAGGCAGATATAGTAACCATTATTATAAATGTTATTGTATGTCAAGGCTGGTAGAACAATCCATACATGTCAGGGATCTAGATCTTTCATGCATTATGGGGAAGAGGGAGGAATAGACTGACATCTGTTATAAGCCCAATCTATGCAGAGATTTAGATAATATGTTAGCTCATTTAATTCACATTACAAAGCTGTTTAGCAGGTATTTTGCCTATAATCAAGGACACAAAGATCAGATAGATTAATACACGCAAAACAGTCACCAATACATAATAAAGGCTCAACAAATGTTCACTCTTATGATTGGTACCCTCAAAGTCACACAGCCAATCATTGAAGAGTCAAGATTTAAACCCCTTTCTCTTTAATTTCATTTGCACCAAGCTACTTCGCACATGACTCACTTGGAACAATCCACACCCCCACAGATGAATGTTCTGTAGTGAAAGGCCACAGAGACAGCTGGGAAATAATAGAAAGTCTTACAATCCTGGAGGCAGAAAGTTGGGTTGCAATTTCTGCTACAGTCCCTTAGATGTACACAGTAGGACGTATATAGTGCACATGCAGACATGGTGCACAGAGTTCCCTTCCAGAAAGGACAGCTACCCCAGTTACTGGGAGGACTATTAGCAGACAGTCTTGTCAGCCTTTCAGAGATTACTTCGGTTGTACAAGGTCATGGGCCTTCCTGAGACAGGCCGTGCTTGATGACTGATGGCTATGGGAGTATAAAAGCATAGGCATCCCACTCAGCAGGAGCAGCTCTGAGGGGCCATCATAGCTCTAGGGCTCCTCATGGCTATGTGCATAAAGGTCAGCTGAGGCTGTCAGCAGGACTGCATGGCAATTCGATGTCTGTCTCCAATCCTCGGTCCTTTCCAACCCCTCCATAGGAGTAGATCCCAAGTGTTCTTTCTAATAAATATGCCACAGATGAAACTCTAGCTCAGAATCTGCTTCTGGGGAACTCAAAAGGAGACAGTTTGGATCTGTAAAGGAAGCCAGTATGGTAGTTAAAGAGAGATTTCTGTGAAGATCAGCCTATTGAGCCAGGAGCACAGTTGTAAGCACGTGAAAGATTTTCAGAAAACATTACTAAACCTAAAGCTGAGTGGCTTGAAGAAACGGTGATTGCACCCACCTTAAAATCAACACTGAGCAGGGCATTTAGGGCAGTGGAATTTCAGTTAACATCTCTACCCCACCCCAAGGGATGCCATCCCTCCTCCAGGCTCACCCCTAGGGTGTTTGCCAGGCAAAAGATGCTGTGTGAGTAGCAATGTGCTGAACTTCCTCCACGTAGGTGCTCTGGTGTAGAAGAAACCTGTTTAAAATGAACATTAAAGGCATCAGACAAGGGATGCCTGGCTGGCTCAGTTGTTTAAGTGTCTGACTCTTGATTGGGGCTCAGGTGATGATCTCAGAGTCATGAGATGGAGCCCTGAGCTGGGAGTCAGCTTGGGATTTTCTCTCTCTGCCTTTCCCCCTGCTTGTACTATAAATAAATAAATAAATAAATAAATAAATAAATAAATAAATAAATAAATAAATTCTTTAAAAAAAGAATTCAAAGGCATCAGATAAGAGGAAGAAAGAGTCATAGAGAGGGGAGATGTGGAGAATAGGCTTGTGTCTTGATTTAAAGAGCCTGATTTCTGAATCTGAATGCAAAAGAGCAGGACATGAACTATTATGAGAATGGGACTGAGAAGGTAGAGGCAGAAGCTAGACACTTGCTTCATTTTACTTATTTGCTTCTTGTTTTTATATTTCTTAGGTTTTTATTTTAATTCCAGTTAGTTAACATACAGTGTAATATTAGTTTCAGATGTATAATATAATGATTCAGTACTTCCATACACCATCCAGTGCTCATCACAACAAGCGCACTCTGTAATTTCCCTCCCCTAGTCACTCACCTCCCCTCTAGTAATCATTAGTATGTTCTCTATAGTTAGGCATCTATTGCTTCCTTGTTTTTAAATTACATTTTTATTCACTTTAAAGTAAATGAGCAATACATGAATTTAATGTAATAATAAAAATATATGTTAGTCCTTTAAAGGTTCTAATGCTAAACATGCTTCTCATCCCATGGGTTTCCTTTAGGAATAGAGATTTTTGGGCTAGAGATTCTTTTCAACTAATGAGCAATGGGGGATTTTTTTAGGTGGGTGGGGCATTTTTCAATTACTTTCTTTGTTTTTTTTTTTTTTCCTTATACTTTAAGATACCCATTTCCTCAGACTTTTAAAAATCATTTGTTGTTTGTAGCTTACTTTAGAATTAAACAAAAGGAGGCCTTCATATTTATAGCACTGTTAACTTTTTACTTCTTAAGAGTGTTTATTTGTATGTTATTTTTTTTCTTAGATAATTATCTGATTTTCAAAGAATAAACTGTTTTGAAAAAAAATTGTTTTGGTTATAATAAAATTATAGTAAGTTGGTCTTATCCTTTTATATTATTTTAAATTTTGGTTTAACTGTACTTGTTTTTCTATATTTTTCTATGGATACTTAGATAATCACTATTCAATATTCTATCTATCCATATCTATCATATGTAGGGCTATGAAATACCCTCTGAAAACAGCTGTAGCTACTTCCCACTGGCTTGGAAAAAAAAGTCATTTATTTTAAGTAGTTCTATATTACATTTTTATTCAGTTTATCATTTGAAAGCATGAAATTTAAATTCCCAACATGTTTTGAAAGGTATTAGCCACGAATGTATTATTGCTTTCTAATTTCATTTCATCAGGGTTAGAAAATATGTTGTCTATTTTTTTTAATGAAAGGTAATTCCTTCTTGCCTAGCACATAATCTGTATTTATAATGTTTCATATGTTTGTGAAGAATGCCCATTTCTTCTCTGAAAGGTATGAACTACTCTAGAGAGGTATTTGATCATATTTATTGTGTCATTTAACTCTGATACTTTTGCTATTTTTCTCTTCTTTTATATTTCTAGGTTCCTCCTTTGAATTCTCCCATTTTAGCTCTCTATATTGCAAAATCTCTTTTTGCATTTTCAGAACTCTATCATTAGAAATGAATTACTCTGTATCCAAATAGATTTTTATTTTCAAAAAATGTTCTAATGAAATGCCATCAGCCTTGGAAAAGGTGATACTTCCAGCTGGCCTAGCAATCACAAGGTATTTATGCCATCTCTCTTCACTCCTGGGCCTTTGCCAGACTTGGCTAATTGATCAAGGTCTTCCTACCTGCAGAGTCCAGATGCTACCTTGGAATATACTGCTTGAGTTGGTTGCTACCAACTGATTACAGTCTGCCCTTCAGTTAAAACCTATTTGCCCTCCTTGCTTAAAACATTATCAGTCAAGATAAGAAAGAAAGTTGACCAATGTCTAGTAGGTTTGGAGGAGAACATTGAATTAATACTCTATCTGGGAAGCTATTTTTCAAGGCAATTGGCCAACACTGTTAAACTTGGGAAATCTCAAGGTAAAAAGCATCTATGAGAAATTCTTCAAATAATTATTTGATAAAATCCAGAGAACCAAGAGATGAATCAAAATAAGCAATCCTGCATTAAAGAAACTATGAAAAATTGAATAAGAGTAACCAATTATAGTTAAAGGACAGAATGTACATAATTTATATTTGACCATGGAAATGAAGAATGTATTAAGGAGAAATAAGTTAAAACAGCTGACCCACGATTATTGGGAGGATGTTGTTGGGGAAGGAAGGAGTCTGTGAACTCTATCTAAACTTCTTTTAAGCATATTGGTAATTAAACGCCTTGATAAATAGACTAGTGATATTTGTTAGAAGAAAGAGTTCTCTTTTTTTTAAGATTTTATTTATTTATTCATAAGAGAGAGAGAGAGAGAGGCAGAAGCAGGCTCCATGCGGGGAGCCCGACCTGGGACTCTATCCGGGGACTCCAGGATCACACCTTGGGCTGAAGGCAGGAGCTAAACCACTTAGCTACTCAGGGATCCCCAGGAGAAAGAGTTCTTATCTATGGAATATTCTTAGTGGAATATCCCTAGTTAGATTTGCTTATGATGGACAAGACTAGTATAAATGAATTTATGAAGCATGGTTCCTAAGGAATATCATGTAAGCTATATGACTAAAACATGTTTTAGTATACGTTTATGATTAAAACATTTTCCATTGTGTAAGGCTTTGACAAATTTCAGTAAGAGGCTTACATATTACTTTGGCCTAAAGACCTTTTGTCCCTTAAAGGAAGAAAGAAGCTGAGGAACCATGCAAGATATCTGAGGCTTCTTTTTGCGTTGCTTGGATATCTTAATTCTTGTATATTTAAATTATTAGTAAAGCTTAATATTGGATAAGATCATTGATTTGTGTGATTTGTGTTTGACAGTAAACTCTGTTGAATAACAAAAATTTGGGAGATGTACAGATGGACAGAAGTACAAAAATGCCTACTTCTGTTTTAGCATGGAGTCTAGCAATACTGCTCAAAATTGAAGCATGGGGCTAATAAAATGTTTTAATATCAATTGTTTAATGTTTTTCATAATATTTTTGTGTCTTCCAAAATATTTTTATATATTTAAGAAACTCCATCTCTTAAAGTGTGAAAAATTTTGTCTAAGATTTAACAGATCATATTGTTTTGCTCCTATTGTTTCTCATTCAATATCCAGTAAGTTATTACTATTATTATTATTATTGTTCCTAAAATTAGCCTTACCATAGTCCCATAAATTCCTCTTAAAATCATAATACCCATAAATCCTTCAAAAAATTTCTGTCTCTATAGACCTGCCTACCTACCTATATATTTTTTAAAAAGAACGCACACATTAGAAAGATTATTTAATCTTGAATTCTTTATAATAGATAAAACAATAAATGGTTTTTTATTTTTATTTTTTTAAGATTTTATTTATTTATGAGAGACACAGAGAGAGAGACAGAGACAGAGACACAGGCAGAGGGAGAAGCAGGCTCCATGCAGGGAGCCAGATGCGAGACTTGATCCTGGGACCCCAGGATCATGCCCTGGGTCAAATACAGGCTCTAAATCGTTGAGCCACCAATAACAATATTATTGTTAATGACCTATAATCGGAAGCTTCCTGCCTTTTTTGGTTGCTCCTGTGGAAAGTACTGAAAAGATTGTTTCGTTTTGTTGTCTTTTTATAAAAGGGGAGGTGGAGAGACCCCTTCAGAGCAGGGATTGTGCCGGGAGAGTGCCTCTGACTTTGGGACATTTCATCCACAGAATTTTCCAAGCTGATGGTTGGGGGGTGGGAGGCAGTTTTTATTTTTGTTTGTTTCTGGTTTGGGAAAACAAGCATTTTTACTGCGCACATAAATTGGTCAGCAGGAAAGGGAGCCCAGGAGTGGTAGCAGATGGACCTATGCCCTTGCTGGGTTTCCTTTTTCTCTAGGACTGTGAGTGGGGGGAAATGGTTTTTAGAGGTGAGGGTTATTAGTCCCTGTGGAGGAAAGAAATGTCTCTGGGGACAGAGGATCCCCGGAGTCCCATCGCATTTCCTGTAATCTGCTCTCTGAGATGTGGCCTTGCCAGGAGAGCCTGCCCTCCTCAGAACGCAGGGCCAGACACCCCGCCTCCATCTTTCCAAGCACCCGGGCAAAAAGCTACAAAGGAAAGGGATCCCAATAAACAGTTTTTTAGCTATCTAGAAATTATTAGCCAGATCCTTAGTAGGAAACAAAATGCAGCATTAGATCCTTTGTGGGGAAAAAAAAAAAAATCCTTTGGAAACACTAGAGGATGGGAGGAAGGAGGGTTAAAATGCAGTACCCAGAATTCCCAGTTATAACATTTAATCTCCAATCTAATGCTTCATACAATATTTTAGATTGTCTATGCTACCTCCATTTTTTCTATATGCATATGTATTTACTCTACCCCAAGCACTCTTTCAAGTGCCAATAAAGTGAAAAAAGATAGAGGCTTTTCCCTTCAAGGAGTTTATAGTCCAAAGTAAAATTTAGTAAAGGTGCAGTGTGTTAACAGGAATAAGCACAGTGTAAAGTGCTCTGCGGACTTGGATGGTGGTGGCAGTAACTGCCTAGAGCAACTGAGGAAGCCTCCCATGAAGAGGGAACCAGTCTATCAATCAAGGATATCCATTTCATCATACATATGGAACTTTGAAGACTTTCCGTTATTCAAAATAGCACCTTGACTGGAGAAAGAAATTCAATATCACACCTGACTAACATGGGAAGGAGAAACACAGTGTCCAAGGCAGCCCCCTAGTAAAATTGAAAGAACACTAGCCAACAAAATGGAGAGATGTGGTGGGTTTCATTCCTGACGTCTACAATTAACATCATAAATAATGCAAATTAGTGAAGTGACATAAAACTGCTGAGTTTTTATTTTCTTCATCTGATAGGAGGTGGGGTTAAATCATATTACCTAATACTTTTTGGACACAGGAACCTAAAGTATAGAGTGGTGTTGCCATGACTTATAGTAAATTTATACCAGAAGAGAGAAACGACTATAACCAAAACCTAGCTGAGGAGGCTTTGGCTTGGCAATCAGACAGCAGGTGGTGAGTAGAAATGAAAAAAAAAGTAGAAGTTCTAATGTTAAAAAGCAGACTGCTTCTAGAGTCAAGTTAAGAGGTTTTGAATGGAAAAATACCCAGTAAAGTTGATCATTCAATTAAAATGATCTAAGCAAAAATTAAAACAAGTGTAGATTATATACTTATTGTCAAATTTTTTCAGTGGATTAATGTGCTTCAGGGCAAAGTTTGGACAAAGGGTGTAGACTTCATACCTATGATTGTAGATAGCCTGTTGGGAGCAGAAGAGAGAAAGAGAGAAGAAAGAAGAGGAAGAGGACAAAGAGGAGAAGGAGGAGGAGGGGAACAGGGAGAAAGAGGAGGAGAAGAAGAGCAAGAGAACTGTAAGTACAGTTGTTAGCATGTGGAATTTACTGAAATCAAAATATAAGAAGCCTACTAAGTTTTGAAATATAGTTACTACCTAAGAAACCACCAAGAGCTTGAGACTTAAAAATGATCCTTTGACTCTTAAATTTTTGCAGGCAGGAGGCACAACAAGAAAGCTGCATGACCTTCCAGAAGGGTCAAAGAAGTACAAGTATGTCCCAAATATTATAAAAAAGGAAGAACCTCCCAGAGGGCATCATCTAGAGTCTTCAAGAGCAAAGATAAGGTTGCTTCTCTCCAAGAGCAGAATCAAGACATAAAGAATTCTCTGTACCCAGAGAGTAGAAAGTCTTGAAGAATGTCTTCTCAGAAGGATTTCAAAATGTTGCAAACCTGTGACTGTATCTCTCATTTTTCTACTTTCCAAATGGATATGTTTATTGTGGTTATCCTCTCCTTGTCCAACCTTGCATTTTGGGGTGGGATGGAGGAGGGGCCAGCAGGTAATTCCTTTAAACTTACGAATTTCTGGAACATTGTATGGAGCACCTTCTGGATCTGATATAATAATTACTACTAATGATAAGTAGATCATTGAGAGAACCTAGGTTTAGAAATAAATGTGTTGGTTAGTTAATATTTGAGATTGTCTCCCAGGACAAATGAGTAACTTTTTTTTTTTTTTACATGTGGGAAGCAGATAACAAAGGGTCTATATGATGATCATTAGTATGGAAAGTTACAGTCTTTATAGAATTTATATGACTGAAAGTAAAAAATATCAAGGACAGCCGAATTTAATAATTACTGTTCATGTCTAGGTGTTCTACTGATGGCTCAACAGTATTTGAATGACTAATATGAAAATATATATACTATAAAAATCAATGTATATGTATTCTATACAATTGGCTTTTCTTGCCTTCCCTTCAGGTAAAATCAATAATTATGTTGTTATGCAAAGTTTGTCCTCTAATCTGCGTTCAAGTGACAGCAGTGATATAAAAGATTAAAATATAAAGTAGATATATATTCAAAGTGTAGACAATTTGAATATGAAACAAATGTAAACAATCAAAAAACTATATTTTCAGGAATGTTAGTTTTCTTCTAAAGTATTATTTTCTATTAAGAAGTAAAAAATGATATCACAAATTTGAACAAAAATTTAATGAAACTAATTTGCATTTATATTTTGAAATTTTTGTAAATCATATTCAGTATGTTTTTATTTTTTATTTATTTTTTTGACAGGACGATATAGCCAGAGAGCACAAGTGGGGGAATGCAGAAGGAGAGAGAGAAGCAGGCTTCCAGATAAGCAGGGAGCCCGACACAGGGCTCGATCCCAGGAGTCAGGTTCATTACCTGAGCCGAAGGCAGACCCAAACAACTAAGCCACCCCGGCCCCCCTCAGTATGTTTTTAGACATAACACTATTCACAATTCTAGTCTTTAATATCATCTAGTTGCTAGTGTGAACAATCGATATTGTCCTTCAGGCATATTGCCAATTTTATCAAATGAAAATATAAGACGGGCAGCCCTGGTGGCCCAGCGGTTTAGCGCCACCTTAGGCCTGAGGTGTGATCCTGGAGACCTGGGATCAAGTCTCACGTCAGACTCCCTGCATGGAACCTGCTTCTCCCTCTGCCTATGTCTCTGCCTCTCTCTCTCTCTCTCTCTGTGTCTCTCATGAATAAATAAATCTTAAAAATAATATATAAGACACTCCATTAAATCTGAATTTCAGATAAACACCAATTGTTTATAGTACAAGTATGTCCAAAATACTATATAAGATGTCTCATTCTTAAAAAATTACCCACTTTTTAAATTTAAAATTCAAATGTAACTGGCTGTACTATATTTTATTGGGCAATCCTAATGTATATATAAATTTAAGAATAATAGAATTTGCTTAATATTGCAACATGTTCCAGAGCCAGTAGGTCCAATTGTTGCAAATAGGCGAATAGTGTGATGATACATAAGTAAATACCTTGGGAGGGGTTAATTGAAAACCTCAAGTAGCAACAAAACAGACAGTTGGCAATACTGGGAACATATTACATATGTATAAATCATATGTATGTATGTACATATACACACAACATTAAATTCACATCCAGAGGAAAGATTTGACATGTTAATTTGTCTTTTTTTCTTACTAAGTGCTTCCACTGCTCAAATTCCCCCTGCATTCTGAAGCAGCACCCAACTTTATATTTAGCAATACAGAATAGTTTCATGGTAGTTGAACACAGTTGCCTTCTATCTCTAGGTCAGAGGGCAGAAATCCTGGAGTAGCATTTTCCCCCTGAGACCTGAAACCTGAAATGGTGTTAGTCATGAGAGTGGAGGTTAAGAGTTATGGGTCATGCTCTGAAGTGCAAAGTCCTTC
Organism: Vulpes lagopus; assembly: GCF_018345385.1. Classification (NCBI taxonomy): domain Eukaryota; kingdom Metazoa; phylum Chordata; class Mammalia; order Carnivora; family Canidae; genus Vulpes; species Vulpes lagopus. The sequence goes on from NC_054842.1 coordinate 6,021,369, forward strand.
ATTTCCAAAGACATTGGGGCCCATTATATTCTTCGGTGCGTGTGTGTGTGTGTGTATGTGTTCTCGAGAATTCCTGCGCTCTTGAAACTGCAAGACACAGAGTAGACACCCTTCATACCCAGATGTAAACATGAATAAATTCAACTTTGGATACACACTTCTTTCTCAGGTATCTATGTTCCAACAATTTCCCTGTCCCCTTTGTAGGCTCCCTTTAGGCCACGTGTATAGTTCTAGACAAGGACTGTGACCAGAACTGTATGCCATATCTATGCCATTTCAGAACTGGTGTGACATCCTAGGGCTGGCCCAAATTACAGCGACTGTGTCCAGAGAGTAACACAAGACTCTAGAGCCTCCACTTTTGACCAAGTGAAAAAAAAGCCCCCTCCAACCCACATTAGACATCATGCAAAAGCATGCATCAATAAATAAATAAATAAATAAATAAATAAATAAATAAATAAATAAATGTATGTTTGTTAGAGAAAGCCAGAAGGATTTTAGAGAGTTTTCCTCCCACCAAAGCACAGCCTGGCATAACCTGAATAATAGCAGTTCTATACTCAAATAGCTTTCTACATTCTAAGATTACATACCCACTTATGAGTGGGTATATTACATATATATATATATATATACACATAAATGTAATATATACTACATATGGGTCAGCTGTGACCCAGACCACATTCCCGAAAAGCCTAAAATCTTTACTAAAATCTCGTATATATATATATATATATATATATATATATATATATATATTTATATATACATATATACACACACACACACACATACACACACACTTTGTACTTTATTTACATTTAAATAGTTAATCAGACTGGAATACATTTTTAAAATTTATTTATTTTGAAATATTTTATTTGTTTATTCGTGAGAGACACACAGAGACGCAGAGACACAGGCAGAGGGAGAGGCAGGCTCCCTGCAAGGAACCTGATATGGGACTTGATCCCTGGACCCCAAGATTAGAGCCTGGGCCAAAGGCTGCCATTCAACCCCTGAGCCACCTAGACACTGCAGAATACATTTTAGTATAACGTTTAGTATATATTTAAGATTTTATTTTACAAAACTGTCCAGACAGAATTTATTACATAAATCAATTTCCCTAATAATTTCCAATAACACTTCTGTCATCCACCGAATCAGGATCATAAACTGTGTCCTGAAAGCCAAATCCAGCTGCTGCCTGTTTTTTTTTATAAATAAAGTTTTATTAAAAGCAGTCATGCTCATTTGTTTACACATTGTCTATGGCTGCTTTTATGCTATAACAGAATTGAGCAGCTATGACCCAGACCACATTCCCAAAAAGCCTAAAATCTTTACTCTCTGGACCTTTAAAGAAAAATTTTGTCAACCTTTACACTAAATTCTTGTGACTCTAAGGTGAAAAGTCTAATATGACATGCTTTCTTGACATCTAGTAAAACCAGGAGGGCCTCAAGTGGCCAAACCATAAGATCCCTTCCCCACTGTGCTCCCTGGAGTAGAGTCCCCAGGCCGAACAACCCTCTTTATCAAGGGTGCCAAGCAGAGTCCCTGCTCATACCTGAGTAGTGTGTATCATGAAACAGCCATGGGATTATTCAAACATGCCGATCGTGTCCTCCCGCATAACCTTTAGGGAGAACCCCACCACTGAATACTACACAGTCTACCTCCTACAGCCTTTGGTGCTTTACTCTTTTCCTGCATGCAGCCCCCATGTGGATCCACATGGTTTTTCTCTCCTGAAGAAATTTGTGAGTATAATAAATGCCCACTGCTAAGTGTCCTGTGTTCAACCACCTCACAACCCCAGGGTAGAAATCCCCCCATCGGGGATCCCTGGGTGGCTCAGCGGTTTAGCGCCTGCCTTTGGCCCCAGAGTGCAATCCTGGAGTCCCGGGATCGAGTCCTGCGTCGGGCTCCCGGCATGGAGCCTGCTTCTCCCTCTGCCTGTGTCTCTGCCCCCCTCTCTCTCTCTATGTCTATCATGAATAAATAAGTAAAAATCTTAAAAAAAAAACAAAAACAAAACAAACAAACAAAAAAAACACAAAAGAAATCTCTCCATCACCAATGACGTGAATAGGAGATGATTCAAATATACACCTATCTCCAGACTTCTTAGTTTCTCCCATTGTTTTGTTTTGTTTTGTTTTGCTGCACTGCAATGATGATATAAAGATTCAAAATTGGAAAGATATCTCATTTTATAGTCATATGAAAATTTATTTTACTAACATATTCCATTTATTAAATTGCTGTGGTAAATTGGAAACATTTTTCTTCTAGATAAAAATTTAGAATCTTCCACTTTTCAATCAAAGGAATCCAGCTGAGATATTAAGTAGAATTTCACATACATATAGACTGATATAGGGAATACTGTCATTCAAAATCTGTTTAGTTTTCCTACATTTTTAATTTTATAATACTAATCTCATAAATCTTCAGTTTATATTAAGTTTTATCTTAAGGTATTATTTTAGTTGTTGTAGTTGATTTATTTTTAGTGCTATTGTCGTTACATCTTTGTGCTTCTTTTTTATGATATTCATTTAATGAGTAATCACTTTTATGTGGAGAAGCTATTTAATTTTGTCTTTTTTATTTGTAAATGAATTATCTTAGTAACTTTTATTAATTGCATTGGGAGGATATCTATATAAAAGTCATTTGCAAATAATCTTCATTTCAGTCTTCTTGTTTCCAATGCTTATACCTATTTTCTAGAGCATTAGTCTCCTATGCCTACTGTAACAAATCATCACAAACTTGGTGACATAAAAGCTGAAATTTATTCTCTCAAGATTCTGGAGGCCAGAGGTCTAGAATAAGTATCAATGGGCTGAAATCAAGTGTCAGCCTGACCTTACTCCTCTTTCAACAGGCACTGGGAGGAGAATCCATTCTTACTTCTTACTGTTTCTGGTGGCGGCTTGGTTGCTCCATCTTTCATAAATCTGTGCCTCTTTCTTCACACTGCCTTCTCTTCTTCTGTCTGTGTAATCTCCTCGTACCGTTCTTTTATAAGGACACTGGCATTAGATTTAGAACTCACTCGTATAATCTAGAATGATCTTTTCATTTTAAGTTTCATAATTACATCTGCCAACCTGCTTTTCCAAATAAGGTAGCATTTACAGGTTTACACAATTTATTGACACAATTTATAGGACATGGATTTTTTTCCCTTCGTAAGGGAGGCATTTTAGCCTACCATATCCAGTTTGTTCATTTTATTGCAATGGATGAAACTCCAGAATAATGGTAAATAGTAATGGGGATGGTAGTTGTATTTAGTGAGAGAGTTGGTCTACACTTAGTTTGCTATTAAGAGAAGAAAAAACATGCTTTATTCTTTATGCCTTCTTTTAGTCATCTTTATCATTCCTCCATAAGGCATTCATTTTCTCTTTAATTAAAATTTTGCATCACATTTTATTCTTTTAAAATTTATCTATGAATTTACGCACTTATTTCACGTATGAAATTCATATGGCTCTAATTGTATGTTGTGTCTCTAATTTTTTTATAAAACTGCAAAAAAGAATCATATATGCACATTAATGTTTAATATACTTTTACTGTTCACGTTTTGTGTCTGTGTGTTCATGTTTACATGTCAATTTATATTGTTGTATATCATTATGATTAACAGCTCTTTACATAGTATACATACCGCTAAAGTGTTAGAAATGAGATCATCTTGCTTTTCACTCTTAAATTATGCCACAAAGAGCATCTATGTATACTTTTATCTATCTAGCTAGCTTACTAGTTACCTACATATTTAAACACTTGGTAAAAGTGTAAAATTAAAAGTGGAAATGGGGGAAAGGAAGTATAATATTATAAATGTGTTAGTCTATCCATAAAGGGACGTGATTTCACTTGTAGACAGACTATGATAACTTAGAGATGTGTACTATACACACTAAATCAAGCACTTACATTTTTTTAAAAAAGTTTTAGGCAATAAGTCTGTAAAAGAAAACTGTATCAGAAAACTGTCAATTAATACAGAAATTAATAGGCAGAAAATGTAAAGAAGAGAAAGAAAAAAGACACAAGATAAACAGAAAAAATTAGGAAGATGACAGACTTAAACACAACCATGTCAAGAGCCACACTGAATGGAAATAGTCTTAATACTCCATTCAATAGTTAGAAATTTTAAGATTGATTGAAAAAGCAAGAAGTAATTATATGCATTATAAGACACACATGCATTTTAAATATAAAGACACAAATAGGTTAAAGATGAAAGGATAAAACGTATGTCATGCTACCGCTAGATTTAGAAATCTGGAATGGCTACATTATGCTCATGTCAAAAAGATTCAAACTTAAGAAAAAAAGAGGACAAGGGAAAAATAATGTTATTTCATAATAATGAAGAGATCAATTCATCAAGCAAACATAAAAATTCCAAACATATATGTGCCTAAATACAGCTTTATAATATATGAATTAAAAACTGATGAAACTATAAGTAATAAATCCATAATCTTAGCAAAATTTCAATTCTCCACTCTTAGTAATTGATAGAACAAGTGGGGAGAAAAATGAGTAAGGATATGGAAAACTTGAACAGTATCAATGCACTTTACTGTCATTTATAAAACACTGTAGCCAACAATGGCAAAATACATGTTCTTTCCAAGTGCACATGGAAGATTGACTGAGACAGACAATATTCTGGGTCATAAAACATGTCTCAATAAATATAAAAAGATTTCCTTCCCTTATATTCTAGGACAGGGCTGACCAAACCATACCAATGCCTTTATACTTAAGGATATAGAAATAGAAAAATATGGAAAATAAGGTAATAAAGACAAAAATAGAAATGGAATAGAGGAGGAAAGAAATTTGGGGGAAGATCTGAGAGGGACCAAGTAACAAGTAGCTGTTCAGGAAGGAGAAGTCGGTTTGAGGAGAGATTTTAAGGAGTGTTGCTATGGATTATATATTTTGTTACTAAAGATATACAGATAAGGAATTTTAATTATTTTGACATCATTTCATTATTACTGGACTGAATTACACATTTCACTGAAGTTGTACAGCTAAGACCTAGAAATATCAGAACAAGATACAAAACTAATATGTAATTGAAGAATTGTGCAACGTATTGCATTACCTCTGATTCTTGGATTCTTTTTTTTTTTCTTTAAAATTAATGAGATTTTCCTGTGCTTGGTAAATTTTCTCTCTTCACTATTCCTTCTCTATGTTTATCAAGAAGGAAAAGATTTTTCAGAGGTTCTCCCAACAAGCTTCTCTTTATGTCTTGTTGTTTATAAAGGGGATTATGACCACCACTCTCTTGGCTGAGATATATTTCAAAAATGCCTGACAGAAGGAAAAAAGATTGCTATGATTGACTTCGTTCAATTAGTTTATTTTATCATCTGAAGCCTGGCCACCCTGAACAAAATTAGAATATTTGTTTGTTTGTTTGTAGAAACATTAATGGTGTTAAGTATTTAAAATAAAATATTTAAGGGACACCTGGGTGGCTCAGCAGTTGAGAATCTGCCTTCAGCTCAGCGAGTGATCCTGGAGTTCCAGGATTGAGTCCTATATCAGGCTCCCTGCTTCTCCCTCCGCCTATGTCTCTGCCTCTCTCTCTCCGTGTCTCTCATGAACGGATGAATAAAATCTTTAAAAAATAGTATATTTATTCATAATCATGGAGATACATGTAGTATTAACTAAAATATATTTCTGTTTTGGACTAGGCCATAGATTTAAGTCTTCAAAAGTTAGACATGAACAAATTAGGTGATTTGACCAGTCAACTCTGAGATGTATGTCTTTAAGAAACTCTTTCACAGCTAGTACACTGAACTATGTACCAGCATGTTCAAAGCATCATTGCCTGAAGTTGTTGAAAACCAGAAGCGATGCAAATGTTTGTCATGGAAAAATGGTTAATCGTGCAATGGAATATTACATAGTAATGTGAAGAAATGAACTACTGCTATATAGAAAGCATAGCCAAACTTAGAAATATAGTATTGACTTTAAAAGACCATGTTCAAGAAACTACAGATAGAATATGTGTATTTTTAAAATTTCTTCATACAAATAAAAAAGGAAATATTAACAATATATTGATTTGAAATACATACATATATGGTGTCAAGCCATTTAAAAAGGCACATGATAAAACAAAAACCAAGGTAGTAATGATATTTAGCAGTGAAGGAATGGGATAGGACTTTGGAGGAGGTCATGGGCAGGTTTCAATAATACTGAAAATATTCTAGATAACATTCCAGATAATGTCTAGTTCATGGATTTAGAACTGTTTGAGTATCTTGCTTTAAAATTTTATGCTTATTTCAAAGTTCTTTTGTATATATCATTTTTTTTATTTTTTAGAAATTAAAATATAATGAAAATATTGACTCTACAACTGTTTGTCCTTTGATAAAAATCAGACTTCATTGTTTTCTTACTGACAGATAATTGTGCCTGAGCTCCATGTAAAAAAAATAAAGGAGAACTTATAAATACTAAGGAGAGAAAGAAAAAGAACTCCATAAAAAATAATTTAATTCTGCCAGTGCCATACTGGGCCTGATTCAGTGGAACAGCAGCTACGTCTTTGCACTAATGTCATGGGAAGCATTAGACAATCATCATATAGAAAGCATCATGGAGCTGCTAAGGTCAACAAAGAGGGATATGCGAAGAGATACTACATAGAAAATTTGAAGGCATCCATTTTTCTAATGCAACTTTCTCAGTTTCCTAACTGAAAAAGGGTGACACAAGATCCTGGTGAGCATAGCCTGGAAGAAAAGCCACAGTTTCAGAGTCCTCGGTTTAAATATGGAGAGCAGCCTGTTCCTGGTAAGTAAAAATTATTACAATACATTTCACATATATCTGAGGGAGCAAACTTCCAGAACAATCAATTTCCAAAGACTGGGCACCTGAAGTGAACACTGAGCAACCTGCAAGGCAATGACACTGAGAGCAAGAATAATCACTGATGAATATTACTTCTAATGCCACCTCATGACCACATTAATCTCTACCAAATTTTATTTGGCAGTAGAATAATTTAGAGTTTTTTTTTTTCCTGTGAGTTAATCCAAACTTCTTTAATAATATTTCTTTTTAGAGACTTGGGACATGGAGATAGTACCCACGATATTCCTGAATTTTTACAGGTCTGTTTCTTTGAAGTCCAGACAATACTTCTGACACTGCCCTAGACACCATATTCCAAGGTGGCTGTAACATCCTTTGGGTCTCCTTGTTCTCTAGTGTGTAGATCTGGGCCTGGAATAGGCTTTTCTGCTACTTACGGGGGTGAAGTTGCAAGAGAAGCACATCAAGAATTTATCAGGTTCACACCTTTTAGGCAAATCAGACTTTCGAGCAATTGAAAAGGTGTTCGAGGTCCCTCACGGCGGCTGTATTTTCCCCTTGTGCCAGTTTTATGACCAATGCCAGGAACCCAGCCTCCATCTGGCCCAGTGGTCCTCCCCTCAATGATCCCACTGTACTGCCTTCTCTCTCTTTATTTTCACCTAAATGTTCTCTACTCTGGTTCAAAAGCCACGTGGCAGGTGTGTATATCTTTCTGACTCATCACATTATTTCCCCTCTCCTAATAGACCTGTAGATTCTGGACAAGTTACACACTTTCACTGCTTTTTTCCTGTCATGACCTTTTTGTCAGGCATACTGAAGTGCCACATGGGACATCATATTTACTAGTACAGCGTTCTTGGTTATCACTAATGTTCATCTATTTTTGTCCTCATTGACATTGGTGCTGATATCTCCCATCTACTCAGAACCTCTTGTTTTGAGCTTCATTTTATTTAACAAGTCCTCCATTTACGATAGGAACTCCTTGTGTTCTCTAAGAAGCAAGACCAGTTGTTCTGAAACATTTTCTTCTTTCCTGTGACATGCCAAACATTTTCATATGGGTGAAACATTCCCAAGTAAAAATTTAAAGTATTTAGATTTCCTTCTTTACCTTCTCTTCAAGTAAGCATATAAGCATGTGAGAAGTCCGAAAGACATTGTTAGAGAAATAACACTGAATTTAATGTATTTTTACAGTACCTGGCAAAACTTGATATTTAAATATAGTTGATATTTAAATATTATTTGTAACTAATTGATACACACTTCACAACTTTTTGCAATATTCTGCTATATTGCACTAAGGTTAATAAGCACAAAAAGAGTGAAGGAAACCTTAAACACTTTACCGTCATCTGAGAGACCAGCTTAGATTTTATCCACTCTAGTGTAGTGAATATATCCAGCAGAAAGATGTAAAAAACACACCCAAAAGTCCTGTGAAATAATTCCCCTGTTTATAGTGAGAGGATTTAGGTGTCTGCTGTCGTCAAAGCCTGAGAGCTGATGAAATAAAATGCTTTTCTTCTATTCTTGAAGAACTCTATTCCATAAAATCCATCCAAACTAGATTGGTTGAAACAAGTATGCCTGTGTTTCAGAGAGGAAGATCCGGTCTTCAAACTTTATCAGGAAGTTGAAGCGTGTAAAAAATTTAGAAACCGAAGTAGAGACAGTGGCAGGTAATGTACTTCAATCTACTTAACACCTATTTCAGCTTCCTTTTCCCAGTCTTCCTCAACTATAGAGGATGACAAGGGAACCTGGGAATGTGTAGGCTTCCTTACATCAAGACATGATAATGAGACATAGCTTTTGACAATAGAACATAAGCAAGAGAACCTGGGTATGATATCTTTTCCTTGTGTTCAGAAGCAGTTTCGTGAATAGTATTTTCTTTGTCTTCTAATTTGCCTCTTTCTTTCCTATGCCATGAAGTGTCTCACCACTTAATTAGCCTTCCTACTACATTTTTTTATTTCAAGTTTATTTTATTAGAATGACCTTTATAAATTCTAATTCCTCTTGCTGTCTTCCAGATGACTGTATTAAAAAAAAAAAAAAAAGCTTATAGAACTCAGGGGAATATTCAGGTCTGCTTCCTGTATGGCTGAATAAACTTCTAACAGACCAAATCTCCCTGAGATGACAAACTCTGGGGAATAAAAGAAAGCAAATTTTGGAAGGGAACTTATCCTTAAATTAAAGGACTAGTATGGTTGAATTAAACATTTTATATGGCTTGTAGATTGAGGGCAATCAAAAGTTAGCACTGTTTTTTGGCAAAGACGATGATTTGAACAGACCCATTGGCACAAAAATCTGAAGGACCACTCGAATATTAAGGGGAGATTTCTGGAAAGGACAGACTCAGAGAGAAGGGGCCTCAAATTCTGTCTATAAACTCTTCTAAAATCTCTAGTTGATACCTGAGCCACACTTGCAAGAAGTAGCCTGCAAAGAGTCCAATTTAAAAATAAAAAATCTGAGACTTCAGCTGCTTGACTTAACTGTCAAGTGTGCAGTTGGAGCCCAATCAAGTTAATACCTGCTAAAGCAAAAATATCTACACTCCTTATTGAACTCTAAAACCACACAGTATCTCTACAATGTAACATTCACATGATACACGATACAACCCAAAACTGTTTGATATACAAACTTCAGCTCTGCAGAACATTGTTACTCATTATCAAGAGAAAAAAAAATCAGTGAAGGCTGACTTCCAAATAGTCCTGATTTTGGAATTAGTAAATAACATTAAAACAGCTATCCTAACCAAGCTAAATGAGCTAAGTGAAAATATACTTGTAATGAATGAATAGATAGGAAACCTTAGCAAAGAAATAAAAAGTGTAAAAGAATAAAATATAAAATAATAAAATATTTTAACAAATACTATATTTATAAAATATAAAAATAAAATATATTTTATGTTTATAATATATAAAACATAAAATATGAAAAGTACTTATAAATATTTTAATAAAGTAAAATAAAAAAATAAAATTATACTATCTGAATTTTTTTTTAATTACTGGATAAAAATTGCTCTTAACTAGGCCAAAGAGAATATTTTATTTCTGGGTGGGTTTAAGGCTATGTAAGAAATAAGTTTGGGGCAGCCTGGGTGGCTCAGCAGTTTAGCACTGCCTTCAGCTAAGGGGACCAGCCTGGTCCTGGGGACCCGGGATCGAGTCCCGCGTCAGGCTCCCTGTATGGAGCCTGCTTCTCCCTCTGCCTGTGTCTCTGCCTCTTTTTCTCTCTCTCTGTGTCTCTCATGAATAAATAAATAAAATCTTAAAAAAAAAAAAAGAAAGAAGTTTGAACACTGACTTAAGACTTAGATAAAATTAGCTTATATATATTAGACATCAAAGAAACTTGCCAAAAAGGTTAATGCATATTTTTGTGTATTTATATCTGTGTGCTAATTATACATAATAGGTAACTTGTAACATATCATATTTATATAATATATATTACATGTCAAACTGTTATATATTTAAAACTTTCATTGTGTGAATACATGTATGTGCATATATATATGTAAATATGTAATATATTACAAATGTATATATTTACATAATATATATTTATATATTACATAATATATACACATATAATATTATATATGTATACATTACGTAAATATATTATGTAAATATTATGTATATATTATGTAAATATATATAATACACAGCATATATAATATTATGGGATATGTGAATATATACACACACATTCTGATGCAATTTTAGAAGCAGATTAGCACAACTAAAAAGAAAAATTTTGAAGTTAGATACAAGCCTATACAGCTATCAGAAAACATGCTGAAAGTTTTTATATATATACTATATACCATATGTGCTATAATATTATATATGCTGTTATATACGTGTGCATATGTGCCAATATATAATATATTTGTATAAATATTTGTTTTTGGCCGGTTTGGCATAGACCAAGCTAGCAAATATTGCTTTCCAAAGGTAAATTAAAAAAAAGTGACGTGTTTTATAATGTAAATATAGTATTATACATCTTTTTGGGAAAGAGTGATTTATTAGCTTCTCTCCTTTCTAATAAAAACCTAAGAAAAAAGAAAAGATATGCAGTTAATTTTACCATGGCATGCTAGCTATATGCTGAAGCCACTTCTTTCTGGCCTAAATCCATAAAAATGGGCAAAATTGCATAGGGAAATTACAAAGGAGCGTCAATAGTGCATTAGTATCTTGGAAAAGGAAATGTAGATGGAAGGGAGGGTTCAGTTGAGAACGTCATCCAAAACCTTTACTGCAAAAAGAGGCTTCGAAGGGGCTTCTTTCCCAAACGTGGTAGCTTTTTAGAAGTAACAGAAGCTCTGTGGCAATTGCAGAGATGACAGTTCACAGAACCACAGTTGGTGATCCTAGTTTGATACCAGCTTATCCATTCATCCATTCATGTACCCCTTGTTTTGATCAGGATGTATGAGAAAAGAAATAAAAAGTACATCGCTATAACAGGAGGTAATTTTTTTTAATGTGTGGAAGAATAAAATGTACAACTGTATACCAAGAATCTGAGAATGTGGGGAAAAAATGAAATTTTTTTGGATAATATAAAGTTAAAATTTTAATACAAGAAAAACTACAAATCCAGAATATGCCAGAAATCACACTTGAAATTGAAATGTATCCTTAAATTCTACTTTTTACCAAGCCATCAAAATCAGACTTTAATACAGATAATTATTTTTATTCATACTTCTGTCTTCTGGAAGACAGAAAATCATGGAAAGTCAGTTAGTTCATTAACTATGTCATTCTAATTATTCCTCTGATACTTGCAATAGATAAGGAAAGCATAAGAAGGAAAAACTATAGATCAACCTAATTTAGGCACATGTAATAGAGTATTGGAAAAATGAACAAAATAGAAATTTTATAATAAAATAAAATATAATATATACAGTTGTTGAAATAATAATTTAAAAATCAATAGATGTTTAAAGAAGAACACTAAACACACTATAAAGAAAAATGGCAAAGTTAGATGTGAAGAAATCATACAGAAATCTGTGCAGAGAGATAAGTCCCTAGAAAGATTAATGCAAAAACTAAAACAAACTCTGAAATTATATTTTGTCGAGGACATCAGTTTTATGTTTTTAAATGGCACATAACTACAATATAGAGAATATATATACATGTATTATACAGAAAATTTGAAACGAATCAAATACATATTAGCACATTCTAACTAAGGCTTCTAATGTCTATATTAATGGCAGACAAAATAGAATCTAGTGTAAAATCATTGAAAGATATAAATAGCATAGTTGATATTGAAAACAATCTATCAAGAAAACATATTATTTGTAAATTTGTATCCATTTAACCAAACACAATAAAAATGCATAAGGCAAAATTGAAATGATCTAAAAAAATTAACAAATCCATAAGAAAAATAAAATATGTTAGCACAATTCTCTCAGAAACAGATAGATCAAACTATCAGAATTGAAAGGACAATAGATTTTTTCAAAGGGATCCCTGGGTGGCTCAGTGGTTTAGCGCCTGCCTTTGGCCCAGGGCGCGATCCTGGAGTCAGGGGACCGAGTCCCACGTCAGGCTCCCGGCGTGGAGCCTGCTTCTCCCTCCTTCGGTGTCTCTGCCTCTCCCTCCCTCTCTCTCTCTCTCTCTCTATCACAAATAAATAAATAAATCTTTAAAAAAGATACAAATCCGTTTAATTTTACAAATCCAAACTAATAGATGTACATAGAACCTTGTATTAGCATGCATTGTTCTCAAGAACACACAGGCTATTAACAAAAATTGTTCATATCTCAGACCTTAACTAAGGGTTTAATGAATTCAAAATCATTGATGAAAATGAAATAAAATTAAAGCCCAATAATAAAAAGTGAGCACGCCCTATAAAACAGTACCTTTATATACTAAAATTAAAAAGAAAAAAATCATTTATATAGTCTGCAGGATGACTTATAATGGGAATTGTAATATACAGTCAAATGACAAGAAGCTACTAATGGTAAACCTTTTCATATGCAGCTAAAACGTACTGTGATAAAAAATGTATATTGAGTGTGTATAATAGGAAATAAGAAATATTAAAATTGAATGAACTAAGCTTACTCTTTAAGAGGCTATAAAATAATAATTGAAAAACCTTCAAGTAATGGAAAGAAAAATACAAATGAAGGACTTAATGAAATAGAATTTGTAGATTTTTTTAAAAGTTGTTTATTTGGAAGAGGTAATACAAAAATTCTGGCAATATTAACAACAAATAGATAAGAGATGGCACAATTAAACAGCGTTAGAAATTAATGAGGCTATAACAAAATAATATAGATAAATACCAAGGGACACTAAAAAAATAACTTTAAATAAAAGACGCGGATTACATTCATACTTAGGAAGCCAAAACAAAGATGCTAGTTCTTCTCCAACCACTTTATAAGTTCAATGCAATAAAACTACCAGGAAAATGTTTTATAAAAATTTTTAGGCTATTTCTAGGATTCAAATAAAAAACAAAGAGTAAAGGTAAAAAAATATAGCCAGAATAATTATTAAAAATAAGAATTTCAGGGCGACTGGGTGGCTCAGTCATTTAGCATCCAACTCTTGATTTTGGCTCACGTCATAATCTTGGGGTCAGTGGGCTCAGGCTCCCTGCTCAGCAAGTAGTCTGCTCAAGATTCTCTCTCACCCTCTCACCCTGCCCCTCCCCACCTCTGTCACTCCCTTTCTCTCTCTAAATTAAATAAATAAATTTTTTTTATAAAAAAGAATTCTCAGAAAAAGAAAAATGATGAATATGCAAGGTAATGTATGTATTAATTGACTAGATGGGTGGTGGGAATCCTTTTTCAATGTACATATATCAAATTACTATGATTTACACTTTAAATATCTTACAATTTTATTTGTCAATTATACCTCAGTAAAACTGAAAAAAAAAAAAAAGAAGAAGAGGGTCTCACCTGGAAGATATCAAGCCCTAATATAACACAGTAATTAGAATTGTGATATTTGTTAGATGAACACTTAGTGCTACTGCCTAATATTACAAAATCAGAAAAGAAAAGTAACTGAGGCTTTAAGGTAGAAATGACTTATTCAAGTCTCATGGTAATTTAGTGGCTAATGCAAGACCAAAATTCTGATCTCCTGAATCCCAGTCCCGGCCTCAGTTTACTACAGTAAATGTTACTCTCTCACATGCTGTTAAACTAACACAGAGTTTATAAATCAGGCAATCGAGATTGTGCTGCGGTAACAAACAATCCCCAAAAGTCAGTAGCTCAAAATACAATATATATTTTTTTTCCTTGCTTGGTTTGTATGTCTGATATGGGTCAGTGCTGAAGTCTGCTCCACGCAGTCACTCGGTGATCCAGGCCGATGGAGTCTACATCATCATGTAGCTAGAATGTCTGGACATCTGATCTCATCTGTATGAGAGGTCCTTCATTTGTATTTTTCTTTCCATGGGAGTCAAAGAGAATCTGAATAATTTCAGAGGCTTTTCATTGCCTCAGCCCAGAAGTGGTATACGTCAGTTCTGTCCACATGCCATGATGAGAACACATCACATGGCCCTTCCTGAGAGCAAGAGGGAGTGATGTGTCTTGTATGTCTAGGAAGGGAAAAACTGGACATTGTGAACCATGGATTTTAATGACATGGAGTAACATGAAAGTGACTTTGAATTTTTAGGCTGATGAGTCCTATCTGATTTTTTTTCTCTCTACTGAGGCTTCTAGTTTTTAAATGTATTCCTGTGTATCTGTGTCTGCACTCCTATCCTAAGATTTAAAGGATAAATATATGATACTGTAAGTCAAATTAGTGATCTTTGGCTCTGTGTAGTCCAAATGATAAGCAAAGAAAGAGGACCAAAACAATAGTTTGGAGGTTTTCCCATGGTTCCTAGGGATTTGCTTTATTTCTGGGATGAAAAAAGACAGCAAGACAGCTATCTGCAGTCCACTAAATTATAGCTTCTTGGCCAGTAAAGGTTCACACAGCTTCCTCAAATACTTACCTTTCTTATGAAGAAAAAATAGTGGTATCTGTGATAAGAGAAAAGTATGAATCCAAAAGATAATTAGTAAACTTACATGTTTTTTTAATTTAATTCTCTTTCCATAACAAATATTTTTCCTTAATTTTATACAATTTAATTAAAAATATGCATAGAAAAACACTTAATATGTTTTTAATGTTATGTTTATTTTTAAATCTATATAATTTATACCAGGAAGGAAATATCTTTAATAAAGATCAGTTATCAAAACAAAATATATTTTGAAGCTATAAATCATCTTTAAATCTAGTGTTATGCCAAAATGTAAAGTATAGGTACTCTTGATGATCAACTCAAATGTTGAAGATTTGCCCAGAGGGGATAACCCTCCAATGTGGAAGCCATGTTCACCAATAGCTTTCACTTATGTATAATACACACATATCTTGTATTTAATATGTTACTATGTGCTCATTAATATATGGAAATAGTCAATGTCACAGAAAGAACTCCCATGACTTATTCTAAAGTAGAAGCAGGGAGCTGGAGCAGATTATAAAGTAGCATGCATTTATGCAATCCATTTATGCAAAATATTGCTTTATATTTGTGGATATATATGCACAGAGATTGGCTAAGCACCAAAGTGATAGCTGTTTGGGTGGTAGTATTTTGAGATATTTTTATTTTGTTCCTTTTAAATTTTGACCCTCAACCTCTTTTTTTTTCTCACAATAAGACTCTATAAATTTTGCAAATGTACATTTGTTTTCAAAAAAAGGGGGGGATTTTCTTCAAAGAGTAGTTTTGAAGAACCAGCTATACATTCATGCAAAATTACAAATCTCCATAATGTTCTTCTTCAGATGCCAGGTGTGGTCTACAACCGAGTTTCCAATAAGATCTTAGCACTGTTGAAATATGAACATGGGGGGCAGCCCAGGTGGCTCAGTGGTTCAGTGCAGGCTTCAGCCCAGGGCCTGACCCTGGAGACCCCGGATCAAGTCCAACGTCGGGCTCCCTGCATGGGGCCTGCTTCTCCCTCTGCCTGTGTCTCTGCCTCTCTCTCTCTCTCTCTCTCTCTCTCTCTCTCTCTCCATGTCTCTCATGAATAAATAAATAAAATATTTTAAAAAAATGAACATGGTGGTAAAATATATTTTACCTTTTAAACACACCCACTCACACACACACACACACACACACACACACCATTTTAAGTAATGAAGCATAGTTTTAAAATGCAAATGTCCTGTATTTCATTAGAAATGGATTGTTGCTGCTTTATTCTAATGGCTAATTCATAGACCTTTTAATATTATCTCATTGTCAAGAAGCCAACTATATTATTCCAAGTTCCGAATAACTTGGTAAACTTTGTCTTCCTTTGAGTGAAAAAGAGAAGAGTGTTCATTACGAGGAAAATGCTGTATCTCAGACACAGGAGTGTGAGAATAGAGGCAAGATGACACACCGTGCTTTGGCAAACGTTAGGTTATGCTCTGTATCATTCCTTGCATTCCAGCAGCTAACATTAACCTCCATTCTCCTCATATATACTCTTATTGCTTCATTTCAGGGCTTAGTTTTTAAAAATCAAAGTCACTTTTTGTAGATTCCGCAGGAGGTTGAGAGCACTTCCTGCTGAAGCAGGTCCTGGAGGGAAGTGCTAACGCTGGCCACGTAGACAGGGCCTGCTAGACATCCTGCCTGCATGCACCTGCACTGCAGTCAGAAAGGGCTCCTGCATCTGTGAACTCTGCTGCCTGCTGCACAAGCCTCAGCTACGCCAACGCCACGGGTCCCTCAGGGCAGAGAATGTAGAGAATGAGGACGCACACAGCTCTGGGGGCCAGGGGGACAAAACACCCCAATACTAAGGAAGTGTCTGAATGCCGCATTTCTGTCCCAAGACATGAGGAAAAGAAATAGCACAATTTAGGCAACAGCCTTTCTAGTCGTCTGGTGCTCAGATTTTTTAGCGACAGTTTTTCTAAACACCTCCTTACTTGCCTCTTCCTTTCCTTCTCATTGTCCCTCCTCTGATTTAGATGCATCGCCATGAAGATACTACACAAATTCATTTTTGAGGAAATGTCTTGGTTTGCATTCTCAGCAAAGCATCACTGTGTGCGTGTGCAGGACAGTGTTCATTTATGATCTGCCTGTGAGAACACCGAGGGCTCGTGAAGATAATTTTCTTACACTGTGCGCTGCAGACTACAGAGGAGACGTGGCTGCCCGTCAAGGGATCTGTGCCATCGGAACATTTGGTTTCTCGTCTCCCAAATCCTCTTTGTTTTTGATCGTGACATTTCTTCATGCTCAGATGCATACGTGATGTAACATTCTTTGTTGATGTTCTGAAATGTGTTTTAGAGTTATTTTGGCTTAGCACAAAATAAGAATGGGGAACTAAACTTTTCTGGCTGAAATGCAAATCTTCCCCCCCCCCCCTCTTCTGATTCCCCTGCCTTTCCACACCTCGCATATTTGTATGGCTTTAAACCCAAGACCGGTATTTAATAGACCCTAGACGGTTTTGTTAAAAACAGGGCAAATGAGAAGTCTCTCCAGGGGATCCGTGGGCCTTTCCTGTGGTGGGGAGAATGCCCTACAGGGGCGTTCCTCCCAGCCTAATTGTTGAGGAATGATGGAAGTTCAACAGCATGGAAATTCCACTTCTCGCTTCAGCTGAAAAGGTGCTTATAAAGGTAGTAGGCTATTTTAGCAATTTGCCTTCTTTTGAAAATCTAATTTGGAAGCTTCATTAAAGGGCACTAATTTAGTGTCTTAGGGGAATATGTGTTTAAAGGAGCTTGTCGACAATCTTAAATGTTTGCCAGTGTGTAGGTGAGCTCTGCTCCCCAAGCTGAGGTTACCTGGTTACATGGATGCTCTTTCATTTCAATCTGATACAAAATAAATTCAAAGGCATCCAGACGAAGGTAGTAATAGCACAACCTCCTCCTTCCCCATTACCACTACTTCCCCTAAAGTTGGGATGCTTTCGATGCATAAACGCTTCTGCAACTAGCATTATGGACCTGTCACCCAGAGGCCCAAAAAGGTGCCCAGCAGTTCTCATGAGTCTAGTAGTATTTAGGTAAGGACAGGTCAAGGACTGCAAGGAAGAGCAACTGTTTCAAATTTGTTTAAGGAAATAGACTTTCTGAATATCTAGAAGAATCACCTATTGCTCATTGCCTGCCCCATATTCCCAGAAGTATATTTCAGTCCCACATTGGGACAGAAAATTTAACACCGGAGAGCTGAATGCTAATTATCTATATGGCCTTGAATAAACTTGAGCTTTCTCCAATTCCTAGTTTGTTGGCAAAATATTTTGAGAACAGGTAAACAAAATTTTTAAAGTTTTATTTATGTATTTCTAGGGACACAATGAGTGCAAGCAGGGGGAGAGGCAGAGGGAGAGTGAGAGAGAATCTAAAGTAGGCTCCCCACTGAGTATGGAGGCCACACTAGGCTCCCTCTTGCTATTCTGAGATCATGACTGGAGCAGAAATCAAGAGTCCAGAACTTAACAGACTGAGCAACCCAGGTGCCACAGATAGAAAATTTTAGTTGAAGCAAGTTAATGTTATTCTTCTTAGAATGCTTTCTTTTTTGCTTGCTTTCTTTCTTTTAAAGATTTGTTTTATTTATTTGTGAGAGAGAGCTTGCACAGGCATGCTTGAGAAGGGGAGGGGCAGAGGCAGAGAGAGAGAGAGAGAGAGAGAGAGGAGAGAATCCTCAAGGGAACACCATGCTGAGGGGAGCCTGACATGGGGCTCCATCCCAGAACCTTGAGATCAAGACCTGAGCCTAAATCAAGAGTCAGATGCTCAACCAATTGCGCCACCCATGCAGGTGCTTTCTTTTTTAAATAAAGGCTAAACTTCATGAGGAAATACAAATTGTGTCATCATGTCTGTGTATGCACTGAAGTTCTTGAAATATTCCATCTTGTTCTTTTACATAATAAGGACGAATAGTACTGATTGAGTGCCCCATCCTTCTACTCAATTTCTAAAATTTCTCTATCTGGTCTATGGGATAGAGGTGCGGTATTGTTTTGTTTTGTTTTTTGTTTTGGTCAACTCTCAGAGTGAAATCTGATTCATTCCAGGAAAACTTTGCATTAAGAGTAAGCTGTTAAGGTTTCTTGTTAGTAGACCACCCATCTATCCATTCAAGAGATGCTTAGGTGTAGCCCTTACCAGAAGGATAATCAAGAACATGACTTCAGATGAAAGAAAGGAAAGAGAATTAATAAGAAATACCTTTTTTGAAATTTTCCCGTGAATTCTATTTGGCTGGCTGGAGAGGGGACAGGGAATGCCTGTCAAAATGCTTTTGGAGAGCACTGCGGAGCAATCCTCAGAAAATAGATCAACATAACCGTCTTAAATATTTCGGGCTTCATTTGCTGAAACCTTATAGGGCGGATTCATTCTTATTCCAGCAAGAGCTGATTCCCAAGGGAGACAGGTTCCAGTATTTGGAAAATAATTATCTGTTCATGAAGGACAAGTACGACATTATCCGATTTTTATAGCATTTTCTCGAACTACACATATCATCTGCCTGATATTTACAATCAGTATCTTAGTATGTGTGAACAGGGATACAGTCGTTGAAATTACATTCCTATAAAAAGTAGAAGCCATATCCTTTAATAAATCTGTTTATAATTTCTGTCATTAGGAATGGATGCCAATAAATGAAACTAAAAGGACACAGAAATTTTCATGGCATGGTTTATGCTAGTTATTTATTTGTTGTCTATTCATAGGGTTACTAATTGCAGCTGGTGAAAGTTGATTTTCTCCTCTTCAATTTATCGTGGGATGGAGTATTCATTGCACCAGATCTATAGTTATTCAGCGTCTACGTTTTAAAAACTGAAATGCTGGATAGTGTCAAAATGAGCTTTGGCAATTCCATGCAGGCGTGTACAACTATAATTTCGCTTCACATTAATAACAACCTAGCAAAGAAGCCCAGAATCAAATGCCTTGCTCTCAGCTGGGGGCAGAAAGCCAGAGTGATCTATCTTGGCTGGTGACCTATAATGTTGGAAAAGTAGGCTCGGCATCCACTCAGGAGGGGTGGGCGGTATTCCGGAGCCGGATCCCCATTCCTCCACGATTCCTTCCACCCGCCCCCCACCCCTTTGGTAGTGTGTGCCCCGAGACAATGAAAAAAAAATGAATTACAGATAATAAAAATAGCACATCTCCAGAACAAATGGGAAATGCAGCGCTTTAATTTCTTCGGATGTCAACTCTGTTCGCGGCCCCCCGCCCCGCCCCGCCCCGCGCTGCCCTGCCCTGCCCTGCCCGGCCCTGCCCTGCCCGGCCCGGCCCTGCCCTGCCCGGCTCGCGGCACCGCTGCGCTTCGCGGGCGGCGGCGCTCGGGGGCGCGGTGCGGGCGGGCGGCCGCGGGGAGGGCACGGGCCCCGCGGCACGCCCGGACCCTCGGCCTCGCTTGGCGCCGAGAATCCCGGAGACTCGGAGGCTACGGCTTCGTCCGGGTGGGGCGAGGTGCTGCTGTCGCGGGGTACCCTCGGCAGAGTTGGCCGGGAGTGAGCCGCGCCGGGCAGGTGTCCGCAGGGGCCGGAGGCGCCCGGGGAGGTACGGCGGGGGCTGGCGCCGGGGTGGGGGGGCGGGCGGGGCGGGGCCGGGCCGGGGTGCCGGGGTGCCGGGGTGCCGGCCTGCCCTCTGATGGATGACGCCCGCGCCGCCGCGCGTGGCTCCGGCGCTTTGTCTCCAGCCTCGGGGCGGGCGGAGAACTGCCGCGGGAGCGGGTGGCCCCGCGCTCGGCTCCGCCACCTCCGGCCGCGCCCGGGGGCCCAGGCCCCGGCCCCCCCGACCCCCGCGGCCCCCGCGGCCCCCCGCGGTCCCCCGCGGCGCCGGGGCGGGGCGGGCGTGGCGGGCCGGGGGCCGGGGGCCGCGGCCGGGGCTGCGGGGAGGAGCCGGCGCGTGGGAGGGCAGGACGCGCGGAGGGGCAGGCGGCGGAGGCGGGGAGGCAGGGGCGCGGGACGGAGGGACGGGCCGAGGCTGGCGGGCTCGGGGTGGGACGACAGAGTGACAGCGCGGACAGGTGGGAGCAGTCAGCAGCTCGCGCGGAGCAGAGCGCAGAGCAGAGACGCAGAGGAGGGGCGCGAGCGCGCAGCCCCGCGCCCTCGCCTGCAGACGCGCCGCGCTCCCCGAGGCAGCGGCCGGCCCCGAGCGCGCCGACGAGCATGCGGGCGCGGAGGACGGCGACGGGCACCGCGCGGGGCTAGCGGGCTCCGGCAGCGCCGAGGGACCCGCCGCGCGACCCCGCGTCGGAGAGCAGCGCGGCACAGCGGAGTCCGGCGCGGAGCGGCCGGCGGGCAGGCGTGCGGAGGGACAGACGGACAGGCCGGCGGACGGACGGGGGTGCGCCCACCTGCGGGGCCAGCCGGGCAGGGGCGGCGGCGGCGGCGGCCCTGAGCTCGCCCGAGCGCGTGGACCCGGCCGCCCCGGCCGCGACGCTGCAGGAAGCTCCTTGGCTAGCGGTTAAATAAAGCGAGCAAAACCCAACCCAAACCAAACCAAACCAAAACAACCAAAAGCCGAGCCAAACCAGACCAATCCAGCCAATTCAATCATTGAGAAACGATATTAATAAAAGCCACAAACTAAATCCGATCCATCAAGGCACCGAGGCGCTGGGGGGATACCCACTGTTCGGTCAAGGTAATGATCAAGGTCTTCCGACGTGAGCATTGCGCGTCTTTTGTGATTTTTTTTTTTTCTCCTCCTCTGTCTTACATCTGTGTTTTCCTTTAGGTTTGTTTCTCGTCTGCATTTCTCCCTCGTGTTGTGGAAAATTGTTGATGTTATACCTGTATTGTGTTTTTCTGTTTCATCAAAGGAGGGGTGGGCTCCCCTCCCCCAGATGAGGCGGACCAGGAAGAGAACTGAGAAGCGCCGTTCTTTTCCTCAGAGAAATCTGCAGCGATTTATGCAGGTTTCAAGGTAGAAAGTTTGAGATCCTCTTATCTCATTTGAAAGGGCACTACGCAAGGGGCAAAAAAGTTGTGATCAGTTTGTTGCTCCTGCAGGACTCAGGGTCCTCCTCCCAAGGGCTTTCCGGGTGGAAACATGTTACCTTTTATTTTTACATGTTTGAAATCTGTGTCGCATGGCAAACTCCAAATTTAATGTTTTCTGACTCAGGTTGCAGATACGGTGGTGGAATTGAGTTGAATTGACATGTATTTAGAAAGTTTCTTAGGAAGAGAAATGGGCTCAGTCAGTGTTTATGCACAGAAACAGAACTGGACTGGATGTGGTTGCTGACAGCTGCCCAGGCTCAGTGCTTGGTCACCTCCTTAAGACAGGAGACAAGAAAGAGTCCAAGCCTAAAAGGAAACGAACGGAAAGGGGGCATTGAAAGTTGCACAGGGAAGGGAAGCTAGTAAGCGCAGTGCAAGGCTGGTAGAAATCATTTCTTGGGAATGTGTTCCGAGTGCAGATGTCCATTTTGAGTTCTGATTTTTAAAGGCTACAGGTATGACACTTTGGCTTCTCCAAAAAGAATGACATTCCCCAAAATTGAATGAATCTGCACAAGATTTTGCTCAAATGCTGTAATTCCAAAGGACTCCCACCTCCTCCTCGCCTGCATTGGAGATCAAAATTACTACGACTGTTTTAAGAAAACAGAGAACTGTAGATGACAGGAAATCATTTTTCATTTGGTAAAAGTTAGAAAACCTTTGGCGTACACTTTAAAATAGATGCACCTACTCCTTTGATCTTCTGTATTTGTGTCACCATGGGACTTGTAGGTCTTAATAGGATTTTAGTTAATGTCATTTTCACAAAAGACGGTCACTTGGAAGCCAATAGCTCTAGCTATGTTCTGTTCAAATAGTCAAGTAATATACTATTTTGGCAGTAATTGCTTCTGCTGCACTCCTAATATGGATCACGTGTGAAAAATTATATATGCGCTCATTTCAGGTTTATGTGGATTTGTAAGGTATGTATTTGTGTTTGATCCTGTATTTCCTCTCTTATCACATTCCTTTACTTCTTTTTATCATTTCAACTAACAGAATATTCTCAGATTTCCTGGAGAATGAGTTTAGTATATTCTTTAAGGAATACACTTTGTCACAAAAGATACAAAAGGCTAACCTCTTACTGCCCTTCCTTATCAACATTAATTGTTTGCTGTAAATAATTTGGTTTAGATGTAGTTTTTAAGACATTTAGATCCTATGCATATATGGCTCCATCTCTCTGGATGTGATTTATGTTATTTGATAAATAATAATTTAACTCAATTGCCATGGGTGAATGCCTACTCTACAGAATACTTGGTTTAGGTAAGGCATATTTACAGAAACTTCTGCAGCTTCAGAAATGGACTTTCAGCTTCTCAATGACTTGATTTCACTACACGCTGATTTCTCTTTTACAGTATTCAACTCAGACAGAGACAGGTTTGTGTGAGCTATTAGATTTGCAAATTGCCGATCTCCCGGTGACTTTCCCTCTTAGATCCCAGCTGAGTGTGGTTACCTTGAGAACTGTGGCATTAGCCCTGTTAGAGCATGCTCCACTGGGGAGTTCTGTGCTGTCTATTTTTAATGCTATTTAATGAAGGAGCGAGCGCCTCACTCAGCAATAAAAGAAGCATGATGGAAGACAGAGCAGTGCATGGTTTTGGATTCTGGAGATGGATATATGAAAAGGTACAGACTGGCTGTGGGATATGGTGATTTTAATTAGTCCTAATGTATTGTACTAACAGGAATCAATTGATTTTAGTGAGAGAATTAAACATGAATAGTCTGGTATGTGTTTTCATAAACCTCTTAAATAATTCTTAGAAAGACGACTCAATCATTTGAATGCATTAAAACTTGAAGGAGATACCAAGGAGTTGCAGCACACATACTATTTTTTTGTACAAGCTGTCAGATTCTGGGATGGTGAGAAGTACAGAAATAATTTCAGATTCCTAAAATACTGTTCTAGGGAAGGGTTTCGAGCTTGTAAAATGTTTTGGGCATGAAATAACTAACATCCTTCTAAGATGCTACAACTTGAAGCTCTGCCTTGTGAATTTCTGTCTTTCTTTTATAAACTTGGAGTCTGTGTCCAGAATTGTGGCAACTAAGTGAAGCGGGAAGTTTTGGTTGAACTTGATAGAATATTTGAGTTGTTTTCTCTCCTTATTTTGAGATAAACACAACAGATCATCTTACTGAAGCTTAAGTATTTTTAAAATGTAGATAGCAGAGGCAGTACTAATAATTTTTGGAATGTTATAATGAGGGGAGAATATCTTAATGTCATAGTGCGTAAAACATACGAAGCCATCTGTCTGCAACGTTTGTGTAATGCAGAACACCTGTCTTGAGGTAGGCACTGAAAACGCTCAATCGGAAAGGTCTCTGTTGTTCATTTTCAGATTAACAACATACTGTAATCAGGTTATATCTTTGTTCAAAGTGAAGCTAATTAAACAAATGCCTAAGTAGTTTCAAAACTAATAAACATAAGAGAAAGTGAGAAGTTTTTAATTACGTGGGGAAGTGAGTTATGTAATTATTGTTAAATAAACCTGTTAGAGCAACCTACAGAGTTGTTCTAGAGTTTGCCAGTATATACAGAGAATAATGCCCCCTGCAAATAAACTAAGAGAAATGCATTGTAAGGAGTTCCCCTAATTTGTTGTTGCTGTTGTTGTTGTTGTGTTTTATACTTTGTACTTCTAGGGGGGAAAAAGTAATTACAGACTGGCTGTCATACATATTGTCTTTAGTGGTCATGCTATTGGGACCACAATGCCGATACCTTTCTCAAGATTCTCAAGTCAGTGGGCATTCTCATCTGAATTCAATGTAAATTTGTCTGTGGACAAGATAATGATAAGCTACATGAGTAGAGTGTGGAATGAGTCAGCCACTGAAGACACAATGTACAATGTAGGCAGAAGTGAATATGACTGAGGAGTCTCATTAGGAAATGGGAGACAGTTGAAGTCCATAAGGGTGTAAATTGCAAACGAACCATTTGCATCTAAGTTAATGTCATGCAGATCTGCTTTGTGACAAGGTTAGGAAAGAATAGGGGGCTTAGATGATGTGGACAGTGAAAGTCATCTCTTCAAATGGTAAGTACTGGCATCCTTCTAACTGGTACCACACGGTGGTAGCGTGCTTAGAAATTTGTGAAATTCTAATCAGAAAATGAATTGGCTTCCTTGGAAATGCATTATGTCACCTGGAAAGTTCTGGACACATTTTAAGTCAGTGATGAACTTATAAAATACAGACTTCCTCTCTTTAGACAAAGGATCTTTTTTATATTTAGGGAATCTATGGTTCTAGAGGCTCTATGTTTCTGCTGACTTTGTTTTTTTTTTTTTTTATTCTAACATTTAGAGTTACATGTGATAAATAATTTCAAGCAGTGCTATAAGTAAGTGCTGAAGGACTATTGAAGGTAAAGAATAGTAGCAAGATGTATCTGTGACTAGATTTTTTTTTTTTTTTCAGACTATCTGTGCTTCTAAGTGTTAGTTTCCTTTAAGGTACATTTATGCCAAGTCCTAATAAATTGATTTTTTTTAGTGCCTTATCTAAATTATTTTTGCTCATTTTAGATTAAACTTGGCCCTGGATGTTCACAGGATTTATTACTTGTGTTTACATCACAACCATTTCATTGCCATGAGGGTCAGATATAAGCTGAGGCACAAAGTGTTTAAATTGTATAAGTAAATATAATATTCTTGATAAAGAATAAAATGCTTGGGATGGAGTATCATGTTTATTCAGCAGTTTTTAATGTTTGGTAACATGGTTATCTTTTGGTCTCAAAATCCTTTGTCATCGGGTGATGACATTAAGGCATTAAATGCCCATATAACATTTTGAATACACTTTTGTCTAATACTACTAGGGCATTTCTGTACCCCGGGAAATAGCTGTGCAGGTAAACCAAAAAAAATGAATTAAAATGATTATACAGGGAAAATGGAGAGTATATTGAAAAAAACAAAAG
This sequence comes from Vulpes lagopus, assembly GCF_018345385.1. Taxonomy (NCBI): domain Eukaryota; kingdom Metazoa; phylum Chordata; class Mammalia; order Carnivora; family Canidae; genus Vulpes; species Vulpes lagopus. Next base: position 6,047,387 of record NC_054842.1, read on the forward strand.
GATTCGCCTGAATACACCAAATTGTCTATTTTCAAACTGAATCTTTGGCATTATGTTATGCTCCTCTTTTCTAGCTGCCAGCATAGACCTTAGTGCTGCCAGGTGGAATGGGTATTAATCACTATCTATGGCCACAGAAGATCAATATTTTGAATTCCTCCACACACTTTTCCCAAGGAAATTTCTTCCGGCAGTTTTTTTATACCCTTGCTTAATGTACATATCAATGCCACATGTTATATAAGGTTTTTCTAAGTTTTATAATCCAGTGATGCCTATTAGGATAAAATTGCAATTTCAACTTATTAAAATGCTGAAAAATTAGTCCAAATTTGTCTCACTCAAGACACATTTACATAATAAATTTATGCATTTTTAAAGTAATATAGTTTATAATTATTCCTTCTGTCTAGCAACAGGAAATAATTTCATTTTCTCCAGGGGAAGGGGGAAGGGGATCTGCTCATAATCATCTCTTTTAAAAACAGGCCTCTTAACCACCTTCTCACATTTCACACTATTTCAGAATGACACAACAGTTCCTAAATTAGAAATCCACAATGGATAATACACAAAATATTGGGATCTTGTTAACAAAATCACTCCTGTAAATAACAACATTGATTTTAAGATAATTAAAAATTTTAAAATATAGTTTTAATTGAGAAAAAAGATTTGGGATTTTTAACAAGAAAACAATTATGTCACTTTTTATTTCAAATATTTTGGCAAAGTTTGAGATTTGTTTGGCATTTTGTGGTTTATGTTTCCACCCAGAATCACATTGTGTAATACATAATCTTTTTTTCTGCAGTTCTGAGACATATTCACAAAGCTTATCTACCAAGATAAACCAGTAATCTCTTCCTAATACCCACACAAGCTAGGAAATAAGTCCTTGTGATAGGGACAACCAAAAGAAGAACTTGGTGAATTCTTAACTAGATTTAGTGCAGGAATGCTTAATAATGGATATGCATTCCCTTATATTTGTATGATCTTCCCTTGATTTTTTATTACACACTAAATACTTGAGATAAGAACAAGGACCATCTCTAGGGAAGTGGAAACCAGATGAACAGCTTTTTTTCTAAATGCTAAAATACAATACTCACTTTAAAACATTCTCATCCCTAGAATCATACTTTAAGAGGGGGAAAAAACGCATATTGACATATTTTGATCTACTTGAAATTAAGAAGCAACACCAATAATTGAGGTAAAAATGTTGCAGCATCTTTGGAGAACAAAATAGAACATCAATTTCAAAAACTTTTAAGATCCTAGAGGTCCATATATACTACCCCTTGACATGTAAATCGGAAGACCTATCTATCTTCTAACTGTTCAGTAACTTGAGTTGCTTTCAGGTGATCTCATCACTGTCACAGAGGCCTAGAAGCATCAAGCCATGGTCAAAAGAGAGTGAAGGAAGGCATGGAAACTCATTGGAATTCAGGGCCTAACCATAATTGCTTAACTGTTATTTGTTCATGAACTCAATAGGAAAATAAAGAGCTATTAAATTGCTTTTGTAGCTTTTATAAAAACTTATATATTAAAATGTTTCTAGAAACACAAGCTGAAATTCTCACGTGAAGTTCTAAAAGTTTGAACTTTATGAAAAGTTCAATTTGAAATGAAAATATGAAAATAGCTGTACTCTGCATTGATATGTTTTTCTTAGCATTTTGTTTGTTAAAATGTGAGTTTGGTGGAAATCCCAGCATTGCTGGCATTAGATTCAATTTAATCACCAAAGAGCTTTTGGACAGAAAGTGAGTAGATTCTATGTGAATATGTGACAGAATCAAGATTTCTGCAGCATTTGCAAGCTTCACATAGTACTGGTTCTCTAAAAAAAAACTATTATAAAAAATGAGATTGTGAGTTAAAAAAAAAAACCCTTTTACTAGAAATATGGCTCTTTCTTTCTTTCTTTCTTTCTTTCTTTCTTTTTCTTTCTTTCTTTCTTTCTTTTAGAAAAAGAACCAACACAGCAGACAGTAGAGTTAAAATTGCTATTGAATTCTGCCAAATTTATTAATTGCCAGGACTTTGCAGCCGTATCTATGATCCTATTTCTTTTATCTGGCTTATGGAAATGATCAGGTAATACTTTTAAATTATATAGTTTCATATTTGTTTATTTTAAACTTACTTCGATACACTGGTATTATGGAATTTTAGGAAACCACTAAATAACTGGCATAGCACTAAAGATGAATTACAAAAAAACCCACTGAACACAGCTAGCTGGTATTAATGACTCTTAATTGTTTTTTCACTCCAGTGATGATTTAACTTTGGTCATGGCATCTAATTCCTTTGTGAACATTAAAATCTTTTTCCAGCCTGAAATTTTACATAACCACTAACAGAGTTCTGGAAAGATAAAATAATAGAGAGTGGGATCATGTTATGCATACGTACCATTGCTCTCTGCCTAAGCGCAGTTAGATACTCGAACTGGACACCTTAGTCTTTAATTATGATTATTGTCTTCATCGACAACAAAGGATGACTTAGTTTTTAGTGGAGTTATTTTTAGCATCAAGAGATGTGAGAGTATACATAGTTAAATGTGAGGGCTTATATATTAAAACAATTATATATTCTAGGACAAGGATGTAAATATCCCTCCAAGAGAGATTATTTTCTTCCACATGTGACCATAATATCAGGTAGTCCTTTTGTTGTTGTTGAATAGGATATCAGGAGCTCTAGACAGATGTTTTGAATTCAGTGGAGCTTCTGAAGGAAAGTCAGATTAAACCTAACAGAGGTATTCTCTGGGCTTACCTGAGAGGGAGCTGGTGACTGGCTGTGTGTGATGAAGACAGGCTTTCCCGCGGAGCCTTCATGGGGTTCTGCGGTTACAGATATGTGCAAAACTTGGATTGAAATAAAAGGTCTTGGGTGGCAAGGTGTAAATGTGGTGTTGTATCCACATCTTACTACTCCACAACTTACCTCCATAAATATGCAATTTAGGACCTGAACAACCAATCCTGATGTCTGGCTTCTGGGTCTGAGTAAATAACAGTGTGACGATGGCCATGACTCTAAACCTCACCATGTGTCACAGTTTCTGCAGGTAAAATTGTGAGCGACATAAAATTGTGAGCAACACCAGGCCAATACAAACAAATTACTAGTGATGCAGCTTTAGCAATTTAGTGAATTCCTCATTGCTTCAATTTTCTCATTTATAAAGTCAGATCAGGCATACCTTGAAGGAATGAGGCAGAAATGAAGTACTCAGCACAGGCACATGGGTATTATTCACTAAAGAGAAGCTATCATCTTTTCTTTCTTTTTTTTTTTTAAGATTATATTTATTTATTCATGAGAGACACACAGAGAAAGAGGAAAAGACACAGGCAGAGGCAGAAGCAGGTTCCATGCAGGGAGCTCAATGTGGGACTCCATCCCGGGACTCCAGGATCATGCCCTGGGCCGAAGGTGGCGCTAAATCGCCACCCGGACTGCCCACTATCATCTTTTCATATAAAAACCTTTTGAGATTTAACCTGATGACATAAACAAGACAAATTTCCCTGTAATATTTTGTTCTTGCCGTTGTTGCTAGTAATTTAAAGTACAGCTCTCTTTTTTTCTACCCTATAACATTTTTGATGGTTAAAATTGGAGACTATAGCTTTACTCTTTTTCTGTGTCTATGAAATACGAAAGGCCAAGCTAAAGTAGGAACTACTGTCAGAGTGTACACTGAGAAAGAATCCTGATGTCTAACAAGGCCAGTACCTGTGTCAGTGTCTAAGAGAAGGGGTAGCCCAAATCAGATTTGTCTACAAGGTGAACATGTAGATATTATTTCTCCAAAGCAGTTCAGTTGTGTCATTTTTACCATCTAAAAGGTGTGGCTAAAGATCAGAATCATTGAGCCAGAAGGGATTAGACTGGATCCATGAAGGAATGACCTTAAATCCTGCATTAATGGGTGAAAGCTTTTAAGTGGCAGATTTGGGCTGGCTTGGGAGATGGAAATATCCTCAACTGCCTCTGAGGCATTAAAGCAAGTGACGCTATGGGCTTGCTGGTAGGCTCCCTGGCTCCCCACAGAAGGCTTTGGTTTCTAAGCACCGGGTGAGCTGTTTGGACTGAGTTGCTGATCCGGTTTCTGATTCTGGAGCATCTGCTCTTACTGTTGCTGAAATGAATCATTTCTGCACTTGTGTGAAAGTGGCCAGAGGAGGGGAGAAACTGCCCTCATAACTGGGGTTTAATCAGTTGGTTCACCTATCAGGGAATAAGTTTGTCAGGTAATTGAGCTTAATTTTCTATTATAATTTGAATATCAGCCATTTTTTGAAGGAAAACACAATCAGAAAGTTATCTAATGAAACTTCTCAGAAGGTATCTGAGAATAAGTTTATAATCCTCCACTATTCTGATATTTGCTGGAAAGCAAACTAAAAACAAGGAAAGGGTAGACAGATTTTATGTATATATAATATTATATAGAGAAATCTATCTGTATAACTCTATATAACTCTCTCTCTCTCTCTATATATATATGTATAAATATCTTGTCCATCATATATGGACATATATGTAAGGTTTATCTTATATATCTCATCTATCATATATATGGTATACATCCAAAATCATCATATATCTGTATCTATACCTATATCAAGAATCTGCATATTATACATGCTTAGAGTTGTCTAATTAACTTGCCTTAAGCATAAAAAGTAATTTGGCCTAAAAGCATATTTCCTAATACATTTTTTCCACTGTTCTTAGCAGTCCTTGCTTGCATGTACCAGATATTTAATCAGAATCTGTTGAATTAAAAATTGATCTTTATATTGTTGATGGTGTCTAATAATCAGGACTTAAAATCAGCCCCTAGTAACATTTTAATTGTATTTCCCCCCCTAAAGTTTCAGCTTAGTGGACTTGACCTTCATCTTTCTGAAAAAGAGAACAAAGAGGTGCTCTCGTATGTGGGATTTTTAACTGCATGCACGATCGTTTGGGCTCCCATAAAGAAGTCCCTTTGTCAGATCTCCAGCTCTGGCTAGGGCTTCTACAGTAATAACAAGGCCCCTGAAACTTCAGTCCACTTGAACGGAATACATAGATCACTTGTCCATCTGCATGGGAGGGAACTAAGGTCAACACGCAGTTAATATGATCTTGAGAGAAGGGATGAGGCAAAGGCAGTTTCACAAGAAATTTCCAAATCAGTGGTACACAGAACCAATGACAACTCATGTTTACTGGACGGATGCCTGTGGAGAGATTAACCATAGTGAAGGTGATCCAGGATGTGGGGAGAGAATTCACTCCTCTGAAGGCTCAGTGAACAGGCTGTGTTGGATTAAAAGGCAGGAGTGAGGAAGGGAGGGAGAAGAGAATCTGGCAAGCTGGTGGCCTCCAGTCCCTGCTTCCTGCCAGAAGCAGAGTAGCTCTAACCAAACCATAGGAGGAATTCCCTTCTCTTCCTGATGTGTGGGAAAGAGAGTTTGGGGCATGGAGGATTTAGAATTCCATGTGTACACAAAATCCCATGTAGTATTTCATTATTTGCCATTGCTGACTCTCCTGGGATAAGATTACGGGCTCAATGCTTCTTTACAAAGAAAGTTAACTAGGCCTCCTTCTGGATTTGTCTAGACATACTATAGAGAGTTTACTTTTAACACCCTTCCAGGGGCAGTTTGGGACTTTTTCTAAGAACTAGGAATGATCTCAAATAAAATTGTGGTAAACTTGTGATTTGTACACTTAGCAGATAAAACTAATAGCTATATCCAACAGAAGGCCATGTGTATAATCAGAGATTTGCCCAATGGATCTGGCAAGAGAAAAGAGCTCTAAAATCAATTTTTCTAAAATCACTAGAAAATATTACTTCATTGTTTTGACCGAGCTGTGAGAAGAGATTGGTTTTGATGTTTTAGGAAAGAATGAGGGAATATCACTTGTTTTATCATTTATAGATTAGATCCTGGGGCTTAGGCGAGGATCAGATGGTTTGCACTGATAGTCAAGGAATTCATAGCAGTGAGAAGAACCCAGAGCTGCAGACTTGAATATATATGAGGTTATATATTTTACCTCAAGTCTTGGTGAACTAATGTACTGAATTGATAGGAAACCAACTTTTGGGTATTCCAGGTAAAGTGCATATAAACATTAAGGAAATCTAAAGGAAAGGAATGCTGTATGTTTCTGTATTTTTAGGGAAGCTAGTGAGTGGCCATTCGTGGAGGAAATCTGTACTTATTTCTGTATTGATTAGGTCATTAGTGCCATTTGTTTTCCTCTGCGGGAATTACTTTACTTGGCTTACTCCTGCTCTGTGAATTACCTCGTTTCTCCAGGCAAAAACTCTTTATCAACATAGAGATCCAAGATTTCGGTAGTTCTCCCTGTATCATTTGCGGAAGCCACAAAGATGGTGATAAGAAGAATCAATATTCCTCTATTAATTCTGACTTTACCTTTGGATCATTTTTGATCAAAAGCTTTTTGTGGGGTGGTTGTTTTGGAAAAATAATTTGCTCAATTGTTTTGCAGTGTAAATATTAGCTGATATTTATGAGCCACCTCTTGTGTGAAAGGGACTTGTGTGCCTATGTGACGTTCACACCAATCTACCCTTGGTTGTGAACACAGCTGTGGCAAAGCTTCTGTCCTAGTGCACTTGGAATTCTTTATCTAAGGAAAAAGAAAAAATGTGTACTTCATCCTTCTTGAGTTTTTTTTTTCTTTGAAATGTAATTTACATTGTCATATGTGATAGCCATGGGAAACACAGGGATTTAGAGCTAACCTAGAGATTAGGAAGTGAGAACCAAGGTGTAGTGGAAGAATTTGTGGTGGTGACATGGCATAGAAAGCCATGGACATTATCTTGTAAAACTGATACAGAGTGGCTGGAAATATTTCTGCCTGCATCTCAAATTTGTACTTGTGGCTGCTCCTTGAGACAAGAATGGATTTCACCTCTGCTTGGGACATACTTTCACCTGGTGTCATGGAAAGGCACTAGGCTCAAGGTCAAAGTGACCTAAATTTGAATTTCATCTCTGCCTCTCATTGGCCTAGGCAAGTTTTCAATTTTCTTTCCTTTTTTTTTTTTTTAAGATTATTTATTTATTTATTTGACAGAAAGAGTGAGTGAGAGAGAGCACACAAGCAGAGGAAACGGCAGGCAGAAGGAGAGGGAGAAGCAGGCTCCCCACCAAGCAGGGAGCCCAAATGTGGGGCTTGATCCCAGGACCCCAAGATCATGACCTGAGCTGAAGTCAGACATCTAACCGACTGAGCCACCCAGGCACCCCCAATTTTCTTATTACAATATTGTGGGCAGCAATACTCCCTTCGTGAGTTATCATATGTAAAATGTTTGCCACAAAATGGAAATGTTATCTCCTTCCTGCTTTCTCCTACAGGGACTGTTTATCCATTAAAACATGGAAACCTAGAAGAACATGTATAATGGAATTATATATCCATGCTTGTTTTGAAAATAGTATAGAATTGTAGTTTGAGTCATTAACTACTCTATGTGTCCATGGATTACTGAAAAAAAAAGATAAAATGATTTTTGGGATGGTGGGATTCTTTTGCATTGGCTTTTATAAGATGTTAACAACACATATCACATAGTTAAGGAAAATAATTTAAAGAAAAAAACATGACAGCAGATCTACACATGTATCTTTTCTCACTGCCCAACAATCTGAAGCAATGTCTTGAGTTAAGGGACCCAGTGGTTCACACTTACACAAAAACAGATGCCCAGGAATAAGTGACTAAGTGAAAATATTAATTAAGAATATTTTGAGCATATAAATGAAAAAAAATGATTTGAAGATACTAAGTTATAGGTGGAGTTTTTTTTTTAAGATTTTATTTATTTATTTGAGAGAGAGCAAGAGAGCACAAACAGCGGAAGAAGTAAGAGAGGAAGAGAGCAGGCTCCCTGCTCAGGGTCCATCCCAGGACCCTGGCTGGGATCAGGACCTCAGCTAGCCAGCTGAGCCACCCAGGTGCCCCTGTAGGTGGAGTTTAAAGAAGAATTGTCTTTCTTTTCTTGTTTTCTTTCTTATTTTCTTTCTTTCTTTCTTTCTTTCTTTCTTTCTTTCTTTCTTTCTTTCTTCCTTCCTTCCTTCCTTCCTTCCTTCCTTCCTTCCTTCCTTCCTTCCTTCCTTCCTTTCTTTCTTTCTTTCTTTCTTTCTTTCTTCTTTCTTTTTTTTTTTTCCCTAATGGATTCACAGGATTTGGTCTTTTAAATGCATGCTGTTGGTACTCTTTTGCAATTCTTTGTAGTTAAGGCAGCTCACCTTTCTCTGCAAATAAGGGTTCTAGAGCTATCCCTTGTTAAGTTGAGGAAAGTGCTACATTGTATATTTATACTCTGCCTTCTGTCCCACGGGAAAGAGCCAACTCCAGATGCATAAACGTATTGTCAGTCCACCTGCCAACACCTATTTATGCAATTACTGATATTGAGGATGGAATTATCCGCTTTTACTAATATGTTCCCCCTGAAATTATCTTCAGGAAAACTTGAGTTAGAATTAGCCAGTGTGAGCTTTGTTCATAGAGTGGTTGCCCCCAATTTGTTTTCTACCAAGTAAACCCCAGACACCTGGAGCACCACACACTTGTTTTTTGCCTGTACATTCCATGTGTTTGGCACAGAGGGTGACAGTTGCTTTTGGCAGATGTACAGGATCAAAGTGGCCTTTTTACCCTTCTACCCTCAGGGTGTCAGTTTCTCAGATAAAGGAAGTGGTGAGGTTAACAGAAATTTCAGCTTATCCTGAAATAATAGTGAAGCGTAGTAGGTATGACAAACCTATTAATTAATTATTTGTCAAGGCAATGGCTTTTTTTAAGTTATTGGACAGGGAAATTTGGGAACAATGCATGCTTTTAGTAAGTAAATCTTTCTACCATATTTTGTGGCCTGAAGGAAACTAATAATCAAAATAATCATATTTATTTTCCCCTTTTAGCTAACTTGAAGAAATGGAAAATCTTAGAAATACTATCTATAGGTTAATATAAGGATTTATTTGATAGCAGTGTGTTTTGCCTTAGAGAGTATCGCTCCTAATTTCTTAACCTGTATAATTTATCATATGCATTAGCTAGGTTTACTTGGATAAATATTGGCCTAGGACTAGAGGATTTCTGTAATTTTATTTTGGGGAATTTTTTTCTGAAGAGAAAACAAAGCAGAAAATAAGTACGTATATAAACTTTTTTATACATACACATTTGTATATATGTTGAAAAATACATAAATATACACACATATGTTATATACTGTGTATTACATATGGTATCATTTATTTTATACATATTTATATGTATACATTTGAAATCTGGTTATATTATAAAATTATACACGTACACCTAATATATTATATATTAGATGTGATATATATATATAAATTGGGGATCTGGTTATATTTTAAAAAGAATACTCCCTCTTATTGGGAGATCAGTGATGGTGTGAACTAAGCTGCTTTTCTACTTAATTTTCCTTCTGAATTCACTTATTTCACTGATAATGAATAATACCAGTTAAGTATAGGGTTATAGAATGGTATCAACAAAGAGAGGAAACTTTCATCTATCCCTGTTTTCTGCCCATCTGCACCAATAAAATGATAAGATAGAAATAGAGGGTAGGGTGATAAATTTATCCTTTCAAATGAAGACTTAGGGATCTCTGTAGACTTTAGGTTTTGATTCCATGGCTCTTCCCCAGTGACCAAAATGAACTATACCATCTGTCTTATAAATGTCAGTTGGTGATCTAGGACCCATATCTTAACACAAATGAGCCATCCTATTCCTCAAGTGAATCTTATTAGGGAAGGGAGGAAGTGTGGGTGAGTACCAAGGATGTCATCTCAAGGGCATCCCCAAAGTAGTGGCTCTTAAACCTGCACATGCATCAGAATCAGTTGGAGGCTTTATTCAGGTACAGTTCGCTGGACCAACCAGCAGTTTCTGATTCAGTGGACCTGGGGTGAGTCCCAAGTAGTTGCATTTCTAACAGGTTTCTATGTGGTGCTGATGCTGCTGGTCTGTGGACCATAACATGGGAACCACCAATCTAAAACATAAAACTTGTCAATGTAGATTTTGCATGATTGATGTTTCATAATCTGAAACATTAAAGAAACACTGTAACATTTCAAAACAAATACATTTTAATACATTTATTTCAATTTACTTTGATTTAAAAATTATTTTTTAAAAAATATAGCATCTTAAAAGAAGAGATAAGTATTGCAAATTCTACTAGAAAAAGAAGTAGGAGCCTGGATAATTATAGGGAGTTGAAAGTTTCTCCCAAGCTTGTATTCTAAGAGTCTCCAGTGTAGAACTTTAAGTCCATGGAGATAGAATAATCCCTAATCTATAAAACTGGTTATTCTGGGGGTCAAAAAAAAAAACACCTTGAAATAAAAACTAGTGAGCACTAAAGATGAAAACTATGAATGCAAAAATTGTGTAGACAGCAGTTTATAATAGCTTTATTCATAATTGCCTCAAACTAGAAGCAATCGAAATGTCCTTCCAAAGGTGACTGAGCAAACTGTGGTGCATCCATATAGTGGAATATTACTCAGTGATAAAAAGGAGCAAATTACAAATCCAGGCAATAATTTGGTTGGCTCTCAAGGGCTTAATGCTGAGTGAAAGAAGCCAATCTCAAAACGTCACAGACTGCATGATCCCATTTATATAACGCCCCAAAATGGAAAAAAAAATAGCAACAGAGAAGGATGAATTAATGAATGCCAAGAGACATGTCAAAGAGGAGGTGTGATTAGCAAGGGATGACACAAGGGAGCTTCTAGGTGCTGGAACTCTTCTGTAGCCTGATTATTTACACAAACTTATACATGTGTTAAAACCCATGGAACTATATAGCCCCAACTCACAACAGGCCAAGTTTACTATATGACAATTTTATGATCGTATGAAAATTATTTATCAATTTAAAAAAGATAAAAATAAGAATAGTACTGTTTATAGTTTCACTAAGTAACTGGATTTGCACCATTTTATGAAGTGAAAGTATCAATTTATTTAAATAAATAAGTGTGCTTTATCTCAAGCAAAAGGAAACAAATGATAACTGTAAGAAGGATTCTTTATAAATGTTCTTAAAGCCATTTGCTGCAGGCAGGAATCCTAGGAAAAATTTGGAAGTTGGTCATCTCTAGCAATGTCATCCCATTTCCTCCTTTGTTCTTCTTCTTGGAGTCTTTCTCTGTAAGCTTTGTCACTTTCAATGTGAATTTCACGGGCAGGTTTGTTCTTATCATTTATACTACCTGGAAAAGACGGACGATGCTAGAACTGTCATCCAGATACCTCCTACATATATGTGTGAAGCCTCAGGAATTGCCATCTACCCACATCTTGAACAGTGCAGTAATGGCTCCCTCAGAGTCTTGGACAGAAGCCAGTATCATTTTGAAGTGTCTCTAATTTTTAGAGACACCGAAGTCTTTAGAAGTGTCTAGAAGGTCTGGGTCTCCAGAAGTGTTGGCAGTTGAATTCCAGCCAGAGCTCTAATCAGGTAATATCCATAAGTCTCTGTTGAATGGATGCATGTGCTTGTCCCAGTAAGAGAGAGTCAGTTGCTAATACATATAGAATGCTCCTATGTGTGAGGTACTTGTCTGAGTACTTTACATGAAATCACTTGTTTAATCCTCACAATCATCTGTGAGGTAGAGGCTCTTCCTATTTCCATTTTCACATAAGGAAACTGAGGCATGGAGACCATTAGTAACTTGCTCTGTCAGTAGAGGAAGCAGGCTTCCATTCTGGAAGTCCAGCTTCAGAGTCCAAGCAGGTCACGGGTGTACAACACTCTGGTTTTTGTGGTGTTTTCTTTTGTGATATTTTCTCCTTTTCAGGCAGACTGCAATTGTCAATAGTGCATTTCAGTCTACATGTGACCTACTGACCCTGAGGTTATTTCATGAACTCTTGAACAGAATTCACCTTCTTGCACCAGCAAGGCAGGATGTGCAGATTCTACTTTGAATCCAGTCCCAAAAGACAGCTGTGGATTGAGACTGCTCCATCTTAGGATCTGGCACATTCCTCAAAGAAATTTCCAAACCTGAATCCTAACACGGTGATCAAGATGAGATTTCATGAACCTTAGAACTAGCCCTTCTCCAGACAGGGTAGCTTTCTGGCTCGTACCAGAGGTCACGCGTCCACTTTATAGTATGAGTCTTCTGTAGCTCATTTGCTTCTCAGATTTAAGATTAGTAAAAGAATCAGGTACTGAGTACACTTTTCTTATATTTCAGTGGGATATCCAAATCAGCTTTACCAATAAAAAATAATTGCATGTTTCTGACTTTCACACTTTGTTATAATAAAAGGTGTAGTTATTATGTGGTTTGGCATCTCTCTGGAATAAACACTCATGATTGTATACGTGGATATTGCATTCACTTCTCAGTGAACACATACCAAATGCATAGGTTGAACAACATGAGGGGAGGCATTTGACAGGGCATGGGTACTTGAGACCTACATTTGAATAATATCAGTGTTATTTGACCTTGGGCGGGGACTCATCTTTTCTGAAACTTAACATTTCTTCCCTCCGTGTCTCCCTCCCTTCCTTAAATATTGTGCATGAGATTAATGTAAAATATTCCTTGTAGCATTTGTCACATAATATATGAAAACATAGTGACTATTATTTTTTATAGTAAGAGTTAAGGCAGATGTGTTTAAGTGAGTTAAATATGAACCACTAGGGGAATTTGTGATTACCATTATTCCGATACCAATTTTGTGATTCACTTATAAAAATGATAGCAAGTATCAATTTCCTTTGGCTACAAAAGATGCTTCAAAAGCTCTTCTCCTGGTGATACATCAGTAAGTCTTGTGAGGAAATAAAGTACTTTAAATACAAGTTTAATCCCATCACAACCATAGAGGAAAATCTATGTCTATAAAATGAAGCACTTGATGCCTTAATTAGCTGCCTTATAGACAGGTTCTTTCTGAACTGACCCTCTTTGGCCCCCAGACCTTGGTGTGTTTGGCTGGACTCGTGTGAGGCTGAATTTAAGAGCGAGTGTTATGCACACTTACACGTGGTGAGACATGGAGTGCAGGCCAATATTCTGCAGCTGGGAAGAGCAATTAGCAGCTTCATGAATTAGGGACTTGTTTACACTGTTGTCCAAGATAATCATTTGTTTGTTTTAACGAAGATGTTCTATCTTCATCAGAGGCATCCATCGTCATATTTAAATGATAAGGTCTTTGCATCTCACAAATAATGTTTGGATTTCACAGCAGGATCCCTATCACAGCCAGTATTTTCTCTCGCTGACTTTGGTAATCAAGACATGAGTTACATATATATTTCAATTTACTCCTCAGCCATGAAAACATTATGTGATCTCTTCCAGCAACTTTTTTGACAGACTTATTTTTAAAAATGTTTTTATGTGAACTCCATCACACAGACATAGGTATATGTACACAGATACACACCCCACACTTGCATACACATATGTGAAGTAAAATTTTACAAAAGAAGACTTAGCCTTACCAAGGGCAAAAATATACTCTAATTCTTACCTATTCTAGTCTAGTTCATTTCACTCCATTCCATTCTGTGTTCTGTTTATTTCATTTTAAAAATTGAACCCAATGATTTAACTTCATGATTTCCTCACAGGTCATAACCTAAAGTTTGAAAAACATTGATCAACATGCAAATTCACTTATGATTCTTTTTTTCTTTTTTTTAAAGATTTTATTTATTTGAGAGAAAGAGAGAGAACACAAGCAGGGGAGAAGCAGAGGGAGAAGCAGACTTCTCACTGAGCAGGGATCCAGATGCGGGCCAGTCCAAGGATCCTGGGATCCTGACCTGACCCAAAGGCAGACGCTCAACTGACTGAGCCACCCAGGAGCCCCCACTTAATGATTCTATCGTCTGTCCCAGAATTTGTAGAAAGGAGTGCATCTGTCATTACTGTGTCTTCTGGATCTTCACCTATGTGTAATCTTAATATATTGGTCTACTAAGTAAATAAATGCCAATTAATACCCCTTGAAGACAATAATAATAACCTACTCACTCAATAGGTACTCACAGATGAACCAGATGAAGTATTTCAGAAATCATGAAGTGAGTCATTAGTAAACTATGTCCAGTTTTCCCAGAAGAGGGACTTCTCAAATAAAGTGGCCAATGTATTTCTAGAAAATGTGTACTGATCTTAGTTGTGTTCTTCATAAAGCCAAGATCAGTTTTTTTCCAAGGCATATGCCTAAATATTTTATTTTATTTTATTTTATTTTTTAAAGATTTATTTATTTATGATACACAGACATAGAGAGAGAGAGAGAGGCAGAGACACAGGAGGAGGGAGAAGCAGGCTCCATGCTGGGAGCCCGACGCAGGACTCGATCCCGGGACTCCAGGATCGCACCCTGGGCCAAAGGCAGGCGCTAAACCGCTGAGCCACCCAGGGATCCCCGCCTAAATATTTTATAATATGATACTATTGATATACTATAAACAGTTAATATTTTAAACGATTGCAAAACTAATCCACCTCTCCTGGTTCAGTTGATTAGAGGACATTCACAGAAGACATTGATCTTTTGAGAAACATTTGCTGATTTCCTATTATGTTCCAGATACTTTGGTGGTTCCTAGGGACCCATAAGTAAGCAAGCCATAGTCCCTGTCCGTGGGGGGACATACAGCCTGAGCTTCTGACAACTTTAGGACCCTGTGTGAGGAGCACTGAAATGGAGATGTTTGCCCTGATAGAGCTCAGTATGCGCTCAAAGAAAGACTGACCATAGGCAGTGGAGAGATAGAGATTTGATAAGGGAAGAGGTGACTTCTTAATCTCATCTTGTTGGTTAATATATAGGTTTAGAGTCATAATCCCTCACATATTGTAAGAATGACTTCTCCAAAGAAGGAAATCTTTGGAGATTGGAGGGGTTGGGCTGTGGCCCCAACTGGTGGAGGGGCTTCCTGTTTTATAACAAAAACACTATATAGGTCAGCAGCAGCTAAATCAAGAGACACACGGGTACACTGGACCCTGGATGTGTAAAGATTCATGTAAATTCTTGTAATAAAAACTTCAGAGAGCTGTTTTGTGACGTGTCGCAGGTGTGCATTGCACCATCTGCTGGCACAGGGAGAGCATGAAACATGCTGCCACGGGCCAGATCCATGCTCTAGCCCTGACAAGCCTTCCTGGCATTCTTCTCAGGGATCCTCAGGTTAACAGACCTTGACTTCTTACTCTTTTTGACCTGGTTGAAGGCAAAAGATGGTTTTATAAACAATCTTAAGGAATTGTTTCTAAATTACTGTAAATTATTTTAAATGTTCACAATTAAATTGTTCTTTTGAGTTTCTTTAGCAGGGCCTAGGGGACTGGTCTATTCACACACTGAGCAATGAGCAAAATGACATATGTAAAAGGTGGGTCTAGCCACCAGAGGAGCATTTGCCGTCCCACATCTGTGCTTGTTCTTGACTCCAGCTTCTTATTCTGGTTTGATCCTTCCAGATGTCAGCAGTCAAACTTTGCCAACCACTCTCCCTGCACATTTGCCCTAAGTGTGTATTTTTGCTTCAACCTCACTTCTCTGCCCTTTGAAGCATCCTCACCACTGGCTGAACCTGTGCCCTTCTTTCCAATTTCTGCATCCCATCCATGAAGAAAGGTTTAGAAAAAGAGAGCCATACTTGAGAGGGAGAGAAGGAGGTGGCTCCCATCTCTTCAATATGTGTAATAACAGATTAAGATAATGTGAAACCACAGTCCTAAAGTTCACTTCTCATCAGTAATTGTTGGACTCAAAGGGACAATTCTTAATTCTTGACTGAGTAGTTGGAGTAAATATTTCCTTTCTTACTTACAGGATATCACTCTCTTCATCCTATTGGAAGAAAAGGAGTTTTCTTTGGATTATGAATTAGTTTAATCTAACTTTTTCCCTTGAAAATTAGTGTAATACTTGATAAGGATTCATTTGGAATTCACTGTTTAGCATGTTTATGGAAAAAAAGAGAAGTCTGAAGAGCTGAGTTGAGTAAGTCATCATTTTTAGCACATTATAAATCTCTTCTAGGCTGATGCTGGACTGTAAAAATTGTACCTCTCACAATTCCTAGTGGGATGTTGTGTACCTAGTAGGGGCTGACTAAATAATTGTTTATTGACTCCATTACATGAACAGGCCTGATTACACACACGATCACACACACATGGATTGTCTGCACAATTAGAGCTGGGTCCTCCAAGAGACCACATGTTTTACTTTGGCCAATTTAAACACAAATCTTCTCAGCCTTGTAAAACATCAAATACCTAATACAATTTAATATTCTCTTATTGATTCATTGTCAGAGTATGAAAATTAGTTATTGAGCTATGCTCATGAGAATAATGATTCGTGCTATTAAAACTTCACCTCTGAGGCCTATCCAGAAAGAGAAGTGGTAAATGGTGGGACATAAAGATGGATAGAGAGATAAAGGGACTCTGTGAGTTTTTACTGAAGTTCAAAGGATACTACTCAAAGTATAGGAACCCAATGCCAATGTTAGCTGCTATTATGATTGTTTAGGCTGCTCTGTTCCTAGAATCCGGAAAGTGCTAATGCATATACGCTGCATGGAGGAACACAGAGAAATCAGAACACTTAGAGATTTCTTACAGCTGGCTGTAATATTTTTAAAATCAGCATATTCAATTCTAACTGACCATATTGTGTCCTGCCTGTTCTCTAAAAGAGTACATTAGATAGACAACAATAATAAATATCTCCTGGGGATAAAGTGAGGGCTGGTCAGTGTCTTTCAACTTGTATAATCTTGGGCAAGTTTCTTGGCCCTGCTGAGTTTCAGTCATCCCATCTGCAGAGTGGAAACAGTGGCAGCTAATTATTCATGATTGTAGGGAAGCAAATGAAATGCTTTTCATAAACTGCTTAACGTTTTTATAGGCATTAACTCATAGGTTATCACGGCACCTTTAATGTCTCCTATGTAGCAGCAACATGTTCATTGCCAGTGGTTTTGGAATTGCATTTAGGGTAGTAGTAATTTTTGGAGGTGCCTACAAGGAGACATATGTTAGATTTGAGGTTGCAGGATTATGTAACTGAGTAGTGGCCTCTGAGAATTGGAGGTAAAAAAATAGAATCACATTTCACGTATAAGTGAGAATTTATAACTTTGGGGAGAGTCATAGATTTCTTTTTTTAATTGACTAGAACTAAATATGTGGTTATGTAAGAACTGGTAACTCAGAATTATGGTTCAGCATACAAACACAAATTGTATGTGCATGTTTTAGTACCTTTATAAATATTGAAAGCTTTGAATTAGCAACAATGAAGTGTCAAGGGTTGGAGAAACTCACAAGGGTTTTAAGCCAACCAGTGATTCTGAAGCTGGATTTTATTACTGCCACAGTGTGATTCCCACCTTCCAAAGGGATGTCCTGAGGTGTCCCAGGTAGGCTTCTGGGAGCCTGACTCTGAGATGGAATTTGGTGTGCCAGATGTTTACTGGGGAGAGTTCTTGCAACCAGTGCCACGAGGGGCAGGGAGGGAGAAGGAGTGTGCAGAGGGAGAAGGCAAACCACAGTTCAGGCCAAAGAATGAGAACAGATCTCAAAGAACACCAACTCCATGAGGTGTTCTTTATCTGGCTAGAATGGCCTTCAGGTTGTCTTGCAAGGGTTGAGAGAGCCAGATCATATACTCCCACCTCGATCAGTTATTGCATATAAATTACTGTAGAAAAAGTGTGCCATTGGGCCACTCAACTCTCTGCAGCTAAAATAATCCCCCAAGAGGTCCGTCCTCCAAGAGGATCTATGTCTACCCCTGAGGTTGACCAGAGAGGTAAAAAATTAACACCAGGATGCCCTAGAGCTAGTCTGTTTCAAAGCATGCATCAGGGTTGAAGAAAATCTGTCTCGTATCACTCTTAGGGAGAAAAACCTTGACTCGACATGGGTCAGTTTTTCAAAGAACCACGGTCTGTAATGGGTCCTCAAACCTCTCACGTTCTCCCTGGAAACAAGTATCATCTCCCAGAAATCAGAATCTCTCTCATCTCGACTAAAGCCTTCTTTGAGTGCATAGTATTTGTACTCAAAGATTATTTAATCCCAAAGAAACTGTTACACTTCAAACTTGTTATTAGGAAAGATTTCAAAACATACACAAAACAGAAGTAATTGAATGAGAGACCCCCACATGCACATCACAAAGGCTCAACGTTTTGTCCATCTCCAGAAGATTTTTTAATAGCATAAAGCGTAGCCTCTCTTGTTGTTCTGAGACAGATACGGACACAGACATGTCCTCAGAGGAGGGTGAGATTTCACAATGTTTGAAGTCATGGATGTCTCTTAATAGTGCTGACGTGAGTTGAAGCTGTCAGAGCCCTGGTTCTGGGAAGTGGCAGGCTCATCCCCACGGACCTTCACTGTCCTGTGTCTGTGTTCCACAGCACCCAAGAAGGCCACACCATGAGTCCCAGGCCAAGGAAGATACAAGACATTTAATGCATTTGCTTCATTTTCGTACTTAGGTTGTGTTAAGAGGACTCCTGGAAATCAGTGAACTTGGAAATGTTTTGCCAGCCTTCTGTGCTCTCAACAATTTTTCAACCCACTATTTTTTTTATTTTCAAGACCAAAATCAAAATTTCTGTTTAGGCAAGGGGTATCTCAAGAAAATGCTACAGAGAATATCCAAAGCAGTCCTATTAGGACCCCATGATTTGAACATCCAAACCGTATCTGATTCCCGTGCAAGTTCAGGCCCCCAGGTGGCCTGCCAAAGTGTTCAGCCTGATGCTTCAACCTGTCAGACCATGCCTTTGCTTGCCTGTCCTGAGCATATCAGCTCTGGCATGCTCAGGAGTGATTCAGCAGTCCGTCTTACCCCTGCAAGAGCCAGCAGGAACGTGGTCTTTGTTTGGCCCCAGAGCAGGTGGCAGTGGGGGCTGTGGCGGTTGCATTTCCTCTTGGAGGTGGGGGCTCAGCTGTTTCCTTGGTCACGCGCCCCTAGTAAGTGCTTGGCGGAGGCAGGGGGCCAAGAATACAGCTGAGACTTGAGCTGCTGCCAGCTCCCAGCAGCTGCTACTCTGTTCTCTGAGCTGGAACCAACCCCAGGCTGCAATGTGGCCTGATCTGGCATTCGGGGAGGGGCCTGCGAGAAGTGTCACTTGCACATTCTGAGTGGCTTAACCCACCTGCTCTGTGTGTGTGTGTGTGTGTGTGTGTGTGTGTGTGTGGCCTAATTTAGGGGACAATTGTCTGACATTCAAACTACATGAAAAATTTTAGATCAGTGAAGAAAGCAAGACTTCCATTCTTTTGAGGTCAGTGGATTTGCAGATATTTGAGGAATTATTGTAAAAGATAAAGTTGAGGGTACCATCCTAAGTCAGAATGCACATGTTTAACATAAACATGATTTGGTTTATATTTATGTCTTTCTACATATGGACTGAAGCAGCTTGGGAAGGATAGTGCACTAGGAGAAGAAGGACTAAGTCCTAGTGGTCATGTGGCCTTTACAAAGATAGACGCACGATTTTGGACATCATCACTGACCCTGGCCTAAGCTTTTTGTTTGTTTATTTGTTTGTTTAATATGTTAAGTGAAGATAATCTCCAGGATCAGTTGATGAGAGCTTGTTTTTTGGAGAAGCAAAGAAGTTAAAGTAACTGGAAAGTTCTAAGCAAAATGCTATACATGGGCACTCTAAAGAAACTACAGAATCAAAACTGTATTGAGATACCCATGCACATATATGTATCTATTTCTACAGAGCAATAGTTGGTGGGTCTTTTAAAATCAAGTTGTTTTATGTAATGTAAACACATCCATTTGGAGGTTAAGAGATCATATCAAATATCCAGGATAAGTTCTTTCCTATATTTGAGAAACCAGAAATAAATTCTCTGGGTAAACATGACATGAGTTCATGAAACTATCCTCTCCTGTTGAGAAGCACCCTCGTTTTTGCCCACCTAACAGACTCTACCCAATTTTGTAAACAATTAATACAAGTCCCCCCTCAAGTCCGAGTCCTCCAGGAGAGGGGGGTTATATTCTAGTTGTCTCTGTTCCCCCTGTTCCTACCAAGGTATTTACTAAGAGTATGTAGATTAAACGAAGTGGTATTCAATTTATTCTGTTTGTTATGGCTTTGAAAGGAAAACATAATGATGTGTGTTGTGATGTTAGAAAATACCCAGATCATTGCTCATGGTATAAGGGCTCAACTGGTCTTTCTCCAAATTCTCAGACCTTTGCTCCAGCCTTGCCCTCAAAGAACAGTGGCTGCAGGCTGGAGCTGTTCAAAAGTGGCAAACCTATATGGGGACTGCTCAGTAAGAGAGTTGAATAGATGTGTACAGGGAGAATGCTATATACAATTACAGATGTCACCCGTGTACCTTTCTCTGAATCCAAATCAACAATGTAGAAGGGAATCACATTTCTTTTAGTGAAGTTACATGGTCTCTCTACATACTATTAATTTTCCTTGACACTTTTTGGCTGATTTCTCATAGAGGGAAGTCAGTTTAAAACACAATATTCAAGTCAGTGGCTCTGTATAAAAATATCTTCAAATTCTTAAGAAATTTGAGGGCAGTCTCACTTGCAGTTGTTGCTGACTTGATTTCTTTTTTAAGATTTTACTTATTCATGAGAGACAGAAAGAGAGAGAGAGAGAGAGAGAGAGAGAGAGAGAGAGAGAGAGGCAGAGAGAGAAGCAGGCTCCATGCAGGGAACCTGATGTGGGACTTGATCCCAGATCTCCAGGATCATGTTCTGGGCTGAAGGAGTGCTAAACTGCTGAGCCACCCAGCCTGCCCAGATGACTTGATTTTTAAATGCAATTGAGTTGTATTGATTTTGATATTTATTCCAAATGCAAAAGATATGTTGCAATAATTTAAATGTTTATTATTTTGGCATTTTAAAGGTAGATTTAAAATTTTTATTACATTGGTTTGTGTGTAGGGTATTTTCATCAGTTTTGTCTTTGACATCCATTTGTCTTGATATCCATGAAAATGTGTTTTCATAGACTTAGCTCCTTTTATTGCACATTGGATTAGATGTAATTATTCTATACTTCTGCTTTTATTAACAATTTTCTTCATTACCTTTACTTCTGTGTTTTCTGACTAAATAGATAATTACATTGCCCCACAAACATGCTGGACAGTGCAATTAACACTGCAGATTAGTTACTTGCAGTGCTAGTCACTCACTATTTTTTTGGTTTCTTCTCTATCTTTAGGTTTACTTTTTTTAATACAAGAGTAAAATAATTTCACTTGAGAATATTTAGAAAGGTATAATCATGCACATACCCTCCATCTCCTGAGTCACTCCTGGCATCACTTTGGGACCCCATTATTATTTATTGTCTGGCCTGTGGTACCTGTGATCCTCACTCATTTCAAAGTGTTGCAGTTAAAGTTGAAGTTTGGGAACCCATGTGTCAGAATTTGAACTCTAACCCCACCCTTTCCTAGCATAAAATCTTGGCTATGTTACTTCATGACTCTCTGACTCAGCTTTCTCCACTCCAAAATGAAATATTTAAGGATTAATCCATTTATATGATATTTTTCATCAAAATAATGTCAGGCACAGAGTGAGTATCCAATAGATGCATTGGGATTGTTTCAAATTGACTGTTCAAATTGACTCTGCATTTAACTTCATTTTTATGTAAAATCTTAAATTCTATCACTGTAAAAATAGTTTTATTTACCAGTGTGATTTATGGCAATGATAATGATAATGGGGACATAATTGCTAATTTGAAAGTGAGACCTCCACAGTTTTGCATCATGACAAGGCACTGTAATCTCATGACTTGTTAAATTTATGTGTTAATTTATTAAATTAGTACTTCCTCAAACCATTACTAAATGTCCGGTGTTTCAGTACAATAAAAATAAGGATAGTCCCTATTTTTAAATAACTTATGTAAAAGAGAGATAAGTAACTGATGGATTCTTCCTAAAGAAACAAGTCTTTTTTGCAATGTTCTTTGAAAGCTGGGCTCCATCTGTAGCTTGGCTCACTTCTTTTTTTAAAAAAGTTTTATTTAAATTCAATTAATTAACATATAATGTATTATTAGTTTCAGAGATAGAGTTCAGTGATTCATCAGTTTCCTGTAACACCCAGTGCTCATTACATCACGCGCTCTCCTTAATGTCCATCACTCAGTTACCCCATCTCCCATCACCCTCTCCTACAGTGATCCTCAGTTTGTTTCCTATGACTAAGAGTTTCTTATGGTTTGTCTACCTCTCTGATTTAGATTTGTTTTATTTTTTCCTCTCTTCCCCTCTGATCCTCTGTGTTGTTTCTTAAATTCCACATATGAGTGAGATCATATGATAATTGTCTTTGATTGACATATTTTGCTCAGCATAATATGCTCCAGTTCCATCCACATTGTTGCAAATGGCAAGCTTGGCTTACTTCTTAATACATTCTGGAGAGGTGCTGCATTAAAAGAAAAGAGGAAAGAGGCACTGTAAGATTCTTATAGTTAAAGGGAAAAACAATCTAGTTTGAAATGAGGAATTAGAGGGGGTACAGTATCTTAACTTGTAATGAAATTTTGAATGATATCAATATAGCAGCTCTCTGAAATAATGCACTCTGGGAGCTAGCAATGGGACAGCATTTGGACACCAAATATATCCTTGAATAGACACTGATTTTAAAAAGGCATATCTTTATATACTGGGCTTATAGCAGTGGTGTACCAGGAATGGTGACTAGAATATCCCTGTATCATCTATGACTTTGTTTTATCCATTTTGGGGAGAGGAGCAGTCCTAAATATTGAAGTACTCATTTTTGTGGGAACATATCTCTATTAAAATAAGGATAGAAAAAAATTGCAGCCACAATTCTTGGGGAAAGCTGTATATATTACTTCTAAGAAATATTGTATTTATTGCATTCTCTATGTACATATATCCCAGGTGTGTGTGTGTTCATGTGTGTGTGTAGGTGTAGATAGAGTTTGTATTAAGAAGGCTGGAGGGTACACTTTAAATAGGCCATGGTGGGGCAGCCCTGGTGGCCCAGCGGTTTAGCGCCGCCTTCCGCCCAGGGCGTGATCCTGGAGACCTGAGATCGAGTCCCATGTCAGGCCCCCTGCATGGAGCCTGCTTCTCCCTCTGCCTGTTTCTCTGCCTCTCTCTCTCTCTCTCTCTGTCTGTCATGAATAAATAAATAAATAAATCTTTAAATAAATAAATAGGCCATGGTGAATATAATATTGGTAACTTATTAATGCTAGTCATAAAAGAAACTTGCTCCAATACTTATTTCAAGAAAACCCTGCAATTATTTTTGAAAATCCACTAAGAGGCATGCCCAAATAATTCAGCCATAATGCCTTAAGGAGAAAAGAAAAAACAAAAAATAATAAATTTACTCCTAACTCATTCACACAACTTTTGAAAAGATAAAATATGTGAAAATGCTGCATCCTAATACCTTTTCAAAGAAAGCTTCCTAAATTTTCTAACCAGTTTTTAATAATGATGCCATGTCACAAAACTGGCAACAAAGCCCAGGCCATTCAACCAGGTTGCTCCCAGAGAAGGCCAGGTAATGAGGAAGGTTTTTACTTGTAACCACAGCACTTTTTTAAGAACAAAAGTCTTCCAAAATGTGGCTGATTAAATTCATGTCTAAATGCTACAGCACGAGGGAGCATCTAGATAGGCAGCACTTTTTTGAGGTTTGCAGAATCACATTAAGTCTGGCATCTTGGTGAGTCCAGTGGATTGTCAGCAGAGGGAAGAGCCTACATGTTCTTCTCATGAGTTACTATCCTCTTGCTCATGCTGGGGTCTCTGAGAATTAGAATAATTGTGACCTGACCTGAAATTGGCATCTGTGGGTATGTGCGAGCCTCATAGGAATAGTTAGACCATAGAGTTTTCAACAGAGAGCCTGTATTTCCAGAATTAAAATGGAGGTTATAAGTATAGTTTTAGACCACAGAGGATTGTTTCAAATGCCTGGGACTGTACAAATTATATATGCACAAGCACACATGCATTCTGTCTCTGTCTCTCCCTCCTTCCACCTCTTTCCCTCCCTCCTTCATTCTCTCCTCATCCCTCACTCTCTCTTCCTCAGTAGATAGACTTTCATCCGTAATTAGTATGTAAACCTTGTGAGGCTAGTTATTTATGTTAATATAATTAGAATTTATTGGCACTTATACATCCAAATTACTTTTCTTGTCTTCATGTAGATTACTTTGGAAGGTAAAAAGATCCCCTTGTGTTCTTTACTTCCCTTATATCTTCTTTTATTTTTTAGAGAAAATGTGTAATCATTTGAAGTGTAGAGCATATTTTCCCATATACCATACTTTAGCAAATACAGGGCAATGCTATCCCTAACACATTGTTTATTTAATGAACAATCTTGTCTTTGTTTAAATGTTAATAATAACGGATGATTGACTCTTTTTTGTTTTTCTGTGTTTAAATCTATGTGTGAAAATTATTTTTTTTGCAGGCTTCATCATGCATTCCTCCAAATAGTCCATGTTCTATTTTCACAGGTTAATTTCACATGTTGTTTCTGACAGTTGGGCCAGCCTGCCTGCCTCCTTCCTTTCATTCCATCCCCACCTCCCTCCTTTTCCTTTCTAATTTACCATTATGAGTAAAGAAAGGTTATGATATTTTTTCACCACTGTATAGTTTTTCCCTGTATTGAGGTCTTGGACTTTTTATTAAGGAGACCATATCCAGCAAAACAGATTCTACTTCTGAGCATGTCTTACTATGTATTATGAATAAATGACTGACTTCTTTTTATTTATGTTTAAAATCTTGAAGGTATCACATATAAGCCTGGAGCTCAAAAGCTGAGTATTGCATGTTACATAAGATTGGCCAATATTTTATTTCTGTGATATATCAAATCACAAATTTGCTTCTTTCCCAGACAATTTCAGCCTGGCATTTCCAATCTGTAGCCCGGATGTACATTCTTGCAAACTTTTAATAACTGAATTCACGTATGTTTTCGTTCTTTGGTGCGATACCAATTTCCAGCCTCATTCTAGGGATCAGGCTGGCCTACTTTGTTGTAGAGATGCTATATCCATTTGATTTTTTTAAATTTTATTTATTATTTATGATAGTCACAGAGAGAGAGAGAGAGGCAGAGACACAGACGGAGGGAGAAGCAGGCTCCATGCACTGGGAGCCCGACGTGGGATTCGATCCCGGGTCTCCAGGATCACGCCCCCGGCCCAAGGCAGGCGCTAAACCACTGCGCCACCCAGGGATCCCCTCCATTTGATTTTTTAAGTGCAAGGTTGCCTAGCAGAGACACTGAAGTGGGTGAGATAGCCTCATGCCTTATAGAAATGTCAATTTGCGTCAGGTCCCTAGCAGTGTTCTTCTATTGAAATGCCTAGAAAGCAAGTAAGCTTCAAGACTATTTCATTTTAATGATACGACACATGTATAGCATGGATAACCCCCTGAAGGGTCTTAGCTTAGGCATTATAGAATCCATAAATAAAATGACCCCAAATCTTCAGTCTTCCCATGGCCTTGGGAATTCCTGCAAACAACTCAAGAGTCACAAGAACAGTCAGCCCTGGGACCACACGCTGACATCTCTCAACTCTTGTGTTGAGACTGCTCATGTGTCTTTTGAATTGCATTGATCATTTCTGCCAGTTCTTTCACATAGAGTGGTTTGAGAACCTATTTTGTTCTCTTTCTTCATCAATGGCCAACCCCAGCAGGCTATAATATCTCACAGAGCTTGTGAAAGCTCTTATTTTTATAAGTCTATCAAAATCTATTAGATATTTAAAAATATAGAGAATTTAAAAGAGCAAAAAGCCCATTTGCCTTGATGTGGGTTTCTCAGGGTTAAAGGGTCTTGTCAGAAGGTTTGTACAGGGAACATCCAAGGTAGGAGAGTCCATCAAAGGAGAAGGTATTCACCTGCAAATGCTTGTAGTCTTGAATGAATGCAACTAACTCTAACTTTTAACTGTCCCTTTAAGTGAAAACATTTTGTTAAAAAAATAATAAAAACTTTGCATGAGGTTGGGACAGGGAGAAGCAGGGAGACACCATCGTGTCTGACTAGCCTTTCATGTGATTGCAGTTCTTACATTGAGTGGCCGCAGGCAAGCCAGCTTTAAACTGCAGCCCATCTCTTTCAAAGGACCAACGACATGTACTTTCCAAGTGTAGCATCTGGGGTCCAAAAAGCATTGTCACAGATGGCCCTAGAGCTGGAGTCCCACCCAACACAAGCAGGCACACACCAGTTCATACGTCTCCTGGCTGCCCTGGGCGCCACAAAAATGCAGACTCTAGGTTGTAAGTTTCCTGAAAATACCCACTTCTCCTTTAAACAAACTGGTGTGGATCACATTTCTGCTGTGAGTTAAGCACATCACCAGTCCAAGATACATTCCAGTGGCCACATTAGTCATCTACAACATTTCTTCAGAATGCTTATATTTAGAGCAGGATCTAGATCAAGCCAAACTCTTGGTGGCTTAGAAATAAAAGCTTGGAGACACTGTCTTGCATGTTGGTTTTCATTTCTTATACATTTGTTCCACCCGAGTCTCTGCCTCTCTATGTAGATAAATCGTTCCTTCCCCTTGCTGACTGCTTTTCTGTCCTCCAGAAGAGGAGGCATCATCTGAAGCACTTTTACCACTTCTTCAGCACTTGAGATGCTGAACGCACACCTGTCCTGTGGTGGTTTTGCAGTTGCTCACCTACATTGCCCTTTGAAATAGGCTTTCTAGAGATTTAATTGTGGTGAGGAAAAATTCTAACACAATGTTGCCACCCATTGGAACCCAAAACATGCCAGTGTCAAAGGCATTCATTTACCCAGTCTTTTAGGGGCATCTTCTTATGGAAGTCTGAGGCTAGCAGGAAATACGTATCAGGCACTTCTATTCCTCGCTAGCAAATGTGTTGACCTCAGCACAGTGGCTTTTTAGTTTTCACGACTGGGTTTGTAGGGTTGTCACTGCGTGATTTTGTGTAGAACTATGTTAGGTGGTATAGAGAAGGGAAAAACACAACAGGAAAAGTCAAAAGCTCTTGCATTGGAGAAGGGGGCAGAGCTGGCACATGCGGTGGAGATGGATCATCTTCTTTGTGGTGTGAATGCCACTGCACCTGAAGTGCACACCACTTCATCCTGAGAGGCGTCGTGATATTTGGGTGGGAGCTCGGTAGGGGGAGCACTCACGGAAACCTCATGTCATCAGTCAAAGAGGTAGATAGATTCAGAAGAGATGAGAGGCACTACTGCTATAACCCCATTAGCCTGGAAATGTGAGCAAGACCAGCTGACTTATGATAAGTATGCATTTGATTGATGCCATCACTCTTCTCAAGAAAACTTAGAAACTTCTATCAACAGCCTGAAGAAACTTGCCTGCCATGTGTATCTTCCATTCAGGGGACCAACATTTTCTTTTTATCTTTAGGAAAAATGTCTTTGATTGTCTGTTTTCTGTTAATTGTATCTACTGGTTCCCTTAAGATTGCTGTCAAAATCATCCTTTGAGAACAGAAGACTGAAAAAACCTTGTACTGTGTGTATGTCGTTTGTGTTAAATGCTTTAGTCTGGGTTGCTTTGCTTTCAAATCTCTTGTCAGTCGAATTCTCTAGGTAGATTGGTAATTCCTTCGGGTCCAGGATAATTTCTTTCCCTTCTCTGGTATCCTATCCAGCAGGTCATGGAATGTCCCATGCAGTAGATGCTCAATAAATAAGCTCCCATGCTCTCTCTCCAGTGCATAGGCTCGCTATCAGAGCAAAGCCAGACAGGAACCGTCTTGAGATCCATACATTCAGAAACACGTCATGGTTTTGTCTTTTACCTTTTAGTACCTTAACCCTTACCATATTGATAAGTAGGTCTCTGAGTGATTAGATGCCTTGGCTTTTAGGTGGAGAAAGCAGAAACCCAGAAAAGTCCCCCAGTCATCACTGATTAGAATGCAGACAGATCTGGAGCTTCTTTTCCTTCACTGAGGCAGCAAGCCCTCCTCCATGCCAGGCATTGTTCATAGCACTGAAGTTAATCTAGAAGTAGACTTAAACAAGCAGAAATCTCTACCACTGTGCTACTTATGTAATAGTGGGGGGAGAGTGATTTTTAGTACTTGATTCAAATAGGGAGCCTTGTTAAAAAATGACTCATTTGCATTTCTAAGACCTGGGAGATTCAGTGATTGAAGGAGTCAACAACCAGCTGACTTCACACTTAAGAGACAGGACAAGTAGGCAGCTTGCTGTCTTCCCTGTGATAGGCTGGCAATGAATGGGGTGGTTGATATGAGGACAAAATGTCATAATCTAGGGAAAACAGGCCAAAATTATCCATGTCAAAGTAAATACTCAAGAAAAACATTTGTTGGTGGGGTTTTTGATTCTGTTGAAAGAGCTTGCTGTTAGGATGCTAACACACAATGAAGCCCAGAGAGGTGGTACCCTCCATAAGTAGAAATTCCCTCTGTGCCTGAGTCTCCTGAAATTCCCCATGCTGCACTTAGGATGGCAGCATTCATCCGTTTCTGCTACATCTCTCCCTCCTGCTTCTCTGCTTCCCTTTTGGGAGTAGAACACGCCTGTCCGGCAATCAGAGACCCTAAAGACCTTAGGACATTTCAGCATTTTATTTTGGGGAAGCACCCTTTGATTGCTTTCCTCCCTCCCTTGGAAAACCTTTTTATTCCTCTGCTGTGGGCTGGGGGTGCGGGGGAGGCAGAGGTGAAATCGTGGGTGGGTAATTTAAACTCTTGTGTTAATCCTTTTGATTAGGTTTGGTAACGATGTTAGCTAATGATAATTCTGAAAAAGCAACATTAAGGTGTGAAATATTCATAATCTATAGTACCAAACACTACATGTTGACATAAGGAAAAGCAAAGATACCATTGCAGTGAAAACCTCTTATTTTTCCTAATTTACATTTGGGAAAAACATGAATTTTATGGTCATTTCAAACATCTGACAGAGTAACAATTTATCAATTTATCTTTGCTTTTATTCATTTTATCTACATGTCTCTTCCTTTCTTCTCTTCTGCAAGAAAGATTTTAATGACTCAAACATTTAATGACTCCCACTCTGCCACCTATCATTGCGTCACATTTGTTAAATTTCATTGTTTCTGAAGTGACAGATGCTTCTTTTACTTCTTGTAGGAATGAAGGAGAAGAGTTCATGTCACATGTGCTGAATAAAATTAATATTTCTCCCCTCTCTTTTTTTGAAGTGCCTATTTGCTTCATGATGAATTTTTATAATTTTGAATCTGTTAAGCCAGAGTTGAAAATGTGCATTTTATGACAAATCCTCACTTCATTACAGGGTGTCTCCAGTACAAATAACTGAAAATAGATAATGGATTATTTTCTTGGCCTCAAGATCCTCCAAAAGAGGACATTTTTGAATACCGTATTGAACTGGACTGAATTTAGGATATGGATGTTTGAGCACCTGTGAGATGAATAACACCCAAGCAAGAGTACCATTTCAGTTGATCACCCCCAAATCCCTAAAATAGGATGGCCTGTTGTAGAAGATCACAGTACAGGGATATTGAGAGAAATATGTAGGATGAGTGTGTAACTTAGTGGGATTTCTGGAAAATCTAATTATTTAGGAACATTTTTGTTTTGGCAAAGTTACATGGTATCATCATCAACAAGATCCCAGCAGTTTATTTAAGTTCATAAAAATTGTGTTTTAGTTATACTTGGAATTACAAGGCAACTCCTCAAGTCTAAGATCCTGATTTTTTTGCCTGAAGATCAGGGAGGGAGACATTAATTTCTAAAGGTTACATGTGTTCTGGCACCAGTATAGATTCTAATTAATTGTTCCACATTAAAAATTTATAATGCCTTCCTGCAAACCCTGAGCACACTTTATCTGAGAATCCTGCAGGCATGCGATTTCCTGTATGGCTTCTGGAAAGATGGGTACTGTGAGTTCTACAAGTAGAAGGAGGAAATTGGGCAGATAGCTAGCAGATAACTTTAGGTCATTCTGATAATTACGGTTTATGAACTTTTAGGATTCTAAAAGAGAAAGACTAAGAAAAATGTCTAGAAAACTACATATGTCCATGTAATATTAGGGATAAAATCAGAAGAAACACCATCATCAGACGCTGTATTTGTGCAATTTCTGTGCAGTATTTACTGGCTCCTGTGAGAGGAAGGAAGATAGTGGTCTAGTGAAAAACAATCAATTGGTCTCTCTTACACTATCCTGAAAATTAATTGCATAGATTAGGTGAGCCTGGTCTAGATTTCTAAGAGAGTCGTCCCTAGAGGAACATGGAATTAACAAGAGCTCTGATCCCCAATCAAAATGACAGTGTTTTCAACCCCACCCGGTCACTATATTTTTGTGGATCTTGCCCAGGTCACTGATGGAATGTGGGCTAGACTGGCTGATATCAAGAGTTTTTGCAGTGCTGTGGGTCTCTGGGTACTTGCACATTTTTTTTTTCTTTAAGATCGGACCTAAGAGATAGATGATATTACCTTGTAAATGGATAAATCATTCTAGGCTCTAAGATGGGATAGGAAATAAAGGTGGTGATTAGTTGGTATGGATTGTGAAAGTTGAGACTATTTAAAATCTCCAAGAATAGTCCCAGTCCCAGTGGTCACACAGTAAGGCCCATATCATCCTCAATGCTTTCTCAGAGTCTTGGATTATTTTCAATTATGGCAGTAGGGTTATTAGCGCTGTTCTCTGTGGCATTGATTTTGGTCAGAAAATTCTCCTTTTCTACAATAAAAAATAAGCAAAAAATGAGTCCCTGACATGACCAGCTCCTACTGACCAGCTGCTTTGTTACATCCAGCTCTCTCATCCAAATTATTGACAGCCCCCATGTCTGCATTACACTAAGAATGTGCCTAGAATTGTTTTTTTCAGTTAGAAGCAGTGTCTGTTACCTGGTATGGGTGAAAACACATTGGCCACGCACACATTGATTCTGGCAGAACCTTCCACGAGAAGAAACATCCTATCCTCTTTATTCTTGGAATGTCCACATTGGATAAAATAAATTAAATAGCAAAGTTTATCTTGCTAAAAACAAGACTGCTAAGATGGTGATATGGTGATGATGGTCCCATTTATTGGGTATCTATGTCAGACGAGTACAAACCTGGGCGGCTTATATCCACAGAACCCATCTTTACATGTATATATTATTAATACATCAGAGGAAATTTGTAAAGTAGAATGATAGTTCCTCCTCTTGTACTGTCATTTTCTGCCTTTGATGCCTTTGTATGTATATTGATTTGTTTACTTGTGATTTATATCATATTCAGGAAGAAAAAGGTTTTGTAGTTTCTTTTTCATTGCAACAAAATATACATAATATCATATTTGTCATTTTAACCTTTCCTAAATGTACAATTTAGTGACATTAAATGCATTCACAGTGTTGCATAACCATTACCACATCTATACCCACAACTTTTTCATCATCTCTCAAAAAACTCTGTACGAATTAAATAGCAACTCCTTTCCTTCTTACCTCCATCCCCTAAAAACATCTACTCTCTGTTTCTATGGGCTGGCCTATTCTACATACTTTATATAAGTGGAATCATACAATATTTGTTCTGTGTCTGGGTCAAAATGTTTTCATAGTCTATCCATGTTGTAGCATGTATCTGGATTCTGTTCCTTTCTAAGGCTGAGTAATATCCCATTGCATGTGTATAGTGCGTTCTGTTTATCCATTCATCTGTCAATAGACGTTTGGGTTGTTTTGAACGTTTTGGCTGTTAGAAGTAATTTTGCCATGAATACTGGTATACAAATACAAATATCTGGTCAGTCCTTTTGGATATACATCTAGGAGTTGAAGTACTGGGTCATATGGTAGTTCTATGTTTAAAAAGGTAGGTTCTATTTTTTTCTTTTTTTTTCCTAGTTCTAAATTTTGGAGGAAGACCAAGGCTAATTTCTCTTTCTCTGAATATTCCTTAAGCACTTGAAAATAGCTATGATGTCCTTTCTAAGTCTTCTCATGTCTAAGCTAAAAATTCTAAGTGATGTAACCTGTTTTTCTGGAACCCAAATGTAAAATCTTCTATCAGCCCCAGCTACATTTCATGTCATTACTTTCATCAATTTGTTCATTCTTTGGGGATTTCCAAATACTTACTCTGGGATCCAGTGCATTAGACTCCTTTCCCAAATTTATGTTTCCTGCCTTTGAGATACACTGAGGAAATATTTAAGAATTATAAAAGCAAAAATCATCTTTCTTTTCCACTGCATGAATAATCACAAAGTGGATGGTGAAAATAAAATTACTTAATTACTTAAAATTTCTCATGTGGATCCATTAGAAGTATTTAACTTTTCTTTTATATTTTTAGAAAAAAAAGTGTTTTGTTGAGATTGTATGACTTGACTTGAATACCCTATCATAATGTAGAACACCCTTGCACATGGTACACGTTCCATAAGACTTGTTATAAGAATGAAGAATGGAAACATTGGCTTTTTTCCATTGGCTGTTTTTACGGAGATCAGACCTCTCTTGTTTTAAAGGCACTTGTGATTATTGTGGGGCTGTTCTTATGTCCAAAACTGTGACATCAGTTATGCTCATTATTGGAATTTTGCTAAATGTTGATCTAAGTTATGTTAGCATTTAGTTTATTATACCGGTTAAAGAAGAAAACGTGATATTCTACATATGATCTACTACATGTTTACAAGCTGCAAAGCTCTTAAAATTCAAATAAGAGGGGCACCTAGGTGACTCAGTGGTTGAGCATCTGCCTTTGGCTCAGGTCATGATCCCGGAGTCCTGAAATTGAGTCCCTGCTTATCGGGGAGCCTGCTTCTCCCTCTGCCTGTGTCTCTGCCTCTTTCTCTGTGTCTCATGAATAAAATTTTTTTAAAAATTCAAATAAGAATATTCAGTAAAATATTTTTACCCCTAAAACCCTAGTATGAAAATTCCTTTTCTTA
Organism: Vulpes lagopus; assembly: GCF_018345385.1. Classification (NCBI taxonomy): domain Eukaryota; kingdom Metazoa; phylum Chordata; class Mammalia; order Carnivora; family Canidae; genus Vulpes; species Vulpes lagopus. Next base: position 6,080,558 of record NC_054842.1, read on the forward strand.
AACATGCCCCTAGGGTCTTTCTACAAAACAATTGTCTGGTTATTTTGGTATTTGCAAGAATAATTCAAGAATCTTATAGAATGCCTGTGCATGGGGTTGACCAAAGAGTTTAATTAAAGGATAGACCTCCTGGTTGACCATTTCTTGTATTGACAAAGAAAATTTTGGGGGGGGAAATGAAACTTATGTGAAAATTTGTTATTGATGGTTTTGTCACCCTGGGAAAATTTCCAACTTACTGAAGATGTTAGTATATATACCCTGTTCATCCCATATTGGATCTCATTTCTGAAAGGATCATCTTCCAATTTTTTTTTTACTCTTTAAACTTAACTTTACATACTCAGAATATTTTAAAGCATTAACAGAGTAACTGTTTTGACAATAGAATATACCTTTAGTTTCTAAGGTGTCACGGTAAAATCTCACACAGCCAGTTGACAAATTATATTACCACAATTTATAAGTGGCATACATTTGCAGAACTTTTATCAGCTTAAAAAAAAAGAAAAAAGTAAAAGAAGAAGGAGCAATACATTAGGGGAGAAATATTTCAATTGTTCAAATAAATACATGTTGATTGTAGCATTTCATCATGCATTACCTATATTGACTTAGTATAAGATTAGTCATCCTGTGTTCATTTTTACTGAAGGGATTATGAGGAAAGTGACAATAAAGTGACCTTCCCAACTTGCTAATAGAATTCAACTTTAATTTCCCATTTTAGATATCCACTGAGAACTAAATCACTCCTGGAATTTGAACCTAATCCTGAGTTTTCTCCACGTGACAGTCCAGCATTGTGCCTTGCTCCCCTTTCCCTGGCTTTCTCATCCCCATGATCCCACAATTGCTCCTTTTTTCAACTGTAAAGTAACCTCGAGAAGAGATAACATAAATATAATGAGAAGTGGTAGTGCTTTTACTTATTTTCCTCATCGTAAACAGTTGATAGTGCTACTGATCAATTTCCTATAGCTTGTTTGCAAGCGATTGACTGCCTTTGCTAAAGAAATACTTATCCCTTAAATTATGATTAAAATATTGTTTCCACTGAAAGAACTACAGTAACTTTTATTTTGTGCATTTGTATAGGGTCTCCTTTTGCTCCCTCCACCCCTCCCACTATAACAATTAAAAATTGGCCAGTATATCCATTAATCAAATGTCGTATAAAAGATATTTGTTAAAAATAATTTTGCCTTTTTGTGAACATGGGAAAAAATTTAAACAGATTAAGATTAAATAGCAGTGGAAGAGTCGGGTAGTTTGGCGGACAGAGAGCTGGAGTAGGGTTGATTTCCTGGCACTGCTTTCTTAGCAAAGAGAACAATTTTAATCAGTTACAAAAATATTTGTGATCCATATGTTCCTTTCTGCTCATTCCCATATGCCCATATTCCCTTTTATCTCAGTAGATGATGACTTTATGATTCAGGCATGCAAGAATAATACCTCGCTGACTTTAGAGCTCAGTGCTATTTCAAAACGTGTCCTGGTAATTACGTACACACGTGTATCCAGGCTGTTCACGCTCTGAGTTGGTTACGTGAATATCAGTTTGTTCTTCCTTTTTCTTCATGGAAAGAATTATATCTTGCATCCACCTACTGGGGCTGGAATAATGCATCTAAGGCTTAGATTTGAAAACTGCATTGCCATTCGCCTGCTGGATTAAATGCCACTGTACAAATATGAGGATCAGAGAAAGAAGACAAAAAGATTTCGGTGATCTTTGATAACTTCATTTTCTTTGGGAACAGGAAAACAGAATCCAAAAAGCATGTGGTAATTTCATCACTGGTGCCTATTCTACGACATATTAGATAATGGACTGGTTACTTAAATAGATCGTAATTTTAAGACATGTTGACTTCTATTTAATATCAAATGTTAGTCATAGTAGCTGTGGTGAAACTGGTCAAAATCGAAAAATTAAAATGACTGTTGATTAGCAACCCATTTTTGTCCTCAATGCATGTTCGCTTATCTGTCATAGCTAGAAATTATTGACTATATTAGTGATCGCATCTTCAACAGTTGTTTCTCTCTTGCACAACAAATGGTGTTGTAATCCAATATGTTGTTAATATAACCACAGTAAAATCCGGTGAGGAACCGGCTGTGCTCATTTAAACTAGGGAGGGGGGCAGAAGGGGGAGGCAGAGAGTGTTTTCAACTGCAGACAAAATAACTGAGAGTCATTTAGTGTTTGCAAAGATGGGTGTGTGATGGGAGAGGTATGCATGCTGGTGGATTTAGCAGGTGTGCCCTAGAGTTGCAGTAGAAGGGAGAGATACCGCTTGGTTTTGGCAAATATTATTAGGAATCCATCTCTGTTTGCATTCAAGCTGTCTTTGCCGCTGCTCCGGTAGGAGTTGTGAGAAAAAGAAAGTGCACATTATAGCATGGATTCTTTTCAACAAGCTCAAAGTTTGCAAATCTGTTGAATCCCTCTGACAGTCTTTCTGTGCTGTCAAGCAGAATGCCCAGCTGGTGGTGACAATCCTGATGGGGAGGGAGGGGAATGGGGGGACCCCATTCACTGCCCAGCGAGAATATTAGGAACTCTTTCCAAACTGTAAGTGAGGAAGAAAACGCTCCCTCAGCCATGCCCTTCTGAAAGTTTTCTTTTTTCTTTTTTTTTGTTCACTTTTATAGATAATGCCCGTTAAATTGAAATCTTTTAATATGCCTCATTAGGATAACTTTCCTAAAGAAAGGAGTCTCAGAAAGAGCATTAAAGTATATTATATTAATCTATAATGAAAACAAAGACTTTGGTTAAAAAAAAAGGAGGCAAGGCTTTTTTCGCGCATAGGTGATCTGGATTCTCATTGAGGCAAACACACAGGCTTGTTTTTTTTTTTTTTTTTTTTTTTTTTTTTTTTTTTTTAACTACAAAGTGCGAGATTTCACTAAAAAAGGTTAAAATTGAAGTGAGTAATCTTCAGTGCATAATGCAATTGTTAATTTTAGCTCCCTGCGTGGGTGCCGCTCTGACTTGAACAGCCGGGCTGTAGCCTTCATTAGAGAAGAAGCAGGCAGCCCGAGACAGGTGGGGCTGGATCAAGCTGTGAACGTGATTTGCTGGAAGCTGGTCATTAGTGTTCAAAATCTGGTCTTATTTATTTGGTCCTTCACCCTACCATGACTATTGCAATTATTGTTATTGACTTTTCATCTTTTTTCAGGTTGATGATGTGTCAAACTGTGTAAGGGAATCGCATGGAGATGGGCATTCTGAACTGTTAATGGGGACATGGGACTCCAGTTGTCTCTGATCGATTGTGTGGATTTTCCCGGTGTAGAACGACAGAAGCCGCTAGTAAGTCGCCAAGACCTACAGCAGGAATTCTGCACGAAAGGTAAAGGCCTTGTTGTCTGGCTGTCATCTCATCTGTATTTTGTTATTATATAAATGTGCCTGTTTGCATAGAAGAGGTCATTCAGTGTAACCAAAACAGACCGGATCTATAGCAGGGACTCAACTGGCTTATAGTTTATAAAATTAGAGCTCAATTTGTTCATTTCATTTTAAATCTAGTCACAATCTGCTTTTGTGCTGACATGCTTTGAAGACAGGGCAACAGAAGTCCCATCTCCTCCCTCTACCCAATACATTGAGAAACAGGCTGTTAGCCATGGAGAAACAGAACCTTTGTTAACTACACACATAACCCAGCCAGTGTCACCGAAATATGAGGAATCTATCTGAATACACTGAATGGAATATCCTCAAATCTCCCCACACTTAAAAGCATTGCTCACCAGTAACTCACAGACTCGAGCCACCATCCTTTAGAAAACTCTTCCTTTTATGTTCCCATAATCCTTTGCCAAGTAAGCCTGCATTTTTTTTTTTTTTAAGATAACATTAGATACCATCTGTTCTGTCATGGTAGATCTTATTAAATTTGCAACAGAAATTGCTGTGGTTTAGATTTTTCTTATGCTTCTTATATCCAGTTGGAAATAAAGTTACTGAGTTAGTAAATGGTGATTAAACACTCCCAAACACACATAGCCCTGATTTGTCCAATAATCGTTACTGTTGTAATGACTGGGAAGAGGACAGTCATTGTTTGGGAATTTCTGTGGAAGAACTGACTTTCTAGGTCAGAAGAACTGACTTTCACAATGTCAATTCCTTTTTCTCTTTCTCTTCTTTTTCCTTCCTTCATTCCTTCTGTATTTCTTTCCTTTCTCTTTTTTTCCCCTCTCTCATCTTAAAAAAAAAAACTGAGGAGGAAGTAAATGCTAAATTATTCATGAATCTTATTTGACAGCATATCAGGAGGGGAAGTGTCAGGGGCTGTACGGAGGTAGGGAGAAAAAAATAATAACAGGCTTTAACTTTGAAAAGCCATTTCCAGTGTCTGTGTAGTAGTACACTGTGAGTCTGTAGTAGCGGGGTTCAGTGGCTATAGCTTCATTAGAGCTGCCTGCCAGAGACTTCCTTCCACAGGCTCTGTGCAGCACCAGCAACTGGCAGGAGCTCAGGAGAGCACTCCTGCTTTTAATAATGTAGCTGTCAGTTTGAAGCCTGAAAAATGTTGGCCCGAAAGGTTTATTGCAAATTTAGATCCTGTACTTATACAGAATTATCAGCTCTTAAATTGATTTTGCCCCTACTTCTAGAATACACAGTATTCTGTATGCCCAGGAAAGCTTGTCTATGGGTTGAAACTTGCAAATAATTTTTGAATCATCTTAGACATGCAGCAGAACTCCAATACCACCTCTTGACTCAGCCACTGAGGGTTATCTCTTCAAGACTTGGAGCAGTACTCTCTTTTTCTTTTTCTTCTACTTTGTCCTGAGGCATAGGGCCTGGTAGATGTGTGGGAGTTCTGTGTCTCCACTTAAGACTTGTCAACCCATTTCCCTGGGAAGGTGTATTCACACGTGTGTGTGTACGGGTGCAGAGGGTGTGTGGACAGGGCAGCTGAATCTGCCTCGTGCATCTGACTTGGGTACTGGATTTGATCTTGCCTTATCATTCTCCTTTCGTATAAAATTGGCAGAGATGCCTGAGTTGCTCGTTTGAATTTGAATACAAAGGGAGAAATGAAACACCACAAGAATAATAGGAAGTGCTTCACCACGCACTGACTTTATGTTCTGACTTCTTAACCTTGTAGGGCATCACACCTTGTTGTTTTAATTTGTGTCTGGGAGAATGTCTGAGCCAGGAGACCTGAATCGGGCAGTAGTGGAGGAGGGCGGGACTGAGCAGGATTCGGCCACTCCAGAGAATGGCATTGTGAAATCCGAGAGCCTGGACGAAGAGGAGAAGCTGGAACTGCAGGTGAGCTTGGAAACCCTGTCTCTTTGGCTGGCACCACTGTGCGCAGTTCCTTTCTTTCATATGCAGAATACTTCTTTGAAGGTTCCTTTGTTCATTTGTTTTTTTTCACTTAAGAGTTTGAGTAGTATTGGGGCACCTGGGGGGCTCAATGGTTGTGTCTGCCTTCAGCCCAGGGCATGATTCTGGGGTCTGGGGATCGAGGCCCACATTGGGCTCCCACACTGGCCTGCTTCTCCCTCTGCCTATGTCTCTGCCTCTCTCTGTGTCTTCACGAATAAATAAATAAAATCTTAAAAAAAAAGAGTTTGACTAGTAAATGAGTAGGAAATCCATAAACCTACTCCTCTCCTTTCCTAAATATTAATCACTTTTTTTCTGACCAAAGGTATTATAAAATGCCCTTTGAAATGAAAATAAATAAATAAATAAAATAACCAGAGATCGTATTTAATGACTGTGTGCACAGCATCTCCAGAGTGATTACCAGACCACCTCAACGAGTTTGTGAATGGTTTCTCCCAGAGGCAGCTCTGGGCTAGCTGAGTTTTAAAAATGGATTTGCTATTCCTGGGAAAGCCAAAGACCTAGCTCATGATAGACTAAGAAAAATCAAAGATGTGAGCTCTGTGGACCTTTGAGGGCAGGCAAAGGTCCACTTCATATTAGCAAACAAACCTAAGCCTTAGAATTCACAATCAGAGAGAGAGAGAGAGAGAGAGAGACAGAGCCAGAGCCAGAGCCAGAGCCAGAGCGAGCCCTAGAAAAGGGTAGTTGGGGGGAGTACTAGGGGGGGTTGAGGGATGATTGATGGTACTGAGTGATATGATTAAGTACACCATGATTTATGAGAGCAAGAGATTTGGTAGAGGGAAAACAAACTACTTGCAAATAGCCTGTATTGATTTATTTGAACCGAACTACAAACTGTTAACTCTTTTTGTATATCAGTGAACAAAGGCAGATAACCACGAAATGGTCCAAAGCCTTCAGGGCAGGCTTCCCTGCGCCCCCTACCCAATTGCTGCTGTAAGGAGAAGGAGCTAAAGTTAAAAGGTCAAAAGTTTGAGGGAGAAAGGGCAGGGCAGCCTTCCACAATGATTATAATACATTATTGTTACTATTGATTTCTGGACTAATGACACTTCCTTTCTCTCTCCATCTCTCTTCTCCCCCCCTCCCCCCGTCCCCCGGTTGTTGGTTTACGGTTTGTTTGTTTGTTTGACTTTGTTTCTAACATACAGAGGCGGCTGGCAGCTCAGAACCAAGAAAGAAGAAAATCCAAGGTAGGGTTCTGGAGATCCCACCTTGACCTGATATCATGGCTGTCAGTTGCTTATTTCAGATGGGGGTTAAAAGGTTTGTTGCCAGTTCAGATGGTCGCGTGTGGATCTTGGCTCCACTGGCCCTGTCTGCTTTCAGCGAGGTCCTGTTGACACTACACTTGTCTTTCTGTCTCTCTCTGTACGCTTTGCAGTTAGAGCATGTAGGGTTCCCATGGCCGCAAATGCATGTGTCTGATCCTGTTTTCACAACGGCAGATTTGACAGTGCTTTACAAAATGAGTAGCTTCTTTTGTTTTCATTTTAAATAAAATCTGGGGCGGATATGTGTTAGTCTGGCCAGTTGATTTCTCCCTTGGAGGAAACAGGTGCCGCTGTATTCTAGGTCCCTTTCCTCACCATCTTAAACATCTTTTCAATCAGATCCCTCCCAAACTCAGTCTTAGTAGAAATGAATTTCTGTCATCCTTCTCTCCTTGTGTGTTCACAAGGTGGCCGCAATTGCTTCTTTACATGTTTCCGATGTGAGGGGCACAATTTGCGACAGGTGCCCCTTAAATCCACGTTATTCACAATCGCCTCCACCTGCATCACCACCAACACGGGGCTCTGAATCTTGAAGCCCGTGTAGACAGCACCAGCACGGGGCAGCCAATTTGAAGCTCGTTTTAGGAATCTGGTTTGGGCGGTCCTGGGAGGGTGGTGAGGAATTGACAGCCGGAGAAGGTTTTCTGTTTGTTGTCTTTATTCGCCTTGCCTTGCCTCTTCTTTCCCCTCCCCAGTCAGGAGCAGGGAAAGGTAAACTGACTCGCAGTCTTGCGGTTTGTGAAGAATCCTCAGCCAGACCAGGAGGGGAAAGTCTTCAGGATCAGGTATTACCCCCTGGCACTTTCACTACCTGCATGACTGGGATCTGTCTTCGTGTGCATGAGTCTGAGTCTGGCATCACACAGAGTTTTGGGGGAGAAAAAATAAAGAGAGTTTTCCGGCTTCATCCTCTGCTTATGAGACATTCTAAACTAGCTTAACGGTTTGTCACAGAGTATTACGTTTGTTTTTTTCCAGACTCTCTGAAAACTGCAAATGGAAAGGAATTCAAAAGAATTTAGTTAAAAAAAAAAAAACTTAAAAAGTAAGCACGGTAGTGCTGAATTTCCTCAAAGGCTCTCTCTTGATAAGACTGAACCAAATATAGTCCTAAGCATCCCATCTCCTTCCTTATTGGAGATTCTTACCTCTCACTTCCCCAAAATGCACTTGCCTATAAGAAACACAACTCTTGGCTCTTATGAAACTTTGGAAATAGTGACTAAGGTGCATTAATCTTTGGAGACATGTTTTTATGGGCTTTCGTTAGAGATTTCTGAATGCTGGAAAAATTGTCCAGAAATGAAATCTGAGGTGATGGTGGATTTCATATTATTTAATTTATATGAATTTAATATATATCACTGTGGGTTCTTCCACTTATTTTTGCTCCTTATAGCAACACTATTAGGGCCTGAAAATTCAGATTCTGTCAAAACCCTCTGGTGACCAAATGGGAACTTCATGTCATATTTATTTTTGTTTGCCTTTTAGGCATTGTATTAGCTTTTATAAAAAATAGTCTAGCAGCTGAAATTTTCCTTATTTTATCCGAGAAGTCAAGACAACAGCAAAATGATTTATCTGAGCCCAGGGGAGTGCAAATTGATTAAGATATCATTATTTTTGTTTGGTCTTGTTTGCCTTCCTCTTTTTATTTTAATTGAAATACTCTAAATTCTTCTCATGGATACAGACAGCATTGAGAGCACTTTCTTTAAAAGGACCAAAAATAAATACCTTATAGATTTTGTCCTAAGAGTATTTTTTTTTCCTAGCTTCATTTTCTGACCGTGCCACTCATGTCGTAAGGCATGGACCAGCTATCTTTCTCTAGCCATCACTATGTTTCATACACAAGCTTTATTTTACTTGGGCTCTGAGAAATGTGTGGCTTTTCTTCAGCATTTTATTTGTGCTTCTATTTCTAATGGAGATTGAAAAGGGGGAATGATGTGACTATCATGGCTTATATTTTTAAATGTTGATTGATGGCTTATAATGTACTGCACACAATATATGTTAACTCTGCAGAATGACAGACTCTGGGAGAAGTCATGCCCCAGTTGTCCCCTACTCCTAATACCAGGCAGAGGAGGACAGCCTTTAGAGACTTAATCTGCTTCTCATGCCATTTGACAAGGTACCAGGAGGAAATTTTTTAAGAGATCATCTGTATGTAGTGCCCATTCTGGACCTAAGTCTAGTTTCTCCATACAGTTGGTACAGAGAAATAAGATGCAATCGGTGCTTTGTTCCTGCTGGTTTCAAGCTCAGTGACCAAGACTAGCTGTGTAGGAAAGAATTAGAACTCGCACACCTCTCTTTTGGCTGGCTCAGGGGTGGCGGGAGCAGGCGGCCGACAGAAAATACCCAGACACACATGGTAGCCAGTGGGTGTGTTACTTTTTAGAGAATAAAGAAGCAGACCTTTGAGCTTATATGCAAATGCCTTCATTAGGTACCATCGGCACTTACAAAATGTGGGAACTGAATCCCAGAGAACCCTGGCAGACGTATACAGTAACAGTATATGGATTGTATTGCTTCCCTAATATTTGTATATTCACAGTATTTGAAAACTGCCTTCATTTTCCTGTGTGGGAAAAACTCTTGCTACCTGTATTACTTGATCTCAGACCCATAGCTGATGGTTCAGTCTGTCCTTCAGTTAAAGGAGTTTTGCTTTTCTAATGTTATATTCTTTATCTATCAGTGTATTACTGTGACTTGAATCATTCTTTTATTGTTGTTGGATATAAACTTATCCTGTACCAATGTATTTATTAACACTTGTATTTTATTATTGAGCATATCAATAAAAATATTAAAAAATAACAGATTGTTTTTTACCAACTCTATAGCACTTTTGTGTGTTCTTTCAACACCAGAATATATATTTACGTATAGAAAAGATAGGTATTTTTCTGAGAATAGTATTTGTCCACACGTGGCGTGAGTTTGTCCTTTTTTTTTTTTTTTTTTTTCTTTTTGGTGGAAGATGTCTTTTAGCCTCTGCTCTTGTACTTATGCTTCCAGGCCTCTTTGATTGTAGACTCAAATTGACAGAGGCTGGGGGATACAATAGGTTTTGAAGAAGCAATGAGACCAACCACTCTGATGGCCTGGTGCCCTCAGTTTCCCCTCCTGATCAATTATTGAGTTGATTCTTCCCCAACCCCCAACTGTGTTTTCTGAACCAGAAATGTTCCAGCTGTTTCCTTAGCAAGCAGAAGCAAATCAAAACCTTAAAATCAGCCTGAACCTTTGCAGACTAAGACATTTCTGTCCCAAATCACATGACAAAAGAATCTATAATCAAGTTACACTCAGTTTTACATATTTTGTGTCTGTCCATCGCCAGGATAAACACATAGATGTCAGGAAATCTAGCTAAGATAAATATTTATCATGAGAAGGAAATATTTATTTCCTCCTCCCTATCATATGTCTTTCCAGCTGTGGTGCCTTTTGATTCCAGCTAGGAGTTCACAATGGAGCCCCAACTAAAAAACAAACTTGGTTTTGGTGGTCTTGTTTTATGCTTGTTAGATTAGCCAGGTTTATCAAGAACCCTAAGAATCCTAAGATGGCCGTAATTTGAGGAGGTACAAGCATTGCTTTAGTCACGTGTACAGGAGCATTAGTTTAGTTAGAAACACTATTAGTCATTGGGAATATTTTTCTTTCACATCATAAATTTTAATGTTACCGGTAGAAAAAAGCTTTCTCATCAAATGATCTCTTACATAAGAGAAAGCAGGTTTAATGTTGGTTAATTTGTCATAGTTTTAATCATAGGATAGGCTTTTTATAAAACTTTTTAAAAACTATGATTTGGCTCATTCTTCTTCAAAACAGTGAACATGTTATCAGCCCAATGGCTGATATGTGGATTAAAACAAAGTGATCTGTTTCCAGTACAAAATAAATAAATATAAAAGTGAATCCAGTCCCAATACTGTAAATGGTCAATAGTGTACAAAGCATCAGTTCAAGAGATTTTACATTTTGGAAAGAACTGACTGATACAAAAATTAAAATATTATTTATATTTAATTGATGGGAAATATATTTCTGCTTTCTACCTTTTCTAAAAGGCAATGCTGATTCTAACCATATATTACGATGACTTACTAATGGCGTTTGTAAACGAGGTGTGATAATCATCCATACCCGGGATTCCTGCACCTAGCTTGGTTTTTGTAAATAGTAGAAATCATTGTTGATGTAGTTCTAAAACAGACTTTTTACTGTAAATTGGCTATTAAGGCCTTTATGTCTGTTCTATCTGTAATTATGATTCGTAATATCTGTCTATGTTTGTGCAGATTTCTCCTTATAAGGAATTATAAAAAAGAACTCAAAAGGCTTTTTTTTTCTTTTTTTGAGACATGGCAGTGGCTGTGACGTAAGCTGACAGATAAGGAAATGTTTCCTAAGTGTTTAAAAATAAACCTGTAGAGGAAATAAGAGGTATGATCCAGGGGAAAGTAACTTGCTTAAAGTTAATATTCATGAGGCTAAGTTTTAGTACTAGATGTTTCTCATGACCTCCCATTGACTTCTGAAGTTTAATTCACCCTAAAGGAAAATTATTTTTCTGACAGGTTTAATTTTTTTACCATTTAAGAAAAAAAAATCTGCTCCTGGCTTTCATTTTCCTGTATTTAATAACCTCTATGCAAAATGGAACCAGACAGAGAGTCTTAAATCTGGCCCTAAATTATTATATTTTTTCCCCAACAGGAATCAATTCATTTACAGCTTTCCAGTTTTCCCAGCCTGCAAGAGGATGATAAATCTAGAAAAGATGATTCAGAAAGAGAAAAAGAAAAGGATAAAAACAAAGATAAAACCTCTGAAAAACCCAAGATCAGAATGTTATCAAAAGGTGAATGTGAACATGTTTCCTTAACTTACTGAATTTGGACAGATAAATAGTCACAGAGTACATCCTCGATTTACACACATATTCACCTGCCACCAGACTCTGCATATACTTCTATATGTGTATGCGTGTGTGTGTGTGTGTGTGTGTGTGTGTAAAAGATGTGAACTCTATTTCCTTTCTGTTAATGGTGTCATTATTTGTGTATCAAGAAAGGTTATTTTTAGGCTCACTTATTTCTTTGGATTTTCATTTGGGTCTTCTGTTTTCAATGATAAGTTTGTACAAAAGACTGAGTATAAATCTGCTCTTAACTCAGGTTCATTAGTCTGATTAACCTGAGCTGATGTACAGTAATGGTATTCAGTTTTATATCTTAACTTCCATGTTTATCTTACAAAACAGATAATGAATTAGCAATTCACAGCCAACAAGTGATGTTGTCCCCAAAGCATAGACGTAAATAAGTCAATGTCATGGGAATATGTGATTGACGTTGTATCTGCCACAAATGGATTTGGTCTCTGCAACCCACATAACCCACCACATTATGTCTCACCTAAAAAAAATATAATCTCTACTTCAATAAAATTTTTTCCAAGAAAAGAAAAAAGCTATACCTTCTCAAACCCCAAATCCATAGTCCAGACTTTTCAGATTGTTGCCATACATACAGTGGTACAAAAATCAAACCAAAAAAAAATAAATAAATAAAATGAAACAAAGGTTAAAACAAAACTAAGTTATGTTAAAATGAAGAATACCATAATAAATAGCTTTGCAGTAGACTTTTTTTTTAATAACAGAGAAAGAACAAGCATCTGATCAGCTGAGGAATGATGTCTGCTTACATTATGCTCTGTAACCATGTATCTGCTTATAATGATTACTTCTGCTACTGAATATCTAAAACCCAAGGTGTGACAGGAGTAAAGAAGTGCAGGTTCCTAAGATGGCTTTAGAAATTAAGCTTTAGCCAGCATCAGAAGATTTGAAAGGCTTGGAAATATTCAGTGCCCTCCTGTTGTACTGATGAGTATTTAGACAGTCTTATCACAGAACTTTCATTTTTTGCCCTCTCTGTTTTAAGAGAAAAAGGGTTTCCCAGAATCTCAAACTCTTGAGAGCTCTCTCTGTGGGTTGGTAGTACCTGTCACGTGTAGCTCATGGCCTTGCTTATTGACAGCAGGGAATGAACACGTGACATTTCACCCCACCCACCTCCTACCCTACTGTGCCCACAGCCCCTCCTGTGACGGCTGAATCTTTCCACACTCAGGATCTACTGGGTTCCTCCATCTCAAAATCTGGTTTTCATTCTAGTGTTATACTGCTGATTTGCTAGTTTTGAAACATGTACCTTCATGCCAATAGCTTTATCTAAAATATACCCAGCAAGAGGGAAACCTTTCCCCCCCTCTTCCTTATTAGCATTCCTGACAAATCCATCCTGCTGTTTGTTTCAGATTGCAGCCAAGAATACACGGATTCTACTGGCATAGACTTACATGAGTTTCTGATTAACACATTAAAGAATAATTCCAGGTAAATTATTAAATGAACCTCTTATTTTTAGAAGAGTCCAGTAGAATACTGCAAAGTCATTTGTCCAACACTTCCAAGTACAAAGTTGTAAAATGCAGGCACCTTTTCTAATGTCTTAAACTCTCTCTTATATTTTCTATTTTCTGCTAATAGTTTGCATGTTTATTGTTTACAGATAGTCTTAATTCGTGGGTAGTTACTCAAAGAATAAATTATAGTTCACAAGTTTTGCTTTCCTGGTCACAAAGAGATACTGATTAAGGAAAGAAAGAGAATTAGAATCAATGTTAAAGAAACCAATTATGCCCTACTGACTTATTGGGCTTTGCTTTGCTCTGGTTTCCTATTAATTTAAAATATACAATGTATCTGATGTGTCTTATGGGCTTAATCCCTTACATGTCTTAATTAACATTAAAACTATAGAAGTTTCAATTTTACAAAATGCTTAACAAACAAGAAGAGAAATAATCTTAAGTAGGATGAAATCACATGTATATGGACTGCATATTCCAGAGAAGAGCTAGATTAAAGATTTATAGTCACATGGGTTCAACCAATCTTTTTCAGACATGCAAATGAACTTTTTAGGTCTTTGAGAATGGCAAGTACATCAAACCTTTTCATTTTGACATTTATTTTTGCAGGGACAGGATGATACTCTTGAAAATGGAGCAGGAAATTATTGATTTCATTGGTGACAACAAGTATGTTTTATTGCAGTGCTGATTAATTTATATGATGTGTCTTAGTTTGGTATTTGGATTTAATTATTCATTCTGGAAAGATTTAGGGATAGATAAAACATTATTTAATATGTTTGCCAATTTGTTAAATGGAGATGCTATTAGGATTAGAAGCTATATATTGAAGGGAATTGTTGCTTGGACCATGTGTGTGCCTGCTTGTTAAATTCCTGACAAAATGACTATAAACAGGGGGCTGCTGATTAGCATAGAGTAGCTGTGACAAGAAGCAACCCTTTTCATTTTTATTATAGTTTTTTAATGGGCTCCAGCTGGCTGCAGTCAGTTATGCCTGGTCATAATTGTGTTGCTTTCAGTGTAAACCGTGTAATGACACATCTCCAGATAGGCATCTGCAGTCACATACTATGTCATATCATTTGTCCCGTGCCTGGCTCTGTTGATAAGGTATCATGGACTAAAATAGAATACTTTCCAACAGACATTAAGTTCTCTTTGCTAAGAGAAATGCGCAACTATGAAACAAAGATGCTTATTGTAGCTTAATCGATAAATCCATAGTAAGTGGAAAATTGTCTGGAAATGAGGACATGAAGTGATGCCAGAGATGAACTAAGCTTAGTGGTTTGGATGAAATAGGAATGGTTTTACATGTGTATCTATAGAATGTCCTACAGGCCCAAAACGCAAGTGCTGATTCCACTGTTTCTTATATTCCTTTTCAGTAATCATTATAAAAAGTTCCCTCAGATGTCATCCTATCAGAGGATGCTTGTTCATCGAGTGGCGGCTTACTTTGGGTTGGATCACAATGTGGATCAAACAGGGAAATCTGTTATCATCAACAAGACCAGCAACACAAGAATGTAAGCCCATTGCTGTATTTATTTAGCATTTTCTTTTTCTCTTATGGATTCATTTATAAGAGCATGTTAGAAAATTCAAAATACATGGCATTTAAAATGTGCAGTGTTATTTATCTCTTGCACTTATCAGCGGTATGTGGCATTTATCTGTAAAAGATTATCTGAGGACCAGGAAAGTTTATAAAATTTAGACAGTAAAGTGGGTTTATTCTTGGATCTTTTACACAGCTCCTGAAACATAATTTTCTTTCTTCCATCAATACTCCATGTGATTACAGAAAAAAGCATGGAACATTTTATGTCAAAGTATAACTCAAGTAAAAAAACAGGCATTTTAAAACAGCAAGGACATATACAGGATAATTGTCCTTTTCTTTCTTTTTCTGGTCCATAGACATCTGTCTTACTGTGGTTTCTAGATTAACAAAGAGCTTTGCCCCCCAGAGACAGAAATCCTGTGCCTAAAGTCACCATTCTTTTACTTAATAGCTGTGTGACTTGAAATAAGTCAGTTAAAATCTGCCATCTCGTTTTTTTTTTTCACCTGTAAAAGGAGAATTTTGAGCTGAATAGCTCAGTTCTAGCTCTAAAAGGAAGACGTTTATTTGCTTTTCCTCCTTAAAATAATCATTTGCTTCTATCTTAATATCTCTTCATGGTCCCATTGAGTCCCCAAAAGTGTAGGATGAGTAGTCATTTGCTTTGGAAATTTGCACTTGGATCTCTTAAAAGCATGTGTGTTTTGAGCACAGTGCAAGCCCCTTTTATAGCAGATACGTGTTAACTTGAAAAATGGTCCCTATGCAAAGCATTCGCTTAAAACACTTGTGCCTTGTAATTTCTTTTTTCATAGTGTGCTTAGTAAATTGTGTAAATTGCATGGTTTTTAGGAATGCTGTGTTAGTGAAGGGAGCTTTTGTGTCAAGCAGAGCAGCGTGTTTTAAACACTCCATTTTCTGCTCCCCAGAGGCTGGACAAGTAGGGCTAGAGATGAGGCTCTTTCTCTACTCAAGGTTCAGTCTGTGTTCCGCAGAACAAGAGTGAAGGTCACAGTGGAGAGAACACAGAGATCTGGGACGGAGCTGGGCTATTATCTCAGGGACACCAAGCACTTCGCTTCTCTTGGCTTCCAACTACTTATTTATCTGCAGGAGAGTTTAAAGTGGATGATATTTAAGGGTCCTCGAAGCTTCAGAATTATTGGGTCCTATGGTTGCGTTCTACTGTGCTGGCAAAATACATTTTTAAATTTATCAGTGTTCCACTTTATCTGATTGTTAGCACATGTACCTCCCATTTTCAACTGTCATAAGAATGAAAGTCACTGTCCGTTCATCCTTTATATGTCCCCTCTCCATCAAGCATCCCTCATTGTTGCTGTTGTGGGTTTTCATTCTCTATCCTGGTTTCACTTATGACTTTCACATACAGTAAGTGCAGTGACACGCTGATTGTGAAATAGGCCAGCAGTGGACAATCTTTTTTTTCCATTTGTTTTTCTCTTCCTTTTCTATTTAGGCCATAACAGACATGGAAAAGCTCAATGATCAAGTATATTGTTTGATACAGGTTCAACTAGTAGAGATAGTGCATTTATTTTTAATTCATGTCACTTTTGCAATCCCATGTTACAATATTAGCACACGTGTTTGAGACCTGTATCTGGGTAGAGTGGTTTTTGAGAAAATTAAGCCCCATGTGAAGACTCTCCGTGAGCTTTGAGTGATGGTTCTAAGCTTGCTATGCCCAGTACAGTAGCCCCTAACTACATATCGCTATGTATGTTTTGTTTTAAATCAATTAAATTTAAATAAAATTTAAGCTTCAAAATTCAGTTCCTTGGTCAGGCTAGCCACATTTCAAGTGCTCCTATGAGACAGAACATATATAGCATATTGCCATTGTTTCAGAAAGTTCTATTGAGTAGCTCTTGTCTGAACCTGTGTTATTCTTGCAAGTTTCCAAATATGACTGGAGGATATAATTTATCCCTTAAAACTTTTATTTTCTGGCTAATGGGTATCATATTATCATGTTATTGGACTTCTTCACTTCTGGGAGAACACTAGGTTGTGTGTGTGTGTGTGTGTGTGTGTGTTTTCTAATGGCCAATTTGAAATAGATGCCTCATGTCTATGCCTTCAGGAGGAGCTAAGAGAGTACATGCCTAGAACACTTCAGGTACAGTTGCTGTGATGCAAGGCCTGGACTGGCTCTTCCTCGTGCCTGTTCTTGTACACACCTTCTAGCCCCGCTCTGTGAGTCAGGTCTTGCCTAAACAGAAAGACAAATGACTGTACATCATGGACTTTTAAGGTATTTCCTGAAGGGTCGAGCTTACTAATGTTCAATCCAGAGCTGTCAAGTCGTGCTCTTCTCTTCTGGCCATCTTTCTGACGATCCTCTATTTGAGTGGCTGTTGTTTGGGGATGAGGGGGAGGGAGTGCTGATATCTTTCAGGACAAGAGAAGTGGATGAGTTAAATGTCATTTTTCAGATAGTAATAAGTCACATCCCCAGAATATGAATCACTGTTGGCAGCTTTAGCAGAGGAGAAATGTTGTTCTGTAGAAAGATGTATGTTTAAAAGTATTTTAAAAGTTTGTTACCATGTTCTTTTGGATTTGAAGTTTAAACTGGAATATTCCTTTCAGAATATTTTAAGTCTTGGGTGTCTTGATTTGCTTTGGTTCTCTGAAACTTTCGAGAGTTGCACTCTCAGGGCAATTGGCACGTGTTGGTTGTGGGGACCACAGTAACAGATGGATTATAATAGATGCCTAATTGGATGGAGATGTTTTTTCCATTTATATGAGGGAGGGAAGCAGAGGTGGAAATTCCTCAGATGACTCCTCATGGGTTTTGTGTTTGGGGAATACCCTTTCAGGGTGGGGGGCAGTCTGATGCTACTTTAGTGCAAATACATGAAAGTGCATATTTTAAATGGCACCATAGCTTGGGAGAAATGCAGAAAAATGCAGATGGAGAATACAAAAGCGAACTGACAGAAAGCATGTTTTAATATAATTTTTAACTTTTCTTCCTCAATGACACTGATCCTCTGACATCGATACCTATCAGCAACAAAATGGCTGGCGTTTATTTCCTGGAATCCTTGTTTCCTAGGTTATAAACAGTTCAAGTGATTATACAATGTGACTTGAGAATATTAAGTTTTCTCAGAGATAGAATAGTTTCATACGAAGTTCAAAACATTTATTCATGACAATATACTGTGAGGATTACATACGTGTGTATATGTGGTTTACTCACATCTAGGATTTCTAAGATCCTGAGGTAAAACATATCTGTCCTTTATGAAAAAAATTTGTCCAAGGACTGACTTTTCAGTTACATGTGATATAAGAGCATTACCTAAACTAATTATTCATTGCACTGGATAATCTTATTGCATATATATTATTTCATTTCATCCTGAAAACATATTTACAACCTAAGTAATTAGAGTCTTATTTTACAGAAGCGGAAAATGAGGCACACACTCAAGTTCAAATCTGTACTCACAGAGAGGCAATGATTAGCATGGCTGGGATCCGAGTTAGTTTGTTAAATATCAAGAACAATTTTCTTAAATAATCTGTCTTAGAGCAAAAACACCCAGAACATCTTGAGCAAAATCCTCAACAAGATTCCCCAGATTGGTTGGGAATTCTGCCTCTTTTAAGTCTTTTGCTGTCTGATAAGAAATAATGAATGGGCCTGCGGGGAAGGGGAGATATTTTGGAAGATGAACCCAATAGTATCAGTAAATAACATATACTTCCCACAATTTGATAGTTCTTGCTACATCCTCTGTGTTTATCACTATTACAAAGTATGATATTTGGTAGGGGGATGATATCAATTCAATTTCAACCTTGCTTTACTCCAATCATTTCCCTCCTTAAAAATGAAAAAGCTACACTTATCAATAATGTCAGTGTAGGAGGTAAACCTGCCTATTGTATTATTACAAAATTACCACAACAACCCAATTGTCCAAATCCAGGGTTTCATGCCAGAGCCACAAGAGCATGGGATGAGGCTGACAGATGCAGTAGTCCAGAGAGAGTAGGAAATGAGGCCTTGCTCATGTGGGAGACATTCCAGGAAAGTGCCTTCCTCTGAGCAAACCTGGGTACTTTAGAGAATTGACAAGGAAGTCACCTGACCCTCGACCCTCATAGCACAGTGGCCTTGGTGGTTCTCTGAGCTAGCCAGGTTAAGAGTAGGTGAGTATATGTAACCTGAAGCCTCCCAGCACACTGACTGGTCCACAGATTGGGTCTGAATAGCTGAGGGAGCCTCTCATTAGAATTTACTGCCTTTTGTTGAAATGAAGAATGGTGGTTTTGAGCTGAGACTCACCCTGTCATCTTCTGTCCCTTTAGTTTATCCCTCTCCCCCCCCCCCCCCCCGCCATATGTTGCCAGAAATAAGTTTCACTTTCTAGCACTTAATTTTTTTTTTTTTCTGTTGGGATTCTTTGTTAACTGTCAGATCGAGTGGTAGCATCAAATGAGCCCCTTGGGAATTCAGGTAGGAATGTTAGGGCCTCTGTTATTTTAGTACTACACGTGATATTTAAAATGTACTTTTTGTTTGTTTGTTTTTAGTATTGAGGTTAAAAATATGAACAATGATTTTATTGAAAAATATTTAAGTGCTATAAATATGAGTCTATTTTTATATGAGAAACTTTACCCTTTGCTTTGTCTGCCTTTCTGATCTATACTTTGTCATTTGCTTATTCTTTTAAGTGTTTAACCCAAAGCATCCCATTGTTCTCTTATTGGATGATTTTCCTCACCTCTGTCTGCCTTCCTCCATCTTAGAGAAAGGACCTAAGCTCAGATTCTATGATTTGGAGGCTTGAAACTATCTCCTTGCATTAGTGTTTTCCAAAGGGCCAAGATCAGTCATAGGCAAAGAGAGTCCCATGAGTATCTGAATGTTTTTGCATATGTCAGAGTAACTGTTTAACTAGTCCCAGATAATTGTCATGTTAAAAGGTTGTCATCTCTTGAATTTTTTTTCTTTTGACTTGGCACCCACCCACTGTCATTGCCTCAAATCCCCTACTTCCAGAGTGCAGAGCAAAGAAGGAAATGGCACCTCCACTGGAGGAGAGAAGTCCCTGCCCCAGAAACCATGAAATATGAGTAGTGACCCAAAGGCAGAGATGGGCCTACATCTTAAGTGAGCACAAGGCCTGAATTCCTGAGACATGTGGACCTGGGCAGTGATGACCATAGTTTGCTTGTTCATTTTTTTCAGAAACGATAATTATCTGGGCTAGCTATTTGGTAAATCACAAGAGTGATGAACTTGTTCAAGTTACAAATAAAGCTTCTCTTTGGTGAAGCAGTTGAGCCCAGTTGACTTTGTTAAGAATCCCTAAAGTGCGGAATATGTCTGACTAAAGAGGGTGGACTGTGGAACCTTCCACCTGCCCAGCAGCAGACACAGAGAGGAGATGTCAGAACAGCAACAGATGTCTGTTCTGCTCAGTTTCCTGAAGAGGCTATTTCAAATGGGAATCCTTGATTTTTGATCCTTAGCATTTCATTCCCTGCAGGTGATCCAGGGCTTATACCAAAACAAACTAAGTAAAACCCCAAGTTTTCCCTCCCCTACATGTGTTCTTTTCTTTTTTTTTTTTTTTGGTCGGACATGTGAATGGCACTGTCAGTAACCAAGTAGCATCCTGATACTGCTGCTTAAAAATCCTCGGAAGATCAGACCTCAATTTAATCAAGTGGCTCTTGTAAATCTATGAGTGGTTGGTTGGCATCTTGTTATTTTAAATTTTGATAAATTTACTCTGCACTTTTTATGGGACTAGCCTTGAAAAGCATCTGACTTGAAGCCAAAGATCAGAAACCTAAGAATCACACTGCTCTCAGGAAGGCAATGAAGCTTTATTTACTGAACTGATAACCTAGTCCTTTAATCAATACCGAAGCTCAAAGTAAGACCGATTTGTTAACATTATATCATTTCTCTCAACTATTATATTTTCTCACATTATTATTCTCAAATACCTCAGAGAATGAATCCTGTAGATAGGTAAGTCTCATATTGTGAGGAGAGAAAATAAGTTTATTGCGTTCCTTTCCCCACTTAAAATTATTTATGAGCCCTGGAATGTTGCATGAATGATTTACCCCTTGATTTTGGAAATGAAATATGCATGCTCCTTCTACAACAGAATCTTTAATATAACTTTTTGTTAAGAGAGCTTTTCCACAGAGTGATGATGTTAAATAAATAAATAAATATTTACTTAGTTCACAACATTCGAGGTAGATGAAGCTAGACCATTTTACAGGAGCAAAAACTGAGATTTGTGTTTTGATCTTACTTATTCAATCCATAGAAGATCTAAGACTGAAATCTGCTGTTCCTGCCTCAGCCATGACCCTTCTCCCAAGTTCAGGGAAACAAGAACTAATGTGAATAGAAGCAATACTCTGAAATGATGAAAACATAAGAAGAAAACCAAACGCTATCCCTTGGTTTCCTAATAAAATCCTAATTTGCATTTCATTATTTTTTAAAGTTTTTATTTATTTATTCATAAGAGATACAGAGAGAGAGGCAGAGACACAGGCAGAGGGAGAAGCAGGCTCCATGCAGGGAGCCCGATGTGGGACTCGATCCCAGGAACCCAGGATCATGACCTGAGCCAGAAGCGGATGCTCAACCACTGAGCCACCCAGGTGCCCCGCATTTCATTATTTTTAAAGTTGAACAGAAAACTCAGTGAAACAACAGTAATACTAAAATGGATGTTAAAACTGTGGTGCCAACAAAACTCCAGAACCACAGAACACACTTGATGGAAAACTCTCCTCGCATATGTAAAAGTAAAACAAAACCCAATTCCATGTTCCTAGACTGTGCCAAGTGAAAAGTGTTTCTCCGATGTTCAGCGTCATGCTTTGAACAAAAGAAATATAGGCTATATAACATGCCCATCTTCTGTTTGTAGTTTATTTAAGGAACCAAGATAATTTTGATCAGGCATGTGTGTGTGCATAAATATATGATCTGTGTCATACAGTTTGGGAAAGTTGGAGAGGTATTCACTGTATATATGTATATATATATATATACAAACAATATTATCCCAAATGTGCAAGAGTTTTATCTTCCACCTGCAGCTTTGCTTGCTGTAGGCGACAGAATTATACCCAGTTCCAGAGCTCTCCCTTTCTTGCTTCTGGATCTACCTTTAGGGTTGACAGTCCCATTAGCACTTGTGTCCTGGGAAAGTTTTTAGGCATACTCACAGATCTGAGTCTGGCTATATATAATGAATAGCTGGTCTTCTTGATGTATTTCTTGTGTCCTGTTGATGTTAAGATTTCTGACAGTCAAGAGGCCATTAACATATTATCATGACTTTGGGAAAGATAGAATTGGCCATACAGTAGAAAGAGAAGTTGTGGTTTACTGGTCAAAGGTATTTGGTTTCCAATGAATCTCATATTTAAATGCTAGATTATCAGTACCAGTCTTCAAACAATAAATTGGAATCTACCTCGAGAAGTGGATGCGCTACTGATACATTTTACCCCACAGCTGTCCTCCTTTCACCCTCCTAGCCTTCCTAGATTCCACACTATTCCCAGAGGAGCACAGCCCTCGCTTCCCACTCACCTGCCCTTTAAACCAGGAAAATGAAAAAACAGCATTTCTTCGCACATACAAAAAATATTTAGTCATTCTCTATCAGTTAAAGTACACTGATCACTCTGGACCTTCTCAGCAAGTAAAATACTATATTTGCATATAAGCTTAAATGGAATGTTTTTATACACAGCATTGTAATGTGTAAGCAAAAAGCTTTTCATGCCAAGAAACAATAATCACATTCAGCAGTTTCCAAAGAAAACATTACTTTTAGACAATTGTTACTGCTTCATTTGGAATTCATGACTCAAACCATTATTTGAATATCATAGTACAGATTGGATTTATCCTAATTAAAATTAACACTAATGTAAATGCTGGTTCAATATTCATTGGAGATATGGTACCTTTAGATTTTGACTACTCTGAAAGATATGGACAATGGTAGTGATGGTTTATAACATTTAAGGAGTGCTGTACTAGTGCCTGACATTGGGCTTGCCGCTTGCATTATCTTATATCTCATTGATCCTCTCAAATACTCTAAGATAAGAATTATTACCTCCCATTTTTATAACAAAACAACACCTCTGTCTTAAGGAAATCAAGTAAATTGCAAAAAGAACACATTTAGTAAGATGCAGAGCTGAAAAGGCCCAACAATGCATGTTTTGCAAAGATAAACTTTTGTTAGGCCCACTTATCAGCATTTACCTGTGAGTTGTTTAAAACTTAGTTTAATTATTAAAAGTACTGCTATGTTAAATCAGGTATGGTAGTTCACATCCATTTTATATAAAAATATTGGATTATTCAAATGCATTGTGTTTCAAGCTCCATTGAAGGAAATGGAGCTTTGGTCATTGCATATATTAATGCCACTACCTTTTACTGTTCACGTAATAGGGAAATGTAAGGATGGAAGAGAACTTAAAGACAGAAAAGTTCAGTGACAATCTGGCCCTTGAAAAAAAATTTCTCATTTGTGGAAATTCTCATTTATAGGTAAACTTCCAGAAACATGCTTGTTTTGTTAGGTTAAGCATACCCATCTGATGTGTGTGCCACTTTGGTATTGTTGGTGATACCATGCTCGGTATTGTTCAGAAACAGCCAAATTCATAAATATACAGATATGTATCTGTATATTTAGAAGGTTATATGTATATAAAAGTCTAGGTCTTAATGCATAAGATTCCTTTCTCTTTTTCAAATTTCATAATTTCTTCGTTTTTTTTCTCATCCCTCTTATTTTTTTCTGTATCTTATCTTTTCTCTGTAATCATTAGTATTTGGATTCTCTCTTTAAAGAGGAAAAAAAGGTCTTGAGATTGAACGCTATCGGTTATTATCATTAGAGCGTCATTAGTAAGTGCATCTCTACATATTGATCAACAAGGCATAGCAATAAAAGTGTTTTGACAAAAATTAAACAACTAAATATTTATTTTAGGTAATAGAATAGTATAGGACATGAAAGAAAACTTCAAAGGATAAGAATATTTTATTTGTCCACAACCCAGTGATTATATACCAACCACTTGTAGGTTGTTGAATTGGTCTCCTATCTTTTTAAACCAATAGCATTTATTATTTGTTGTTATAAGATGCTATTTATTATAATAATCACAAATATATAAAAGGTTAGAAGTAAAAGTTGCCCATTACCTCACATCTAGAGACAACTACTATCATTATTCTTAATAGATATTATACTTGCAGCATAAATGTGATTATAGTATATTCTTTCAGACATCATTTTACTGTTAGTCAGTAGCCTTAGATATCATTTTATATAGCTGCATTTTACATATGGAGATATTTTCAGCTGCTACTTAATCAGGCCCCTGGGGATTTCCACTGCTTTGCTGTCTTGAAAAATGAAACCGTGTATGCATGTGTTATCGTTTTCTTTGTCTTCGTTCTTAGAAATGGGATCACTTTGTCAGGGCTGACTGATACTCTCAAGTCTCTTAATGCACCTAGCCTGCTTTTCAGGGTGCTAGCGCCAATAAGAGGAGATGCCTTATATACCATTGTTGTCTTTGAGTATTCTGCTTAATTTTATCATTGCTGATAGACAGCCTTATGTTAAAGGAGGGCTCAGGTCAGGTCCCATGTTAGCTTGCATGTCTCTGTTTATATGTACAGTACAATTGAGACAGATAAGAATAAAATAAATTTGTCAAAGATAAAATTGAGAATGGGAGTTTGAAAGATGCTAATAAAGGAAACTAAATACTTAGCACTGTATATATGGATTTTGTAAGATGTAGTCTCATTTAAAAGAGAACAAAAAGGTATAAAATGACAAAATGGTAGTGGAAGCTGCAAAATACTTGAAGAAGAATGTAGGACTTTATTTTTTAAACAAAAGACATTAGCTATAAATATTTTAATTAAAGACTTATAAAAGTACTAAAGGAGCAGTTCTAGACTCCTCTAATATGTTCATCTATTAAAATATTTTTGATAGATGTCTTACACCATCAAAATATTTTATCCTGTTGTGCACAGAAACCTTTCTTTGTTAAGATACTTATGCATATTGATGGCTGTCTTTCAGTTATTCGGTATGAAATTCAAAGGCTCCCGTTTGAGCCTGTCCATATTCAGTAGAATTGAATTCTTCATCTGTGTGTATATGAGGGAGACAGGGAATTAGGTTTAACTATTTGGAAGAAAAGTAATAAATTTGGTCTCAAGAACTTGGTGGTGAAAATATTTCCAGATGAAAAAGATTTTAAAAATAATAATGAGTGTTCATTTATTTTAAGCCTCAAGGGGGAAAAAAACCCTAAAATTGAAACAGACTGATTAGAAGACAGAGTTTGAACGTCTTGCTCAGGGTCTCTCACTCAGCCACATTGCCTCTCTGTTCATGAGCTGTGTCTAATAAGGAACAGTGAAGACTTCATTCTGATTTTTCAGAGGTTTGATTGGAGATACCAAGACACTGCTAGAAATGCGAATACTGTTCACCACACATGAACAATGAGTTTCACAGTAAATACCTACTACAAACTGTGCCTTAAGAAGAAGAAACTACCTTTTCATCAAGAAGAAATATTAAGTCCTTTTCCTTTGCTTTTTGATGATATAGAGAAAGCTAGAAATAATACATCATGGACTAAAGTCCATCAGAAAAAAAACTATTAGGCATGTGTTACACATGACTATGAGATATGTATGTAGTCAACTCTAGTTATCATTATTTTAATAAATACCATGACATTTTGCAGCGTGGAGAAGTTTGTCTTAGAGTTACATCCTCATATTGATACACTGAGAGTTATTCATTCCCATTTTAAATAAAGGTCCATAATATATTACTTCAGTTCCATTCATTTTATGACTAAGAAATAATATTGCTATGATGTTAAATTTGTGGTAAAAAGGATTTTTTAAAAACTCTAATATAATGGTGCATTACCAGTAATTTGTAGTTCAATCACGTGCAATACTCAGTTGTATACTTTAGTTTGCATGAGTTTAAACTGCAAATTGCCCTTTAGCTCAAGAATAATAGTTAATTCTTGATAAAAATCAACCTGGAACAATCTTAATAAGTTTTTTTTTTCCTTTTAACAAACTTCAAATGGTTATTTTCAAAATATTTTTGGAATATCATGAACAAATTAATAATTTGGACTATTAGCTTCTAAAATCTAAAAAAAAATTTAAACAAGGTATTGTTTGAAAAGCTATTGTGGAGAATGCACTTTGCATACTATGTATCAGATCAAGAAATGCTTTTGCTCCAAATCATGTTCACAGTATTGATTAGAACAAACTCCTTATTCTTTTCTAATGTGCTATATGTATTTTTCCTAAATATGTCCTGCTATGAAACACAAATAAACCAGCACTATGAAGAAATGCAAATGAAATTTCAAAAATAATGTTTGAACACCTCTTGTAGTTATGATACTTTAAACTGAGAAGTTCTAAAACTAAAAAAAAAAAACCTACAGATTCTTATTTCCACCTCTTTTCCCAAAATACCCTCAAATTATAAAAACTTTTATAAAGTAACATGATTCTTTTGTATCAGTTTGAACCAAAACATAAATTTGATTTTTAAAGATTTTCCTTGTGTTCTAAATTTGAATTTATGATCCTACTAACCAAACTCTCTTGTTCTGTTTTATAATTTAAAAATTTATGACTGCATATCTTATTCAGTGACTCTTTGGACCTGTCCCTGAAATAAAGTGATTCATATGCATCTCTATTAAATTTTCATCCATTCATACAATGATTAATTTATTTATTCAACCAAATGCTTCCCATATTCCGGGCACTGTTCTAGGCACTAAGAATTTAGTATTTAAAAAACAAGGTTTCTACGAACATGGACCTCACATTCTTGCCCTGGTTAGTATGCTGAAATCTCAAAGCGGTTTTCTTCTTAAAGAAGAGTTTAGTCTAAAGCACATTCACCTTATGCTCATGAGTCAAAAAGTTCACATTTCGAGACGATTTTCTATCTAAACGAACAGTTACAGACGATTAGCAACAAATACAAGAAATAGATCTGTAAACTTAGCAGCAAGCAAACCATTTTTATCTACTAGAATTCGCCAGACTATGGAGTTTTAAGCACATTTAGGAGAGACTTACTTAGCATTGATGCCATCAGCATTTGTATTTAAGCTGACATCCCAATTTTACTTGCTGCCTCAAAAACAAGGTAACAGCTAAGTATTGGCCGAAAATATCAGGAAGCTTTAAAAAACTTCCTGGAGATTGTCATCATTGACAGTGGTCTCCCAGTACTCAAGGAACATTAGAAGACCTTCCAGGGGAGTAGAAAGTGTTCTGTGACCATGCTGCACGTGAAGCATGTTTCACTTCTCCGCTGTGAATGGCCTTTTCACAGTAAAGTGCAAGTTCACTTTTTTCCCTCAGTTGTTCTGACTTTCAAATGTCATATTTGCACCTCCAGATTGTTGTGTCATGTTTTACATTTTAATTTTTGTGGAAAGCATTTCCATCGATCTTTCGGGTGATATCATGCAGGGGTTTTGTCCTTCAGTGCGAGGTTGGAGGGCCTCCTGCCCACTGTGTGCTGTGTAAGCAGAGATGCTGAATCACATCACTGCAGGGATGTGAATGGGCTGTTTGATACCTGTGGCTTGCCAGGAGAATCTAGAAACTTGTGAGTCAGAAGGATCATGAGGGATGGTTTCTTTACCTGTAAAAGAAGCATAAAACATTTGTTTCTCCTACATCAGAGTTTTATTGTAAGGATTGACTAAGATGTTAATACCATTTTTCAAAAACTATACAGGGTTCTGGAAGCTATAGCTGGTATTATTCCAATTTCCACCAATATCGTATAATTTGTGTACATGTATCTAAGAAAAGGTTGCATCTCATCAAGAATTGAACTATATACACTAAACAACTCCTTTGTTTTCAACATGCCATTTGCTTGTTTTGGAGTTAGAAGGAAACTATGAGATTCCCTTAATTACTGGTCACCCATATTAAACAACAGACACTATGAAGTGGCTTTCCAATAACAGAATGCATAATGAACCCAGTAGGGATAGAAAACCCACTGGACTTCAGAAGTAATACATCAGACATGACAGAGATGCTTTAATGAGAATCATCAATCACAACTTCTTCTAAACCTGGGACACACATTCTAGCACTTCCGCTGGGGGTGAACCCATGCCCAAGCCATTCATTGAGTTCTGTGCCATGCAGTGACGAGTGTGGGAAATTAACACTAATGTGGAGCCCTTTCCAGTAATAATACAAAATGATTAAGAGAACCTTAAAAAAAAATCAATTGACTAATCAATAGTGTGTAACAGCTTGGAGCATTTTACCCATGCTAATCAGCCATTTAGTTATTTAAACTAAATATGTCCAGTTTGCCCAATTACTGAACTGATTTACAAGACATGGTCAACGATGTCAGAGTCTACTGGAGCCAGATGCCAGAGCATTTGTCTTTGACAAAGATGGAAAGAATTTATAGATGATCCTCTCTCACCATGGATTCTGATGGCTCTCGAAAGGGAGGATATGACAGGAGTTGTCGTAGTCTGCAGACACTGGTGAATTAATATGGTCTGCCCAAGTTCTAAACATGTGTATCTGTTTGACATTGTGGCTGGGAACTTGATTGAATTCAGGAGCGATGGAGGTCGAAGCAATGAAAGAAAACATCTATACGCTATATGTGTTCAGGCCTTTAAAGTGTTTTTTTAACTTCAGCCATGGTGAGAAGCAAGCATTCAGCAAACAAGACAATGGATTCAAAACAACAAAAGGTATTCTAACAAGACCTGTAAAGTGACATATTATTAACCTACCTGTATAATGCCAGCAATTCTAGCATCGAAACCACGTGTAACTTCTTTTGCTTTCTTTTTTTTTTTTTCTTTAAGTTGAATGCCTCTATGGGGGAAAAACAGCACTAATAAAATAACTTTAAATGGGGGGAAAACTTTTTTATTGATATGTTTTACTTTGCTGGCAGACCAGAGCAAAGGTTTTGTGAACATTTAAAAGATGAAAAAGGTGAAGAATCCCAGAAGCGGTTTATCTTGAAGCGAGATAACTCTAGTATTGATAAAGAAGACAATCAGGTTGGTTCTCAAGTTTGAGAGTGGCTGACATTGTTGTTTTTGAAGGTGGGCTGACTTATGTTCTTGTCGTTCTGTGGTCCCCTTCTCCCTCCCCCAACTCCCCCTGCCTCTGAGACAACTGTCCTCTTTCCAACCTCTTTGCCCCCTGGCCTCCCCCTTTGGCATTCAGTGGGTAGCCAAGAAAACCTGTCCTGGTTGCTTCAGCAATGGCTCTGTGTTGGGCTGCATGGGTGGTGCTTGGCGCAGTTCCCGCTGCATGTGTTGGGCGGGTTGGGATGCCAGCGGCCGGAGCTGTGGGGAAAAGCTTTGTCATCGCATTTCCAGATGTCTGTGTAACTATGGCAGCCCTTCCACCCCTACAGCACAAATTGAGCTGGATTCTCAGTACGGACCGATGACCAACCGGTGTAGCTGTAAACAACAAACCTTGTTATGGTGAGGACAGGTGGATTTTGCAACTCTCCTAAAATAAGTCTTCACAGAAAAGAATCGAGTTCATGTTTTCGTCTCCCCTCCCCTTCCCATGTTCTACTGTCCACGTGAACTGTGTGCTTGTTTTGCATGAACCGTAGCAGAACTTTCTCCTTCTGTGTATTCTGCTTGTGACAAAACATTCCATTGTGCTAGGGAGCCTTATTCATGGTCCCTTGGCAAGGGCAGAGAGACTTTGCTAAACCTCTTCTCCAGGTTGGGGCCGGGGGTAGTGTGGGACCCAGGGTGATGAGGAGGAAAGCTGAGTGAATGGCGAAGGAAAACAAAGGTCAAACAATAATTAGAACAGTAGAGAGTTACATAATGCCTTTACAATGACACTTTGTGTCTCTGACAATCCAAATAGATCTTTTGAAAATAGACTCTGCTTTAGAATTCTTAAAGGTAAGACCATATGCATCTCACTCGAGTTATTTTAATTACTCTCAGTGAGTCACTGGGAGCCAGTACATGCGTCTCTGACGCACTTTTTTTTTTTTTTAAACCTTTCATCATTTGTATCTCATTTCTCCCTACCCCCACCTCCACCACCATCCAGCTACAGGTAGCTCCTGTTGACTCTGAGCCATGTGCCTGTGTCGTGTACTTAGTGGGCGTTTGTTGAATGGTTGGATGAACCTGGTTAACACAGGGCAGGTTGTGAGGAATGGCAAGAAGACGATGCGCAGGGTGGGGGGATGCAGGCAGTGGTGCAGATGCAAGGCAGTCCTCATGCTGGGTTCTTTGGATTGTTACTTTAAGGTTCCTTGATACCTTGATACTGACCCTGAACAATAAACGGGCTTTTCAAATTAATTTAGTTTCTGCTTTCTACACCAAACACAGAGTACAAGGTCAGTCAGTCACTGAGTAAAGAAGAAACACAAATTAGGACATGGAGACATTATGTCCAGTTTCCTTTCTGCCCATTTATTTCTTTGTTCCCTTGTTCTGTGTCTCGAGTACCCAAGCTTTTAGAGCCATTTCTTCCCTGGACCGCCTTGAACTAGCCAGCTACTTCCTCAACGATATGCCTTCATCTGAGGACCCCGAAGCACACAGGTTAGCAAAGGAGACAGAGTCCATCACTGTGACCCACGTCATAGCTGAACTGGCTGAACACCTGAGGCACATCCAGGTGCCTTTATTCTGGCAACAGCTGTCCTACCTGCATCCAGTAGGGAAGCAAGCAGGAGCAGCAGACACCTGCCACTGTGTGTCATGCACACACAACACACACACCAGCACAGCCGCCTTAGGGACCAGAGGGAATGAGACTCTTCATGCTCCATTTATTTAAGTGAACATTTATTATTCTCAGCTGACAGTTGCTTAACTGCAGATTTCCAACAGCTCAACTTGGATAACCGTACTGATTTCTTTTTTCTGTTCAGCAAAACAGAATGCATCCATTTAGAGATGACAGACGAAGTAAATCAATTGAAGAGAGAGAAGAGGAATATCAGAGAGTGAGGGAGAGAATATTTGCACATGATGTGAGTAGTTGTTTTAATTGCCTCTTTAGTGTGGTCCTTCCCCAGACAGCGAGCTGGCAGGACTCAGGAAGCTGGAGCCAGGGACAAATCAAACTGCAGCATACCCGAGGTGTTTCTGGAAGAGGACCTGGTTCAGGGAAGTGATGGAAAAGTAGCCAAGGGTTGTGTGTGTTCCCAGGATATGACCTAAGAGGGAACAGAGGTGTGATTTTGGTCAGTAAGATGGACCCTAAGTCCACAGCGAGGTTGCCAGATTGGAAAAAAAAATGCCTTCACATCTATGTTAGCCTGCAGACAGCCAACTGTTGTCTTTTCTGGTGTTAATATTGTGCAGAGGAAAGACATATGAAAAAGAACGAGATTCTATTAATCACATACATAAACACAGAATTTTCTGTATTCTTAGAAGCGCAGGCATTTTATTATATCAAAGTGAAATGATAATACTCATCATCCTCCTCAGTTTCACATCAAATTAGGTCTGTGAGCAGTTTATGAAGGAAATAATCATAAAATGATTTCTTTTGTTCAAATCCCAGCAAAGAAAATGTGGTGGGGATTTTTCTATCCTTTTACCCACTGTGGCCAAAATCAAATGCAATTAAATAAAAATGAAAAAGTGATTTAAGGTCAGCCCGGGTGGCTCAGCGGTTTAGTGCCGCCTTCAGCCCAGGGCCTGATCCTGGAGACCCGGGATCGAGTACCACGTCGGGCTCCCTGCATGGAGCCTGCTTCTCCCTCTGCCTGTGTTTCTGCCTCTCTCTCTCTCCCACTCTCTCTCTCTCTGTGTCTCTCATGAATAAATAAATAAAATCTTAAAAAAAAAAAGAAAAAGTGATTTTAAAAACAGTTGGATTTAAATGCAAGAAAGTGAAAAGGGCAAGCTTTTCCATTCCGTGAAATCACGTGTTAGCCTCCTAAGATGTCGTGGGCTCTTCCCTTTGCAAAAATAGAGATGGGAGCTCCTTCGTGTAGGTCTTCCATGGCTTTGCTGGGTTAGGGGGGGCCATCCTACTTCCTGTTATGATTTGCTCTGCAGGCCATTACCAAGCCAGACTGGAGACCTAGGCTCCACCTAGGTCTGTCTTAGCATGGAGGAGGCCTTCTGACCTTGGAGGTTCAGGCCCAAGCCAGTTTCTCTGGTCCTCCAGCTCATGCTGGATCCTTCAGTATAAAGCTGCAGAGGAAATTTAAATTCCACCAGCAGTGCATTCTTTCATGTTTATACAGGTTTCTGTTATCTTTTCTAGATTCTTGCTGTCTTTCTTGGATACAATAAAATAGAACTTTCATGATTGAACAATGTGGCTCAGAGCTCTGGAGTTAGCAGAGTATGAAAGACAGAGGTGTGATTTTGGTCAGTAAGCTACAAGCTACCTTTCTACAGCTACCTCAGCTGTAGAAGGATAGTGTCCATGTGCAATTCTAGAAGATTTTGCATATGTGTGGGCTATTTAGACTTTTCTTATGATCAGAGTTATTGACGGTGCAAAGCATAGCTTGATACATGGTAGGCGTTTAATTGTGTTTCCTCGATAAAAGGATGAAGTAAGGAGAGGCTCCATTATAGTAGTCATGATAGTGTAGGGATGCCTGCAGTGGACTTGGACTGGGAGGTGGCATGTGCCATCTGATGAGCTTCATGAAGAGAGAGTTTTCTGAAGGCTAGTTTACTTTTTATGCTTTTTCTTTCTTTCTCTCTACCCATCCTCCCTTCCCCTTGTCTTACACACATGCATGCACATATATGTGCACACACATGAAGACACAAAATTTCCCTCTGACTTTCATTCTAGCAAGTCATAAAATTTATGAATGAGTTATGTTGAAAAGCAAATATTAATCACCCAGATAATATACAAATAGTATGTTGTTGTTTTTTTGTTTCAAAGTAGTGCCACACTGCTGAACACTCAAGGGCTAGGTGGCAGAAGTATCCTTGATGCCCACCTGTGAGGAGGATGATTCCTGTGCTGCTGCCCTTCATGTGGACATCCCCATATCCATAGGGAGGTCGTCACAGGCAGGAGGGGTCAGTGTGACTCCCTGTCCACATTGCATTTCCCTACAGCCCTATGAAGGAGATTAACACAAGGAACCTGGGTCCCAGGTTAAAGATTAGAGGCAAGTGCTGAAGTTTCAAGCCTCTATAGCTAACTGCTGAATTAAAATTTTTTTGAAAAGTTAAAGCAGCCTGAGGGGCCCCTGGGGGCATAGCTGGTTGAGTGTTGACTCTTGATCTCAGCTCAGGTCTTGATCTTAAGGTCATGAGTCTGAGTCCGTAATTGGGTTCCACTCTGGATATGGTGCCTACTTTAAAAAAAGAAAAGAAAAGAAAAGAGGAAAGAAAAGAAAGAAAGAAAGAAAGAAAGAAAGAAAGAAAGAAAGAAAGAAAGAAAGAAAGAAAGAAGAAAGAAAGAAAGAAAGAAAGAAAGAAAGAAAGAAAGAAAGAAAGAAAAAAGAAAAGAAGAAAGAAAGAGTAAAAAGCAGGCTGCTAAAGTGTGGGAAAGCTTAAAAGCCAAGATGCTGACATAGCCTTTCCAATCCGTGGTATCATCGGCAACCTCTGAAATGCTGTGGCTTCTTCCCCCTCCAGGAGTAGAGTAGAGGTGTGAGCTCCAGTGATAGACTTCCTGGCAGCCAGCACCAGCACTGCTGGGGTTAATAATCCAAGTAGGGCACCTGCCTGTTTCTGGCACTCCTTTTCCACTTGATCTCCTGGGGCCAGGGCTTTTTAATTGGCATCCTTTAGCCGGAGTATACTCATAGAAAGGCATCAAAGATTAAATAAAGTCCTCAACATCATCTGCAAAATATTACATCTATGACTAAGGAAATGATCTTTATTGTTTATTGTAGTTTTACAAGCTGTCATCACCCTTAAAAGGCTAAGAGCCACTATCTTAGAAGGAAAAAAGTTGCCCAGCACCTTTCTCCTTAGCCCTGTAGCTCTGTAGAAACAATGCAGTCATAAGGCTGGTGTTCCCCGTGTTAAAGCTATTAACTGCTGCATAACAAATTGTCCCAGTGTTTGACAGCTTAAAACAAACAAACAAAATGCTTTTACCTCACAGTTTCTGTGGGTCAGGAATCTGAGGGTGGCTTAGCTGGCCAGTTCTGGGTCGCTGTCTTTTATGAGGTTAGAGTCAAGCTGTCAGCTGGGGCTGCAGTCATCTGAAGGCTTGATGGAATGGTTGTCTGCTTCCAAACTCATCTACATGGTTATCGGCAGGCCTCAGGTCCTCACTGGCTATACAGAGATCTCAATTCTCACTGTGTGGGCCTCTCCATAGGCTATTGAGTGTCTTTATGACATGGCAACTAACTTCCCCAAAGCAAGTGATCTAAGAGAGAAAGAAAGAGAGCCCAAAGCTACAGGCTCTTATAACCTAATCCTGGAGTTGACATATCTTCTCTTCTGCTGTATTTGGTTGGAGGCACAGACCAAACTTGGTACGATGTGGGAGGTACTACAAAATGTTGTGAATACCAACAGGCAGGGATCATTGGGGGCCACCATGTGTTAACAGTTTATCACTGGATCTTTTATTAATGTAAATGCAGGGACATACCATAGCAGTATGAACTTCCTTCAATACATATAGTAACAAATCTTCTTTACCACTCAAATAAAGACAGAACACTTTGGAGAGCCTTCATCTATGCAATTCCAAATTCCCTAATGACCATTGCTACTTCCCAGATTGTTGAGGTACACAAGGTAATAACTCAAGTAGAGTAAGTCAATTATAAATGCAAAGAATCCAGCATAAGGAAACTAAGTTATAGGTGTCTAATCTCTTTCTTAGCTGACCTTTAACTTAGTATCTTCATAATTTAAAAACTGAGGTAATAAAACCACCTCCCTTGCCAATTATTATTTAAGTAGTGGAATCATTCAAACAGGTTCAAATAGCAACATATTTATGTTGCAGGTTTATTTTTCTACTTGAAGTCACAATAGTTATAGAGAAATACTTCCTGGTATTTACCCTTCAGCAAAATCGAAATCTATTTTAAAATTAGTAGTGTTCTTGAATATTTTACAAATGTATCTTGGTGTCTAAGGTGTATGTGTTTGCGTGTGTGTATGTGCATGTGTGTTTTTTAATTTAAGTCCACAATCAAAATATGCAGATTATTTGGGAATTTTCTAGAGAAATAACTTCAATATAGTTTGAGAATTTGGGTAGCCTGAGATAAGACACATTTATGATTTGAGAATGAAGTTGTTGTAAGTCAAGTCACACAACAATTTAGTTCTCAAAAAATGAGTGTATTTTTGTAGTCAGAAATATTTGAAATACAACTCTTGTTTCCTTTACCAAGAATTTCAGCTTATTTTATGATTAATTCAGTGCAATGATGCAGGCTTTGGCAAGGTTACGTTGAAAAAGCAATATATTTGAGAAAGACATGTTTTGCCTGGAGGATGGTTTCTGAAGGATATTTTATGTATAAGTAGGGATTCTGGGAGGAGCTCTTCCACAGTATCCCCAGCATGCACTGGGATCCCTCTTCTTTGACAACCGATGAGAAGGGCATGTAGTGCCACCTGGATTGGGGGTGGGGTGTGGAGACAATTCTGTAACTCATTAGGCAAAATCATTTCCTCCTTAAAAGAAAGAAAAAAAAGAGCCCTTTATATCTGAGAATGCATATAAGTGACAGCTTTGAATGCTGCACTTAATTACTGTGACAATTTTATCTTTCTCTGCTATTAAAATTTGAAAGTTATTAATATAACTTTTTTAAAAAGTTTATTTTCATCAGCTACTGAGTCACAGCCCATAACCATATCTGTCTTATTTATGAAAATGTGTTGGATGGATCATGTGATAAATGTTTAGGACCTTTGCACAAAAATTGGAAAATACTCTCGAGATATGTTTTTGGGAAAGTTATCTTGAACTTGCAGGTGCCTTATTTTTTCATTCAAAGAGTTATGGCAGCTTAACTTTCCCCCAAATACCAGTGGATTAATGAGTCTGAAGAGGTCAGTGTGTCTTTGTTCAACTCTTTCAAAGACTTAGTAGAGTTTCAGTAACTTCACTACCAAGCCGAACATTATAAACATAATTGACCTCTTTCTGACTACAAGAGCTGAATAGTAGCAAAGTATTGAGCTCTTAATGTATACCTGAGACAATTAATTCCATAATTTGAATCAAACCAGGAGTAAAACCAAACTAAAGCAAATGAAGGTGGTGGGACTTTTTGCTTACTATGAAGAGATCTTCACAGGAATAATATCAGTGGTACATAAATTATATTTATTTATAAACACAAATGTCAAATTAAAAAAGATTTTCTGAAACGCTTTTCTCTTAATTGACTTTTTTCTTTTTGTTAAATAAGATTTTTGTGCCCTTGATACTCAGGATGCATGTTACATGCACAAAGGTTAAGACAGAATTAGTTCTAGAGATGCCCTCACTGAAACGTTCAGACCACTGAGGAAAACACATTATGCCCAAAGCTAGTCCTTTGGTTTAGTGAAAGGAACTGATTTCTACAACAAAATGTACAGAGAAACCAATATCCTGCTTGCCTCTCTGAGTAGTGGTTACATTAGCTGATCTTTTAATTTAAGAATTCAATATTGAAAGATCCTTTTTTTTACTTTAGTTTTATTTTCTCTTCAAATGGACCTGTTAGGTCTCAATTTATCTGCTTAGCAGGTCATTTATTCATCATTTAGAAAATCTACACATATAGATAGTATGGCACATATATTTATGTTTAGAAACTCAGTACTTTGAGAACTTTTTTTGTTAATTCCTAAACACAGTCACTATGTTACAGGGCCATTGCACCATAGTTTGTTTAGACTTCTCTTTTTCTGCTTGGTAAAATTTAATTTGATTTGCCTTTCCCCAGCTTGCAATGGTAATGGGATTCTCTCTTCCCTATGTGTGTATTAAACACAGGATAGTAGAGAAGTGATAGCTAGGGGAATGGAAGCTATGAAGAAAGTCATTTTATTGACTTAGATGGGCTTGACTTTTTTTTTCTAATTAGCTTCATTTTGTTCTCACTTGTCTTCTGCGCACCCTTCCCACTCTCCACATTGATTGATGGCATCTCTTCAATTTTGAGTCTTACAGTCAATCTGTTATCTCACGAAAGTCTATCATTGCCAGGTAATAACTGCAGCGTTGTGGTTCTACGGCTCTCCCATCCTCAGGTGGCTTGTGCTAAGTGCACGCACTCTGCCTTGATTTGCACCAGTCCTTTGACTCTTGTTGGGGGCTGCATCTTCACAGCCCCAGAAGAAACCACTAGCTCAGGATCCAGTGGTCACATGGTTCTCCGATTCTCCGACAGTGTCATTCACCTCTCTCTCCTTCTGACCTTGATGCTGAATGGGCTAAATCTATCTGTAACCTGGAGATGCCCTCATGGAAAAGTACTCGTGTGCTGAAAGAGAAAGAGAATGGTTTACACTTCTAACTCTAACCTATTTTTTTTTCCTTTTTTATTTTCACTTATTCAAAACATTGTGCATATTTTTCTTATTTCTTCTCCTCTCAGAGGGGAAAAGTAGTTTTAAAATCAGGCAAGGATTTGGGATTGCTCAGCACATCCAGAACGTCTGATACAATGCCTTTTTTTATTTTTCAGTCAGTTTGCTCCCAGGAAAGCCTTTTTGTGGAAAACAGGTAAAATGAAATTTGTGTTTTCATGTCTTTAGAGGAACAAAGTCTGTTGTGTGTGTCCTGTATTTTCATAGGTATATATCCCATATATAAGTGTGTGCTTGAATATATGTATAAGTAAATACATATATCTATGCGTACATACTTATATGCATACACATATGTGTTATCTAGCATGCCAAAAAAACTATTTAATTTGGGGAAATATTTCTCTGTTACTTCCAAACATAAGTTTGTCCATTTTCCTTATTTAAAGTCTCAATTTCCAGTCCTTCCGGAAGTCTAATTCCTGCTACCTTTACCAGGCATTACTAGGCATAAATGAACTTGCAATTTCATTGGCTTATGGATTAGGCTGTTAACAGTATTTGTATATTGAGCATTATTAGCCACTTCCTGTGCCACATACTTATATATGGCCATGCAAACAAAGATTGGAATAATATTGTTTTAAGTTTCTCACTGTAAACAACCTATTAGTCTAACTTGGAAATCTATCTAATCTCATCTAGATTTACTAACTTGGGAGTTGGTAGGGGGGTGGTTGTAGTGAGATGAATGAATTATACAACTTATACAAAGTCTTGAGCATATGAGCCAAAGGTTTTCATATTTAACATATACTTTTAAGACATAATTCTAAACTGAAATAGGTATTCAAATGTTCCATTGATTTAATTGCAGCTTTTCAAGGGGAATTAAAGAATTATACTTTAGTTGTATTAATCACATTTGAGGTGCATCAGAGTGGGCAAGTTGGAATGTAAATATGGTATCACTTCAGAAAGCAATACTTAACTTTATTTCAGATGTTGGTTTAATGGGTGCTCCTGTAAAACTGATTAAATGGAGGCTGCTTGATAAATTCCAGTACTTAGAGAAAATTTAAACTGGGCATTAGAGGTGATTGGGGAAAAAAGTGAACTTTTATTTTAGCAGTTAGAAATCTTTCTAACTGCTAACTAACCTTCTCAATTGAACAATCTCTTCTAGAAGAATGGGTGAAAGTTGATAACATGTCTACAGAAGGCATTCAAAAACAACCTCAAAAATCTGTACAGATTTAAGTGAATGTTCTCTATTTATAGTTAAATTAAGAATCCATAAGCACTAACATTGTTGGGATGATTCTGAAGCACCCCAAAATTCTATATTCTAACTAAAAGAATGAAGGGAGTGCTTATAATTCAGAGAAAAACATTATTCACTAGTCATCCAGCCAATCATTTCCCCTGCCTTACATCCGAATTTTTATTCATTTACTTGGATTTTGCAGAAAAAGACTGCTAATGCACATTACATGTCTTTTAGATTCAAATTGAATTATATTCTTCATTACAATAATTGGTCACATACATGAATTGCATATATGAATAAGTCTTGATATTTCCAAAAACAGAAATATAATTGAGTAGATTCTCTATAAAAATAAAAACATTTCTTGGATACTTCTCTTTGAAATGTCAGTATTTCACTCTGCCTTATCCTCTAATAAAAGATAACTTTTATATTACCCAAGGGAAAAAAAATCACAACTAGTATTAAATTAAATTTAATTAAATGTCTATTAAACATCAGCTTATTTTGTTTTCCTCTCATCTTCCATTCCTTCTATTTTTTCTTCCTTTCCTTCTTATCTAGTATTGGCACCCTAATCCTAGGATAGGGAAAATGCAGGCTGTCATTAACTTATTATTGCAAAACTCAACATCATACACAAAAACAATAGTCTGTGGGGTTGACTTGCAAGAGAGGTAGGTTACAAAGGAGTACACATCCTTTTAACATAGGGCATTTAGTGTCAGTAGGATTAATATCATAAAAACCATGTTTTTCATTTCCAGTAGGCTCTTGGAAGACAGTAACATATGCAATGAGACCTATAAGAAAAGACAGCTCTTTCGGTTGGTATGGTTTACTTTTTTAAAATGTGTTTTCAGATTATGTGGCAGAATCAATGTTAAATATAAGTGTATTAGTGTAAAATATCTGTTCATGAAATAAATATGTTTGGTTACATCTTTGTAAAGCTTGTTACATAGCTAGCGCTGAGGCCATATTGGATAATGTGAGATACGGGGCTAGGAAGTTACTGCTTTGTATATAATCCTCTTGAGTTCTTCCTCTGATTTCCCATTTTTGGTGGGGTTTTGTTTTTGTTTTCCCCTCAAAGGTTAACTTTGGAAGCACTCTGATTTAACGTTCTCAGTTCAACTTTGGTGAATTACATCACACCAAGTTAAAATTTATTTGATAGTCTGCAATTATATATACATACCTGATACTGGAAAAGAAACCAATGACAAAGCCATTTGATAGTTGAGTTTTGGCTACTACTGTCCATCATAATACTTCAAACAATGCATTTTTCAAGCACAGATTTTATTTCTAAAGGAAATTACAGGGTTACTTCCAATTATAATGAACTATTTAAGGTAAGATCTTTGTAAGATATGGGGAATGGATATATATGTACTTATTATGTATTAATATTGCATATTTTAAGTTCTATATTAGGCTGAAAGCTCCATGAAAACAGAGGGACCATGCC
Source organism: Vulpes lagopus (assembly GCF_018345385.1). Taxonomy (NCBI): domain Eukaryota; kingdom Metazoa; phylum Chordata; class Mammalia; order Carnivora; family Canidae; genus Vulpes; species Vulpes lagopus. The sequence goes on from NC_054842.1 coordinate 6,120,671, forward strand.
CATGTTGTTACTACCCTATTAAATATACCTCTAATATGCACTATAGGGCAAAAAGAATACATAACGCTATCAATGTACTCAATATGTTATATATATTTAATATATTACTGCTTTTATGAATGTTAGGATTCATCTCTGTTGTAGGAAGGAGAAAACTTATTTGTTTACAAACAAAACCTCTTGCTCTCTTAGAAAGAAGAAAAGACCAAAAAAAAAAAATTATTGGATTGAGTGCTCAGAAAGTTTTTGTAGTAAATGTGAATTTAGGACCTCATCATTAGAAAAGTTGAATTAATTTGTTCCCTTTTCAGCTTGGCAGAAATAAAAATAATTTTTAAAAATTTCCTTCACTTTTCTAGATTGAATTACATAGCCTAATTGCCTTCCCCTTGTTATCAATGGAACATTTATTATCACATTTGTAGATTAAAAGATAACACGGCATTTTTCTTCTCAAACCCCAGAGAACAAGAAGAATTTACCAGTACTCCTATACTCCCACCACAGCCTGGTTTATTTAGGCCGATGAATATGTGAAATGTGAGTTCTTGCCCCTATAGTAGGCCACTTGGTTTTACACAGGCCCAAATCTGGTCCCTAGCCAGAGTTACCACCTACTCAGATCAGTCAACTCTAATATGAGTGCATCACCCACCAAGTCACCAAACAGAAACTCAGGAAGATGAGTTAGCACAAAGACATCTGCATAATGGTAAAAGCAACTCAAAGCATACATCATATCTAAATTGGTAAAAAGCAAACAAAACAAAACCATGTGCAGATATGAAGGAAAATAAATATTATTTATATTAATCAGCAGAGAAATAGAACTTGGAGAGTATATGCTTTATGACTACTCTGGGATCAAATTTTCATTACATACACCAGGGCCAACTTCTCTTGATGAGCAGACACTTCATTATTATTGTCTTTCTGGTTTCTAGTAGGAAAAGAACAAGAGTTGGCTTAGGAGATAGGTAGGCCCTTGTGGTTATGCTTGTCTATGAAGTCTATGCTTCTACTCCCAAATAGATATGAAACTCAATTCTGGACCTCGTCTTGTGGGTGCTAAGGTGAATAATCAGTAGATGGAGCTGTAAAGGATTGTTTCAGTGTATAAATGGGGATCCATAAATCAGAATTAGATGCATTATTATAAATCTCATTAATGTTAACTCTAAAGCAGCAACCTAAATTCCCTCTTTTGGGAATTTTGACAGCTCTTAATTTGGGATGCTGTTTTGAATTGGTGGAGTAGAGGTAGAAAAAGTTAAGGAAATCTTAGTTTGCCTTATTGGCTTAGCAAGTGGCACAAGTCTAGAGGAGTTACCCAGTGCCAGAGTGAAGCCTGCCAACTCCAGCACACTACTTTGCACCCAAGGATAGCGATAGATACTCCTTTGCAGACAGGCTCAGCCACACTGGCATGTCCTCCCACAGAGGTACATAGGGAGAGGGAAACTCAAGCATAGTTCATGATCATCACCTGCATATGGAGAGCCCCCTTCTGAGGCATCCTATATGCTGAGGCTAAGGACTATCCCAAATCTTTTCCTATATGCAGTATTCCAAATTAGCTACAAGTGTGACTATTGTCACATCCCTGGTGCATTCATAGTTGCTGAATAATGATTTTTGCCAGCCTTTAATCAAAAACAAGTCAAATTAATCAGAATTAAATGCAAAAAGAATAAAGTTGAATTTGGAACTTGAAAGGAGAACAATCAGGGACGCCTGGGTGGCTCAGCAGTTGAGCGTTTGCCTTCAGCCCAGGGCATGATCCCGGGGTCCTGGGATTGAGTTCTACATCAGGCTCCCTGAATGGAGCTTTCGTCTCGCTCTGCCTTTGTCTCTGCTTCTCTCTCTCTCTCCCTCTCTCTCTCTCTCTCTCTCTCTGTGTGTGTGTCTCTCATGAATAAATAAATAAAATCTTAAAAAAAAAAGAAAATAATCAGGAATGGAACACAACACCCTAGAAAAGGCTGTTTCTTCCCTCTACCCTACCTCCTCTGGCTTTATTGAATTTAAGAGAAGTTTTAAGAACTCAAGCCACCTGGCCATTGGTGGGTGTGTGATTCTATCTACTCACAATGTGGTCTCTTTTTAGATCCTCTTTCTAAGCCCAGCAAGCCCTGAGGTGTTAACAGAGAGAATATAAGAAAATATTGATGCAGGACAGCAGGGCACTGAGTGCTTTTTGTTTTGTGAGTTTGCTGTCCTCCCCTCATTTTACAAAGTTCCTATCACAGATGAGCCATTTCATTTTTATTATCTCTTGGATCTATTTACCATCTTAAGTTCTTATAAAACAGAAAAAACGTTGATTAAGTAAAGTTGAAACAAGACTTAAAATGTTCTGTGTACCTTCCATATAATTTGGTTGGTGAGCATTTCAATCACATGTGTGAACTCCTAACATCTCCAGGGTCTACTGTTGTCTTTAGAAGAATATTTTTAACAAAGCTACTGACCACATCTGTGAGATTTGGATCAAGACTTGAGCATGCCACATTGCTTAGTGATCATGAAATTAGAGGTTGTATCTATTGCCCATGATTTATGTTGCCCTTTACTTAGTTGTAAGCCATGAGAATAATCTTAGAGTATTTTCATCATGTCTTATTTCTAACTGCAGGAAAAGCTTTGAAAATATTCACTAAGTTCTTCTTTAAGCAGATTGGAAACCAATGAAAATGCAAATTTCATCAACTTTCTCTATAAAACACATGTGATTTTTTGTGTCCAACATAGAGATATTCTGGTGTCTTCAGAATTCACTTCTGCTTACTGGATCTCTTCCAATACATTCACTCTTTTTCAATTTGAATTTTGAACCAGTGTGTTCTTTCACCTGTGGAGCTTTGTCATTTCCATCGATCCTCTCAGAAATTGTCATGTCAGTGTAGTGTTTATATTGGTGTTGTTATTATCACAAGTTTTACTATGTGAAAAGGATTAAAAGATGCTTTCCTCTGCCCAAGAAGGTTAAACTCACTGGGCAAAACTCTCACCCTAGGCTAACGGAATAATTTCTGTGATTTCTGTGCTGTCAAAGCCCTAATGAATTCAGGTAGACATCTCATAATGTTAGAAAATAACAAATGGCTTCACTGGTTCTGTGTGCATCTTCCCATGGTCCCAATTATTTAATGCTAAAGGGACAGACAAAGCTTGTCTTCAGTGGGAGTTGCTTCTAGAATCATTTGAGATCCTATTTGTTCCCAAACATTGATTCATTGTTGACTTAGGTCAGGAAAATTTATCCTCTTCTCCTCTCCACAAAAGAAGTTAACCACTGTATTTTATACCATGTTTTTTCCTACCTGTTTCTCCTTCACTGGCAGAGGGATGGTGTGATATTTCCAGGTTTGGTTTTTCTGTTTATAAACATGCATATTATATGTGATATGTTATCCATCTGCACATCAATGAAGTATATGTGGCACTGTTTGTAAGGCAACAGGCTTCATGGGAAGGGTTGGAAGAAGGGTCTTGGGGAGATGGCTCTTCCAAGAAAGGTCCCACCCTATGTTCATGCTGCTCATGGAAGGTAACACTATCCCTGTGCATCTTTCCGGTGGCTGTGCTCCAGAGGCAACAGAGATGGCTCCGGGAGAACCTCTGGGAGTCGACAGAGCAGCTCGGAGAATGAGCTAAAGTGGTCGGACCACCAGAGGGCCTGGAGCAGCACAGACTCTGACAGCTCCAATCGCAATCTCAAGCCCACCATGACCAAGACGGCAAGTTTTGGGGGCATCACGGTGCTGACCAGGGGTGACAGCACATCCAGTACGAGGAGTACCGGGAAATTGTCCAAAGCAGGTAGTTAGTACTGAATGGGTTTATGTCCTATTGTATTTTCTAGATTCCACCCAACTGGTATGGTCATTATTCCCTTTGCTTCCAGTTAATTAATGATGGTGATATTAATTGCTGGGATACCTGGGGGCGTTAGGGCATGCAATTTAAATACCAATCCTGTCTTTTGCTAGCTGTGTGCCTAGGTCTCTAATCTTCAGCTTCCTTATCTGTTGTCAATCTGAAATTGTCAGGAGTCAATAACTGAGCAATAGCATTTATTTGGAATGAAAGCATTACAATTCAAGGTACACAGATACGGGTAGCAACCCAAATAGTCCCACCTGGGAGCAGAAGTCAGAGGTTTTTGAAGCAAAAAGAGAACTCTTGTATATGCTATTTACAAAGAATTTTTTGTTGGTGTTAATGGCACAATGCTGTTCTTGATGGAGTATAATTGTTTTCAAAGGCTATCACTAAGCTGTCTCTTACTGAAGCATGTTGCAGGTGCTTGGGCTGGGTCTTTGGCATATTTGCAGTCTGGTCCAGTTCAAAAGCTCACAGTTCTGCAGGTGAGGACAAGTCTAATGCCCATCTCCTCAATGTTCTCCTGACTCCATTTAAAAACTTCTTGACATAAGTGACCCTATGTCATTTCAACTTTGATACTATGAAATGTAGGTTATAATACAATATGACGTTACTCCCCGTCAACAAACTATTATATGTTTAAATTCAATTATTTATATACAAATGGTTACAAAAGCACCTGCACGGGATCCCTGGGTGGCGCAGCGGTTTGGCGCCTGCCTTTGGCCCAGGGCGCGATCCTGGAGACCCGGGATCGAATCCCACATCAGGCTCCCGGTGCATGGAGCCTGCTTCTCCCTCCGCCTGTGTCTCTGCCTCTCTCTCTCTCTCTGTGACTATCATAAATAAATAAAAATTAAAAAAAAAAAAAAAAAAAAAAAAGCACCTGCACATGATAACTTTTTAACAAAAGTTAGCTATTTTTTAAAAAAATTTAATACTGTGATTGGTTTCTTAAAACCACACTGTAAGATAATTACAATATTAATAGTTTGGGTTGCTGCTTTGGTATGCTGTTAGTATAATTATGGGCAAGTTATTTAACCTATTTGTGTCTCAGTTTTCTCATCTGAGAAATGGGAATAACTGTAGTCCCTATAAGGCAAGGTTATTGTGAAGTTAATATACACCGAGCAATTAAAGTAGGTTATAAGCCCTCCATAAACATGAGTTCATGTTTATCTTTATTACTGTTACTCAATGCTTCCATCCCTGCTTTGCAGAAAAGGAAAGCCTCAGAAAGGCTTAGAGTTCCAAGTAGCCAGGTGCAGGCATCTCTCTCTCTCTCTCTCTCTCTCTCTCTCTCTCTCTCCTTTTTTACCTTGTGTTTTCTTCTAAGTGAATAGTGATCTTTTTGAGGTAGGTAGTTCAAGTTAGGACCATGACCTAGAAACAACTTTAAACTGATGGAAGCATTAATATCATGGGGTTCATGTGAGTCCAAAAATCCTCAACAGGTCTGCCATTCCTAGCTCCTCTGTCTCCCAAGAATCCCTCACCATCGTTTTCAAATTATTTACAAATGGTCTCAGTCAAAATATCTCCTAGAATCCCAGGAAGGTAACAGGTGACCATTCAGTAGTTCTCCATGAACTTTAGTTTGTGATTATGATTTGTAATGTTTCTGTTTGGTTTTGGCTTTGCCTAGGGTGGGGGTTGAGAGCTGTGATTCATCGACATGCCCTGGACGTCGCACATACTGGGAGGGGAATGTGAATGGCTAACACCAACCAGAGATTAGACATGGGTTGCCCTAACTGTTGGATACTTTCCTAGCCAAGCTTCACACTCACACTAGGGGGCACTCTGAAATCTAGGCTCATTATGCTAATGGTTTAACATAATTGTGTTGCTGAACATGTTCCTAAGAAATTATCTCGTGTTTCCCTACACAGGCAGAAAATTAATAGCATTTAGTCACAGCCACTACTGTATATACATATTTCCTGCTCCTTGGAGAGATTCAGGTGGGCTCACACTGCCTTCTGCCTTCTGTTATATCACCACTTGCTGAATTCTTGATTTCTTACTCTAATTAATTGCTCTTATATCCCATTATTGCAGCAACTGAAGTCAAGAAAACCCACTGTGGTGCACTTGAGCTCCTGTAAACTAAGAAAGGTTAAATAGTTTTAAATCTTTAAATGCAAAAACCAAGGACCTTAAACGGTGCACTTAAAAATTCCAGCACACCAAAAGAACTCTTAAGATTTTTAAACTAATCATCATTCTCCATACACCACCCCCAATCACTTCCAAAGAAAAGCTCTTTGGAAACATTTAAAACACTTCAAGAACGCTAAAATGCCATGTTCTTTGAAGAATGATTAGAAATTGTAAGTGCCTCAGACATTTTTTTTTTTTCCTTTTTAATCTAAGTGTCTCCTTTTGAAAGCTTGTCAAGGTGCAGGAACCGAAAGAAAAAAAAAATTAAAGGCGATCAAGATAGAATGTCAAAACAAACTTACAATTTCCCAGGATGGTTTTATGAAGCAAAGCTGTCAGTTTTGCTGTCATGGATCTTCAGAACAGCGCAAGTTTTTAATTTTTTGTCTCATTATTCACACTGGAATTGCAAACTTTTTTTTGACCTTTCAGAAACCAAGCCTGGAGTTGTGACATTTAAGTTACCCTTCTCCTCCTCTAATTACATAGGTTCAAGCTTTAAATAGATAATGATGAGACTCTCTCCAGGTGGGAACATGTTTTCCTACATTTTATAAAGAGCTTATTGCTGAAGTCTGAACCTATAAGCACATGCTCCGAAGGCCTGGGCTGTCTTTCCCTTCATGTATCCCCAACACTGAGCTTAGTGACAATCACCTACCAGATGTCCAGTGCACAGCTACAGAGGTAGACTGCGTCATTTTGTCATGATATCCTCCTGGATGTGGAGAGGACAGAAACAGTGCTTGTACTGTACCCTCTGCTGCTTCTTGGTCATAGCAATGAGGTTAGAAAATGAGTAGACATCTATTTCTTTCCACCCTGGCCAGAGGACATTACTTTACTATAGTCCTCTCTCTCGATCTCCACACCAGGGGTTCTCGACTTTAACTGCACCAGAATCACCTGAAGGACTTATGAAAGCACAGATTGCTTGTTTTCAAATCATACTTTGAGAACAACTGCTCTGGAGAGATAAGATATCCTTATGATTTGTTTTAGTAATTTTACATGGTGTGGTATTTTGTTTTCAGGATCCTAGTGTATCCTTGTTGTTGTCACCTTCCTCATCTACATTCCAGAGTACTTTTAGAGGCAGTGCAAGACACCTCATCTCTCTATCACTTCCTCTTCTTCATATTTAGTTTCATTCAGCGCTAATGCAGACTGGATGCAATTTCTTTCTCCTTGAAATTTCAGAAGCTTTCAGTCATGATACTGAATTCTCTGACCCCTGAATCTAGAAACATTTTCTTGAATTATTAATTCAGGAAAAACTACTTATAGTTCAGGGTCCTTATAAAAGAAGAATTGCATCGGACCAAAGGAACAGATAAAGAAGGCTCTATTCATGACTATTGCAGTCAGGGTCAAAACTATTGCAAGGAGAGAAAGACTGAACTCCACCCTGTACAGTGAATTGCAGGGGAGTTTTAAGTGCTGGAGTGAACCACTGGAAAAGCACTGGGGCAAGGAAACAGGGGTTGGTAAGTTCAATGAAATCATCCTTGCTAAATGGAACTTATCAAAGTCAGGATTCTTTCTACCCTCCCACAGAAACCGGCAGACAAAAGCACTTGCTCTCTTGATTATTACATTTGAAAGAGATGGCCCCTGAATCTGTAAGAAAGACATACCTGATTGTAAAATGGGTAAGCGGCTAGTGGAAGATTTACACCCTGAAGGGGCAGAAATGCTCTAAGAAAAGGGAGGTAGAGGGACAATCCTCTGAAAGAAGCCAATCCAAAGGTTGGTCAAGCTGAGAGGAACTTTAAGGCCATTGTCCTCATAGCTACTCACCGTTTAGTCCAGTGACTTATATTTTACAAAAGAGGATACAAAGGTCTGAAGAAGTAGTCAGGCACCTGGGGGATGCAGTCAGTTAAGCATCCGACTCTTGGTTTTGATTCAGGTTGTGATCTCAGTTGTGAGATGGAGCCCCATATTGGGCTCCAGGCTCAGTGCAGAGTTTGCTTGAGTTTCACTCTCCCCCTCCCTATTTCTCCCCTCCACAATCTCTCTCTCTCTCAAATAAATAGACAAATCTTAAAAAAAAAAAAAAAAAAAAAGTAGTCAGTGGCCAAACAAGAACTAAAAGGATGCTTCCTCCCTGGGGAGTGGGTGCTCCCTACTCCAAGGGAATCTGCCCACACCCTTCCTCTCTGACCAGTTTTCAGTTTTGCTTTGCCTTGCAATCTTTTATACAACTTTCCCCCCATTTTCCCCTTTTCCCTTTCCTATCTTTCTTTTGAGTGTTCACCAGAGTCCACCATCAGTCATCACCTTCCACCAGCTGCCCCTAAAAGTCAAGCTTCCACTTCGGAGCAGTATCTCCTAGAACTTGGCATAGTCCTGGTCAGGACCCTGGCCCTACCTGCAAGTCACTCAAATGATTCTGAGCATAGGGTGTGGTCCATGAGGTCCTGTTGCCTGGGTCTGAATGCAGACTCTGCCATACGTGAAGTATATTTGGGAAATTTACTTAACATCTCTGAGGATCAGTTCTCATTTTCAAAATGAGGTTGCTGTGAAAATGAGACCAGGTAATTCACATAGTGATGAGCACAGTGCTTGTCATGTAGACATACTGTTTAAATATTTGCCATTGTTAACATTTACGTCCCTGAGAAAAGGTGACTGGACACACTTTGCCTCTCAACACCTAAAGCAGTAAAGTTCTCAAATATCAGTTTCTTTTTTTTTATTTATTTATTTTTTGAACACTTCTAATCCTGTGCGTTTCATCACCATTGCTAGCATCCATTTTTTTGATCAAGATCTTCAGTAACACTGAAGTAACACTGGCTATATGTAGAACACAGACTGATGCTTACAGGCTGTTCAAAGTTGGTTGTAAGCCAGCCAAAAAAGGCCAGTTACTAACCCTGGCTGCATGGTGATTGCTGAGCCACCCCCCTAATGAGGGTTCACTGTCTCCATCTTTGCAAGTGTTGAGAGTTTAAGCTAAATTTGTCTCCTTTCTATCCTTTTAACCTGTGGAATCAGGTTCTTTACATTGTCTTTGCACCCCACTTTCTCATTGTTCCTGTTGAAGGTACTGCTTTTCTCCAGTTGATAGAAGGACATGACATTGCACATCAGTGATGCATAGCAACTTTCTGAAAGCCAAAAAGAAAAAAACACTCTGGGTTTTCCCAGAGTGGCACATCAGCTGTGTACATCAGTCCCCTCTCTTGACACCCCATGCCAGCACCAGCTGACACCTCGAATTACTCAGGACATGCCTACTTAGTCCCGACCCTTTCCCACTGCTGTCTGACCCCTCAGCCCAGAGGTGGGCTGAACCTATTTTGATTGAACTTCATTGTCTGCAGCCTGGAAGTTTTGTTATCGTTTATTACTGTTGTTGTTTTTCCCTCCACACTAGTGTCAGACTTGGTATGTAGCATCAGATCACATGGGGTGAGTCCACAAACACACTCTACCATTTGCACCGGGGCTTCCATGTTGGGGGCATAGTGTCAGCGATACACTCTCAAAACTACTCTTAGCATTTTCAGATCTCCTTTTAGATTCTTTATTTTTCTCCCATACATTACTCAGAACCCACCAGCGTTCTAAACCAGATTGGTACATCCTGAGTTAACTTATAGCTTTATCATTATTAATAATCAAGTCTCGGGAAAAGCAGAGAAGATTCCCAGCTGAGAACATTCATGGCAGTCCCTGCATATGCATATGATTGCTTTCAGGAGGCAGTGTTGGGTCACAGTTAAACCTAGATCAGCCTACCCAGATCACATCCCTCTCTGTCCATAGCTATATGGTTGGCTTTAGTTATTGGATTTCTCTATCCTTCAACTTCCCTATCTGTGTAGCCAGTAATAGTACTTATTATCACAGTGTGTCCAGGTGCTCACACATACTAAGTGCTTTATAAATATCACTGTCCTCCTCCTGGAAAACTATGTCCTCCTCTAAACTCTCCAGTGGCCCTTCTTCTTTGCAATTACATACTGCATTCCTATCACTTATTTTTAAAGGTCTCCAGTTTAACTCAAGGACACATTTTAGGATCTTGAAAACAATGTTAACTCTTTCTGATATATGATTTCCCTTTAATGACACAGAAGAATGCATTTTTAATGACATCGATTGTTGGTTGTGGGGTAACAAATAGTTTTTAAAATTCTTATTGCAACCTATGGTATCACCCAGATCATCTGTTAGTTAGAATTCACTGATAGCAAAATGTCACTTGGTGCATTTTCTCTCCAGTGCTCTGGTTAATATTCAGTGCCCAGGACAGCGATGGTCAACGGTGCTGGAGCTGCTTGGCCCTGGTGGTGGTGAAGGGCAGGTACAGCCTAATGGACGTGGGATATAACAGGTGTTTCTTTGTCCACAGTAGAGGGAGAAGGGGACGGTTGGGTTAGATTCCACCTTGGAACCCAATTACCTACATATTTACAAAATATACAGTCTACAAACCTCCCCATGATTTTACTCTTCTGTGTCATCTAAACAATGATGCAGCATTCTTGTTAAGGCCAAGCCCTTTTAGGGTCTGCCGCTTGGGCATATTCATAAGATTTATGTGAAATACATACCTTAAACACCCTCAGCAGGAGTGACCCAGTTCTTCTACTCACATCTGAGGGGAAAAGATTATTTTGGGCCGTGCCCCTTTAAAATGCAGCTTTATGGATGTTAGAGGACCAGCACCTTACTTAGAGCTATGCCCATGATCAGCACATTCTTAGACTCTTTCTTAAACTACAATCTCTTTAATACCCACCTCGCATTTTATTCTCCTAACTCCAATGAGACAGCCCCCTGGCTTTAATAACTCCTGGGCATCTCCAGGCACTGAGTCGGCACCTTTAGGGTACCAAAGGACCATCCTAAGGACATGTGAGAGGCTGAAGGAGAGTGCTCATTCTTAACCTCCCTTTTCCTAGGAAATCAACACATCAGAAACATATGTTGCAGATATCTCAATAAAATGTGAGCCCCAAATGTTGCCCTGGTCCTGCTGTATTCACCTCTCATTCTTTAAGGATGGATTATGTAAACTAAGCATTTAGATCGGGAGCTCTCTGTGTTGGATGATTTTCTGTTCCTTTTCTCTGTGGCAGGCTCTGAGTCTAACAGCAGCACGGGCTCTTCGGGGTCTCTGCCCCGCACCCACGCCCCCCTGCAGAGCACACCCCTGGCTGCCAGCGTGTCCGCTGGCTCTCCCAGCTGTGTGCCCTACCCGGAGAGTGGAGCAGGGGGCCAAGCAGCCCCCAGCACCAGCTACATCCTCCTTCCACTTGAGGCTGCAACAGGCATCCCACCGGGAAGCATCCTTCTGAATCCGCATACAGGTTAGTTCTTTACCTCTGCTATGGCAGGGACTCAAGATTAGAGTTCTGTTTTTGTGTTTGAGCTTATAAATTCATCAGCAAATTTTCTTTAAGTTCCTGAGCAAAAGAGCTAGGTGCATGAACCAGTGTATAGGGTCTTGATTTAGGAAGAGCATATCTATAGCTGTAATCTCTATCTCTTTAATGATATCAATATTGATATGTAGTTATTAGTATAGATTCTTCCCAGAAATATCCACTCTTCTCTCTGTCCTCTTTGTCTTGACCATGGTGTGTCTCATGTATTCCTCGGAGCTAAGACCAGAGACATAGAGTGATGATCTGGGAAATACTAATTAAAATACTGTGTTTCTCAGACTAAATCCCAGATTAGCCTGTTATTACCCAAATATCAAAAGTGTTTTTGCATCCAATATTTCACAAACTTGAGATATCGATTGGGACACACAAGCAGATTCTTACCTATTGAAGCTGCTTTCTTGCTTTAGAACTTCACCCAGTTCTAGCTGGGGAATAAGGAATGACAGTGACAAATAGGACATAGGGAGCAAATTCTTACTTATTTTAGGGATTCTAAGACTAGACTTTTTTGGTGAGGTTTGGAAAATTGGAGGTTTTAGAAAATGGTGACTTCATGATGATCATATTTTCATGATGAATGGGTCTTCATTTTTTCATTTCTCCAGTGGTCAGTTAACTTCCACACTGATTCCAAAGAATCAGTAAATAGGGGGTAAATAGACTAATAAGCATCTGCCTCATGGGGGAAACTTCTCAACCAGGGGCAATTGTGCCCACACCTCCAAGGCTATTTGGCAATATCCACCAACATTTTACTATCATGACTGAGGGAGGAGGGGGCTGCTAATGGCATCTAAGAAGGTAGAGGCCCCAGATGCTGCTAAACATCCTACTATGCACAGGACAGCCCCTTGCAACAGGAATTATCCAGCCCAAAATATCAGTAGTGCCGTGGTAGGAAACCTAGGGTTATAAGGCTTGACATTGACTAGTCGCCTCTTTGGAAGCCCTTATAAGTAATTGGAAAAAAAATTGAATTGTCTCAAAATATATCTAAGGTTTGGTTTTGATGATTCCAGGGTATTTCTGTGATTAGCTAAACTTGAAAATGCAAAAGTGAATGAGAATCTCATAAAAGCAATCTGACTCAATCTTCTCACGTATATAGCACTACTAGTAATTAGGAAATTCAGAGAAACATGAGAATGATAGTAAAATAGTTACTTGAATAATTGCTACATTTTCACGAAAACATATGGCACATTCTCAAGGCATGGTGTTTGATTGAGACATTTTGAAAATGCCGTAAGCTTGAGGGAAAAGAAGGCATAATCATTTTATTGAAAACCATTTGAAAGCTTTCAAAATAGATACTTCTAAGGAGAATATTAGATTGCTTTTATTTTATTTGGATCATTGTAAGCACTAAAAGGAAATTAAAAGAAAACCAGGATTATAGTCATTACTCTGGGCACTGATAGAAGTATGGTCTGACTCTGTTGGCTTAAATCCCTTCACTTTTAATTGAGACAGAGGGCTTGCAGACAAGAGCACACACAAACATTAGTTTTGAGTCATTTGTTTTAAGCAAAATTGCTGTGTTTCAGAAAAGCTTAATAGTATTTTTTAGGGCATAATGAAGAAATATGATTTGTAATGATATAATGGTTGTGCGTGTGTTATGTGTATATTATCATGCATAATCTTGCTTATAATAGAAAAAGAAATAAAGTGCTTTCTGGTACCCAGTCCTAATTCTTATTTATTGGACCCGCTCACTTAGAGCTGTTATCAAAATATCTCTTTTGAAGCAGGATCCTAACTGAGGAAAAGGATCTAACAACATTGTTGAACAGCTTCTCTGTATACACATCTCTGATTTGACAAATAAAATATCCCAAGATCAGAAGGAAAATGTATTAATATTCTGTATAACATGACTGAGTGGTAGGATGTAAGGTGAATGATGTTTCTTTTTTCCTAGAATGTGTTTATTTTTGTAAATTGAAAATATGCAAATGTGTATATGTGTACAGATCCATCATGTATCATATACACATATATGTGTATACATGTCTATGGTGTATATGTGTGCATGTCTGTCTATCCATTCATCCATCTATATATTTAGTCTCATTTGACTCTGCTATGGAAACTGGAAATTTGCCTTCTTTGGACTGGAACTCATCCTTCTCTGTCATTGATGTACACTCCTTAAATCCACACTTATCACCCTTCCTTAAATACTCTTCTGCCAAATGCATGATAGAAATTCTTTAGTGTTAGGAACCAACAGCGCATGACTACTTTACTTCTTGTGTGAATAGCCCTTGGATTCATTTCCCTGTCACCAGCACATTTATAAGCTCCTTGTAGGAAGGGGCCATCCTTGGCTATTTTTTTCACTTCACTGGAGTGGATAACAAAGTAGTCTTAACATGTGCTCAATAATTACATAGTATTGAAATAATATCTATCATTCCCTATGCTGTGTCTTTTATTCCCATGATTTATTGATTCTATAGCTGGAAGCCTGTACCTCCCACTCTCCTTCTCCCATTGTGCTCATCCCTTCTTCCCCCTCCCCTCTGGCAACCACCAGTTTGTTCTCTGTATTTACGGGTCTGATTCTGTTTTCTATTTATTCCTAAAGTATCTATCTTAAGCAGGCATAGGACAAGCAATAATCTGAGAACACCAAGATGACTTCAGTCGTGTCTACTAAATGAAACAAAATGAAACTTCCTTTATCAGCACAATTGATTTGGCTCTTCCTAAGTACTGAATATTTGGCAACCTGAAACCAACCCACCCACATAAATCTTGGTAGTTCCTCAAACGCAATCACAATTTTTTATTTTGTCTGGCCTTAGACTCAGCTTTCAGCAGGTCTGCTTCTAACTCAGGACCTCTGGCCTCTTCTTTCCTGACTCTTCCAGCATCTGGATGAGTGAGTTGCTGCAGAGGTTCTTTCTCAGTCATCCCTGTATAATGTATTCATCCTTATAAGGCAGACCTGGGTTTGACTCTCCAGTTTGATCTTCCTGATGTCTTGGACTTGGTATCCTTTTAGAGATTTTTAGCAGAAAGCTCATCTTTGGCAATTTTCTTTTAATTCAGAGCTATCCCGAGATGCCAACAGGGATTACATCCCCCACGTACTCATTAGTGCCCATATATGTGGTTTTTGCCATTTCACTTTGCCTTCATCTGGCACAAATTCACAAGTGTGTGATGTAAGGGCATGCCATTGGCTGGGACTTTGCTTTGAACTGCCTTTTAGGGCTCATCTCTTTCAAATGCTCCTGATGGTCTCTCACAGCACTCCACTTTGTAGTTGTCACAGGACTTCTAGCAACTATTTATCCAAACTGATTCCACCTATTTCTATTATTTTCCACCTCTTTCTTAAATGTACCATGAAGTTCTTGTATGTGACATGTCTGTAAATGTATCTTTAAGAGATCTGAGTTAACCTTTGCCTATCCGTTAACAGCAGCATCCTTATCATTTGATTGATCACCTCCTAAGGACTAGGAAAGGAAAAGTCTTTTTCTCACACCCTCTCTATCTTTTTAAATAAATACCCTTCTGCCAAGTATGTGGCAGAAATGCTTTGGTGTTAGAAATCAAGAGCATTTTATTACTTTGCTTCTAGTATGAATTGCCATTGGGTTCACTTCCTCACTACCAGCGTATTTATAAGCACTTTGTGGGGAGGGATCAGACTCAGTTTTTTTTTGTTTTGTTTTGTTTTTGTTTCTGCAGCCCTAGAATGGATAACCAAGTCTTGGTCCTCATGCAGATACTCAATAATCATATATTAGTATACTTGATAATTACATAGTCCAGCACAGGATGCCTGGGTGGCACAGTGGCTTAAGCATCCGACTCTCAGTTTCAGCTCAGGTTGTGATCTCAGGGTCCTAAGATCAAGCCCCACGTCAGGCTGTGACCTCAGCAAGGAGTCTGCTAAAGACTATCCCTCTTCCTTTGCTCCTCCTTGCCACTCACTCTCTCTCTCTCAAATAAATAAATAAAATATTAAAAAAATAATATCTACTGCACATTATTCATGTTAGTGGAGAAGCTTTCCATCAAAGGCCACGTATTAAGGGTAATGAGCAATTGGCCAGCTCATGGCACCCCAATTTACCTCTGCTTCTGCACCCTTTACCTGTGCCAACACACATGCCAGGGCCTGCCAGGCATGCTTGAGCAGTTCCTGACATGAAAACCTCTTCTAAGCTGGATGGTCCTAGGGCCAACTAGTCTTTCTTTCCCCTCTGGTCTTTAGAAGCTGTCATTCAAATACTTGCCTATATTCGGTTATAATTACATCTGGATTGGCCAAAGTAGCAGATTCTAAGAGAGGCCACCAGAATCATGCCTGACTTGAAAACCAATAGTCACCTGTCCTAATTCTCTTGGGAAATTGTGTCTGTTCCCTTCCATGCCATCTGTCTTTCTTGGGACTTTCTCACTTCTTTCCACCTCTCCTTACTGAGCATAAAAGCAGTACTTTATATTTTCTCTTCTCTTCCAGAAGAACCTGCCACCTATCTCCACCCAAGGTGTAGAGTACCCAAGTTCCGAGTACTTTTCATATGCAGTTATCTGGAAATGTTTCTTTCGCCTGTTTCATAGCCCATTAGTAATATTTCACACAGATGATCTAAAATTTATCAAAAGGACATCTGGGACAGCCCGGGTGGCTCAGCAGTTTAGCACTGCCTTCAGAGGGCGTGATCCTGGAGTCCCAGGATCAAGTCCCACGTCAGGCTCCCTGCATGGAGCCTGCTTCTCCCTCGGCCTGTGTCTCTGCCTCTCTCTCTCTCTCTCTCTCTCTCTCTCTCTCATGAATAAATAAATAAAAAGTCTTTTACAAAAAACAAAGAGGACATCTTAATAATTTGTGATCATGTTTTTCACCCTAATTATGGTCCTTTTTTCACACTACCTTTCTTCTCACCGGGGTAAATTGGAAGTCATAGAAAATATAGTAAATATCATTTTATTTTTACTTTCCATTTCTGTGTGTGTGAGTGTGTGTGTGTGAGTGTGTGTGTGTGTGTGTGTGTGTGTGAGCACAGAATGAGACTGATTTTGAAATGATTTCTTATAAAGTTGCTGTGAAGTTTTTTTTTTTTAATGCTAGGTATCTAAAATGTTCTTCTTTTTACCATAAAAAAGGGAGGAGGATTAAGAATTAGAACACTAAATGGGCTGATGGGATTTTGTAAATTGAACCATTTTTTCATTCTATCCCAAGTTGATGCTTTGGGGAGAAAAAAATGAGTTGCAGATTTTAAATCTAATAGAAAGTTATTTTTGGAAAAAAAGTATTTAAAACAATTAAAAGTAGCTAAAATTAAATGACAGTGGTAAGAAAACATGCACCTCTGAAGAACAGTAATTTTTTTAAAAATATCTCTAAATTTAGTCGTTCTGTGACTATAATTCTGGCACATTTGCTCTTCCATCATGGCACATAATAGTTGGTTATGAAACTGTTATCAGAACTTCCTTAGTTCTGGCAGGTATGGAGCATTTAAGGGTTTCATGTTACACACATGCAAGTACATTTGGGCTGAAAATGTGAGGTAATGATGGGAACCTGAGGCTCCTAGTTCCTAACTGGGCTTAAATCAAGTTTGGGGTCAATTTGTTTGACTTCACTACAACCTAACCATTTGCCTTCCAAACCTCCTCCAAAATATCTTCTCACTGTTATTTATAAAACGCACATACCTGACATGTAGCGTTGGCAGGTATTTATATATATGAACCCCTGTGCGAATACTACCTGGAAGGAGACATCTCCTGGTAGACTCCCTCCTGCCTCAAGAGGTCTCACTCTTCTGACTTCCATTACCATTAACTTCTGCCTGACCGTGAATGTATTAGAAATGTAGTTGCAGGAGCACCTGGGTGGCTCGGTGGTTGAGCGTCTACCTTTGGCTCAGGTGGTGATCCGGAGTCCTGGGTTGGAGCCCCACATCAGGTTCCCCATAGGGAGCCTGCTTCTCCCTCTACCTATGTCTCTGCCTCTCTCTCTCTCTCTCTCTCTCTCTCTGTGTCTCTCTTGAATAAATTAATAAAATCTTTTAAAAAAGAAGAAATGCAGTTGTATATTTCCCTAAAAGCTGCCCTTTGGGGACCTGCTTCTTTCACTTAGTGTTCAGTAGCTAATTAGCTCCCATTTTATAACAGTCTATTCTTGTTGGATACTACATATTTTTTTCTCCACTAAAGCACTGTTTTGTTTGGGTCAGTTTTTATGTTTTCACTCTCTGACCTGTTTTTTTGCTAATTTTATTCACATCACTGGTGATTAATATATCATTAATAATAATATGTATTGTTAATGAAAAAGACTGCCTTCCTTAGCCATCATATGGTGCCCACATCCCAGAACAATAGGCTCTAACCTATCTGCTTGGGAGGATTTTCAGTTATGATTGGATGTTTGTCTTTGTACCTCACTGTAGCCTGTTCATGTTATGTAAACTTGGATAATCCACTGAAGTTATTTGGTGTAATGGGAAGTCAATGGATTTCAGAGTCATTCTGACCCGGGCCTTTTCCTGACTCTCATGTACTGGTTTGGCATTTCTGAGTGAGCTGCTTAGTCCACGTGAACCCTGTTTTTTTTTTTTCTTTTTGGTCTCTAAAGTGGAATGAGATCGCACATCTGTGGGTCACCAGAAGAGCTGAGACAGTGTGTACAGGGTGCCTGTCCCTGTGCCTGCCACACTGGAGCTTGATTTGTTCTCCCTTCCTTTCCCTCTCCTTTTCCTTGCTTCCATCCATCTACTGCTCTTGTTCTCCTCCCTTCTGCTCCTTCCTTTCGCCTGCTTCCTTTCCTTTCCAGTAGGCCTTCACTGTCTTAGCCGCAGAATAGGGAGATGATACTGTACTTCCTCCCAGAGTCATGCTGAGGATCCAATGATACTATTTTGCAAACCATGAAATACTCCTCAAATAATAGTAATAATAATAGTGAGCCATTCCATTATTTCAAAAAGCGAAACAATGTATATTTGCTTCACCATCAGGAGATGGTGTTGTGATACTTTTATTATGCATAACCATTAAAATCTAAACCCCTGTCTGCTCATTGTTGAGTCTGTTTAGAGGAGCGAGTGTGTGGATGTGGCATATTCTGTTGTGTATGTATCAGTAGAACCGACCACAGTTCTGAGTTGGTGCAAGGCCAGTGGAAGCAAAACAAATGTATTAGTAGATAACGTGTAACCCAATGTACCTGGGATGTGTAGAGGGAAAGCGACCCTATCTCTCAGTGTGTGCAATCTTGCTGATAACGATGAAGTGCAGGCAGCAAACACATGGCTTCATGAAGATTGCCTGTCCATAGCCCTCTCCGCTGGGCACCACTGTACACACATGCACTCAGCCTTGGCAGATCTTTCTGAAGGCAGTGCATTTAGTTGTTGCTTCTTAAATTTCTCTGGGCTTACACTGTTAGCTGGCTTAATCGAACAGGTCATAAACAGGAAAGTCTTCACATTGGTGAGGGTTCTGGTGCCCTGGATTTCCACTGCCCTGCCCCTTTACCTTAGGTTACTTGCTGAGTATCTTATCAGCATGGTTTTTCCTGCGAAAGGCGAGACTGAGAAGCTCGCCTGAACCCAGCTACAATTCCATTGCAGGCCAGCCCTTCGTGAATCCTGATGGAACCCCTGCAATATACAACCCCCCCACCAGCCAGCAGCCCCTGCGAGGGGCAATGATGGGGCAATCCCAGCAGCCGCAACAGCAACAGCCTTCTCCTCAGCCACAGCAGCAGGTGCAACCACCCCAGCCACACATGGCAGGCCCACTGGTCACTCAGGTAGGAGCAGGTTGGAAGGTGGGGAGGGGAAGTGTTCCAAGACAAAGGCTGTGTGGTCCTCAGAGCAGTAAAAGGTGCCTTAGAAAGAGGTGATATTTTCCATTGGGGCCACCTCCACCCACTCATAGATAGATAAATCCTAGCAGCCTAGGGCCCTTGATAGCAGGTTGATAAGATTTCATCTGGATCCTTAGGTTTAGATAGACATGAATGCCCCATTCAATGGTGAGCACTCTGCACTAGCGAAAATGAATGCCAAGTTTTCTTTTAGGTCTAGATGCTATTTTTATGCATCACGAGCCTATCTTGGAGACTGAAGTCATAACCCCAACCAGGCCTTTGTATTACCTTGCTCACTCATTCCCAACCTAGACCAAGCGCTCATGTCTGCAAAGGGATGATATTGAATGCTTTACAATGGGAAGGACAGAGACCAGTTAATTCTGAGGTGGCCTGCCTGTTCTTCAGGACATGTAGAGTGGCCCTCCATCCCTAGAGCCACACATGGAAATTGCCACAGAAATCAGAATAGATTGCTAGAGTGAACTTCATTTGTAATTTTTTCCCTTCCTTCTTGTCCCTGGGCAATATTCTTAGACCAAATAGATTTCACTAACAACAATGACATGAAAAGTATGGCAGTAACTTCTTAAAGTGGTGTTCACTCCGAGAAAACATGCCTCCTGCAAGGCTGGTTGGCTGGTCTGCATGGCTTTGACTTTCCACTGGTGGCTGGTTTTCCTCTCTGGAGTGCACTGAGCCAAGAGGATCTGTAGGGTGGCGTGGGTGGTGTGTTTCTGATAAGACAGACTTCCTGTGGGATTTCCACCCCCCCAGTGCTTCCCCATTACCTGATCAAGCTTTTTCTTTCCTCCAGTCGGTGCAGGGGCTGCAGGCTTCCTCCCAGTCAGTGCAATACCCAGCGGTCTCTTTTCCTCCCCAGCACCTCCTGCCTGTGTCTCCAACGCAGCCGTTCCCCATGGTACCGTATTACCTGCTTGTGACCTTTCCCCTGAGACAGCATGTTCATGGGCTTTCTTCCGCTCCTGTGCAGGGCTGGCTGATGCTGGGTGGGTGCCCTGGGCTGACTGTGACAGGGCGTGAATGAGTGTCTCATTCCAGAACACTGCAACCCATCTCCAAAATAATGGTTTCCATTCTGTCGTCTGCCCCATGTTTGCTGCTTCTGCAATCAGGTACCCTTTTAAGAATTTACCAGCTGAGCAGGAATTGAATGCCCTGGGAGTTAGAAGCCAGAAGTTGAGAGACACACGAACTCTGTGTGATGGCTTGGGAAACAGCCTAAAGTCAGTTGGGGTGGTTTTCACTCTGTGCCACTGATGCGGGCGATTCCCCCTGCCTCCCTGATCCCCCACTCTCCCTTCCTTTCACCTCAATGCACTAAGTCCCTTTGGACAGCAAAAATGAGCATTGGCACTAAATTTCAGGCCAGGCAAGTAAAAAATACTCCATGATAAGTGATGACACCGTGGTGGCTCTGTCTCTGCAGCAGCCATGGGTAATGGTGAATACAATCCCTTCTGCCTCTCTCCAGAAAGCTGAGGATGTGGTTACTCCTGTGAAGCCTAGCCAACCCTTCAGGACAGGACACCAAGCCCTCTTTGCCTCAGGGCCATCCAGAGGAGCTTGAACCCTTAGTTAAAAAATAATGATTTATTTTTCCCATTGAAAGAGGGAGATTTTGCCAAATATTTACCATCTCTGATCCTCTGGATGATTAAAATCTGTTGTCCCTTGTTATGTTCTCTTGTTCTGGGCAGAGAATTCCTTTCTGTTATTGTTTTCAATTTGTACACCCTCCCTCACCCACAGTGACAAGCATGTGGTTCATGTGCCTCTCCCATTACTGAGCTGGTCTTGCCAATTTCCTCTTTGTTTCTGTGCAGAGAGACGATGTGGCGACACAGTTCACCCAGATGAACCTGAGCCGGCAATCCTCAGGAGAGACTCCTGAGCCCCCACCTGGTCCTGTCTATCCGCCGTCCCTCATGGCACAGCCAACCCAACAGACAAGCTACGTCATTGCCTCTACAGGCCAGCAGCTCCCTACAGGGGGGTTCTCAGGCTCTGGACCTCCCATCTCCCAGCAAGTCCTCCAGGCCCCTCCCTCACCACAGGGATTTGTGCAACAGCCTCCACCAGCACAGGTAAGCATGCTTTTTCTTGCACCTGTGACTTATAGCTTATCTGTTGGGTATTTTGACATGTACATGTCCACTTCCACATGGACTATCACCAGATCAACCTGTGTTGCTCTTTCTGGTCCATACTGATATCTCCGACGTATAGGACCTAGTCTGTCTTATTCAGCAGTTGTGCCAAGCTGTGGTGCTCAGAAAGTAAGTTTAGTGAAACTGACCCAGCTGCCCATGATACAATGAGGGAATGTCCCATTTTCCAGGTTGTGGGTATGGGAGCCGCAGGAAAGCATTCCCTCCTGTGCAATGTCTTGCTCACTGGATTACCTAGGAATTGAAAGCAGGAAGGAAGAAGAGAACCTGCTCCTCAGGGACTTTCAACTCTCCCCTGATGCTCTCTAGAAATGTGGTTTTTCCTTAGGCATTTTCTGGAGCTAATCTGGTGCTCCAGGCAGGAGCTCCCCTATGAATAAAAAAGAGGAAGCTAAAGTGGACATCCACTGTCCTTTCCTCTCCCAAGGGGGAGGCAGAGCTCCTGCATGCTCTCACAGGTAGTCATTAATCATATTTAATTGACTTGAGCATGTAAGACACCACAGATCACTGATTTTTACTGTCTTTTCAAAGACTGATTATCTGTTACTGTTCACCACCAAACATCTCTGGTGCTCTCCTGGGTATCCCTTGCAGAATATTGCAAGTGATTACTGTCAAGATGTAAAATGCACAGAAGCATTTTCTGGTCCATTTTCAAGGCACATATATCCCAAGCAAATCCCATCCTAATTAAGAAATATTGCATTGGATGAGCTGTTTAAAGTACAGTGTCACCTTTGTATTATTTGTTTCACTGCCTTAACATATTGAATAAATTATTTTATTTTCAAGCCATGCAGAACCCTTCACCATGAAATGGTTTTCATTCAGTTGTTCATTTTGTTTTGGATGACTAATTGTTCATCTTCAGTTGTCTTCTCTGCAGTATCTCTTTACTAGGAGGATTTAAGGAGATCTGAAAAAATAATTTTAAGTTACAGGAGAAAGGACCTCATTAATATATTAATTATTTTAGTAATAAATTAAATACTTTCAGTTTAATTAATGGGAAAAATATTGTAGCTCTTTTATCCTAAACAGCATCTAAGTGTTCTTACCCATTTCTGCTATCAAGGAGAAGAGTTGGAAGATATTTAATTGGAGACTTTTTAAAAGGCTTTTTTAAAAATAAATTCCTTGATGAATGAATTTCAGTATTAGTGCACCACAGGAGCAAAGACAACTCAGAACCCCTGGTGTGTCTGCAACAGAAATGCTTTCATCTCTTCTTCAAAAGATTTAGAAATAGAAAGGGAGGGGAGTAGAAAAAAAACCCAAAACAGATGTTCATGTTTCATGGTCAGTCTGGACATCCATGAACTTCTTAGGTACAGGATATAATCCATTGTGAGTTTCAATTTAGTAAACATTTTAAAGCTTGCTTACTCAACTATGGAACAATGAAAAGAACTTGAGGTATAATCCTCAAGCATATGGAAATACATGAAATGCATGCAGAGAGTGAACCTACTTAACCTTGAAGTCAGTTTTGTCTGCCATGTTATGTGGGCCTTCTGAACACCCCCTGGAAGGTTAAGGAAGAAACACATGGAGAAGGCAAAGAGGGACTTAAAGAAGGTGGGGAGAAGAGGCTTTCTTCATTTTAAATAAGGCTCCTTCTTCTTTCTCATTTATTTCCTTCCTCTCCTAATCTACTCATAATTTGGTTCTCCATGTGTTTTAAAGTATACATAGTTGTTGAAAATATACATTTTCTCCTTTTGGGAGCTATCTTTACTGTTTTATCCCTTCCAACCTTTCATTTGGATCCTTTGATGACTCCTCTTGGCCCCACTCAACACCTTGATCCATGGAGGAGGATGAGGGTGAGCCACGTGTCCATGTCCCATTTGCTTCATATAACTGGGAGCTCTAACTCCTCAGAGCTGACCAATGCTCTGCTTGGGGGAGGACCTGGATGGAGGTGATCAAACCTCTAGCACAGCCTGTCAGGGTTTCAAAGAAGATAGGGTGGAAGGAAAAAACCAAGAACAAAACAGGACAACTACGTACTAAAAATTGAGGCTTCCCTCAAGACGTCATACTTTCATCTAAACCATTAGTGCTCATCAGGACTTTTTCAAGTGTTTGAACTCTGACCCTCATCCCTAAAGGTATTTTCATGTTTCATATTGAATGTGAGAGAAGAGCCCTAGGATTGGGTAACATATTTATGAGCTTATATTGAATCAAGTCAAGAAAGGATTCCCTAAGCAAGGAAACAAGTTCCTTTCCTAAAGGAACAAACTTTTATTCTTCCCAAAGAACAGAGAAATATAGGCACATGAATAAATTCCATAATAGTTGTTCTTAATTTTAGGAAGGATCTGATGCATAATGGTAGTAATCTTTATTAGCACCATGATTTACCAATGCATAACTAAAACCTGTTAATACTCTAGGATTATTTGGGTTTTTATTGTTAACTGCCTTACAAAGAAAGGGAGGAATAGGAAGGAAAAAATCACTATAAATAAAATGTACAATCAATTAGTTGCCAGATACTGACCCATGTTTGATGGAGACTCGTTCAGTCTCTTACCCTTGGATATCCATATTGCCAGTCAGAATTATAATTCATAAAATTCTGGGGCACCTGGACCTGGGTGGCTCAGTGGTTAAGTGTTTGCCTTTGGCTCAGGTCATGATCCCAGGGTCCTGGGATGGAGCCCTGCATCAGGCTTCCTGCAGGGAGCCTGCTTTTCCCTCTGCCTGTGTCTCTGCCTCTCTCTGGGTGTATCTCATGAATAAATAAAATCTTTAAAAAGAATTCATGAAAAAAAAAATAAATAAATAAAAAAATAAAAATAAAAAAAAAAAAAAAAAAAAGAATTCATGACAATTTCATGGGTTTGCAGAACCACAGCTCAACATGAACTAAGTTATCTTTTGTTCCTACTTTATGGTAAGGCAGGAAAACAGTATGTGTGTTTCAATTGCAAGATTGAATAAAAGTATTTCCTATTTGACATGCTCAAATCAGAAAATAAAATACCCATTAAAATCACAGGTGTCAAGTAGAGATGGCTGGTAATTTTATTTTGTGCGCATGATACTTGTAGGATGTGTCCTGATATACCTCTGTCTACACTTTAAAGAAGATGATAGAAGAATGGTCAGAAGCCCAGAGATGAAAAAAACCTTTAAGATTAATAAGAGATCAGCCTTAATATAAATGAACTGAGGCAGGCAAGAAAGCCTTTCAAGAGACATTTGATTGGAATCTTATTCAAAGTAATTAGAATATTATCAGACATTCCCAGTCACTAGAAAGTGAAAGTAGGTGACATAAACAATATTTTATACATCATTTCCTTTTATCAGATTGAACATAAATTCTTTTGGGTACTGGCTATGTGCAATTACTCCGCCAAGCGCTTTGACAGACTTGACCATATTCCGTAATTCCAACCCCCTGCTCCTTGCTGGCTAGAGATTAGCAATTTTCACATCTCACTTGTGTATCCATTAGAAAAATAATTCATGTTAGGTAGAATATTTAAAACTACCATAAACTTTTTGTTGTTGTAGATGACTGTTTCATTTTGAAAACACAAAATCCACTGTTTTAAGATAACAACCATTATGCTGCTCACGACTAGGTCAGCAATTAGAGCAGGACTCATCAGCAAGGCTGGTTCAGCTCTGCTTCACGTGGTAATGGCTCCAGCAGCGTGACTGGGGATGGCCTTGCTCACATGCCCAGAACATCGGTGTAGGCCATCCACTGGGGTGCCTGTCTTCTCCACATGGCCTCTTTCTCTAGCAGGATGGCCTAAACTTCTTTTTCTGATGGCTGGGTGCTCCTCTTGTGTGTGAGCAGAAGTGCAAGTCTTCTTTAAGGACCTGGCTTGCAAGTCTCAGAAGTCACTATTTCTGCCTCAGGACATTGGTCAAAGAGAGTCACAGAACCAGCCCAGATGGCAAGAGCTTGGGGGCTAGATTTCACATCTTCATGAGAAGGGTAATATGCATGCGCACATAGAGCAGGGTGACATGTTTGGTGGTCATTGCCATCTTTACAATGTACTGCAGTCATGGTGCATCATAACATGACCATATATTTATGTTTAAAAATGTTACTTTTTATACATACATTTCTCATCCCCTCTGGTTTTCCTCTCTTCCACAGATGTCTGTGTATTATTATCCATCTGGTCAGTACCCTACCTCAACCACGCAGCAGTACCGGCCTCTGGCCTCAGTCCAGTACAGTGCTCAGAGGAGTCAGCAGATGCCACAAACAGCACAGCAAGCAGGTACTTAGAATCCGTTTTCCATGTCCTCCCCTAACCCAGTGATTTTTGCATGTAAATCTCTCAGCTGTCCTCTTTGGATGAGTATCCAAGCTTGGCAATTTGAATTGCCTCATTTCCCTTACCCAGAGAAGATAACCGAGCATTGGATTAATGCTGTGTGGAAAAGTAACAGGTACAAGAAGGTGAAGCCCTCGTCACTCTGGCACCCCAGACATGCATGCTAAATACAGCTTCCATAAATTATTTTTGGATCTTCTTAGTTTCTTTTAAACCAGAGTGCTGACCACAGCCTTATCTTCCTAGTTCATACCTTTTCTTTCTTTTCTTTTCTTTTCGTTTTTGTTTTCAACTTGAAGAAAATCCTTCCCCTGTTCTTAAGGCTAGAGGGGACCAAGTTAGGTTGTTTCTATACCATCCTAAAAAGTCCTGTCTTTAGAAGAAGGCCCCTGACACTGCAGCCCATGTCCCGGTGGAACTCTGACTCCATGGCTCACTTTCTCGAGGGCCACACGCCTCCCGCCCAGAGCTTGGCAGCCACTGTGCAGTGGGAAGGGGGGCCGATACACTGTACGAGAGTGAGTAGCAGGTCTCACAGTGAACCGGTCTCTTTCCCTACTGTGTCACACTCCTAATGGCATGCCAGTGCCCAGAGAGCAGCAGGAACCCAGCAGGGCTGAGTGACTTGTGCTAGGGAGAGGCTTGTGTCCTTCCTGATGACCACCCTGCAGGGGAAACCACTAATTGCCATGCCGAAGACCGCCTGACTGGGAGACTCTGCCTTCCGTAAGTAGGTTTTGCTACAGCACGTGCTCCCAATGCTGCTCCTGAACGGCTGGCTGTTCGGCCATCTGATCTCTATGCTGATTATATGTATATGCATATGATATGTACAGACATGTGTGGTGTACAGGAGGTGTGCAATTTTTATAAGCTAATAATAAGCACAGTCCTTGCCAAGGGCTAACACCAAGAGCAGACACCCCAAAAGTATGAATGCAGACACGACTAGCATCTTATCAGATTGGGGAAATGCCTCAATTTTTCTGTATCATAGATAGGTAAATATTCTTTAGTTCATCTCATGGCCTATTTAAAGTCTGTGGGAGAAGAATTAAAGAAATGTAGAGCAACCAGCCAGATGCCCTTTTTTTTTCAACACTGTAATAGTTTGGGGGGAAAATACATATTGACTTCTGAATTGACTTTACATTTTTATAGTAATAAGAAGACAAAAGGGTTTAACATAATTAGTTACTTGAAGAAAAGAGTTGGTAATATTTTCTCTGATTGTTGGAAAATATTATACTTCTATCACTTGGTGGTAACTATGCTATCCGGTTAGGTATGTACTCTAGTAATGTGGCTGCTTCCATTCCTCCTGCTAATGTTTGTCAGAGTGAATTTAAGACTCCTACCTGCTGGTCCAGAGTCCACTGTGAAGTTTTCCTTTTGGCTACCAATGCCTGTAGAAGAAAGATGCAGATGTCTAATGATAATGACTGACTAAATTTTAGTTTACTGCCATTATTTGAGTTTCCTAAAGAGCTATTTCAGGCTTGTGTTAGGGTATAGTTCCTATGCAGGCATACGGTTACAAACACTCTGGAACTTACTAAACCTGGATACACCAGGTCTGTGTGAGGGGCTGAGAAAGTTGGATGAATATGTTCACTGGGCAACAGAAGTAGACTTAGGACAAGCCTCATGCTCCTCTTGATCCTTCTCCACTAACTTTGTTAGTGAGTGTCAACACTAGTGAGAATATTGTGACATTTTTTATCTTTTTTAAAACGTGGTGGAAGAATTTGGGGATGCAGAAGCTCCCCCCAATCTAACCAATCTACAGAGACCTAACTGGCCCCAGCTACATTCCATGGCAGCCTGGAGGCATTGACTTATCCTGTGCTCCCACCTCACCATGGAAATGCCCCCTCCATGGCGCTGTAATGACACTGTAATTAGAAGGGTGCATTTTAAAATAATATCATATCCAAAATAGAAGTGCTTCAGGTGGCAAGGAGGGGAGTGGAGCTAAGGTGGTCAGTAGGGACTGGGGAGATCATGTGTGAATGATGTCCTCCTGAAAGTGGCAGCATCAACATACACATGAGACCTTCGAGCTCTTGGCATTTGAGACCACGACACCCGATATCAGCCTAAGATCTCAATACAGTTTCCACCACACTGTTGAATTTACTAAAGTTTTGGGAAGACAGACGGTGTCCCCTGGCATCACTAAGAATCACCTCTGCTAACAAAATCCTGGTAATCCAGCTTAATTCAATGGCTCCTTGACAGTACATGACTATAGCAAGGAGGCCTTTTGCTGAGTTTAGTGACACTAAATGAGACTTCCCAAAGGAACATGGTGGATACCTGGGGGAGCCACATTTCCTGGAGGAGCTTGAGGAAAGGCCCTCTCTCTCTGTAAATCGATCTTGGGACCAGGGTTGGGCTGGCACCATCCCACAGTGATGCCCTGACTTGCTCTTGCCCTTCCTTCCACCTCCTCTCTTTCCTCTGTGATCTGACCTTCTCCCACCTTCATCCGGTACTGATTAGGCTGCTTACAGTAAGCTCCACATCGTGTGGTTAGGTGTTAGCATGGAGCAAATTTGTCTCTGTTATAACCAAATGAGAGTTTGCTTCTCAACACTGTTCTTAGTCTTTATTTAATTGTAGTGAAAGGCGTCTCTTTGTCCTACATTCTTGACCAAATTGAAATCTCCATGAGTCACAACACCTTTCCTAGGCCCTAAGATTACTACACACAGTGAATTTTTATAAAGGAAATCAGATATTCTGCAACTGACTAAATAGGACACCTGCATTACCCTGAGGCTCAATAAGGGTATATAAATTCTTCCTCCTGGTGATTTTGGACTCTTTACACTAACAGTGGGTGATCAAGGTGCTAAGCATCTGGAAGAAGAAGCCTACACTTCTTTATAAACAAAATTTTGAAGGCATTAAGTGATAGATTTGAACAGTAATCTTTGAATTTTGTAGCTGTGCATACAAGGTAAATAAAAACCATTAATAGAGGAGTGTCTCTAATGGAAAAAAAAAATGTGTTGTCAACTTAACATTATCAGGTACCCACACAATGAAGGTAGATCATTTTCCTTACGAGGCAGTTGTTGATGACTGGAAATTGCATAAAAAGACACTTATCGGGTTAGAGCTAAAAAGGCTGTGGTTTTCAAATCCTTCCAGCTTTGAAAGACTTAGAAGCAAGGGTGTCCCACCTGAGAACAGGTGGCTGTCCCAGGGGTCAAATACCAAAATAAAGTTCTGATGAGCAAGCCTTTCATTTCATAATGTTTTAGGCTTTCTTAGTTAGCATATCACTTTTACTTAATACCTATGTTGCTATGCCTTTATCCTGGTTTAAAAATGTTTTTAAGGTCACAAACATGTTAGTAGTAATTCTAGCCATCGTCAGTTAGGTCTCTAGTGGGCTAGTTGCTATGCTAAGTCTTTATAAACATTGCATTGCTTCATCCTCACCACAAATTTACAAGGGAAATAGTAGCTGTGAACACCCCTGTTCAGAAATAAGTTACTTAGGGTCCCAAGGTTGATCAGATTGGGAGGACAATCCAGGCTGGCCTGGTTTTAAACTTGCACATTAACCACTTTATCATAATCCTATGAATAGAGTTACTAGTGTTGCCTTTATTTCCTGTCATGGACAATCACAGAGAAATGAGCATGTTGGCACTAAACCAGCAGGCCCATGTTTCGGAGGTAGATAGCATTTAATTAATTACCCAAGTACGCAGTTTGACTAATAGCAGAACAAATGGGGGAACTCTGGACTTTGGCTCCCAACCCTCCACAGGCTTTCCTATTCCTGTGCAGAGCTGGTCACTGACAGCAAATGACAGAGCACAGCTGAAACATTTATGTGCGGATCACATATTGAAAAGAGGGAGAGAGAGAAAAAAAAATTGTCTTGAATCTTGTCTCCAAGTCCAAATTCCCTTCTCAGTTTGACTAAAAAAGAAGTATAGGTATACTATACTTTACACTGGAAGTATACACTCCTTTCCATTCTCCATTTTCCACAATCCTGCACATTTTCTAAAAGCGACAAAAATGGGCTTGTAGGGCCCTATACACTTGCCTAAGTGGGTATGTAGAGATGAATAAGTCCTGGTTTGGGTGTCAGGATAATAATGGCCTCAGAAAATAAATTGGGGAGCGTTCCCTCCTCTTCTGTTTTTTGGAACGAATTGTGTAAAAATGGTGCTGACTCTTCCTTAAATGTTAAATCCTCCAGTGACCCTGTCTGAGCCTGGGGATTTTCAGAAGCATTATTTTTTACTTTTCATGTGAATATAATTCCTAGAGCTTTTAATTATGAAATTGTTATGGTTATAAGAGTATTCAGGTGATCTGTCTCACTTTTGCTGAGTTTTGGTCCTTTGTGGTCATTGAGGAATTGGTTCATTTCTTCTAAGTTGTGGGATTTATAAGTGAAGAGTTATTAGTGGTTATTCCTTTATTATACTTTGAATGGCTGCAGGATATGTTGAGATATCCTGTTTTATTCTTACTGTTGGTGATTTTTAAATTCTCATTTCTTAGTTTTGTACGTCTCACTAGGTTTATCAATTTCACTGATCTTTTCAAAGACCTACCACTGTATTTCATTGATTTTCTCCACTGTTTAATTGTTTTGATTTCATTGATTTCTGTTCTTGCCTTTTTTATTTTCCTGCTTCTTCACACTTTAGCTTTATTTTATACTGCTTTATGTAATTTCTTGAGGTAGGAGGTGAGATCGTTGTTTTAAGACTTTTTCTCTTTTCTAATGCCAGCATTTTGTGCGATAGCCCTGCTTTAAGAGTGTGCCACATATTTTTATGTGCTTTATTTCCATTTTCATTCATCTGTATATATATATTTTATTTCCTGTGAGATTTCCTCCTTGATCTATGGATTATTTAGAGGTGTTTTGTTTAATACTCAAGCATTTGGAGGTTTTCCTGTTGTATTTCTGTTATTAATTCTAGACTGATTCCATTACAGTCAAAGAATATGCTCTGTATGATTTTAACTCTTAAAAGATTGTTGAGGTTGGTTTCACGGACCAGGATATGATCTAAACTCCTGAAAACAATTGGCTATTCTGCTGTTGTTTGGTGGAATGTTTTAGACTTGTCAATTAAAATCCTGTCAGTTTATTTTGTTGTTCAGATCTTCTGTATTTTTGCTGATGTTCTGCTTACTAGTTCTATCTGTGGCTGAAAGGTGATAGTCACGACTCCAGCTCTAAGACTTCCTCCAGTCCTGACATGAATCTCAAGGCAAAGGTTACCTCCAGTTTCTCTGAAGTCCAAGGATGCAGGGGAGACTTTGAAGTTATTCAAAGCATGTTATCATTTTTTTCCTCAAATAATTAAGACATGTTTGATTCCCTAAAAAAAGAAACATTCCATGAAAATATCTGGAAGGCAAGACCCTATGACCAATGAGGTATGGGTAAGCTGTTCCTAGACACTGTTGCCTACGTGCCAGGCTTTAGCACTTTTCTTAATGCCAATAATGTTACCTTAGGTTTAGGTAGAAGAATAATATGGAATACTGTTTACAACAGGCAGTCC
This sequence comes from Vulpes lagopus, assembly GCF_018345385.1. NCBI lineage: Eukaryota > Metazoa > Chordata > Mammalia > Carnivora > Canidae > Vulpes > Vulpes lagopus. Next base: position 6,152,057 of record NC_054842.1, read on the forward strand.
AAAACTGCTGATTTTCTAGTGGACCAGGAGAGCTTGGATTCTTAAATGTCATGAAAGTAGAGTAATAGGAAGATAGACTGTCAGCAGAGCAGGAAGGGGGGAAACACAATACTTGAGGGAACCCTTAATTCGATTAGTTTATAACTGCAGCAAATCCTTTGGTGTAGATTATGAAAACTCTGGAGATGCCTCTTACCTCTGCTTTTTAAATCCCTTTCCTGGCCATTCTCCCACTCCCAACCATCTGCTGAATCCTTCATTTGGGTAAAAATCAGTTTCATAGAGCAATTTCCATGAATATGTTTTACTTTTCAAATTATAGCTCAGAAGGAAACCATGAAAAATAAGTCTTAAATATTGCATCATATTGCAAAAACCTGTGTAACTTTTGTAGGGCTTCCTTAGACCTATTTAATTTACTCCTGCTCTGGTTCTGTCAGGGCTCTGTGTTGGGTCAATGACGAGCCAACCCACCTTGCAAAGCAGAGTTGGAATCCTTGCAGGAGACAGTGACAGAGGTCTTCAAAATTGTTTGAGCTGCTTTACTTATTCTTTCACTTGTATTTAACATGAGCCTCACTTGGATTTTCTCTTATACTCTGCTGAACAGCCATCATGAGGTATGAATAGTAGAGACAGAATTTAAATGTTCATTTGGTTAAATGAGGAAACTGTGGAAGGTCGGCCTCCTGCTCAGTGTGGAGTCTTTCTTGTCAGAGCCAGAAAGGGGGCTTCTACTACCTCCATCTTCATAGATTCAGTGACAAATGTAGGTTTCAGAAACCCAGCAGACTTACTCCGTGTAACAAAGCCTGATTGTGAAATTCTGCCCTTGGATATTTGAACTTAGTACCACATGCAGGTTATAAGGAGAGCATGCAAACAAGAGTAAAACAATATCCAGAATATTTGGAGATGTGTTATCACCCCTCCCACTTCATAAGACAGAAATCAGAGTATCCCCACCTCTTAGAGTAATGTCTTTCTCTGTCCTATTAAAGAGGAGAGACAAAGCCTTGCAACAGGCTTCCCATTGTCCCGTTAATCAGAGAGAAGAATGATGGATGCAGATAAAGAGTTTTTGCTATGAATTCAAAATATATGTCAATTAAAAGCTTACAGAAGAACACCCAGGGAAGAGAAAACCAGGGAAGAGAATGTTAGATCCTGTTTGTTATTTTGCTAACTGATGATGGGATAACATAATAATCCAGGAATCTTTAGGGACACATAGACCTTTAGGATATAGATTGCATTGATTCAAACCTCCATTCTACATATGCAGAAAACCTTTTATGTATAGGGAGTTCTTCACTGAAGAATCATAGAATTGGAGGGTTCAGCCTGTCAGAAATACTAACTATATAACAAGCCACTGGATTTTTCCATGCCTCTCTGGATTCTTGAGAACAGCTTATAAATGCCATTCTCACCACCTCACATGTTGTGGGTTTATGAGGGAAGGTTACTGTAACCAGTGCTCCCCCAACTTCAGTGAGCATATACACCACCCAGGATCTTGATCAAATGCATATTTTGACACAGTAGTTCTGGGGTAAGTCGTGAGATTTAACTTTTCGAACACACTCCTAGGGAATGTGGATGCTAATGGTCTGCCATCTGGAGAGCAATGGCATAACAAATTTTTAATCATGACTGGCCTGTGCATAAGGTGTTTCAAAGGGAAAAAAACCTACCTAAATTCACTCTTTGATTTAACATCATTTACATTTCAGGCAAAAATTAATACTTCACAGTTAGCATATGACTCTTATGAATTATAGCTAGTAAATATTTAGAATTAGTGTATTCATGTTTACAGATCCAAATTTTGAGATAGACAGTAAATATAACATGATTGCACTACACAGCAGCACTCAGAAATGTTGAAAGAATGAATAAGGTGTGTACCTCTTTTCAAGTTAGCATGAACACAGCAAGTTAGGTGGCTGGGTGTATGTGTTGATGTGTGTAAGTGAGAGAGAGATGAGAATTTGGGAAGATTTAAAAGGCTAAATGGAATATCTTAGCCATCTCAAATATTGATAAAAGCAAAACTGTAGTTAAATGTTATGAAATCAGATAGAGAGACAGCCTAACAAAATAATCACAGCAACAAACAAATACACACATTTTTCAAAGTTCAGACATTTGCCCGAGAAATAGGTCACAGATTCTTTGGGCCACTTGCAAGGGGATAGTATGGTTAGTTTTTTTGTGTGCTGAGAAATTTAGGAATCTCTTTTTCCTTTTCTTTCATTTTTTTTCTTTTTGATTTAGAGATTTCTATTAATTTAAAGGAATAATGTTCCCATCAACACTCATTTCAGCTGACTAGTTTTGAAAGTGTTCAGATGGCAGGGAATAACCAGACCCTGAATATTACTCAGAGCACCCTGTGTTCAAGGCAGCTCTTTCCTTCATTTAGTTCTCTTTTGAGTGTTTAACAAAGGAATAGACTCGGTGGCATCTCTGGCAGGAAGATGTCATTTTCTGTGACACATGTATATTTGAAAATAGACCAAAGCCACAGTTCCTTTCCTGATAGGCCTGCATTGCAGTTCAACAAACAGCGTATGTTTAGCTTTTTTCTTCTTGTAGTAGTACTATTTTTGTTGTGATAGAATATTGTTCATAATAACATCTCCTAGTAGGAAAAAGGATTATTGTCTCTTTAATGTTCCTGAAACACATTTGGGATGGGGCAAAATGTACCTTAATGGAGTCTATAAATTTATTTAACCAGAGCACTTGTGTAAGGTTGACAGTGAATCCAGTATTTTTAGTGTGACTTATTAAGGAGTGCCAATGCAGCTGAGAGGAGTTTTATCTTTGAAAAAGCGCTTCTCTTTCTTTGTTCTTATGATATTCCTCCCCTTGACTTTTTTCCCCTTGGGGATGGAGAGAGATGGATAGAGGGACCATCAGAGCTAAAGAAAGAATTTGGAATACCAGTGTGATCAATAAGATACATTAATTTCTAGACAGTGGGATTTTCTTTTTTAATTGTAAATCACCTTCTCCAAATTTGAAAGTTTTAAAAAAATTTTGTCTAATTATCCTATGTATGATTTACATTGCATGTTAATGTTTAAAATCTTATTAATTTATGTATTTTAAATACATTTTTAAAAAACATATAACCAGTAATCACTCAAAGAAGCTACGGAGAAATTGTTATACTTGACCACCTTGAGGAAACCATTCTCCATTCTTACCTTGGGTGTCTGCTTTATTATGTTACTAAAAGCAGAGGGGGTCGATTATCAAAGAGTTACACGGGATGTAATTGTCTGGTTTCTGTTCACATCAGTGGAAGTCACATGGATAAATCCTTGTGGAACATGCTGTTCTGAAAATACAAGTCTGGAAAAGGTTTCTATGGAAATGTTCATGTGTTTCTTTCATTAATTGGTCTACTTATTCCATTTACAAAAATGGGAATGAGAAGTATTAAGCTGGGGTTATGAGAAAGGTTAACATTATTAGAGCAATAATAGGAATCATACTATTTTTATCTGAAAGTCTTGTAGGTTAGCAAAACAATATAGATGGTCAGGTCCCCTCTGTCCTTAGGCGGTTATAGTAAAAGGGATTTATTCAACATGTTTCTAAGAGTTGCTTGGCAATTTGCATTTTATGTACCTTTTGGTGTTTACACACTCATTTGTTTTTCTGACCTCAGAAGTCAGTTAAGCACTACTGATGTGGTTAGGATTTCTGTTTTCCTATAAAGATGGGTAATAAGACATATCATAGCAGTATCTTATTTTTTTCTTGTATTATTTAACCAAAAGTGGAAGCAGTGGTTTGTTAGAAAAAAAAAAAAAAGATTTGGATTAGAGATGGAAAGGAAAGAAAGGTGGCAAGAAAAGCATACACATTATGGTTTTTTTTTTTTCAAAATTCTGACATTTCTGTGCAGCTTTCCTAAGAGAGAATCTGAACTCTAGAGATAAAAAACAAAAAACAAAAAACAAACAAACAAAAAAAAAACTAAAGAACCCAAACCACTAGTTACAAGTGGTCAGGTTTACCTGGTGGTTTCACAGACTTAAATGAAGAGAAGATAAGATATTCAGTCTTGGCCCAACCTTTTAATTTTCACCTCCTTTTCTTTTCTGTTAATATGTTGCCAATTTCTTATTAATTTCTACAGAGAGCTATGCCTCCGTGTATAAATTGCCTTATTTTTCAGCCCCTCCTTTCTTTGGAAGCACTTTGTTCTTTCCGTTCTTCTCCGCATTCTCTGCTTCCCTATCTCCAAATCTATCTTCTCATTTTATTAACTTTCTATCTTTAATTCTCTGGACCTCTCTTTTTTGTTTGTTTCTTTTCCTTATAATAAATATGCTTTTCACTCTAAACTGGGTGATTTTCATATCATGCTTTAGTTGTCTGCATTTCTCCTCATTTTAATTTATTAAACTTATTTCCATCCCACACACTCCTTTCCATTATGAGATAGGACACCTCACCTCATTCCTCCAGAGATATACATGATGCAACATTCCAATGATTAAAAAGAAGATGCTGGGTTTTCCCCAGCTTCTGATGAGGGGGCATCAAGAGCTCTAACCCGTCATCTCTCCACCCTGTCGTCCTGAGAGCCAACATAAAGTTACCCTCAGGGTTGGTGACTTAAAACTCAGAAATTTGTAGTGATAAAAAAAAGGGAAAACAACACAAGAATGTTATTTTTATTTTGTTTCCCAAGTTCAATGATGCAGTGGTGCCCACAGGAAATTGTCAGATGATGTTTAAATTTGTCATTTCCAAGGGGTTCACTATCACTTAGATATTTTGGTGTTCTTTCTTTGAACAGAAAGCAGCGTACACATCATTAAATTTAAAGGACACGACCTCAGAAGTCAGAAGCCCTGAAATGTACTGTTTCTGAAATTCTTTCTTCTTTCCACTACCTTCAGATGCTGCTTTTTGTGAGGATGTAAATGTATATTCAGTAAAACCAATCTGCTTGGACTCATACATGCTCATTTGCCACTTCCCCAGACCATCAGCATAAGAACAAATTCTAATCACCCCCTACAGCCCCAAAATGTGGGGCTGTCCATATGAGTGGTTCATAAACATTATAGTTCAGAACCAAGCAGCAATCTCTATGGCCCAAGAAGGCTAGAGGATTGTGTGAGTCTAGGAGAAGTAGTATAATTCTAGAAGAAGCACAGTGACTGCTACCTCACACACCCTCTTTAGAGCCGGTGGGTTGGGGCAGGGGGGCGGGGGGAGGGTGGTTTGTATGCTTACAAGTAGGGTCACTAATTGATTCAGCTGTTACAACATGATTCCATGGCACAGGCATTTCTGCACATCTGTTCTTTGGAAGAGCATGTCAGCAGCATGCAATAGCCTTCACACTTACGCTCTCATCCAAATCCTTGAAGCTGCCACAGACCTCCCTCTGCGGTCTCTCCCAGGTGCTATTCCCAGTTGCCTGCTGACCCTCCCTGGCTGCCATGATGGTTTTGATGCCCTTCAAGGACTGGCACCAATCCCTAATTGCCTGCTGACATCTTCCTGATTCCTCACCATTTCCTTGAAGGCACCTAGAGACTCATAATTGAATTTTCAACATTCTCCCAGATGCTCTTACTCTTGTGTTTTATTCTTATTTTTGTATTAGGTCCAGCACCATTGCACTTTTCATGAGCCATGTGGGTCATAATTGTTTTGAGAATAAGAAATTCATGGCAGAAAGAGGAGCCAGAATAGAGCCCCAAACAAACTTTGCTGAATGCAGGATAGTGCAGTGCAGCACACATTCCAAGGTATTTTAAGAGCATGCAGTAGAATTTGCTGAGCCAGCTCCATGCAGGCATTGCATGCATTGTTTTCCAACAGTAGCAACTTATCAACAAACATCACTCTAATTACTCACCTATGAGTGTTAGCCAGAGTGTGTGGTATTACACTGAGACGATCAGAAAGCTTGAGGCCCTCTTCCGCGAATCTTGATGGACACCTTGATTTCCCCAGTTGAGACTAACTAGATCTCTCTGGTCTGAAAGGCTCAGCTTCTACTGTGGAGGTGAATCAAAAAGAACAATACAAAATATGAATCTGAGAGAAAAGATCCTTCCTTGCTGAAAATTGTGGCAAAAATTAGGAGGAAGAGAAGATTGTTTTAATGGGTAATTCTTGTTTTCTTCTGCATATGTAATTTTTACAGACTGTCCAAACAACACAGTACTTGCAGTAAAGAATGTTTTAAAAGACACAAAAAGTCCATGCCAATACAATAATGAATTATTTTGTGTCCTCTTTTTCTGCCTTTGAGCCTATATATGTACACATGATAGACACACATGTGTATTGCAATCATGGGTCATGCCACTTCCTTATTAATATAGCATTTTTACTTACTCAAAACTCATTTTATACTTGCATGTAAACTGATTCTTCCAACATTTCTGTGGCATTGTCTTTTTTAGAAGTAAAATTGTATTTGCAGATGACACACATAGTTACATAAAAAATTCTAAACAGTATACAAAACAACTACTAGAACTCGTTAGGGAATTTAACAATATTGCAGAATATAAGAACAATATACAGGAATCACTATTTAACATACAATATTTTTATATACTGGCAGAAAACATATGGAAAATTTAAAGATTCAGTCTGGAATAGTATGTGTAACAATTTTAATAACAATGATGGCAATCACCCGGCTCCCAACCTTGTAGGTCCAAGAGGCCCATGGCATTGCCTCAGTCATTGGGAACCACTCACAGTTAGCCCCAAACACCCCACGGAGTCTTCTAGAATGACAGCAATTACAGCATGAAATATTCCCAAAGCAGTCTTTACATTCCTGGTTTCTCCTTCAAAGGAAAAGTATATAATGGTTGGAGGGGGGAGACGAAAGCTTTCAAATCTCTCATTTATCTACCCTATCTAATTTCCATAGCCAACAAATATTTCATAATAAACTGTTGTTATTGGCTTGCCAGTGCTCTCTCCAAGCGAGGAAGACACCACAGAAGCTTCAGGGTATTTTTCCACCTTCTGTCAGGTGCTTTTGTCTTTTTAATTTTCCGTTGTTAAAACTGATGCAATTCAAGGAGCTCACACTCTTTGAGTTGGAGTCTACTTCAAGTGCCTCTGTGAACACTACACAAAGGAGACGGTTTCCTTGGTAACAGGAATGTGGCAAAAAAAATGTGCTCCCTCCCTCCTTCCTACTGCCCCTCTGCACTGCTGTTTGCCAGGCAGGGAAACTGCCATTCAGACAAGAATCCCTGCTCTTGATCAGCTAGCCATTGAGTGTGAGGCACCACTACCAACCTCTTGCTCTATTTCCCCATCAATGAAAACAGTTCAGCTGTGAAATGGGCCTTCTCTCATCATGGCCTTTAGCTGGTCTTTTTTAGACATTTAAAAATAGAGAAAGAGGAAACTGGGCTTTAAGAAATCCGTGTGTGTGTGTGTGTGTGTGTGTGAATGTGATTGTCCTAATGAACTGAATTTAGATGGTTGGTAGCACTTACTTTTACATTTGCTTTCAGTTTCTGAAATATGCGTCAAAGGTATTTTTAAATTTCTGGCAGGACGTAATGGCATGTTTGGTGACTGCTGTGAAAATTAATGTATTAATTTGGGAAAACTCATGATGTATTATTAAGGATACTTCTAAATAAGCTCCCATAAGCCCAAAATGACTTTCTTCCTCCTATTGAAAACAGGCAAATATAGGCATGTGAATTTATATAGGTATCAATGAAGTCGAATTTCAGAGGTGTCATTTAGCAAGCATGGGGATTAACTCATATGATTCTTAGTCCTGGACTCTCACTGTGCTCCAGGGTATCAATAAAACCGTACTGGGAGCCAAAGCTCTATATCTTCCCCATCCACTTTATCCCTTTTATCTGTATTTTTTCCTCCTCAGAACAATGAAAGAGAATATGAAGACTGTACAGTTGATTTCTGAATTATTCGGCTGCTGAGCTTGTCAGTTATTGAAGGATATTTAGCATACTGTAGGCTTTTTTTGCTTCCTTTTCTGGGTAATTGAGCCACCTGCTCAGCTAGTTTGCCAGGAGTTTAGTCTCTTATTCAGGAATGAGACTTCAGTTCAAGTAACAAAGTTCAGATAATTAGTATCTGCTTTGTTTGTATATGGGGGGAGGTAGTGGTATAAACAACTGACTTTTTTTTTTTTTTCCTGACACTTATGAGATCTAGCAGTCGTAGGTCAAGTTGTCAGCTGGTTTGGTTTCTTCTGAGGCCTCTTGCCTTGCCTTGTGTAAGTCTACCTTTTCTTTTCAAACTGAAGAGGGGAGGAAAGATATTAAGGTGGAAAACTGATGTGCTTTGCCAAAGCGTTCTTATAATGTTGTCAACAAACACTAGCACGTTGGATTGTTTTACCACCAGCTAGAATTAACCAGAACAGAAACAGCATTTCTGTGTTCCTTCTCATTTTGAGCCACTCTATTGTTGTAGGAATTACATTATACCTTCAGGAACTAGATGGCATATATTAAACATCCCATTGTATCTGTGTGTGTTTATAATTGGAGATTAAAAACCTAAAAAGGACATGCCAGGGTTTATTCAAGAGGCTGTGAAAAACAGAGTAAAAAGACACCAAAAGCTTTCTTTCTTTTTCTTTTTTTCTCCCTTTGTTGTTGTTGTCTTTGTTGTTGGTTTGTGGTGACAGTAACTGACTATAAATTATGTGAATCAGTAATGCCAGCTCTCAGCACCCTGGGAGCTCTCTTCCTTCTCCAGCTCACACTGGTGGCCCTCTGGGTCTGCAGTTTTATTGCAAAGACTGGCTATGCAATTCTGTACATTTGCCTGGTGGTGACAGCCAGCACTTATAGGACAACTGCCATCTGGCTCTTTCTGCTAGATTTGTAGCAGAAGTCTCTCTTGGGTTTGGGGAATGTGAGAGTCTCCAGGGAAGCCAGAACCTCTGTGAAATCACCACAGATGGCTTAATTTGGGGAGCTAACAGGCATGGAAGTAGAAGTAGAAAGTGGAAAAATAAATCAACTGGGAGTTTAATGTCTGCTGTCCTTCAAGGGATTTGAGATGAATTTCATTGATTTATTAGAACTTTATTATGTACCTGGAAGAATTTGGAGGCATTGTGAAAACAAATTGAAACATTGAAGACTTGTTAAAGACCCCATCACGTAACAGTAGATGCTAGACTTTTTCTTCAGGAGCGTGATGATGTGATAGAAATCAGCCATGGGAAAAATGCACTTGCATAGTTCCTAAGTCATTGTTTTCCAAGAGATGTTCCACCCACATTAGGATGAGGAAGGGAACTTATTAAAAAGGCAGATAACTGGATTTTCCTGAGTTTCTGAGGGTTGGGTACCACCTCCCTCGAGGGATTACTCATTTTTTATGGGGAGGCTGTGTTTCTCCAGTCTCTGTAAAAGCCTTTTTTTTTTCTTTTTAAACTAAGTGTAACAGATTGTAATGCTCAGAGAGATCAGCTTTTCTCAAGGAATTAACATGCATTAATATTCAGGTGGTCAAAGATGATTTCATTTCTCAGTCCAAACAAATCTACTTTGAGAGTTCTTATTTTTATTTCCTTCCCTATGTTCTAAAATATCCATGGGCAGGATACTGTCAGGGTCAAACTGGATGCACATTTCCTTTTTTTTTTTTTTTTGGATGCACATTTCCTTCCACATTTTTCAAGGTGTGTATGTTGCCAGGAATACCATCTGATAAGGCAAATGTTTGTTTTCTCTAGATTTGGGGATGTGTTCAGAGATGATTCTAAGTAGAAGGTGGCTGAGTGTTTTGATGGAGGCGAGGTACACGAAAAAAGTGGCATCTGGCCAGCAAGTTTGATGACTTATAAGGCAAAGCGACTTCTAAACTGCTCATATGACCTCATTGCCTTCATAAGAATTTCTTCTTTATGCAATAACATGATGAATTTATAGAGTAACTGCTCACATGAAGACAGGAACTTTGTGTTGGAGAATAGCCTTCCTGCACTACCTTCTCCTCTGTGCTTTGAAGCGGATGGAGGTGTCCCATTGAAACAGTCAGCAAAGTTGGTGTTCTACTCTTATTTTCTCTTTCATTTGTTTTTATTGAAGTTTGATTTGCCAACATATAGTACAACACCCAGTGCTCATCCCATCAAGTGCCCTCCTCAGTGCCTGTCACTCTGTTTTTAAAAGGAATATTCTAATCTTCTCTGAAGGAAAAATAATCTGAGTGGAACCAATGTAATTCTATATTATTAAATGGTGGAAAGTGGGAGCTAAGATATGGATTCCCAGAAGGTAGAGACTGGAAAGATTAGCCGTTATAGCCACCAGTGATTTTAATGCCTTGTGAGCAAGGAGATTTCTCCAGGGTATATCATGAGTTGTTTCTACAGGTTGAATTTCCAAGTGAAAGCCAGACATCAATTTTGTAACCAGGTATTTATTCCACAAGTGTTTATTGAGTCCCTCATAGAAAGACTGGGCAGAAATCCAGTGATATCTGGAGATACAGACCTGGTGTCTCCCATGTTGAAGCCATTTGCACTATTCATCACAAACCCACTCCAATCTGTTGTGATTTTATAACATGTTTAAATAACAAAGAGCTTTTTCCAAATACAGAGCCCTCAAGACCAAAATCAAAAACTTTGTAATAACCACACACACATAGACACACACATGCACACCCACATACACATATGGAATATGTATCATTATTCTTACACATAAAAAATGATTCCCCAAAAGTTACTTGATATTTCTTCATATATATTTTAAACCAAAATGGCAGAGATCTTCTGTCATGGAAAATATTCCTATTTGTGTTTGTAAACAAGATAGACTATACTTTACTTTGACAACTGTAAAAATGATATTTGTGATGCTATTAGGGGAATGCTAATATAATTTCTCAGTTTCAATGTATTTGAAAATATTCCTATTTGTGTTTGTAAACAAGATAGACTATACTTTACTTTGACAACTGTAAAAATGATATTTGTGATGCTATTAGGGAAATGCTAATATAATTTCTCAGTTTCAATGTATTTGCTTTTCAATGTACAGTCAACAATATTGGCAACAGGTGTGATACTATTCAAGTCATTAGCATATTGGACCCTCAGCCTAAGACTTGCAGGTCCTCATGTATTTCCTCTCATTATAATGTCTCCTAATTTCTGGTGAATATTGGATTCATGGGGGCTAAAATGTGGGCAAAGGAAAGTATCCTTGACTACTTACGACCAGTTGATACCAACTGTGTTAATGGGCCTCATGTAGCAGGCCCACAGGCAGGATTTCTTAAATGAACAAATGGCAGATGCCACAATTCCCTAAAATAATAAAACCAAATGCTGGAAAAGATGCTTGTAAGTGTATAATTGAATCCTGATTCAAAGACTTGCCTGTGTTGGGGTTTTGTAAAGGCTTCATTTAGCATCGTATTGACAGCCATAAGTTTAAAACCAGATGGGGCCTTTGGAGCCAAGTAAACTATAGAGCACCATCATTCCCAAGATTACCCAGTCCTTCTGGGGAGGGGTCATCTCTCCACTGTCCCTCAGTGATTCTTTTTACTAAATGTTTCTGATTCTGATGCTCAGGCAGTCTAGGTTCTCTGAAATACTTCAGACTTTTGAAATAACCACAGGAGAACTGAATCAGGGGGCCTTAGTAGGGGGTACAAACATAGGACCAAACAATTAGACAGAATAAAGGAAAGCCCCTTGGACATAGGTCTAAGATTAATGATTCTGTGTGTCTTTTTAAGATTATGATTGATTACACAACTGGGGTTGAGGAAACTTATCCAAAGTTCTCTAATAAAATTAAATGGCATACTTTGGGTTCATTAAGCTCCCAATGCTTCTGATGAAGAGTTCCCCCACCTATCTCATTTCTGCTCCTCTTGGAAATCTCCCTTCCGAACTGGGTCTTGGTAGAAGAAGGTGGGATTCTCATGCAGCCTTGGGACAACTTGTAAGAGAGTCAACACAACCTTGTGTGTGGGTTGACATCTGTGGAGGACTGCCTAGAGTTTTGTGCATCTGATAATGTTATTTAAGTCTTGATGTGTGTGTAACATCCACCTGTCATTGACATGCCTCATGGAGGGCATGGAAACAGGCAGTGGCTGCCTGCCTCACCTTACTTTTCACCATGCAGTTACACTCAGTAAGGAAAAGAGCTATTTATTACCTAATGCCATGGATCCATATGGGTCTTAGACAGTCACCAAATGGTAACCTGGTGGTTTTCTTTTGGACAGTCAAAAGTCTTTTAGAGATCACTGTAAAATCTTATAGATTCTACATAAGTGAATATAGTATATTGATTTTGAGTTTGAAGTCATAACTGACTTTAATGACAAATTAGAGGCCTAGAGAGGGGCATTCCACAGTTCCAGTATAGGAATCTAGTGTTAAGTGATGTTATTTCCAAATTTTTCATTGCCTTTTGGTACTTGCAGAAATATTCAGAAATTGTTCATAAACAGTAACATTTTGCAAATGACCATTTTATATTCCAAATATGATTTTCAGATGGGGTAGAATTACTGAGGCTGACAAGAATTTGAGAGTGCATTAAAAAGATTTTTACTTGCTTTAGGCAATTGTTAGCATCTCTTCTTGTCCCATTGAAAAGTATGGCAAAAGTTTTAACTTTTGTTGGTAAGTTTTAGAAAATGTAAGAGTGATAGAAATAATAGTTTAATTCTTGTGAAGTCTCTTAGTCAAGAAAAATTATAGCTGTGTTGTCTCCATACTTTTGAATGATAAATAATAGCATTTTTAGAAATGTTTGCTTTTAATACTGTGCCTTTGATTTTCAAACCTGAGAGCTTGCACTAGACGTGTAACACTTAACTAACATAAAGTTGTGTGACAACAGATTTCAGTATTTTTTTCTCTGTGTGTTCTTTTTTTATTTTTTCTCTCCAATGGCTGATATATGCTCCTGGTCTTCAAGACTAAATTTGGATTGTTATGTGCTTTCCTGCATTAGCCCTGTGGGGATAGCAGCTTAGGACATAATGGGTGGAAGTCAGGAATTGACCTCACTGTCACACCTACATCCCTAATTCCAGGTGACCCACTCAAGTACAGTTTTCTTTGGTCACAAAAGAGGTCAGTAAGAACACAGAATTACTCAGCAAAAGAGGGAAACCTGGATAGTGTTTTGTGGGAGTTTTAGTTTTCTGTTTGCATATATATTCAGTTTGTTTTTCTAGTTGTTTATAGAGGGGTACATGTAAGTCTACCACTTTTACTAAAAAATTATAGTTCTGTTGCTTCTATGTGAAAAATAGGAGCACGTATTTTTACGTATACACACACGTATTTAGATATACAGAGTCTATAGAGGATATTTACTTATCGAGTTATGGCAAGGAGTTTAATACTGAATATTTTCAAAACATCTTCACTACTCAGGATCTGAAGTAGTTCTCTTATGTTCTATTGATTAAATACAAAGTCACCACATCAGAATTAAATTATGAGAAATACATTGTTCTCTCATGTAGGTGCTATTGCTGAAAGAGAAAATGCTGCTTAGGTGAATTTTTTTTTTAATTATTTTTTAAGTAATTGGACTTAAATACGGAAGTATACTTTCCCACCTTACTAAACAAAGTATATACACTGAACATAAGATTGTTTGTTCTTACCCTAAATATCCCAAACCTATACTTGTTTCTCCTGGTTTACATCTGTCAAAATGCCAAATTCTAAGCAGAATTGCCTTGACTTCCTTTTTTTTTTTCTTTTCTTTTTTTTTTAACCTCTTCTCTGGTTAGGATTGAGAGTATGATAACAAAGTTTGTTAGAAACATGTCTGAGATTGATTCTGAAGATAAGCTTCTTAAGTAAGAATGAAAAGCATGGGGTTTAGTACAGAGACACTGACATGTAGTTTACAGGGTCATCTCTTTGCCCTGAGTCCTTTAGCTTATTATGTAAGTGAAGCATCAGTGTACAGAAAGTCAGTCAGCAATCCTTCTTATCAACCAGGCATAGCCAGAATACAATTTCCATGCTTTCTATCCAAGGAACAAAGCTCAGCCATCCCAATAAACAAAGAGGTGACATAAAAGTGTAATGAGAGGAGAATGCTGAATGCTTAGTAAATTAATTGAATGTAAGTAATTTCTTCCCACTGAGATCAAAACTGAGTAAGATGGAAAAGATAAAAATCAGTCCTTTTAAATATATTGGCTTCAATAATTATTGCACATAAATAATTAATTATAATTAATTATAATGGAATGGTTCGTAATAAGAACTAAGAAGTTAGATTAACTGGCTTCAGATCTCTGCCTCGTATGGCTGACTTTGGGCACATTAACCACTGCCTCAGTGTTCTGATCTGTAAAATGAAGATATTCCTAGACCTAACTCATCAGTCACCAATGCAGTAATGAGACTAGATTGTTTCCATTGTTGGCGCTTAGTAAGTGCCTGATGCATAGACAGCTAGGTCTGGTGAGTAATGTAGCTTTGGGAACCTCATAGAGCCTGCAGAGGACATGAGCAGCAATACTGAAGATTTACTCTTCCAAGGCACCTCTTTTCTACTTAGGCAGGCTAATAGCCAATGCAGTAAAATGCTCCATTCGGTGGTCTTCTGCTAGAAATTAAACTTTCTGAATTTTCAAAGCTTGTCCCATAGTTAGAATCATGTTTTTATTCTTTCAAGAAGAAACTGGGCATTTGGGATTCTTTGGTAAGATATAGGCATGTGTCTTTGCCAAGTTTTGTTCTGGAACCAATTTGTAAATCTCCACCAATTATAGTTTTAATGGCACACATGCTTAAGGTAATGTTGAATGTAGTATGGAGGTGCCAATCTCTTTATTGATGAAAACAAGAGAAGCTTTATTATTAAACAAATAATAAAAACACTATCGTAAAATAAAACCATCAGGTGCTAATTTGTTTCTTTGCCTACCCTAGATGCCACTGCATATGAGGAATTATCATGGAAAACACATTCTTGCTGTAATTTGGAGCCTTTAGGTATTTGATGAGCCAATTGCCTTCACTTGAATCTGGTCTGTAATTTATCATTGGTGTGTCCTACCCTGCACAAACGCGCCCTTTGTGGGTAGAGGCAAAGCTAATATACTTTCCAAGTGTATTTGAATTGCTTCAATAAATCACAGCTGCCACTGTAAGCAGTTTTATCATTTGCCAGAACAATAAGTTATCTCCATGCTTTATAGATGCAATGCTATCCAAGACTTTTATTTGTGTAAATTGTAATGTATCATAACCCATTTCCTAAAATGAAATTAGGAAGCTCATAATATATTTTTTAAGATGCAAGGAAATATTCCAAGGAAGTCCTGTAAGCTCACTGAGAAATGCAGCAGTTTTTATCCTGCTCATTATTTAGTAGCACTTTATTCCTTTATGATTACTATAATAATGTGGGCATTAAATGCTTGCAATTGGGGTTAAACTTCATTTAGCTCTTTACTGCTCTAGTGTCTCAGTGAAACCAGTCCACAAAGAAATAAGACTCCGTACAAATCATTCCTGTTGGGTCTGCTATGCACGAGGTGAAGAAACCAGATGTTTATCAAGTATCTGTCTCTACTGACAGCTCTAAAGACAGTCATTCCAATTAATCAGGCTGCAGGATTACGTTTTTGCCCATACTGATCTCTGGGATTGACTTCCAATTTTCCTTTTATTTCTCAATGACCAAATGTGAATTCAAACCTGATTTTAACCCTTTAGACTCCTGAGAGGGAAAATGTATTATATAATGATATTGTGTCTGCAGTTCCCAATGAGGACCACATAATCTAATTTTAATAGTATTTCAGGACTCTGTTCAGCATGATGGACAATAAAGTGTGTTCTTCTTTTATTGGCTTAACTGAAAAACTGCTAAATATTTATAAACTAATTTGCCATCACTTCTTACATGGTAGGAAAATACTTTTGTCTGTAATCGCCTCAATAGTTCATTCCAAGCAGAGAAAACAGTGTCTATAAAGGAGCCAGGTTTTATAATTAGAAACTAAATTATTTGTTTCATAGCCAAGGGTTCTCCCATGTGCACTGCAATATTTGAATAAGCGTTCATTCTTTCTGTCTTTATTATCAAGAGGGGACTTACATGTCTTATCATGGAATTTCAGATTCTTCTACCCTTCTCTTGCGAGTTGCCATGTTCTTCATCTTTATATCCAACTACCCACTAGCTGCTATTGAGAACTTCATAAACCCTTCCTTCATGCCTGATAACTTCAAACCAGTGTTTCATAGCCTCTAGGGGGTGGGCCCATCCTGCCCATGAAACAGTACTTGCACATCAATGTCTAAATCAAGCATCACAACAGGTGAATCAGGATGCGCCCCAGGATTTTCATCCCCTCGTTACCCCTAGTTTCCTGGTTTCTGGCCTCCACCTCCATGCCTCTCTGATGGCAAACCCAGGAAAACCCACCCCAGCTCCAGGCTCACGCCCTGCTCCTTGCCTATGTGTTCCTCTGAATGTGTGCATGTGTATATTGTGTGTGGGTGTGTGTATGGGTGTGGGATGAGGAAAGGATGGAGGAAAGGCTAGGGTTGGAGATGGACACTCAGATTCTCAACTCTTTTAAGTAGGTAGAGTTCTGCTTCTTCCCATTTCTTTTTCCTAGGCATTCCATTCCCTTCTCTCCTTGACACCATGGAAGGGAGCTGGTTTCTTGCCCTCCTGCCCCCCAGATGGATTCAGTTGGCAAATTCCACTTCAAACAGTTTAAGTAAAAGATTATCATCATTTTTTGGAAGATTTACTCATTTTCCCAAAATATGAGACATTGCCTAACATGTATTTAGCGATTCCTTTTCTAGAAGATCAATAATTTATGGGACTACTGCTATTGTGTAAATATCCATTCAAAAAAAGAAAAAACAACTGATAGTTTATGGTAATATCATTGATTTTAATAGCAGTATATTTTTAAAGAAAAGAGCTGTATAATAACAAAACAGCAATCCTTCATGGATGGTCATTTGCACACTTAATTGGCAACTCATCCATGCAGAATCCCATTCACAGATTTGCTTTTTATACTAAAAGTTCCATTGTAGCATGTTGAGTTTTACATTTTTTTAAGTGCTTAACTGAGCATGACTCACTCTCATTTATTTGTCTTTTCACTGAAAGGCCATCTGCATTCTTTTCCAAATTATTACAGTATGACGATATTATTACTATAATTGTTTTATCATTAAATGCTTGCAATTTATTGTCATATTGTCCCTTAAACACGGGCAGGATATTTTTCAGTATCCTAAGTTCACTTCAAAGGCATAGTTTACTATAGAATAAAAATGTTATGGAAATGAAAAAGAGAATTGAAGGAATTTTGCTTGTGGGGTGCTCCATCTGTGGGAAACCTGGGAAGAAGGTAAAGGGAAATGAAGATTGATAATCCTTGAAGACACTATGCTTTCTCTCTCTCTCTCCTCCTATTTCTCCATCTCTTTCTCTGTATGTATCTGTATCTTGTGAAAGTGAAAACTAGCTCAGTCTGAGAAAGTAAAAATCTGTGCAGCCATTCATCAGGCTGGAATATCAGAAACAGACAGCAGCAGGTGCAATGTTAATGGGAAATGTGTCTCCCCAGGACCTGTTGTATGAGCTGTAGTCATAATAACCCCCTTATCTGAATAATGACTACTGTCCTCTTATTCACTGGGAAATCTTGTCCCCTAAAATTATAGAGTATCAAACTTTGTTCTTTGAAGTTATATCCATTGAGAATAGTAATTCCCACTCTCACTTGGAAGACCTCAGTCATTGTAACATAAAGAACAGCCTCAATTCAGAGCCCACATGCAGGGTTTCAGATAGGAGCTTCTGGATATGACACTCCAGAATCTACCACTACTTTGTGGTTCCCAAGGAGATAGGACCCTGGATCTACTATGCAACCCAGACAGGATATTGACTCCTTGACACAGCCTTGCTTTGCTTCTGTTAAACTCCCTCTGATAACTCTCTGTTTTCCTCTATCCTTTGTTGGTGAGACACCCCATTGTTCCTCTGCTGTAGGGCCTTCCTCACTGTAATGAGTAATAATTTGTCAGATTACAGCTTTATTCTTGGTAGTCAGGCAGACTGTCCTAGAACAATCTTTATCTATCTATCCAGCCCCTTTGATAGTAATTTAGGGTAAACTTTCTTTGCTACCTGCCTAGAAAAGTATTCATTCCTGTAGCCAAAGAAGTACATCCTAATTAAGAAACAAAAAAGGCAGTTTGACATGGAAACATAGTGTGTGAGTAAAGGCCTTGCTTAGAAGGGCATGGAGTGGTTTGGGTTAAAAATTCACAAAAGCTCACCCCTAACTACAAAAATAAGAAGTATACAAGTCTGTGGGAGTGTGGGGTATGTATCCTACTGAAGAGAGGTTTCACAATTCCAGGGACTCACTGTAATTTGCTGTGTTGTCACAGTCAAAAGAAACCATTGCATCAGTGAAAGTCTAAAGGTGGCTAGAAAGTTTCTCAGCTGCCCCATTTATGAGCAAAATACTCATCTAAAATATGCTGATTTTTCATCGTCTCTGCGATCAAAACCAAACCTGTTTTGTATGATGCCCTTCTTCCCAGCAGAGCCCTGGCTGGGCTCCTAAATTCTCTTGAAGAAGGCACTTTGATGTTTTGGATGTCTGAAATTATTCTTTTTATTCATTTCTTTTCTTTTCACTAGCTTGGCCAAGGAAAGAATAGCTTGGATTTTGTAATGACAGTTTCTTTAAGGGTATGTGTTAGTAGGGTTAGAAAAATGACTTATCATCCTTGGTCTTGAGAGCCATTTGAGGTTTGGACAGCTCAGGCTACCTCTTAGAATTGCAGCTTTTTATCTTGGTGATTTGGAGACGGAACATTCTGAATGACATTCATGTCGTTCTTGTTATCCCAAGCAGCCTTTACTATTTGTGGTGAAACAGTCACTGCCACATTTTTAAAGACTCTTAAAGGATGGCCTGGACTCTACCCCCACCCCCACCCCACCCCCGCCGAGCCTTCTGAAGTGAGAACATATTTGATTATGAGTCTTCACTGGTGGTCAGTGACTTTGCCAACTTGTATTGATGCCACACTTGCTGAGCATCATTTTTGAGCCTGGTAGATACCCTGCAGAAGAATTAAATATGAATTGTTAAAATCAGGACCAGTAGTTTGCTGATTGTATTCCCACACCAGGATTCTATATGCCCTAATAGACATTTTGTGTCACTTAGGTGATTTATGTAACAATAAGGAGGATATGTGGGAGATCACTGCTGCGATATATTATTTTGGTCAGTGGATGGTTATTTGGTGTGACAAATAGAATGAATTAATTGTCAATAAGGAACCCAGTGTTTTCAAAGTAGAGCAAAAGAATGCCTGTCAATATGGGTGAAACATTAAGGGCATGAATTGTCGGAGCTGGAGGAATCATCCAGTTTTCTCATTTTTCACTTGAGAAACAGGGATAGTTACATGCTTTGCCCAAATAACAGCATTCCTCTGTGTGTGACCTGCGGTTCCACTGGGAGAGAATTCCCTTTCTCTTTATTTTGTTGGAAATGTCTCCCCAAGGGGCACCTGGGTGGCTCAATGGTTGAGCATTGCCTTTGGCTCAGGTCGTGATCTGGGGTCCTGGGATTGAATCCTGCATCAGGCTCCCCACAGGGAGCTTGCTTCTCCCGCTGGCTGTGTCTCTGCCTCTCTCTGTGTGTCTCTCATGAATAAATAAATAAAATCTTTAAAAAAAAATGAAATGTCTCTCCTTGGTAGTTAAAGTCACACTTGGCCAGATGGGAAGTCAGTAGAGTAGACAGACTATCAGAGTTCCTCCCAGCTTGGTTCCCTGGGGCCCAGGGGTACATTCCTGTCCTTTGTCTATTCTGCTTGTTGGCCTCTGAGTTCTACTCTTTAGAAACAAGATGTTTAGGTGAAATGTTATGTAATATCAGGTGGCAATGCCTTTTTGTTTAAATCTATGGACATTTATTCAACAGTAACAATGAATTTATTGAGCATCTGCTATGTATGCAGGCTTTGCAACCACATGGAGGGTGTGGGGAAAGCAAAGTGGGAAAAATGAGACAGAGATAAATAACACAAAGCTATTACCCTCAAGAAGGAAAAGAAAAGTGACTTAAAATCATTGCATAGTCATATACATGAACAAAGTATTTTTAAAGGCCTTTTGAACTATCCTTTCTTCAGATCAAGAGGTTGTTTTTTTGTTTTTTGGGGTTTTTTTTGTTTTTTGGGGTTTTTTTTTTTTTGGTTTGTTTTCTGCCAAAGAAATAGATTAGATTGACCTTAACAGGCTCCATAAAGATCCACTTCACATCAGGCAAGATCCATTTTTTTTTTCTTTAAACAAACTTACTATCAGATTTGGTGCAGGCTCAATATTATCTTTTTAAGTAACAAATGTAGCTGTTCTTTGAAGCCATTTTAGTTCTAATTTTGGTTGCAGCTGGTTACTGTGCCCAGTCAGAAATGTACCCTTTGATGAATTAGACAGGTTTAAGATCTGAAGCATTTGGGGACATCTGTTAAAGTAGTATTAGTATCAGCTATTCTTGGAAGTGGGATCAAAAGAAAGGATATTTAAATGAGAAACATCTTCCAGAGCTTAAAAAGTTTGCATCAGAAAATCATTTACTTAATTGTTCTCCATAGAGCAATCCTGTTTAATTTTTAGAAATGTCAGGCTCTGGAGAGATCTTAGAAGAGCCAACTTTAGGGTCCTACTGTGGGCAGGAAAACAAAGACCAAAGGTGAGAAAGGCACTTGCTCAGAGCCACACGAGGGAGTACAGCTGTGAGCTGACTTTCAGACTGCCAAGCAGTCAGTCAGTGATCAATCAGTAAGGCCATCCTTATTGCAGAGATGGGGCATGTTTTCTGCATTCAGAGGTGAGGTCCCATCCTCCTAGGTGGTCCCCACGATCTCAGATTCTCCATCACATCTCCTTTATGCCTTTTCAAAGCCAACCTGCTTTCTTTCTGGCCCAGTGAATTTACTTCTACTAGACGTAATCCTCCTTTTTATTCCACTTTATTTTCGGCAATCATCTGGGTGGTGATCACAGATTTCTTAGCTGCAGAGAAATTAAAGGGCTTAGGATGCCTGAGAACAGCTGCCCGGCTCTGCCCCGGTTGATGTATTGATGTCAGCTTCCCAGCGTAGGGTGTGAGCCGGAACCTGGATCAGCTGTTCTTCCAGAATGGCACTTCTGTAACAGAGCCTGGCATTATTAGATTGCAATTATTTTTGCCTTCAGCAGGCTGTTCCTCATAGATATTTTACTTTTTATTGAAGCGAGATCAAAAGGATTTTGTACTTTAAGAAATGGGTTTTTAGCCATATCTCCAGCCTCAGCATTGAGTTCCTTACTATTCATAAGACTCAAAACTGTGTCTTGAAAAATGAATAAAAGTATGTCATCTTGAGGATAAAGCATATTATTAGAGTGTGATGCCTTTTGGGCAACCCTGGGGGTGGCGTGCTCTTAGCAGCAAGTGAATTTTTAACTTCAAATAATTTTTTTAAAGTTCTAAATAAAAGCAACTTTCCATATGCCAGACAGCAGGCTTAGAGGTGTTATGCTACGTAATCCTCACCCCAGTCCTCTGAGACAGATATCATCATTGTATCTCCTTCCTCATTTACAGATGATGGAAATCAAGGTTTGGCAATGGGAGGGAACTGCTCTTGGGGGCAGTTTGGAGGCCTGTCTCCCAAAGCTGGATCTTTACCATAATACACTGCCTCTCATGACTTGACAATTTGTGCCCACAAAATAAAACAGTAACCATCCTTGCTTCCTCCCAGAGAAATGATTTACTGATCTTTTTTTTGTTTTGTTTTGATTTACTGATCTTAGGATGAGAGCTGTGCATCCACTGAGACGTCATTAGATGTGTGGTTATGGGTATTAGATATCAAATAACAACACTTTCACACCTAGGTAAAAGAGTTGTAATCATCTATTTTTAAACTGCTCAACTATGTCCTTCATCATGATCCTGTTAATAATGCCAGGCCGCTTAGGACCTAAGGGTCCTGAGATTTCATCATATAAGCTTTCCAAGGGCCCTCACCTGCTGAAATACAGCTTTCCTTAATTAAAATTGTATTCTCAAAAGAAACAGCTCTATGTGTTTTTCGGCAAGTTAATAATGGAGCTAATTATTGTGCTGCACTGCATCTTCAGCTACATCTACTTAAATACGGGCATTTGTAGCTTTGTGTTCCCCAGCAGCACTGTGGAGGCACAGGGTCAGCTAGGCTGACGTTTTTTGTTGGGAGGTTGTGCCGACTCCATTTTACTCACTTTGGTAAGACAGTGTCTGTGTCCTGTCTTTGCAGCCATCATATTGATGGCCAGGTACAAAAGCCTAATAGTTAAATGTTCTTTGTCTATGGAGCGGAGGTACAATGGAGATCGTCCCTCTAAAATGTGCTTACCGATTAATAATAGCTTAGAAAGGATTTCCCATGTGACATACAATTTAAAAAATCATGGCCATAAATAAGACTGAATGAGAGGCATTTAACTGATAGGCTTTATACTTAGGGAGGTGCACAACAGGACAAATTCCCTTCTATAGTCAATCACAAAGGTCTCTCGAAGGAGCATGTTACTTTCGTCGGCAGTTCTCTTGGATCAGTCAGAGACACTTGAACTTGTCTAAGTGACATTAAATTACTCTTCATCAATACGATATATTCCAGTGTGTTCCTCAAGCCCTGCCTCCCTCTCTTCCACTGCTTTTTACATTTAGGATCTTGCAGGGAGTGAGAAGGGGACTCCATTCGAATTGTGTTATATTTGAATGGTGAAGAATGAGAATTGCTCATCTCTCTGGCTAGATCAAGAGTTTTAAATTCTGGGTTCTGTGATTGGATTTCTGGAGTTCCTAAAACCAGAGAAGCTTTAGGCAAACTTTTTTTGTATGTGCCTGAGTACAGCGGACTAGAAAAAGAGTTCAAGACTTTATCACATTCCCAGTATGATCCTTCCTCCCCTGTGATTGTTAAATGCCAGTGTCCTTGTCCAGTGAAGAGTCAGTGGTGTCTAGTGTTGTAGTGCTCATTCTTTCAAAGATTTGCAAAGCATTTAAACAGCAATTCTCAAACTGGGCTTTCAGGGCTTCTGGGAGTCCTTGCTGTCGAAACCAGTAAATGTGCCAAATTTAAGGAAGAATAATACATCATATTAATATAACCACTCCCTGCCCCTCCCTGCCCCTGAGAAAAATAACTCTGAAGATGTGCTCTGGGTGGGAGGCCATTAGTAGATTAGATGAGCAGGCCTTCACTCAGTCACACATGCCTTCGGCACTATTCTGAACCCAATTATCTGCCAAACTGTTTCAAATAGCTTTGATTCTAAGCTATACATTGTTTAACTTGTATGCATTATGGCCCATTGGTTAAGGACAGGAAGAGAAAGGACAACAAATATTGTAATGGAATTTGTGAGCAGCACACAAAGTAGTATTCCTCGAACTTCATTGCAATAAAATCATCACTATCTTCATCAAAGTTTATTTACATGTACATATGCATATACATGCAAAAGCACACATGTATCTTTATGTAAAAGTACATATGTGTGTATTTATCGATGTGCATGTGTATATATACCTACTTATATATTGCACAGTTACTATGCACACACACACACATATATAGTAACAGTACCGTTTATCATCTAAACCCTTACATGTTTGAGAATGAAAAGGAAGGCTATTAATAATTGCACTAGAGCAACAGGCATTAATAGATGCATATGGACCACCTACATATAACTACAAAATTTGCCTCAAGGATTTAAAGAAAGAAAGTTATAGGGATCCCTGGGTGGCGCAGCGGTTTGGCGCCTGTCTTTGGCCCGGGGCGTGATCCTGGAGACCCGGGATCGAATCCCACATCGGGCTCCCGGTGCATGGAGCCTGCTTCTCCCTCTGCCTGTGTCTCTGCCTCTCTCTCTCTCTCTCTCTCTCTCTCTCTCTGTGACTATCATAAATAAAGAAAAAAGAAAAAAAAAAGAAAAAAAAAAGAAAGTTATAGATTTTAATTTTCATTTTGTGCTTTTTTAAGACAATATATATTAAATAAAAACTAGTGATGAAAAGTAAAAAATAAATACATTCCAAAGTATAAAAGAGGAAAATGATGATGTTTATATCCAATTTGGCCTCTTGTTTAGAAGGAATAAAGGCTATCTATGATCTACCATGTGTCTTTTTGTGGCTAAGTGCTTTCAGTGACCAGCGTGAATCCTTGTGTCTTATCAATTAGAAACAAAACACAAAAATCATCAAAAGCAGCCTGTTGATTTTTAATGCGTAAAGTTTAACATTTCCAAACATCAAGTTAAAGTTCATGTTTCAAATCTGTCTTGGTACTTTAACATGTCTTTAACCAAAGTGCTCATTTTATTTTTTATTCAGTTGGTTTCCAGGCCCAAAATTTCAAAAGGTACATGTTCACAAATCATGACTTTTTTTTCCTTACATAGTTAAAAAGAAAATAAATGAAACTTTGTGTCACTTGTTGAATGGGAGGAAGTAAAATCATCCCATATATATTATGAATATTATTAAATATTGCATTTAAAAGAATACTATAATATAATCAACAGTATATTAATTGAGAAGATAATAATTTTTCTCAAAAATCACTTGCTTAATCATCTAGCACAAAAAACAGTACAAGATGATTAGTTTAGAACTATTTGGAAAGTGGAAGATTCTCTGTCCCTCTGCAAACATCGCAGGGGTTCTAGATGTAGGGATGCACCGTAATAGTCTAACAAGTTAGGAGATGGCCTTTGGTGAAAGCAGCTGGCCTGGGGAAGCAGATGAGGGGGCCGCTGCTTTATGTCTTGTCTTTGATGTGATAACAGAGTCTCCATTAAATGGACTTATTAAAGTCACCAGAAAAAGATTGAAAGGCGCCTGCCGGAGCCCAGGATGCACTCAGTACCCTTTTGCTCTGAGATAGCTTTAGATGAAGGAGAGCGCTCCTTTTTCTGAGTACTCTGATCAAGGGGAGCACACGAAGCCTCTGGGAGCCGCAAGCATAGCTCTGATTAGGAGACAAGAGGCAGAGGAGAACTGGTTTGTTTCTTACACGGAAACAAAAGGAGACCTCACATTCTGCTGAATCTTTGGTAACAAACACAGGAGTAGAGCCTGGAATGAAAGGGCATACATAGTACCCTGGCTGGCCTAAGGCTACAATCAGAGATTGGTGTTCGACCAGTGCTTGGATGACTTGCCAAATGATTCCTGCATGGACATCTGCTCCCCAGCTTTGACCAGCTTGCCTTTTTCATCCACTGCTGTACTGGGTATTTGGCCAACCTTCACATTCAGAACTGCTTCTGCTGGTTTTTTGTTTGTTTGTTTGTTTTTGTTTTGTTTTGTTTTGTTTTGCTACTAGAGGTGACACGTCCATATCCAAGGGCAAAGAAGCATAATCACTGCATTATCCATTGTTAGGTCCATGTAAACTGGACTGCATGGCAGGGCTTTGGCTGATAAGGAGATTTGGGGTACCAAAGGCCCCATACTGTCAGCTAGAAGGAGCAGTACCAGGTACTTTTATTTTGTTTTGGGTTTTTGGCAGGTGGAATCTGTCCTGGTCTATCAACACCCAGTTTGTTCTTCATTTAAGATATAATTTTGGAGGGAGTGAGAATGCGTTTATTTACATAGCATCATTTGGTGGAAACACATGTCAACCACCATGTAGTAAATGCCATGCACTGAAGAACATGCTAGTCACATTACTTTCATTACTACTCGACTTTACAAAAGCGCTAGGAAATTGGGAATTATTAGCTCCCAGTTAATAAGCAAGCGAAACAAGAAACAAAGCTCGATGATATTAGGTAACTTTCCCCACTCACAGAGCCAGTGGATAGAAGAGGTAGCCTTTTGCTCCTTGTCTGTGATGACAGAGCCTGTGATTTTTCCATTAGGGAACAGAAACTCCTTAGATTTAACACCAGAAGCCTTACTTAAAGTCTCATTTAAGTATTCCTTCAAATCATTTCACCTTACCAATAGTTGCTTTAAATGTTTGAACAAAAATATGGCTACATGTACTAAATTGGAGACCAATTTATAGCAGAGCTTTTTCTAAACCAAATATGCTTTGGGAATGCACGGGTCAGTTAGGGGCATTGTAGAAATAAACTAGATCCTCCTTTTTCCTTCCTAATTTCCCCTGAAATATTTTCTGCCCATTGTTATCCATTTGATCTCAGCCATTGGGTTCTGCTGCCAGTGAAGGAAATGTCAGGTTCAACAAAATGAGTAGTACTGCTTGAGTTGAATCATAATTTAACTTTTTCTTTTCCTTTGCCCTACAGATATTTAAACAGTAACATTACTTAATAGTACTTCCTAAGTTATTATCAATTCCCTACAAACATTGCCATTTCCTCAAAATGGAAAGGCAAGAATTAGAGTAAAGAGTCAAATAGTCTGCTCTAGTATCTAATGATATATAACTTTGAGAGTTAACATTTACTTAATTGCCAAAGCAGTCATGCTAAGTGCACAGTCTGACATATTATCAGGTGTTAGAAAGGATAATTTCTGAAAGGAAAAAAGAGATCTATGAAACCACAAGACAAGACTGCTAAAATCATTATCCACTCTCTTTGGAATCTTTATTTGATCAGGTCAGTATGGTAGTTTGGGAATTGGTGCATGACCTAGGAGTGTACTCCTTGTAGTCTTTGAGGTACAGGGGTGTGGGCTTATTTTCTGTTGGGCTCTCCCCCCATCCTATAGCTGTTTTCTTTCTATCTATTCTGACTCCACATACTGAATCTCTCAGGTTCTTTTGCCCTGGGGCTTCCAGGTGGATTCCGGTAATAAAAGGCATCAGCAGCAGGAATGCTCAGTGGCTCCCTGCCTGCCATGGAATGCAGGAGGCAGGATGTGGGATGAGGGACACAGTTGGTTCTCTGTAAGACAACTCCAGCTCTTTTTTTTATATATATATATATAATTGGAGTTCAATTTGCCAACATATAGCATAACATCCAGTGCTCATCCCACCAAATGCCCCCGTCAGTGCCCATCACCCAGTCACCCCAACCCCCCGCCCACCTCCCCTTCCACTACCCCTTGTTCATTTCCCAGAGTTAGGTGTCTCTCATGTTCTGTCACCCTCACTGATATTTTCACTCATTTTCTCTCCTTTCCCTTTATTCCCTTTCACTAATTTTTATATTCCCCAAATGAATGCGACCATATAATGTTTGTCCTTCTCCGATTGACTTACTTCACTCAGCATAATACCCTCCAGTTCCATCCACGTTGAAGCAAATGGTGGGTATTTGTTGTTTTAATGGCTGAGGAATATTCCATTGTATACATAGACCACATCTTCTTTATCCATTCATCTTTCCATGGACACTGAGGCTCCTTCCACAGTTTGGCTATTGTGGACATTGTTGCTCTAAACATCGGGGTACAGGTGTCCCGGCATTTCATTGCATCTGTATCTTTGGGGTAAATCCCCATCAGTGCAATTGCTGGGTTGTAGGGCAGGTCTATTTTTAACTCTTTGAGGAACCTCCACACAATTTTCCAGAGTGGCTGCACCAGGTCACATTCCCACCAACAGTGCAGGAGGGTTCCCCTTTC
Organism: Vulpes lagopus; assembly: GCF_018345385.1. Taxonomy (NCBI): domain Eukaryota; kingdom Metazoa; phylum Chordata; class Mammalia; order Carnivora; family Canidae; genus Vulpes; species Vulpes lagopus. The sequence continues at coordinate 6,179,747 of NC_054842.1, forward strand.
TCCACATCCTCTTCAACATTTGTGGTTTCCTGTCTTGTTAATTTTCACCATTCTCACTGGACACCTCCAGCTCTTAAGACTTCTGATGATACTGGCTCCTCCCCTAAGACTTTCAAGCCAAAGAGTGACAACAGTGCCCCCTCTGTTGTTAGGCTCTGGGTTCTTACCTTGTTGACTTGCCTACTCATGGGTGCTGCTGTCTTTATTAATGTTCCTTCAGATTGATCCTTTGAGTGGAATACTGTTGCCTGCCAGGCCCCTGAGGTAGATAAAACAGTAGAATACGCCCCTGCTTCAGTCTGTTGCTTCAATGCTACGTGGCCCTAACCAATCTACTCAATTCCTTGTGCTTCATTTCATCCTCTGTAAAATGAGAATAATAAATGTACCCACTTATAAATGATTAGCTCAGTGAATACAGATAGGTACATCAGTAAGTATTACTACCATCTTTGATGATGTAGGGCGAATGCTTGCTTTTCCTAGATTGAGTTAGTGCATGACCTCTGGGAATGTTGCCTATTGGAAAATAACTGCTAATACCTGTATCTAAACTTTAGGATACCATTGTGCTAATGAGCTTGCTTTCTTTTTCTTTCTTTCTTTCTTTCTTTCTTTCTTTCTTTCTTTCTTTCTTTTTCTTTCAAGATTTTATTTATTTTTCATGAGAGACACAGAGAGGGAGGCAGAGACAGGCAGAGGGAGAAGTAGGCTCCCTGCAGGAAGCCTGATGTGGGACTTTATCCCAGAACCCAAGGGTCATGACCTGAGCCAAAGGCAAATGCTAAACCACTAAGCCAGCCAGGTGCCCTGGCTGATGAGTTTCAAAAAAGATGGTTCGATTCTGGTTTTTGTGACTCTTAAGTTCCCTGAGTCTCCAAAACTCTTATTTTTTCCTCCCTAAGGCCCTACTGTGTGTTATCTTAGAAAAGTGTGTTGGTAGCTATTGTAGACAAGCTCGGTGAGCTTCAGGTCAGGTACACAAGATGTTTTTCTCCAAGCTCTTAGTAATAATATGATAATAGTAGAGTTTTCACATATGTGGAAAGGAAGTGGCATTCTTGTTCAATTATGAAACACACATGGATTATTTCCAATATGACACAAGACAAATCTTTAGTGTGAACATTTAGGAAACAGAAACATTCCAAGTAATGCAGGCTGCCCTGTTTGGAGGAAGTATTGTAGGAGGTATGTTCCTACAATGACTAATAAGAAAATGAGATTTAGTTCCCAGTTTATAAGAAATGCTATCTGTGATCCTGTGCAAGTGCTTTCTTTACCTGTAAACCTCAGCCTCACCCCCTCAAGCTGGTCGGATCAGGCAAGTCCTGATCCATGGTCCACAGTAAATTGAATGCCTGCAGGCTTAGTGGGGGCCGACAGGAGAATTAGAAAAAGAAGGAAAATCAGTTTGAATTTTACCAGGGAATGTGAGTGAGGTCTAGGATTCTTGTCTGCTTTTCTTTTAGGACAAAGGAAGGTTGAGGCATAGCCACAAGGCACATAACCATTGGTTAGCAAACTCACAGTGACATCCTGAGGCTACATCTCCTTTGGTTTCCCAAATGCCTCAACAAATGCTAACAGAGTTGAGAATGACAAGCATAATCTGTTTCAGATGCATTTGTCCTTCTCTCCCCCACCCCCTTTGTCAGCTCCTACCCAGATTTCCCACTCTTTTGCTTTTCTGGGCCTATTTCTGCCTCCATCTCAACAGGAAGAGGTGAATTTAGAAAACAGTGCTATGCCCTCTTGATTTGCCATTAGAAGGAACTTGTCCAGAGGCAAAGGGAATAAGAGAAAGTAGTTAAGATCTAGTCTGCTTTCCAGTCTTCTGTGGAGTAGACAAATCCTTTATCTCCTGCCACCCCTCAGCACAGACAGAACTTTGGGTTCTCTGTTCTAAGTATATCACTTCTTCATTCTTTTCTTTCAAATTTTTGTTTGTTGGCTTATTTTCTATTATGTCACATTGCAGGATTCTTGTGCAGTGATTGTAGTAACAGCAGTTTTTCCATTGGTACTGTCAGTAAGTGCTCTTGAAATCCTGAATGTAGAATCCTGAATGTGGGCTAAGCGGAGATGCATAATACAGACTTTCTCTTCCTGAGGATTGTAATCTCCCTAGGAAGCAAGACCTAAAGAAATAATATAATATAATCCAAGTCCATACAAGTTGGAAAGTGCAAAATGCAGGGGAAGGTGGGACACCTGAACATCTGCCTTTGGTTCAGGTCATGATCCTGGGATCTTGGGATCGAGTTCCACATCAGGCTCCTGGCAGGGCAGCTCCCTCTGCCTGTGTCTCTGCCTCTCTCTGTGTGTATCTCATGAATAAATACATAAAAATCTTCAAAAAGAAAAAAAATATCAGGGAGGCAGGAGGTCACACATGCTGGTCATTGCCAGGTGCTCAGTTACTGGGGTGTGTCACACAAGAGGGCTCATAGTCCATCCTAACATCCACTGAGAATAAGATTGTCCCCATTTTATAGATACAAGTCAAAGAGAAGAGATGGCCTCCCACAGAGTGTGATTTGCCTGATCCCATCACCCACTCTGTAAGGGGAAAAATAATAAGTGGGTTAAACAATAGGAATTCAAGGCAAAGGTATTTTTTGAGAGCCAAGGCCCAGCAGTGAGTCTCAAAGTATGGCCCTCAGACCAGCAGTATTAGCATCACTCGAGAACTTGTCAAAAATGCAAATTATTGTTACCAAACCTACTGAACTGGGGACCAGTGATTCATGTTTTAAATGGCCCTCTGAGTTATTCAGAGACAGGCCAGCACTGAGAACCATGGACCCAGAGAAGAGCTCCATCTGGATGGGGAAGCAGGCAGTTGGAAATGGAAGCAGGTTGATGAGGCAGGATTGAGTGCCCAAAGCTCTGAGATGCCTCCTTGCAAACCTTGCTGGGTAAGGATGGGCCTTGTACAGTACTTTCTCAGAGGTACTTCTGGGAGTAGCCTGGTGTCCTGCCAAGGATAAAACCTGAGGCCTTTGCCGACTCTGCCTCACCCAGTGTGTTGGCATCATCTCACTGCACTGAAGAGAGCAGTGGTACATTTGGCCCAGAGGGCTCCCTCTGCCTAATGTTTGGACCGCTGGCTGTGCCATGTTGGGGGTTCCTCTGAGGCCAGAAAGGGATCATCAAGCAAGAAAGGTTGTGACTATTTTAAAATGCTCCTACTCCATTTGGGTGCTTATAAAGCATTTAACCATGTGAAATGTGAATATCACCCCTGAATGCCTAATAGGTTGAAGGGAAAAATTAACAAGTGAATGATCTGAATCATTTCTCTTCCTGCCCTGGAGCAAGCCACTAAAAAAATGAAACTGCTCTGTCTTGGGGGAGACAGCCTGCCCTAGAGGGATGATTGAAAGAATCTTCAGGACACACCATTTGTCCTGCAATTTCATTTTCACTTTAATTATTGTAAAATCAGATTTAAATGTTGACCATAGGCTGCAATTCCAGTCAGCTGAAGAGATAAGCACATTTGTATTTGTGGGGACAAGGCTGGAGATCTCTGATTGCTGTATCAATTCAGATGAAAACAATGCTTTTAAATAACAGTTTCCTACATAGTGAGATTAAAGGTATATTCTTATACTGTTATCAAGGATTACCACAATTGATTATGTAAATGAACAGAACGTGCCTCTTTATTGTCCTCATCTGGTACCAGAGGCTTTATTTTGGGGTCATCTGTTGAATATTGATAAAGAGTATTAGGACTATTAAGGAATCAGAAGTCACGTTTCCCAAATTCTGTCTATAAACAGACCAGTACAAAGGTTTATCTCCAGATTGTTCTTGGAAAACAGCTGCAGGTAGAATGGCATACATTTATATCAAGTTCTGTGGTGAACTTTGTTTTGATTCATTTTAGCTATACAGTGCATAATCTAGAATCAGTCAATCACTCTTGGATTGTAATTAAATGTAAATAAATTGAACTTTTAACTCTTTTGGCATCCTGAAGTTCAAAACTGATTGATTATATCTATTCAGACTTTAAGAAAAAAATGAAAGATCTTGAAAACATTAGCTCTTGGCATTTTTGCACATATGTTCAAAGAATATGTGTCCAATGTGTAACAGAAAATATCTTACTCATGCCTGTTTCAGTTTTGTGTTGATGGAAATTTCACTTGATTATCTACTGCAGTAGATAATGTAGAGCTTGTCATCACATCAGTGGATCCTGTGGATTGATTTTGAATGGAGAGTTTGTGATAACATGGGCTTCTCATTGACCTCTAATTAAGACTTCCTCCCTGAAATTCCATGTGAATCAAACACTGATCAGATTCATAAAGTGAAAAAAAAAAGTGAATAAGGGCCTCTTTCCTTCAGATTCTTGTCAGAAGTTATCTTGGTTATTTTAAGTATTTTAAGAAGGCCTAACTTTAATAAAGTTAGGCCTTCTTAAAATAACGTCACAGTATCTTGTCATGTCTCCTCCTAAGTTCTCTGAGCTGTCTTGTGTCTTCAACCAATTTAGCAGAGAGGAAAGACCGGGGATATATTACTACTGGGTCAAATGAGGTATATAATTGTAAGGAGGTCACACGGGAAACTGGGATGGGTGGGAAAGAAAATACAGACTCCCTGTCACTCAGGTCCCAGCCTTCTTGGTTATGTGCATCCCTTGATGTATAATGTGCTATGAATCATGACAAGCTCGTAGATTTTCTTATTCTCTTCCAGATTGTTAATCATTTTCTAAAAGATAAAAACCCTTACATTCATCACATGTTAAAACAGTAAAACCAAACTCACAGAATCCTGTTCACTCTATGTCCCTCTGTAGCTCTTTGCTCTTTTCTCTGCCCACAGCTTGGTCTCACCGTCAGCCTTCTCAAAGGATTCTCCTTTCTTCCTTTTCCTTCCTATTTGACTGCTTTGCCCATCACTGCCTTTGCTTGTGTCAAGATGACCAGCATATTTTTGAACCAAAGGTCTCATTTCTTCTCTTTGTTGGCAATTCTACAGCTTTAGTCATGAGCATATTTCTCTTTCTTGAAATACTCCTCTCCCTTTTTTGATGACACCATTCCCTTCTGGTTATTCTAATTTTCCCATCACTCATCACTCTTCTATTCAAGTGTTGCATTCTCTCAAATCAGTATTTGAATATTATGCCTTAAGGCCCCATCTTGTTTGTCTTCCTAGTCTGTACCCACTCATAAATATATTGTCTTCAAGAGCAACTATGTCCTGATGACTTCTGAATCTGTGCCCCTAAGAACAGTCTGATGGCCTGAACTCTACACCTCTTTCATTCATGTGTTTCCTGCTCCTCTCCATTTACTTGTCCCTCTTATATTTACTGCTAAGCCACTATAGTCAACTCCCCTAAGCAGACCAGGACTTGAGATTGATTCTTGGGTTTTTCCTTTCCATCACTCCACCCTGCAGTTCCTAGATGCCAGTGTCTGATGGTTCACAGGCCAAGTATGTCTTTGAGGTGTCCATTCACTCCACCCCTACCAATCCAGTGCATGTCTTCATTGTCTCTGCCCTAGATGATTGCCATGGCCTCCCAGGAGGAGATTCCCTACCTCTAGGAATGTCACCCCCAAGTGACTCCTGAAGAATATTCATGAAATGGCCATCCATCATTTTACTGTTCAGCTTATTAGCCTTACATAGCACCCTAATTTTTTCAACATTAAGTTCCAGTTTTATAGATGGTGCTCAAGATCCTAGGATTTGAACACAACTCCTTTTCTCTCCCCTTGTACTGCCTCTCCCCACTTCTAACCTGCTGCCACCCCTAAATACTTAAAATTCTTGAACATATTCCTCACATCTGTGGGCTTTTCATAAATTGCTCAATATGTTTTACCTCCTTTATCCTGATTATTCCCACTTCATCCCACCCCATTAGAAGTCACCTACTATTTTCTAATACTAGGTTCAAATGATCTCCTAGAAGCCTCCTATCATATGCTTCCCATTTCGTCACTCTCATCACTAGTAAATCTGCCTCTCAGTGATCTAGAGTCTGAGACATGCTTCTATTCCAGGGCCATCCAAATTTCTATTCATAGCTGGTTGCCACCACTTGCCTAAGCTCTGTGAATGGATCTTATAATCATTCTTATGCCAAATGTCAAAGAGCAAATAGTAAATAAGATTTGAAAAGTAAGGATAAGAAAATGAAACTGAACTGAACTAAAAATTTCATTGCTTGCCAATGAATTTAGGTCAGTGGTATGCCACTATGCCCAGCCATCTCATTCTGGCTCAGAAGAACTGTTGAAAAAATCAAGGAATCTTTCCAGCTAGTTCCTAAGGTGTTTGTAGCTTGAAATAGGCCATGTTGGGAATATTTATGCTAGGGAAACCGGGAAGAACTACAAATAAGGACCTTTGTTTTTCATAGAGTCAGTTTTCCAGTGGATGACTGTTATTCACCATGGTGATGGTGGTGGTATAGTCAATTAATCCATGTTCATGTCCATCAAGCATGTGATACCACTGAAACTCCTAATGCTTTCATGGTCTCTGCCCTAGGTCAGTGCTATTGCTTCCCAGAAGATTGCCACTAGACCAATATTATTGTTAAATGTACCACTAGAATAAGGTTTGGATAAGAACCCTGCCAGTCTGGAATTGAAGAAAAGAAGATAATTATGTTTGATGACTTGGGAAAAATAATGCATAATGCTTTCTTTTTATAAAGGGGTGTACTTTTGATTCACCATTAGTTGCCTGGAACTAGTTTTTCTAGTTACAGTGATGGGCAGATTTCTACATATTGTATCTATGTTCACAGCACTTATTTTCAAAATAGTTGGCCAGGGCCAGGTTATACCCAGTAGCCCTATGACAGTGACGGTCATTTGATCACAGTGATGTTAACCCCATGACACTTGACCTCCAATTATCCTGTTTGAGCCAGCTGATCAAAAACAATTCATCAGTGAAGATATCTTCCAGGGGGGACGATATTATACGGACTGTGATCAGAGCTATTTCCAAACTTGACTTTGCCCCAAGCCTAGTCTAGGGAAAGAGGTCCTCACGTTGCCTCAGCAGCGGTTGGCTATTGCCCAGGCTGGCTGTGTTATGCCCACAGTTAATTCTGGCAGAGGTTCAGGGATGCAAGAATGCCACTTTATCTTCTAAGACATACAGCCTTGCAGCAGCCTTGTTAGGAAAGTAAAACGTTTTTGAGTCTTTTATGCAGCTTTTCTCTCTCTGGCTTGTTGAAGCTCTCTGGCTGTCAGCATAGAACTCTGGGCCGGGAAAGTTCAGAGAATTACTTCAATAATATGACAGCCTCTTCCATTTAAAATGGGATTTAGCGCAGCTTCTCTCGGAGGCGTTCATTGAAAGTCCATGCATGATTCATTCCTCTAGTCATTCAACAATGTCTCTCATGTTTGCCCTGATTTAAAAGAGAGAGAGAGAGAGAAAGAGAGAGAGAGAGAGAGAGAGAGAAAGAACAAGCTTTGTAGTTGCGATAACATGGATCAGGATAGTATAATTGCAGTGAAGAGGCCCCCAAGCTGGCAGTAATAGGCTGGTTCATCTGATGTGTACTGCCATTAGAAAATGACCCATGTGTGAATGTTCTCGGGGGACAGGAAAGAGGCTTTTAAGAATTACGCTCTGTGCACTATGAAAGCTAATGAGCAAAAGAACAAGTGTGAAGAAAAACTACTGCTTCATGAAGCATAGTTCCACTTAGAGCCTGTGACAGGCTTCCTCAAATTCATTAGGATGAACTGGTCTTTGCACGGGCGTGTACTGCATTTCCTCTGTTCCCGTGTAGACTCCCTGCAGGTCATTCTGCATCATGTTCCTGTGAAATTAACACCACAGAATAATAAATGGCAAGGAAAAGAGGCTGGGTGCAGAATCAGTCAACAAATAAGGTGGAGGCAGACATATACACAAAGATGAAAGCAGTCCTGATGGGCTTTAACAGGGAAAAAAAAAACAGCTTCTTGCACTGCTCTTTTTGAAGTTTTGGGACCATTTTGTGCCATTTCACTTCATATATAAGAACATTAGAGTATCTGATTATGATTTCTAGATAGGTATTCTTGTCCTATATCTTAATTTGTTGATATATTGAAAGATAAAAAAAAATGTCTTCCAATCTAGTCTATACTTCTTTCCTATTTTAAAAGTCTTACTTAGGTTTAGGTCATGTAAACTAGGAGTATGGCATAGAGGCAAGTGCTTCAAAAGGTTAACACCTTGCTTGTCAAAGTTGAGTCCACTTGGCCTACACTGTGACACCTGGGATTTATTGTCCGACTATTGTACTAGAACAGGCCAGCATCTGCAAAGGCCAGAATCAGGTGTCTGCCTTAATATCTGAAGACCTTCTGGTTTCAGGGAGGCCTGAAGGTAAGATGTTGAAGTGATATTCCACTTTAGATGAGGGTGGGGTGACAGGCAAGGGACATGCATCACCCCAGATCTACCTCTCTAACACATAAGATAGTGGTTCCTCTTTCAGAAAACCATAGAGATATCATGCTGCCTATCCATACCCTCTACCCAAGGCCACCTGTAACATCAAGGTGCTATTGGTAGATGAAGCTGAAAAAGAGGCCCTATCGTAGTGACAGTGTCCCAGTAGCAAGTAAAACTTGGTACAAAGGTCATAGTATTCATAGAACTAGAAAATATAATGATGGCAGTCTATAAGCTCCAAAAGTACAGCCATCTCTAAGTGGCCTGGGGGATCTTGATTTCTCCAGGCCTTCATCTGACATCCTAGGTCATTTTACAGGGTCTCTGTGTATCTCCTTTCTCCTCTTTATTTCTGTCTCTCAAAATTATTAATGCTAGTTTGTTTACAAAGGCCAAGTGACTTTCCTAAAGTCAGCCAGCTACCTCAAACAATCAAATGATTAATCTTGTATTTAATGTAGGCACAAGTTACTTTTACCTTATATTTTAAGATCATTTTTGAGGAAACAGCCCAGGGTAAATATACAGGTCTTCAAAGATTGTAAAGACAGCCATTATTTGAAATAGTCCTAATAATTGAAAACTATAGTATCAGCTTATTAGAAACGAATGAAGTAAATGACAGGACTGGCTCACCCCTACCCTACTCCAACCCATCTACCCATCTAGTGTCCCCTAATCTGAGTGAAAAGATATTAAAACTGTTATTGAGTGGTATGAGTTGGTTTTGACAGGACAGTTATGCTCTGCCTTTGATTTTTTTCTTTGATACTAATAAGATCTTCTTGACAAACTGTAGATCAAAAGTCTTTTCTCTTAATTTTGTCAATTATTGAGAAACAATTAATTCAATAAATGACCATTGAATACCTGCCACACTGAAGGAAGTGTTAGGGTATGAGAATTAGAAGAATGTATAATAAAGAGTATCACAGTTTAGCAAGTATAGGCAAGGATGCTGATGTCAGAAAACCACAACTAAAATTCAGGCTTTCCCTCCTAGTAATTGTGTGACCTTGACAAAACACTACCCCTCTCTTAAGTCAGATTTCTCTTTTGTAAAAGGAGTTTAAGAATAGTGACTATGTCCCAGGTTATCATGGTAAGAGGTAAAAGCATTTAATTCACTGTTTGGATTAGACTAAGTTATCAACAAATCTAACTAGTTAGCTAGTTTATAATGGAAAATCTTCATTTCCATTTCCAAATGTAAAGTGTAAAGGAATTGATAGGAAACCAAGAAACAGAGCTGAGAAGATGCTGGAAAATGGTCCAAATACACAAAATGTAAAAATTCAGCAAAGGGAGAGGCCAGTTCTGAATAAGCATTTTTCTTCTGATTCTTCACCAGCCATGCCACAGCCGAGTTACTGAAATTCCATCTCAAAACTATGTACAAAGAGCAGAATTTGGATTCATACACAGCTAGCGTGTTTCCTAGGAACTTAGAGAAATGTTTGTATCTTCGTTTATCCAAGATAAGCAATTTTTGTATTAAAAATTATTAATTTTAATATTTGAAAAGACATTCCAGCACATTAAGAATATTTTATTTAATAAATGCAACATGTAAATTATACCAGTCGGGTGGGTTGCAGAAGTCAGTAAGAAGTGGCTGGCTTCTCATTAATTTGTTCTAGAGATATTTACTCTCTTAACTACTCATTTCTTCATCATCACCTCTGTAACCAACAGCAGCTGAGGCAACAAAACCTGAAAATGCAGTTTGCTACTTTGTCATTACATTCATTTCACAATGTTGGATCTGTAACAAAATATTCAAATAACTGGTTAAAATAAGGTCAGTCGCAATCATGCCGATTTATAATCCCTGATCAATGTACATTCTGATTTTTCGTAATTGTGGTACATCAAGAGAAATGTTTCCTTGACAGAATATTGATGAATAATCCTCAAGTACAAAGTCTTCAATAACTGTTGTATTTTAGTAGAAATACTATTAAATTTTCAGATTGGTAAAATCCAGACACTTTAAATTTTATAACCCCTCAATCTTAAAAGAGTGCATTCTTTTATTTGCAAGGAGACATTTGTCCATTCCTAACCTTTTTACCTTCAGAAACCAAATAATGCATGTGACTTTAAAATTGAATTAATCTTCACTGAGAAAGAAATAAAAATAGCTAATGTCTTTATGATTTCCATAGCAAGCCTGCGGGGCAGATACTGTTGCTGTTTCTGTTTTGTAAGATGCATTATATCTTGCTAATCCTCAATAAATATGAAAAACTGATCATTTCACAGCTCAGAATTGACAAACTGGAACACATTTCTCATTTGAATAGACGAGATAAGCAGGTTGCCACTAGCTCTGTCATCGCTGCCGTCCGGTATGCTGCGTCCTGGGCAGTGTTAGTTCATTCTTAGGTCACTGCTCTCACATTTCTATTTGTCTATTTCTGGACCAGGGCTCAGCTTCACATTCCAAAAAGCCTCCTGTCTTAAGGACCTTTCTGCTACCTGCTGTAATTTAAAGAAATGGGCACCTCCAATTAAACCATTCCAGGTGTAAATTTCTTGCCTGAGGAGCCAATTGAGAAATGAATGGGATTCATGAATATAAATTGGGCTTTCTTTACACTTAAGTTTTCATTTTGAAATTGTAGAGCATCATTTACACCCCACAGAAATCTTCATGTGCCCTAAGTGTGTTTACTACAGGAACCCCAGCGCAGAGCTGGTAAGTCATGGCTCTGCATTCCTGAGTATTTATATTCACAAATCCTCAGGCAGAGGCGGCCCGGAAGGGAGCCACTGCAGTGCACTGCATCAGTGCTCTCCGAAAGATGCACCACACCCTCAGGTCTGCACCTGCCCTGTGATGAGGCCACACAGCCTCCTTAGGCCTTTTCTCTTTTTGAATATTATTTGACGTGCACTTTCTCTTCCTATCAAGACATTTCTGTTTCTGTCTAAACAGCTCTATTATCATAAGACATTCCCTTTAGCCTCAATTTGGTTTGAGCTGGTGCAATAAATGAATCTCTCATAGGCCACCTCAATGTAGTTTTGAATATTTTGAAGATGACTCTGTGAAGAATGGTTCAATAGGCAAATATATAATCTTTAGAAGCAAGGCCCTTGCACTTCTCCTTGTCCCCCACTCCCTTCCATGATTCCTCTCCTTTTGTTCCCATCTTAGTTATGTGTGTTCTGCAAAAAGTCCATTGACACCAACAGGGCTTTCACCATGTGACCAGGTGTAAGTCAGAATTTTAAAAGACATCCCTCACTTTTTCAACCTGTGCTTTAAATCTTCCACCAGAAATGAGGCTCTATTACATTTATGATCACATGGACTATAAACAGTGTTCACGCATTGCCTATTCTTTGCTGTGGAATTCATTGGTAAGGAAGACTGTTGGTGATGAATTTTCTACATTCATACCAAGTTACTTTCTTACATGTGTAACACTTCTTGCTAGCATTAATTTGATATGGCTAGGGATAATGTCATAATAAAATAACACAATAGCAAGAGAATTTTTTAGGGCCAATAGATACATGAATTAGAGTGGAAGATCCAGACAATGGATATAATAGAAAACAATGACAAGCATACCTTGGAGATGCTGTGGGTTCAGTTCCAGATCACTGTAATGAAGTAAATATCACAATAAAGCGAGTCAAATGAATTTTTTGGCTTCCCAGTGCATATAAAAGTTATGCTTAGGGCAGCCCAGGTGGCTCAGCGGTTTAGCGCTGCCTTCAGCCCAGGGCCTGATCCTGAAGACCGGGGATCGAGTCCCATGTCAGGCTTCCTGCATGGAGCCTGCTTCTTTCTCTGTGTGTGTGTGTGTGTGTGTATCTCATGAATAAATAAATAAAATATTTTTAAAAAGTTATGTTTACACTATGGTCTATTAAGTATAGCACAGAATTATGTCTAAAAATGTAATGTGTGTACCTTAATTAAAAAATACTATTGATGGGATGTCTGGATGATTGAATTGAGTGAGCATCTGACTCTTAATCTCAGGTCAAGTCTCTTGAGGCCCATTTGGGCTCCATGTTGAGCATGAACCCTACTTTAAAAAAATATATCTATATCTATATCTATGTTGCTAAAATATGCTAGCCATCATCTGAGTTTCCACAACTTGTAAACACTGATCACAGATCAGTATAAGAAACATAATAATGAGAACATTTGAAATGCTGTGAGAATTACAGAATGTGACACAGAGACATGAAGTGAACAATAATGTTGGAAAAATGGCACTGAAAGACTTTTTCAAAGCAGGGTTGCTGCAAATCTTCAATTTATAAAAAAATGCAGTATCTGCAAAGCATGTTCAAGAAAGCTCAGTAAAAAGAGATATGTCTGCATGTTAAAATAAATTTCTCCCAAGTGCTTCTGCATGTAAGACATTCTGGGAGATAGGACCATGACATGGCCTTCATCCCAACTCCTTGTTCCTGTCTGGTGGGTTTTCCTTATTGTATAACCTGTAAACCTGCTAAGTATGCAGCACCCTGAGCTGCACTTCTTAGTCTTTACATAGGCCTCCAGAGCATGTCCAGAGAAGGCTTTGACTATGTACCACGGGCACAAAGTACATGGTCATTACTCTTAATTATATTCTTAATATGTGGTGTCCTTACAAGAATTTAAAATGACTCAATAAGTTAAAACCACTATGAGGTCATTAGTAGGGTGACTAATGTGAACACAAATCAATGGGGTGTGGAAGGAAGATCAGAGGATGATTTTCTAATTCTACATTTGCCTCGCCCAGTGGCAGGCACAGGTCAGCGCCCCCCCCCCCACCCCCAGTGTGGTTTTTCCCCAGGCTTCCTCTCTTGGGTGTTCCAGACTGACTACACCTTATTTCTATCTAGTTTGGTGAACTGAACTATTCTCCTAACTTAGTGACTATTTGCAAACCACTGTTTCCACAATATTTCTAAGATAAGGTAATTTTATGTATTCCAAAGAATAGCAACATATTTTCTCCTGCAGAGATTATGCACTCTCACATGCACTCAAAACACAGGATATTTATAAGAATGCATATTGAGGAGTACCTGGGTGGCTCAGTCAGTTAAAAGTCCAACTCTTGGTTTCAGCTCAGGTCATGATCTCAAGGCTGTGAAATTGAGCAGCAAATTGGGCTCTGTGGCTCAGCACAGTCTGCTTCAGATTCACTCTCCCTCCTTCTCATGCTCTCTCTCTCTCTCTCAAATAAATAGATACAAATCTTTATAAATATATTGATTAGGAATTTTTAATCCTTTTTTTTCAATTTTTAAAAGCTGATTGTAAAACATAGTTTACTGTTTGTGTTAAAAAAAATCTAGGATTTTAGGGGTGCCTGGGTGGGTCAGTCCATTAAGCCTCTGCTTTCGGCTCAGGCCATGATCCCAGCACCTTGGGATAGAGCCCCATGTAGAGCTCCCTGCTCAGTGGGGAGTCTGCTTCTCCCTCTCTGTCTGCTCCTTCCTCCTCTTATGCTCTCTCTCTCTCTCACTCTCTCTCTCAAATAAATAATATCTTTTACAAAATCTAGGATTTTAAAAATTTCCTCTCAGAGAATTGTATTAAAACAGAAGTTCTACTTTCTCTCAAGAAGTCAGTATGGTTAATAATACAAGCTCTAGAAGGACCTTGTTTTATGTCATGAAGTGAATTGTTTCATTTTTCTAACACCACATCATTTTCACCTAAATTATAACCTTCTTCCCAGAATTTATACAAATAGTTCACTTCCTTTAAGAATGCATTTTAAACCACTTGTGGTGGGGATTAAAATAATTACAAATAAATTATGATCCATTTCAAAAAAAAAAACCCCACACAACTGACCCACTCAGAAGGATGCAATGGATAAAAATTTTTAAGTGCTGAATTCTATATTATCTGTTATATGTATATGGTGACTTAGTGTTTTACCAGAATATTCTCCTGGGAGCTAGAGAACAAAAGAACAGAAGAACAAAAGAACAAAACAAAAGGATATCATATTTTTCTCTTATTGCTGCCTTTTGTTTAAGGCAGTGGACGTTGAACTAGGGTAGTGAATCATTCACTAAAAGGTGGAAAATAGAAAGTGATTAGGCAGTTTGATCTCTGGGTAAAATGAGTTTGTGTAGAAAGGTGAGATAGTAAGAGAATGAGTCCTTTAGAAGAAAAACACTTGATAATTTGTGAATACTTCAAATATCATTGAAACAAAGCAAGCAACAAATGTGAGAAGTGTAATTTATAGCTATCAAAAGATGCCAATAGAGATTGCCATGTTTGTGCTGTAAAAAAATCTGCCATTGTCATAACATACTCATTGGGCTACTCTGCATAACGATGAAGTATCAGTGACTATTTTGGCTTCATATTCTTGTCCATTCTTTGAGAAAAAAAAAACACACATTCTTAGGAAATAAGCATTTGAATAACATATTGCCTATAGAGAGACTGAAATGTCTGAAGGTTGCCTTGTCAACAAGTGCTCTAAACCCTATGAAACTTGTGTTCTTCCTGGCACAACCAGTTCAAGAGGTGGTTTTTCTTTGCAGGTTACCAGCCAGTCTTGTCTGGTCAGCAGGGGTTCCAAGGCCTAATGGGAGTACAGCAGCAGCCTCAAAGTCAGAGCATGATGAGCAACCAACCAGGAGCCCCGGTGCAAAGCGTGATGGTCTCCTACCCAACAATGTCTTCTTATCAGGTGCACATCAGCAGCTTGGAAAATTGTGGTTTAATAAAGTAGCACTTGCTAAAGTAGAGGCTGTGGGTATGTTTCTCATTGTTTGGTTAGTGGGGTGACGGGTGCTATTCCCATCACCCTGTTAAGATTATAAGTAGAAAATGGGACATGTATGCTCTTCTAACTACTGTGGCTTTTGAATGTCCTGAGAAATGTGATTCTATACAAACTTCTTGGAAGAAAAGTCTGTGTTCTAAAGTTTTATTCATGAAGACCTTTGGCTATTCCACCATAATTTTGCTTATTCTGAAAGAAGCCTTAAGCCTCATGACATATTTCTAGTCATTTTTGTACACAGCCTCCAAAATTTCACCATTTTAAGTTAAAAGAGATTTTTAAATGGCATCTCAGATTCATTCAAAGGGCATGGGTAGGGCTTTACCAACCTCATTTTCTAGACTAACCCCATACTGGGTATTAAAAAGGATGTCATGCATCCTTTTGTGATTTATATCCTAACATACACTGGAAGTGGAAGTGAAGGGTTAATGACATGCTTTGACTGTTCAGTTTGCTGCACCAGCTACTTCTGGCCCTTAAACAAAACAAAACAAAACAAAACAAAACAACCTATCCTTGGGCCTCTTACTTGACAGTCCTTATTCACATTTGATCAGTTTTTACCTACAGCTCTTGTTTTAGATTGTCCTGTAAGGCTGCAGGTTGAAAGTGGGGTAGGTGCCTGGGACAAAACCTCTTTTGCTCTATGGCTCCAGGCCACTTTATTTGCATGAAACAAGAATGGGAGTGTCTCTTTCCAAACTGAGAGAAAACACTGGCAGGTGATCCAAACTGGGGTCACCTGAGGGAGGGTAATGAGAAAGGAAGGAAGGAAACTCAGAACTAACACCTTTTGAGCAATCCCTAGGCTTATCCCAGCACTGTACATCATCCCTGTAATCTTTTCAGTGGCACTTTGAAGAAGTGTCATCATGCAAATGGTCTAGCCAATCAGAGAGGTTAAGTGACTTGCCCAATGTCAAACAGTCGATAAAAGATAGTGCTGGGGTAGGTGACCAGTTAGGTCTAACCCAAATGCTTGTGTGTTTTTCCTGACACCACAGTAGCTCACTGGACATGCAAACACAACCTCTTTATGAAGGGCTGTCTCTTATGTCTTCCTACAGGTGCCAATGACCCAGGGTTCTCAAGGACTGCCCCAGCAGTCATACCAACAGCCAATTATACTACCTAACCAGGCAGGTCAAGGATCACTCCCAGCCACTGGAATGCCTGTTTACTGTAACGTCACACCACCGACCCCTCAGAACAACCTTAGGCTGATTGGTCCACACTGCCCTTCCAGCACTGTCCCTGTGATGTCGGCTAGCTGCAGGACAAACTGTGCAAGTATGAGCAACACTGGGTGGCAGGTCAAATTCTGAGTGCTCTGGCTGTGGTACATTTCTTGAGTATTACTTATGGCCTTTAAGGGAAGAGCAAGGTGTGAAACTGGCTAAGGACTTAAGTATTCACTCAACACTTAAATGATTGCTGCTGGTATTCTGTAAAAAAACAAAAAACAAACAAAAAACCACAAAGACTAATACACACATTAGCTGGTTAATGGTGCATATTTTTGTCATGTCTGCTAGGTATGCCTTTATAGCTTAGCTAGTGACATGATTTCATCAAGGTAAGATTTTCTCCTACCACTGAATACCACTGTGTAGATTATAATATCCCTAATTTGGATTATTAGTTTTGTACTTTGTGTTGAGTTTGTGATGCTAAAAGTATTTAAAAATTATATACTTAAATCACATTGTACCAAAGCTGTAATAGAAAAGAAAAGAATTGATGAATGGAAGGAATAATTTATATACACTATAGAGTTTTCTTTTTTAATGGATATATACTGTATTGTAGTGTTTAATCAAAATAAAACTATTTGACCTTATGGAGGAAGGTCATGTTTTTACCACCAGTTTGGCTTACTCTCTCTTTCAATATGTGTTTTTGTATATGTCACTGTTATCCCTTTGAACACTATTTCATGAGCAATGCACAGTAATGATGTTCCAGGTATAAGTGAACTGGGATCACATCAGGAGATGTGGGAGGCAACACTTAACCAACTGTAGTTTCTTGTCCTAACACTACAGAGGTCCTGGGAATAAGGTGGCTTCCATTTCAAACATTCATCAACTTCACATTTTTAAAATATATACCTTGATTTTAGTTTTAGGGGTATTGAATGCATGTAGCTGTACTTTCCCAGTTTGGAAAACCTGAGTGACTTATAATAGCAGACCTCTATCAAAACCTGTTCCAACTTCTTTGAAGTTGGTGAAGTTGGTGAAATCCACCACCTATCTGGAAAACAAGTTTTCTTTGTTTAGAGGGAAATTGCAAGAGACATGGTCTAATTCTATCGAATATATTGAGTCATACAATGTAAAGTGCCATGGGCTTTGAGGGTAGTCAACAACTCAAAAGTGCTAATGTTTATTCTAGTAACTGAAAAGAAGGTAAAATATATCAACAATGTAGTCGCAAAGATTCAAAACATTGAAAAAAAATTAGAAGAGGCCTGTTCCTGTCTAATCCTTAAATGTTTATCTAAATCCCCTGTAGATTCTTCAATAAGGTTGGTTTATGACACCTTTGGAAAATAATAACAGAATTCCAAATATCAGCTTTGGCCCTTCTGGGAGGTATTTAATGGGGGGAACATAACCCCACAGCTTCCACTTTGCTATCACAGTACAATGACTAATGGTTTTCTCTTTTATACTCTTGGCCTAAAAAATCATTATTATTAATGAGAGGGGGTTTGGAAAGTAATTTGGATAATTCCCATTATTCTTCATGTTATCACATTCTCCATATTAGATCTTTCCATTTTCATGTGGCTTAGTTGGAGGTAGCATTAAACTACTAGTTAAAAACTCCATGTAGAATTACCCTTTCTCAATTTTATACTCTCATTTTCTTTTTCTTTTAAAATGGAACTTTTACATATTCTCTCATTAGCTTCATTCCTTGTGACATCTGTCCCATTTCCCCAAATGTCAGTATCCTGAATTCTTCATTGTAAATAAGCCCTACCCATGAAAAAATATTATAAAAAGAGGATGTTGCTTTTTTTTTTTTAATTCAGCCATTAAGCTAGTAGGCTGACTAGCTATTAAACCAATAGCTAGGGATCCCTGGGTGGCGCAGCGGTTTGGCGCCTGCCTTTGGCCCAGGGCGTGATCCTGGAGACCCAGGATCGAGTCCCACATCGGGCTCCCAGTGCATGGAGCCTGCTTCTCCCTCTGCCTCTGTCTCTGCCTCTGTCTCTCTCTGTGTGACTATCATAAATAAATAAAATTTAAAAAAAAAAATAAAATAAACCAATAGCTACTCCGAGAAGCAGCAATGTGTTTGCCTAATTAATACCTTCCCCTACTGGAAGGAGGGGGCTGACCAATCACTAGAGATTCACTTGAGAAATATAATCTCCATTTAACTCTCTCATGTTGGCAGTGATTCCAAACTCAAAGATCCAAATGAGTCTGAATATTTATCCTCTTTTCACAGAATTCTGAGAAACTTTTACCTTTTTTTTTATTGATTCCTGGCATGACTCAGCCTTCTTTTTCTGAAACATACATCATGGTGTGGTAGAGACAGGCCTTCTCTGTCTTTGGTCACCTTCCTGCAAAAGTGCCACACTCTTTTCCACTTGACAGTTGACTTTTCCTGCATAAAGCCCTTTGGACAGTGTCTCAGGCCGAGCCTTTTTTCTCTACTTTCTCTAAATATTGACACCCAGCATTATATTATTCCAGCTCTTATGTTATACTTCCTGTCTTTTACACTATGATATTTGAGAAGACTGCATAGAAAGATGGCTTTATCAGTGAAGCATTTCCAGGATTTATCTTCAGAACATTCCATTTTTTCATGTTAGATAATAATTTTATCACAATCACATTTTGTAATTACATGTTATTCAGTTCATAAGCTTATAGAGAGAGCCATGGATACATATACAGGTAACTATAGGTATTTAGATAGTCATCCCTAATGATCCACTGTGTAAGCAAAAATGAGAACAAGAGTGACTTATGCATTCATTTATTCAGCAAACTTTTATTGCATACTTGATTATATCCTAATTACGTGGCACCATTCCAAACGAGTACAAATAAATTTAAAGCACTTAGATTTATTCTTGTAAGTTTGATCATACACTTTGTTATTCTGCAATAGTTGGAACTAAATGTTCTAACTAGGATGCCAATGAATTCCAGCCATAATTATTTTATTGCTTTAATATAGTTTCACAGGATGTGGGGTGGGATAGGAAAGCATGTTATATAACGTTATGGAAATGGAATTATGTAATTAATTATAAGTGTGGTTGGAGGATTTAAAATAAAGTAATAAACCATGATAACAAAAATAAGTGTTGTACACATGATCCAGAGCAGCTTTATAAGAGAGATTTGAAGTACAGAGCAAATACAATCAGGGAAGGAAGAACATTACGGCAGAAATGGCTTTAAGGTCTAACAAATGCACTTTCTGACTCCCCTTCCACTTTCACCAGCAGCTAGAGTGTGGTGGGAAGTTTTAAACCACCATCCTGCACTACCTGTATTCTGTGCACACAGGTATACACTGTTCATAGAAGTATAGGCCCACCCCTCATCTCTACTCTGGCACTTGTCATTGCAGGTCACTTGATCACTCACAGGCCAAAAAGGAAAGCATTATAAATATCTTACCCTAAGAGTAGAGTTAAATAATTTGGGTTTTGTTCCCAAGTAATACCTTAGAACAGTAGTTTCTAAAATATTTTCCATAGTAGACCCTTTTCTTTTGAGATACAAATAGCTGGGGATGCCTGGGTGGCTCAGCAGTTGAGCCTCTGACTTTGGCTCAGGGCGTGATTCTGGAGTCCCAGGATGGAGTCCCATATTGGGCTCCCTGCATGGAGCCTGCTTCTCCTTCTGCCTGTGTCTCTGTCAGTCTCTTTGTGTATCTCTCATGAATAAATAAATAAAATCTTTTAAAAAAAGAGAGAGATACAGAGAGCTGTTATCTGAAAAAGACTATTCCAAGGATAATAATGGTTGGGAAATAGGTTAATGAAGATTAAGCATTCTTTTTAAAGATTCCAATTTCTGCAAACTTTTAATATATCACTATAGATTATGAGTTTCCAAGTGGATGACATAATTTGCAGTTTCTCAAACCCAGTTGAGCTCAATATCATTTCTTCACAGACTGTATCAAAATACTAACATTATGAGGAACATATATTTTAAAACATTATGTTAGAGACTCCTAAGGAAAGAATACAAATATAGTTCATTTATCACTATAGAAACTACATAATATATCAACATGTAATATCACAACCCTACTTCCAACTATGTCATCTTTGGGTAACTGCTTTAGTGAGCATGCTTTCCTCCATGAGTGTGTGAGCCTTGAAGGCGATGCCATATTGACAATATTTCTGGGCTTTTCTTTTTTAATCCTTAATGTTGAAAGAATTTATACCTAAAATTATAGTATCAGTTATATAGATATATAGATGAAGTTATCTCTAATGATTCTGCATACCTCTCTATGAATGTAAAAGAGAACAAGAGTGATTTATGCATTTTTTTATTCCACCACCTTTTATTGTGTACTTGCTAGTTTCCACACTTTGTGCCAGTCTTTAGAACCCCTGCCTTTATGAAGTTTATGAGTTTTCAGAATAAATTATACCAGTGTACAAATGACTAAAGATATAGGAAATTAGTCATAGGCCTCAAATGAAAAACACGCATAAAAGTTTTAGAGAAGCAGCAGATATCTTCTGCCTATAGTTTTATGAGGCTTTTGACCTGGGCCATGCTGGTTAGATGGAATTTGAGCATGCAGGCAAGAGGAGGGTGAGTCATAACCCCAGCTAGAGAAATACCTGAAAGCAAAAAAATAAAAATAAATAAATACAGGAACCCATGGATATTCTCATTCAGGTTAGTTGAAGTGGGAGGTAGCTAGACAGAGGAAGAGGACAGGCAGAGGACTTTGAGGTTTACAGCGGGCCTGGTTAGCATGACCTTGACAGCCAGGTAGTGTTAACAGGGGCTTCTGAAGAGTTTTGAATCAAAGGTAATATGATCCAGCTATGGCTCATAAAGAAGCATCAACCTTGAAAGTTGGATGGGTTAGACTCAAAATGGCTCTTCATTCATCAAGTGGAGATGAACACAATTATAGTTAAGGTTTGTCATTGAGCTACAGCTGCCAGCAGCCTTGTAGGGAGAAGTCAGAAATGATCCTTGGTTCTTAACCCTTAGCAATTTTGTTGCAGGCACAGCCAAGCTTTTTATAGCAGTATAGATCTTGTTTTTCCTTCTTAGACAGAAACTTGTGCCTGTACATGCCCTGTCTTCAGCTGCATCATCTGACACAGTTACTATACCCTGTCAGGGTAAAAGAAAGGGAGTCTGAGTTGAGATTGGAGATAGCATGGGAGCGCTGCCAAGTATTCAGTATCAATACACAATGCACAGTGAAACCTGGTATCAATTTCCTCTATATATCCCCTTGTCTAAATAAATCGTGAGAACATTTTTCCATTAGAGCTTGGAAAAAAATATTTGTTTTCTGTACCCTTATGGATGACACTTCTTCTACACAAGACCAAAAATCTTTGCTTCTTTCCATATTATTTTTCTCCCCCAAATTCCGCTTTTTAAGGAAGTTGTCCTCATTAGAGCTTTGTGATTATTTTCCAATAGTTCTCAGCTTTAGTGCTTGTTTCAAGTTCAAACATTTATCATCCACTTTCAGTGGGGTTTTGCAGCCTCCACTCTTCTCTACAAAAAGATATACCACTATTCTATGTCACCAATGACAAGGAAGGCTCACTCTGAGCTGGGTGCTCTACTGCTTCAACATTGTGGACACAGTGAGGGTGCAGACATCTGCTACTCTTCCGTAAAGGAAAACCATTTCCCAAGTGATGTCCTAACAAAGAACTGATTCCTCTTCTGGGCATGAGGCTGCATTCTCATATTAACCAACTCCCTGACTGTGGAAGCTCAGGGAATGCTTTCATGTTTGTGTTCATGATTTGATTTGTTTTGTTTTACTGCTTTATTCCATTTTAGTCCCAGTGTTGGCATAAAAGGAGTCAGGAGAGGTCAGATATTGAGCAAACAGGACCAGACATAAATCTCAATAGGGGTGAACGCTGAAACTGGATTTGATAGACAATCAAGAAGCAAACCCAGCAGGCAATCATGATGGTGTGTGTGCAGATGATGCACAAGCCCAGACCCACTGATACAGCTGGATAGCATCTTGTTGGAGGAGAGTCACCTTTTGAATACTCAAGGTCTCACTCCTTCAGTGCCTGGGGTACACAGGGGATGGAGGGGGTAGGGGATGCAAAGGTGGAGAAGGAGAAGGTGAGGCATAGAGATATAAAATTCCTGGTATTCAAAATCAAAATAGGACACTATTTTTTGTGAATTTTTGAATCGTGTTTCTTATCACAGCACCCCCATAAGAATGGCCCAAGAAAAGAGAGGGTTCTGAGTACAACCAAGGGCCATATTGTTCCATCTGTATCCTGAAAGTTTTTACTGTGCTAATAGCTTTGAAACTATCGATATTTGCCTTGCCAGAGTGCTATCATAAGACTCCCCACCCTCTTATAGCTCTGTCTCTTTTACACATGGAGTCTGCAGTAGATTCTTCTGGGTTCTTGAGCAAGTAAGTCAATGGACACCTCAATCTCTGCAGATATGTTCTCCTCCTTTGTGTAAAATGCCTCAGCTAATGCTAGGCTCCCATTTCCTTGAAGAAATGGGTGTGTTTACCTCTCCATTACAGGGATGCTACAAGAAACACCAGGTGTATAGTGCCGTCTGGGTCATTGTATCAGTTTCTAAGCTGGTGAAAACCTCAGAAGCAAAACAAAACAAAACAAAACAAAAACAAAAAACAAAAACAAAAACATCTGTTTTTCCAAGAAACAGGATGCTCACCTGTCCTTTTCCAGTGTTTCAAATTTTTGATCTACAAGAATGAGGTCACATTTCTAAATGAAATGGATAAGCCAATTGCATCCTCTTCAAAAAAGAAAAGAGTTACGGTGCCTAATAGTAATATAATAGAGAGCAATGGCTTGAGATGGAAAAAAAGCAACAATTTAAATTGGACATTAAGGAAATTTCACTCAAAGCCAGGGCAATTATGCAATGAAATAATTTCCTAAGGGAGAAACAGTGAGATGCCATTAAAAGAATTGTTTAAAAGACAGTAGATAAACACACTTGCAGCTGAGTCTGCTGGCAGATCATTTGATGATTTATTGCTTTACTCTGCCTGTATGTCATCCTCACTGGGGACTACCAGGCTTGGTTAGCTTCCTTTCCATCAGGGAAGGATCCCCACTGTACCAGAAGATGATGGTGACTGTATTCTGTTTTTCTTTATGTGAAAATATAAAGCTCTATGGAATACTGGTAAAAGCATGGAAAGCACAGGAGCTTCTAGTTGCTCAAAATCTGCTTTGTGTCCAACAGTATCCTCGGATATTTGTTGACACACACCGACACCCCTTCACATGTATCTACATCTATTTTCTATCTATCATCTATCTGTCGAACGAATCTTATTCAAACCTAAGCAACTAATAGATCGATTTGTTCAAATTGGTGGCTGTTCATCAGTTGGTGTTACTTGACAGAAGGATGCATGACATGGTTACTCCTTCACACCGACCTATTGCCATACCTGTGGTGTAAGATATAAAAAGTGTCCCTTACTTGATGTCTGAAGTCTCAAGTTTGAATCCCAGCAATGCCCCCACCTGCCCAACCTGCCACAACACACACAAGCTCCCTGGGATTTGTGCAAACCCCTTAGCCTCCCTCAGTTTCACACAGGCTACATTTGTAAACACAAGTGCAAAATGCCATATTGGTTGAACGATGTTCATGTGTAGAGGTTAAGCCAAGTTTTAGTGCATCTTTGCATGTAATTCTAAATGAGCAGGATGCTGATGCTGCCACATTCACCTGAAAATTTTTCTTGAAATTCTCACTACTAAGGTACTTTTTGGAAACCTACACATTTTTTTGTGATATTTAAAATTTTCTCTTACACTCTCTGAGAGAATCCAGCACTGGAGACTCCTTTTCTGACCTTGCTGTCCTCTACTCATTCAGGAAAAGGGGCACATGACACCCTCACTCAGCTCCCATCACAGTACACTACACCTAAACCATGCCCAGTCCTTGTTTGCATTGGGCTCCCCTTGGGACAATCTCAAAATCCAGTGCTCATATCCAGCCTCACGTAACATGTCTGTGTGCAAGTACTACACTACCAGTAGAGATGGACACACACTGTGGCTGCCCAAGTGTGGGCTCAGCTTCATATGGAAGGATCAAGTCATAAAGGCAGAGGACCCACAATGCCTCTAGGCATTGAGAATGTGCACAGTTCTTTTCTCCCCTTGTCCTCAAACTCTGTATCAGTTTCTTATGGTCGTTGTTACAAAATACCACAAACTAACTAGCTTCAAATAACAAAAATATATTCTTGTACAGTTTTAGGGGATAGAAGTCCAAAACCAAGGTGCTGGTAGGACCGTGTTCCCTCCAAAGCATCTTAGGGAGAATGCTTCCTCATTTCTTTCAGGTTTTCATGACCTCAGGTGTCCCTTGGCATGTGGCAGCATGGCTCCAACCTCTGCCTCTGTCTTCTTCACATGGCTGTCTGTCATTTGTGTCTCTGTCTCAGGGTCTCTCTTTTCTCCTCTCCTAAGGACACCTATCAGAGGCTTAAGGTCCGCTTCATGACCCATCTTAACTTGATTACAACTGCAAAGATCCTATTTCCAAATAAGTTTACACTCATAATTTCTGGGAATTAGGACTTGAACATATCTTTTTGGGGTACACAGTTTAACCTATAACAGACCCGCAGCCTGCAGGTCTCAAGCTATAGTCAAACCTCAGTCTATGCTGTCTGCTATGGTCCATCATCAGCTCTGCAATGGTTGATTGTGTTTCATAGAGCACAATCAGGCTTTGGGTAAAAAAAAAAAAAAAAAATTCAGGTTTCAAGTCCTGATATATATTACTTGGGCAACATTGGACAAGCTTTTGTTTCTTCAAGCATTTCTTCTTTTGGACACTTTGTCTTAACTTCCCAATCCCCTAATAAGACCCAGTAGATTTCCCTTTCTCCATGCTATTTTCATTAAGTTTCATATAATTGCATTAAAACTCCCTCTTTCTGGGATCCCTGGGTGGCGCAGCGGTTTGGCGCCTGCCTTTGGCCCAGGGCGCGATCCTGGAGCCCCGGGATCGAATCCCACGTCGGGTTCCCGGTGCATGGAGCCTGCTTCTCCCTCTGCCTGTGTCTCTGCCTCTCTCCCTCTCTCTCTGTGTGACTATCATAAATAAAGAAAAATTAAAAATATATATATATTTAAAAAAAAAACTCCCTCTTCCTGACCGTGGGGTCCATCTTCTCTCCTTAGATAAATTATTCAATCACTGAATCTTTATTTACCAATCTCCAAAATAGAGACATATGACTTCTCCTTCACTTAACAACTTGAAGGACAAGGAAGAGACTTTATATAGGAAGTCTCTCCAAGCCTCCAACACTGCTGGAAGTGCTGTCCATATGCCCATCACTGCAGTGCCCATTGTGGTGTCATTGTCCTTAGGTAGTCTGAGTGCTTATGAGTTTGGGAGACTTATGGCCAACAAGAGGGGTAGGTGGTGGAGAATAGGATTTCAGGGTCTCATCTATTTGGAAATATTTGCCAAAGGCTTTGCTGATCAGTGAGATTTGGACTAGGTGACTTTGAAATCCCTGACATATCTAAGAGACTCTGAAGACCTATGTTAGAAAGTCGAGGTCATGATCTTCCATCTGAATTATTCAGGACTGTGAGAGTGTTTAGGGTAATTCTCTGAGTGTTAAAAAGGAGACAACTCAAGGCCATGGGTGGAAAGCACAGAGCTTTCTTTTTTTTTAATAATAAATTTATTTTTTATTGGTGTTCAATTTGCCAACATACAGAGTAACACCCAGTGCTCATCCCGTCAAGTGCCCCCCTCAGTGCCCGCCACCCAGTGGGCGGCACTCTCCACCCTCCTCCCCTTCCACCACCTGTAGTTCGTTTCCCAGAGTTAGGAGTCTCTCATGTTCTGTCTCCCTTTCTGATATTTCCTACCCATTTCTTCTCCCTTCCCCTCTATTCCCTTTCACTATTACTTATATTCCCCAAAGAAGATGTAGTTTATGTATACAATGGAATATTACTCAGCCATTAGAAACGCACCATTTGCTTCGACGTGGATGGAACTGGAGGGTATTATGCTGAGTGAAATAAGTCAATCGGAGAGCTTTCAAGAATAGAATTTTGTGAGGGTGGGGGTGGCAAAAACCTAGTCCTCCTTTATAATTTATTTTAAAAAATAACATTACTGAAATAACTTTTTGTTGGAACAGCCACCTTCAGCCTTCTCCTCTTCCACACTTGCCTTTCTGGTGGTAGATGTTGTCTGCCTTTCTATTTCATTCCAAAATACCACCCCAAACTTACCTGTCATTGTAGTAATTGTGGCTTTAGCTTACGGTGACTGTAATTTTGAGGTGCCATGATTCCTATAGATAATAGTGTGCCTAGGTCTGTGACCACATCTCCTACCATCAGCCTGATCTTGAGAGCAGGCCACTGCTAATCTTAATAATGCTGGTGTTCATATGAATACATGTATGATGATTTTGATGAATCATGTGTCCTCCAGCTCTCCTAAGATACATTTCTAGCAGATCTTCTGACTTTTCAAAACATATCCACCCAGCAAGCCCACCTCCTCCACGCTTATCATTTCCTTCTCTTATCATCTACCAGTAGATCTTGGGTTTTTCTACTTCTCTCAGGACTGAGCATCATTTTTTTCAGGACAGTAAAACCATCCCCAGGGTCCTTGCCAGAATGTTAAACTCCATGTCCTGAGAAAGTCTTACATTCTAACTCCCATTCTGAGTACTCTCAGAATCTAACCTCTAAAATATTCCTCTGGGTCCTGCTGGTACATGTTCTCTAATAGAACAGTAATGTTCTATTACTGTTCCATCCTTTATTAACCTCTTTCTCCCTTACCAGACCCAACAGTTGTCCAATCAGTTTATGCAGGGATTTAACACTGGTTACCAGGCTAGCAGCCAGAAGAGGAAGAAAGGGCATCTGCTGAGGGGTAGCACGACTTCCATGGTGTCTTCCATATAACCCTGCCTCCTCTGGGAGTTCTGAAGTTTCAGAGGGACCTACAGAACCAATACCCCCTGGATGGACATCAATTAAGATATTCTCATTCCATGTTTCAGGGTCTCTAGTTTCCTCAACTATGGCCCTGATTTAGCATTGCAGACTTTCCCCAGAGGAGCATTTGATATCTCTGTAGATCTGAAATTCTAGTAGATTTTATATTTGTTGTTGTTGTTTGATGCTCAGCTCTCTCCTCTCTTCCACTGCAGAAGTTAAAAGCAATTTGTAAGCTCCCAAAGTCACCTCTGCCTCTAGCCATTAAGACTGTAACTGTTGGGATCCCTGGGTGGCGCAGTGGTTTGGCGCCTGCCTTTGGCCCAGGGCGCGATCCTGGAGACCCGGGATCGAATCCCACGTCAGGCTCCCGGTGCATGGAGCCTGCTTCTCCCTCTGCCTGTGTCTCTGCCTCTCTCTCTCTCTCTGTGCGACTATCATAAATAAATAAAAAAATTTAAAAAAAAATAATTTTAACAAAAAAAAAAAGACTGTAACTGTTTGTTAATGGTCTTTGGTTCTTCATTAGCTTTCTGCAAAGTGTCAACACAACTTATCAACAACCTTAACCACCACTCTTCTACTTTTGTGGGCATTTTCCCCTTATATCTCTTATATGCTTGAATCATTCTATCTAGAAGGTCATTTTTCTCCACAGACATGCTTTCCCCATCAGTGCCATTGCAATATTTAGCCACTGAGCTATGTGCCAGGGAATCATGGATGATGTCTTCTTTGCCAGTCCTGAACACCATCTTACTGCCCACTTTATTTTTTATTTATTATTTATACCACACTTGTCACCACTTGTGTTAGTTTAGGTCCTCTGAAAAGCATATGCCAAGATAGGATTAGACCTTTTAGAGATTTAGGAGGAAGGAAAAATGCCAAGGGAGCTGGAGGAGGCCAACAGATTCATCTGACCCTCATGCAAGTCTGACCCCCACAGAGGAGAGAGGGGAGGAGAAAAAGTCTGGGTAGGACAAGTCTCAGAATGCCGTGCAATTCAAGAAACTTTCATCAAGATCAATGGGAAGTCCTCAAGTCAAAGTAACTGTCAGAGGAGACCTGCCTGTCTCAGGAATGAGCTCACCTTAGCATCTCTGCTGAATGCAGCACTGCCTTTGGACAGCATGTGCAATAACTGATACTGCTGTGAAGACAGAGATGGTTTTCAGAGGATAGTGGCTGGGGTCCTCACTCAATCTCCCTGAAATCAGAGGTTTGAGAGGTGCAGTCCCATGGCTGTCAGGGACATGGACCCAGAGTCCTTCCATCTTAAAGATTCATCCTTCTTTATGGTCTCAAAGTCTTCAGTATTCAACCAGTGCATAGGAAAGGTGAGAGGTGACACACAGACCTCTGTTCACATTGAAGATCAATCACATAGATGCACTTCCTGGAAAAGGGCCTGAAAACTGTGTTCCTAATTAGGAGGTCACTTAGCAGCAAGAAGTCTACAATATAGAAAAGAAATGCAAACCTTTGTTGGATGGGGTCCTTCCTGTTACTTAGAATAAATAAAAGTGGGTGAAAAGATTAATAAAAGTGTTGTTATTCTAATGGGATTGATAATGAAAAAAGAAAAAATAATATTAGAAAGGGAAAATGGGGCTTAAATATAAGGACAGCATAAATAAAAATAGTGTTAATACTCTCAACAACTATGCCAATATATTTTAAAAATAGATAAAATATTTGCAAAATATTAATTAGCAAAAAATGAGGACTAAATACAAAAGCTGAATGATATGGTAACATAAAAAAATAATGTATAGTTAAAGATATTCCAGTCCCCAAACACCAGTCCCAGAAATGTTTACAGTGGGTTGCATGAAAAATCTTACATATATTTTCCAGAGTTTTTTGTTTTTGTTTTTGTAAAGACTATCTCTAAAACACTGTATGAATCTACTAAAAATCTGAAATTTACACAAAACAGGGGAATAATAAGAAATTATAGGCCAAACTCATTCATGAACATAGATGCAAAAATTTGGGATACAACCTTAACAAATGCAACCCAACAATATCTATGTATTTCTGTGATCACATCAGAAGACACAAAACTACACACAGTCTTTAAGCCTCCAGAATAGCGAGAAATAAATTTCTGTTGTTTAAGCCACCCATTCTGTGGTATTGTTTTATGGAAACGCTGGTAAAATAATACATCAGTTTTCCACATGTTAAACTATGAATTGAAATCAATTCTAAACTGAGTTTCTGCATATTTTTAAAAACCTTCAAAATTGTATTCTATTTTTTTAATAAATTAATTTTTATTGGTGTTCAATTTACCAACATACAGAAAAACACCCAGTGCTCATCCCGTCAAGTGTCCCCCTCAGTGCCTGTCACCAATTCCCCCCCACCCCCCGCCCTCCTCCCCTTCCAAAAAATTGTATTCTAAATACCCTATGTCAAAGCAAGTAGCTAAGACATCATGTGAATATTGAGACTCAAGATTATGACATTGCTCTATCAAAAATCAAGACATTTTCTAAAGGTATATAATTAAAGATACATGGTATTAACACAACAATAGACTAATATATCCATAGCAATAAGATAAGGAACCCAGAAGCAGATAATCCACAGGTGAAAATAATGTGATGCAAACCGGGAAAAGGATATTTTGTCCAGAAATGGGAATGAAATATTTGTAATCTCAATGAAAAAATGAGATCAGAAGCTGTATCACACAAAAATCTACATAAATAACATAGAAGTGGATGACAATCCTAAATAAGTGAAGTAGGTGATGGATGTGTTGATTAACTCAAAAGGAAATCATTTCATAATGTGTACATATATCAAGTCATTATAGTGAATACTTTATGTATCTTACAGCTTTATTTGTCAATTATACCTCAATAGAGCTGAAAAAAGAAGAATCCTAAATGCAAAAAAAATACATAATATGTTAGGAGAAACTATAAAAGAATATCATTTCCTCAAGTTATGTATTGAATTTTTGTAGAAGACACAATAACCACATAAAGAAAAATTATTACTAAATTTTGGTTACTATAAAAATTAAAACCTCTCTAAAGAAATGTCATCATGGCAAGGTGAAGAGAAAAGCTATTGACTAGAAAATATTAAATATATTCAAAATATATAAAGAACACTTACTCATATATCAATTTTAAAAAGACACCACTCAATAGAAAAATCAAGCAATCAATTCACAGAAGAGCAAACCTGAATGGTTCATAAACTTATTTAAATAAAAGTTCAATATCACTAGTGGTCAAGGAAATCACAAATTTAAAATTCCGGACACATTACTCTCACAATAGTAATAAATAACAAATTTGGTAACAAAAAAGTATTAGGTGAAAATATGAAGCAATGCAGCTCTTGCTCTTTTTTTGTGAAGTGATGGGAGCTTTCAGCCACAACAGGGAATATGGGCAATAAATTGGTACCATCACTTTGGAAAAGAAAGTAGCATTATCTAGTAACATTAAAAATAAGCACATCCAGCATCCAGCAATTCTACTTGTAGGGAAATACACTAGAGTATCCTTTGCACAGGTGGTCAAGAACATGCTTACAGAAATGATTAATGACAATGTTTCTAGAAGAGAAAAATTAAAATTAATCTGAATGCCAAAATTATCCAAGTAGGAGAATGGATAAGTTAATACATTCATACAATGAAATATAAAGCAGCGGTAATAATGAATGAAGCAGAGCTGCATCTATCAGCATGGAAAAGTCCTTCAAATATAAATTTCTGATAAATATATAAATAAATACTTAAAATATAATTTAAAAAATTTTAGGGATCCCTGGGCGCCGCAGCGGTTTGGCGCCTGCCTTTGGCCCAGGGCACGATCCTGGAGATCTGGGATCGAATCCCACATCGGGCTCCCGGTGCATGGAGCCTGCTTCTCCCTCTGCCTGTGTCTCTGCCTCTCTCTCTCTCTCTGTATGACTATCATAAATAAATAAAAAATTAAAAAAAAAAGAAAGAGAAATCTTATAAAAAAATAAAATAAATAAAAAAAATAAAAAAATTTTAAAGATTTTACTTATTTATTCATGAGAGACACAGAGAGAAAGAAAGGCAGAGACACAGGCAGAGGGAGAAGCAGGCTCCATGCAGGGAGCCCGACGTGGGACTTGATCCCCAGGTCTCCAGGATCACACCCTGGGCTGAAGCAGGTGCTAAATCGCTGAGCCACCCAGGGATCCCAAAATATAATTTTAAATAAATGTGAAAACATTCAAAATAAATCAAGGTATGGTTTATGAATATGGATAAAGTATAATTTAAAATATGCAATAAAATATGCATGTGAATAATATTAAGTTCAGTCTAGTGGTTAATTTGGGGGAAAAGAGGATAAAGAATGGAAAAAGCAGATTTACCTAAGAAGCTTCAACTAGATCGGAAGTTTAAAATGTGAAATAAATATAAAAACAGTTATTTCACAAAAACAAGTGTTTAAACATCTGATTGTTTGCACAATTTATTCTCTACATTTTCCTAAAAGTTTGACAACAAAAGTAAAAATAATTTTAAGACACACAGGTAAAGAGGTTTTGTTGTTGTGCATTTTATTTTATTGCTTTATCTCTGAGTTTGGCGAGTGTTCACAACTTAGAAATATCTTGCATTTCTTCTTATAAGCAGTATAGTGTATAAAAGAATACATTTTGGAGGTTTGATAGCTCACCTAGAGTACTACCAGCATTTTATCTTTGGCCTCTGTCAGGAGAAGTGCTACTTCACATGGGCATCTGGATACTGGCTGCCTATTTAAATATTGTGACATTCTCAGCAAAGAAAGCAGAACTAACACTATGTTAATAGAAGAAAAGAATGTGTGTGCACATGTGTGGCCTCAGATTATGTGGATTATTTGCTAAAATGAGTAGAATTCAATTGCCCAAAACTTTCTGGGCATTTGGCTATTGTTGGTACTTTTGTGTTCAGTTGAATTCAAATAACATCGTTTCTATTTTTATTGTAAAATACATAAACACCATCTTCTAGCTACTCATTGAATACTGACACTAATGGCTAACTGAAAAAGTGAATTAACCATATTTTTAAAGATCTGAAAATAAATATGCTTCTTCAGGGTCCTGATTACTTTTCTGGGGATGCTCAAATGTCCATGAGTAAAGCTGATTTGAAAGTCCTAAGCAATTTCTACAGCTATAAGCAAGTTAACCCGTGGTTTTATTTATTTTTTTATTTTTATTTTTTTATTGAAGTGCAATTTGCCAACATATAGCATAACAACCATTGCTCATCCCGCCAAGTACCCTCCTCATTGCCCATGTTTTGGGCCTGAGTTTCCTCATCTCAGAAAGGTATAATTAAACTTAAACTCTGTTTATTCTTCTCCTTTCCACAAGACTTCCTACATCACTATAGCAGTAGGAAATCATTGAATCGTAAACTCTTGCACATAACAAGACTGTAGAGAGCATTTAATGCTACCAGAAGCCCCTCAGGGTAAATTTTGATAGCTTATAGTGAGTGTCAGGACTACAAGCCAGATGTTCTAGTTTCCATCTTAGTATTTATTCATTCTAAAATGAATTCACTTCATTATTTTCCCTCTTTGGGAAAAAAGTAATATGATATCATCATCAGTTTCAATATTTTTTATTCACATTGCCTAATTTAAATAAAAAGAATCAAAAGAAATTGTAAGGAGAATAAAAAGAAAAGAATCAGATAATAGAAGCAAAACCAAAGTTAAGTAAGATATTGCATGGGATCCCTGGGTGGCGCAGCGGTTTGGCGCCTGCCTTTGGCCCAGGGCGCGATCCTGGAGACCCGGGATCGAATCCCACGTCGGGCTCCCGGTGCATGGAGCCTGTTTCTCCCTCTGCCTGTGTCTCTGCCTCTCTCTCTCTCTCTGTGACTATCATAAATAAATAAAAAAAAAATTAAAAAAAAAAAAAAGATATTGCAGTAACTGGGGAAGTTGAAAATGATGATCATAAATAAGTTAGAGAAAATAGATTTTTTAAAATAAATTTAATTTGAGACTTGGGATTTACCAAAAAAGAATCAAATGGGCATTCTAGGAAAAAAAAAAAAAAAGCACAATGTCTACAACTGGGAACTACTAGGTTGGAGCAATGGGACATTCAGCAGAAGCCAGAATTTGTGCACTCAAAGATAGATAGAATATATTAAGGAGGGCACATGATGAGATGAGCACTGGGTGTTATACTATATATTGGAAAATTGAATTTAAATTAAAAAAATAATATACTAAAATTAAAGCAAAAAGGCACAGGAATGATGGAAAGTTTAGAACAGCACAGGAAATGTGTAGGACACAGATGGTCTAACAAATAGGTGAAAGTAGTCCTAAGCATAAAAGGACAGAGAGATACAGTAATCAAACAGGTCAAGATGTTTCCTAACATCCCGAAAATGGTTGACACATAGATTCAGGAAGCTCAGCAAAAACTAAAGATTAATGCAAAGAAAATTACACAATGTTTTGGGTGATTTGGGCCAAGCTCATGGATCTGCATGGTCAGAGGCTGGGTTGCCTGGGGCTGAATGGTGTGGGATGGCCCTATCTAGGAGGAACTGTACTGGCTCCACACGGTGGCTCATCCTCCAAGAGGCCAGCCTGCTTATGCTCAAGGCAGCAAGGGGGTTCCAATGAGGAAGAAATAAGGCCCAGAACTGACAAATGACTCTTCTACCACATTCTGTGAGCCTAAGCAAAATACAAAGCCAGACAAGACTCAAGGACAGGAGAAATAGTCTCCACTTTTTGATGGATGAGCTGTAAAGTAACATCACATGGAATATGGATACAGACGGAAGAGTAACTGCAGACAATTTTGTAATAATCTATTAATGCTTATCCAGGAAACCCAGGGCTCTTGCATATACAGACAATTTCTTGTAATTCACAACCAGTCTGGGTTAGGTTTTGTGAATGAGAAAATTCAAAGAAAAAGGACGTCACATAATCTGTTTAAGATTACAATGAGTGGTAGATAGGTCATTCACTCTTTTATAAGATGCTGCCTCTCAAATGCCTGTTCAAAGTATTACAAGAGTGATCATCCTGCCAATTAAACATGTCTTAAAATGTGCTTTATTTGGTCATTAAATTGTTTTTACTAGTTGCTGAAGGTTTCAAGTCCCAAATCCAATTTTCTCTTGAGATCAGAAGATCCATAGCACAGAATCCATTCTGCTTCATTTCAGCAACCATATAAGAGAATGTTTTTCCCCATCTTCCCCAGCTCCAGCATCCCTGCCACCACCATACCCATAGGCAGATCCCTCCATTCCACAACCAGTTGCCCTCCTGGCCTTTAGATGCACTTGGATTTGTGACTCCCATCTCTTTGCCAGGAATTCAATTCTGTCATTAATTAATTTATGAGCTACCAATATTGAGTAGGATGATGAGTTTGTACATTTTTCTTAGCATAGAAGAATGAAACATGGAACTCATCTTTTCCTCCCTGCCTTCTAACCTAAGAAGAATTAGTGACGCACAGAGTCCTAGAGTTGTGGATCTTGTAAAAATGCTGATTGGGTTGCAGGAGATCTGGCTGTGGTCTGAGATTCTGCATTGATAAACAAGCTTCCAGGTTGATGCTTTGCTGCTGGACCTCACTTTGAGCAGCAATATTGTAGGCAGTGCAGCCTCCATAAGCTCCAGGGCAGGGTTTAAGAGGCTTTGTTTTCTCTACTCAAAGTCCAAGGAGACAAAGAGCTGCTCTGTCCAGCAGGAGAACAGATTGCCATTTAAAGAATGGGGTGGAGAGTCTGGCCAGAATGAAGCCAAGAGCTAAGGTTTTGTGGCTTCCCTAATTGACAAGGATCTGTTTCCTTAAAGAGCAAGCCTCCCAGAATTCTGATAAGGTGATTCAAGGTGACCTAGATTTTCTGACATAAAGAATGTAATAGGAGATCAGGCTTCATGGACATGCCATCTTTGTAGTTCCACAGGCCCATACTTACAAGGACCTGCTCTTGGTTTAAAACTCTGCTCTCACCATGTTGAAAATCTTAATAAATTTGAATGAGAGATTCTGAGTTTTCTCTTTTTTTCTTCACTGAATCCCACGCATTACATAGCTGTTTCTGAGTATCAGTGAGAATTACTTCAAAGGATGCCCATTGGACAAGAAGCAGGGGAGCCACCCATCTTTGAGGTTAACTCCTGAGTTCAGATAAGGAGCATTTAAGAGGCAATCACAATGAACTTCTCTCTAAGCCCATCTATCCCATCCCTTTTTCTCACCTGAATGCTACAGAAGACTCAGAAAATGTTTGCAGCTAAAAAAAAAAAAAAAAAGAAAGAAAAAGAAAAAAGGAAGTCCTCAAACATGACTGTGCTTGAATTTCTTGTCATTCAGAGGGGTACAGGCTCAGGATTAAATTTAATTTAATTTAGATAGATAACAAAGCATTTTCTAAAATCCTGGGTGGTTTAACAAGGAACATAACCACTGCACATGTTTAGAAAAACAGTTCAATCTGATGTAGAATTTTACAGGCAGTCAAGAACAATTATAAGTATATAAACACCTAGCCAAAAGGACATCATGTCAGCTAAATTGATTGACTGTTAAATGGAGGGTAGCTTGTGATTACATCTGTTTGACAGACTGTTGTACCCACATCATCAAAGCAGTGCTATTGTGGCTGTGAGCCAACAAGGGGAGAAGGTAGTGTTATGGGGACTGGGTGCCCTGGTGGCATTCATTAAAATCATGCTGTCAGGCATCTTGAGTGATGAACTAGAATAGGAAGCAATTGACATTTGTTCAGATCTTTCAAGGAAAGCTGGATGTGTGAACAAGAGGAGTTTGAGGAAGATCTTCATTAGTGATGAAGTGATGCATCAAAGCTTGCAGGGGAGACTTTGATGCCCAGAGGCCCAAGAAAATATATGTGTCAAAATCAGAAGTGAAGCCCATGTTGATTTTTTTTACTCCTTTGACATCAATCGCCTTGCTCATGTAAAATTAATCTCACAGGGTCCACCTATCCTATATGGTTAGAAATTAAGACACAAATGAGAATGCCTGTATAATCTAATAGAATTGAAATGTGCTTTTTCCTTTAGAAATTGAGCAGGTAATCTAACAAGCACCCAACCTATGAGCAACCCTCTGCTTTGTGCAAAGGTTTATATGAATACAAAGATGAATCAACCTTTGGTTCTGCAATCAAAATTATATATACTTTGCAGAGATAGATGAGAAACAGAAAAAAAAAATAAGATGAAAAGTCATGCCATGTGAAAAGTACTGTGAAAAATGCTTAAGCTTATTGTAAATACAAGAGCTTTATTCCCACTTGGGAAGACTTGAGGGATTAGGGACAAATTGACAGATGATGCACCCTTCTTGTTGGGTTTTAAGATGTAGCGTTTGACTGCTTACCATTAATGGGGAAGGCCATTTCAGGTACAAGAAGCAACTTGCATAAAGACATGGAGGCAAATGAATTGTAGGCATATATGAAAATTTTTAGGGAGAATGAGCCTCTGCAGGTGCTAGAGTATGTGGTTCTGAAACACATCATGGAATGAGAACTGCAACAGAGAGAGAGAAAAAAAAAAAAGTTTCATTCCTTAGGTTGTATTAAAGCTTTCCATTGTTACCTTGTTGGTTGGTTTGTGCATTTATTTTTGGAGGGATTCTAAAGCTTTTAATATTTTTATGTTCATACTAATTCTCAAAAAGGAAGATGCTGAAGAGTTTGTTGTTTTTAAGTAAAATTTAACTTTGAAACAGTTTTGGATTTACAGAATTATTGCAAAAGATTCTGTGTATATGGCATCCAGTTTCCCAATTGTTGGTATCTTATATTAATATGGTGCATTTATCATAATAAAGTATATTGATGTGTTATTATATTATTATAATGATATATATTTATATTAATATGTTATTCTTATCTAAACTCCATACTTTATTCAGATTTCCTTAGTTTTTAATCTGCCATTTTTTATTCCAGGATGCCATTAAGGTGACCACAGTAAATTTACTAGTCTTGACTCCTGAAGATTCTCTTGGTTGTGCCAGTCTCTCAGACTTTTCTTGCTTTTGATGGCCTCAACAGTTTTGAAGGTTGATGCTCAAGTAGTTTGTATAATGTCCCTTAAATTAGATTTGTCTGATATTTCCCCATAGTTATATTGGAGCTATGGGTTTTGGGAGAAGAGCACGAGGTAAAGTGCCATATTCATCACACCATATCAAGTGTACATAGTACCAACATGGCTTATCACTGCTGATGTTGACCTTGATTCCCTGGCTGAGGTCTTGTTTGTCAGGGGTCTCCACAGTAAAGTTATTTTACTTTTCCCCTAGTTTCCATACTCTTTGGAGTAAATGACTACATTTAGCCAACACTTCTGGAGTAAGGAGTTGTGTTCCACCTCCTTAAAAGCAGAGTGTCAACAGTTAACTAGATTTGTGTGAGCCCACTGCCAGGCATAGCATTCTGTTCCATGGACCTATGTAGATAGAATAGAATTCTATCAACAATACCATGCTGTCCTGATCACTGCAGTCATATAAGAAATCTTGATATCAATGGTGCCTTCCATCTTTGCCCTTCCTTCTTCAGTGTTTTGATGTTTATTCAGTCTTCCACTGTCTCATTAACCTTTACAATTCATTATAATTACCTACAAAATAGATAATAAACATGTAGACTAGAGAATAAATAAGGCAATTTAAAGTTGTGGAGGTAAGTGGTAGTGGTATGTATAAGAGAGTGAGTAGGGGGCTAATTTTGCCAGTGGGATTAGGGAGGTCCTCCTCAAGGACTGTCATTTGAGATAACAATGAAGGGAAAGAGTGAGTCTTGTCAAGTTCAAGAACACTGATCTTCAGGGAAGAGATTGAAGAGCAGTGAAGGGCTTTGAGCAAGGTTCAGTTTGCTTTGTTTTAGCAACTCCAAGAAGGTCAGTATGATTGTTTCCAAGTAAGCTGGGGAGAAAGCTCTAAGAGATGCAGTGGAATGAAGTTGGAACACTAGCGAGGGATTAGAACATATAGATGCTGGTGGGCATTACAGACAGAATTTTAGAGAGGGATGAAGTTAGAGTGACTCTGGACAATTGTTTGACAGAACCCAGGGAGGCACCCTTAGACTTGACTGAAATTCACATTCAACAGAGAATTCTTTGCACTTCGTTCAATTTTTTTCCCACTCTTATGTACCTTTGTAGCAGCTATAAAGGCAGGCTAGAAAATGTGAAAAGAAGGAATTTAGAGATCTGTACTTTCCAATATGAAACAAAGTTTCCAGTAACCATATACACCTGCTTCACTTGTAGAAGATAGGTTAAAATGTAAGCAATAAGTGTCCATGTAATCTGGGACATACTTCATGATCTTGGATTTATGTACAGTCTCCCATTAAACTTCTTAGTAATCTTTTCTTATATATCTCCTCCTACCCTCTTTTTCTCTCTCACTTCCTCCTACTTTCTGTCCTCCCTCCCTATTTCCCTCCTCCCTCTTTAAATCGAGCTATCTATCTATCATCTCTAATCTGATCGAATTCAAGGACCTCCAAAGGTAAATGTTAGCATTTGCAGCATTGGCAATGCTAGAGATACTGGAGAAACTTTAGGCTTCAACAAGCTAGAATTATTTGCTATTTTCCAAACTCCTTCTGCCTTCTCTGTTTATTCATACTGTTTCTCTTCCCCTGGATTATCTCCACCAGGCCTCACCCTAGAGAAATCCTGCCAATCTTGCACCAGTTCGAATACTAGCTTCCCCTAAAATCACTTCCTGAAAGTCAAAATGCTAGAGATGACTTTTGGCTTGGGTAGAGCTGGATCTGAACTGTGCTTTGGGGAAATTACTCTGTCATCAGTGTGCAGAATAACTGCAAGATAAAGACATAAAAGGGAGACTCCAGGTTGGTAAGACTCAGCAACCATTATTTCTGAAGGAACCACCTTCCCCAACTCTGCAGTTTTTACACCTTTCCCCTAGTCAAATGTGTCAGTGACACAGGGGGCTAAGTAATTTTATTTCTTAATGAGAAAAAATGAGTCCTGGATGTTTGACTGAGGGTGACTGAGTTCCCATGATGATGACAAAATCACTAGCTTGGTCTCTAGGTTAGAAGAATACTCTGTAAACACGGCTGTGAGTCATATGTATTCAATTTAGGCAATTGCATTTGGACATGTGATGATTCTATCTGAAAATGGGATCAGTCAGGGAGAAAAATGGACTTTGTGAAGCTGAACAAACAAGTAGCTCACCAAAAATTGAAATTTCCATTCTATCTCTAAGTTCTTAGATGAAGCTTTCCATGTCTCTGAAGCTCTAGAGAGTGCTTTTTCTTCCTTTGTGTCAAATAAGATGTACTGTGTGTGTGTGTGTGTGTGTGTGAGAGAGAGAGAGAGAGAGATTACCAAATGCCTACAATAATCCTGATGTATTTGGTACAGAGCAAGATGCATGGCAATATAGATTTTGTAAATCTGTATCCTGCATGGCATAAGCGACAGGTCAGTTACCTAATTCTCTCTCTCTCTCTCTCACTTCCCTTCATCTCCCTCCCTACTTTCTCCATCTGAATCAAATTGAAAAACGATAATAAAATCTGTCTTTGCAAGCTAATTGTGTTTGTCCAGGCAAAAAAAAGATAACACTAGAGATCTTTGGGAGCAAGAGCTAACTTTGTTTGTAAAAATATAATTTCCTCTTCCTCTGTTTCTTGAGCTAATCTGAAATGTGCATTGTCATTCTTGTTTCTGTGGGCATAGAGACTTCATTTCTGGGTCAGACCATCCTCTAACATACTTTTGGCGACTGAGGCAACAACTGCAGGTCAAGATTCTCTATTTAGAATGGACTCAACAGTTTATAGTAGTAGCAGCAGTAATGGTAGTAGTAGTGGTAGTGATGATGATGATGATGATAATAATAATAATAATAATAATAATAATAATAATAATAATTGCTTTGTTTGGCATTTACTATGTACCAGCCTTGGTTCCAAGCACTCAATGCACAGTATCTAATTTAACCCATCCATTCTTCCTCTGCAATAACAATCCCCATGTTAGCAATGAGGCAGTTCAGGCTCAGTGAGTCTACAGGGTAAATAGCTTATAAGTAATAGAGCCCGGAATCAATGTCAGCTCTCCTGAAATTGTCATCTTAATCCTCTAACATATCACCACTCAGAACCTTTAGGAAGAGAAGTCCTTACATCTGAGACTAGAATATATTAATTGTTTTTTTGCAAGAAATGGGATGACGAGGGTAGGGTTTGTTGTAGAAATTACCGACCCACAGCAATGGTATTTTCTACACTGAATAGCAGAGCATGAAGTCTTGTAATATGGTAATGAAAGGACACATTGGCTGCTAAATGGAATTCATGAACATATATTGATTCCGACTAAACACGAGGTATGTATAAGCACTAAATGAAGGGTGATGTATTAGATCCAATCCTCAAGTTCAAGCGTACTTAGAAAAAAAAAGTCTCCAAAGGCTCCTACTTATAACAATCAAGGTCACATTGTTAAAAAGCACTGTAACAAAGACACATAAAAGTGAATGCAGTGGTCAAGGAACAACAGATCATTTGTAATAGTTGGAACATTGTATTTTGAACTGTAATATTCTAGGAAGTTACAGATTGACAATTATATGAAACCATGCCAAGGGGTATCACAAGGACTGAAGAGAATCAAAAATCAATGAAGATTTTTTTTAAAGATTTTTAAAAAGATTTTATTTATTTATTCATGAGAGACACAGAGAGAGAGAGAGAAATAGAGAGAGAGAGAGAGAGAAAGAGAAGCAGAGACACAGGCAGAGAGAGAAGCAGGCTCCATGCAGGGAGCTCCATGTGGGACTTGATTCTGGGACCCCGGGATCACGCCATGGGCCAAAGGCAGGAGCTTAACCGCTGAGCCACCCAGGCCTCCCAAGACATGTGTCTTAAGTAACTTGAGAAAGAAGTGTGAAATCAATGATTCTCTTCTTGACTCATGATGAGCAATGGTTGTGGATTCATAGATTTATCAAACTGTGAAGGACCAACTTTTTCAACTCCCTTAATTTACAATAATGAAAACCCTGAAAGGATCATATAATTTATTCAATATCATTTATTCAACTAGGCTCCAAGTGTCCAGGCTACTATTTCTGGGTTCCTTAGGGAAAGGTGCTTTCTTAAGTCTGCCACACAGGGTTATCACACAGGCTGGTGGCCGTCCAAACAGAGGAGGCATTGAGAGATGGGCTCTTCTTTATCTCTTGAGCAACTCTCAGAGAACAGGATCATCAAATGCCAGTGTCTGAGAAAGAGCTCCCAAACTATAAAAAATCTCAAATACCCCCAACCAATGGGAAAGGAAAAATCAGTTGAGGCACTTAAGCCTGCTGTGTCTTTTCCTTTCAAACAAAAATTGCCAATTACTGAATTGTCATAGGCAGTTTGAAATGCCCAGGAGGGTACAGTGGTTAAGAGTGTGGCTGAAGCTAGACTCATCTTGTGCCATCACTTACCTTAACCAAACTAGTATTCTCATTCTCCAAAACAAGGATAATAAATAATAATAGGATGTTATTCAAAGCTTATGGAATGATTAGTGAATTGATATGAATAAAGTACTAAGCATGTTATCTGGTGCAGGAAAACTTCTCAATAAATGACATCTACTACTATAATTATTTCTAAGGGTGATATTAACATTAATTCAATAAATATCAGTTGAGTGCCAGTTGCATGCTTGAGAACAAAGGTCTCAAGAGAGGTAATAGAAGTAAGAACCAAATTCTCAGTAGAATTGAAGCTGGTTAGAAGAGAATGCAGTGAGCCCTTCGAGAGAGTGCAGGTCATCTGTCCAGCTTTGCTGGGAGCTTCTGTACTGACTTGAGTTCTTTCTGAAATCCGACTCTGAGACAATGATTCAAGTGCAAATATTTAAAGCTGGGTGTGATCCCAGGAGACCAAGTTAAGGGATTGGGGAGGTGAGGCAGAGAAGAGAAGGAAACCAATAGTGGATGTGTTGTTAAACAGGGGCTACTATGGGAAAGTAGATCTCAGTCCTGCTGGGAGACTCTGAGAGACACTGCAGGATAGGCCTCAGCATGACCCCACTTAGAATCAAGGGATCCAGAGTATTTTCCCACATAGTCTCCATCTATTCTTGGCAGAGGGGGCTGCTTTTGCCAATATTAACACACAGACATTGAATGTCCTCTGCCTTCCAGGATATAGCTCTCAGGTATGAATAATAAATAACTTTAGAGGGATGAAGTGAATACAGAAAGGATGAGTGAGTGGCTAGGGGCAATGACAGTGCCCAAAAGAGTCAAAATAAAGGCAATATTTGTGTTTCCTCCCTCAAATACTAGTGTTCTGAGACTGGTTTTGTTGATGACTTTTGGAATCCCAGGCATTGATTACAGTTCTAGTTATGAATAATGTAATATGATTTGGGTCAGCAGTGGAAGACATAAAATAGCAGGAGGAGACAACTTGCTGAGATACTAGGACGGAAGGAAGAGTCAGGTAGTTTTCATATAAGCCAGGCTGGGGAAATGTCCCAGGTAAAGTACTCCCTTTCAGTGGACCTGGGGCCTTGGGGGTGAGAAAGAAGTTTCACTCTGGTGTGAAAAATTGTATATGTAAACCAAGTAGAAAAGTGTGTAACTTCTCCAGATGTTGAAAATGCCATGTCTACCCCAAGGCAGCAAGTAGAACTTTCACGGAGCAGTACTGAATTTTCTGCTTGAATGCCACTCCTGTTCAAAAGAATATGTTCTATTTTTTCATACCTTGCTGTGTTTTGAGGAAGTGTAACTTAACCTCACCTACAACAGCCTCCATGTAAAATGGATTGAAATAGGCCCAATCCAAGTTAGTTGGAGAATCAGACCAAAGTCCATGTTCTTTCCACCCACCTCATTTTCAGATCTTTTGTGGGGGGCAGCCTATGCCACATATTGGGCTAGGAACCATTGCACAAATGACCTCAGTTAATTTTAGAGAGCCA
Organism: Vulpes lagopus; assembly: GCF_018345385.1. Lineage (NCBI taxonomy): Eukaryota > Metazoa > Chordata > Mammalia > Carnivora > Canidae > Vulpes > Vulpes lagopus. The sequence continues at coordinate 6,223,228 of NC_054842.1, forward strand.
ACTCCAGCGTTGAATCAAGAACATTATCCTGATTCTATATTGCTCCTCTGGATAGTGGTTTTCCCTTATCTCCCAGTACACTCGTCCACCACCACTACATTAGGTCTGGTACCTAAAACCCACAAAATATGAACCTGTCATTTCCCTCCTTTCTACTTTTGACAAACATGCCCAATTTAGCATGCGAATCAAAATTTAAAAGTAATAGAATTTTTTTTTCATAATGAGAAATCAAAGGAAGTGTTTGCCAAAGTCATTGGGATTGTATTTGTGTTCAGCTATCACTTATTTAATTGAACCTTTTGAGGTACAAATGTCTCCTCTGAACATAGCTGTTTTATCCAAAGTAGGAGGCTTGCTTTAGACTTATTTCAAAATATTGTATTAGAGGGAAATGTTTTTAGGAGACCATTAAGAAATAGTTACATTATTTCAAGCTGCACTCATTGTAAAATGCAAACTCTTCCTTATCTGTCCTACTGGCAGATTAATGGTTTAAATTTCTAGATACCAGGCTATTCAAATGTCAAATTTGTTCAGACAAAAACAGGATTCCTCAAATACTAATGGTCACTCGTAATCATCATCAACTGGAAAAATGTGTTAAACTGCTGATTCTCAGGATTTATTCAAGAGATTCATATTAGTAACTCAGGAATGCTGTGTGATATGTGTGATGCATATGTATGTGCTTTACAAATGAACTAGATTATTCTTATGAAAGTAATTAGATCAATAATAAAATGACCTTATTTTTTTAAAGATTTTATTTATTTACTTATTTATTTATTCATTTATTCATTCACCTATTTGAGAGAGAAAGAGAGCACAAGCAGGGGGAGCAGCAGGCAGAGGGAGAAGCAGACTCCTTGCTGAGGGGGTACTCTGATGAGGGGCTCAATCCCTAGACCCTGAAATCATGACCTGAGCTGAAGGCAGATGCTTAACTGACTGAGCCACTCAGGGACCCTAAAATGACTTTAAATGTCTTCTTGAAAAATAATTTGGCCATATGAACTAAGCAATTTGACACTATAACTTCACTTCTGGAGATTCAGTTTATAGAAATGAATTTACAGATGAGAGAAGTCCATGTTCAGTATGGTAATGATCCTCATTGTCTTCTTGAGATAGTGGTAACCCAAGAAGTGCAAAATGTCTAAGTATAGGGGAATGTGAATTTATGCAAATTATTTAATCACTGTGAAACTCAGTTTCCCCAAATGCAACAATAAGATAAAATTTAATAATTCTTACCTAAGAAAGTTGTTAAGATTGTAGAACAAATGTCTGCAAAGTGCTTACTCAGTACCTTTTTAATGTTAATATCCATGCTGCTTCTTCCCTTACATCCACCAAGATACTATGCAGACAATAAGATCATGCATACCAACTACTGAGTAAAATTCAAAGATCTTTGCAATGCAGTGTTAACTAAAAAGTAGAGTCAGTATTATAAGTACAATATAAAGCAGTTGACAAATGTGTTATCACCTACTACATATTAGACACTATGTAAAGACTTCAGGAAACTAATTAAATAGACTTGAACTCTTCTGATGGAGCTTGCACATTTTTTAAAAAAGATTTTATTTATTTATTTGTTTGTTTGTTTGTTTGTTTGTTTATTGATGAGAGACACACAGACAGAGGCAGAGACATAGGCAGAGGGAGAAACAGCCTTTCAGCAGGGACCCCGATGTAGGACTTGATCCCAGGACCCCAGGATCAAGGCTTGAGTAGAAGGCAGACTCAACCACTGAGCCACCCAGGTGCCCAAGCAAGCATGTTTTAGCTTAGAGGCCAGCAAACTTGGCCTGAAAGGACCAATTAGTAAATATTTTAAGCTCTGTGAGATACAACTACTCAATTCTGCCACTTTAGCATAAAAATAGACATAGATGATATGTAAAATATTGTGTATACAAAGACTAGAAGGAAATGTCCCAGAATTTAAATTATGTGGCATTTAAGTAGTTGAATTATGTGTGATTGTTTTATTTAGTGTACATTTTTGTATTTTACATATTGTCTCAAATGAGTATACACTACCTCCAAAATGAAGGTGTAAAAAACAACATTTGATATTTATGTATTATCTGACCCTTGGAATAGCAAGAAGATTCTAACCTGAGATTAAAAATTGCTATAAAATACTACCAACAAGACTATTTGGACAACGTGGGATTTCAAGTGCAAGGCTTCACTTTTAGAAGCGTAGTGTACTTTTGAGCTTAGAGCTCTGTGTGCGACCACTCTTTGTCAGACAGTTTGAACCATGTAGGATTTTATGTGTATATTTATCCTGCTGTATGGGCATGATTCCATTCTTGTTGCACATGAAACCTGGAGGTCTCATAATCAAACCAAGTACATGCAATAGGTGTTTGGAATTTGCTTAGCAGCAAGATAGGAGCTGTGAAACACAAATTGAGATACCACAATCAAGATTCTCAAGAGTATGGTTAAAAAGAAAAACTCAGAATGTTGCACATGATGGCATTGACCACTGTTAAGTACTTTCACTTACTGATGATGTTAACATCCCAGTGTCACTTCTCTTGGTGATGGGTATGATGGATTGTATTATGCCCCTCAAATGATGTGTTGAAGTTCTAACTCCTAGTATCTAGACCTTATTTGGAAATAGGGTCTTTTCAAATGTAATCAAGTTAAGATGTGGTCATGGGGTGGGGAACCCTAATCCAATACGACTGATCTCTTTCTAAGAAGACAGAAATTTAGACAGAGACACAGGGAAAATGCCATGTGAAAACAAAAGCAGAGTTAGGGTGATGCATCCATCAGCAAGCAATGCCAAGGATTATAGCAACTACCAGAAGCTAGGAGAGAGGCATGGAACACATTCTCCCTCAGAGCCCTCAGAAGGAGCCAATACTACCAACACCTTGATTTGGGGTTTTTTAGCTTCCAAGTCTGTGAGAGTATAATTGTATGCTGTTTTAAGTCACTCAGTTTGTGGTGCTTTAATGCATTATAAAAAAATGAACCTCAGATACATGAGAAAAGAGGTTTATAATTTATTTGGAAGCATGACGTTTGTGGTCCTTGAGAGCAGTTTTATTAGAGTGTTCAGTAGATCATCTCCAGAGAGTTGCCACAGTTCCTCTCATCCTTATAAGCAAACTACATTCCTCATAGTAAGGGGTAGAGGCTACAGTGTTGCCTTTCTTTGATCAATAGAATACAGAGGTTGGCATTCTGGGACTTCTAAACCCAGGCCTTAGGATGACAGCTTCTGCTTGCTTCTTTTTTTGGAGGCCAGCCTCCATACTGCAAGGAAGTCCAGGCTAAACTTCTAAGTGATTATAAAACACCTGGGGGGAGACCCTAAATGAGGAAAGTTCATCTTGATATTCCAGTTCTATCTGAACTCTTAGCTGATTATACTCACTCAAGTGATCCCAGTCAACATTTCAGAGAACAAAAGAACTACCTGGCTGAACCTTTTCCCAGTTCCTGACCTTCAGAATTGTGATAATTAATAGTTTTTGTTTTATTTTACCAAGTTTGGGACTTCTTATTACATGACAATGGAGAATTGATACGATTTAAGTATTCATGTATGAGTGCTGGGATCTGAGGACAAACATAGGGAGGGGGGCAGTGGGCTAGATTATGCTGGATTAAGACAGACATGGGTGGAGGAAGAAGGCAAAGACTATTGAGATTAGGAATTTAGCAGAAAGTACAGAAGTTAACCTTCTAACAACAAGGTATAGATTGGATTTGTCAGGTTTGATTGTTTCCAGACCAAGGTAAGTTGTGTGCTTGTAGAAAGGAGCCAATGGCTGAGGAATAATTGATCATTACCAATTTTAACTTGAAGCTCTTTAAAGAACTTTCCCTCACACAGTTCGGTCTAAAGGGCAGAAGACCAATGTCCAGAGGTCCATCACTAAATATTTTGATTATGTGCCTCTTAGCATTGAATTTTCCCAATTCATTTTCTCTTCTTATTCAGGATAAGTTTTTTTTAGCAAAAAGTGTGCCATGTGTTTTAAAGATAACATACCCATGTTTAATCAATTGCCGTATTTATTTGGTGCTCTTGTTGCCTAAATGCTTTAAGAACACTATGTTCTAGCACATGTAGTTCAGATAATGCAAATTATAATTGTGATAATGCCCAGCTATACAGACCACTTTGTGGTCAAAAGAAAGTGAAAACATGAGCAAGTGCTATGTCATGACCCTGTGCTTTTTTTGTGCTTTTTTTCTTGAACATTCTAGACCCTAGATGCTGCTTTTCCTCCTCCCATTCCCATCCTACACAAACGAACATGGTCACCATTTGGGCAAATTCACACTCATGCTTTATAACTGAAGTCAGATATTGCTTTCTAAATCCAATTGTGCAAGACCCCCATGTATCCTCACTGCCTTGCTCTCATGCCTCTGTTCTCCATGAGCATACAAATCTGATTGCTCCAGAAGGGCACTCTTTTGTCTTGTTTACTCACCTAAGCTCAGTGTTTAAATTGGTTCCCTGCACCTACAATTGTTCAATGATATGAAATAAATGAGCATATGATCTGGCATCAGAATCTATGACATTATGATCTTGTATGAGTCACCTAACCTCCCAGTGCTTCAGTACTTCTTGATCTCTAGATGAAAGGAAGTGGTTGCTACTTGCTCCGGTCTACTCTGTGCTGTTTTTTTTCTGAAGTTAAACCAGTCAAGCATCATAAAACACTGAGAAGATAAGGGATATGGAACATGCCAGCTGGTAACAAAATCCCAAGGTATCTCGGAGACCTGTCAATTGGGGAAAAGCCATGGAATGCAGCTCCAAGCACCGATATTTTGACACCTGCAGAATCTTGTCTGTATGTCAGGCTGGTGTCAGGGATCCTGAGGGCACAGCTATGTGTCCTGCTGATTGATGTTCATAGTCAGCTCTGCTAGCACCTGTTTGGATGTATCATTAAGGGTGAACATGTAACACTGCTGCACATGGCTCTGATATTCAATTTCATATTCATTCTTTATTTATCTACAACAGTTGAAAACCTTTTATAGTTCTGAATTCCAACGTAACAGGAATTCAAGGGTGGGATCCTCTAGGACAGGCAGACGTTAGCCCTGGAATATGGTGGCCAATTCTGGCCATGCGGTCCCATTCTGAATCAGATGAATATTTGGATGAAAAGCATATATTACTGTTTAAATGCAAATAAGCAGCACACACGTAAATATGCTTTCTAAAATTTTTCACACTTCAATATTTCTACTTTCCAGTATTTTCTAAAATTTGCCACAACAAAGGATTCTCCAACTCCATTTAAGCCACACAGCTGATGCTGTAAAGAGCAGAGCTGTTCCCTTCAAGCCCTGCCCAAACTAAAGATACTCCAGAGAAAAAAGAAAAAAAAAAACCACAAAACTAAGTGTTTTTTTTTTTTTTAAGTCTTATGGGGTGATTTCTTGTATGGCAAATGATTACTTATATACCCCAATCCTCTCCATTCCTAATTCCTACTCTTAGAAGCAGCTATTTAAAACTTGTTTTGCTATTTCTTTTGGAAATTGCTTCCATATTTCTAGCGAATGTTATCTCAATACCCATTAGGGGAAGTTATACACGCTTTCTGAGACCTAGTCTTACTATTTATAAAATTAGATAGCAATCATAGCTTTGTCATTGGTTCTTCTATGACACATACTATAGGGAATGGTACATAGTAACTACTCAATAAATTATGTTTATAATTAGGAGAAAATTGTATTTTTTATGTAAATGTAGAATAATAAAGACAGTGGAAACCCCTATCAGAGATACACATGGCCAAGATCTATTTAGATTTAAAATTAACTTGACCTTGAAACAGAGAATTGTGTCAAGCACAGTTGAATCATATATATGTGATTATATCTATATATATACCTGTATCTATTTATCTATCTATCTATCCCATCAGAAGATGGTACTTATCATATAGGGATTACAGAGGCATTCTCTCCTCTTTCTCTCTGCTATTACAATATCACAAATTTAGCGTTTATATTACTCTAACCATCTAAATATTTTTATATGGTTATATTCTGCAACTGTTTCTTTTCAAGAGGAAACTTTACAGCTCTTTTGTTGTTTTGCTTCATTTTCTATGTACCTGCCATTAATTCATGAATATGTTCTTGCCTTAAGCTTTCCTCTGACTCTTGGCTGTCTGTTCAAGTCTGCAAGTGAGTTACTAAAATTCTGCCTGAAATGGACAGTACACAAGGATGACAAATTGACGGGTGGTTTTGAATATAGAGTGATAAGGAATTAAATGAATTTTTATTAAGATATCCCTAATGTTATTTTTTGTAGCTATGGTCCTTGGACTGAGGAATCCTCTAACCTAACCTCCTGCCTGGGGTAGGTAAGTCTGGTGGCTGAAGCAGGGAAAGAGATCAGAGGTCCTCATCATTCACCTATTTTCAGATGGGAATTTCATTTACTACCTATGCCTAATAACCATACAATCCATAATTATAGCTCCCCAGAAAAGTAAATCTAATATGTCCTGGGGTTGTGGAGGGCTGTCATCTGGGTGGAAGGATTTGGAGAATGATGTAATGGTTCTAACTACTCCTTGAACAAACTGTCCATCCTTCCCTCTGCCCCTCCATCCAACACACCAACTTCAGATCCTACCTCTAGTTTTGCACTCTTTCTGGGATCCAGTGACATGAATCAATTTGCTTCCTAAAAACATCCTCAGTACATACTTTCAACTCTGTCTGGTATATGGAGTCAGGAATCATGTGTCCATGTTCTTCCCAGCCCCCAAAATTAATGGAGTTAACCTTTTAAATGGGCTGTTGTCTCCCACTGATTCTCATATCTCATACCTTCCTTCTTTTACTTCCACTGTATTAGAGTTTAAGAGGAAGTAAGGTAGATTATTTGTGTACATTAACATGTTTAACTGAGAATCTTTCTATACCTTCAATCTGTAATTCTCAAACATTCTCTGAGATTCTCTGAGAAGCCAAGAGCAGACCAAAGAGAAATTGAATTCTAGGGAGAAGAGTTCCCTCCATTTTGTACCTTGGAATTGACTCGTTTTAGGGGAGCTTCCAAGCTCATTGGTTAGTGGAACCCTCATGAATGTAGTAAGATTTTGGGGACATCTCCTGTAGAATCAGGCAGAGACTGACTCCTCAGGAGTTTCACCAGAAAAGCAAGATAACAAAGGCTCTTTTGGAGGAAACACTATTATCCCTTATAGGATTTGGAGCCAGGGGCCCATTTTCAGCCTTAGCAATACATGAAAATTGGGAAAACCTCATCTCCCAAGTGGAAAGAAAAAAAACCTTCAGTGGTTTTCCATAAGGCCAAAGTGCAAACATAATCTCCATAAAGATCTTCATAACTGAAAAGGACCACAGTGAAGCCTCTGACTCACCGTTCGCTGACCCTTCCCAATCCCTCCTTGCTTGTTGCTTCCTTTATCCTCAGGACTGTTAATTTTAAATTTCTAAAACATTAACCTGACTGGAAATGTTAGTTTTATGTAGCAATGGACTACTTCAGAATTTGTTTTCATGTCCCCAGCTCTGCTGATTGAGTGAAAATGTTGTCCCAACCTTAATTTATTTTTTAATTATTTATTTTTATTTGTTTGTTTGTTTGTTTATTCATTTATTTATTTAGAGAAGCAATGAAGGAGCATGTTCTCCCTGGCTGGGTCTCTTGATATGTGGGATTTTCTAGGACTTATCCTCAAACATTGTCTTTCTTCTCTGCAGTCTAAAACAAGTTTTTGGAAGTCGAGATTATAATGAAGAATAATAGAAATTGATAATCTTAAAATCAATTATAGCATAGTTAAAAAATGCTCCCCTGAGTGATGGGGAAAAAACACACACATACACACACATACATTTTTTTCTTTCAAATTTGTAGCCTATTCTCTTCTGAATAGATAATGAAATTAAATCAGACTTCTTTGTTTTACTCTTTTGGTAAATTAACTAACATTCAATATTCTGAGTAAATCTGAATAGAACAACTTCACAATCCTAATCACTGAGAATCAGATCAACAAGCCCTTTATTGCTTATCTTTGCATCTTATTTATCCTTAACTATAGCAATTTTCTATTTGTCTTGAAGAAGGATGGTTTTAGAACCCAAACATTAGCAATTTCCTAAGTTATAAACAGTTGAGGGCACTTCATCCACTTCTCAACATTTTTCATGTGAGATCCCACAGACAAAAGAAGTAGGATTTCTATTTTGTTTGCATTCTTATAGTATTACCATATCTTCTCACTCCATTCTGTTTTGCTAAAAAGAATAACAAGGCCCAGCCCGATGTATTTTAGCAAAAAATCAACCTGGGCAACTCATTAAAAACAGGTTCTTCAAGAGTAAATGGCTTCCTTTTGATCCTCTCCTTCCCACTTTCCCCATCCCTACCCCTTTTCCCTCCCCTTTCTTCATCTTCTCCCTCCTTCTTTCCCCCTTTTTCTTCTAACACTGGTGTTTGTAACTGAAATAAGATTATCCAAGAAAGATATTTAAGTCTATTCAACAGCTTGAAAAAACCAGGAAGAATAGTTTCAAATGCCGTCGTCTTGGTGATAAAAATCAAATATACCTTTAAGATTTGACTCTTCTGTCATACATATCATTTCTCTGTTTTAGAAATCCCAAACCAGGGACTCCTGGGTGGCTCAGCAGTTGGGTGCCTGTCTTTGGCTCAGGTCGTGATCCCTGGATCCGGGATCAAGTCCCGCATCCGGCTCCCTGCGAGGAGCCTGCTTTTCTCTCTGCCTATGTCTCTGCCTCTCCTCTCAATCTGTGTCTCTCATGAATAAATAAATAAATCTTTAAAAAAAAAAGAAATCCCAAACCGATTTGTCAAGACAGATCAAAGAGGAAAGAATTTTTCCATTGGGATCATTGCTTCTAGAATGAACAAAAGACAGATAATAAGTACAGACTAGAAAAAAAAAACAATGAAAGAAAACAAAAACATGGTGTTTCAGATCCAATACTTTTTAAAAGGCCAACTAATGATGACTTTCACCATCCTCTTGATAAAGAGAAGCTACGGTGTTTCCATTTTGCCCTAATTTCTCTAAGATTTATTATAGTCTAATATCTTGTCTTTTATCTTGAAAGGCAAGAATTCTTACTATATGTAATTCTTCCCTCCATAGCATATTATGGAATGCATATTGGGTGCTGTGATCTCAACATCTCTTACGTTATCATGGGTAATTCTTTTTGAGCTTCATTGTTCTCTCTGGAAAATCAGGGTCACAGTATTCTAGATGGGCATTACTTTAGTAGAATTTGGAAACCAAAGAATTCTCTGTCAACCTCACTCTAATCAGTTTGTCACATATGTATGTAATTCATTCACATCTGGGTGCATGCATGTGTGTGTATTGGGGTGTATGAAGAAAGAGAGGAACATATTCAAGGATAGAAGAAGAAAATAAATAATATACAAAAGAGAGGATTAGGATTAATATATACATAGGCACATAAACACACACATGCATATATATAATTTAGCTGTGTGTTAAAACCAGTTATGACTACATCAACATGACAAGAAAATATTCTTAAAAGAAATATTTTCCTTTTGCCTTTACAGGAGCAAGGATAAAACACAGGAAACTTAATCCAACCACACTGCCATTTTGTTTGTTCAAATGTGAGCATTGCAAAGGAGCTAGAATTAGGCTCATCTGAATACATTACATAAATGCTGGCTAGTTTGGTCTTTGTTTAGTACAGATGTGTTTCATGAATTAATGTCACCTCTTGTTCTTTTCCAGATGTTGTCAAATTCCTATGTCTTTCATTTTTTTTTAAAAAAATTCAGCTATTCAAGGGGGAAAAGACTGTTGTGAGGATGTAATTTTGGAAATACAAACAGCCCTTAGTGGTAGCTGTAGTATGTGGTTGTGAGGGGTCTCTGTGGCTATATGAGTGAGAGAGATTAGTGGACATAAGATATCAGACTGATAATACGAAAGAGTACTTCACATTATGAGAGTACATAGATTTTTTTTTGTAGGAATATCTGCCTAGTTTAAGTCCCAAGAAAGATCTATTTGAAAATGTTCCAGGATTGTAATGTAACAAAAGTATAGGTTCTTGGCTGCCCCCTAATGGTCATTGAGCTAAGTAAGGAGGTCAGCTTTAGGGCACTTAATCCAAGGACCTCAAAGACATTTGTCTTATTTCAGATAATACAAATCTGTAAACAATGTAAGGATAATATTAGTAAACACTGTGTTAATTTATGAGTTTTCACTTTATAGCTCATAAGTTGAGTTTACCATTTATTCCAATAAACAATAGTATAATCTATTAAGGTATTTATGCTTTGTTTTCATTATTATAGTAGGTTGAGCATAATAGGAAGAATCAATCCCCCTCAAATTCCTTCAAACTTTGTAGAAGAGATTTTCACTCCTTACAACAATATTGTAGGAATCAAAGAAGTCATTTTCAGATCCCCAAAATAAAACATCAAATGAAAGCTTTTATTTGGTAGGAGAAAGAAATGAAATCTTCAGGTGGGGAGCAAAAGGAGGGCCAACCATAATGGGGAAATATTCTTGACAACTTCTCTTAGACTGGGAAAGGAACAAATTTAATGCTTTTTCTGTGAATAGAAAACATCCAACCAGCTCCACTGCAGAGCTCTGTCATCATTTAGAGAGTGAGAGAACCCAAAGTTTGGAGAAAGGAAGTCAAATGAAAGAAATGGCTAAGGCCCTGGAATATGGAGTCAAAATTCCCTAAGGCTGACATTGGTTCAAAAAAGCTTAACTTCCTTCCTGAATGGATTTTAAAGACTAGGATTTTGAGCTTATCAATGGCCTTAAGCATGGAATGAAATTAGAAGGGCCTTTGTCATGCATTCTGGAATGCAAAGAGCCCATAAAGTTTGAATATTTCTGAATAGAGAAAGAACTGCCACAACTCATGACTGAGATTGAATTTGCCACCAGCTGAGTCATATAGGGATCGTAGAACTGCTTTATATGATTTAATAAGATGAAAGAATGTGATATTTTTCACACCTGAGATTTGGGGGCAAAATTTATAGCAGTTACAGCATTTATTTTTCATTCAGGCAGATTTATAAGAGTAAAACTAAATTAAATGCTGTCTTTCAATACAGGAGCTTAAGGTATTTTGGGAGATGAATTATAAATTGCAATGTTGGGTTATTTGGTCACTAATAAAACAGTGGTCAGTCGAAAGAGCAATGGAATGAGCTGGAGACAGGTGGGGAAGGGAAGACTTCTCGGGTGAAGTAATATGAGATCTTGAATGATGAGTAAGACCTTTATCAATGGAAAATAGGCAGAATGCTATTTTACATAGGACACAAAGATTGTCAATGCACTTCATGAATTCTTGCATAGATTTTTGGAACTTTAAACGTCAATAATTAGGAAGAGAGATAAAACTGATGGGGTGAGCAGGAATTAGATCCTGAAAGGCCTTGCCAGCCAAGAGGGGTCTGCTATTTTTGATGACCAGAGGATTCATGTGGAGCCTTTATTTTTTTTTGTAATTGAATAAAATTGGCATACAGTATTGTATTAGTTTCAGGTGTATAACAGTGATTCAGTAGTCTTATAAATTAGAAAATGATCATAATAGGTCTTGTTATGAATGGTCACCAGACAAAGTTATGCAATATTATTGACTATGTGTTTTCAGGCAGCAAAGCAACATGGTCAGCTCTGCAAGTGGAAAAACATGTTGATAAAGGTGGGGAGAAAGAGAGGAATGATTAGAGAATTTCAGAAGTTCAGATAAGGATTGGCCACGACCTGAACTAAATGAAGAGGTAGAAATGGATATGGAAAATCTGGGATATGAAATCAATATGGCAGAGAAACAACTCAATCATGTTTGTGGTTCTATTGCTGGAAACTGGCATCTTACCTGGCACAAAGTATAAATTTGATTCATACTGCTTAAAAAGAGAAGAAGAGGGCCTGAGTTTCTCACCTTGATGACTGAAATATGAAACACAAGGGTGGTTGTGGCCAAGAAAGTGAGTTTGGTTACTGACCTGTTGAATTTGAGGAGTCTCTGGGTTTTCTGGTTGGAAAGACCTAGTATGCAGGAAGATGTATGTGTCAGGAATTCAGATTGAGGTCGGAACAGAATACCACAAAGGAAGTTTTTCTCCTGGAAGACCATATACTCAGAACAAATGCTAGCTTACATACAGTTTTTATAAGGCAAATTTTAATTAAGGACTTTTTCTAAAAAGATCCCAAAGAAGTTTGTAAGAGAAATAAAGTTCCTTTAAAAAAAAAAAAAAGCCTATACTGTTCCTAATACATTAGAAATAAAATTTTACTTATAATGCTGTTTTCCAAAGGAAGGGGGGGGGGGTCCAGTCACATGATCAGATTTTTTTTTCTGCTGAGTACATCAAATAGTATGCTCATGTAAGTGTTTTGTGATAAGAAGGGAAGATTAATTCCTCAGTTAAATAAGAAGAGAAGAATTTTAAGGAAGCTGGAAAGAGGGGATGTAAGAAATTAGAATGTGAAGGGAAGAGATGGGAAAGAAGGGAGAAGGAATCATTGGGAAAGTAGAAGGGTATAATTGAATTTCTTGAGGAAATTAATGAAAGGCCTAAGTTTTAAAGTTGTGTGTATCTTGTGTAAAGGTTTTGGTTACTTGACTTATATGGCAGAGTGTGTATGTATAGGTTTTAATCTGTATGAATACAGTAGCCCAGAGGAGAGGGGTTAAAATAACAGATGGTATGCCCAGCAATCTTCAAGAGGCTTTGGACACTCTCAGATGGTAGAATTTGGTTTTGCTGAGCTTAATCATTGGGAGACACAAGTTTGCATCTGAATTATACTTCAGTAAAGCAATCCTATTCATGAGAAAAAAATCTTTCAGTATTATCAGTAAAATTTATGCATGTAGAAAGCTTGAAATTAGAGAATGCTATTTTAAACCAACTTTAGAGACTGATTTACTACATATATTAAAACTATAAATCATGAGTTCTTAACATTTAGTTCAGTACCTATTGGGTCTATTCTCTGAGCCCTGTTGAATTAAAAACTGTGTGGAAAGAGTTGCATCGTTTGGGAAGAACAATGAATTCAGAAAGAATCAAGTCAGTGTTTCAAGACGGTACTAACACTCGTGGAATACATTTATTCATACCACATACTTTTTAATTAGCTTTCATGTTAAGCTGTTAAGTATTAGGTGCTGATGATTCAGATATATAAATAAAACACTGTCTTTGCATTGCCTATGTTCTAATGCCCTGAGTGTGTGGGGTGGATTGAAAGGGAGAAAGAAATAGCAAATTTTAGTGAACTTAACTGCTATATTAAAATACCTAGAATGTACAGGGAGCTATTTAAGATTTTAAGCCTAGAAGTGATCAGAATTTAAATTTAGGAAGATCAATTTTGATGAGTTCAGAAAAGGGAATTCAGAAATGGGAATTTGGGTCATAATAATAGTTGAGGTAATATATGATGAGAGCCTGAAGCAAAACAGTGGCAGTAAGAAAAAAGGGAGAGCTACATGGAAGCAGCAGGATTTTGTCACTCTCAAAATGTGTGTATGAGATGGGAGGAGTCATTTTCTGACGAGTTGGATAGCACAATCACAGTCTAGGTTGGAGGTCAGGAGAGAATCAGAACTGAAGCTATAAGACTGTGAGTTGTCAACACGTAATTGACACTTGAAGTCATAAAAATGCCCTCAGGTGGTTCAAGCAAAAAAAAAAGGTCTATGAGAAGAGCAGTTTCCCTAAGGGACATCAGCACTTAATAATTCAACCAATGTCCATTTCCATCCTTGAACCTTATCTCCCATTTCTGGCATTGGGAGCCTTAGAAAAGTGGTACACTGGGATTCTGAAGGGTAAACTGACTCTCTCCACATCCTTGCCCACTTGTATACATCCTTTAGCCTCTGTTCCTATCCTTCTAGCCAGCATCTCCACTGCTTTTATTTTTCAACACCTCGTTGAAATTTTCACCCACTGATGTTCCCACTTGGGTTATTTTTATACATACATGCTATACCTTTTAAATTTAATGAAATAAAGACTCAATTTTAAAAATTGTTTCCTGGCAGCTTGTAAGGTTCAGTCTTCTCTCTTTCTCTTCTGCCCCAATCTGGGAAGCTGATGAGAAAGCCTGGGTGCTCCCTTCTTTACCACTGGGGAGAAGTTCAAGTCATATGCAGAAATCTTGACTCAGCTGCACTCAAAGACCATAATGAAAACTCAAAGGCTGTTTCTTTTTCTTGACTTCTCAAGCCATTTGCAAATCACTTGAGAGAGCCACCTTGATCTCCTCAGAATGTCTCATTATGTGGGTAAAAAATTTTTTTTCATTTCCTCCTGGTGTGTGTGTGTGTGTGTGTGTGTGTGTGTGTGTGTATGACATCATTAGTGTCAACACCTGAATCAAACTTTGGGTGGGTGCCCATCTTTGCTTTGCAGAGTTGATATAATATTTCACTGTCATTTTAGATGGATCTTGGTATGGGGAGGAGATAAATTCAAATGCCAACTCCACTATTTTCAATGGAGGACTTCTTGATTCCACTCATTCTGGATCTTTGGGTTGTGATCAGAAAAATAATACAAGCATATTTGTTCACCACCTGACATAATGCTCTACAGAAATTACAGGTGGATGACAGAAACTGTAAGAGGATAGTTATACTTTGATCAGGAGGAACAACCAGTTTTCTCAATTTGTGGGCTGTGTGGATGAAGTGAGCATTCAAATAAGGATGTGAGAAAGTAACATATTCATTGATTAGGATGCTCAGCAGCAATGTGTAAAACTATTGGTTCTTCCAGAGAGTTCTCATTTAAAGGAGCCACAGACTAATGAGCATTACCATGAAATATGTTTTTTGCCGAGTTCTAGAAATGACACATCACCAAATCTTTATGCCCTGCTTGGCATTGTACCCAACAGAATCCATCTTGCCTAGGAGACAGAAAAATATGCAAAATTAACCCACTTAGGAAGGCATGCATGGATTCAAATAAAGCACCTCAGAACCCTAATGTCTTGATGTTGCCAATATGTCTGGGAGGCCAAAATGGTAGACTGAAAGAGTGCGGACCTGGCTTCTTAAACATTCCTAACTTCATTCCATCTGAAAGGTAAAAAGCAGCTACTCTGTAGAAACATTCTTTCCTAGAAATGCAAAGACATAGATACAGTTGTGAAACGTCTGGAAAGACTGGAGAGACCCATTGCAGTCTTGGATTGGTATCTCACTCAATGTAAGCAGTGCAAGATACATGCTCAGATTTAGCTCACATATGGAAGGACAGTATTCTTTTTTTTAAAGATTTTTATTTATTTATTCATGAGAGACAGACAGAGAGAGAGAGAGAGAGAGAGAGAGAGAGGCAGAGACCCAGGCAGAGGGAGAAGCAGGCTCCATGCAGGGAGCTGGACGTGGGACTCAATCCTGAGTCTCCAGGATCACACCCTGGGCTGAAGGTGGCACTAAACTGCTGAGCCACCTGGGCTGCCCAAAGGGGCAGTATTCTTGCTGTCAGAAGCACTGTGTTGCAACTAAAGATGGCCAACATCTGGACCTCCAGCTCACATATCTAGAAATGGATTGGGATAGGAGGCAGCTTAAAGATACAAACAGAAGAATGGTATGGTTAAGACAGAATTCAGGAAGATGTCTATATTGGTCTGTGTAACATTTTTGAGGGGTTGATTTGGGTTGAATATGGAGAAAAGCACGGTAATGGATTCTAGATTTCTGGCCTTCAACAGTGAATGCATGATTACTCCATCAATAAAGAGGGAAGACCTAATTTTTTTAAAGTTAAAAATAAAAATTATACCAAAGATCAAAGAGAGTATTGGGTATCAGACAGTATGTAATGCATTTTACATACCTAATTTTATTTAATACTTGAACAACCTTGTGGGGGGTGATTTCTTTACTAATTTTACAGGGAAAGACGCTAGAGCTTAGCAAGACTGGTCAACGGTTCTGAAATCATCTAATTAAAAAGGATCATTTCAGATTCCAAACTCAGATTTGCCTGACCTCAAAGCAATTGTGATTTTTATAATTTGGCCAAAGACAGTGAGTATTGTGTTGGCCATGTGGCAGAGGTACTTGTCCTGCTCTGGTATTCACTCACTCATTCATTCATGCAGCAACAATTACTGAAAACATATATGTGGGTAAGTTATTTTGTTCAGAATGCTTCAACTAAGAAAATCAAATTTCTGTTATCATATTTTGCCTGGAGTGTTGATACATCATGTGCTTTCCACTCTGGTCGGAGCAATTATTACGATAAATAAATGTTAGCTATTATCATTAGTAGTAACAATGGCAGTTGAATTAATAGTAGGCATTCAAATACTAGTATATTAATACTAATGTATAAAATTACACATACATAGTGAAAATTACCAATTCTTCTGAAATGTAATCATTTAGCCCATAATTGGACCTCAAATGATTTTATAGCCGCAAAGATAAATGACTTTGCTAGAGCCAGATGCCAGGTAAGTGATGTGTACAACTCCTAAAATTTATATAAGATTGCTCAGGGACATCATGGACTTAATTTACTTCACAAAAAGACATCTGGCCAAGATGGTAAGGAACAGATGAAATCAAGTCCAATCTCCCCTTACCAACCACAGCTCCTTTTTCTAATCTACAAACATCCTCTGTCCATTCACCCAAGCCATACATCAATGCACCTGTGTCTCCCTAAAGGGAAAGAATGTTATTTCAAACTCTCACAGAGGTGCCATGTGGGCTAGTGATGACCACAGCTGTTTTGGATTCTCCACTGTGGACTCTGGACCTGCCATTCTCGAATGAAGTACAGTCAGTACTGCAATCTACCTGAGATTACCTTTTTGAAATTAACATTCTAGGTAATAATAAAAATACATTTCAAGTATAGGAATTTAAGAATATGATTAGAATTTTCTTCATTATTTCTAAATAATTTGCCTTTTGGAGGTTTTTGAGGCACAATGGATTGGATAAGACTGAACAATATCAATGGGCAGAGTGATGCTTGTTATTGTAGATGCTATCACATTCCTAAAGATTAACAACAATGTCACACTGTTATGTCTGATCTCTGTATCTATAAAATCTTTGCTACTGTTTTCAAACTATAAATGAATCAGGGTTTGGAACTTCACAGTGGGGGGATTTTGAGGGTTTTATCACATGTTCTGAATGGAAAATACTTTCATCTCATTGTAAATACAAAAAAAAGTCTGTCTGAATTCATGTTCTCATGGCAACACATTCTGACACGAAAGCCTATCCCAAAATAGTGAAAAACATCTGAAGGTGCTATTACAAAGAGGTCAGTGTTTGACCATGAGTCAATGGAAGGAAATATATATATATATATATATATATATATATATATATATATATATAACAAATTCTATGCATCCCATTGGATACCTTTGCTCCTTTTACTCCTGTCTCTCTGCTGGAGTTACATATTCCTGAATTTTCTCACTGCTGCCCTTCGTGACCATGACATCTCTACTCACCCAGTATTCAGCATGCTTCCATTTCTTTCAAGTGCCTCTTTGAAGCTTATCAAAGCCACTTCTCTCACAGCCTTTTAAATTGTACCCCCTTAAATAGCCTTCAAACCTGAAGGTTCCTGACCTTGTTCTTTCTAGTTACTCTGAAGTGGTTCCTGTAGATAATAGATATTCCAATGACTATTTCTAGTTTAATGATTCTCAAATTATTCACATGGCCAGGCAGTCTTATGAATTCACTAGGGACTCACCAGGAAGATGACTGAAACCCAAGTAAATGGTGAAACTCACAATTTGATGTTTCAGATGGATATGACCCAAATGTTCTGATCTTGAAAAGTCATGCTTGTGTGGTTAATAGAGAAGTTTCATTTTGATCAGATGTTCTGAAAATAGTAGCTGGGGGCATTTGAGACTTTGGCTTCTGGTGATGGCAGACTAGGCAAAGTAGACCAACCCTCCTGCTGGGAACAATTAGAATCATTGCAAATAAGGCCTGCTTGAAGACATTGGATTGATAACAAAGCTGTGAAGCATTACCAGGAAAAGGAATCTAGGAAAAAATGCAAAAAGAGAGGTAAGACTGTCATTTGAGGCTGTTTTTCCTCCAAAGTCCTCTGCTGAATTCAGAAGAGAGAGAGAAAGATTGCTAGACTGGAAGCAGGCAGACTTTCTCAGCAAAGACCAGATAGCAAATATTTTTAGCTTTATTGGCCATACCATTTATGTTGTAAGCACTCAGTTCTGCTGTTGTAGCATGAAAGTGGCTGCAGACAATTCTTAAATGAGTGTGTCTGTGTCTCAGTAAAACTTGATTACAAAACCAGGCACTGAAGCTTCTTGCCAATCCCTGATTATAGCAGCAAAGGGCTATACTCTCGGAAAGGTGAACTGGAAATAGAAGAGCTTTCACATAGGCTATATCTCCACCTGAACTGAGATCAATTCCTACATTTAGAATAAGGCAATCATGGATTACAATGATCCTAGGCACCTTCCAGAAACAAATTCAAACTATCTCTAGAGAAAGATAACATTGTGCAAGGCTTTAGCATATTTCTATACTTTTAAAACTCTCTATATTGAAATAGTTGTATATTCATATGTAGTGTAAGAAATAATAGGTTATAGATTCTCCCCCAGTAACATCTTACACATTATAGTACAATAAATATCACACCCAGGAAAGTGAAATTTATAGAATCCATCCATCTTACTGATATTTTGTCAGTTTTACATGCATTTATTGTGTGTGTATATGTAGCTCACTGCAACTTTATCACATGTGCAGACACATGTGGCCACCACTGTAGCCAAGACACAGAAAAGTTCCTTCACAAGGATACCCCATGATAGGCTTTTGTGGGCAAAATCTACTCATTCTCTCACCCTTCCTTAATTTCTGGCAATCACTAATACGTTCTCCAGCTCTACAATTTTGTCATTTCAAAAATGTTGTATGAGTGGAATTATATAGCATATAATTATATGAGTTTGCTCGCTCTGCCATAACAGAATACTGTAGACAGAGTGACTAAAATAACAGAAATGTATTTGATCACACTTCTGGAGGCTAGAAATTCAATGCCACGGTGTGGGCAGGTTTAGTTCTTCCTGAGGCCTCTCTCCTTGGCTTGTAGATGTCACCTTCTCACTGTGTCCTCATCTGGTCATCCCTCTGTGCTCACACACTTTTGTTCTCTCTTCCAATTCTTATAAGGACACCAGTCACATTGGATGAAAGCCCCACTCCAATAGCCTCATTTAACTTAATCATATCTGTAAATACCTTATTTCCAAATGCAGCTAAATTCTGAAGTACAGAGTTGAAACTTTAACACATGACTTTTGAGGATATAATTCAGCCCATAACAGTAATCTTTTGACTTTTTCATGTAACATAGTGACATTGAGATCCATCCAAATTGTTGTATGATCAATAATCTGTTCTTTTTTTGTTTTGATGAGTATTTATTAGTATGAATATACTATAGTTTTCTAACTATTCACCTGTTGAAAGATACTTGATTGTTTACATCTTGAGACTATTACAAATGAAGCTGCTATGAACACTTTTGAATGTCTTTGTGTAAGCATAAACTTTTATTTGTCTGTGATATACACTGAATAGTGCAATTGCTAAGTTTGTGGTAAGCACATGTTTGGCTTTAAGAAACAGATTTCATTAGTTTTAGTAAGAAATTGCCATATCTTTTCCAAAGTGGTTATATCAAATATATATTCCTAATGTCTGAATGATCCAGTTTCTCCATAAACTCACCAAAATTTTTTTACACTGCTTAATTTTGTAATTCTGATTAGTATGCAGTGCCCCCCCTTTAGTTTCTATTTGTATTCCCCTAATGACTAATAATATTTAGCATCATTTCAGGTGCTTCTCATTTATTTTTTATTTTTTTTTAATTTTTTTTTTATTTTTATTTTTTTAAATTTTTTATTTATTTATGATAGTCACAGAGAGAGAGAGAGAGGCAGAGACACAGGCGGAGGGAGAAGCAGGCTCCATGCCCCGGGAGCCCGATGTGGGATTCGATCCTGGGTCTCCAGGATCGCGCCCTGGGCCAAAGGCAGGCGCCAAACCGCTGCGCCACCCAGGGATCCCTGCTTCTCATTTCTGAAAGGATAGGCTCTTCAGTAGATATCTGTTCATATCTCTTGCCCATTTCCAACTGGAAAGCTTATTGCTTTTACTGTTGAATTTTGAGGGCTCTTTATATATTCTAGATATTAGTTCTTTGTTGGAGATATAGTCTGCAAATATTTTCTTCCAATCTACAGCTTGTTTTTTTCTTTCTTTTTTTTTTTTAAAGATTTTAGTTATTTATTCATGAGAGACACAAATAGAGAGGCAGAGACATAGGCAGAGGGAGAAGCAGGCACCATGTAGGGAGCTGGATGCAGGACTTGATCCCAGGGCTCCAGGATCACGCCCTGAGCCAAAGGCAGATGCTCAACTGCTGAGCCACCCAGGCATCCCTAAAGCATTTTTTCTCATCTTCCTCATGAAGTCTTTCTCAGAACATTTTAAAAGTTGATTTGGTACAATTTATTATTTATTCTCCTCTTATAGAACTTGCTTTTTACCTCCAATCTAAGAACTTTTTTTCTGGGCCCTAAAGATTTTCTCCTGAGCATTTTTCTGAAAGATTTAAAGTTAATGTAAAATTACATTTTACATTCACTCTGTGATCATTTTGAGTAAATTTTTGTATAAGGTTAGCAGATTAGGTCAAGGTTTTTTTGTTGTTGTTGTTGTCATTTTTTGTTGTTGTTATTGTTGTTTTTCTCTATGAATATCAAATTGTGCTAGCACCATTTGTTGAAAAGATTGTCTTTCCTCCATTGAATTGTTTTTGCATCTTTATCAAAAATCATTTAAGGGTGCCTGGTGGCTCAGTCAGTTAAGCATCTTTCTTCAGCTCAGGTCATTATCTCAGGGTCCTGGGATTGAGTCCCACAGTGGGCTCCCTGCTCAACAGGGAGTCTGCTTATCCCTCTCTTCTGCCCCTCCCTCCTCTTTGTGCTCTGTCTGTCTCAAATGAATAAATAAAATCTTAAAAAAAAAAATCAGTCTAGCATATTTGTACATCCTGTGACCCAAGCATATGTTACCAAAGAATGAAGATATTTTAAAAAGAAAGCATTTGTTTTTCCCATTGTTATTTTTAATTAATTAATTAATGCTTCAAGTTTTTATTTAAATTCTAGTTAGTTAACATATAATGTAACATTAGTTTCAGAAGTAGAGTTTAGTGATTCATCACTTTACATACAACACCCAGTGCTCATCACAAGTGCCCTCCTTAGAAATGGAGGCAAATTAGGAGTTCATCATTAAGATAAAAAATAGATTAAAATGCAGTGGATAAACTCGTATCCTATATATAAACATAAATTAAATACACATTGAGCAGAAAAATAAGAACAGAATAAAGTATAAGAATAAGGTTTTTGTAAATTAAAACTTACAGCAAAATGCAATGCATTATACAAAATGCATTTTTATGTAAGGATATATTAGAATGGGTCACCTATGTAGGAGGATACAAGGAGTGATCAATAGGATATAGCAAAAAAAAAAAAAAATTTAAAGGAGAGGAGCTCTGCACAGGTCACTGATTATAATTTAGTTTTTTTTTTTTCCCCCTGAATAGGGCATATGTCTAACTCAGTTCTTTAAACTTAGACTTTCTAAAACTTTAAAAAATGTAAACATAAAACAAAACCCCAACTTGCCTCCTTGGACTCCAAGCTGATGCTATTCTCTTATAATGTGAACTTGGCAAAAAGCAAAAACAAAATAAACAAAACAAAAACCTGATATTCAACTGGAAGTCTTTCCCACAGGGAGATATTTGTCAAGTTTTTGCATTAGTTTCTTCATTTAACTAGTGCAAAAGCACCTACCAGGAACTCTTTTAACCTAGCAAGCTGGGTCCAGGAGGCTCATTGCCCTGGGTGCAGCCATCTTCCACTCTTCCAATTGCAATCTGATATAGCAGTATATTTTCCACTAGAAGACAAATGTTTCTTTGAAACTTTGCTATCTCCTTCCAGCTAAGCTAGATGTAGAAGGAAGAATCTCATATTTGCTGATACTTCTACAAGTTGTGAAACATAAAAAGTTTCCAAAAGTCTCCAGTTGGTGGAAAGTTCCTTCTGGCATGTACTTCTTCCTCCTCTCTAAGAATCAGTATGAAAGAAATGAATGCTTTGCATTGATGTAATATTTTAATTTGGAAATTAAACCTCATCTTACATGTCTTTATTCCTTCTCAAAATGCAGCTCTTGCTACAGTCATGCAAGGAATTTTTTTCCCTCTTCTCTTTAGTTAGGGAGCTCTCTCCAAAAGAATTGTGCTCCCTTCCTTGCCAAATACAACTATCTTCCCACTCAGTGATCTAATTCTGGTCTTCATTTTAAGTTTGATTTAAACTTCTACTCCTCCACTAGACACGCTTGGAAAATATAGGTCATATTTTCCTTATGCCCTTCCATGATTCTAATGGCCCTTGTATACATTTCTAACCAAAAAATTGATTTAAAAATTATCCCATTTATAATAGCATAAAAAATAATGCTTAGGGACACATTCAAACACTGCAAACTGTAAAATATTGCTAAAAGAAATTGATCAAATCGAACTGAACAAAGAGCCTACACATATATGGTCATCTAATTTTCAACAAAGATACCAAGAATATACAAGCAGGAAATAGTAGTCTTGTCAATAAATGGTGCTGGGAAATTGGATATCCACATACAAATATAATGAAATTGGACCCTTCTCTCATACCAAAGACAAAAACCAACTCAGTATAGATAAAAAATTTAAATGTAATATCAGAAATCATAAAGCTCCTAGAAGAAAACATAGGAATGAAAGTTCCTTGATATTGGTCTTGGCAATGTGTTTTTTTTTTTTTTTTTTTTATCTGACACCAAAGCATAGACAACAAAAAGCAAAAATGAATGAATCGGACTACATGAGACTAAAAAGTGTCTGCACAGAAAGGAATAATCAACAAAATGAAAAGGCAGCCTATAAAACGGGAGGAAATATTTGCAAACCATGCTTCAAATAAGGTTTAATATCAAAACTATAAAGAACTCATACAACTCAATATAAAACAAAACACCCAGTTTTAAAAATGGGCAAAGGACCTGAATAGATATATTTTTTCAAAGACAACATACAGCTAGCTAACAATATGTGGAAAGATGCTTAACATCACTAATCATCAGGGAAATGCTAATCAAAACCATGAGAGATCACTTCACACCTGTTATAACGGCTTCACTAAAAAATACAAAAGATAAGAAATGCTGGCATACATGTGGACAAATGGAATTCTTGTGCACTGTTAATGGGAATATAAATTGGTGCAGCCATTATGGAAAGTGGTATGGAATATCTTTACAAAATTAAAAATTAAAAGTACCATATGATCCAGCACTTCTGGGTATATATTCAAAGGAAATGAAATAAGTGTCTCAAAGAGATATCTTCACTATTATGTTCATTGCAACATTATTCAGAATAACCAAGATATGGAAACAACCTTACATATATGTTGACAGATGAACGGATAAGGAAAATTTAGTATATGTATTGAAATATTATTCAGCCATCAAAAGGAAATCTTACAATTTGTGACAACATGGATGAATGTTACAGTAATTGAAATAAGCCAGACAGAGACAAACAAATACTATATGATCTCACTTAGATGTGGAATCAATAAAAAGTCAAACTCACAGTAACAGAGAGAGGCTACAGGAGGGATGGGAAAAATAGGGACATGTTGGGCACAACATAATTACAACTTTCAGTCATGAGTTATGTTCTGAGAATGTAATGTATAGTGTGGTGATTGTAATTAATTGTTATAATAATATTAACTGATTAGGGCAGCCCAGGTGGCTCAGTGGTTTAGCGCCACCTTTGGCCCAGGATGTGATCCTGGAGAGCCAGGATCAGGTCCCATGCGGGCTTCTTGCATGGAGCCTGCTTCTCCCTCTGCCTGTGTCTCTGCCTCTCTCTCTGTCTCTTCTGAATAAATTAAATAAAAAAAATATTTAAAAAATATTAACTAATTATAGTTAATTTTATTGTATACTGAAATTTGCTTAGAGAGATCTTAGGTGTTCATACATACAAACAAAAACAGTAACTATCTGAGATGAGGGATGGTAATCATTTCATAATGTATACATCAATTGGATTAACACATTTTATACTTAAATATATTACAATTTTGATTTATCAATTATATCTCAATAAAGTTGGGGGGGGAGGTGTATTCTCTTTCTCTCTTTCCTTCTTGTGGGTTTCCACAATTTTCAGAGCCCTCCCATTTCCACATTCTCTAGGGAACTCCTCACTCATACCACATTCTTTCATGACTCCAGTGGGAACATGACACTTCACTTAGACAAAGTATATTGACCTACCTGACCCAGACTGACTTAATATAGTAACCCACAAACAGTTGTTCCTGAGCCCCATCTGTACCCCTGTCCTTGACACAGCAAAAATATTTCACCATTCTCTTTTTTCACATACCACACTTGCATAGTAAATTCCCTATTTTGCATAAATTAAATTAAAAATTGGTTTTCTGTATTTTGAACCACAGAGAGCCTTGACCAAAGAACTACAACTTGATTATTAGTTTTGTGGGAAGACAAAAAAGATTTACAGTTGTGTTTTATAAAGATTTACAGTTGTGTGATATATAATTATATATATGATGTATAATTGTATGTGTGTTTGAACAAATGTACTTAGAATACTTAGGGATGAAAATATAAAAGCAAAGCATAAAGCCTTTTAGGTTTTTAAGCACTGTTAAATGTTGTTACTATATATTTTTACAGTATATTGTAGATACATAAAATATATACTGTATATTGTAAAGTTTAGTAGGTAATCATGAAACACACATACATGTACACATATACATATACCAAGCACCATCCTGATCAAGAAAAAGAACATTTTCAGTCTTCCATATTTTCATCATGCTTCCCACCGATATCCAAAGGTTAACACTATCAAAATTTAACAGTAACTTAATTTTGTGTTTCCTGAAATTTCATAAATGGAATCATTAGATATGTCTTTTGTGCCCATTTTCTTTTTAAGCTAAGATTATGTTTAAGGATTATTAGCATTGTAGCAAGTAGTTGTGGTTCATTTGCTTTACATTATATATTATTTGATTGACCATTCTACAATTGCTCACCCATTCTTTTGTTGATCGATGTGTCTTCTTTCTGTTTCTGTTTTCATTATTTCTTTTTTTTTTGTTACAAATAAAGTTGCTGTGAACATTTAGTATATGTGTGTGAAGATATGCATGCTTTTTTGCTGTTTCTATATGTTGGAAAGGTGATAGCATAGACACTTCAGCTGTATAACAGTTAATACATTTCATGATATATCTTTTTCCATCCTTTTTCTTGCAATCTATTCATGTTTTTAAATCTAGGGTGTGTGTCTTTTGGACAGCATACAGTTGCAACTTATTTTTTCATCCTCAGTAACAATCCCTTTTGCAGAGGATTACATTGACACTGAATGTATTTGTTACTGTGGTTGTATTTACCACCTTGCAATTTGTTTTCTATTTGTCTCCTGTCTTTTGTGTTCCTCTCTTACCATCCATTTTTCATAAACTTTTTTTAGTACATGACACTTTTATTCCTATGTTTTTACTACATTATTTTCATCTATTTTCTTAACGGTTTTTCTAGGTGAAAATGTACATTTTTATCTATTACAATTGACTTCAGAATTACAGTTACAATCCAGCTATAATATTAGAAATTTCACTCCAAGGCATCTTTTCTTCCCCACATTTTGTCCTTTTGCTATCATGTGTTTTAAATCTATAAGTTATATAACAACAATAATGCAATATTATAATTTTTGCTTTATACCATCTTATATCTTTTAAGGAAAGTAGAAAAATTATAAGAAAATATATAGCATTATAATTATCCACATATATTCAATTTTCAGCTTTCTTCATTACTTCCAATGGATACAAGTTACCATCTAAGGTTATAGAGAAAGGACTAAAGGACCATTTCTACATTTTTGGAGGATGGAGGTGGGGTGCAGTTCTTCTAGTAACAATTCCATTTTTAGAATCTGTCTTCATTTTGTCTTCATTATTGAAGTATGTTTTTTTTCCTTTCAAAACTGAATATCTTATTACTTGCTCTTATGAACGCCATTGTCTTTGATAAAAAGTCAGCCATTAATCATCTGTTTTTCCATCTAATGAGTCATTTCTCTCTTGCTGCCTTCAAAATGATCTCATCTTTGGTTTTCAACAGTTTGATTGGTCTAAGTATAATTTTTTTAAATTTTATTCTGCTTGGGGTTCATTGATATTCTTAGCATTATGGCCAAATATTTATCATAAATTTGAGAAGTTTTTAGTTATTTTTGAAGATTTATTTGCCTCTTTTCCTCCCTCCTATATTTCTAGGACTCCCATTTCCCATATGTTGGCATGTTTGATTTTGCCCCAACAGTCTTTAGGGCTCTGTCCATACTTCAATCTTTTTTCCTATGAATTTGTCAGATTAGATGATTTCTGTTAAATCTATCTTAAAATTCACTGATTCCCCTGCCATTTCCAATCTGCTGGTGAGCCCCTGTATTAAATTTCTCGTCTCAGTTATCACATTTCAACCTTATTTGCAATTCTAGGACTTACCTCTTTTTGAGGTTTTCTATTTTTTTTTTAAAGATTTTATTTATTTATTCATGAGAGACAGCCAGAGAGAGAGAAAGAGAGAGAGGCAGAGACACAGGCAGAGGGAGAAGCAGGCTCCATGCAGGGAGCCTGACGTGGGACTCTATCCCGGGACTCCAGGATCAGGCCCCGGGCTAAAGGCGGCACTAAACCACTGAGCCACCTGGGCTGCCCTGAGATTTTCTATTTGCTGATTTAATGTGATTACACTTTATTTTAAAAGTGGTTTAGGGATCCCTGGGTGGCGCAGTGGTTTAGCGCCTGCCTTTGGCCCAGGGCGCGATCCTGGAGACCCGGGATCGAATCCCACGTTGGGCTCCCGGTGCATGGAGCCTGCTTCTCCCTCTGCCTGTGTCTCTGCCTCTCTCTCTCTGTGTGTGTGTGTGTGTGACTATCATAAATAAATAAAAATTAAAAAAAATAAAAGTGGTTTATTTTGCCTCATTAATATGTCTAATTTATGTCTTCTTTGAATTATTCATCTGTAAAATCTAACATCTGAGAATGTGCAGATATAGTTCCTATCAACTCTTGTTTTTTTCCTAAGTATGAGTCATATATATTTTTGAATGTCTTGCAATATTTTCTTAAATATTAGGCATTTTAGATAAAATGTTGTACCAATTCTGGGTTCTTCCCCTGTCTGAGGGTGTTTGCTGTTTTGATTTTGTAGTAACTTGCTCAGATAGTATTTGTAATGTCTGCCTCCCTCACAATGTGTGGCTGCTAACATATTTGCTCATTTTTAAAAATTTCTTCTCTTCATGTTTAACTCTGGCTTTCTAATCATTGGCCCTGTGGCCACATAGTTTAGTGCTCAAACTTTGGTCAGAAGTTGCATTCAAATATTTCAATTCACTAAGGCTCCCACCCTCTGTTAATGGATTTGTTTGTAAGCTAGAAGGTACATTCAAAATCCAGGGCAGCGTGGCAGGGTGGCTCAGTGGTTGAGCGCTGCCTTCAGTGCAGCCTGGGTCCTGGAGACCTAGGATCGAGTCCCACATCAGGCTCCCTGCATGGAGCCTGCTTCTTCCTCTGCCTGTGTCTCTGTGTCTCTCATGAATAAGTAAATAAAATTAAAAAAAAAAATCAGGTTATCCCCAAGGCTTCTATGGCTTTTACTGTGTACTAGACTCTCACATCTACTCTGTACAAGCTTGGGCTCTATCAATCAGGAAAATGCAGGTGATGAGCTCTGATCATCCCAGGAAATGGGATGAGAAGATCAAGTCCCCTTTGGGTTTTTCATCTACAGGAACTCCTGGTAAAATCCCTAGTTAGTCCACTTGTCTGTTGTTTGCTCCCAAAAGATGAGCATCTGGCCTCCTGCCCACTTGCTGATTATATTGTCCCTTTAATGGACAGTGCTTTGATTCAAATGTACCTCATCTGGTAGTGGCAGTGAAGCTTATTGTTACACAGCCTGCCACACCTTAGCTGAAAACCATTCCATTGAGCTTGGAGGCAACTCTCCCAAGGAATAACATACTCATACGCTTTGTATCCACCTTCAGTAGTTTTTAACTACTAACTATATCAGTTTGCTGTATGCTTCTTAGTTAAATTTCTGAGCATTATAATGGTTGTTCTGGACTACTTTTTCCAGGTCTTTAGTTGCATTCTGGGGAAGTGACTTTTCATCCTTCTCATTCCATCATGCCAGAAATCAGAAGTCTTCCAAACTTTTCCAATCATCATCTCTTTGATGGTGTGTCCAGACCACCTTTATACCCCTTCTCCCCTTTTGGGATGGTTCTTTCTTTGTCCTTATGTTTTACACACATCTCTATATTGCATATTGCTATACATTTTTTGTTACCTAGTCTGATAATCTATGACTTTTAATTGGATATTTTAATGATTTTTATTAATGTGACATTTACATTTTCTTCTATAATTTTCCTTTTTCCCTTCAATTTTTATATTTTTCTCTCCTTTAATTTATTGAGGTTTTAATTCGTTTTCCACTTTTTCTTCTTCACTGGTTTTAAAATTTTAAATTCATCCTAAATTTCTTTAGTAGTTACTTTGAAATTTTTAACATACATAACTAAAAAAAAAAAAAAAAAACAAATCGGAGTACATATATTCCTCTTAAATATACAAGAAACTTAGGCAGTTCTAACTTCAAACGTTGCCTTGCATTTTTAATTTTGTGTTATTTTTGGTTACCTAGGAATTAAACTTTAAGAATATGTATTTTTGTAACTTTGTAAGTCAGACATTAAAAACATTCTTCTATATTTTCAGAAATTGCTAAAATTTAACCCATGGTTTTCTTTGCTTACCATTCCTGATGCATCACAGAGTAAGTTTAGAATTATTTTCCTTTATTTTGAAATCCTGTCAATGAAGTTCTCTGGATAAAAAAATTAAAAAATTTTTTTTTCTCTGACACTTCTTTATATTGTCCTCTTGAAACAACTTTAGATTCTTTCAGCACTTTTATGATACTACTGACTTAACTTTTGAGTTCTGTTTTTATTTCTCTTTAGACAATCTTTTGACTGCTGAGAATTTTTTTTCTCTTTTTTCCTTTTTGCACACAGTTTACTATTGTGTCTAGGTGTGGATTTCTTCTTTATCATGGTTGAGATTTCTTATGCTTTCTTAATATGAAATTTTTGGCTTCAATTTTTTTTAAGTGTCTTTTTTTTTAAAGACTTATTCTTTTAATAAGTCTTTTTTAAAATTTTATTTATTTATAATAGTCACACAGAGAGAGAGAGAGAGAGAGAGAGAGAGAGAGGCAGAGACACAGGCAGAGGGAGAAGCAGGCTCCATGCACCGGGAGCCCGACATGGGATTCGATCCCCGGTCTCCAGGATCGCGCCCTGGGCCGAAGGCAGGCGCCAAACCACTGCGCCAACCAGGGATCCCTGGCTTCAATTTTTGAACAATCTTTGCTACTCTCTTTATATATTGCCTGTTGTATTCTATTATAATTTGCTGATCAAATACAGCTTATTCTAATTTCATTAGGTTTAAGAATTTAATTTGAAAGAGCAAATAAGCGAGAAAGCCTAAGTAGGGGGAGGGGCAGAAAGAGAGGGAGAAGTAGGTTCTTGACTAAGCAGGGAGCCCAATGCGGGGCTCGATCCCAGGACCCTGAAATCATGATCTGAGCAGAAGGCAGACACCTAACTGACTAAACTACCCAGGTGCCCCTCCAAATTCATCAGTTTTATATGCATTCCTATGTGTGTGTCTGTACAATTTCATGTGTAGCTTCCTATAAACACCACCACAAGCAAGATCCTTGCATGTACTATTATAAGGCTCCTTTGATATTCTTTTATAGCCTCATTTGCCCTTCCATCCCTCTCCCTAACCCTTGCATGATTTTTGAATTTTGAGCGAGCCTTGCATAACTGGCATAAATCCTACTTGGCCTTGGTGTATACATTACTGAACTTGATTTGCTAATGTTTTTTGAGGATTTGTACATCTAAGGTCATTAGATATATTCATGTGTAGTTTTCTTTTTTTATGCTGTTTTGGTTTTGATATAAGAAAAATTCTGCCCTCATGGTATCAGTTAGGAAGTACTCCATCCTCTTCAATTTTCTGGAAGAAATTGTGTAGAATGGCATTAATTATTATTTAAATGCTTGGTAAAATTATGCTCCAATGAAACTGGGCCTGGATACATCATTTTTTGGACATTTTAGTTGCAAATTTAGTTTCTTTAATAGTTACAGAATAATTTGGGTTATCAATTTCATTTGGCTGACTTCTCGTAGTCGGTAGTTTTTTAAGAATTAATCAGATTCTTCAAAATTGTCAAATTTAGGAACATAAAGTAGTTTGTAGTCTTCACTTACTATCTTCTCAGTGATTTCGGGATCTGTCGTGATATCATCTGTTTTATTCCTGATGTATCTTTGCTTTTCATTTTTGTCAGTCTTACTAAAGCTTTTGATTTTATTGTTATTGAGGAGCCAGTTTTCGTTTTATAATTTTTCACTATTATTTTCTTGTTTTCAGTTTTATTGAGTTCTGCTCTATGCTATCTCCTTCTTTCTATTCACTTTTGGTTTATTTTGTTCTTTTTTCTAGTTTCTTGAGATAAAACCCTAGATTATCGGGTTGAGTTCTTTCTAATATAATTACTCAGTGTTGTAAGTTTCCCTTGCAACACTGACTTAGCTGCATCTCACATAATTTTGATCTGTTTCCATTTTATTTATTATATTTATTCCCTTCAATAATTTCTTTCATCTGTGGATTACTTAGAAGTATCTTATTTAATTTCCAAGTATTTAGACATTTTCCTGTTGTAGTTGTGTTATTAATTTCTAGTTTGATTCCATTATAATGAAAATATGTACTATATATGATTTCAAATTTTTGAAATTTAAGATTTGTCTTATTACTCAGGATATGGTATGTATTGGTGAATATTCCATAGGTACTTGAACAGAATATATATTTGGTTGGTGCTGGGGAAAATGTTCTGCATATATTCATTAGACCCTTCAGCTGATGGTTTTAGTTCTATATTATTGCTAATGCACTCATATTTCTATAAATTACTGATTGTAAGTCGTTGAGATCTTTAACCATAATTGTGAGACTATTTCTTTCAGCTCTGTTAGACTCTGCGCCATGTATTTTGAAGCTTTGTTGTTTTTGTGTACATGTGTAGGATTATCACACCTTTTTGGTGGATTGATCCTTTTATCAGTTTATAATATCCTACTTTATCACTAATAATTTTCTTTGCTATGAAATCTAATTTCAATAGTAATAATTACCCTATTTTTAAGTCTGCTGCCAACAAAATAAGACAATGACTAAATAATTCAATAGTGAACTTCAACAACAGACTGGATTAAGCAGTAGAAAGAATCAGTGACTTTGAAGACAGATCATTAGAAATCATCCAGAAGAACAAAAAGAAAAAGGAATGAAGAAAAATGAAGAATGCCTGTGTAACACCATTTAGGAAAACAATCTATACATGTTTGGAGTCTCACAAGAAGAGAGAGGAAAAGAGGATAAAAGTTTAAGAAATAATTAATGAGAATTTACCAACCCTGGAGAGATATTTGTACACTCACATTTAAGAAGCCAATAGTTCACCAAATAATTTCAATCTAAAATTGTCTTCTCTAATATACATTATAATAAAACGATCTAAAATTTAAGCATGAGAAATTTTAAAAGTGGTGAGGGAAAAAAAATTCTCTCAAATAAGAGACCCTCATAAGGCTATGAGCAGATTTCTCAGCAAAAATTTGCAAGCCAGTAGAGAATAGCATGATCTATTCAAAAGGCTGAAAGAAAAAAAAACAACAACCTGCCAACCAACAATACTTTACCCAAGAAAGCTGTCTTCAGAAATCAAGGAGTGATAAAAACTTTCCTCAAACAAATAAAACCTGAGGGAATTCATCACCATAAGTTCTGATGTATAAAAACAAAACAAAACAAAACAAAAACTTAAAGAGTTCAAGCTCAGGGTGCCTGCCTGGCATCATTTTTTTAAAAAATATTTTATTTATTTATTCATGAGAGGCCCAGAGTGAGAGAGAGATTGAGAGGAAGAGGCAGAGACACAGCAGAGGGAGAAGCAGGCTCCATGCAGGGAGCCCAATGTGGGACTCAATCCCGGGTCTCCAGGATCACACCCCAGGCTGAAGGCAGGGCCAAACTATTGAGCCACCAGAGCTGCCCCCTGCCTGGCATCATAGGTTGAATGTAAACTCTTGGTTTCAGGTCAGGTCATGATCTTGGGTAGTGGGATCAAGCCCTGCATCAGGTTCTGTGCTCAGCAGTGGGAGGGGTAAAGGTCTGCTTATGATTCTCCCCCTCTGCCCTACCTCTCCTTTTATGGATGCTCTCTCTCTCTCAAATA
The DNA here is from genome assembly GCF_018345385.1 of Vulpes lagopus. Taxonomy (NCBI): domain Eukaryota; kingdom Metazoa; phylum Chordata; class Mammalia; order Carnivora; family Canidae; genus Vulpes; species Vulpes lagopus. The sequence goes on from NC_054842.1 coordinate 6,255,961, forward strand.
AATAAGTCAATCTCTTTTTTTTAAAGAGCTCAAGCTGAAAGGAAAAGATGCAAATTAGTAGTAGCATCACACAATATGAAAACATAAAAGAGTAAAGGTAAATCAGATTTAGAGTAATACCATAATACTATGGTTTGTTAACCACTTAACTTTGATATAAAGGTAAAAAGTCAAAATATTTAAAATAGCTATATGTACATTAATCTGTTAATGGGCACATTTGCAAAATATTGTAAATCATGACATCAATGCATAAAATGCTAAGATGGGGCAAGGAGTAAAATGTTAAAGTTCATAAAAGTGATCCAAGGTAAGTTGTTATCAGCTTAAAATTAAATATCAATAAAATGGGTAATCACAAAACAAAAACATATGGTATATACACGTAAGAGAAAAATAAGGGTAACAAAGTATACTACTTTGGGAAATCATCAGTTCACAATGAAAGATAGCAAGAAAGAATAATAGAAACAAAAGAACTACAAAACTGCCAGAAAACAACAAGATGTCAATTACAAGTACTAACCTATCAGTATTTACTTTAAATGTAAATAGATTAAATCCCCCCCCCCAAAGGCACAGAATGGATAAATGGATAAAAAAATAATAAAACACAACTATATGAGGCCTAAAGTTTCCACCAAAACCTACTGCATCTATAGATTCAATGTAGTCCCTACAAAAATTCGAATGACATTTTTCAGAAAAATGTAAAAGTAATCATAAATAATCTACAAAAAATCCTGTTAGAATAAATAAATTTAGTAAAGCTTCAGGAAACAAAATCAATGTGCAAAGTTAGTTGTGTTTTCTAGGCTCCTATCAGTCAGTATAGCATATGACTCTTGATCTTGGGGTCTTGACTTCAAGTACAACATTGGTCATAGAGCCCACTTTATAAATAAATAAATAAATAAATAAATAAATAAATAAATAAATAAGCCTGGATCACTCAGTTGAACAATTGTCTTTGGCTCAGGTCTTGGGATCAAGCCCTGAGATGGGCCCTTGCTCGGAGGGGAGTCTGATTCTCCCTCTACCCCACCCCACCTCCTGCTTGTTCTCTTTCTCTCTCAAATAAATAAATAAAATATTTAAAATATATAATACATAAATAAGTTGTGTTTCAATACACTAACAATCAACTATATGAAAAAAGAGAAATAAAACAATCTCATTTACAATAACACTAAACACAATACTTAGAAATAAATTTAACTGAGAAAAGGAAAAATCTATACACCAAAAATTATAAAATGAAAGAAATTGAAGATACAAATAAATGGAAGTTTATCCCGTGTTTATGGATCAGAAGAGTTAACATTATTAAAGTGTCAATACTACCAAAGACATTTATAGATTCTTTGCAATCTTTATAAAAATTCCAATATTTCACAGAAATATAAAAATATAAAAATATAAAAATATAAAAATAATGCTAAAATACATATGGAGTCACAAAAGCCCCCCAAGAGCCAAAGCAATCTTGAAAACAAAGCAGAGGAATCCACTTTCTGATTTTTAAGCTATAGTACACAGCTAGAAGAATCAAACATTATAATACTAGCACTAAAATCTGACAGACCAATATGAAGCATAATGGAGAGGCCAAAAATAAACCCCTTTATTTCAGGTCAACTAGTATTTCACAGAATACTCAGTAGAGAGAGAATAGTTTCTTCAATAAATGATGTTGGGAAAATTTGATAACTGCATGGAGAAAAATGAAATTAGACCCTTATCTATACTACTCAGAAAAATTAACTTGAAATGGAATAGACTTAAATTTAAGACCTAAAGTTAAACTCCTAGAAAAAATAAATTAATCCTTGACATCAGGTTCTGTAATAATTTTTTGGATATGACACCTAAAGCAAAAGCAATAAAAACAGAAGTCAACATGTGGAACTCTATCAAACTAAAAAGCTTCTGCACAACAAAAGGGAAATAAACAAAGTGAAAAACCAACTTATAGAATGGGAGAAAGTATTTGCAAATCATATATGTAATAAGGGATTAATATCCACAACATATAAGGAACCTCTACAACATAAAAGCAAAGAACAAAACAACATAATTTTAAAATGAGTAGGGGCCTTGAACAGACATTTTTTCAAAGAAAACATACAAATGGCCAAAAAGTACATGAAATGGTGCTCCACCTCACTAGTCATCAAGGAAATTCAAATCAAAACCAAACTGAGATAGAGATTTCCTGCAGCATCCAAAAGTAGAGCATTCCTATGAAGTGTTTCATAAGCCAAAAAGGCATAAAGCAAGTAAGCAATTATTTTGTGAGGGCAAAATCCTCTTTGGATTTCTTTCAGTTAGTGAAAACAGCTATTAATGTCAGTCTTTTATAAAAGCAAAGAGACATAAAGCCAACTTTTGGATAGTAGGGAAAACTGGTATCACTGCACACCTGTTAGAATAGTTATTATAAACAAGGCATAGGACATAAATGCTGGTAAGGATGTGGAGAAAAGGAAACCCTGGTGCACTGTTAGTGGGACAGTTGCTATGAAAGAATATAGAGATGCCTTAAATTAAAATTGCTTACATGCAGAAAACCTATTGTTTTTATTCTCTGCTATATTCTCCCTACTTAAAAGAGTCTTTAGGTATAAAAATGCTTGCCAAATAAATGAATGAGTATCCCTTATTCTATTCAGTTATAAGCCTATTGAAGTATGGGACTTGCTTTATTTATCTGTAATTAATGGGATGTAGGAGATTCTCTGTTTTGAATGAGTTAATCATTTTAAAATGCTGAGTTTTTGCTTGATCGGTATATTAATAATTGCTATTCTTGACTGTGGTGCAAAACATGTCAATAATTGACACAGGGGGAAAAAAAGAGTAAATCTAGGGTGTAAAAGTCTTGATACAAATTGGTTCTATTTAGACTTGTCAATTGACCCATACTAAATTTGATTCTTCCTCCAGATGTAATTTTGGTAAGTATCTTCTAAATCTCTCTATTTTTGCTCATTACTTTTTGATTTATTGGCTTTTCTTGTCACTCTCATTTCCTTTTTCGTAAAAAGTTAATTCATAAAGTGGGGTGTGAGGGTCAGCTGGATCTCTGCATAGCTAACCAGGTGCTCTACTATCATAGGCATACTCTTCACGACTGGGCCAATTACATTTATTATCTTCACATAAAAACAACTCCAGTGCCATTTTTAGTCTTTCTGGGGACTTAAGTGACCAAAACTTTCTACCTTTTACTAGGAAGCTTTTATTTAAATAAAATCAACAGGAAGTTGACAGCAAAGGGATTTAAGCATTCTTCAGTTGGCACATGATCTTCATATCCCTCAGGATGAGTCCACTGGTTGTAGGATTATAGTACCTAAAAAAAGAGAGACTTCAAGGTTCAAGGAAACATGAATGAGCGTTGACAGTTCATACACACTAGTAGAGAGTTCCACTATGTTACTTGACATTTTAAGTGGTTTAAAAGTTAGTTTCTCCTTCATCAGAGACAGAATGTTCCAGTATGTTTCTGTGATTCAAGTACTGTTTGAGGTATTCATCTATGGAGAGGAACATATTTTTATTAAAAAAAAAAAAAAGAAATACCTACTATAAACATTCACTCTACATCATTCAGTAGACTCTAATGCAATTCATTAGAAAACTTTGGTTTGGCTCATGTGACCTTACCAGTTGATATCCCGCCTTCCCCCCCCTGCCCAAATGTTCACATTTGCTGAACTCACTATATACTTTCATTCTGTCAGTTCAGATGATACCTACTCTGAAATCTTACTTGGTCCATCCTAAGCTCTTAAGGGCATCCCTTTACCATATGCTATAACAATCTGGTTAGATATTCATCCCTCCCTGTAGACTTTGGGATCATAACTGAATTTCCATTGAAATTTCAGAATTTCTTCAGAACCTGGAACTGTGGAAAAGGTTCATTTCTGAAGAATATTTAAAATAATTTTAGGTGCACACTGAATTCAATATCTCAGATGCTGGTCATTGTTTTATGATATCGAGACAATTTTTCCTCACAAAATAATTCTGAATATGTAAGGACCACAGCTTGATTTTTTTAATTTTTCTTTACATATTTTTTTAATTGGAGTTCAATTTGCCAACATATAGCATAACACCCAGTGCTCATCCCATCAAGTGCCTGTCACCCAATAACCCCCAACCCCCGTCCACCTCCATTTCCACCACCCCTTGTTCGTTTCCCAGAGTTAGGAGTCTCTCATGTTCTGTCACCCTTTCTTCATCTATTAGGCTACATCCTCTTAAGAGTCTGAAATTATGTCTGAATTCTTTAAGGTTGGCACCTATAGAGGGGCCTGATGCAGAAGAGGCACTCTAAATATTGGTTGAAAATATGGATAGGATTAGAGGATTAAACCGGGTACCATTTTATAAAATTGAGTCATTACATTTGACTCTTAAAAAAATTATACAGTATTTATAATACTACAAATAGAAGGGGTGTGAGGGATGAATCAGTGTTCTAAGATGAACTGAGCTACTGAAATAAGTTTAAAATTTTCAACCTAAAGTTAAGCTGTTCTTGGTAAAAATGCTTCCTTTAATTCCCTAAGAGATTGAATATTTGCTGTATATCCTTATACTAGTTTCCCTCTACTCTAAATTCCTGAAACAGAAACTATGAGATTGGCTTTAGGTTTTTGATGTATTGCTATTCTTAGCTATCTAGTAACTCAACTTAGCATCCAGGAAACAAAGTCTGGGAATAATAAATTGGGGTTCACTTTTTTTTTTAGCAAGATTCAGTCTCAGAGAAGTGGTAGGTTCCCTCAATATTCCTAGGGAAGACTCCTTTAGTGCAAGCCAGTCACATAATCAAATTTCCATCCTCATATAAAGTTTTATTCTTAAGTCCTTGCTGATAAGGGTCCTCAACATTAAATGGACTTAAATGTTTTAGCCATAAATGTCAATAATTTAAGATCAGGTATAGGAAGGAAGGAGAAGACAGAATTATCAGTTAAGAGCATCTACTTATAGACAAATAGAAACTGCTGATCCAGGAGAATTATAATCATGAATGCTGTTGGTACATGGAAGGACCAAGAACTAGAGACAGGAAAGGAAAACATGATGGAAAAGTAAGTAAAGACATTATGTGAAATTCCTGGTATATGGTTTAATTTTATTTTGTATTTTAAAATGAGAATGAGAATGAAAAAACATGTGCCAAAAAAAGATAGCTTTGTATTAACTCTTTTAAATTCCCAAATGTACAATTTGAGAAAGTGCTGAAGAAAATAGCACAATATTATACTGGTTCTGCATCCTGGGTTCCAAAGGCACCAACTTCACACAATTGAACAAAAAGTAGACAACTCTACAATATGGATATCGATCTTTCAGTTTCCCTCTATGTTTGATTTTTCTACATAGATAGCCAATGGATGATGTAGAATCACGAGGCTAAGATGAAAAAATGGTTGGATTTTTAAGTATTTGTTTTCATTCTGGGTTTAGAATTTTTCTTTTCTTTTTTTTTTTTTTTTTGAATTTTTCTATAGTAAGTTTCAGATCCACGTTTCTCCTATTTTTTCATAGGGACTGTCATAGAACAATTGGTGTTTTAAACATCACTGAAGAAGGGGTATTCAGATTAGTTGGACTATAAGATTCTCCTGCCCTACTATTCAAAAAACCATGTTTTTATTCCATGATTATCTAAGTTACTATCCTATTCTGCCTAATTCCTGAAATATTCTGTAGAAAAAGGTCTAAGTCTTTGGGTGAAAAGTACATGAAATCATTAGAAATTAAAATGCCATAAGTCTTCAAAAATAGATAATAAGATCAAAGCTATCAACAACTTGACAAGTGATAAGCAAAGGAATGTGGTTATATCTTAAATATTAGGGACAAAAGTTGTTACAAATAAAACCAGGCAATGTGAGATGTCTATGGATAAAACTAATACAAGGTATATAATGCTTTATGAAATAAGTTTATATATTTTGGAAAACAGTAGTGTAGACCTAAAAAAGAGGAAATACACTATGTTAATGATAAGAAGACTCAAGTAAAGGTATAGGCACTCCGAAAATTAACCCAAGATTTGGTTTTTTAATTCTTTTTTTTTTTTTTTAATTTATGATAGTCACACACAGAGAGAGAGAGAGGCAGAGGCGCAGGCAGAGGGAGAAGCAGGCTCCACGCACCGGGAGCCTGACGTGGGATTCGATCCTGGGTCTCCAGGATCGCGCCCTGGGCCAAAGGCAGGCGCCAAACGGCTGCGCCACCCAGTGATCCCTGGTTTTTTAATTCTAATAGAAAAGCCAACAGATGACTAATAGAACTTGACAATTTGAGTTTAAATTTGTTTACAAAATAATAATATGGGGGAATAAGAAAAAGAATAAAAAGATAGAAAGACTTCTTGATTAAAATAGTGTGAATCGGGATCCCTGGGTGGCGCAGTGGTTTGGCGCCTGCCTTTGGCCCAGGGCGCGATCCTGGAGACCCGGGATCGAATCCCACATCAGGCTCCCGGTGCATGGAGCCTGCTTCTCCCTCTGCCTGTGTCTCTGCGTGTCTCTCTCTCTCTCTGTGACTATCATAAATAAATAAAAAAAAAAATTAAAAAAAAAAATCATTTAAAAAAAAAAATAAAAAATAAAAAAATAAAATAGTGTGAATCTGGGCAGCCCTGGTGGCTCAGTGCTTTAGTGCCACCTTTAGCCCAGGGTGTGATCCTCGAGACCTGGGATCGAGTCCCACATCAGGATCCCTGATGAGGGAGAGAAGCATGGAGACTGCTTCTCCCTCTGCCTGTGTCTCTGCCTCTTTCTCTCTGTGTCTTCATGAGTAAGTAAATAAATATATCAATCAATCAATCAACCTAAAAAAACCCTCCAAAAACAAGCAGTGTGATTTTTACCTAGTGCCTAATGAAACAGAGAAAAAGTCCAGAAAGAGTCTAATGACAATATAGAAACTTAGTGATTGGCAATTCTGGCATTGTAGGTTAATGGGGAGAAGATGGAGTACTCAAAAAATAGTGTTATCTCCATCAGTTATACATGTGGGGAAAAATTGCAATTCCTAACTTTTGTACAATTTTTTTTTTGTGGGAAGGGCTACTTAAATATGTAGGGCAACTATACAATACTTAGAAAAAGTATGAATTATATTTATAAGAGTAATGAAGCAGTCATTAAACAAAATGGAGACATACTCAATAAATGTGAGTATATTTAAATGAATGACCCTTATTTCTGAAAAACTACCATAAAGAAAATGAGAAGATATGTACTGGGAAAAAAAATATTTGTGCCATGTTCAACTAAAATAGTATTCTTATCTAAAATAGACTCTCAGTACGAAAAAAGACAAGAAATCCAGTAGAAAATTGATTTAAATGACGTAAGCAGCAACTTCACAGAACAGGAAACTCAAATGAACTTCCAGAGTTGTCCAAAAGTAATAAAACCAAGAACTTAATTTACAGTCACTTTTCATTCAGAGTCCTTAAAGACACCTTGCAGAAGCAGATGGAAATTCTCTGTTGAAAAACCCACATTCTCTCAGGCCTCAAAGAATTTTTATGCTTATAGTAGCAGCTCATATAGTAGCAGTGGAGGTGGCAGTGGATCACAGAATGAACAGAAAAACAAAGCTCATAATATAGTCATCAGAAACAAAACACATCATGATCAGAACCTAAAAATTACAGATACTGGAATTATACAATTCAAAAATAAAATGCTTAGTCTTTTTTAAGAAATTCACTGAGGCTTGAAAATATGAATAAGAAGCACAGTCATGTTATAAATTTGTAAATATCTCTAGAATTAGTGAAATAAAATAATTGAAATTAAATACTCATTGACAGTACAGAAAGGATATAATCTGAGATGAAAAGTAGGAGATGCAAGGGGGAATCAAAAGCAAATAATATAGCACATTATATCTACCACTGACAAGGCTGTGGATAGCATAAATAAGCAAAATATTTTTAAAAATCTTCTTTGGCTTAGAGGTGGAACCTGAAACCACTACTTCCAAGAAGCAACCTCAGAGGAACCCCTGTCTTTGGTTGGGGGGAAAATATGACAGATCCTTCTACCTTGACAGCACAGAGGTCTAAGTTCACCTGAAGGAATGAAGATGAGTAGGGGGAGGGGAGAAATGTTTTCTTCATTCTTCAACTTAGTGTTTTAGTCAAATTTTTCTTTTAATTTTCTTTAGTTTCCAGCATGGGTTGGAACAGAGTAATGCTCAAGACCAAGAAATCTGGAACCTCATTGAGTGATCCCTGCACATCAAGTGCAGGTAAAAGAAGCTAAGATACCATCTTGCCATAAACCCTAACCCCTAGAGCAGTAACACACAATTGGGAAGGAATTCACCACTCCCAGCCACTTCTTGAGGAGCCAAGGGTTTGTACCTAACATCTAGTGTACCAAATTTTATGACTTCCACCTCAGAGAGGGGCCTCCAAAACATTTCACTCTGAAAGCCAGTAGGGCTTCTGTCCATGAGACAAGGCTATAGCAACCAAAGAAACATTTCCTAGTGGGCTCACAAGCACTCACCATGGCTATCTTCCTAGGGCTCAGTGCAGAGGCAGCAGACTGAAATGTCCAATCTTCCTATGAAAGAGGCTTATCTGTAGATTTTAAAAGCTACAGCCTGAGGGACAGGCTTCTAAGTTAACTCATGTCTAGTAGCCAACTCTAATTCTCTCCAGAAACAAGGGAGGCCAGCAGAAGCCATCTTCACATTTTTCCTCTGCCTTACTCCAAATCACTGGTGTACTCTGTGAAAAGACAGAAAGGACTTGTGCCCAGATGTGTCACCCAGAAGATACATCTCTTGATCGCCTGACTCTGGTGACCAGTAGGGCATGTGTTCACAGGTTCGGTGGAATTGCAGCAAATAAAAATGTTCTTTACTGACTATCCCCACAGGGCTCAGAACAGAGGGGAAAGATAGAAATGTCCATCTCCAAGTCATTTCCTAAAAGGTATATTTGCATACTTTAAAAGCTGCTGTCCAAGGGTCCAGCTTCCAATCAGCCTGCATCTAGGTACTGACTGAGACCCTCCCCTTTTGGACAGTGACACATTTTGTCACACCCTCAACTACCAGGAGCCAGTAAGAACAAAGAAGGCTGTTTGGAAATCACAAAGTTTTGTGAAACCACCGAGGGAGAGGACAAGTTTGAAAGATAAGCTTACAGAAGACCACTTCTTCAAGACTGGGAGAGATGCTGTTTATCAAATGCACAGAACTAACACGGAGCCAAGGAAAAGAAGAAGAAACAGAGAAATATGCTCCAAACAAAAGAATAACATAAAATCCCAGAAAAAGATCTTAAGTTTCTAATAATGAAGAGTTCAAACTAATGGTCATAAAGACATTCAACAAAATTAGAAAACAATGTATTAACAAAGTGAGAGTTTCAACAGATAGAAAATATAAGAAAATACCAAACAGAATACAGAGATGAAGAAAATTGAATTGAAAAATTCATCAGAAAGTTTCAACATAAGTCTAGATAAAGTGGAAGAAAGGATTGGTGAACTCCAAGACAGGACAATGGAATTCATCCACAGAATGCAAAGTGAAAAAAGTGAAGACAGCCTAAAGACATCAAGAGAACTAGCATTTATGCTATAGAGGTCTCAGAAAGAGAAGACAAAGAAACAGAAAGCTTATATGAAGAAGTAATGACTAAACATTTCCCTAACTGGGAGAAAGAAACAAATATCAGGATTCAAGAACCCAGAGAATTTCAAAAAAGATAAATACAAAGAAACTCACACCAAAACCCATTATAATTAAATTTTGAAAAGTTAAAAGAGATAACCTTCAAAGCAGCAGGAGAAAAGCATCTTGTTACCTACAAGGAAACTCCCTAAGACTATCAGATTTTTCAGAAGAAACTTTTGGAGGTCAGAAGATAGTGGCACAATATGTTCAAAGTGTGGGAACTTGGGAAGATGGGAGAATAGGAGGACCCTGAGCTCACACCATCCCACATTTTCAATAAGACATCATCCATATCCAGAGTAAATGAATCGGAGAGTGATCTGAATATTCAAAGGACAAATTCTAAAACTAAAAAGAGAGAAAAAGCTGCATCTGAAAAATTATAAAAAGTCTGAAAGAGAGAGAGACTACCCACAGGAGGTGAGGGGGTGGGAATGAGGTAGTCTGTGCACACAGAGAGGGCAGAGAAATAGGCCCTCAGATCAGGGAGCTCACACCAGGAAGACTAATACTCACTAACACTCACCTGAATTCAATGACTTTGTAAAACAAGTTTAATTTGGAGCCTGGAGCTTTATAAGGCAGCAGGCTCAGCACTGGGCAAGCCAGGAGAACCAGTGTTAGCTGGGTAACTGCCCTTAAAGAGACACTAAGTGGCTTGTGTAGAGAGGCAATATAAAAATGGCAGTTTACACATCGCCAGGGGGCAAACAAGAGACAGATCTGTTCATACTGATTTCAGACCTTCTTGGGGGGACTTCTATGAAAAGGAGGGAGCTGGTAGATGCCATTCCCTCCCACCCAGCCTAAACACAGGGTCATCTACTGGAGGCTACACTGAAAAGACATTTCTTACATAATGCACTAAGTACACAATGCCTATGAGTTTTCCTGTGGACTCCCACTCCAGCCCCCTAGTCTTTGCCCTGGGTCTAGGGAAAATTTTATTAAAGGCATGTACAGGCCCTGCCTAGCCACTGAGTACACAGCTATCACCATGCTACATCTAGCCACTGAGCCATGCTCAGCTAACATACACAGCCACTGTTGCTCCATGCCTGCCTCACATCCCCAGCCAACCCCAGTGCAGTCCCTAGCCACCATGGCACTTCAGGGGATCTCTCATAAAACCAGTGACTCAGCACAAATTTTGCTAACCTTGCCACCCCACATCAAAGTACTTCAGCATGCCCCCTCAGAGCTGGACTGTCTGGGGCCCCAGTCACACCACGGAGACCAAGCAAAGACCATAACAGGCAGAGAGTTAGTGCAGACAACTACACTGAAAGGAAAGGTGACTCAGACACAACAGCAGGGCATAAGCAACACACATGGCAAGCTCTCCTGGAGTGCCAGGTTCTGGAGAACAGGGGACACTGAACTACAGGGCACTCCAGGAACCCTTCTTCCTAAAGTCACTACGTTCAAGAGCAGAAGACACAGCTGACTTTCTTAACACAGGGGAACAGGAACAGACAGGCAGACAAAATGAGGAAACAGAGAAATCTGTCCCAAATGAAAGAACAGGACAAAGCCACTGCCAGAGATCTAAGAAAAGCTGGCATAAACCACATGCCTGATAGAGAATTGAAAGCAATGATCACAAGGACTTGAGAAAAGAGTAGAAGACATGAGTGAGACCCTTACCACAGACATAAGCAATAACATAGTGGAGATAAAGGGGCCAATAAATGAAAGGAGAAACATACTTGATGGAATGAGCAGCAGGATGGAAGAGCAGAGGGATGAATTAGTGACCTAGAAGACAGAATAATGGAAAGTATTCAAACTGAACAAAGGAAAGAAAATGAATTATGCAAAATGAGAATAGATTTAGGGAACTCAGTGACTCCATCAAACATAATAGCATTTCTATTACAGGAGTCTCAGAGGGAGAGCAGAGAGAAAAGGGGCAGAAAATGTATTTCAAGAGATTATAGCTGAAAACTTCCCTAATCTAGAGAAGGAAACAAACACCCAGATCCAGGAGGCACAGAGACGTCCCATCAAAATCAACAAAAGCAGATTCACACCAAGACATAGTGCAAATAAGCTGGAAAAATACAGTGACAAAGAAAATGTTTAATAGCAGCAAGACAAAAAAGGACAGGAACTTACAAGGGAAAACCCATAAGGCCAGTAGGAGAGTTTTCAACAGAAACTTTGAAAGACAGAAGGGAGGGGTATGTTTTATTCAAAGTGCCTAAATAGGAAAAATCTGCAGCCAAGAACACTCTCTGTAGCAAGGCTGTCATTCAGAATGCAAGGAGACAAAGAGTTTCCCAAAGAAAGAAAAACTAAAGGAGTTCATGACCACTAAACCAGCCCTGCAAGAAAGATTAAAGGTACTCGTTGAGAGAGGAGGAGACACCAAAAGTGACAGTATAAGGTAGGAAACACAAAAGCAATAAAAATGAATATTTCTGTAAAAAAACCCAGGGAACTCTCAAAGTATATAACAACATATATATAGGTGTGGGGAGGAAAGAAGTAAGGAATGGGGTTAAATTTGGACAATCACCAACTTAATATAGACTGCTATGCATAGAGGCAGGTTATATACAAACCTAATGGTAACCACATGTCAAAAACTACTAATAAACATGTAAAGAGTAAAGAGAAAGAAATCCAAATATATCACTAAAGGAAATCTGTAAAACATGAAAGAAAGACAAGGAAAGATCAGAGAAAATATTCAGAAACAACCCAAAGCAAAAATAAAGTGGCAATAAATACATATCTATCAATAAATAATTTGAATGTGAATGAGCTACATACTCTAAACAAAAGACGGAAGGTAAGAGAATGGATTAAAAACAATAACAACAACAACAACAACAACAACAACAACAACAAACAAGACCAAGCCATATGCTTCTTACAAGAGATTCATTTTGAACCTAAAGAGACCTACAGATTGAGAGTGAAGGGGTGGATAAATATGTATCAATCAATGGAGGTCAAAATGAAGTTCCGTAGCTATAGCTATTTTGGACAAAATGGACTTTATAACAAAGTCTGTAACAATAGACAAAGAAGGACATTGTATAATAATAAAGGAGATGGTCCAACAAGAACATATAACAATTGTAAATATTTATGCACCTAATATAGAAGCACCCATGTACATAAACAGCTAATAACAAACATAAAGGAACTAATTGATGATAATACAATACTAGTAGAGAACTTAATACCCCACTTACATCAATGGAAAGATAATCTAAACAAAAAATAAACAAGAAACAATTGCTTTGAATGACACACTGGAACAGATGGATGTGACAAATATATTCAGCACATTCTATCCTACAATAGCAGAATGCCATTCTTTTGAAGTGCACACAGTACATTCTCCAGAATAGATAACATATTAGCCCACAAAAGGGGCCTCAACAAATTCAGATCAAAGTCAAACCATGCATCTCTTCCAACCACAACACTATGAAGCTAGAAGTCAACCAGAAGAAAAAATCTGGAAAGATCACAAATAATGGAGGCTCAATAACATGACTAAACTATGACTACTTCAACTAAGAAATCAAAGAAGAAGTTAAAAAGTACATGAAACAAGTGAAAATGAAAGCAAAACAGTCAAGTATCTTTGGGATGAAGCAAAAGTGGTCCAAAGACAGAAGTTTATAGCAGTAAAAGCCTGCTTCAAGAAGCAAGAAAACTCTCAAATAAACAACCTAACCTTACCTTAATGGAGCTAGAAAAAGAACAATAAACAAAACCAAAACCAGCAGAAAGGAGCAAATGATGAAGATTAGATTAAAAATAAATGATACAGAAACAAACAAAAAAGAAATAGAACAAATGAAACCAGGAGGTGGTTCTTTGAAAAAAAATCAATAAAATTGATCAACCTCTAGTCCAAATTATCGAGAAAAAATTTCAAAAAAATAAAGTGACAAGTGAGAGAGGAGAAATAACAACCAACACCACAGAAATACAAATAATTACAGAACAATATTATGAAAAAATATATGCCTATAAATAAAACCAGACTACCTGGAAGAAATAGATAAACCAATTTCTATACATATATAAGCCTTCAAAACTAAAACAGGAAAAAAATAGAGAAATTGAACAGACCAATAATCTGCAAAGAAATTGAAGCAGATCAAAAAACTCCCAATAAAGTTCCAGGACCAGGTGGCTTCATGGGTAAATTCTACTAAACATTTAAAAAAGAATTAATATCTATTCTTCTCAAACTATTCCAAAGAATAGAAAAGAAGGAAAACTTCCAAATTCATTCTATGAGGCCAGGATTACCCTGATACCAAAATGAGATAAAGACACCACTAAAAATGAGAACTGCAGGCCAATATCCCTGATGAACATAGATGAAAAATCATTAAAAAATACTAGCAAACCTATTCCAACAATACACGGATTATTCATCATGACCAAGTGAGATTTATTCCTGGGTTGCAAGGGTTATTTAATGTTTGCAAATCAATCAACATGATATATCACATCAATAAGTGAAAGGATCACAATCGTTTGATTATCTCAATAGACACAGAAAAAGCATTTGAGAAAGTACAGCATCCATCCATGATAAAAACTCTTAACAACATAGGTTTAGAGGGAACATGCCTCAACATTTTAATAAAGGTCATCTAGAAACCCCACAGCTATCATCATCCTGAATGGAGAAATCCTGGAGCTTTTCCTCTAAAGTAAGGAACAAGACAAGGATGTGCACTCTCATCACTTCTACTCAATATAGTAATGGAAGTCTTGCCATAGCAATCAGAGAACAGGAAGAAATAAAAGGTATCCAAATTGATAAGAAAGAAGGAAACTTTTGCTATTTGCAGATGTATACTATATATAGAAAACTCAAAATATTCCACTAAAAAACTTCTAGAGCTGATAAATGAATTTAGTAAAGTCACAAGATACAAAATCAGTGCACAGATACCTTTTGCATTTCTATACACCAATAATGAAACAGAAGAAAGAGAAATTAGGAGCACAATCCTATTTACAAATATATCAAAATTTATAAGATATCTAGGAATAAACCTTACCAAAGAGAAGAAAGATTTGCTCTCTGAAAACTATAAAACACTGATGAAAGAAATTGAAAACAACACAAATAAATGGAAAGACATTCCATGTTTATGGACTAGAAGAACAAATATTATTAAAATGTGTACCCAAAGCAATCTACACATTTAATGCAATCCTTATCAAAATACCAACAGCATTTTTCACAGAAGTAGAAGAAGCAATCCTAAAATTCATATGGAATCTCAAAAGACTCCAAATAGCCAAAGCCATCTTGAAAAAGCAAAGCAAAGCCAGAGGCATTACAATTCCAGACTTTAAGTTATATTACAAAGCTGTAGTAATCAAAACAGCATAGTATTGGCGGAAATATATATACATATGGATTAATAAAAGAGAATAGAAAATCCAGAAACAAATCCACAACTAATGATCAATTAAGCTTCCACAAAACAGCAAAGATAAGACGACATTGTCTTCAACAAATGGTATTGGGAAAACTCAACAGGAAAATGCAAAAGAAATTGAATCACTTATTACACCATACACAGAAATGAATGCAAATTGACTTAAGGCCAAAATGTGAACCCCAAAACCATAAAAATCCTAGAAGAGAACATAGACAGTAACCTTTTTGAGATGGACTCTAGCAACTATTTTCTAGATATGTCTCCTAAGGCAAGTGAAACAAAAGCAAAAATGAACTGTCGATGTTACATCAAAATAGGTTCTGCACAGTGAAGGAAACAAGAAAATTAAAAAGGTAACCTATGGAATGGGGAAAAGATATTTGCAAATGGCATATCTGATAAAAGGTTAATACCCAAAATGTATAAAGAAATTCTAAATCTCAACACCCAAAAAACAAATAATCAAATTAAAATGGGCAGAAGACATAAACAGACATTTGTTCAAGGAAGACGCACACGTTAGCCAACAGACACATGATGTTCATCATCACTTATCATCAGGGAAATCCAAATTCAGAGTATAAGGAGCTATCACTTCACACCTGTTAAAATGGCTAAAATCAACAACACAAGAAAAACTGTGTTGGCCAGCACATGGAGAAAAAGGAACGCTTGTGCCCTGTTGGTGGGAATGCAAACTGGTATAGCCACTGTGGAAAACAGTATGGAGTTTCCTCAAAAAAATTCAAAATAGAACTACCCTACAATCCAGCAATTGCACAAGTACTTACCCAAAGAATACAAAAAAACATTAATTTAAAGCGATACATGCACCTCAATGTTTAGAGCAACATTATCTACAATAGCCAAATTATGGAAGCAGCCCAAGTGTTCATTGGCTGATGAATGGATAAAGAAGAAATGGTATACATATAAAATGGAATATTACTCAGTCATAAAAAGAATGAAATCTTACAAGGACATAGAAAGAGCTAGGGAGTGTAATCCTAAATTTAAAAAGTCACACAGTGAAAGAAGAATACCGTATTATTTGGCTCATATGTGGAAATTAAGAAACAAATGAGCAAAGAGAAAAAAGAGAGAGAGTAAACAAAGAAACATACTATTAATTATAGAGAACAAACTGATGGAGGTGAGGCGATGGGAAGATGGACAAAACAGGTGGTGGGGATTAGGAGCTCACTTGTAGTGATGAGCATCAGTGATGTATGGAAGTTTTGAATCACTATATTGTACACCTGAAATTAATATAACACTGTATGTTAACTAACTGAAATTAAAATAAATACTTACAATCAATAAAAGTTTGGTTCCTGTTTCCCTTGATGCTTATATTTCAAAAGGATGCCTCCAAAATCCTTGAGAAATACATTCTTAGGTTATAAAACTAGCAAGTCTTAAAAAAAATTATAACATTTACCAGTAGAGGTTTATGTAAAGAAAATGCTTTTATAAAAGAGAAGTCTTAGGGCCACTAGGTGGCTCAGTCACTTAAGCATCCACCTTTGACTCAGGTCATGAACCTGGGGTCCTGGAACCTAGCCTTGCCTCAGGCTCCCTCCTCAGTGGGGAGCCTGCTTCTCCCTCTTCCTCTGCTGCTCCCCCTGCTCAATCTCTCTCTCTCTTTCTCTCTCTCAAATAAATAAATAAAATCTTTTTTAAAATATGAGAAGCCTTATTTTCCTTATTTTCAAGAGGAGAATTAAGCTTCCATTTGCTCTTAAAACATTCAATAGAGTAAATTTTTTCACCTAGTTCTTTATCCTAAAGAATACCTCCAGTTTCTTGATCATTTGCAATTCCATAAAAATTTAGAATCACTTTCTCAGTTTTCATGAAAATGATTTGTGAGATTATGACCTGGGAGGTATTTGAAAACATACATCAAATTTACAGTTTTCTAAAATTGAGTTGTCTAAACAATGTTTATGATATGTTTCTCCAATTATTTTGGCCTTCTTTAATATATCTCAGTAACATTTTATGTATTTTTTTCCTTTTTAATCTTTAGCAACTTCATTGAGTATTTTATGCATCTTTGTGTAATTTTCATGCAAATCTTTTTGCTGGATTGATGTCTTGATATTGGATATATTTTGTCTTTTTAAAATGGTCTTCAGGGAGGAGGGCAAGATTGCTGAGGAGCAGGGTTCTCTACTCACCTGGCCCCACCAACTTACCTAGATGACTTTCAAATCAGCCTGAAAACCTACAAAATCGACCTGAGATTAAAGAGAGAACAGCTGAAACACTACAGAGAGAGGGTTTGCGCTTCTAACAAGGTAGGAAGATGGAAAAAAAGAAAAAAGAAAAAGGAATCCGGTGGGGGAGGGGCCGCGAGGAGCCGGCAGAGGCCCCAGCAGAGCCTCAGGACGGGGAAGCCCCGCCCGGAGCAGCAGGAACTTGACACGTCGGCGCCGGATTCTTCCCCGACCAAAGGGCGCTTGCAGGGACCTCGGGCAGAGCCGGGGAGGGGCGGGGGGAGCCCCCAGGGTCCTGGGGTCGCTAACACAGGAGGTGCCTGGGGGACAACGCCCCGCAGGGCCTCGGGAGAAGCTCAGGCCGCGGCTCCGGGCGGGTGGGGGGTGGCTGCGCCCTGTGCCTTCGGGAGCCGCCCGGGAGCGATTCCAGCAGCGCAGGCCCCGGAGCCCAGGGCGCGGGGGACACAGCCCACGACCCTGCGCTCCCCCGGGACAGGCGGAGGCGGGGAGGACACAGGACAGCGAGGACGCTCCTGCCCTGGGGCGCCCCCAAGCTGTGCAGGTCGGTGCCCTCCCCCCATCCCCAGAGCATCCAGGCCCCTGTGGACTGGGAGCTGCGGGAGTTACTGGGGGAGCTGACTCCAGGGCTGGGGAGCTGGCCGCCGTCAGTGGGGTGGTTCCTCCGCGTGTCACCCTGTGCCTGGGACGGAGAGGGGCCACCAGGGAACAGGGGCCTCACGGGGTAAACAGCTCCCACTGAGCCGTGCACCTGGCAGGGGGAGGGGCAGCTCCCCCAGGTGCACACACCTGAGAGTCAGCACAGCAGACCCCCCCAGAAGACCAGCTGCAGGGACAGGGAAGAGCAAGTTCTTGACCACCCAGCGCTGGAAAGCTCCAGGGGAAGTCGAGGGATTTACAGTATGTAGAACCACAGGGTACCCCTCCTTTTTTTTCTTCCTTTTTCCAGTAAAACTCGTTTTTGTATCAGACTGTAAATTTCCAAATTTTTTCTCTATTCCCACCTTAACTACAATATTTTACCACCTCTTCATTTTTAAGATTCTTCCTTTTTGACTTTCATATTTCTATAATGACAAGCCCTATATATATTTTCCACTTCTAGATTCCCTTCAACATACTCAGCTTAATTTTGGGAGATATACAAGATACGTTTTGTTTTGTTTTGCGTTGTTTCTTTTCTCTGCCTCATTTTGTTCTACAATGGCGGAAGTTAATACCTTTTAAAACATAACCAGCATGCACCCAGAACCAAGTGGTATACTGTGCTGTTCATCTGTGACATTCCTCATCCCATTCTGCCTCCCTCTTTTATCCCATGTATGTTTTGGTGGTCAGTGTTGGGGCCCTCTACAAGTATTGCTGGTTTACATAAATTTGGGACTGAGCATCTACAAATATACAGAACTTAATATACTCAGAAACAAGAGGATCCTACCCTCTGGAACCCCTCAGGTAGACTACATTCTCCCTCCACTACAACTTCTTCACCACCATCTCCCAGTCCACCCCATTTTTTTCTTTTTCTTTTCTTTTTTTCTTTTTCTTTTTTCTCTTCTTCTTTAGGATTCCTGGCCTTTTATTTTTTACTACTATGTTTTAAAATTTGTTTTTCACTTAAGTGATCCTTTTGTTTTATTTCGTTCTGATCTCTGCTTTCAAATTCCGATCTCTGACCCTCATCTAGGGTGAAATTTAATTAGGTTGTGGTTGATATTCTTGACATAGCCCACTCATACAACGACTCTATACTGAGCAAAATGACTAAAAAGAACTCACCACAAAAGAAATAATCAGAAACAGTACTCTCTGCCATAGAGTACAGAATTTGAATTACAATTCAATGTCAGAAAGCCAATTCAGAAGCACAATTATAAAGCTATGGCTGGCACTGGAAAAAAGCTTAAAGGATTCAAGAGACTTCATGACTGCAGAATTTAGATCTAATCAGGCCAAAATTAAAAATCAGTGAAATGAGATGCAATCAAAAGTGGAGGTCCTAACAATGAGAGTTAATGAGGTAGAAGAAAGAGTGAGTGACATAGAAGACAAGCTGATGACTGAGGAAGAAAGACAAAAACAATTAAAAGACAATGAGGAAAGGTTAAGGGAAATAAATGACAGCCTCAGAAGGAAGAATCTACATAAATTGGGGTTCCAGAGGGCGCCGAGGGAATAGAGGCCCAGAAAGCAGTTTGAACAAATCATACATGAGAACTTCCCTAATTTGGGGAGGTAAACAAGCATTCAGATCCAGGAAATAGAGAGATCCCCCCTAAAGTCAATAAAACCATTCAACACCCTGATATTTAATAGTGAAACCTGTGAATTTAAAGAGAAAATCTTTAAAGCAGGAAGAGACAAGAGATCCCTAACTTATATGGGGGGGAACTATTAGATTAACAGCAGACCTCTACACAGAGACGTGGCACCAGAAAGGGCTGGCAAAACTGGAACAGGAAGAAATAGAAAACCTGAATAGGCCAATAACCAGGGAGGAAATTGAAGCAGTCATCAAAAACCTCCCAAGACACAAAAGTCCAGGGCCAGATGGCTTCCAGGGAAATTCTATCAAATGTTTAAAGAAGAAACAATACCTATGCTACTAAAGCTATTCCAAAATATAGAAAGGGATAGAACACTTCCAAACTCATTTTATGAGGCCACCATCACCTTAATTCCAAAACCAGATAAAGACCCCACCAAAAAGGAGAATTATAGACCAATATCCTGATGAACACAGATGCAAAAATTATCAACAAGATACCAGCCAATAGGATCGAATAGTACATTAAGAAGATTATTCTCCATGACAAAGTGGGATTTATCCCCAGGATGCAAGGCTGGTTCAACACTCGTAAAGCAATCAACGTGATAGAGCATATCAACAAGAGAAAAAACAAGAACCATATGATCCTCTCAATAGATGCAGAGAAAGCATTTGACAAAATACAGCATCCATTCCTGATCAAAACTCTTCAGAGTGTAGGGATAGAGGGAACAGTCCTCAGCATCTTAAAAGCCATCTCTGAAAAGCCCATAGCAAATATAATTCTCAATGGGGAAACACTGGGAGCCTTTCCCCTTAAGATCAGGGACAAGACAGGGATGTCCACTCTCACCACTGCTATGCAACACCCTTTTTGAACTTGGCCAGAGCAACTTGTTGTGAGATATATCTAGGAAGGCAAGGGAACAAAAGCAAAAATGAACTACTGGGACTTAATCAAGATAAAAAGCTTCTGCACAGCAAAGGAAATAGTCAACAAAACTAATAGACAACTTACAGAATGGGAGAAGGTATTTGCAAATAACATAACAGATAAAGGGCTAGTATCCAAGATCTATAAAGAACTTATTAAACTCAACAGCAAAGAAACAAACAATCCAATCATGAAATGGGTGTAAGACTGGAACAGAAATTTCAGAGGAAGACATAGACATGGCCAACAAGTACATGAGAACATGCTCCTCATCACTTGCCATCAGGGCAATACAAATCAAAACCACAATGAGATTCCATCTCACACCAGTGAGAATGGGGAAAATGAAAAAGACAGGAAACAACAAATGTTGGAGAGGCTGTGGAGAAAGGGGGACTGTCTTGCACTGTTGGTGGGAATGTGAACTGGTGCAGCCACTCTGGAAAACTGTGTGGAGGATCCTCAAAGAGTTAAAAATAGAACTTCTATCCCTATTCCTACAACCCAGCAATTGCACTCCTGGGGATTTACCCCAAAGATACAGATGCAGTGAAACGGCAGGACACCTGCACCCCAATGTTTATAGCAGCAATGTCCACAATAGCCAAACTGTGGAAGGAGCCTCGGTGTTCATTGAAAGATGAATGGATAAAGAAGATGTGGTCCATGTATACCTTGGAATATTACTCATCCATTAGAAACAACAAATACCCACCATTTGCTTCAATGTGGATGGAACTGGAGGGTATGATGCTGAGTGAAGTAAGCCAATCAGAGAAGGACAAACATATATGCTCTCATTCATTTGGGGAATATAAAAAATAATGGAAGGGATTATAGGGGAAAGGAGATAAAATGAATGGGTAATATCAATGAGGGTGACAGAACATGAGAGACACCTAACTCTGGGAAATGATAAGGGATAGGGGAAAGGGAGGTGGGAGGGGGGGTGGGGTAACTGAGTGATGGGCACTGAGGGGCCACTTGACAGGTTGTGCACTGGGTGTTATGCTATATGTTGGCAAATTAAACTCCAATAAAAAAATATACAAAAAAATCTAAATGGTCTTCAAATTTTTTTTTCTAATTGTTGGTTTATAGAACACTATTTTTGTGTGTTTAACTCACTTTTTAATTCTAATTGATAATAGTTTTTCTATTATATAATCATTATACATATGGGTATGATTCATTTTACTGCTTCTTTCTTCATCTTATACATTTTACTTCTTTATATTGATTTTTTTCACCAGCTAAGACCTCATAATGTTGCAAAAAGTGATTTCTTTCTCAATCTCATTGGACCTTCGAAATATTTAAAAATCTTTCACTATGACTGTGGGTATGTCAATTTCTCCCATGAATTTTATACTTTTTGCATTCCTATAACTTGAGACTTTACAAATTTAGATTTGCTGTATGTTTCCAGTGAGTTGAAATTCTTTATTATAAAATATTCTGTTTTATATATAATAAGACCTTTTGCATTTACATTTGCTTCTGGCAAGAGGCCAAGTGTACTATCAATTCTAGGTTAACCAGAACAGGTCTGCGTATTCAGTCTACTAACTTCTAGTCATTTGGAGTCTGAACCTAAAGACTCCTTGAAAACATGATTTTCTATTTTGGTATCTTTGTTCTTATCATTTTATTTCTATTTGTTTCTCTTTTTAAAATTTACTTCTTGTTCTCTTTGCGTGTTGTCTCATATGCCTGTTTTCCTCATATGTCTGGGAATCCTAAGAGTTTGGGTAACCTGCTCTGTTAGAGCCCCTACTTGACTAGTTTGATTGGGTGCTATATACAGCAGGCCCAGTGATGCACTGACAGGCTTAGTTTTAAAGTGAACATGCAGAGAGTTGAATATCACAATGTTAGTGCACCAAATGTCAAAATGAGGAGGTTGTTTTTTTTTTTTCCCTAAGGCATCAACATCCCTAGCTTTTTGCAGTCATTTTATTCAATGTACTTCTAGAAATTGCTCTTCAAGAGGAGGTTGGGGATAATGGGGTTGCTGACTGATGCAGTGTGCTTGGTAAAAGATCTGCACACATAATCTTTGTCGTAGCACTGCTGTACCTGCCATCTTTAAGTCCAGAGTTCCTCTAGTATTTCTACAGCAGACATATTCCTAGCTCTTCTCACAGTTCCTCTTAATATATCATAAGTTGTAGTTATTCTGCCTATTATCTCTGTTAAAAGTATCTCTGTTAGCACTTGAACTGTTTTTAATCTTTAAAAATTTTGTTGTAGTGTCTTACACATTGGTGACCTCTGGAGCATTCTTCATTCTCTTTTGTATTACTGGTTTATTCTTTAGCCTACTTCTGTACTTTTATTTCAGTGGAAATAGGAAGAAAGGGGAAATTATCTATGCTTAGGCTTCCTTCTTGAACCTGGAGTCTTTGTGAAATATTTCTATTAATAGAATTGTAAAATTAATCCCTAATACTGTTGTGTGAAGTGAAGCTGTTTGCTTTTATGTGCAATCCTTACTTTAAAGCTCTCATTTAAGGACTTTATTCCTACCTTAACATTTTACAATGAGAGCAGTAGTCCTTAACAGATAGATAAATCTAATTTTATTTTCACCAAAGTGTATGTGATTGAGCCTCCTGATATTGTTTCACTATATTCTCAAATAAATACTTCATGGGGTTCAATACTTCATTGGACCTTCAGGAGAATGCTCTGGGAAGTGTGGTAGGGTGGCTTCAAATAATTCGTCAAGCTCTATACTCCAAAAAATATGCATGTTAATAAGAGAGAGGGAAGGGAGGTGAGGCAAAGGGGAGGAGGTATAGGAGGGCAAATAAAATCACAGACTTTGAGTAGGATAAGCCTGAGGAGCAAATCTTGACTCTTCCATTTGTTTGGGCAAATAACCCAAATAACCCCAAAAGGTTCTATTTTTTCATCTCTATTAAAAAGTGAGGATACTAAACCTCTTCAGACCAAGTGAAATTTATATAAAAATCATGGAGGAAAATACCTATAACACTTAGAGCCACCCTGAAATTTGAATTTTTCTCATGCCTATAATCATACATAAATCAAATTGAAAGACATTGTGCCAAATCTTATTGTATATGGTTTTCTTATATTTATTTATTTAATCTTCACAAAAACAGTAAAAGGGATATATTAATATGATCTCTATTTAAAACAAAACCAAACAAAAAACAGCAAAAAAAAAAAAAAAAAAAGGCACAAAAGTATCAAGTAACTTGACTAAGTGTGTAACCAGAAGAGTGACCAAGCAGGAATTCCACTGTAGAGCCCTGCCCCATCCCTATTCCTAAGAACTACACCGTGCTGTCTCCAATGCCCACCCAGAGTCCTGGGGAAGGGCCAGGCTTGGCAGTAAAAATTCAATTTAATATTAACAGATATAAATATAAATAAAAACTAATATATTCATATTAAATCATTGTCAAGTCCCTTAACCAGAGCATTTTAAACTCTCTTTTTTGGTTGTATATGTCACTGCAAAAGGAGAAAGAAGGAGAGAAGCAAATATGAAATATGCTTTGGATCAGTGCTTCCCAGTGCAGGTGTGGTCCAGGGACCTGCAGCATCAACATCACCTGAAAGCTTGTTAGAAATGAAAATTCTTAAACTCCTCTCCAGACCTGCTGAATTAGAAGCAGCAGGGATGGAACCCAGAAATAGATATTTCACAGGTTCCCTGGGTGATTTTGGTGCCCTGTAGTGTTTGAGAACTGCTTTAAAGTTTGCAGCTACTCTCAAGTTCCCTGTAAGAATCTTACCTCCAACTTATGAAGTAGAAATGACTTGATCCATTTTACAATGAAGTAAGAGAAGTATATGAGGTAAATATCCTCTTGAATTATCACTACTTAGTATTCTTTCATCTGCACCTACCTAGTTGTGTGGGATTCTCATTCTTATGTTCTACTTTCCTCCTATTGTTGTAAGATATTTTTGTTTATTTTCTGGAAGGGAGAGAGAGCATATCAAGGAATTGCATGAGACAATAAGATCAAATAGTTGGGGATAGAAGAGGGATAACCCTGTATGAATATTGTTTATATGGAACATAGTTCCTCATCCCCCTAGACCACCTATCAGGACTTTCCCCATATCCCACCTGATTCCCAAAGTTATTTTTTTCTGGATTTTAGAAACCTGGGCTTTTGGATTAACCCAATATCTACCAGAATAATAAAAAAAAGTCTTAGAATTTTTCTTTCTGTGTCTACTCCTTTGAGATGGCTAAATGTGGAGATGGTCCAGTTGAGTATTGATATGTTGCTGAACTGCAAATAATTTGTGCAAAGACCAGCACATTTTCTACTTTGGCCTATTTTTGAAAGCTGCAACTCCTGGGCGGGGGGGGGGGAAGCTTGCTAGAAAAATGAGCTAATCCCACAGTTGCATTGAGAGGCAAGAGAAGTGTTTAGGATTCAAATAATGTTACCGAGGGAGTCCATGTATTTGCTGCAGAGAACTGAGCTGAGGAGACCAGCAGAGAGTCAGCACTCATATAATCAAGGCTAGCAGCTGAGGTCATTGGATCCAGTTATGCTTTCCCAAATCATGCCTTAAGTCTCTATACTCCAAATCATGTAATATTAAAAGCAAACTTCTATTGAGGGCTTGTTGCATAGCACAATCCTATAAAGAAATACAGTTGACCCTCAAACAACATGGGGGTTGGGGGTACCAATTCTGGAGCAGCCAAAAATCTGTAACTACCCTGAAACATTACTAATAGCCTACTGTTGATGGGAAGACTTTTCGATGACATAAAGTTAATTAACAGATATTTTATATGTTATATGTATTAGATACTGTATTCTTACAATAAAGTAAGCTAGAGAAAATGTTAAGAAAATCATAAAGAAAATACATTTACTGCACTGTCTTTATAAAAAAAATCTGTATATAAGTGGACTCACATAGTTCAAACCTATGTTGTTCAAAAGTCAACTGTATTGTTATCCCACTTTATAGTTAAGGAAACTGAAGCCACAGAGGTAGACAATTTATCGAAGGGCACACAACTGGTAAAGGATGACCTAGCATTTGTGTATTTTTTGTTTTGCTTTGACTTTTTTTGGTGTGATTCTAGAGCCTGTGTTAACAATGCACAATGTGTGTTCTCAGCTCTCAATGATGAGCTGTGGGACTCCATCCCCGGATCCAGGATCACACCCTGAGCTGAAGGCAGATGCTCAACCTCTCAGCCACCAAGGTGTCCCCTTAGGGTGAGTTTTTGAACATCTAAATATTATTCCTTTAACCTAATGCTTCTCAAACTTTATTATGCATATGCATCATTTGGGGATCTTTAAATGCAGATTCTGTTCAGTGGGTCTGGATGGGGCCAAAGAAACTGCAGCCCAACAACCTCCCTGGTGACCCCGAAGCTGCCAGTCTCAAGCTTTGAAAAGGAGGCAAGGAAGCTAAACAACAGTAAATTCTGTTAAGTCAAGCTGCAGTGCAGAGGCCACATCTGCATCTACTTGCTTTGATTGGCTGGACACTTCCAGCTGCTGTGTATTTACCCTTCAGGGGTCAGCTCACTTAATTAATGAGCTGCATAAACTGTTTCATCAATTTGCCCTCAGTGGATGGAATTACAAGAAAGAATCTCTTTGTCTCTCTCTGATTTTTCTTCATGCTCTGGAGCAGGCTGTGAAATAGGTAATTTATGCCAGCGGTTACAGATTACACGTTTATTTAGCTAACTGAGAGCAATAATAAGACTCTGCAGGAGGCAGTACGGGTTTCCAGGTTGATGGGATGCTGACAATCTCTACTCAGATGTAGCAATTATGCAGGTTTCCGTGGTCTCATGCAACCCCAGGTAGAAAAGCAATCAATCCTCATGATATTAAATGTGAATCTGGCTAGTGACCTATTGGTGTCCTTTTCAAAGGATTTCTAGTTCTTCTATATTTTATTTCTGGGCACATAGGAGGAAGCTGAACTGTGTAATTAATTTGATAAGCTACACGTGTCAGAGGCAGTAGCACCCCTGATTGCTTCCTTCACCCTGTGTGGGACTCAGGATGAAGACACTCTTTCACTTGGTGTCTTGGCTGCTGCTGCTCTGGTAATCCCCAACAGCATTTATTTTGCACTGATAAGGAGGGGAAATGAAACTATGGTAGTGCCAGCTGACCCCCGGGACCCTTTCTACCTATCTCTCTGGGCCAAGCTCTAGGAGTTACACAATGTGACAAATGGTACCTGTAAGGTCATTGCTCTCAACCTAAGTAGAACAAAGTGACAACAAGGCATATCTCTATGGAGGAGATATTATGTGGGACACACTTGACTTCTGTTAGGCTTATAAAATTTGGGCAGATTATCTTTATAAAGAAGATTACCATATTAGGTGCAGACCCTCTAGTGGTCCTGTGCAAGGGAGGGACTCTGAAGCTTAAACTTCATTAGCTCTCCAGCCAGTTCACCTCTGCCTGTCTTATTGCTCTTTGATTTATCTTCATCTTCAAGGCCTTATATTTTCATTACATTTCTGCCACTCATCATGTCAGCTAAATATATTTTCTTTGCTTGTCTTGTCACTTCATGAGTCCTTGTCTGCTCTGGTGGCTTTCCAGGCCATCATCATCTGTATGGCCCAGAATGACTTCCTGAGGTTTCCTGTGGCTCCAGAGACACTTTTAAAACCAGAATTGCTTCAAGCCTCATTACCTCTTCTCATGCACCTACTCTTCTTCCAGTAATTTTTTGTTGCCTTTTTTTTTCCCTCCAGTTTTCTCCACAAGCCTACAAATCAAGAGGAAAATTTCTTATTTACTGCTACAAAGGGTCTTGGTGGAGTAACATTTAAATGGATAGCTTTGGTTTCCACATTTCATCCAGCAGTTAGCCAGGTATGTCCCATTATCTTCTTATTCACTAGCTATAATGTTTATGGTCTCTAGTATGTGAAAGGTACTAGATCCTCAGCACTTCATGTGCCATATCTCATTACATTTTTTATATTCCATTCAAAGAATGATTACTTGTGCTGGTGAGCTTCTCCATGTTTCCTGTAGACCTAAATGAAAGTTGATATATTTCCAAGAGTGGGGCTGTGTCCTAAATAGTGCTAGATTTTTTCTTCCCTGGGATGGTGGTGCCAGTTTGTATTCCCACTAAGAGTGCAAGAGATATCATGTTTTCTTATATCCCTGATAGTATTTGATATCATTCTAGTTGTCTAATGTCAGTCTGGAGGAGGATCATTGGTATCTCTTTTAAAATAGTCTACTGTGTTTACTTTTCAATCCTTTTAACTTATTGAAATATGATAAATATGCAAAAATATATATTCTGTTCCCTTTTTAAAAAGATAAGATCTATATTGATGACAAATGATCATAGTATTGGGTTTTTTGGCACTTTAAGTTTTTATTTTAATTCCAGTTAACATAACGTTATTAGTTTCAGGTATTTAATATAATGACTCAATTCTATACATTACGCAGTGCTCATCATGATTTGTACTCTTAATCCCCTTTACCTGTTTCCCCCATTCCTATACCCATCACCTTCTGGTAACCACCAGTTTGTCTTCTGTAGTTAAGAGTCTTTATTTTTGTCTCTTTTTTCTTCATTTGTTTATTAAATTTCACATGAGTGAAATCATGGTATTTATCTTTTTCTGACTTATTTCACTTAGCACAATACTCTCTAGCTCTATCCACATCATTTCAAATGGCAAGATTTCATTCTTCTATGGCTGAGTAACATTCTATTACATATATATATAAAATCACATCTTCATTATTTCACTATTCACTATTGATGGACACCGGGTTGCTTCCCAAACAAATATCATGTTCCTTTGTTTATCTTTCTGCTGTACAAGTGGTTCTTTTACATTCCAGAATTTACTTACTTGTTTTAGATGTTAGAAATATCTTCTGCTGGCCTGCCTTAGATCCTTAGGTGTTTCTAATGTATTAGAGCTTCTATAAATGAGGACTAGGAGATCTGTATGTTTCAAAAGTAATATAACCAATAAAAAGCCAGGGACCTTGTCTTTAAAGCAGAAAATGTTTCCACCCATATAGTAAAAGGACTGCAAACTCCAATCAGTGGTTAGACATTAAATAGGGTAGTATTTGGTCATAAAAGTAAAAAAGACCATCTTTTTGGACTTTTCAGAAAAGCTAGAAAGAAAAACACATTAATACGCAAACTTAGTTGATCCGATGCAACACCTGTTGGTGTTGCTGTTACTTTTCATGAAATAAAGTCTACTTGGCAAATATAATTGCTTTACTTTAATCTTATTGCTTTGCCTGTCTCTTCACTCAAGGGTCCCTGGTTGACAGCTTGATGGCTGCTAAATGGTTTTTTTCATAGAATTAGATCCAAGTGAGTCTACTAAATTAATTGAAAGGGCTTTGGATTTTAGACCACCTGTTCCTCAGCTGTCTTAAAGCTATAGGCATGGCAGATAGTCCACTGGGTTTAATTTACCTTATTTCTTGAAAACAATCAAATTTGTAAAATATAGAAGGAAAATGCAGCATTTAATTGGAAACAGTAAAGACAAACTCCTTGGATTCCAGTATCACTTTTACTCTGATACTTACAATAAGCCATTATCCAATGCAAGGTAGTATGAATGAGGAACAATGTCACCAGCTAAAATTTACCACAATGACCTCTGTCTGAGAAGGGAGAAATATATTCCACAGGCTCTACGAAGCAATAGTTGGAGAGCCTGTGAGCAGCTCTCACTCATATAGAAAGCTGTTAGGACATAAATGCAGGCTGCACCATACAGCCAGCAGACATGAATTGCTAGAGAGAAAAGCAGTTTCTGTTTTTTTTTTTTTTTCTTAATTAACTTTTATTGGTGTTCAATTTAGCAGTTTCTGTTTTTAAAGATTAAAGTCTGTGGAGTTCCTTGGGCTGGGCTCTTATTCCTTTAAGACACGCCCACAGAGATAAGCACACCTGCTTTCAAAAGTACCAGCCACAGCTCTCAGATGTAAAGGGAATTGAGACAATTAGATAAACTGCAGGAAAAAGAACAGAATTTCAAGAGTAGTTTGGTGCCTGAGGTGACTACATTCCAATTTCTTGACACTGCAGGAAGACAGCAATGCCTCAAATGATGCCTTTCCAGAAAGGAAATGAAAGTATATGTGGGTTCTCCCCTCCCTCAGATATCTTAATTCCATAGAGGCTAAATTAACCTCTTAAGGAGAATGCAGATGGAACCTTATTGGTGAGAAATGTTCATTGAGTATAGGAATATTTCTTTCAACAAACCACAAAGTTATAGATTTAGAAGATCAGTTTAATAGATAGGCATGAAACCAAAATTTTTCTTCTCTTAGGTAACACTCTATTTGTTATGACTTTCAACATGCCCTACTCCTAAATTTCAAAAACAAAAATTTACTTATGGTAATTATTTTATAGACTGAGAATTGCCTAGCTTTCTGTATTTGGAATATGGAACCTGGAACTGTGACAATCTTTGTGTTATTATCTTTTTACACTCTCCAAATGGGAGATTGTTGAATACTTGTGTGTAACTAATGCATTATCTCTGACACTCTAGGATACATACCCATTCCAGTGGAGAAACATGGTATCACTTACTGCAGGAGGTCTACTCATAATTCAAGGTGGAATTAATTGCCCAGGAACCAAGAGCCCCTCTACATAAAATGACTAGAAAGACTTCAATTTCATTTTTTAAAAAGTTTGCTGTGCTAAAATACATGTAGAAAATTTGCCATTTTAACCATTTTGAAGTATACTATTCAGTGACATTAATTATACTTGAATGTGGTGTACTTAATCACCATGACCTATTTCAAAACTTTTCTGTCATCTCAAACAAACCCTGCACCCACTAAGCAATAATTCCATTTGCCCTCTTCCCTGTTCCTAAAAACCTCTAATCTACCTTCTGTCTCAGAATGTACGTATTATAGATATTTTATGTAAGTAGAGTCATACAAATTTGTCCTTTTGTGTCTAGCTTATTTCACTTAGTGAATTATGAGAATCAGAGAATTGATGTATCCTTGAGGCAAGACAGTCAAGGTAGACTGATATCCCCCCAGGAGATAATACTTCTGCTATTTTCTGCTTATCAGAAAAGAGAGAAGAAAGCATTATCCTGATCAGTAGTTACATATCTTATACCAGGGCCATGTTGATTTGCTTAAGTAAAGCTATCTTCTAGAACAACACCAGTCATTGGAATCAACTCCTGATTAAGCTGTCAGCTACCTTTATTGTCCAAGATCTTATTACTAACCAGTCCACAATATTGATGTTTTCAACAAGTACTTTGAAGTATAGCATTATAATTTGAAGGATGCCATTCTTGTCTGTAGCCATTTGGGTATCAGATATTATATCAGTCAGAGATCCCTTGTGGATAACTAACACTTTTGATAGTTTAAGCAGATATGGAATGTAATTTACAGGACTAGATTTATAAAACTGTTGAAAGAGCCAGGAAAGGAGCCTCCAGGCTGGGCCTCTTGGGATGACACTGAGAACAGCATAGCACACTGATTCATAAAGGAAAGTGCTTCCTTTGCCTCAGCCAGGAAATTGTGCCAATTTGTAGGAACAAATCTTAGTTAAAATATGGGAAACAGAAAGCTCCTCCCAGAACATTAATTTTAGAAACATCATTTATGATGTGGAATATCAGAAATTGCAACAAACTTTACCTTCTGGGGGCAGGATAGTTCCATTGTAACCAGTACCTGCAAAATAGATGCCTAGCATACTGCATCCTTATTTAAATCCAAATTCAAGTTAGAGCAAGTATTTTCAACTGATGGAAACTAAATTGTGTCCAGACTCTTAGCTATAAAGACAAGTATAGCTTTTATTTTTCTGTTCTCTGCAGTATAAAATTTGTTCTATAAGCCTGGAGTATATAGAGAATGAATCTGTCATATTCTCAGAGAAGACAATTCTAGCTCCATGATATGTTTTCAAAGAATTCCTAACACCTACAAAAAGGTAAACTTTTTCAGTGTTTGAACACAAGATAACTAAATATTAAGTGGACTCTGATCATAATAAGGTAATATATGCAAAACTGGACACTAATGAAACCTGATAAAGGAATCATCAAAAGCTACAGGAGTGATTTGTTTAATCATTGCTTCAAAAGTAGGTTACTATCTATTCAAAAGGCATTAAACTATTGTGTGGCATTAATAGATTTTTGATCAATGACTTGCTTTCTAGTACCCTCTTAAAACCAATAAATGTATAATTTAAGTGCAACCCAGGCAATAAATGCAAATAATGTACTTTTGTAGGCAGTGTATACTTAGGTCTTGCTCTCTTATCTCTTAAGGCACTCTGTCTTTTGATTGGCAAATTTAATCTATTTACATTTAAGGTAATTATTAATTATGAACTTAGTGCCATATTGTTAATTATATATATATATAATTATATATATATTTTATATATAATTTGTCTGTTTTGTAATTATAAAGTAATTACATACATACATAATGTGTATATATTATATACAAATTAATTTGTATAAATAATATATATAATATATATTATATATATAATTTGTCTGTTTTATAATTACTATTTTGTAATTACAAAGTAATTACATACATACATAATGTGTATATATTATACAAATTAATTTGTATAAACAATATATATAATATATATATATATATAATATATATATCTAATTTGTCTGTTTTGTAATTACTTTGTCTCTTCTCTTGCTTCCTTTGTTTGTGATTTCATGATTTCTCTACTGGCATGCTCAGATTCCACTCATTATTTTTTGTGTACCTACTATAAGTTTTTGCTTTGTAGTTACCATAAAGCTTACATAAAACATTTTAGAATTATAGTGGTCTATTTTAAGCTGATAAAAATAACAGCTTAAGTTGGAATGAATTCTAAAGTTCTACACTTTTACTTATACCACTCCCCATGTTTTGTCTTTGATGTCACAGTTTATATTTGTTTTATTTTGTATATCCGTTAACATGTTTTGTTATTTTTACTACTTTTATTTTTTTAACCTCATAGCAGATTATAAGTGATTAGCCTACCATTGTTACAATATTATTTCTAATTTAACTATTTACCTATGTAATTTATACTTTCATATGTTCCCCTGTTACTAATTAGGGTCCTTTTTATTTCAGCTTTAAAAATTCCCTTTAACATTTCTTCAAAGTCCAGTCCAGTGGTGATGAACTCCTTCAGCTATGGTTTATAAGAAAACCATTATCTCTCCTTTAATTCTGAAGGATGTCTTTGCTGGGTAGATTATCCTTGATTGGCAATTTTTTATTTCCACATTTTGTTGGGGTTTTTTTGGTTTTAATTTTAATTCCAGTTAACATACAGTGTAATATTAGTTGCAGGTGTACAATAGAGTAATCCAAAAATTCCTTATAAAACCTAGTGCTCAACACAAGTTCACTACTTAATCCTCATCCCCTTATGCTCCCCTCTCTCTCTCTGGTAACCATCAGTTTATTATCTATAAGAGTTTGGGGATGCCTGTGTGTCTCAGTGGTTGAGCCCCTGCCTTTGGCTCAGGGTGTGATCACAGTGTCCTAGGATATAATCTCTCATCAGGCTCCCTGCAGGGAGGCTGCTTCTCTCTGCCTATGTCTCTGCCTCTCTCTCTGTGTCTTAAATAAATAAATAAAATAAATAAGTAAATAATCTTTTTTAAAAAGAGTCTGTTTCTTGATTTGTCTCTCTCACTGTCTTGTTCCCTTTGCTCATTTATTTTGTTTTTTTAAATTCGACATGAGTGAGAGCATGTGGTATTTGTCTTTCCCTGACTGACTTATTTCACTTAGCCTTATATTCTCTAGCTCCATCTACATCATTGCAAATGGCAAGATTTCATTCTTTTTATGGCTGAGTGATATTCCATTGTATTTATATACCATATCTCCTTTATACCTTCATCAGTCAATGGAAACGAGGATACTCCCATATCTTGGCTATTGTAAATAATGCTGCAACAAACATAGGGGGGCATGTATCCCTTTGAATTAGTATTTTTGTATTCTTGGGGTGAATATCTAGTAGTGTGATTGGTGGGTCATTGGGTAGTTCTATTTTCATCTTCCTAAGGAACCACCATACTGTTTTTCACAGTGGCTACACAAGTTTATATTCCCACCAACACTACAAGAGTATTCTCCTTTCTCCACATCCTCGCCAACACTTGTTGTTTCTTGTGTTGTTGATTTTTAGCCATTCTGATGGGTGTGAGGTGATATCCCATTGTAGTTTTGATTTGCATTTCCCTGATGATGAGGAATGTTGAGCATCCTTTCATGTGTCTGTTGGCCATTGGTAGGTCTTGCTTAGAGAAAGTTCTGTTCATGTCTTCTACCCATTTCTAAAAGGATTATTTAGGGGTTTTTTTGGTGTTGAGTTTGATAACTTGTTTGTATATTTTGGATACTAACTCTTTATTGGTTATGTTGTTTGCAAATACCTTTTCCCATTCCACAGGTTGCTTTTTAATTTTTCTGATTGTTTCCATCCTGTGCAAAAGCTTTTTATCTTAACGTAGCCTCAATAGTGTATTTTCACTTTTGTTTCCCTTGCCTAAGGACACATCAAGAAACACGTTGCCATGGCCCATGTCAAAGAGGTACCACCTGTGTTCTTTTCTAGGATTTTTATGGTTTCAGGATTTACATTTAGGTCATGAATGCATTTTTAATTTATTTTTGTGTATGGTGTAAGAAAGTGGTCCAATTTCATTCTTTTGCAGTTGCTGTCCAGTTTCCCAGCATCATGTGTTGAAGAGACTCTCCTTTTCTAATTGGATATTCTTTCCTGCTCTGTCAAAGATTAATTAACCATATAGTTTCAGGTTCCTTTCTGGATTTTCTATTTTGTTATTGATTGATATGTCTATTTCTATGCCAGTGCCATACTGTTTGGATCACTGCAGCTTCGTGATGTAGTTTGAAGCCTGGAACTGTAATGCCTCTGACTTTGCTTTGCTTTTTTTAAGATGGCTTTGGCTATTTGGGGTCTTTTGAGATTCCATACAAATTTTAGGATTGCTCGTTCTACCGGGAAAAATGCTGTTGGTATTTTGTTAGGGATTGCATCAAACGTGTAGATTGCTTTGGGTAGTGTAGACATTTTAACAGTATGTGATCTTCCAATCTATGAGCATGGAATGTCTTTCCATTTCTTTGTGTTTTAAATTTCTTTCATCAGTGTTTTATAGTTTTCAGAGAACAGGTCTCTCGTCCTCTTTAGTAAGGTTTATTCCTAGTTATCTTTTTTTTTTTTTTTTTTAGGTGCAATTGTAAGTGGGATTGCTTTTGGTATATAAAAATGCTACAGATTTCTGTACATTCATTTAGTGGTTTTACTAAATGACTTTACTAAATTCATTTATTGGTTCCATCAGGTTTTTGGTGAAATCTTTTTGGTTTTCTATATATAGTATCATGTCATCTGCAAATAGTGACAGTTTTACTTCTTCCCTACCAATTTGAATGTCCTTTATTTCTTTTTGTTCTCTGATTGCTATGGATAAGACTTCTATTACTATATTGAGTAAAAGTGTTGAGAATCCACATTCTTGTTCCTTACCTTAGGGGAAAAGCTCTCAGGATTTCTTCATTCAAGATGACGATAACTGGGGTTTCGATGGCCTTTATTATGTTGAAGTGTGTTTCCTCTAAACCTACTTTATTAAGAGGTTTTATCATGGATGGATGCTGACTTTCTCAAATGCTTTCCTGTGTCTTTTGAGATAATGAAATGGTTGTATCCATTCTCTTATTGATGTAATTTATCACATTGATTGATTTGCAAATGTTGAATCACTCTTGAATCCCAGAAATAAATCCCACTTGATCATGCTGAATTTTTCTCATGTATTGTTGATTTGGTTTGTGGTATTTTGTTGAGG